>NC_048595.1:53443894-54940144 GCF_003668045.3 Cricetulus griseus | reverse complement strand
TTAGATTCAGGAAAAGAGGAAGATTTGTGCATCCTGGATCATGTGTCCTGTACATACCTCGGCGGGGACAAAGAGGTTCCTTAATCGAGTACCTCCATGGCTGCCTGCAGCATGGGAGACATTCCCCACGGGAAAGTCAAGAGTGCTGGGCTGGCAAAATAACAGATCCCCACTACAATAACGAAAGGTCTCCTGTGCCCTCACAATGTCCTCCCTTGTCACATTACAGTGAGTGGTTTCTGCTTACTCACACATTCCTCACGCAGAGCCCTCTGCAGCTGAAGCTGAGCCCGGGAACTCTGTCTCCCTCACTATCACCACGCGCCAGAGCTGCTCCCGGCTTTGATTCATTACACACATCACTTCTATCTTACCCACCAGAACATGATATATATGGTAATTTATTTCACTGTTTTGTACTGGCTGCCGCCCCCTCACGTCCTATATCATTTAGGCTGAGTTCTGCATCAGCAGCAATGAACATTAGGACCCACCCCTCCATCAGAGGGAGAAAGGAATTCTACCCTTCCTCTTTTCCTCCTAACACACAGGTTCAGCCCCAGCCCAGCAAACAAACATATTACAGGATAGCCTCAACACCCACTGTCAACATCTGTATTTTTAGAATGCTGGGTCTTAATGGAGAGAGAGAGAGAGAGAGAGAGAGAGAGAGAGAGAGAGAGAGAGAGAGAGATTATATAAATGAAAGGGAAGAAGCATACAAAATTGTGCAGATGCTGTGTTTCTAAAATGAAGTATTGTAGACTGACTGCCCAGGGATAATGGTTTAGAAATTTCCTGAACAATGAGGCAGAATTTGCGATTCTGAAATAGAGATAATTTGTTTGAATCATCCACTTCATTAAGATAGCCAAACAGGGTTTCAATGTATTAATATGCCATTCAAAATAAAAACATAGGCAAGTGTTGTCCTCATAATTTAACACAAATTTGTATAGGAGACAAGAGGAAAAGAGGAGGGTTTGCCAGCAAAAGCAATGAAATGCAGAATCTGCTTTTACCCGGTGGCTTCTGAAGCCAAGTATGACATGCTATTAATGGCCAGAAGCCTGACTTCAGACAGAGACTTCCAGGGAACCAGGGAGGTGGGGCAAAGACGCCTTCCTTGTACTTCATCGGCAAATTTATTAGAAAAGCCTGAAGTACCTGCAAGCTAGGAAGGGAGTGGGTGACCGGTCAACCAACTCACTTCCCATATCTTTCCCAAGGTGCCTTTCACCCGAATTTCAGAGTGACCCAAAATGTTCAACGGGGCTATAAATGGAATAGAAAACACTTAGTACCGCCATAAAATGGAAGAGCTCTTGGGGATCTAGAAATCAGAACCCTTCCAAGCAGACAGTAAGAAAGGCCGCTAGTAGGGCCCCTGAAGCCAAGAGGCTGACTGCCTTCTCGATGAGTTTATTCCCTGGTTTTGCTTTGTCTTTTCTGAAATAGGTAACACTATTTTGGGCAAGGCAGAGGCAGGTAGAGAAGGTCTCTATCCCTAGTTTTGGTCAAAACTATAAATAAATTCATTTTTCCAATTCTCAGTATGCTCTGTTATTTTTCTCTTAAAGCAGGCAAGGCTCAGGGCTGAGGTGAGGTCTGGTAACACTGATGATTATTTTTTTTAATTTCTGTCCGTGTTTGTTTTGGAGGAAAAAAAAACAAAAAACGAAAAAGTATGCCAGAAGCAGAAAGAAAACGAAAGTGATCTTTGAACAGGACGTTTCAGAACAAAGATTATTGGCAGTAAATGTGGGTGCTTGCATGCTTGTGACCTTAAAGCTGTCCACCTCCTTCAGGTTGAAGATCAGCCACAGTAAAGGAGGCCATATTTGAGCTGAAATCGGTGTGGGTAGAGGAAGACAAGACTTTCTTTTTCCAGGTGTGAAACAGGCAATTAAGTCTACCTTATCAGGGCTTTCCGGTTTTGTAGCAAGTACTTAGAAACTGTTTTTGCTAAAGAGCTCTGATTCCTCCCTGGGGCCCAGAAGGCCACTAAAAGCACAATGGAATCCTGGCATTCATGCCTTATTTTCTGTCTGTCTCCTTTGCCTTAAAACTGAGTCAGGCTCCTGCTTACTCTAATATAGGTGTGTCAGGCAAGATTCACATATCTAAAACACCATAAATTCCCTCTGCCCTTAGTGACTCTCCTCTCATACTTGGTACATCAGGATGGATGACTGAGCTTACTCTGCTAGGTCCACAAGAGTGGAAGCTTTTGTCATAAGAGTTACTATCAAAGGTCATAGTGGTTGCATAGGTCAAAGGGTGCATGACTTTCTGTTAGAATGACCTATGAATGATCAGGCAGTCATGATGAATGTTTTCTGAAATGTTTTTATGTTCTCATATTTCTGAATGAGTCTCCAGTTCAAAAGTAGACAGCTGCTCCTGTTAACTATCGAGTAAGGCTAGGTCCTATTGACTGGGCCCTAAGACTATTTAAACAAAACAGTCTTAGTAGTCATCTCAACTTGTCTCTTCCAACCCACAGAACATCTGACTTAGCCAGGCTGACATTTATCCTATGCCCCACGTGTGTTGAGAAGTCATGCCTTCTCTGATGACACGTGTCATATTAAGAATAGCCTCCTTAATTCAAGTGCTTCATTTTCATTAACTTTTAGTTCAAGATTCACAAATTAATTTCTGCCTTAATTTCCTTGTGTGTACTGAATTTTAAATTCTTACCACAGTTATCATCCTACCCACAAGACCAGCTTGTATGTGAAAAAACTGTCTGGGGATATATTGCTCTTATCTCCATAAATACTGTGGAGCACTTTAAGGGAGACAATCAATTTAAACACTTCTGGTAGTTTTAAAAGCACTGAACACTGGGCCAACTGCAGTACATATTCAGCACTAAATTTAGTTGAACAGATAGGTGGTCTTCTTTAATTAAAAAAAGAAAGGTTACTGATATGGTTTAAAAATTTAGTGTAGGCAAACCATGAGTCAGCAGAGAGAGTGGGATAAGGCAAGCAAAACTGGGGTAGCCTGCTCCAACCTCAGGGCTCTCTGAACCCACATTCAAATAACAACCCATATGTCCAAAGTGAACTCTCATTTTCACTGGGAGGTAATGTGAGTTATCTATGAGTCTTTCTTTGACTCTATGTTCAAAATCAGGTCTTGTATCTTTCTGGAAGAATGGAGAATTTCAGAGACCCATTTAACCAGCTCTACCAGGCATGTCCTAAAGAGCTGGAGGAGCAGCAACAACAATGTTCCCAGGCAGGAATCTGGGCAACCCTCCTTTCATGGAGGTCTCCATAGTGTTAATCCTGAGACAGGGCCAATGACTAACATGATGCTGTCGGCTGCTACCTAAGAGTTCTGTTAACACAACTCCAGAAGCCCTAAGAAGAGCTCAGACAAGGTTCATTGGAAGAGCAGAATCTGACTCACCACTGTGACTTGCCCTAGAGGAGGGCAGAAAGTAGTCAGTCATATTGTCCGGGCTACAAATGTTGGAGGATAGCCAACAATACTTTGAATCAGCTGTAAAATGTGAAAACATTTGTATGAATTTGCTCCACTTTTCTGCTGGTGGTGGTATTTGCTGCTGTTTTCCTAACTCTTTGAAAGTCCCATGTCCTGCAATCACCACTTGGTACACTATCTGTTTGCCATTATTTCATTTCTCCTACTGCAATATGAGAATGGCTATTTGGTGTTTTGATTTGCAGTTTTAGAATGTACCTGCGCATTTGTTAAATGCTCATGAATTTTTGTGGAATAAACATTGTTTTTAAGTAATTGAAATAGGTGGTGATACTTTAAAGCACAGTGAAACACAGTTCCGGTGCACTACCTTCTGGCTTTGTAGAATAACTCCACTACTACGGCTTTACTAGATACAGTGTCGGCTTCACTTGACATTTGAAAAACTCATAGTTCCTTCTCAAGACAGAATGATTAAATAGCACATTAGAGAGCTTGCAACTAAAAAGCAGGTTGGAGCATTTCTTCTGACTTTACTACCAGATAGTTCACTTCTCCTATACACTCCCCCCCCCACACATCTCCTTAATGGGAAAGTATTTTTCTATTTGTCTTCAGTGATGAACAAACGCTGTGTTTCAGGTGTCTGTTTCTTTACAGCCTAAAAA
The DNA here is from genome assembly GCF_003668045.3 of Cricetulus griseus. Taxonomy (NCBI): domain Eukaryota; kingdom Metazoa; phylum Chordata; class Mammalia; order Rodentia; family Cricetidae; genus Cricetulus; species Cricetulus griseus. The sequence continues at coordinate 54,936,017 of NC_048595.1, read as the reverse complement.
CACAATTCGCCATAAATGTTCAAAAATATGTTCTTCATACATTAAACAATGAATCCTGGGATAGACATTCCCTAATGGAACCAATGATACATTTTATGTTATGAAATAGCAGTGTCTATAACCTGGATGGTGCTAAAATGAATTGCAAATTGCTAGATTCATTAATATTGTCAATCCCTGGTCCTGAACTTTTGTTAATACTGATATTGTTCCTGTTGTTTTAGAGTTTTAGAGGTGGTTTGAAAATGCTTTTCTGTTTGCCATCTTCAACTTCATACTGTCATGATTATGCATGCAGGATGGAGTCCAATAATGACCAGCAAGAGAGCTCAGAGTTCAGGAAGACCTCAGTAACTTGATAGAAAATCCATGTGCCCGTCTTCATCTCTCTCTCTCTCTCTCTCTCTCTCTCTCTCTCTCTCTCTCTCTCTCTCTCTGTCTCTCTCTCTCTCTGGTTTTATCAGACAGGGTATCTCTGTGTAGCCTTGGCTGTCCTGGAACTCCCTATGTAGGCCAGGCAGGCCTCCTGAGCGTTGGGATTAAAGATATCTGTCACCACTACCCAGCTAACATTAAATTATTTCAATTGCTTTGATAACTGGCTTCCTTTTACTCTTTTCTCCCTTTCTTCTTTCTTTTCTTTTTATGTTTTTAGTTTTTATAATTTTTATTTTATTTTTTGAGGAAGGGTCTTATGTATCTCAGCCAGCATCAGACTCATTGTATAGCCAAAGATGACCTTGATCATACTGCTGTCTCCACTTCTTGAGTGCTAAGATGACTGACAGGTGTCTCCATCATGTTCATGTGGTGCTGGTGACAGAATCCAGGGCTTTGTGCTTTCTGGGAAAGCACTCTACCAACAGAGTTACATCCCAGCTTCCTCTTTTTGAAACATTGGCCAAAAAACATGTCTCAATAAAACACAGCTTTTCTGGATAGTTGTAAAAGAATGGGTTGAGGGAAATACATGTTTTCCTCTATTTTTCTCTGTATTTTAAAATTGTGTGTTTGATCATTTGACTTTCACCAAGTTCAATAATCCAAATTCAATTCCCAGAATCCAACTGACTGAAGGAGAAAACCAACCCCCAAGTTACAAGTTGTTCTCTAGCATCCACACATGTGCTCTTATGTGTATCTGTACACACACACAGACACACACACTCATACACACACAAAAATAAATAAATAAATAAATAGATGTAAAATAAAATCTATGCCAAATTTGTTCTCTAATGTGCAACTACAAGATTTTCTTTCATGGAATTCTAAGCCTACGGTCATCTGTGAAAGGTGGTTAAGGACATTTGTATCTACTTTTACAGTCTCCACATTCACCTGCTCTTTATGCTCTTCATAACATTTGTTTTACACTATTGCCCCCTGCTTGTCCTCAGAGATTGTTAACCCTTAAATGGCCCCTTATCTTCTCAGATTACATAAACAGAAACCCCCTCATTAACGTAGTCATGCCCACCTCTACAGCTCTTCTCACTCTGAAGTCTCAGAACCCAGGACCAAAGCCTAAACATATATAACTGCCTCGGCTCTGGTCCCAGAATTTCTGCCTGCCACATCTTCAGTGTGTCAAAACTCCCCCCCCACTCAGCTCCTTGGGCAAAAGTTACCAGTACTTTCTTTAGCCTTCTCCTACCATCCTTAATTCTGTCTCTACCACCATCATCAAACACTTAAGAACTTTCACCATCCTTCCTATTTTTACCTCAGTGTTTAGTTGGAGAGCCTTGCTGTCCCATAAGACTTCCTGCAGTGATGAATTTCACTACTTTCATTGTACTGCACTATGGCAGCCACTTGCCACAGGTGCCCACTAAAGCCCTTGTGTAGTGGCTAGTAGACTGCAGAAGAACTTGTAGTCTAGTTCAAATGTAAAGAGCACCCTTGACTAGAGGCTGCTGTGCTGCATAGTGCACACCTAGGGTCTCACACCTGGCTGCTCTCTGCTCTACCATCCTCCATTGCCAATGCTATTAAAGAATGACTTTTCTTATTTTAGTCATTTTTGCATTCACATATGCTGTTTATTTCAAGATGCTGCTTCTAGTTGTCTACTTTGACTTTCTTAATAATAGAGGTTTTGGTTGGTTAAATTTTTACAGATCCCTGCTGGGACTCACACCTATAAGCAAAGAGGAGTGCAGAGGTTAAAAACTATGTGAAAATCAAGGCTGTGTGTAGGGCTTATGGGTGATAGCCTTTATTTCTTGTAGAATCTATTGTTTTCTAGGGCTTTTAAAAAGTGTGTGTGTGTGTGTGTGTGTGTGTGTGTGTGTGTGTGTGTGTGTGTGTGTGTGTGTATACAAGCTTTCATGGGACTATAGAAGCCAAAAGAGGGCACTGAATTCCCTAGGACTGGAGTTAGAGGCAGTTGTGAGCCACTGGGTGTGGTGCTGGGACTGAACTTCTTTTCTATGTAGAGAGTGCTCTTAACTGAATTGTCTTTCCAGCCCTTTGCTTGTTTCTTATAAGTAAAGAATTGTGTAGATATTTCTTCAGGTTGTTGAGTAAAGTAACTAACATTCTTCCAAAACCTGGCTGGAATGTGTCCACCCAGAAATCCATGCATGTTCCTGTAACTGACAGAGGAAGAGAGCACACAAGAGCCTCAGCCTTCAGAACATAATGGTGTAGGAACAGGAATATGCTCCTCACTCTTCCTCAGTATTAAAGAGTAGGTTCCGCTTGTCATCTTTGCTATAAAATGATCCTCTTCTTATTCTACCCGGAGGAAAAGCAGCTATCCCCTGGCTGGGGGACACAAAGGGGGAAATTTTAATGTTATTGCTGCTTCTTAAACTGCTTTCCCACCAATGCTTAGGATTTATACTTCTCGGGGTCGCTTTATAAAACATAGATTCGTGGAACTCTTTTTTTGTCGATGTATGAGTTAACTCTGGAAATTACAGGTTAGCCCTGACTCTTTCCTATTTTGTCTAGTTTATATGAGGTTAACAAGAGGAAACTGTGTGATCAGTCCACCAGAAATATGCCTGTCGGTTTCTATGTAAACGATAGTTTTGCTTTATTCAGCAATCTACATTAAAGCACCTATTTTTATGTTTTCAGTTTACGGCGCACAGATCACTACAGACATCAAAATACTGAGTGAGTAGGCGGGTCACAGACAGCATGGACACATGAAACAGGACAGATTCTAGCTGCAAACAGATCAGTTGGCCCGTCACCCACGGCATGCTGAGCTGTCCTTTGAAATGACAGGTCTGAGTTGTCCTTCTGCTACAAGCTATCTTATCTGCTCTCCAGTTCACCGAGTGTTTCACTGATTCGAATCACAGAACATTTCTGTTGATCTGGTCCTGAGTGACTTGTCCCTTTTCAATACTTTACCTCTTGTCAGGGATTCCTAGTTTCTTTGACCCTTAGAGCAGCCAGCTGGATGCTTCGGGCATCGTGTTCTGAGTGGCACTACAGAAAGTGGAAATCATTGCTTCCTCTCCTGACATTCCTGCTACTCTGAGAGACAGTGCCTTGCCGTGCAGACTTCCTGGCTTTTCTGAGCAGCACTATTCGGGGACAGTACACATTTTCATGATTTTTGTTCTGCATACGAGTTTTGCATTGCATCTAGCGTATAGTACCACTGTGGTAAAACTCATGAATATTTTACTTATCCAGGGAAAGGGAAAGCTAGTTGGCCTAAGTAGGTTTCATTTTGTAAGGTTTTAGATTTCCTTTTCTTCCCCGTACCCCCCTTCCCCCTCCCCATGAGTTTCAAAAGAAAAAAAAAATTACATTAAGCAGCTGCTTTGAAAGTTTCCCTTTCCCTTTAAGGGTTTTCAGATTTACAGACTGTGCTCCTATGATCTAATAAAATTAAGCTATCAGGAGGAAATCGACGCATCAGAGAGGGCTGGAAAAGAGTTGTGGAACACCACACATCTAGCTAGAAGTGCTTCTCCTGGGACTTTTCTCTGGGAAAGAAGGAGTGGGTGGAATCACTGAGCTCCTTGGTCTGTTAAAGCTGATGTCTGCCTTCCCACACTTGTCTTCTTTACATAAGCATTTCCCTTTTAAGGCAGCCCACAGTGGCTCTGGGAGAAGCCAGTAGTCAAATCTAAATATTCCTGGGAGGAGATAAAAATAAAGTGTCTGGCTGAGTGAGTGACCTCCCAGCACTCAAGACCCCGCAGTGCTCTGGTGCTCTACTAAACTGTTTCCACTCCCACCAGACCCCCACTCTCCATTTTCAGATAGACTTCTACATTTTAACTTCCAGAAGGCAGAGTATATTCCAGACTGGCAGCTAGAACAGCAAAAAGACAAAAAGACCTAAGCTCCTAATCCCCCATAAATGGTATTATTCTAACTAGAAGTGTGAGTATCATTGGCAGTTTATACTCCAGGATTACACACACACACACACACACACACACACACACACACACACACACACTCCCTCTCTCTCTCTCTCTCTCTCTCTCTCTCTCTCTCTCTCTCTCTCTCCCATTCCCTCTTTCTCTCTCTCTCCCTCCCTCAAGTTAAAAAAAAAAAACTTTATATTTTTACTATGTGGCTGTTTTCCTAAAGGAAAATGCACAATGGATAACAGTCTCCCAACTGAGTGTGAAGCAGATTTACTTAAGAGACTTGGTTTAAAGCACAGATTTGTGGGTCCTTCATGTTTTGGAAAGTAGACTATCGGTTATATTTTGAGAAAGTCTTGAGATTCAGATCCCAGAATCAACAAGGGATACACATGAAGTGTAAAATATTTAGTTTGGTAGTTCCAAAATCTAGGTTTGAAACAGTAGTCACGTAAAATGTGGGCAGTTTTTTTTTTCCCTATACCCTCAGGACACCTCACTTCTCTCTTCCAAGTTATTATTTTTCTCTCTCTGACTATCCAAGGCTTTTGAAAATGCAAGGGTTCTCCTCCTCTTCTCCATTTTGAATAGAGTGACCAGCCACTCCAGTGTTAACTGAGTGTTCTGCCTCCATTCAGTTGCCAGAAGAATGGAGCCATCATCACAAAGACTCATGGCCCTTGGACCAAGGCTGGTGGCAGGGAGAAGTATTGTCCACAACAGAGGCTCTGAAAGTATCTGTGGGCCCCCATGGGTTCATTGATGTGGCACATTTTTATGTTAACATGGATTTCTCTATGGATTTACCTGACTGCATCATTATTTAAGAGGAAAGCTCTGGCTTCTGTTTTGTCTATGTTTTTCATCATGTAAGAAGTATGCTCTTCTGTAAGTGCAGAGTAGCAGAAGGATAGCCATCATCACAACAGCATGACTACATATATCAAAAGCCATGATTCCTGGCAAGAATTTATATAAAAAAGCACTGTGTTACATCCTGAAATAATTGAGGAGAAATTTCTTTTCCCTTTCTTCTCTTTTTACCATCTTTATCATTGTTGTCTCTTGCATAAATGTTTCTGTTATATAAAAATAATGACTCAGAGTTATTTATAACCTGTGGCTGGCATTTTGCCTCCTGTGTCTCATGGCTAGAACAATGTCTGTCTCCGAGAGATCTTATGGGTGTGATGGGACCATATCTGAAAGGCACATAGCATAAAACCTATTGTGGTGGTTCCTCTTTGCTAGGACCAAATAATTTCTCTCAATCAGTATCTACAAAGAAGGTATTATATTAGCCCACATTTAAGAGGACATAGTCCATCACAGTGGGGAAGGTGGCAGTTGGGACTAAGTTGGTCTTAGACAGCAGGAACTTATAGTCAATTTTTCATATCTACCCCTAACACAAAGTAGAAAGCTGAGTCAAGACATATGGCCTGATTATTACCCTCAAGGTCCAGCAACCTATTTCCTGTAATTCATCTCCACCTACTACAGTTCCATTTTCTTACCACATAAGAACCAAGTACCCAAACACATGGGCCTTTGGGAAATTTCACATGCACAGCACAGTGTCTAATACATAATAGAATTTAGCCAAAATTATTGTATTGATGATGCTTTCAAAGTATGAAAAAGGACATTGTATGTTTCCCATAATGGGTTTAGGTCAACCCCTTCAAATCTCAATTTCAAGTGGAAATTGCTGTGATGTGATGCATTATCATTTTAGAAATAAATGAATACCTTCATACTAATTATTTCTTGACATATAAAATATTTACTAGGCATTTTCTTGTGTAAGATATCATTAGTTTGTCAATACTATCAAAAGCTCATTGCAAAACATTTTGGTGTCCAGAAGATATCCAGGAGGTAGAAAGACAGACCTACTGAAAAAGAACACATATTGGCCATTTGGAAACTGAAGAGTGAATCATCTTCAATTTAAAACATATATCACACCAAAATACATAGCTCTCTCCTTTTGGGCAACTACTTTGATCAACAAAATGTTCCTGATCAAGTCAAAGGCACCATATTTCACATTTCTTAAAATGCCAGGTGTTAGTTATCCACAATCAATGGAATTTCACATTTTGTGACACAGTTATTAAAGGGAGGGTATAAATGCAGGAGTGAAACAGAGAATGATGTTATTAGAGGGCTTTTCTCTCAAATATACATCATTTGTTTATTACTCTGATTGTCTTTCTAGAAGTTTTCTGTTCTAAGGAGGGCATGGCACTAACAAAAGGGTCTATCAGGAACATTCTTTAGAGGAAATTTTAACTAAGCATTGTACTCTGTCATATACTTACTGCCAGTACTCCTAACTTAGTTTATTTACAGCTGTACCATAAAATTGCATACAAAAGACACCAAAGAATTATCTCTAGACATGCCAGGTTTTTTCATCTCTTATGTATTTAATCAAGCCAATCCATCTCACTCCATCCCTATACATATAGTACATAGCACTTTACTTTTTTTTACCTGGTTCACCACATGCCATCCTTCCAAATTCATCTGTGTTCCTTGCTTCCACAACCATCTATTCTTACTATAGCTCATATGAGGTTTTGTATTTCAACCTGGATCACTCAATCCCTATACCATTCTCATTTTTCTTAAGGAAAAGATAAAATCCTTTGGTCTGTGAGGTTTGGTCTCAGCAATTGTCTATCCATTCCAATAGAAATTCATGTCTAAATTGCTAGGTATAATAATGCTTCTTCATGGTACTTTAAAGTGGGCTAATACTAGGAAATATGAAATAGCCAAGATAATGCTCTATGATAATCCACAGGATAACAAAGCCCAGGACCAGCTGAACGATATTACCCCTTTGAGATGTAGGTAAGGGGAATCACAGGGATCTCCCCCTCTTGACCCCAGAATACAGGCTATTAGCATTTCTCTTGGTCATCAGCCAGAAATAAATAGTAAGATCCTATTGCTGAAGACAACACACATTCTAGTCACAGGATATGGAGTAATCAAACTTGTACTGACCTTCCTTCTGGCTAACTTTCACAATGGTAGAAAGTGCTATATGAGCTGCTAAGGGAGAACCCTGTGAGCTATAATAATGACCACCTCAGCAAGATATGCTTCAAAATGCAAAAGTGATATGAATTTTTACATGTTTCCATTTGGACTCATGGCCTGCTCCACAGAAAAGAACTCAAGAACTTATGAATAGAATTGTAGCCTGACCAAGAACAACTGGATGAAAACGTTATATACCTTAGAGGACAACCTACTACTAGCACTTTATAGGTAATTGGAAATAGCCTTAAACTGTCTTTTTAATACCTATCTTTGTAATCACAGATTAGGATATCTCCCACTCCCTATCAGAGAAGATTTTATTGTGGTACATAGTGGTAAACACAGAGAATCATAACTAACAGGGCACAGAGAGAAAGTTTATGTGGAGTGCTATATCATCCTCTTCCTCAGGATCAAGGGACATTTTGAAAGAAATGGCACAAAGATTTTAAGAGTCAGATCAGAGAAGACTTCTGGACACAATGGAGTTGTTGCACTCATGAACACACTGAAGCTGCCTATAGATGACCGGCACAAGGTCAATCAGTCAACATTCTACCATTTATATGAGAGGGGAATATGAGGCCCTCATTCCTAGATAGCAGTAGATGACTATTGGAGAAGGGAGAGTCAGTTTTCTTCAGGGGTGTAGCCTCACTGTAACATATACTAACCATGCTTCGGTAGATGGTCCTGCATATATGATCATACAGGAAACACTAACTGTACTATTAAAAAATGAGAGAATATATGAAGTTTGAGGGGAATGTGGGCAAGACCTAGAAGTAAAATGAAATTGGGCATAAATGATAAAAATATTATATATATGTATATATGTATATACTTATATATAATTCTCAAACAATAAATTTAAGAAATTAAAGTTTATTTCTTCATGAATAAGCTTTCCTTTGTGGATGCTACACAACAGAAGTTTTATGTGTGCTTTGGTCCATATTTATCTAACTTTGTGATTGAATGGGTTTAGTACAAATAATAAGAGGCATTTGAAACAGTGTATTTATTTTTATACTGATTAAAATATGTTGCAGGGGCAGGGGCACTTGGTCACACCTCAGCTGAATGGGCCAGCTCTGTTGACTTCCCATGGAAGGCCTTACCCTTTCTGAGGAATGGATGAGAGTGGGTTGGGGAAGTGGGGAGGCGAGGAAAGGAGAACTATGGTTGGTATATAAAATGAATAAAAAACTAAAATACAACATAAAGAACATTCCCTGCAGATGAACTCTCTAGATTGTCTTAGTGAAGATGGGTGAATTGCTTGACTTTTCTCAGTTATCTCCCTTCACTGAAGTGGGGTTAATAGCAACATAGCAGGTTTGTTAACTGGTACTCAATAAAAGTATAAACTTAAGCATTATCTGAATAAATGATTAGCATTTGGTTTTCTTTTCATATCTACCTTTCTTTTTTCCCCTCTACTTTTCTTTAATTTCATTAGTACCATAACTTTGAAAATCCAAAATTGTGTACTTCAAGTAGTTCCCATTTACAAGCACAAAGTGTTATTGTTCTGAAAGGGTATAAAAGATCATTCAGTGCAACGTCTGCATTTTACACGTGAGAAATCTGAATCCCCAATTCGTACACTAGGTGATGGTGCTATTACTGAGACAATGGAAACCAAAAGAAAGGACTATCCTGAATTTTGTTTAAGCCAGATTGTATTAGATCATATTAAAGCCCTGCTCTTATGCTGTGTGTGTTTTTTCATCTTACACCATAACTTCCAAATTTTGGCATAGATTGAAGCTGGTTTTATTTACGGTTTTGAGAAGGACATTCCTGACTGTGAATAGATTATGCCAGAGTTAAAGCTGTGAAAAGAAAAGATTGGAGCATAATACCCAAATCTTCTATTTATTAGCTTAATAACCTTGGGCCAGTCACTTACTTTCTTTGAGCTTCAGTAACCTCATTTGTTAAATGGGAAACGCAATACCTCCTGCAAACGGTTACCATGAGGACCATATGTGAGATAAACTGTGATGCAAAGAGCCAATTAGAATAGTGCTGAGCACCTAGTAAGTGTGCAGAATGTTAACTTCCTTCTCTTTCCTGGAATCTGCAGAGTTGAGCCTCAAATAACCACAGCATCAAATTTTGGAAGGTTTCCTATTAGATCCAAGTCAAGGTGTAAGGAGTGATAATGGGGGCTTGTGCAGTCATGATCGCTAATAGAATTCAGAATATCAGTTTAAGTTTGTTTTCAAAGTTAAATAGAAATCCAAGCACTTTAAAGTGTCTTTGAAATGAACTGTCTTTCTTCTATTCCTATTTCTGTTGAAAAATCACATATAAATTCCTCTTTTCTGATAACGATAGAAAAGAGAGCGATCAGCAGGAGAATTTTTACCTATGATTGATGCTTCCCGTCAGCTTAAAAGAGCAAGTATCTCAGATGTAAAAATTCTGACACATCACTTTCTGACAAAACTACATGAAACAGCCACAAGTTTAATCCATTAACTCAACTCTGCAAAATGACCAAATTAAGTCTTTGATATTAATATCCTTCAAATAGTTCTTCCTCTCCCCTTCACTTTCACCACATACATACACTTACTGAGGCAGGATTATATATTACTCTGCTTTTGAGTCTAGCAGAATAAATAGACATTCTGCAAGTTTACTTCTTGGATGTCAGGTTGTATAGTCACAGGGAAGCAGTGCTCGTGAATGGAGAGGGGAAGGCCCCAGTGAATGTAGCATATGTTAATTTGTATCTAACCTTAGTGTTTGTCTTTTGGTTTCTCAGGCTATTTCTTCTTGTTGTGACACCCAAAACAATGTAAAGCAAAAAGACAAGTATATGTATTTTTGCTATTTTTATAAAGAGTTTATGTGTGTGTATCTGTGTCACCTGTAGTATGACATGTGTGTGTATTATGACATACATACTACTACATACTACTACATACTACTTTAGAGGCTGGAGGAAGGTGTTGGCTACCTGGTAACTGGAGTTGAAGATGATGAGCTGTTGAGAGATTTCTAACCTAGGTGCTGAGAACCATACTCTAGTCCTCTAAAAGAGCTTCAAGACCTAGACCACATATTCAACCTCAAGATATGTATATTTAAAACCAAATTATGGCTGATGAAACTGATAAAATGGAGTAAAATCAATGTTGATAGAAATAAGAGCTCAGAGGTCAATGGAGCCATGGAAATCCCCCTTGAATTTTTCTAGAAATATTGAAGAAGGCTTTCTGAAACATGGAATTGGTGGTGGTGGGGTTACCTCTATTTCATCCACAGAGTAAATGGCAACATGAAAATCCCGGCACCAAAATATCTGATGTCCAATAACAGTTAACACCAGTGAAGAAATCATACCATGCAATGTGAAAGTCTGTATAAAATGAGTAGACCATTGAGAAATTGAGAAATTTGAGAAACAGAATAATATCAAGGGTGTTCTACTGTGCCACTGAGCTAGTACTATGATAGTAGGCTGTGTGTCATAGCTTTTTCAACAGCAGTCTGTGTATCATAGCTCTTCCAAGTCCTACTGATGGGGAATGCTAAGTACTGCAATGTGTGGCTATAAGGAAACCAAGACAGGAAACATCAAATAACCTGTGCACCCTTGCCCAATGAGAGAAGCTTGAGCCCGTGTTTGCAGAATCCAATCATTATAATTCTCACCAAACCAAAATACTTTTCATGCAAAAGTTCACTGCACCTTTTCCTTAGTCTTATTTTCTGTCTCTTTAATGTCCATACTTTTCCTGAGATGAGGACTGAAGGAAATAACTCAGACACATCCCATTATAGCATTAAAATATATATTTGTTTCATTATCAGTAGGAAAACAAATTTAAATTCTACAGAAATAATTTACACTGTATTTGCATAGTATCAGAAGGAACCCAATATTTCAGTCTTCAAGAATGTTATTGAAAAAGCAAAGCTGAGACAATACCATAATCATTTAGCATCCCCAAGGTACTCTGTTCCCACTTGAAGTTTCCCTTTTATTTCTGTTTTTGCTGTTCTCAGAATCAAACTCAGGGCCTTGCCAGTTCAAGTCAAGTCACCACCTACAATTTTGCTGGCTTAGAACTGAATATACCCAGTGTAGAGTAGGACTTACAAAGAATGCATGAAGTTGGGAGCAGGAAGTGGAAATGATGTATAGCAGGACTTGTAGCTTGAGACAGAGACAGCATGTGATCAAAACACATTGTATTCATGTATAAAATTCTCAAACGATATTTTTTAAATTTATTTAGACCCCATTTCTCTACTAACACAATTTTGTTCTCCTGGGAAACCTGAAGTTGGGGAACAGAAATAATAGGTTTTTCTGAGAAGGTTTGTATATCACTTGAAATTTTAGAAGAATGACTTGGCAAGACAAGTAAGTGTTGCTTTTGTGATTTAAAGATACTATAATTGTATTATAGTTTGTGTGTTTGTTTCTGTCTCCCTCAATAAAAATGTTGACCTTGCCTTCCATTCTAGAACATTCTTTTGTATTAGATCATTACCACAGGACATTAGAAAATAAACAAAGTCTAACACTAAAAAAAGTACAATCAAAAGAATTCGAAGACTTTGAGGAGTGAGAAGGCTTAAAATTCCTCAGATACTCACAGGCAAGGACAGGTATGATTAGGTAAATTAATAAAGGTATTTAGAGCAAGAAAGAAAAGAGGGAAGACACAAAACAGTTTGAAGCAGAGGGGACGAGAAAGAGAAGGAAGCAAGAGAAAAGGAGACTAGATTTGAAGGAAAATTCATTTGACATCAAAGACTCCCAAGACTCCCCACTGAACATGAATACTATATATTGTTTGTAAAATGCATCATAGTTTATGTTGCACAATTGATTATGCCCTTATTTTCTGTTGGTCCAATAAATTTCAGATATGTGAGGGCAAAGATATACTTTGTAGCCATCCTGTAGCTAACAGAGGCAATAAAGAGGTGACATTTTGGCACTTTTGTGATAATTCTTTACACAGAATCTTTGCAATTGTATGATACATGCATAGGCAAAAAAAAGTTCAACATAGTTTGATACATTCCTAAATCCTAGCACTAAAGAAGTTGATGCACAATGATCAGAAGTTCAAAGCCATCTTGAACTACATATCAAGAGTCTCTCTCAAAAAATACACATACGTATATTCATGAAAACCTTCATGTATTGTCTTTTATAAATAAAGGATACAAATAGCTAAAATCCAACTCATTATTATTCTAAGATGGTCTGCACTATCAACTGCACTATCACTGTCATCCTCTAGAAGTTGGTATTAATCATCCCATGTATTTTACTGTCCCGTGGAGCTTTTATACACATCAAATTGGAGCTTTCTACATACATGTCTAAACACATCTACCCTACATAGTAGAAGTAGATCTCAGTGTCCTGCAACTGTCCCCTCCATCCTGCATTTTTCTCCAGGTTAAGAATATACTTTTATAACTCCTGTCTTCATTACAACCCTTTAGGATGCCTTCTTAATTCTTCCAGTAAGCCAAAATTCAACAAACTATAGGCAACATAATTATATAAAGTCCTATATTATGCCTTTCTTTGTCCTCCATACTTCATTATAAACATTTGTGAGTGTTCTGGGGAACTCTGTTGCCTCTGTGAACATTTCTTCTCTTTTATTACCCAAAGACCACTTTTTTCTTTTATACTGACCATACATTCCAGTACAGTACACTGTAGAAACTCAGTACAAAAGCATTTAGTGAGGTGCTTCATGTGAGTGAATGAATGAATGAACAAAAAGAACAAGCCTATGAAATATAAAACCATCATTTGCAGATCCAAAACTCAAACCCAGGTGTTCTCAACCTAACTTCACAATCCTTCCAACTCTGTGAAAAATAACTGTGGGGGACCAAAATATTTCCGCTATGGAATATTTTGAGATCCAGCCTTGGGTTTCACTGAACATGCAGCACCGGAAAGCTCCAGCCCACTATTGTATTGTTAATGCCAGTAAGGCTACTATTGTTTACCATGGCCTCAGGGTAATATGCCTCCTAATTTGCATCTCTATTTGCCAAGCATATGAATAGGCCCTCACCTGGGCAGGGAGAGCAGAGGTGTGTGAGTAACTTGTGAGGACAGGAGGTTAGGAAGGTTAGGGGTGACCGACCAGAGGAGAGAGGGGAACAAGGAGAGAAATGATTCCCTCGTGGCATTGGCAGGATGGTTAAGAAACAGCAGAAAGGATGGCTAATAAAGAAGTGACTCTAGTTCTACAACATGGAACTGAGAGCTCTCTAAAGATGACATGATGCCTGTGTTTGGTCTTTATCGCCTCTGGGTTGCTAGGAACTTCCAGGTCTACACACCTCATTCAGGCCGAACCTCATGGACTAAGGCTGAGACATGCTGGGTCATGACAAATAACTATTCAAAGAGAGTACAGAAGTTGAAAATATATTGTCAACACTGTTGTTGGGATATAAAGGAATAAATGGTTTTCAAGATTAGGATGTTTTATTCTTAATAACACCCTAGTCTATATTTTAACCAATATAAAGTCACAGAAAAATACTGTAGCTGTAATATCCCACAAACTAACGGCAAATAATTCCTGCATATTTTTTAAGGTTTTGATTTTAGAGGTGAAACAAATGGATTATGGAGAATGAATGCAGTAGATCATTATACAATCGATCAGTCAGCATCTTTGCTTAAGCATTAAGGTTACTGAGAGAATAGCTCAGATTTATAATAGCTGAATTTCATGCCAGCATAAAAACCATAACCTAACCTGAGTTATCATGAGTAGCTAGGGAAAAAAATATGGCAACAATATATCCATCCAATTGTTACATAAACAGAAACACTATGAGAATATTGGCTGAGCACCTTGATCACCTAATTCATAATGTCTCCACAAAGCCACACAAGAATTTAGAGGAAGTACTGAATCCTAGATAAAGACATATATAAGATACATACATATCACATATATTTCACTTTTGTGTTTGAGCTATGTATTAGCCTTATCAGAATCTGTTCACCAGGAGATAAAAATGTTCTGATTTTTTTCTGCTGCTGTCAAGGTATCTTATTACAGTTTCATTAAAGCTACTAACTTTAAAAATATACCTTTCCCACATTTCTCTCAAGAAGATTCTGGTATAGTAAAATCATCCCAGCTTTCAGGATAGTGGAATCATCCCTGTTGCAAACCAGCTGTATGTGTCTGGGAAGGTTCTGGAACTTCTGAACAGTTCACTTGCTCTTGATAATTTCACTACAGCAGAGACTGGCACTGTACTCACCAAATCCAGTGGCATTTTCTTCCGGGGGTGGGGGGTACTGGATGATAAACCATGTCTCAGCATGGTCATGTCTTGACATTCCTACCAACATTCCCTTCACTTGATAAGTAGGCACTCAGTAAATGACTTCAAGATCTTACAAAGGGGCAGAGTTGTACAATGAAAGAAGTCTGTCTTCTGCATGATTTTTTTTTATTCTTTAGGATTTTTCCCCATATATACAATGTATTTTGATCATACTTTTCCCCATTCACCTGCACAATTCCTCCCAATTTCATGTTCCCCTTTTATTCGTTTTTGTTTTTTTTTTTTATAAACTACAGAGTCCAATTAGTGCTGTCCATATATGCATGTATGTGGGCCATGTGCTGGCATAATAAGCTTACCCCACAAGTAGGAGTTGGAACACGTGTGCCCTTCCACTATCCATACTATAAGGTTGCCTGTCTTGGTCTTGTGCAAGCAACAACAGTTGTCATGAATTTATGAAAAAGAGGTTTGTCATGTCCTCAATACACAATTTTGTCCAAGTCTTCCTGACACTTAGCTCTATCACTTTACTCTCTCTTCTGAAATCCCCCTTAAGCCTTGAGGGAACAGATATGATATAGATGTCCCACTCGGGCTGAGTGCTCCATGTAACTTACTCTCTGCATTTTGCCCACTTATGAGTCTCTGTATTAACCATGGTCCATTGCTTCAACATGGTTGACCACCTTGTCCTCCCCAGAAGAAAATGCCACTTGCTTAGATGTGTACAGTGCTTGTCTCTGCCTCAGTGGAATTATGCAGAAAGACTGAACTGTTCAAAAGTTTGAGAACCTTCCTAAAATCACACAGCTGATGTATAACAGTGCTGACTTCTCTGTCCAAAAAATCAGCATAATTTTACCATTGAGAAAAAAAATGTGGGAAAGGTGCTACTCTAATCTTTCGTTATAAAGGTATGTATCTCTATGTGTTACTCTGTCCATTTTTACAAAATAATGAACTTACTTATTCTGGCTACTAATAAACCTCATCTGACTAATACAAATACAAGTGCCTACTTTAAAGAGTCACTGAAGTATAAGTTAGTGACTGTAAAAAACTTAGTAGAGCTTAGTATACTGTCTAACACTTTGATCCAGACTATTTCTTTTCCTCCATTCACCAGGGAGAGCCAAACACATTCAGCCTCTACATCTCAGTTTTACATCCTTCTATCTTTGACTTCCTGACACTTTTGCAGTCAAGTGTAAAATAATCAATACCTAGGGATAGTACCTCATTGAAAAATGACAATGTGAAGTCTTTTCCTAAGGCATATATTTTTGTTACTGATGCCATCATTTTGTTTTACCTGTCACCCAACTCTTTTGATGCATTTGGATAAATAATTTGCTCATCTTGAAATGTATGGTAGATTTATTTGGTGCAATTATAACAAAGGATACAAGTGATAAACAGGTAGCCAGTGCCCTCCTGCAGCTACAGAAAATAAATGGAATTCTCAAGAAAATGGGAATCAGTCTACCACAAGATCCAGAAATTCCACTCTTAGGCATATACCCAAAAGAAGCACATTCATACAACAAGATCTGTTCAACGATGTTCATAACAGCACTATTTGTAATTCCCAGAAACTGGAAACAGCCTAGATGCCCCTCAACTGAAGAATGGATAGAGAAAATGTGGTACATTTACACAATGGAGTACTACTCAGCAGAAAGAAAAACAATGGAATCTTGAAATTTGCAGGAAAATGGATGGAACTAGAAGAAACTATTCTGAGTGAGGTAACCCAAACACAAAAAGACAAAAACTAATATGTACTCACTCATATGTGGATTTTAGATGTAGAATAAAGGATTACCAGCCTAATATCCACACTACCAGAGAAGCTAGTAAACAAGGAAGACCCTAAGAGAGACATACATGGTCCCCTGGAGAAGGGGAAAGGGTCAAGATCCCCTGAGCAAATTGAGAGCACGGGAAGAGGGGGGAAGGAGCTATGAGAATAAGAAGGGAAGAAGAGGAAGGATTCAGAGGTCATGAGGGACCGGAAAGCTTGAGTCAGGGGAAGAATAGAAGAAAGGATATGTGATAGGTAGGGTTTTATGGGGGGTGGTAGGGGAGGACGGGAGGGAGAAGGCAACTGAGATTGTCATGTAAAACAATTTTGTTTCTAATTCAAATAAAAAAATATTCCACAAAAGAAAATAAATGGCATTGAAAAGTACCTGTTCCTGTTGTTTTCCTTTTCAGTTTGTTTATATGGAAGTGAACAAGTGGGAGCTCTTGGCCCCCCATACTGGTCACTGGGAAACCAGCATGGAACCGATCCAGACCCCATGAACGTGGGTGTCAGTGAGGAAGCCTGGGAAATATATGGGGCCACTTGTAGTAGATCAGTATGTGTCCCCAGCATAGGAATGTACTTTGGGAGCCCATTTCACATAGAGGGATACTCCCTCACCCTAGACACACAGGGAAGGGCCTAGGCCCAAAGGATATGACAGACTCTGAAGATGCCCAATGGAAGACCTTGCTCTCCCTGGGGAGCAGAAATGGTATGGGATAGGTACGGTGTTAGTGGGGGGCAGGGAACAGGGGGAAGGGAACTGGGATTGTCATGTAAAACAATCTTGTTTCTAATTTAAATAAAAATGGAGGAAAAAAAAAGAAAAGCACTTGTTGGTGACCCAGTTCTTACTAAGCTATGAAGTATTTCCAAATAAATCAGGATGCTTTGGGAAATAGTCTCTTTAGTCAAACCCAACATCAACAGAATGAGAAATAATGAGAAGTAGCCATTGCTGTAGATAAAGAGAATTCTTCATAGATATGCCCTAAATTTTGTGTTGCATTACTTCAGGTGCATGTTGCAGTTTGGAATAATTATTTTATTTAAGACATTTCTAGAAGTGCACATATTTTTTTGGCATAGTATTATTAAGTCAATTCTTTTATAGAGTTAGTTTCAAACCCCTAAGAGCCATGACTTCTAGTTTCGATGTCCTAACAGCCTCACAGGTAGGTTCTGCAAATTGAAAATCCAAGTAACTATGTCACTTGGGGCCTGTTGTCTAGTCTGCTATGAAGCATCTTCAAATAACGGTTCATTTCTGTTTCATTGGTGGCAGCCCCTGTGAAGTAGTATCTATCACATTGCTGCCCACGTGAAACTAAGACAAAAAGAAGTGGATAGAACAGCCTTTTAGTAAGCATATGTATCAAGTAAATACCTATAACACTCACAGAGTTTCAATGTTTAACTCAGAGCAAACTGCAACACTGCTGACAGCTCTGGAGAGTCTCCTAGCCTTTTGCTAACAATCACTCAGAAGCCTCTTTTCCAAGTTACTTCAATTGTCTGTTTCTGTGGAAGAGACCATCTGATCCTTAAACATGTCTTTGACTAGGTCCCTTTTCTCCCTTTCCCAAAGCAATACTAGAAGTAATGTGGTTAATTCTAGACATAAAATATAAAAAAATTACATAGGAAATCTGATGGGAGAGCTTGTAGGTTCAAAATACCTTTATTCAGATAAATTCCAGCCAAATGCAAGCCAGAGCGTGCCAGGAACAGCCGAGCATCAAGGCCAGGGAGAAGGGGGAGACAAAGGGGCTTCCATGTGTTCCCGGTTCCTTAAGAGTCCATGCTGTGTCATCCTGACCTCACCTTGAGCATGCCTTGACAGGCGTGGTCAGGCATACCTGCAGCCAGCCTCTAACAGGCATGGCTTATTGTCCCCTACAGAAATCCTAATTAGCTAACGAGCAACTTAACAACACATATTGAATTAGGTTACAAAGTGAATCAGTAACTTAATACATAAAACTTTAAAGACTGTCATGGCATTTTCATCCCTTATAGAGCCCTAAAAGTCTATGAGTTCTACTCACCCTGAATACTCCTTTCTCGATGGGAAAAGTTCCCGCATGGCTACTTGACTTCAAGTAGATCAGGCTAACATCGCTATTCATCAATCCATTCTTACTACATCTTCCTGGAAGGGGCCATACCAGCCGCCTATTAGAGGACAGTCCTAATCTTGTTATAGGACTCCTATATGAGAGTCCTAGCTAATGTCCTTCAAAACTGTTCATGGCTACTACTTAACAGAAGTACATACTGAAAAACTATGTAACCATCCAAAGAATGAAGTAGATATTTATGTTTTCATGAGGAAATATACTTTGTATAAATTGTATATTGGTGACTAGAGCGTGTGGTATGTTCTATGTATGAGGTAAGCGTGATTATAAATTAACATAGAGTTTGGGAAGCCCCTTTTGAGGGCCTTACCCTGCCTGGGGAGTGGAAGAGGGATGGCTAGGGGTAGGTGGGATGTTGGGGGGGAAGGAAGGGAGAGGGAGAAGGGATTGACATCTGAAGCAAGCTTGTTCCTAATTTGAACTAATAAAATAAAAAATTAACATACATAAATGTTTTGTTTTCCTTTCCTGCAAGTGGAGATTTGAACCCAGGATTATCACCAAACTTTCCCCCCAAGTCTATGGACTGTTTTTAAATGAACAAAATTCCTGAAGAATAAAAAAAAAGCATTGGCTAAATGAGATTTATTGGACCTTGGACAAATGAGGGTCAATAAGAGACTTACTACAATGTAGTGTGTGTTAATTAAATAATTTTTTGTGTAGTTTTAATTTCAATTTATGGGTAAAAAGTTGGCCTTTTCCTATAAAAATATGAAACCTCAAATCAATTTTTTCCACCAGGAGAAAGTTACACAACTTCTTATAGTGACCTTTATAAGGCTACCATGTTGCTAGTGAAAAATGGGTTTTGATGAATTATTTTTAAGTAAAAATGTTAACTTTAAGTTAATTCCAACATAAATCCTCACAGAAAGTAAAAGGACAATTTTCACTTAAAATAGAGTAAAAACCAACCAACCAAAACCGGTTAACTAAGACAATACCAAATAAGAAAAGAACTCCTAGAGATAAAACCATTCCAGATTTTAGGTTGCATTACAAAGATATACTAATAAAAATATCACAGTATTGGCATAAAACTGACACATTGATCAATGGCATAGAATTAAAAATGACTCAGACACATACAGATACATTTTTTTCACAAAAAGTGAAAAAATACACACAAGAGAAAAGCAGCATCTTCATCAAATAGTGTTATTGAGACTGGATAAGCTGCATGTAGAAGAATGAAAGCACACCCATGTCTATCATCCTGCAGCAGGTAAAAAGAAAAAAAACAAAAAAGAAAAAAACCTAAATGGATTAAAGACCTCAACATAATACCAGATACCAGAAACCAGAGGCAAGAAAGTAGATAATAAGCTTTAACTCCTTGGCGCAATACAGGACTTTCTGAATGAGATACTGATAGCGCTGTTAGAAGACAATAGTAAATGGAACTACATGAAGCTAAAAATTTCTACAGCAAAGGATATCACAATTTCAGCAAAGCAGAAGCTTACAAAATGGGAGAAAACATCTGATAGAGGTATTTATTTATTTATTTATTTATTTATTCATTTTTTTGGGTTTTCAAGACAGGGTTTCTCTGTGGCTTTGGAGGCTGTCCTGGAACTAGCTCTTGTAGACCAGGCTGGTCTCGAGCTCACAGAGATCCGCCTGCCTCTGCCTCCCAAGTGCTGGGATTAAAGGCGCGCCACCACCGCCTGGCAGACATCAAAAAAAAAAAAAAAAAAAAAAAAAAAAAAAAAAACCACACAGACGAGAATGACACAGGCACAATGCTTGATTTTATATAACATACAAACAAGATAATTTTTACCGCATAATATAAACCTAAATTATTTCTAAAATTGTATTTTGTTTGTACATGTATATATGTGCCCATACCCAGAGAGGTCAGATGTATGTGGATGCAAAGCCTTAGTAGTTAAATAACAGATGTGGTGAACTACCTGATGTGGTTACTTGGAATCAAACTCTGGTCCTCTGCAAGAGAAGTACATCTCTTAACTGCTGAGCATCTCTCTAGCAGAGTCTCTGTTATTCTTAATAACGTATTCTGCTGGGAAAAATGTCTTTCTACTATCAATAGACATTTAACCCTCTCAACACAGACTAACATACTTAGACTTCACTAAGCAATAATGCTAAAATGGCTGAAAAATGAAAGTTCAACTTCTTAAAGATAATCAAGACTCATGATAGCAAGAATATATATCCAAGTAGTTTGAGCCTTTTGTGACAAGGGCAACTTATTATTATAGAAATCATATATGTTGATTTCTATTTGGTTAATAGTGTCTTAACACTTCTGCTTATGAACTGATGTGTTTCACAAAAAGAAAAAAAAAAGAACACACTAGCCAGTCATAGTACCTGTGACTGTCATTCCAGCACTTTAGAGATTAAAGCCAAGGATCGTCAAGAATTTGAGGTCTAACTAGGCTACAGAGTGAGTGAATTCCAAGCTATGCTAGACTACAGACTGAGTCCTTGTCCAAAACAAACAAACAAACAAACAAGCAAACAAATCCTCTACTGCAGGTCCTGAGATCTGGGCATTTATAAAGAAAATAACATCGGTGATTTCTCTGCTCCACACTGTTTAGGATAAATCATCTGGAATAGGGGCACTAACTTTTTTCTTGACTTTATGGTGCATAGATAGTCTTTGCTGCATATTTGACCTTTAAAATATTTAGAAGTTGTATGTAAATACCATGCTGTTCTTATTACTATAGCTCTTTACTGCAGCTTAAAATCTGGAAGGTAATACTTCCACCAGTTGTTTTAGTATTCAGGATTGCTTTGCTTTCTTGGTATTTTGTGTTTCTATGTAAAGTTGAAGATTGTCTTTCCAAATTCTATGAATAATTGTGTTGAAATTTTATAAAGATTGTCTTTGGTGGGATGGCTATTTTTATAATTTGATCCTACTGATCCCTGAGCACAGAAAACCTTTCCATCTCCTGATGTCTTTTTCAATACTTTGAAGCTATTATTATACAAGTCTTTCATTTGCTTGTTAAAATTATTCCAAGATATATTAAGGCTATTATGAAAGTTGCTTCCCTGATATATCTCAGTATATTTGTACAGAGGAAGGCTATATATACGAACTCACAGAAACTGTGACAGCATTCACAGGACCTGACCAGTTCAAATCAGAAAATTCTGAGCACTGGGAAGTGGATGTGGGCACAAAATCCCACCTCTAAACAAGAATCGATTTGCAATAATACCTGCTGAGTAAAGCAAAATCTGCCCCCCCACCATGGAATGTCACTGTGAATATCAACCACATTCTAGGGGAAGCTTCATGCCCAGGAATAGTTGCCAATACAAAACAGACTTTATGTTTACTAGTGTTTTTGGTGGGTCTTGTTTTATTTTGTTATGTTTTGGTATTTTTTCTTATTATTTTTGATTGCTCTGTTTTGTCTTTTTGGTTTTTCTCTCAGTTTTTTCATGAAGTTGGGTATGTATGGAGGTGGGAAGGATCTGGGAGGAGTTGGAGGAAAGGAAAGAATCTAATCAAAGTATACAGCATGAACTGTTTTAATAAGAAAATATTAGAAATTTAATTTTAGCTTATATGTGTCACCAATCAGGCAGCAATCAGATTTGGTCTATAGGTTGTAAGCAGCAGCTCTGTTTGGGGCCTTTGGAACTGGTGGCTGCCATCAAGAAAGGAATATTGGCAGAGGTACTGGAAGACACCAAGGGAAAAAGACCTTCTAAACACAAAAGAACCTTCTCACATATAAATTCAAAAAGACCGAGGCAGCGTGCACAGGGCCACATAGGTCCTCAGCAGATGGAGTCTTAGAGAAGAATTAAGTGGACACATTCCTCTATCTCTAATTCAGAAGCCATCTCCAATTGATACTTGCAAATTAGAATTTATTTTAATCCAAGGGAATCTCACTGTAAACACAAACCACTCTTAAGGGCAGGCTCCATGCAAGCAGTAGATGACCAATAGAAAACAAACTTCATGGCGTCTTTAGTAGAGGTTGCTTCTCTCATAATGACATCAGGGTCTTTTCTTTCCTTTCCCTTCTTTTTTTAATTCTATCATTTCTATTTTCATTTATTTTTCTCTGTTTTGGCCCCATATGTGCTTTGCATATATATTATGATTTCTAGTATTTTTTGTGAAATTCTTGATTATGTAAATGAGCATGTCTCTGGTGTATATCTGTTTCTTGTGCTTTTCTTGGGTTCTTTTCCTTCTGTTTGCTTGTTTTGTCCTGTACAGATGTGTTTCTATTTGTTTAATCTTATTATATTACATTTTTATGTCATCATTATCCATTAGAAGCCTGTTTGTTTTCTAAAGAGAAACAAAAATAGGATGGATCCATATGGGAGGAGAGGTAGGAAGAACTGAGAAGAGTAGTGGTAATCAGTGTATATTATGTGAGGAAAAAAATCTGTTTTCAAATAAAGAAAAAAGAATTAAAAATTATAATATTGGCTCAGTGGAGATTGCTTTTCTCCCTGGTTAGGCTTCTTAGCTGGATGAAGAACTACCTCCAGAGAGAATGTCCCAGTAGTAACTATACCCATAGAACAGGAAGCTATGAAATTTCCTCTCTCCTAGCTCCAGAAGTCACTAAGCTTCTCCCTAACTATAGTCTATTCATAGTAAGGGAAGCCCCAAAGACCAAGTGAAATTCAAATCAGGGAAAACTCTCTTTTTTGGTACTGTAGTGTTAATATTTTTGTTTTTGATTTAATTTTTATAGATTCTTTTTTCATACAGTTATCTGATTATATGTTCCCATCCCTCTACTCCTACAAGTTCCTCCAAATCTCCCCTTTCCTCCAGATCCACTCCTTTCTGTCTTTCATTAGAAAAAGAACAGGCTTCTTCTAGATAACAGTGTACCATGACAAAATAAAATAAAACAAAGCAAAAACTATCATATTGAAGTTGGACAAGGCAACCCAACAAGAGGTAAAGAGTCCCAAGAACAGGCACAAAAATCAGAGACCTACTCATCCTCCCACTCAGGAGTCCCGAAAAAACACTATGCTAAAATCTATGATATTTATGCACAGGACCTTGTGTAGACCTGTGTAGGTCCTATGCTTGCTGCTTCGGTCTCTATGAGTGTTAGGGAACCTTGAGTTTAAGTTGAAATTTACCATGTTTGAATGGCTTTCTGAGCATGATGCAAAATGGAGGACTTCCTTTCTCAGCAGGACTCATCTTCTCTGACTAACCTTAATTGCAGAGTGTCTCAATATCTGACCTTATTTGGAGGATGACTTTTGAACAGAGCTCCCTGAAAATGTTGTATGAATCAGCACGTAAATCCCATTCTTTCTACCTGCCCTTATGACAATTAGGTACTCATCAATCAGCCCTTCCCTCTCATAACCCTGAGAACCTTTATATACCTTACCTCTGAAACAATAAAATGAGCTGTCACTGAAGCTGACTCCTTGGAAATTCTTTCCATCATACCCACCAGCAGAATTCTGCTGACTGCTTCAGCTCCCTTGGCCTCCATGTGATGGTGGCAAATAACACACGAGGAAAAGGAAGACACACATGTGAGTTCATATGTGTCTCTCTCAGCTGATTCAGAGGGCCTTGTTTTCTTGTTCTCCATCCTTTATCTCTCTCTCTCTGTCTCTCTGTCTCTGTCTCTGTCTCTGTCTCTGTCTCTCTCTCTCTCTCTCTCTCTCACACACACACACACACACACACACACACACACACACCTCTTTCTAACTCAGGGTTTTCTGAGCTCCGAAGAGAGGGATTTGATGAGATAACCCATTTAGACTCTCTATCTACATAGTGTCTGACTGTGGGTCTTTGCATCTGTTCTTATCTTCTGCAGGAAGAAGTTTCTCTGGTGATGTCTGAATAATGCACTGATCTATGAGTGCAGCAGAATATCATTAGGAGTCATTTTATTGACACATTTTTTAAGGCCAGTAGTGTTTGGTTTTTCTCTATGTATCTAGGCTAATTATTCTCTGGATCTTGATGACCCAAGCAGTGTTGGGTATGGGTTCTGTGTTGGGGAGTGGGGAGTCTTAAGTAAGATCAGACATTAGTTTGCTACTAGCTAATGCCACCATTGCCCTAGAACATTTTGTAGTCAGGACAGATTGTAGGTCAAAGATTTAAAGGCTGTGTTGGCATTTACACTTCTCTTTTGGTAGCCTGACAAGTACCTTCCCATACCAAACACACTAGAATATTGGGGTGAAACTCCATGTAGATATCATCTCAATTTCTCCATGTTCAATATGTTGTATGGGTTTTTGTCCTCAGCAATAGGACCCTGCTATCATTCTGCTGAAAGCAACCCATTGTCTTAGCAACAGCCTGGGTTGTTTGTAGATTTCTGTATGAACCATTGGCTTACAACTCAGTTGAATGCCAGCCAGTAGTACTACTGGAAGCCTCTTTGGGTGACAATATATGGCCAGTTGACACTCCATAGCTCCCATTACTAGGAAGCCACAGGATTGCCTTCATATTTTTTAGGAAGTTTCAGTTGTACCAGGTTTCCATATCATCTCTCAAATGCCCCTCAATTTTATAGTGGGAAGAAGGGAACATCTTGGTTTTTATAGACATTTTTTTAATTTGGAACATAAATTAAATTAAATATTTATGCCAGAAATGCCAGAATGAAGATAAATAGCTACAGAAAACAATCCACTTAACAAAATTCAATCATGATAATGCAAACTGTTGTCAAAAGGGTAAATGCAAGTTAACTTTCAAAAGTTTTTGCTTCATGATCCATGGAATTAATAACTCATGTCATGATCACTGAAAATAGAGTGCATCTTAATATTTTCTGTTATTCCTTTGTGTTTTGTAAGTTTCTTTATTTATATGTTGCTTGTCTTTCTTGTAAGGTGTCTTTTCAGAGTTAAAAATATAATTATATTTTCTCATCCAATTAAAATGTCAATCAGTTACTTTGGCATATTGAATATAATGGCTGCTACCCAAGTTTCCTTTCTATTTAGATTCTGATTATTTTACCGTGTCACTCAAAAAAAATATAGACTTTGCAACTTGTCCAAGACTTTCCCCTCATTAGCATAAAACATCTTAGAGTCCTGCTGCTAGCACTTCATCTAGTGCAGGAAATGATTGGGATAATAAACAGCTGGAAACTAAAATGTGAGGTACTGGCAGAGAAAAAAACACATTAACAATTATACAAAATGAATCTAGGCTTCTTCCTCCACCACCCCTCACCATTTTTAATATTGAACTAGAACTGAAAAGAAAGTTTCAGAAAGGTTTACCAGGAAAAATATTGTATTTTCTGTTGTTTTTCTTCCTCTGTTTGTATTTATTTTATTTCATGCTTATGTATGTGTATGGCATGTTCACATGCACATGATACATGTGTTTAGAGGCCAGAGGTTAGCACTGATTGTCTTCTTTATTGTATTTTTTTTTACTTTTTAAAAGAGTACATTATTTATTAATTTCATTCTTGGAAATTTTCACTTTTATTTACTGAAACCGGAGTCTTCTGGTCAATAATCTAGCTAGCCAGTCTGCTGCCAGCATCCCATCTCCATTTCTGAGGGATTAAAGGATGGACTACATCTGCCCAGCTTCTAATGTGTATTCTGGAATCTAAACTGTGCCTACACGTGGGCACTGAAAGTTTGTCACCCCCTGAACATCTCCCCACTTTCATAATTCCTTTCATTAAACCACCCTTTCCATATATTTACTTTATTTACCTTCTCCTGGTTGTCTGTCCTTTTTATGGCATTCAATGGGTAGACCTACAGCCACATCCAGCTTTAATTGTTCTTATTTGTCTTAATGTTTTCAACATATTTCTGAAGCTCCAAGGTAGCAAACACATTAGAAAAATGGGTTCATATCTCCACTTTCTTCCCCCAAACCCTCTAGTTTTGATGATCCTTCCTCGCACCTCTTAAGTTTTTTTAAATCTTTTTCTCATTTCAAATTCTTATCTACCTACAAAGACTTTCCCTTTTACAAACATTAATTGTTTTAAAGAAAACTAAAATGTTACAGCTCCCCCCCCCATAAACACCACATCACTGGCATTGCTGTTTCTCTTCAGACAATCTTCCATTCAAAGTAAGAATTTTTTTAAGCACAAGAAGAAAATATTTGTATATTTTAGGTCATATTTCCTAGAATGGCTATGTTTAGCACTTCTGAAAATGACAGGTTTCATTTAGGGGAAACTACATCTGAAGGAGAAGTATGAGGGACCTGCTGTGTAATTGCTGGCCTAGCATAGGCACTGAAAATGAAAAAGAAAGTCGACACATCCTCAGCTGCTAGCCAGAGCTAAAATCTTGACATTTAGATGGAGAAGCATTAAGCAAATGTTGAAGAGTGGTAAATCCAGGGCCTCTCGGACCCACAGGATGCTCCTAACTGCTCATGGGCAATTGAACCCCAAGAGTTATGACCCTCTAATTCATGGAAAATAAGAGTGAATGGGGTACTGTATTCATATAAGATTCATATTAGAAAATTTACTCATTTCAAGAGCAATATAAAATAGCCAACAAAATCATTACACTTATTCATCTACACTGTCTATGGTTAAACATATTAGTTTCACACTAGGTGGAATGTGGACTAGAAAAAAAGATGAGATTAACTATACCTCAGAGAAAACCACAAGTGCTCAGCTTCCCTCTGACCTCTTGACTGGGTGCAGTGCCTGTTTGTGAGAACAGCTGTTCCTGAAGATTAATGTCAGTGTACTGGCACTTTTGGTCTCAAAATATTTCAAGAGTAGCAGCCCCTCTCTTGAATTCTACCTCAGCATTGGCGTACACACCTAGAGGAGAAACAGTGAACTCCTGCCTCATTGTGCTGTATTCTGCTTCATAAATGTTTCGTGTTATCTCACTGACCTCAAGAAGGGTCTCCTTGTATTGCAGTGAAAATGTTTAAGGATTGGGGCATTCAAAGTTTAGGCCAATTTGGCCAAGAGATTTCATTCAACTCAGTCGCAATTTCCAAAATGGAAGGCATTTGGTGTTAAAGAAGTTAGAGGCAGAGTCAGAATATCTCTGAGCCTGGAGGTCAATTCTAAGAGAATTTGACAAGAACTCCTTGGTCTGTGTGTTTTCACAAATCCTGCAATCACAGTCTATGCAAGCTATAGTTGTCTACTTTCCTTAATAAGAAACTCTCAGCATCCGACATGGATCCAGTAACTGACAAGTATGAAATTAATTATTCTATTAAACTGCCCTTTTTTTAAAAAAAATGAGTCTCAGCTTTCTGCCTTGATTTCCAATCCTTTATTCATTCAATTTTTCCTGAAAGTTTAGTGTTGGACAAATCCTCTCATCTACTTGATATTGCTCAAAAAGAATGGATACCTAGATTAAATATTTATTACAGCTCCTTTGAAAGATAAATGAAGTAGGAAACATAACCATTGCACAGGCTTTGAACTCAAATAAGTATATTATGCTATATTGTATTAAAATCTCAATCTCATATACATCTTAAAGTCCTAACATCACTGTGTACAGAAACAGATTACTGTGAGAGCCATCATAAAATAAGTACTTAAAAAGGTACACTGAAAAAAATGGTACACTGAATTTTTTTAACTCAAAAATTGTATTATTTACTTGGCATTTCTAACTGAAGCCTTCTTGAGATTTTATATTAGAAAATGGAGATAATTTTAATTGAAAAATATCCTTTTGTCTGAACTTGAAATCCTCCAATTCTCTATTAAGAAACTTCAGACATTGTACTGTCAGTTGCTTATACTATAGTGTTATTTGGGTTGAGTTTGTGTTTAAAAAATGTGACATTTTTCTTGTCAATAATAACTGATTAATGACTTGCTTGAATAAATTAGTCCTTTGCTTCTACTATATTGACCCTTTAATTTAATGAAGTAATCAAAAATGACATATCTTCAAAAATGAGCATAACATCTCCAGAGCCATCCATCAATGCCAAGAAGAAGAAACATGGTTAAGATGCACAGGGCCTGCACAGGTCTGCACCAAATGGGGCCCTAGAGCTGAAAGAAAAAAATGGATACAGTGCCTCATCCCTAACCCAGAAGCAATCTTCAAGTGATAACCACTTGCAAATGAAAATTTAGTTTTCTCCAAGGGAGTCTCACCGATGAAGTAAACTACTCTTATGTATATGCTGCATGCCCAGTAGTAGATGGCCAATAGACAACGAACTCAAAGGCATCTTTGGAGTTCCTTTGTCTCATAATGTTGTATCAGGACTCTTCTTTTAAAAAAGTTAATCACATTGCTTTTATTATTTTTCTTCCCTCTTTTACCCTACAGGTACTTTGTGTATATGTTATGGCTCCCAGTTTAGTGATTTTTTTTTCATATTTTCCTGTTGTCTTTAATATTGAATATAGAAAAGCTATCATTCCTACAGAATGTCCATATATTCAAATGTAAAATTTTATAAACAATATGTAGATTTATTCCTTTAATCAATGTGGGAATCTTGGTCAGAAAAAAAAAGAAATGCATTTCTTGGTCATAGAAATACATAATGTATTTGTATTATTTGTTTGCTCTGTACCATAAAGAATTTTTAAAGCAGTGGAAATGTTTCCAATTTAGTGAAAACTGGGTAGTTAGTGAATGCTGAATAAAATTATTGAAGGATAAGTTAACAAATGTAGAAATGCATTTTTGTGCAAACGTCTTTCAGAGTTCCAGGGTGTTATGATAGATGGTAAACTTGGTGTCTCCTAGGTCTCCAATATTGCAGTTGTTTCTAAAATAACAAGAAAAAATAAGTTTCTAATGTTTTCCTTAATTCGTAGCTTTGAAATGAGAAAATCCATTGATGGGGGTGGGGTGGCACTGGAGAGAAGATCCAGTGACTAAGAGCATTTGCTATGCAATCATGAGGAACTGATTTTTTGACCCTTGTAAAATGCCAGGTGTTAACCTATAGCCCCAGCATGGTAGGAGGTGGAGAATGAATCACTGGGTCTTGCTGGCTGCCCATCTATTTCTAAGTTCTGGGTTCAGAGAGAGATCTTTCCTCTATGCACAATGGATCCTTTTAATTGTTTTTAATTTTGTTTTCAGTTAAAATCCCCAGTACCTAGACTGGCCCTGAACTCACCAGTGACAATAATCCCACACTTCTGATACCATTGTCTCTCCTTCCTGAGTGCTAGGAATATAGGCCTGTGCCTGGATAACATGATACTTTGTGCATGATAGGAAAGCACTCTACCAATGGAGCCACAGCTCCAGCAAGAATTAAAGATCAGGACACTCATATCTTCTTCTGGCTGCTGCAAGTATACATGGACACATGCCCCTCATGCACACGTGTGAATACTAGACACACACACACACACACACACACACACACACACAGAGAGAGAGAGAGAGAGAGAGAGAGAGAGAGAGAGAGAGAGAGAGAGAGAGAACAGAAGAAGAAGAGGAGGAGCAAGAGCAAGAGGAGCAGGAAGAGCTTGAGGGAGAGGAAGAGGAGGAGGAAAGGGAAGAAAGAGAAAAAGTTTTCTGAGAAATGTGAGTAAATTGGCTTTTTTGCTAATTTGATGGATTTAGCTTTATTTGTTGGCTCTGTTAAGTATTTAATGTGTAAATTTAATGATACTCCTTAATATTCTTGAAGTTGTTTCATCACTTGACAAATACAAAAAAAATCTATTTCATAAGATTACTTTGAACATTAAGAGGAAATAATAAAGAAGAAATCTATATAGCACCTGAAAAAAGATCTACTCTAAAAATAACCGCACAAAAGAAAGAACAATCAAAAAGTAACTGAAGAAAACGCCAACATACAGGGCAGGAAGATGTGGTGTCCTCATTACATGTACAGAAGTGACTTGGAGATAAATATTTTTCTCAAAGTTTGAAATTTTCTGTTTCCAAAACTACTAAACCTTGGAATTTTTACTGAAACGGATAAATGTGCACAGCTCGTATGTGATTATAGTGCATTTTTCTAGACAAAATAAGTAGCATTCCATAAATCTGAAAGATTTGTTGCATTTCAACAAATGACTTAAATACAATAGAAATGTACATTTGTGGTTTATTAGAAATGTGTTTTAATAACATCACTAAAGTCCCCACAACATTCCTCTGTATAGGTTTCGAATATGACAAGTATAGAAAGTGACCCAAAACATGGTAGCCATCTTTGACTAATGTTGAACTACATCCAGAGGCGTGGCACTCAATCTTTTCAGGCAATGACATGCAGAGGAATTACTAAATTCAACACTAACTTTAGTGTTCACTGTATTTTGCTATTAGTTTTCCCCTTCAATAATTTTTAAGACATCTGGATTAAAGCTATCTCCAAGTTCAAGTTATTAGATAAGGAGACCAAAAGATAAACAACGCTCAAATTCTGTTCTCTTGTTCATTATCTCTACCGGGACTTCTGTTGCCTTGATTATTCAATACTATTAGACTTGATTTTTTTTTTTTTATATCCTAAACAGTATATCCAGGGAATCACTTTTGCTCCACAGTATATCTGTTCATTTGTGTTAGTTATGTATATGGTCATATTACCTCCACTCAACACACTCACCTAGATTCCATCTGATTTAAATAGTCGCTAATGGATCTGTTGCTCTGAGTAGAGATGATGTCTGTTCATCAAATAGAGCAAAGCAAGAATGGGATACTAGGTAGTGCAAAGGCTAAGGGACCCGGAAGAGTAAGTATTTGTGGAAATGTTAGCATTTCCTTACAAATCTGTGTGGTGATATATTGTTTATGACCTAATAAAGCCATTAAAAATCAGAATGCAAAGTTAGCCATATTTGTAGAAGATGGGCAGTGGAGGCACACACCTTAAATCCCAGGACTCAGGAGAGAGAGGCAGGTGGATCTCTCTGAGTTCAAGGCCTCCCAGGGCTACATGAGAGTGAATCAGTCTAAAAAAGAAACAGAGCTCACACCTTTAATTCTAGAACTAGAGAGTATATAAGGAGCTCAGTGCTGTCTCAGCAGCAATCTAGGATTCTGAGGCTTGGTAGAGAGCTATGCATTCTGGAGATGCAATCTGAGGTTCAGTGATCTGAGCATTGATAGAGGTGAGAACTCTTTAGTGGCTGGCTGCTTTGCTTCTCTGATCTTCAGTGCCTTTATTAGATTATAAAGAATAAATCACCACATCTCTGTCATATGTACATGACTTAAAATCCAAGGGAAAGGGAGAAGTAGCTACAGCAAGCCATGTCAGGTTTCTGCCTCTTTGAGAAAGAGGTAGCTTGAGAGATCTGGGAAAAACTGATTGATGCTGAAGGTAGTCCTATACTTAAGGGATTCTTAGTATGTACCTTCAATCACACAATTGTATCTTCTAAATGAACCCACATTTCACATGCCCATGATGCCATATATATATATATATGTGTGTGTGTGTGTGTGTGTGTGTGTGCATGTCTGTGTGTGTGTGTGCGTGTCTCTGTGTGTGTGTGTCTGTGTCTGTGTGTGTGTGTGTGTGTGTGTGTGTGTGTGTGTGTGTGTGTGTGTGTGTGTGTGCATGTCTGTGTGTGTGTGTGTCTGTGTGTGTGTGTCTGTGTGTATTTCAAGTCAAGAAAACTACAAGTGACTTCTAGTGGGAGGAAAGAATCAGTTCAATAGTTTACTGAATTTCATTTAATTCTCAGGCAAAAGAGTTATCCCCACATTTTTAGCAGACATAGGTCACTTTTACTAATGGGAATGTATAAATCCCAAAGAAATAAAGATTTTTGAGCAACAACAACAACAAAACTGCTTCAAATGGCAAGATAGCAGTCATGCAATGACTGTGTGATATTATTAATAAAAGTAAAAGAAGATATTTGTCCTGAGTCCTCCTGGCAAGGGAAACATGATGATTCAGTAAATTCCAAGGTGCATCTCATTTGCTGCCAGGGGTCAATAACTGGAGCTATAATTCAACCCTGCTGTCAAAGGGCTCCCCCCTAGTGCCCATGAGGCATGACGAAGTAGAAGAGAAAAATCATTCCAGGACTCAGTATAAAAATAAAATATGTATTTTTCTAGAATATTGATTTTTTTCATTGAATAATACAAAATTAGATTATCAAATAAGAATTCTCACTGAAGCAAAAGCAATGTCAGTTCATCACTGAATGTTGTGACCACTTTTGAACTTAAACTTTGTCTTAGTAAAATTTATATACATTGATCACATTTGTCGAGTAAGGATCTATAGATGTAAATTAACTGGGTTGCCATAAATCTGATTATTGAGCTTAATATTGGCCAAAATTTTGATGATGAAGATTTCATATTTATTTTCTATCCAGAAACAAACTTTTAAACAAATGCAAACTTGGTATAGCATTTAGAGACAAGGATTAATTGTCCTGCCCAAGCTCAAAATTGATGTGCCCTTTCAGTTAGTTTCATTTTCTATGACTTCAAACTTTAATTAAGAAGATAAAAGAAGAAGAGCAATGGCTTTATTTTTTTCTTTTCATCAGGGACAAGCTTCACAGGTTTCGGGAACTAAAAGACCAACTGTTTGGAAACAGCAACATGTGAAACAACCAGTTTCATGCATTAGTACTTGATTTAATGAACAAGGCTAGAAAGGAACAAGCAGAGTGGTCAAGTAACAAATTGAGAGTCAAAAAAAAAAAAAACCTAAAGATGTGTAAGCAAAGTACAGCAGATTCCTCCTATCTCTATATATTAAACCAAGAGGGTAACAAGACACCACTGAAGGGTGTGTGAAAAATCGCTAGGTGCAAGCCAAAGAGCTGAGTGGAAAAATGCTGACAGATGGGAAATGGCACGAAAGATGGATGAGATGGGATGACAAGACGCACTTGCATGGTGAGCTTTTTTAGCGTGCAACTTATTTATTTTATGGCCATATTAGTAATACAATTGAAATGCTATGATCTGATTACATCCTTGAGTATTCAAATTACATTTCTTTTATTAGGAGCAATAAACCAAGTCCTCCTTTATCCCCCTCTTTTTTATTCAATAAAGAATAAAGTTAAATGCACACAGGGAGAAAATGAGAGCATTTCACTCAAGGGAACTCAGGGCTGCTATTTGGAGTATTTCCAGAAGATTAAGTTATAACATTGGGAATTTATGGCTTCTAGGACTTGAGAAGCTTATTTTGTAACTGCATTTCATCCTTGGGGTTGATGTGCATTTAAAGAAAAAAAGTGTTCTGCTAACTATATTAGCTTTCTACATAATGAAGAATCCAGGCATAGAAGCCCATAACAACTAACTGGCAGCACTCTGCAATTTGCTGAGCTTGTAAAGTTATTCCTTTTCTGCCTCGTTGAAGAAAAAATACCCCCTCTCTTTCCAGCAGCCTACATATTCAGCCCATGACTTAAAATATGAATTTGGTTTCCACTTCTAAACTTCTGCCGTGTTATTGTTATAATATATACCAATGTGAATACTATTAAAATAGATAGATACATTAGGCCCAGGAAATAACTAGTTCAGCTCAATATTACTTCTAATGTACCAGAGTCAGAGAGTGTGAGATCACAGCATGGCATTACTGTACATGCAGAACTCTGGTTTGCAAACTGGTTAGTACTCTTTTACTGCAGCTACTCCTGAAATGTTCGCTTCTATTACAGTCAGTCTTTCCAGTCTCCCTCTGAACATGGTGGAGGGCAATCGAGGGATAAACATCACATAAAACTGACATCTAAATGCTTCATTTTTCAATTTGGAGACATAAGAAGTACATAGTAGTATCCTAGGAGAATTAAAAACACAGGATAACATTAGCACTACACCGTGCGACAACCATTTCACTTGAGGGCATGAAACTTGAACATTCTCTTGATTTTAAAATGGATGTGTATATTCTTGGGTAAAATGAAAACTGTGTATGAATTTTATAGACATTACATATCTTCCAAACAGTGTTTGAGATGATGTTTCATCTGTCAGGCCACCAAGGCATGCCTTCATTCTCCTGTATGTTCAGAGGAACCTTGAAAGGACAGGTACAGGAGCACTAGCCTGAGGTGTCCCATTTGCTTTATTAGCTGTGTGAATTTGGCCTATACTTTTTCCTGTTTGTCAACAGAAAAACAAGATGATCCCAGAAATCCTTCCATGGTAACATTAAGTTTCATCTATGTCCTCCATGTCTTTATGGGTAAAAATGTGGGCAGTGAATGACTTGGAAAAGGAAAACATGAATGTGTTATGATGTTTGAAGTAAAGAAGAAAGATCTCTGCTGTGAGATTACCAGTTGGAAGAAGGCAGTATCACGATGGAACAGTGTTGTTGGTAAAAGCTAGCACTGATTCTGTTTTATGCTTCATTTTAACTAATTTTTACTATCAAATTACTTTCATTGCACTGTAAACACCAAGAATTAGCTACAAATTGACTCTCAAATTTCTAATCTAAACATTGTACATCACTGAATGACTGAAATACCCACAGACAGGGAAATGAATTAATGCTGCCTTGGCAACAAGGGCTCAGAGGTTTGCAAGTTTGTTCTGGATAGACTCACAGCACTAGAGACTGTAGAGAGGGTATGTATCATACTCATCCCACACATGTGTACCACAGAAGTCTTCAGAAAACCAACACTCACATTTCATTGACCACTCCATCTCCTCTTTATATTTTGAGAATTTTCCTTCTAAAACTTGTTTCTCAATTAGGTTCTGAATCACTAAATCATCAAGAGTTTCACTTTTATGGATCTCAATGATCTTTAATACTACTTACAAGGCCTCCTTAGGGCATCCCAAAGTACTGTGACTCCAGAATCCCTGTGCCGCTAAAGCCCAGTTTAACTCATACCATGATCACCAAATTCTTTTATATCTATCCCCATCAGTCCTTAGGTCCATGCCTATTCTCATGTATTACATTCAGTAACTACACATATTAAATAAATGATTAACTAATTTTACCTATTTATTATCAAAGATAATTCACTCATTTCTTAACAGCTTTCTGCCAAATGGGCCTTTTAATCTTCATAATTAATATGAGTATCATTTCACCATTGAATTGATATTCTTCTACTTAAAGGGGAAGAGATTTGACATCTTCTAATTCATCATGAAGAACGGAAAAATATTGTTGGAACTTTTCAAATGCAAATTATCACTCAGATCCCTTTCTTTTTCTAAAGCAATGAATTACAGGCTGGCTAAAAGATCTCTGTGAGATTTTCTGTCAATAGGGACATGCAAGACTTCCACTCCTCTCAAAGAGGAGAGTGGAATTTTTTATTATTTTACATATTTCTTGCAATGACATATAGAATAACATAAATCAAGAACGATTCGGGTAAAACTACTTCAACATTAATATTTAGTGATCTTATTTCTATAATGAAAGACTTAAACTAATTTTCTCTAGACTTCTTTTACTCAAAAACACTACACATATCTTGATAGTTTATTCAGCTCCAGAAATACCTTGACCTATGATATGTACTATTGAGTTAATCCTCAAATTGCACAACTTTGCCTTTGTGTTGTTGGACTGTGGGGTAGTTTTCTAACACTAGATTTCCCCTTCCTACTATATACCTCTCTTATTTTCAATATCTTCATTACTTAATTTCTAAGAACTTCGTCTGAAAATATAAAGTTCCAGTAGTATTCTGTTCCTAAAATTTAAAAACCACCATCATTCAAAAAGCATTTACCCAGTGGGGGACCAAATGAGAACTATGAGGGACTTTCAACCACTTATCTCATCAGGAAAAGCAAGCCTAATAAGAAAATTAATTTTTAAAATGAACTTTGTGCTGAATGTATTTTTGATATTTAAAAAATTCTAAATAATTACCCAGAAAATAGTTTTTTGAACTCTGAAAGTATTAGTAACCATATAGGGACAAATATACCTTAACTTTGGCATTTTAAAATGTCAAGTCATGGTGGTATAATTTGCAGTGGCATTGTTCATTTTAATATTCAAACAAGAATTTCAGAAGCTTTCCTTCCATACATTAGAATGTGTAAAATTCATTCTGATTCAGAAAATATTGATGACAGGGCTAATAAGATAGTACTAGGTCAGTTTGTTAAATAAAAAATTTAGCAAAAAGAAAATAAAATGAGACTTTTGCCAGGCAGAACCAAAGCTTTAGTTTCCAGGTAAATCAGAAGAGAAAGGAATAAATGACAAAGATGAAATACCTGTGAGATGCATCTAAGGGGAAAATGTAGACATTCTGAGAGCAACAAAGAACATTTGCCTTGAACATATTTATGAACATAGTTGTAACCTTCAGCATTTTCCAAATGACAAGGAATAAAACTTATCTGACAAGAGGCTTGGAAGATTATTTGCAAAAATCTGGTGCTTATCCTATGGCACTGGAGTCATTCTGAGGAAAGGCATCTGCCATTGCTACTATCAGGATTCCCTCGAACAAAATCTCAGAGTAAAATCTGTGACAAATGTTTTCTTTTAAAACATAAAACTATTAGAATTTGTGTAGTTTGGGGTCATTTTTCTTAGTTGTGCATGAACATGCTCATTATATACTAATTCTCAACACCAAAACATTAATAACATTGATGTCTTATGATTATGGAAAGTTGAGTAATGCAAATATTATATCTCACCAAGTATTTCA
This sequence comes from Cricetulus griseus, assembly GCF_003668045.3. NCBI lineage: Eukaryota > Metazoa > Chordata > Mammalia > Rodentia > Cricetidae > Cricetulus > Cricetulus griseus. Next base: position 54,898,741 of record NC_048595.1, on the reverse strand, counting down.
TGAAAGATTTTACTGCCAGCATTTGATGTGAACTTCCTAACACTTCAGTGAGGTGGGATTTATCAATCCCATTTTACAACTTGAAACTGAAAACCATTAGGTAGTTAAATAAATGGCCAGAAACCTCAGCTACACAGTAAAATGAAAACTGAATTCATCTTCTAAAGATGTGACCTATCCACTCTATCATGTTGCCTTCAAGTTCCTTCAAATTTTTTTCTAAGTATAACTGCAAAAATAAATTTTAAAAATTTCATGACTATAATAACCACAGGGTCTACAAATCTAAATTAAAGTCCTTAAAATGTAAATCATAGTAAGATCAAATTGTAAACTTTCTTTACAAATTTCATTTCAAATGCAAGAACACAAACGAATCTTTATTTCCCAATGCTTATTTATACAGTATGATTTTGCATGGCATTCAGGATTCTTGCAATCTAGTTTAGTAAAGTATCTATAAGTAAAATACTTTCTTATATATATAGTACCATGATATCTATGTGAAAGTTTTAATGCAAAAAATCTGAAGGATATATAAATTATTTTAAAGTTATTATTTTGTTTGATAAAACAGCAATGAAATAGTCCTTTCTTCTTTCCTTATTTCCTTCCTTCTTTTCTTCTCTCTTTCCTGGTAAACTACAGTGTGTTTGTAACATTTGAACAATCATCCCAAGATCCCTGCCACTAAAAAGATTTTCCTCCCTTATCCATTAAAATAAACAGCACTCCTAGGATCAGAAACTGTGACAAGGGATGCTGCATCCCTCTTATATTGTTGATCATTGAACCAAAAATGAAAGATCATTCTAGTTTAGATTTCTCTTAACTAACCACATCTCCACATTTACTTACAGAAAAAAGAAATTCAAATTATGCAAAGTAATCTACAGAATTCCTATATGACAAGAAATTTGGTTTTCCATGTATCTCCCTCTATATAGAAGGTCCTAACAACATTAAGATGACATAGAAAGTACAAAAGCCTCAGTGGTAATTTTTCCAGAGTTCATTTACTCTATCCTTGATCATAAATGTGTATTATGAACACTTGGCTCAAAATGAGTAGGATTAAAAATACAGATTACTTTGAGCCAGCAATTATTAGTTATCTATTGAAAACTAGAAGTTTCAATACCTGTTATGAAATCCTGGACTGTATTTAAAAAAATATTAAATAAGACTGTTGCTTAGGAGAGGAAAAACAATATTTTACTTAAGGTTAGACAGTTTCAAAAAATCAAATTTACCTGATGCTATCTATGAGCACTAATCATCTGTTCTAGAAAGAGCACAAATTAATCCTTAGACCCTAGAGCCAATACTTACTAGCTTTGAACCTTGGGCAAACTCTCTGCCATCTCTAAGCTCATGTCTCCTATACTCAATAGAGTATGTACTCAAATCAATCATAAGAATTTGATGCACTAAAGCTAGGAAATACTTGGCCCAGAATCTCATACAGAGTAGGTGTGCAATAGTAGGAGCCATTCTTTTTGGTCCTTTTTATTTGCATATGTCAGAATGATACACATAAACCATACTTAAGAGATACTCACCAAGGCCAAGCACTTTTAAACCTTGATTTCCTCCATTCAGCAGTGTCATCCACATACAAGCATAGCTGTTTTGTCATCTCTTTTGCAACTGATTTTTATGAAAATATTTTAGCAGCTCTGGTTAATTTTTATTGATTTTTCTAAATTCTTTTCAATTAGTTACCACCTTTGTTACTGACAACAGAGTCCACTTTCTTGCTTAATGCATTTAACAACAGTGTGTGGAGAAGAAAGAATTAATCTTCTTTTGGGATATATGACCTTAATATTTACTTCTTTATTCTCTGTCTGCATAGGCCAAGCAAATATTCAGTTAATTTTTACAGAGTAACATTTGGCTAAGATTAAAAATTTTATTAAAATTATTTCATATGATGGAGTATGTAGCTCAGTTGATAGAGTGCTTGCCTAAATTGAATCAAAGCCCTAAATTCAATCTCCACCACCACATAAAGTAGGGGTTGTGATGCTTACCTGCAATCCCAGCACTTGGAAAATGAGACAGGAGGATAAAAATTCAATGCCATCCTCTGTTAAACAGCAAGAATAATGCCAGTCTTATTCAAAAAACCATGTCTGCAAAAGAATTTTTTTTACTTGGTGAATTATAACTCTGTCTCCTTCATAGGTATACACTTACCATAAAAACAATGTTTCTTGAAATTAAAGCACACTAGCCAGAACTTTTGAAATGCTTGTATATTGCTTACAGCAATCTAGGATTTAGCAGCATTTTACCTTGGAAAGCCAGATGTAAACAGTTATAATAACAACAAGCATTTACAGACAAACCTATTTCCATTACAGTATTTGATATGGCTGACAGTGTGTATAATTATCAGAGTCTTTGGAAATATATTTGAACTTCATTTATGATAAAAAGAAAAGCTAGCTACTGTGGCTTACTGAGGTGTAGTGTCATAAAAATAGTTAACATGTGATTTCCTTAGTTACATGAACAAGTCAGCTATTTGGGCAGAAAAATTCACAATTCAGGTACTCTTCTCTCAAAATCATTTGACTCTATGAATAATAACCAAGAGCAGATTCCATTGTATCATCAAGACATAATTGATTTGTTCATCTCCTAGCACTAACCATTAATCCAAACAAGAAAGAGTTCTGTATGTAACATTATTGAGAAGGCTGGATTAGGCACATTCAATTCTTCACAAAGTATAAGTCACTTATTTAAATTAGAGTATGTGGTTACAGAAAGCAATCATTTTCCTTAAGCTTAGGTTAATCTGTTCTTAGATGCCAAGAAGCCAATGAAAAAGGGTAAAGCCTTAACTTCCAGAGGTGATGAGAAATCATAGATAAAGCTACTTTGAGACAGTTGAGACAAATAAAACTATGCAGCAGGTTTCTTGACAAATACCAATGATAGCTTTATTCCAGAAAGCCAAAGGGTATTAAAACCAGAGGCACTGCTTGTATTTATTTTATGCACCACCTCCAAGATTTGGGGTGGCGGATAAACTTTAGCTAAGAGTTCTAAATCCTTATCAGTAAGTATGATAAAGTTTATGGGGTAAATGCAGAAATTAAAGGTGTTTTCATTTGATCATGGTTTTAATGCATATAAGTCGCCATGATAATTTGTAGACATTTTTTTCTTCAGTCATATTTTACCATTATCATATGATGCCCGTTTGCCAAAAGAAGGGAAATGTTTTCAAACTTAGATTAACTTATGCCATCCCTAAACCCAAGAAGCAAACCAAAATTCTTGACTATTAACATACAGATCAATAGATTCCAATTCTCCCTTCACTTGGCCGAGTATCTTGTGTGCTGGTTGAATTTTATTGACCTATAGTGAATCCCCCACAATTAAGAAGCTTCTCTCATTAAAATATTTAAGGTATATTAGATAGGAGTCTGCATCCACCTTTCCTGAAAAGCAAATTCTTAATAATATGACCTCAATATTAAACCAATGGGAATTTGGGGAGCCACTTTTATTGTATGGGATATATTTACCTCAGTAATTTTTCTATTAGAATAAATTTACTTATATTAATACCTTTTGTAAGGATTAAGGCATTATGCTGGCCTACCTCTGTCACCTGTCAGAATACATTCTGGCAGTAAGTACCCTGGTCAGCACAGGTGCAAAGGACCCCTTTAAAAGAAGACCTCTGCCCACTTACACCCTCTTTCAACTCTTCTTTTTTTCTACTCTTCTCTTTCTATTCTCTCTTATCCATTGTTTCCCTGGGGCAGACAGGACTTTTCCTGTTTAGATCTTCTCTCTGTCCTCTCTCTGTCTACCTGTCTCTGTGTCTCTTTACTTCTTTTCTCCTCCCTTATCCCCTTGCCCTTTCTAACTCTAAGCTCTGTCTTCCCAGCATGTCTCCTGTGCCCCCCCCCCACACTGGGTCATTCTTGTCTGCAATGGAATCCCCCAAGGTTCCCCTTGCACTTTATCATAACACCTCTGATAAGAATTCCTTCTATTTGTATTTGCTTATAGTCTGAGGTCATTATGGCTAGGAAAATCTTTAATTTCCTGCCTCATCAGCATCTGCTAAATTCTTTCCCCACCAAAGAAGAGCTAGATGGTTTAAGCAGAAGGAGGGATCAATCCAACCCAGTTTCAGACCAAAATCTAAAATTTCTAATCTCATCAGAGTAATCCCATTTCCTCTTCCATATTGTTTGTGAAAGTAACTCAGATCAAAGGAATGAATAAAACCCACAGAGCTTGACCCCTTTGTTCATCATGCCTCGCTGTCTGCAACTGGATTCCAGGAATAAGGCTCATTGCTTAGCTGTGGGTCTCTGCTTTTGCTTCCATCAGTTACTGGATGAAGGCTACACGATGGCAAATAAAGTAGCCATCAATCTCATTATAGGGAAGGGGCATTTAAGGTAGCCTCTCTACTATTGCTTAGATTCTTAGTTGGAGTCATTCTTGAATATTTCTGGACATTTCCCACATAGAAGGCCTCAACCTTTCTATGGAACAGAAAAGGGATGGGATAGGGGTTGGTGGGGAGCACAGGAGGATGGGAGGCAGAGGGAACTGTGATTGATATATAAAATGAGATTGTTTCTAATTTAAATTTAAAAAGAAGGAAAAAAAAACCTGCAGAGCTGATTTGTGAAATAAAAGAAAGAACTCAAATGTGAACAAGCTGAAGTCAATGAGGAATGAAGCCTAGCATGTCAGCAAAGGAGGGTGTCTCACTCATCTCAGAAAACTGATAACAATCTTCTCTCCTTCTAGAACCTAGAAGATAAGAACTGTGGTAATAAATTCCAATAACACACAAGGAGCTACTCTGATAATGAGGCTTATCTTGTGAGTAGAGTCTGTGCCCAAATGCAGAAACTGGTTTGAGATGATAGCATTGATTGTTGACTCAAACGCACTCTAGAGATGAAATGTTGGGGACTAAGTCCTCTCCCTGTGAGAGAACTAGTGACTTTCTCCTAAAAATCACAGTGTGACAAAACTGAGAAAATGTCTACCTTCCAAGACAAGTCCCTTAAACACATTGCGGCCACTTCCTCCTTCTCTCTTTGCTTCCACCTGTTCTTTCTTGTCTTCTCCTCTTGCTTTCTTCCTGCCCTTCCTTCCTCATCCCTCCTCTCTCTCTTAACCTCCATCATGTAGAAGGACATTCAGGTCCATCCTAGAACCACCACATGAACTCATTCCTTAATTGATGACTCAAAGGAACTCTAAATAATCAAAAAGTATAATATTAAGCTGCTAAATTTGGGTATTATTTGCTTTGCAACAATAGATTATGAACATTCAAACCAACCTCTGTCATGATTAATCTAAAATGCCAGTAATGCCTCAGTATTCTTTTAATTACTTTCATTAGAAAACCTGTTTCTTCCATTAATTATAGTGTGTTAGAAGATAGTATTACAAATCTCTGTACTGATCCATTAAAAAGTAATTTTTAGAAGGAGGGTGGAAAGAAAGTATTTTGTTGTTAGTAAACTGAGCACTGTCAAAGGACAGAGGGAAATGCCACCATTACAGTAAATAAAGAGAAGATAACAGCAAGAAGAAAAGCCTCCTTTAATACAAAGTCACTGAAGAAAGATACCCCCCCCATATCCACAAATAAAACATACCGTTTTATAGCCACTCAAGCAGTTGTTTCCAAACAGGGGGTTTCAGATGTCTCAGCTTCCTGTCATGTTCAGAATTAGGCAAGAAAGCTACTGACAGGCTGCTATGAGACTTAAAATCAAGGTAAGATCGAATCATGCACAAACACTAGGCAGAGGGCCTGGGTCTCTCTCATCCAACAAAGTGGACAGAAAGCCAAATTTCCAACAGCAAATCAAGTAAATTATCCAAGCACCAAAAATGGGAAACATGGATAAGAAAAGAAAGTAGAAACAAGTCCACATAAGCATCTCAAAACTGACAGAAAGCAAGTGTATTGATACTGAGCAACTTTTTAGCCAGAAAATAACATTATGGAAACCTTGTAGGGGAAGCTGTAGCCACGCCTTCTTAGGGGCTGGCTACAGGTGTGCCTGACCAGGCTTGTGAGGGCGTGGTCAGAGTGACGTAGTGTGACTGTGTTTGCGGTTTCGGTTTCTCTTTGGTACTTGCTGTACAGGCTGCTGACCCACCAGCTGCTTAGGTCGCTCTGTAAGTAAGGCTTTTCCCTATTAAATACCCTTATATTTCTACCTGACTCCGTATTGGTAATTTCCCACTATAAAACCTAGTCATTAGGATTCATAAAAGTTGAAATTGGAGAATGAAACAGAGAAATCCAAATATTTGGACACAGAGACATGACTGGCTTCAAGAGATGCAATGTCTGGTGCTGAGTGATTGTTTATCTCTCTGTCAGGATAAGAGAGGAAGATTGGAGAAAAAGGGAAGGAGTTGGTATAGTGATCTGTGCCCAGAAACTGTTGGTTTGGGGAGATTTGATTGACTCCTCTACAAGCCTACAGTACTCATGAAATACAACCATGGAAGAATAACAGATAATGTCACACCTTTTGCTTTGCAAGGATTCTAGCACTCATATTACTCGCCAGATTTCTTATTCTGAATTTAGAAAATTAATGGTTGACTTTTATTTCACTATTAGAAGAAAACACTCTAGGTTAATTGAGGTAGAATATTTTTCTAATGGGTAGCAGATTTTTCTTTTCTGGCTTGAAGGTGGAAGCACAGGTCAGAAATCATGCAAATCTAAGAAATGGAGTCAGGATTCAAACCTATGTCTTATAAAACTTTCCTATTACTTTAAGAGAGAGGAAGCTATCTTGTAAACAAATCAAACTTTACCCATCACCCTTATTTTAGGAAAGTAAAATTATAGCAGTTGTTTAGAAAGCTGAAATTATGCACTAACATCGTGTTTTTGCCTTTCTGCTATGCTCACAATGAAAGTGAATCCTGGGCCACAGGTTTCTTATGATGGAAAAACCATTTCTCTTTCCTCTACTTTTTTCTCTGCAGATGCTTTTTTTTAAAAATTTGAATTAGAAACAAGATTGTTTTACATGTCAATCCCAGTTCCCTCCCCCTCCCCTACTCCCCTACCAGCCCCCCCAACTAAAACCCTACCTATCACATATCCTTTCTGCTCCCCAGGGAGGGTGAGGCCTTCCATAGGGGGTCATCAGAGTCTCACATCCTTTGGGATTGGGCCTAGGCCCACTCCGGTGTGTCTTGGCCCAGGGAGTATCCCTCTATGTGGAATGGGCTCCCAAAGACCACATCTATGCTAGGGATAAGTACTGAACTATTGCTAAACTCTGGTTTCTCTTCAGATCATATAAATCTTTCACCTTTCATTTTTTTGTCTAAATAGGGCTTTGAAGCTTAGTAACTCTAATAACATCTTCGCCAAATTATGCTGTTCTTGCTTAATGTTTTCCAGCTTTTCTCTTCATATTTACATGGATTGAAAACATAATGGAAGACCATGTTTCAGGGAGTAACGATGCAAACAGCATGGATGGGAAGGAAACAAGAGCCATGGCCTCATGGGACTTTCACATTTCAATGCTTCCATTACGGATTGTAAGATGTTCCACACAAAAGGAAAAGCAGAGTGATAAAATGGTATCATTAGGAAAACCCTCTCTGTAGAATCAAATCTTACTCTTTGACCCCTTGCCCAACAATTATGAATATGAATTCCTGATACAAAACTATTTGACTCTGCCTCTTGTTGGAATTGTCATTTTTGACATGCTACTCAATATAGTTTTAGTTGCTTTGCACTATTTTACAGAGTATTTTTGTTATTACTATTATGGTCTCAAATTCACTATATAGCCTAGGTTATCCTCAAAGTAACAGCAACACATGTATTTCAGCCTTCCTAGTGCTGGGATTAGAGATATGTTCAACCCCTTGCTCACCTTCATTACTTCAAAAACAACAATAGTAATAAAATGGAATTCTTAGAGTTCTTACAGAAATTAAGTGAATCAACACAGATAAAATGTTAGAAACAAGTCCTGTTTCTATTATGAACTTAATAAATATTGTTTTTAAAGGTGGTGGCTATCAAATCATGAAAGATAGCTCGTGCTCACAAGTTTAAACCCTGAACAATCTTGGAGAGAATGAAAATTTGACAGCTATTATGCAAACCCATGTATAGTTTCCTAAAAATTTAAAAATACAATTACCATGTGATCCAAAAATCTCAATATTGAGTATATATCCAAAGACAATTACATCACTAACAATGAGTATACCCATCTTCACTGCAGTGTTATTTACAGTAGCCAAGTTATAGACTCAAGCTTGAGTGTCTAGCAAAGATAGATCAGGAATAATATATATATGACAAATCATGTCATTTTTGAAAGATGGGTGAACCTGAAACACCTTACATTAACTAAAGTAAGCCTGGCACAGAATGATAAATGTCAGGTGATTTCTTATATGCACAAGTAAAAAGTTGAACTCATGAAGAAAGAGAGTAGAATTGTGGGTACCCAAGGTAAAGAGAAGATGAGACTTGGAGAGATGAGGTAAAGAATATAAAATACCAGAGAGAATATATTCAATATTTCTATTACAATGTATGTAAGAAGTTTATAATATTTCACATTTTGAGAAAGTCTCTCTCTCCTCTCTTCCTCACTTTTTCCCTTTCTCCCTCTCTCTGTATGTATGTATGTATGTATGTATGTATACAATTGCATACAAATACACAAAATCTTTTCAAGGATTTAAAATTTAAAGTTTCAGTTTTTCTTCTACATTACCAATGTAAATCAACATGAGATTAGGACAATCAAAAATTAAATTTTAAGCAATTCTTATTTTTTGTAACCTCACATTAATACACTAGATTTGCATATGAGTGTGATTGCTAGGAATAAACATATTTCTTCAACATTTAAATATGGCTACATTAACTCAAATTGAGATAATGGAAATATTTGATCTTTATTGATGCTTATACAAAATGTATCAGGACTAAAGAATAAATATTTTTAAATAAATATATTCACTTTCAACAGCTTGCTACATTTCTGTTTCCCCTTTGATTTTTAATTTGCATTTTATGCCCACCATAAAAATGATGGGTTTCCTGTTGCTTTTTTATATCTATTAAAGGTTGGTTGTAGTCAAATACTTGAGTACACATTTCACATTTGGTTTAATGTATGAATAAAGAATATTTACAAGTATTGAAATCAACATAAATTTTACCGCTATTCATGCATGCTATCTAGGCATGCATAAGGCAGGTAATGGGCTGTTTGTTTTGCAAGTGGAAATGGCTCACTCTATTCTACATCTCAATTGTGAATCCATCATTTTGATATTTTTACATTTTTCTCCTATATATTTTCTACTTAGCAGCATATTTTAATAAGTCATATGCAGCAGAAGGTTAAATTTTTAGTTTAGTAACTTTAAACCCCAGAAAAAGCTTGATACTGTGTTGATTTTTGTATCAAACTGCCTTCCAAGTACTTTAAGCCTGTAGATTAGTAAGAGCCCTCAACCCTCATCAGAGAAGCTTCTATTGCAGCAGACAGCGGTTAGTACAAAGATCCAGAGCTGGTCAGAGTCCAGAGAGTGAAGAACTATGGTCTGCTCACTCTTAAGGAGACAGCTATACCCCCCCACACACACCCCATGTTGCTCAGGTAACATTGTCAAAGAGGGGATGGGAAGGTTCTCAGAGCCAGAGATTAAGGAAAATGGCTGTGAAATAGTCTTCTGAACATGGCAGAGGCATTGCATCTGTGAACTCCTGGTGGCTTCGATTATTTGTACAAGACCTGTACAAAACCAAGCCAGTCAGAAATCCAGCATACACAGAGAAGGGGCTCATAAAGCCTATTCCTTATTCATGTTTGAGTAGTTAGGAGCTGCTTAAGGAAAGTTAGCTCTTATTAGAATGCCCACAAACCAGTGTATGACTCCATACCCAAGCATGTAAGGACAGCACTAGCTAGACTCAGAGGTCTATGTAAGGGAGCATGAATTTTGGAATCAGAGTGTAGTTAAGGAGTCTAGGAGAAGCTGTAGTGCATGGAAAGTTGATATAATGAAAATACATTGTGTACATATTTGAAATTATCAGAGAATAAATAAAAACATAAAATAAACTCTAGGAAAAGAATCTTCAATAATCTAATAATTTTAGACTTTCTAGCTCTAATTCCATCCTTTGTTTCTATATCTTAATGGTTTTCAGGGCTGCCCCACACTGTCCTGATTTCCATATTCATGGCATTCTAGTGCTTTGTATATAAAGTGCTATGATGAAGAAAATGGTGTATCAAGGAATTCTGGGCTTTATATAAACCCTATTAAGACGTAGTGCTAAAAGTAGAAAATTGAGGCCTTCTGTCAATATGATGCCAGAATGAAATGGTCCTCCTCTCCCTCCTGAGTCAAGGCCTGAAGCAAGTCAGAAACTCAACACAGCCACAATACTACCTCTGTCTGATATATATGTGGCCTGGTTTCATCATATAAGTTTTGAAGGAGAATTAAAATTGCAGAGTAAAATATTCCTTAAATCGGCAGTATTCTCTAGAAGTCTTGAGGATGTGGCTCAATGGTAGAATACTTGCACAAGACACTAGGTTAAATCCATAACTCAGAAAAACAAAGTCCAAAAAATCAATTATATTCCTAGTCATACACTGCTTGCTAAAAGTCAATTAAACTTAATTAATTGTCTTAATCCTGCTCCAACTGCAAAATAAATAATTATTAGTAATGCTACAACAGCTATTTATTAAATACTCACTATGTGTCTGGCACAATACTAGGCATTTTATATGGATCATCTCAGTTGCTTTTTGTATAATCCACATAAGCAGGTAGCATTACTTTGCAGTAAGTGTAAAACAATATAAATATACAAATAATTTTATCCATTGTATCAGGTACAATAAAATTACATAATTTTCAATGACCTAGGGTAGACATGACTATGTCCATCTTAATTACATTATAAACAATAAACTTTGAAACTGTTATAAAATGTGGATATTGAATATAAAAATCTACATTTAGAAAGCAAATGTAATAAATAAAAGAAGGTGAAAACTTGACATAGGCATAAAATTATCACTTGAAAAGTAGCTTGGTTTTGACTATCCCAGCCTACTCTTCCACCTACCCCTTTTCAAATCTGGCTGTGTCAAGTATGGACTTATCTTCCTTAGTGAGACAGGAAGAAAGCTAAAATTGTGGCTGTCCTTCAGCTTGTTTCATTGTTTCCCACAAAGTGTTGGGGGAAGAGATTGTGATGGCTGTGTAGGTGGTGAAATTTTACAGTTATGTCATAGCGTGAAGAAAAACTGAGAAAGTAGCACCACTTCAGATTCTGCTCAAATCGTATATTAAGTACGCATGTCCTGTGAAACACCAAGTGTTCTGGAAGATGCTTTCATCTTTACAAAACAAAACAAAACAAAACAAAAAACCTGTCCTTTTGTGTTGACTCCAAAAGACATGTGGAGCTGGCAGGGTTGCATATGGCAAGAGCACATGCTACCTTGCCAATTAAGCAAACTATTCCTATGAAGAGGAATTTTTGAGTCTAGTTGTGGGCATTAAGATGAGGAGGCAAGGATGATTAGGGCACATCACTGACAATAGAACTCAGAAGAACAGAAGCCATTGGCTTTCCTCTGGTAGCTTGAATGCAAACACATGCCAAGTTCCTATTAGGTGGTAGAACTGTAAGGTAGAAATCTAGACTCAGATTCATCAAAGGCAAAGTTGCAGCTGTCCGAGGACAATACGTTGCATCGTTTTGATTTAAATATATGGAAACTTTCAAGAATCATGATTCTTGTAACCATATGGCGGTGGTCTAAATATCTTAATTTGAAATGATGGTCTACTTATTCCAAGCCCTTGAGCAGGTTAAGGATGGGCTCCTTGTCCATATTACAGTATTTGCCCCCATTTCATATTAATAATTAATATTCTTGTACAATTTTACAGAGGAATATTTTTACAAAATTCACCATGGGTGTGAAGTCAAACAATTATTTTCAAGTTGTAGACAAAATAGCTCTTGATTAGGAGCTAGAAAATGTTTAATGGCCAGCCTGAATACCTCTCAGAGGCTCATTTATTGCCTTCCTGAAAGAAGGAATAAGAATAGGTGGCTACCAAGGTAGGCAGAAAGAGGCAAGAAAGAATCTCTATTTGAAGTCTAAATATACACAGAGTATGAAAGCAGTGTAAACACCACTTGTTATCTAGACAAATATCTTAAGGACACACAAGCAAGCTTAATGTTCATTTCATTAATTTTGTTAACTAGCCTATCTTTATTGTGGTAAGATGGTCTGGTAAAGCAAGGCCCTCTGTTCTTATCCAATTTGGAGACAAATTAAGGCTGCTGTGAAAAATGTGCCACCCACAAGAGTCCAGCTTTGGTGTGAAAGCAATTAGAAAAAAGCAAGCTCATAGCTTTACATTAAACATAACCTTCTCAATAGTTTCCTCACAAACTTTAAGCATCTAACTCTTATGACTTGAAGCAGTGACTGTGAAGTCCACTCTACAAGGACACAGCACAATCTGACACCAAAGACATGAATTTTCCTCTCAATAATCAGTCTTCTCATTGTGTAGCATACATGCAGCAGCATTGCAAGCTGATGGATTTGAATAAAATGCAAAGGTCTCCTTAATGGGCATGCATCTGCAAGATAAGGAATTAATGGTCCCAAAGAAAAAATAGTCTTGTTCCCATTGAAATTTGGAGACATGACCATTGCTTTGTATGTCACAGACACTTCATGATCTACACTGTCATTGAGGAGACAGTTGCTACGTATTTTTCAGTTATCTGACTAGCAGGAAACAAAACTGTCCAAAACACAATGAAAGGAAGCAACTTGAGACTGAGACTGGGCTTTCCTGCTAAGCTTTCCAAACAGGAGCGCTTCCATTGTGTTTGTGGCTCTGGATTTCATCTACTTTGCCTTTCTAAGCAGATTCCTCTTTATCTTATTTGGATTCCATGAGAAATTATTTGGAATAACATTTTTAGTGTTGGAAAATGTTCACAAAAATAGAGAATAACCTATTTTAGAAAAGAGGCTCTTGTCACTCTTACTTGGTGTGAAATTACTGTAAGTGTGTCATTAGAAACAGGGCAATTCGGCCAACTCTCTCATGAAAATCCCACATCTATATCTTAGGTGTTAACAGTCTTCTAAAGAAGTAATTTCTCCCTCCCAATGTCTATGCTTGAATCTGTATTAAACCTTTGTGTTAAATAACTCCACTTAAAAACAATGAAGTATCACATTAACTATTAGTTGGAATTAACTAGCAATTAACTAATTAAAATGGTTCAATAGTTCATCTTAGAATTTATATGATCTAATATAAACTATTTTCTGGAGGAGAGCTTTGAGAAGGGATTTGCTTATTTTGAATTTGGGGTAGCAAACAAAAAGTTTCCTGAAGGATAATTACCTCCAAGCAAGGAAGAGTTCAAACCAGCTCAGAGAACAGTCATCCACATCAAAGAGGGGTGACTGAGATAAGAGCATTGTTCTCTCAGCCTTTGGCAGCCTGAACTTGCTCTCTAGAAACCTTTATTAAAAAGCAGAGAAGGAAAGCAGGAATAATAATCTGGTTCAATAAGTAAAGATCCAGAAATGTGGGCCCTGTGATCTGCACAGCAGAAAAGGGCCACCAAGGGATCAAGTTCTCCCTCATGGGGCATGCAACCAAGACACAGGCTGAAGCCTTCTAAGAGAAGAGAGGATGGCTCACTTGACAGAGATCTGCAAGTGTCTGTATCTTGAGGGGAACTACAGCTGCATAAAACCTGGTTTCCCGAGAACTCGAGGCCTGGGGACTCATAATACATCTCTGATTTTTAATGTCAAATTATAATCCCCAAACAGCCCTAATTTCTACTGTAGTCATTTATCCTGAAAATTACCTCCATAATTAGAGGTCTTATGATCCAGCTAAACCACTTTCTGCAATGTTTAAGGGGAAGCTACATTATCATCTGAGTGTAGCTACCCTAGTCTATCATAAAAGTCAACTATATGAAAATTTTCATCCAGGCCACAGCTTTAATCTAGTTATGTCTCTCTCTTCAAGTCTCCATGAAGATCCCCTGGAACAGCAGATAAATAGCAGCACACTATCACTGCTACATTTATTCCGTGGGTAAATGAGTTCTACAAAGTAAGTGACCTTTAAGATTTTCTGGAGATTCAAAATAATTGCAATAACCTAGCTACCACACATATTAAAACTGGACAAATGCCTGCAATGATGAATGGTCATCAGTTCAATGTCTGATTTCCTAGTATCTCCACTTTTATAAAAATGATTGGTACTTATTAGTACCTCTGAGACCTTGTTTCCTTATTTCCAATAACTAAACACCTTGACTTGTAATGTCATGCCAATGTCAATCACAAAAGTAATGGTTTATATTTACAGAGCATCATTCATGGTGCACTCGTGCCTATATACTGTTTGCATTTGGTTGAAAGGAGAGGCCAGAGAGGTCAAATACCCTGCCCAACTACATGCAGCAGCTAAAATTCTAGACCAGTATTCAAATTACTAACTCTCTCACTCAAATACTTTTTTTTGCTGTTAGAAGACTTCAGTTTCATTTGCCCTTGCATCAATATAAGTGTTCGCCATTTATCCCTGCCTTCCTTATACCCCACACTTTGTTTTCTCTTGTCCATGTCCATCTCCCTTGGTTACATGTTACTCCTTCAGTAACAGTTACCCAAACATTTCCTTTTCATTTGGTTGTAGCAAAGTTCCCAAACCATAAAATCTAGTTGTCTATGTTACTCCTCTTTACAGTCTTACTTGAAATTGAAGCCTTAGTTGGAGGAGCCACAGGGCAAGTTGTTAGAGTAGAACAAAGTTTTCCTGACCTAGTCAGGAAAAGGTGGGTTTTTTCAAGCATAAGACAAAAGTCTTCTGTGTGGCATTCAGTATCATAAGTCTAATAGTCAAGAAACAATTAGAATATTCCACTGACACAGATGTGCAGAGTTTGAAATCCCTTCAGATAGTCATTTCATCATCTCATTGTTAAGTGATTATGAGAGGAGAAAGTTCATCTAACAAAAGCAAGCTAAGACGTTTTCTCAAAATTACATGTAAATATGTGTCAGATAGCTAACCAGAATTCAAAATCTTTTTATTCCTGTTGAACAAACTTTCTTCTGTTCAAACTGCAAGAATTCAAGCACCAATATTGAAAATAATTTTGGTGTTCAAATTTTATTCATAAATATTCATCCAAATGCTACATCAAATTTCTTTTTCTTGTTTTCTGAAGAAAGGAAAAAATGCACTGTGAGCTACAAAGTACAGATGTCCAGCTCATGGAACTTTCAATTCTTAGTGTCAAATTCCTAGAAATTCCATAGCCAAATAGTTGTTAAACTTTTTTTACTTAATCTCATATATTACTTACAGCAAAGGGTATTTAAGATTTAAGAAGTACTCCCAATTGTTAAAAACAAACATGTTAGTGTTAAAATTCTTAAATTTTTTAATTTGGAGGTATTAAAATATTATCACTTCATTTCCTTTTCTTCCCTCCAAACCCTTCCACATGCCCTCCTCATTTCTTTTAAACTCATGACCTTTCATTAATAACTGTTACATACATATGAATATGTGTATGCATGTATATATTACTAAATATATAATTAAAATCTTTTCAGTCTGTAAATTGCTATTTCTATGTATATGTTTTCGGGGCTAACCATTTGGTAATGGATAACCAGTTGGTGTGCCCTTTTCTGAGAAAGACTGTCTATCAATGCTCAGCATTCCTTAGTCACCTCTAGTCCTTTATGTAAAGGGCTCATAAGCTTTCCCTGGCCCAATAAGCATGTATAATGGTGGTGGTGTTGTTCTTGTTTGAGTAATGTTTAGGGATTCATGCTGGTGAGACATCATAAGTGTGGTTTCTGACATTTCTAGGAGACACAATCTCACAGCAGACACTCTGTTCCTCAGACTCTTAAAAAAAAGTTCTGCCCACTCTTTCACAATGATCCCTGATCCCTGATCCCTGGCTAGAGAAGTTGTAATGTAGGTTTATCAGTTGGAACTGAGATCCACAACTCTGCATTTTGATTAAGTTTGATTAAGCGTGGTGCTTTTTGGCACCCTAAAAGGTAATCTTCAGAGAAAGGCTTTCAGGTCAAATATAACTCAGGAGTCTCCGGGCCCTGTGTGAGGCATATAAAGTCTTCTGCAACTTGGGTTTACTTCCTGCATGGGGTGGGAGGCATGCCAACTAAGAGCAAAGGCAATCTCCTATAACATTTTGGGATTCTCTTGAACAACCCTGACCAACACCTCAAAATAGAGCTTCTCGGTCTGCTTTGAGGTTTAGTTAGGTGATCTATGGCTCTTAGAAGAAACATTGATATGCCTCAGGGGAAATTTTAATTTAATATATACATGTATATTTATATATTGACTTACAGCTATTGCCTTTCTCCTTAATATATCTATAATACACGTAACTCAGTGAAATAATTTATATATGTATATATATATTATATATATATATATATATATATATATATATTCATTTGCCCACATTGATGGTAAAGCCCTTCCAAAGCTGCCTTGTCTGCTTCTAATGTAGACATAAAGTTGAGTATTGTGAATGGAAAATTAAGTATGATAGTTATATTTACTTAGTAACAAAAGAGTATACTAACTCACCCCAATTAATGTACTTCAACTTGAATAAGTATTTTTAAAAACCTAATCACAATATATTCTGCTTATTTACACCAAAATGCCACTGATTAGAATTTTGCTGTTGATTAAACTGTTTGATATACAAATAACCTGCATGAATCTGTGCCAGATGGGGTCCCAGTGCTGAGAAGAGAAGTGAACACATGCCCCATTCTTATCACAGAAACTATGTCCAATTGATAACTACTTGCAAATGAGAAAATTAGTTTTCTCCAGCAGAGTCTCTCTGGGATAAAGACCACTGGTAAGGACAGGCCACATGGCCAGCAGTAGATGGTCAATACAAAGCAAACTCAATGGCATCTTTGGAGGTCTTTTTCTCATAATATTTTATTATAGGCGTTTCTTTTTTGCCTTACACATCCTTTGAATTGTAAATAGCTTTCTTGGTGCTTATTTAAAGCTTAGTTACATGTTCACAAAATCTCCCACACGTCAATTAGACATGTTTGTCATCAAATAAACATTGCCATATTTTATCCTCATATGAAAAGTTTGTAAAGGATACAGTGATTTATATTGTAAAACATTATTTTAAAGATGCTAAAAATCATAGATCAAGATGCTTGATACTTTTAGTATGAAGAATTTGGCTCTTCCACATAAAATATTCATACCTTATACTAGCCCTCAATGTGACCTTTAGTTACAGAAGTAAATGTGAACAACGGTTAATCAATATTTATTTTGATGGAATTTGCAAAGCACTACATTCCTCACAGCAGCACCCCCAAAACCCACAAATCCTCTATCTCAGACTTCCTGAGGACAGAAAACATCGGATTTTATGTGATATTATTGTATTTCAGAAATGCAACCAAAACTATGCTCATTCCCAGAACTTCTTAATGCAAAGGAATGAAACTCCAGCAAAATCATTGCTGTGAATTTTCCAGAACAGAACCTTTTTCAAGAGTGTTAGTTATTCATATAATAATAACAATAACATTGACAATGACAATAATAATAATAATAATAATAATAATAATAATAATAAGTCAGTGTTGCAAGAGATTGACTCTTGGGTAGTCTAATCCTAGCCTTCAGTTCTACTTCTAATACTTTCAATGGCAGAGAAGTCCACTCATCTGTCGCTAACCCACTGGCTATTATTTCTGTCACCATCTCACAGCAGCTGTCAGCACCATTTTCACCTACTGTGCACATCTCCACAGGAGATAGGTAAAAAATAAATAAATAAATCAGATGGAATGGAAAGCCTCTATGAACCGACACTACACATTTCTCCTTTATAATGCTGGATCCTAGAAGTTTCCTTTTTGCAGGGCTTATGACTCCAACTAGCTAAGCAGAAAGACCTAGATAACCTATTGTGCAAGAAAAAGTAGGCCTAGGGACCTCCCAGAGACACCCTTCAGTGGCTCTAAAAGACTCCTTAAGTTTTGGGTCCAAGTTACCCTCCCCTTATAACTAATATTAAGTGGAGAATCTGCTACTCTTTGTAATGGTAAAGGATTTATATTATTAATACAAAAATAAGAAAAGAGTTTATGAAGAGAACAGCAAGTACAGTAGACATTATTGCAATGATTTCAGCACAGAGAGTTTATTTTTTTCTTTTCTTATTTAGAAACAGTCATTTTACGTATCAATCCCCCATTCCGTCTCCATCCCATCCTCTCATGCCCCCCACAAACCCCTGCAACCCACACCCTACCCAATCCCCAAGGATAGTGAGGCCTTCCATGGGGGAATCATCAGAGTCTGTCATATCACTGGGGAGGCCGAGGCCCTCCTCCATGTATCTGAGCTGAAATAGTATTCCTCCATAGGGAATTGGCTCCCAAAGTCCATTTGTGCACTAGGGATAAATACTGGTTCCACAGTTAGAGTTTCACAACATGCCCAGGTCTCCTAACTGGCACCAACATTCAGAGGTTTTGGTTCAGTCCAATGCTGGTTTCCTAGTTTTATGACTGGGGTCTATGTGCTCTCACTAGGTCAGGTCAACTGGCTCTGTAGGTTTCTCCAGCACGGTCCTGACTCCTTTGCTCATCCCTCCTCCCTCTCTACAACTGGATTCCAGGAGTATGGCTCAGTGCTTAGCTGTGGGTGCCTGCTTCTGCTTCCATCAGTTACTGGATGAAGGCTGTTCAGGGGGCCTGGCTTGGTCCTAAGTTGGTTCCCCAGCTGTCAGACTGGGGTTCATGAGTTGCCACTTAGTCAGGTCAGCTGTTTCTGCAGATTTTCCCGGCGTGGTCTTGACCCCTTTGTTGGTCACTCCTCTCTCTCTAAAACTGGATTCCAGGAGTTGGGCTCAGTGCTTAGCTGTGGATCTCTGCTTCTGCTTCCATCAGCTACTGGATGAAGGCTCTAGGATGGGATTTAGGGAAGTCATCATTCTCATTATAGGGGAAGGGGATTTAAGGTAGCCTCTCCACTATTGCTTAGGGTCCTATTTGGGGACATCCTTGTGGATCTCTGTACAATTCCCGAGTGCCAGATTTCTCTTTAAACCTATAGTGGCTCCCTCTATTGATGAGTCTCTTTTCATGCTCTCCTCTATTTTTCTCCCCTCTTCTTTCCCCCTCCAGTGGATTTGCTGAAGGAGGCAGAGGCAGGAGGATCACAAGTTCGAGGCCAGCCTGATCTTTTTAGACAAAGCTTCTCACTGAACTTGGAGCTCATTGTTTCAGAAAGATTGACCAGCCAAGTCTCCAGAATCATCATCTCTCCCCACCATCATTCCTGGGTTTACACACATGACGAGTGCCCCGCTTTTACATGGATATACTGGGAATTCAACTCAGGTCATTGTGCTTATGCAGAACAAAACAAAACAAAAAAGAACACTTTAAAAGCTGAGCCATCTTTCCAGCCCTTACATTATCTCTTCATATTATTTGGCTCAGATGTTGAACTGTCTTTTTAGTTACCATATATGCAAATATTATTTAAGAGTTTTGGGGCAATGAAGAGAAATATAACTTAGACCCTGGGTGGAAAAGCTCTCAATGACTAAGTTTCTTGTTCTGATACAGGATTTTATGAGACATGCCTGGCTTTTGCTTATTCTGTGCCATCAAGCGTGCTGATCTCATTTCCTGAAATGTCATGGTATCTTCTTTACTAGCTTGAAATACCTTCTTCCTTCTCCAAAGCTTGCTGCATGGCGATGATCCATGCTGTATTTCAAATCTGCACACAGAGAAAATAGCATGGGCTTTACAACTATCATCTATAACCACGGTCTGTTACAATAACAAAAAATTCATGCTGAAAATATTGGCGGGCAACTTCTCTGAAATAGTGTTTCAGTGAATCTCAGATGCAAACAAAGGCAGCATTGAAGATGTTAGGAATGGAAGATCTAGATTGGGGATGCTGGCAAAGGGGACAATGGTTAGGAGTGGAAGATTAGAAACACTTCAAAACATTTCCTCTGCTTAACTGGAAATAGTTTCTTGATTCAAAGGTGGAGAATATCAGAAAATTAAGGATTTCTGGCTTTATAGGTACACAAAATTCTAGATCCTAAAATTTTTCTATTTTCTTAACTGAAAATAATGCCATGAATGCAACTATAGGGGCTAAAACACTTCAAACACAGTATTGAAAGCCAGGTGTGATGGCCCATGCCTGGAATCTTGGTTTTCAGAAGCTGATGCAGGAAGATTGTTATCAGTTTGAGGACAGCCTAAGCTATACTATGAGACATGGTCTCAAATAAACAAAAAGCAAAAACAAACAAACAAACAAAATGAAACAAAACTTACATGAGTTCTCTAGATTGAGTTTCATATACTTCTGCTTTCAATCAAAAAGGTATATAAGAAAAATAACAGAACAGAATTTAACTACAGACTAAATCACCTTGCCTGACAAATACCACAACTTATAAATTATTACTTTACTAGAAAATATTCCAGAAAGAGAAATATCATTATATTTATCAAATACCCATAAAAGGCTTTGTGTTTTGCCAAAACAGTATCCAAGAGAAAAAAATCATAAATATGATTTACCCTATTTCAGAGAACTGTGTGATATACAGTCTACAATTTGAAATAGCTTTTATGGGCCACTGTAATGTACTTTAGAAATAAACAACAACCCAGGAATCTAGTCTTCTGTCAGCCACTAATTTACTGAAGATAAACTTCCAGGAGTTCATCCTTGGCTCTGGAAGAAGCAATTTTCTCACTTCATTGTGGGTTATTTTCAACATTGCAATTTTTGTGAATGCTTTAAAAATGTATAAATGGATTATGTATTTCCAAGCCACCTTACACTGTCACCTTCAAATACCTAAAAATATGACTATTCCTGACAGTGGATCACTGGAGCTTTTCTTTCTCTAAAAAGCACATATTAGAGATGATAAAGTTGCTAGATATATTTTATGAGTAAATTTTAATATAGCTCTGAAAAATGTAGAAACATATAACATTATTACATAGCAATCAGTTTGCATATTCTAGATCTCCTATTTTATCATCATGACTCTGTCTGTAGTCAAGTGATTGCAGATATCCATAGGGGGTCAGTTATACTTCTCCAGCACAGGTCTTCAGTGTGTTCTGTAAGTAGAATGTATTCTCTAAATTTTCATTGTGTGATTATGTTGCCATTACAAACAGGACTCCATTGTGTCCGTCCCTACCTTTGCTTCAAAATCCATCACCCAGAGATTGTAACATCTCATTTCTCCTCCATTTCTTCCGAGCAATACATGTAGAGTCATTCAAGGCCCACCTAAGATAAATGTTACACTCGAAGAGCCAATATCATGTTCTTTCTAAAAAGTCCTCTTTTTCTTATTTATCAGGAGCAAAGCCATCACTTTGTTTGCTCAAGTGACAGAAGGCTTTCTTCACTTTTTTCCCTGCCCACATGTGATGGAATACTTGTTCTAAAGTCGTGCTGTGCTGTGACTTCCTTAAGAGCAGATATCTAACACTCTGTTTCTATAGCATGTTGAGAACTCTTTTTAGTTTCTATACTATTAATATTCATTTTTATCAAAATAATTTCCTTACAATATATTCTAGTCACAGTTTCTCTTCCTCATCTCCATCTCCTCTCAGATATTTTCTACATCCCTAATCACCCAAACCCAAGAAAGAGACACACATAAAAACACACCACCAGAAAACATAATATACAAGCATAAGATTATAATGTTATGAAAATGCCCAAACAAAGCATTATGAGACAAAACATCTTCAAAAATTGCCATGGCCATCTATTAAAGGTCATGGTAGTGGCCTATATATGTTGCCACAATCTCTGTGAGTTCATATGTGCATCGGTCCTGTTGTGTCTTCCAACTCAACTGGCTGAAACCTATTAAAATGTATTATTGTTTGCAATCACAAATATGTTTTTATTATGAATTTTACATTTTCATATAATTGCATATTGTGTATTGAGCACATTCCACAAACTTCCCTTTTCTTCTTCAAATTTCCCCATGTTAGCTGCAATTGTCCATGTAGTTTCACTTCTACTTGCATGTAAAATATACATATGTCATCATTATGTACCTATTAAAATTTAAAACCTAAGAACCATAAATGAAAAATGTATGATATTTTTGTTCCTGAGAATGATTTAAATCTCTTGATAGGATTAACAACAAAGGCATCTATTTTCAAACTTCATAACTTCATTCTTCTTTATTGGAAAAATAATCCATTGTATACATACATCAATATCCTTTTTTTTTTATTTTGTCCATGAGCTACCCCTTGTTCACATCAGTTGTGTCTGTGAGTTTCTCCAGCCTGGTCTTGACCCCTTAGCTCATCACTCCTCCCTCTCTGCAACTGGATTCCAGGAGTTCACCTCTGTGTTTAGCTGTGGGTGTCTTCTGCTTCTAAAAGCTACTGGATGAAGGCTCTAAGATGGCATATAATGCAGTCATCAATCTCATTATCAGGGAAGGGCTTTTAAGGTAGCCTCTCCACTATTGCTTAGATTGTTAGTTGGGGTCATCCTTGTAGATCTCTGGATATTTCCCTAGTGCCAGTTTTCTCTTTAAAGCTATAATGGTTCTCTCTATTATGATATCTCTTTTCTTGCTCTCCTCTATTCTTCCCCTGACTCGATCTTCCTGCTCTCTTATGTCCTCCTCTCCCCTCCTCTTCTCCCCTTCTCTTTCTCCTAACTCCCTCTCTCCTTCCCCCATGCTTCCAATTTTCTCAGGAGGTCTTGTCCCTTCCCCTTCTCCAGGGAACCATGTATGACTCTCTTAGGGTCCTCCTTATTTCCTAGCTTTTCTGGTGGTGTGGATTGTAGGCTGGTAATCCTTTGCTCTATGTCTGAAATCCACATATGAGGGAGTATATACCATGTTTGTCTTTTGTGACTATGTTACCTCACTCAGGATGGTTTCTTCTAGTTCCATCCAATTGACTGTGAATTTCAAGATTCCATTGTTTTTTTGTTTTGTTTTGTTTTTTGTTTCCTCTGTGTAGTACTCCATTGTGTAAATGTAACACACTTTCTCTATCCATTTTTCAGTTGAGGGGCATCTTGGTTGCTTCCAGGTTCTGGCTATTACAAATAATGCTGCTATGAACATGGTTGAACAGATGTCCTTGTTGTATGAATGTGCATCTTTTGGGTATATGCCTAAGAGTGGAATTGCTGGATCTTGTGGTAGACTGATTCCCATTTTCCTGAGGAACCACTATACTGATTTCCAAAGTGGCTGTTTGAGTTGGCGCTCCCACCAGCAGTAGAGGCATGTTCCCCTTTCTCCACATCCTCTCCAGCACAAACTGTCCTTGGAGTTTGTGATTTTAGCAATTCTGAAAGGAGTAAGATGGTCTCTCAGAGTTGTTTTGATTTGCGTTCCCCTAATGGCTAAGGATGTTGAGCACTTTCTTAAGTGTCTATCAACCATTTTAAACACCTCTATTGAGAATTCTCTATTTAGTTCTGTACCCCACTTTTTAATTGGATTATTTGGTATTTTGGCTACTAGCTTCTTGAGTTCTTTGTATATTTTGGAGATCAGCCCTCTGTCAGATGTGGGGTTGGTGAAGATATTTTCTCATTCTGTGGGCTGCCATTATGACTTGTTAACTATGTCCTTTGCCTTACAGAAGCTTCTCAGTTTGAGGAGGCCCCCTTTATAAATTGTCAATTTCAGTGTCTGTGCTACTGGTGTTATGTTCAGGAAGAGGTCTCCTGTACCAATTCATCCAAGGGTACTTCCCACTTTCTCTTCTAAGAGGTTCAATGTGGCTGGATTAAAGTTGAGGTCTTTGATCCATTTGGACTTAAGTTTTGACATCAACATTCTCTTTATCCACTTCTCTGTACTTTATCCACTGGACATCTAGGTTTGTTCTATGACTAAGCTATGTGTATCACACTACAATAAACTTAAAAGTGCAAGCATCTCTGTGATATGCTGTTGGGGGAGTCTTTAGTAGATACCCAAGTATGGTAAAGCTGGCTCATATCATAAATCTAGTTTTAGTTTTATGAGAAATCTCCTCACTTATCTCTAGAGTGACTTGAGGTGTTCAGGTCTCTACCATAAGTATATAAGGGTCTTTTTTGTCCACATCCCCATTGCATTTGCTGGTTTAGTTTTCTTAATGATTGCCACTCCAACTTGGGTGAGATTGAATCACAATGTAGCTCTGCTTTGCATTTCTCCTTTGGCTCATTAGTTTGAACAGTTTACTGGACACTTTTATGTACTCAACTGTCTTCCATTCCATTTGTTCTTTTTTGCTTCCCTTGTTTGAATTATTGATCAGATTTTTAATTTTTTGTGTTTTTAGATATTAATCCTTTGTCAAATACACAGCTGACAAATTTTTTCCTCCACTCCACATTCTGTCTTTGTTTCTTTGGCTGCATGAATGCTTTTTAATTTCATGATGTGCTCTACAGCTCCATGTCCCACACTGAAAGTCAATATGATTTCACTTGTAATAATACCAACAGTGGTTGATATTACCTGAAGGACAAGGGAGTCCTATTCAGAAAGTACTTGAGTAGTCCTATGTCTTGAAGTCGTTTTCCTACTTTATCCTCTGATGATTTTCAAGTTTCAAGTTCTACATAGAAGTCACTCATACATTTGAAGTTGCCTTTTTATGCAGAATGAGGGATAGGAATGTACTTTCATTTTCACTTAATATTTTATGAACTATGGGGAGTTGAAGAGATGGCTCAGCAGTTAAGAGAACCTACTGCTCTTGCAGAAGAACTGGGCTCAGTGTGAACAGCCTTTAATTTCAGTTACAGGGCATCCAATGGGAACTGTGCATTCATGCAGTGCACATAAACAAGTGAGCACAACACCTACACAAATTAATATTTTTTATAATTATGAGTTCTTCACCAACCTGATAAACTTCAATAAAATTCTTAGGAGCTTATACCACATCATTGGTTTGGTAAATAAATTATACAATATCAATTTATTTAAATGCTCTGCCCTCCTCTTGGAACTGTTAGTCTAACAGAATTATTTATTAAGCATCTACTCACCTCTCTGAAATGAACACAGCTTTGGAATTGCTACATGCAGACACATTATGTTCACTATTCTTGATTGGTTTATGGTTCAGTACTGATATTTGCTGACTATATTAGCTACTATTGATGTGCTCAGTATTTACTTTTCCTACACTATTTGAAGTTAGTTAAGATGACTTCATTGCTTTTAACCAAGACTGCTCACTTTTATATTACTAATTAGTTATCTCTTGGGATCAGAATTAAGTTTAGACTTTACATTCCTAAAATTATTTCCTATGGTTGATGAATGACAAATAAGAGGCAAAATAAAAGTATTTTTAAATCCTCTTTTTAATTTAAATTAGAAACAAGATCCTTTTACATGTCAATCCCAGTTC
Source organism: Cricetulus griseus (assembly GCF_003668045.3). NCBI lineage: Eukaryota > Metazoa > Chordata > Mammalia > Rodentia > Cricetidae > Cricetulus > Cricetulus griseus. The sequence goes on along the minus strand of NC_048595.1, from coordinate 54,873,095 downwards.
CCCCTCCCATCCCTCCTCCCCTTCTCCCCACTGACCCCCTATTCCAACTCCTTTCTGCTCCCCAGGGAAGGTGAGGCCTTCCATGGGGGAATCTTCAAAACTGTCATATCTTTTGGAGCAGGGCTTAGACTCTCCCATGTGTCTAGGCTGAGAGAGTATCCTTCTGTGTGGAGTGGGCTCCCAAGTCCATTTGTGTACTATGGGTAAATACTGATCAACTACCAGTGACCCCATAGATTGTCCAGACTGCCAAACTGACCTCCTTGTTCAGGGGATCTGGAACAGTCCTATGCTGGTTTCCCAGCTATCAGTCTGGGGTACATGAGCAACCTCTTGTTCCAGTCAGCTGTTTCTATTGATTTCTTCAGCCTGTTCTTGACCCCTTTGCTCATCACTCCTCCCTCTGTGCAGCTGGATTCCAGAGTTCAGCTCAGTATTGAGATGTGGGTGTCTGCTTCTGCTTCCATCAGCTACTGGATGAAGTCTTTAAATCTTCTTTTAAAATATTGAAACTTGTAAACAAGTGTCCAAATATGTAAAGTCTTTAATCAAAAGATTTCCTTGATTCTGGTCTAGGAAAGACTTGATCATAATCTAGTCCATTTAAAGCAACAATGGATGCCTGTCAATTCTAGACAAGTACCCTTTGATTCTAAGGCACAATGACTCCTCATATCTAGTCAAACAATGGAATTCTGAAGGTAGTCAGTGGATTGTCAGAAAATGATCAGACTATGTCACAATATGGTTACCCAAAGAAGCTCAGAATTCAAGCATTTGGGTCAAAATTCTATGTCCATTGCTTTATAAAATAAAAGCATTAGCCAGTCTTCCTAGTAAATAATCTCTGCCATTCTATACAAACATATTTGATTTATAAGTACCAATTAATACAAAATTTATAGATTATGAAATGTAATAGCACATAGAAGTCATGACTGAAAATCACCATTTTGATGCTATAAAATGCCAAAGAAATAATGAAACATCCTTCTATAGACTATTAGAGAATCTTGGCAGCCCTCCATAGAACCCCAGACCCTACTTTGATAATGTTTCCCTTAAAGAATAATAAACACAAGAGGCTAAGAGTGTGGACTTGGGAATCATATAAATTTGTACTAAACCCATGCTCTAGAAAAATGGTCTGGATGTCTTAGAGCAATGTATTTGACACCATGTATTTCCTCACATATGAGGTGGCAATTATAAAATATGTTTCATAAGTTTATTATAATTAATAGTACCTCTTACTTCCATTGTACACATGCTAGAGTCAATAGAACTTCCCACCTAAAAATCATATCTGCTGTCTATCTTGATGCCATTTCCTGATTGAAAATCAGCATTACCTTTTTTGAAATAAAATACTCATGGTAGATATTATATCTGAAAACTTGCCTTCAGTATCAAATGACTTGATATAAACTTTTGATATTGTTTTCATAGTGGAGGTAACTATAAAAGTACCTATTCTAAAATTATCACTTTGTATTCTGGATCCATTATCCTTTGAAGTCCATAAAATTGAAAATAGTTCACCTTATAGTATTATAAAGACCACATTTCATGATTGTTGTTTCCTGGGTGTGGTAACTAGTATTATTTGTCAACTTGACACAACTGGAAAGAGGGAATGTCAGTTGAAGGATTACCTCCATCAGATGAGCCTATAGGCATGTCTATGGGGGATTTTCTCAATTAATAATTGACATAGTAGCATATCCCACTTCGAAAAGTACCATCTCTCCACAGGTGGAACTGGCCTGTTTAAGAAAAGTAGCTGAGCAGACAGGTGGGGTAAGCCAGGTGAAATAAGCCATGTGGAACAAACTGGTAAGCACCATTCCTTCATGGTTTCTGCTTCAAGCTCCTGTCTTGATTCCTGCCTTAGCTTCTCTTGATGATAGACAAATAAGCCCATTCTTCTCCAACTTATTTGGGGTCAGAGTGTTTCATCATAGCAATAGAAACCAAACTAGAACAGTGAGCTAGAATGACACATGCAAAAGTGACAATAACTTAACTAATAGTAAACTGATTTGGTTGTGATTTTGCAATTTTTTTCTCACAAAGCAAATTCATCCTCCTGTAGTTCTCATGATGATCGCTGATCAAATCAAGACATGCATTTTTAAAAAGTTCTATGGATTTTTAGCATTAAAATTCCAACTTTTTGAATTCCAGACACAAGATAAATACTGAGAAAAGTACACCTATTTATAGTACTCCCTGTCTAAGATTCCAAAGACCAATAACCTCATGCTAAGCCTAAGCACACAAATTGGGAGGATATTGCTAAAACTGCAAAAGAAGATGAACAGACATCCAAGAGGATTGGAAGTTTTAAGAGTTTTAAGGGTATGAGTCATAGTGAAGATTAGCTTTGATTCAACTTTCCCATCTCAGAAATGAGAAGATTAAGGAAAATCACACCAACACCATGCTAGGCCTTTTCAAATCTTTTAAGGGAGGAAGCAGATTGAGACCAATGAGTTGGTTGCATGACTATAGGGAGAAAATAATTCAAAGGAACGCATTGACTAAAGTTGATAAAGGACTAGACCCCAGGCAATCAAGATAATTTTCTCTGCAAAAAAGTTTGCTAGGCTCTGATACCAGAGCAATAAATGCATTTTCTGGGGATAGTTTAGGAGGAAAGATGATATACAAATATTTCAGAATTTAAGAGGACAAATATTAAAATGGATTATCATAAGTGGATCCAGATTAAAATGATATCTTCTTTCACTATTGCATTAATGATCACTGTGTCTATGTTCCTGAGCTCGAAGGGATGTAAAAGAGCACAGGACAGAATTTTTCCAAAATGACTGAATAGCAACCTCTTTGAGTTCACCTTTCTATGTGAACTTTGAAAAGACTAAAATAATGCCATAGGAATTAAATAAACTCCTATGCAATGCCACAGGAAGCAAATAAAGTCTCACGAAAATACAGAAGAATGATAAGGGTTTGTAAGCCTAATAATATAGCATTCATCAAGGTCAAGTGTTATTACTTATGTCACTATTGCATTCATACTTAATTTGCATGCATCTGAACAAACTTATTTTCCAACTAAAAGTTTAAGAAATGTTAGTAATCTATTTCACCTCTGAGAAACATTCCACAATTATAAATAAAAGACTACTGGCTTGGACTGAGAATAAAAGAAAATTCTATCCCAAACAATTTGAATGCATAGGTATTTGTGAAGTTTCAGAAACAAAGACACAGACCCAGACACAGACCCAGATATCTTTTTATGACTGTGAAAAATAGGGTTTCTATTAAGGTAAGAAAACACATGCATGGTGCAAAGCACACAGAGAGAAAGACCTTTTGCAAAGCAGAAAGGATACTCAGAGTCAAATTCTCTAAACACTGGAAGCAATGGAAGAAGCACATGCTACCTCCATATAGACCTGTTGAACCTCCGTAAGCATCATCATCAGTAAGAACACCACCTTCTAGAGGCGTTTGGTAAACAGACACCAAAGCTCTAAATAATGACTCCAATCACATAGCAATAACTCGGTATAGGTTTCCTAGTAAATTCAACAATAACAACAAAATTACTCTATTTTTGAGGTTTGGTTTTTGATAACATTCATGTCCCACTCCATTTTCTGACATTAACACTGAGAAACTCAGTACTCCACTGTGGAAAACCAAAGCTAGCCTCTATTTCTTATTTTCCCAAGCTACTTTTGAACTTCCTTGAGAAACATACTCTGTTTATCCTCAGAATACCTCATGATATAATAGACCCTTTAATATCCTCTTGGTGAAGGTGTGGTTGTAAAAGTCTTGATATCAATCAAATTATACTTAATAAGAGCCATCCAGTTTCTGAAAGGGGTAACATTCATATCTCAAGTCTTAGTGGCCTTTTTACTTACACTTTTGAAAACTAAATAAGTGACCATAATAGTTATTTTTCTGTTGCTATAATAAAACACAGTGACAAAGGCAACTTTTGAAAAACCATTTATTTTGGCTTATGGTTCCAGACAGTTAGAGTCCATAGTGGTTGGGACAGAATGGCATCAGGTGGTAATAAACAGGAATAAGAAGCTTAGAACTCCTATCTTGAACCTCCAGCATGAATTAGAGAGAGCAAATTACAAGTGGCATAAGAATTTTAATCTCAAAGTTGTTTATCCTCCATTAATTTACTTCCTCTACTAAGGCTCCAACACCTAAACCGCCCCAAACAATGCCACCACCTGGGACCAAGTGTTAAATTGCCAGGACTTTGTCAGACATTTCTCATGCAAACCACCCCAGTGACTTAAAGTAACTCAGGAAAAAAATTAATGTAACTTTTTTCTTTAGAATTCAAGATCTTTTTACTCATGAATTCTTCTTTGCATTGAGTTTTCTAACAATTGCTTTTTATTTTTCTGTGTTCTTTAGTCATGTGACCATGATACATGCTGCCTTTGTGGATAGTATCTTTGGTGGTTGATGTCTTGGGAGAACAGCAGAAGAATGCAGAAGAAAACAAGATGGGGGATATTGAAACAGGTAAAAATATATTTTAATTTCTAGGACAACTCCAGGTTGTACTAACATCTTATCATCATCTATAGTAACCCCTTTTAAATCTAAAATATCCCCTGAAGGATAACAGATCATACCAAATACTATGGGGAGCTTACCTCAAAATTATCTTAGTATACATGGAGGACCATAGTGTATTACAGAAAATAGTGAGTGTGGAGTTCATCAGATACCCCCTGGGATAACACACATAAGAAAGAACAATTGATAATGTATTTGTTCCTAATACTAAACAAACGTACAAAACCAGATGCAATGTGTGTGTTTATTGGTCATGGTACTCTAACAACTGCTTAGGTAATAGTAATATAGCGATAAAATGCATTCAAGCTCAATTGGGATCTTTTCTTTCATAAGTTACATATGGTAGCAGGCTATCTGGGGCTAGCACACATTCATTTTAGATCACATAGCTCTGATATTTACGTTGTAAAACTTCTGAAAATCTTCATTATGTAATTGAGATAGTAACCCCAGCTTACTGTTATGATTAATCTTCATTATTAACTTGACTGGATTTAGAATCAGCTTAGAAATAAACCTCTGAGTATATCTATGAGAGAGAGCATTTCCCAGGATATTTAATTAGGAAGGAAGACATTCCCTGGCTATGGGTGGCACCATCCATGAGATGGCACACCAGCATTGCAGCTGTCAACTGCCTGCCTAGGAACACAATGTTAGCAGGCAGCTCCCTCTCCTGCCTATGTGCCTTCTTTGCCATGATGGTCTATTACACTTCTTACTGTGAACCAAAGTAAGTCCCCCCTCCCACAAGTTGCTTCAAGTCTGGTTTTCATCACAACCAGAAAACAAACTAATACACAAAATAACTGAGTGAAGTTCACCATAGAAATGGCACATAAAAAGCAATATGTAAACTATATTAATAGTACTGTTTATTATAATGCTATTGATATCACCAACACTCTTTAATTGATGTTATTACTAGTATTCAGGCAACAATATTCAGATTATCAATTCATTTTTATTTACATTTATTCATTTACTCTGTGTGTGTGTGTGTGTGTGTGTGTGTGTGTGTGTGTGTGTGTGTGTGAAAGTGTGTCTGTCACAACATGCATGTAAAGGTCAGAGAACAATCTGCAGAAGTTGGTTCTGTCCTTTTAGTATCTGGGTCCCTGGAATTGAACTTATGTCAACACACTTGGCCACAAATGCTTCACCTGCTGAGCCATCTCTCTGATTCTTTATAAAACCATGTATGTTGTGGTAGGAGGATCACCAAATTCTAAAAAAAAAAACAAAACAACTTTTCCCATACTGTACTTAAGAAGGACAATGAAAATAATTTTATCAAAGCATTCTATTAAGACATATTTGTTTTAAGGTACAGATTGATACAATAAATTGATGTTGAGCTTTTGGAAGGTAATGTATAAAATCATATAAAACTGTTCAAAATATGTGCATTCTTAAGCAGGATTGATATTGGCATGTCCTGAGATGTGGTCATTACTGTGTGTGACAAGTCAATAGGGTGCAGTGTATGGGGCATGAACTTTGAGATCAGATACTACAATGGTATAATTCCATACTTGTAAGCCATGCTGTCATCATCAAGCTGTACACTGTCCCCAAGATTCAGTCATTTGTTTGTTAAAATGAGGACAATTATATTACTGACTTTGTGGGACTATGAGGAGGAGGAACAGAATTACTGCAATCAAGAAAAGTGTGTGGGATATGTCTACTCTCAATTAAGAGCCAGTTTTATTAGATATAAAGAATTACTTTTATTACTTATAATCAAGAATTAAAACTTAGTTTAACTACATCATAACAAAGAGAATGATTAAATAAATTATGCTATACATAATATAGAATACTTTAATGCATAAATAATTTTATATAACAATATGAATTTTCAAAGGAAGATATAAAATAAATAAAAATGATTTTTAAGTAAAACATATTGGGAACAAACAGGAAAGAGTACCATATATTTTGATATAATAAAACATTATTCTTTGTCTGTATTTTAAATTTTAAGAAAGGATATTTTTCTTTTTTAGAGGTTAGCAATATTTATAAATTTACTTTTTATCCCTAAAATACATATAAACAAGTAGATATTTTTCTAATGTAAACAGGACTTTGTCTAGCATATTTCTTGCAGTTATATCACAAACATTATCATATGAAAACCTGTATGCATTCTTTAACACAGTTAAACTATATGGTAGTATTTAACTTTTTTCCACTTATGCAGAGTCTGCAGTTAAAAACTAGAAAAATTGGGCAATCACTTTGCTTCCCATCCTTGGAAGATCAGAGCAGCCTCTTGGGTCAACATTTTAAAACAATGGAACATATGGAATGGTGGAAGCTAAATGAACTTCATTGGATATAGACACATGTTTCTAGGGTAAGGAAAGACCCCTGGAAAGTGAGTAAAAGTACCGTTTCTCAGTGAAGAGAAATAAAGATAACATTTGAATGAAAATGCAAAGGAAGGGATCAAAATAGTTACATACATGCTCTGTAGGGAAAGTAAGAATGTTCGTCTAGGAAACAGGTCCTCCTATTAAATCAGTACCCCTTGGTGTAGACAGGACCTTCCTGGATAGTAACACGGTGGCATAAAGTATTCCTAATAGTTAATAATGAGGTATATAATAAATTCCTATACCTCAGGAAACTAAGTAAGTACAGGATTAAGGAGATGGCTCACTGAGTAAAAGCTCTTGTCATACAAGTCTGAAGACCTGAGTTTGAGTCTCCAGAACCTACTCAAAAGACAGATGTGTAATGTGAGCATTTGTCTTCCCAGCACTTCTACAAGGGTCAGAGATGGAGGTATCCCTGGTAAGTCATGTTAGCCTGAAATGTGCAGTGAATAACAGCAAGCATCCCCCTTACAAAACAAGGTAAAAGGCAATGATCAGCACCTGAAGTTGTCTTGGAATCTCCACATGTTCCCTGTAGCATCCACACACACAAATATGCACACACATTAATTTTTCATACACAAAGTACAACCTAAGTCCAAAGTCAACTTCTTTGACTCAAGAGCTTGACCAGTTCAAAGCTCTTGATGATGGCACATGATTGTGGCTGCTTTAGTGAAAACTAAGGCTTTAGAGGTTTATCTGTTCCAGGCAGAGTTTGTCTAAAACAAAACCTCCCAGTTTACAAAGCTTAACAATCATATTAATAGAGAGATGGCACAAATACAACAATTCACTATTCCCCTTTAGCCAATGGTTTAGTTGCCCAGGCAGCAGTTCTAAAAGCACCAATTAAAACCACAATGTTCACAATATGCTGTAATTGCTAAGACTGTTCTGAAAACAAATGCCCACAGGCACATGGCTTTGTTCCACAGACGGGAGTTCAATAAAACATAAGTCACTGCTCTTAAAATGTGACATAAGCTGGTCAGCAACAGAGAAAACACTTAAGACAACAATAGACATTACTAAGAGTACCTCATGCCTTTTGAGTCCACCCCAATGTCTCTGATGGTGTGTTGTGGTGTTCAGCATCTGGAGTTGTTTCTTGGTTTGCTAGCCATCGTGCTACTTTGCTCCTCATCTTCACCTTCATCGTCCTTCCAATCTACTTCAAAGACATAATCACAGAGTCAAGGCACACTCTCTGCCACTGTATGGTATATAAGTACATCCTTTTCTATGAGTTCACAGGATCTCTGTGGCTGTATATGCTTGCTATATAAGTTCCGTTGCCTGATTCAAGGACAATGATGTAGGATTTTAGCCTCTGGGCTACTGTGCCACTAGCACAGGACATATACTCTACAAACTGATACTGAAACACTACATGGTACTTTAAACAGGAGGGGTGATTGATGGAAATGTCTGCAAGGTGGTAGTGTAAGCTCAAAATGGAAGCACTGCTAATGGATGTATATGACTGCATGTGACTACGACCTGGTGAGTGGAGGATCAGGTAACCAATAAGTCGCTACTTCCGTCCTTTGTTTGTAAATTTCAAAAATAAACATGATCCAGGCCTGATGGCACATGGCTATAATCACAGCACCCATGACTAATTCAAGAAGATCATGGGTTTGAGGCCTTCCTGGGAGCTGGGATGCATACTCCAAAACAAATGAATAAATAAACAGCAAACCTGTGGGGGAGAAGCTACCTATCTAATCTTTCAAGGCTGTTTGTTGTCCCCATATTAGCTAAGTCCCTGGGTTCTGTAAGTACTGACACAACTTAAGTGTCAATAAGAATTATTTAACCAGTTAATGGGTAGCATGTGGAGATCTGTAATGCCACCATTTGCAAATTATGTTGTGGAAAATAGAAAGCATAGACTGGAAAATCATAAAGCAGGATCCAAAACAGTGCTGGAACTGTGGTTTTTCTGTAATCTTGGAAATGAGAGGTGAGGGGAGCAGAGTGGTGTGGCGGTATTTTGTTTATGATCTAGCAAATAAAGCTTTCCTGAAGATCAGAGTGCAAAGCTAGCCATACTAGTTAGCCATAGAGGACAGGCAGTGGTGTCACACACCTTTAATCCCAGCACCAAGGAGACAGAGGCAGATGGATCTTTGTTAGTTCAAAGCCACCCTGGGCTACATGAGAGTAATCTGTCTAAAAGAGAAACAGAGCTCACACAAAGGTAATTACAGTATTTGTAATTAAAGTCACACATCTTTAATCGCAGCACTAGCTAGGTGGAGATATGAGTGATATGGCTGGGGAGAGAGAGGAATATAAGGAGGGAGGAGACAAGAGAGAGATGCAGTTTGAGGAACAGTGAAGCCTAAGCAGTCTGAGGACAGGATTGTCCCTTTGGTCTGAGCATTGATTGATAGAAGTAAGAACTCTCAGTGGCTGCTCACTTTGCTTCTCTGATCTTCAGCATTAACCACAATATCTGACTCTGGATTTTTATTATTAATAGTGATTAGAATTCATGCTACAGAATGAGGTATAAGGTAGCAATCTTAAGCATATCAGGTTTTCACCCTTGATTGGTGCTTCCATCTCTATTTTTCCTAGTTTACCCTTTTCCCTATTGTTTTATTTTCTGTTTTCATTTTACATTCCAACCACAGTTTTTCCCTTCCTTCCTTCACCTCCTTCACCTCCTCCCACTCTCCCACATCACCTCCAGTCCAGTCCCAGTCCATGGGCAAAGACTATCATGAGGAGTCAACAAAGTCTGATGTAATAGGTTGCAGCAGGGCCAAGAAAGACCTTTTCCCATTAATTAAGACTGATCATGGCATCCCACCATAGGTAATGGGCTCCAACAAGTGAACTCATGTACCAGGTTTGTATTGTGGTCGTACTGCCAAGGTCGCCTCAGCTAGTCCAAGATTCACAACTGTCTCTGTGGAGTCAGAGAATACTCCTTAACTGCTGATGGGAGTGCAAACTTATATAGCCATTTTGGAAATCAGTATGGCAGTTTCTAAGAAAATTGGAAATCCATCTACCTCAACACCTAGTGATAACCACTCTTGGGCATTTACCCAAAAAGATGCTCAATCATACCACAAGGACATTTGCTTAACAATGTTCATAGCAGCATTATTCATGATAGCCAGAACCTGAAAACAACCTAGATAGCCCTCAACCAAAGAATGGATAAGGAAAACGTGGTATATTTACACAATGGAGTACTACTCAGCAATAAAAAATGATGGCCACATGAAATTTTTAGGCAAATGGATGAAACTAGAAAAAAATCATCCCAAGTGAGGTAACCCACACTCAGAAAGACAAAATTGTATGCATTCACTCCACCCATTAAGTGAATATTAGATGTAAAGCAAAGGATAGCAATCCATATCTCCAGAGGAAGCTAGGTAACAAGGAGGAACCTAAGAGGAACATATGGATTACCCTGGGAAGGGATATTAGATGAGATATATGGGGAAAACTGGTAGCAAAGGGTGATGATGGGGACAAGGGGATGAGAACAGGAAGGAACAAGATGGCCAATGTAAGGAGGAATAGAGTAGAAAATCAATGAAAGAGATATCTTAATAGAGAGAACCACTATGGGCTTAGGGAGAAACTTGGTGCTAGGGTAATTCCCAAGAATACACAAGGAGGACACCAGCTAAGACTTCTCACAATAGTAGACAGGATGCCTAAACTGGCCTACTCCTATAATCAGATTGATGAATACCTCAATTATCATCATAGAGCTCTCATCCAGAAATTGATGGAACCAGATGCAGAGATCCACAACCAAGAACCAGGCCAGGCTCCAGGAATCCATTTAAAGAGAGAGAGGAGAGGCAATATATGAGCAAGGTAGGTCAAGCTCATGATGGAGAAATCTACAGAGACAGCTAAACCAAGCTTGTGGAAACTCGTGAACTCTAGACCTACAACTGTGAAAACTTGAGGGACAGAACTAGGCCCTTTGTATTTTACCCTTTTTATTTCTCAGTATTTAGAAATACTGATATTTGTGCAGGTGTTTGATATTTTTATGGAGCTTTATTTTTGTTTTATGTGTACGGTGTTTTGCCTACATATATGTCTATGTACCATGTGCATGCAATGCCCACTGAGGTCAGAGGACAGCATTGGATCCTCTAGAAATGGAGGTGGAAATGGTTATAAGCTATCATGGGGGTCTAGGGAGTTGGACTGGGATCCTTTGGAAAAGCAGCCAGTGCTGGTAACCACTCAGCCACCTCTCTAGCCCCTGCTTGCTTTTCCTAAGACAAAGTCTCTCTGTGTAGCCCAGGCAGTCCTAGAACTTGAGGTCCTCCTGCTTGAGTTTGCTTGGGCTAGAAGGACTGCCATATGTCACCATTCCTAGCTCTCCATTTAAATTTTTAAAATATTTTTTAAAGCCTAGGAATGATAGACACCTTCCTTGCAAGTGTTTTCCAATTCAGTGAGTCAAGAGATGAAACCAGTGTTTAGATGACAAAATTAAGGGTTCAAAGGTGATATGCGCATCTTATTTGCATTGCAAACTCAATAGAACTCCCCTCTTTCCTAACCCCCCAAAAGTCCTCTGGCTCCACAAGCCCGAGGCTTTTGAAGGCCAACACTGATTTGCTTTCATAATAAAGAAAGTATTAAGAGTTATAAAAAATAATTGCTTGACTACATATTATAGTTTATTTTTCAATTGTTTCATGGGGAATTTTAGCATAAAGAACGTATGTCAACATATGTTCCCTTATATCCAGTCCAAACAGTTAAAATATCTAAGAATTGTGAATTAATCCAGCACAAATTCATGATATTCATGAAGAAACTTTCTCAGAATCCTTTTTGGCACCATATCAGTTGTTCCATACATAGGAACAATGCTGATGTGGGCAAGGTAGGAAAGCTCCCAAGCAGAAGTGAAAGTGTTTTGACAACACAAAGTGGATGGGCTGTGTAAAATTCACATAGCTATGGAGATTATAATTCTATTCAAGGCATAGCAACACCGCCTTGTCTTCTAATGAAAATTAAGATAGAACTTGGGAGAATAAAGCAACATACCTTTTGGTTTCTCTTAGTCAGAGCCTAGCAAATAACAAAGAAGAAAATACCCAAGATCTCAGAGTTGGGTTTTTTTTTTGTTTTTTTTGTTTTTTTTTGGACTATACTAAGTGCACATTAGAATAAAATGAAGGAATGTAAACACATATACAAATTTTTTTTTAAAAAAGGTTTTTTGCTACACATAAGGATCTAGATTCATTCTCAACCACTGTCATTGTAGAGAGGAGGGCTATAGCTAAAACTAATCCTCCAGAGTAGTGAGTCATAGATAAACATAGACATAAATAATTGGAGTGCACACAGTGGCTCAAAGTTATAGCTATGGGTTTTTTGTCTCTTATTTACATAGCCTTCTAATGTTACTATTGAAAAAAATAAGTAATAACAAAACAAGCCCAGCATGCTGCTGGCAACAACAACATTAACTTGAAAATTCATACTCATTTATTTATTCATTTTCTCTCCTACTCCTATCTAATCTCTTCTAACTGTATTTCTCTATTCTAAACAAAAGGCTCAAATTCTATGCTTGTTCCTTCTAAGTCCTATATATTCCATGTGCTATGGCTAACACACATCCCCTATTTTTGACAAGTGAGCTAATCAAGAATCAAAACAGAATAGCAGATTCACCCAGAAGCACCCTTAGCCTAAAATGGTGCCACTGCTAACAAACTATTCTCATTGCTCCTCTTGGGAAGGAGGGATTAAGTCCCTGGACTCAGAAGACATCTTCTAATTTAGAATTCTAAAAGGTCACATAAGATCCCATAAAATTTTTGTAAGTTACTGAAACTAGGTTTTATCAGTAGCTCTGTGGGTCTAGCAACACTAATCTCTTCTCTTTTTTCCCCTAAAAATGATGTGTGTCTTGTGTTCCTGACAATCATTAGGAACAAAGAATTGTGGGTGAGGAATCTTAGTTTACAGAGCTGAAAATTACTCAGCCCAGATAATCCCTCCCATATTGAAAAAGATAGAACTATGTGAACAAATAACTTTCCTGTGTCTACAGTCAGGTAGAGGGAAACAAAAGACAAGATCTCATATGTTGCTTAACATTTAACACTATGTCTTACTAAAAAATAGAATGAAATAATATTTAAGGTTAGACTTTAAAAAATACTATCCATAAACTGAGATTGACATGTAAAAGAAGCTTGTTTCTAATTTAAAGAAAAAAAGAAAAAAAATCTAGAAAATGGAGAATGCTTAAAGACCTGAGAGCCATCAATAAAGTAATTCATCCAATGCCCTTACCTTCTCTGATACCTAAAGAATGACCTATTACAGTTATTGATTTAAAAGATTGCTTCTTCACTATACCTTTACAAGAAAGAGATAAGGACAAACTTGCTTTCATAAAGCCAGGCAAGAGATATCAATTGAAGGTCTTGACACAGGGAATGTTAAACAACCCCATCCTGTGCCAATACTTTATGCAAAAACCATTGGAAATAATTTGTAAACAGTTTCCACAATCTTATAATTTATCACTATATGGATGATATGTTGTTAGCTGATTCTAAGGCAGATGTTAGAAAAAATGTTTGAGGAAGGAAAGGAAGTTTTATCTTGCTGGGGATTACAAGTTGCCACTGAAAAAATACAAAGAGGGGATTATATCAATTATTTAGGATCATAAAATAGGTCTACAGAGATTCTGCGGCTGGTGCCCTAGCCTCAGGTGAGTCTGGGCACTGCTCTGCTTGCCCCCCCCCCAATCTCCTGCATCCTGACCCCATTCAGACAAGAGTGGACCTCCCCAGTTAGGGAAGGTCCACCCTGAGTCCGGACACACCCCACCCTTTTCCACCCACTACCCTACCCAATCCTGCTGCCACCAGAGGCTGAGCCCTCTGCCAGCCACCTGAGAGAAGGAGAGACCCCACTTGCACTCACGGGAAGAAGGGATGGGAAGAAGGCATAGTAAGAACACACTCAACAACAGAAAAACCAATATGACACCACCAGAATCTAGGAACTCCACACCAGCAAGATCTGAAAAGCCCAACACAGAGCATGAAGAAGAGATGGACCTCAAAAACTATCTTAGGAAGATGATAGAGTCCTTTAAAGAGAAAACAAGAAAATCCCTTAAAGAAATAGAAGAAAAAACAAGCAAAAAATTACATGAGATGGAGGAAAAGACAAACCAAAGAATTCAAGAAGTAAACAAATCTCTTAAAGAATCTAAAGAAAGCCAAGAAAAACAACCAAACAAGTGAAGGAAGCACTCAAGACAGTTCAAGACATGAAAGCTGAAATAGAAACAATAAAGAAAACACAGAATGAGGCCATGCTGGAAATAGAAAGGCTGGATAAACAATCAGGAACTAAAGATGTGACTATAACCAATAGAATTCAAGAGATAGAAGAGAGAATCTTAGTTGTTGAAGACTCTCTAGAGGATATAGAGTCATTGACCAAAGAAAATCTCAAGTCTAACAAATCCTTAACACAAAATATATAGGAAATATGGGACACCGTGAAAAGGCTGAAACAAAGAATAATAGGTATAGAAGGTGAAGAAATACAGCTTAAAGGTACAGAAAATGTATTCAACAAAATCATAGAAGAAAACTTCCCCAACATACAGAAGGATATGACTATGAAAGTACAAGAAGCTTACAGAACACCAAACAGACTGGACTACAAAAAGAAGTCCCCTTGACACATAATAATCAAAACACCAAACATACAGAATAAATAGAAAATATTATGAGCAGCAAAGGAAAAAGGCCAAGTAATATATAAAAGCAGACCTATCAGAATCACACCTGACTTCTCAATGGAAAATTTGAAAGCCAGAAGGTCCTGGATAGATATCCTACAATCACTAATGAAGCATGGATGTCAAACCAGACTACTGTACCCAGAAAATCTTTCAATCACTACAGATGGAGAAAAGAAGATATTCCATGACAAAACCAGACTTAAACATTACATATCCAAAAATCCAACACTACAGAAAGTTCTAGAAGGAAAACTCCAACCCAACAGAAGATAACTACACTAACAAAAATATAGGCAATAGATAATCCAATTCTACCAAACAGGAAAAGAAACAGGAAGGCAAAATCCACAAACAATGACACCACCAACAATAAATCCAAAACAAACAAGAACAAACAATAAAGGGACATTTATATCCCTCAATGTCAATGGTCTTAACCTGCCCATAAAATGATACAGGCTAACAGAATGGATATGAAGACAGAATCCATCCTTCTGCTGTATACAAGAAACACACCTCAACTTCAAAGACAGGCATTACCTCAGAGTAAAGAGATGTGAAAAGACTTTCCAATCAAATGGGCCCAAGAAACAAGCTGGTGTAACAATCCTAATATCTAACAAATTAGACTTCAAACTAAAATCAATCAAAAGAGATGAAAAAGGGCATTTCATACTTGTCACAGGAAAAGTCCATCAAGATGAAGTCTCAATCCTGGACATCTATGCCCCAAATACGAAGGCACCCACATTTCTAAAAGAAACATTACTAAAGCTCAAACCACACATCAAACCACACACACTTATAGTAGGAGACTTCAACACCCCGCTTTCAACACTAGACTGGACCAGCAGACAGAAAATTAAGAAAGAAACAAAGGATCTAACAGAAGTTATGACCCAACTGGGTTTAACAGATATCTATAGAACATTCCATCCGAACACAAAAGAATATACCTTCTTCTCAGTGCCACATGGCACCTTCTCTAAAATTGACCACATAGTTGGCAACAAAGCAAACATCCACAGATACAAAGGAACTGAAATAACCCCCTGTATCTTATCAGATCACCATGCTTTAAAACTAGAATTCAAACAGCAGAAAACCTACAAAGTCGTGGAAATTGATTAACACCCAATTACACCATTTCTGGGTTGAGGAAGAAATAAAAAAAGAAATTAAAGACTTCCTAGAATTTAATGAGAATGTAGACACAACATACCCAAACTTATGGGACACTTTGAAAGTAGTGCTAAGAGGAAAGTTCAGAGCACAAAGTGCTCATATGAAGAAACTGTAGAATAGTCACATGAGAGAAATGACAGAACAACTGAAAGCTTTAGAGCAAAAAGAAGTAAACTCACCACAGAGGAGTAGATGCCAGGAAATATTCAAACTGAGGGCTGAAATCAATAAAGTAGAAACTAGGAAAACATTACAAAGAATCAATGAAACAAAGAATTGGTTCTTTGAGAAGATCAACAAGACAGACAAACCTCTATCCAAACTAACTAACTAACTAAGAGAGAGCATGCTAATTAACAAAATCAGAAACAAAAGGGGGGGTATAACAATGGACACTGATGAAATCCAGAGAATCATCAGGTCATACTTTGAAAACCTGTACTCCACAAAATTTGAAAACCTAAAGGAAATGGATAGTTCCTGGATAGATATCACTTACCAAAATTAAACCAAGAACAGAAAAGCAGTTTAAATCGACCTATAACCCCTAATGAAATAGAAGCAGTCATCAAAAGCATTCCAACCAAAAAAAAAAAAAAAAAAAAAAAAAAAAAAAAAAAAAAACAGGGCCAGATGGCTTCACTGCAGAATTCTACCAGAATTCAAACAAGAGCTAATATCAATACTGCACAAGTTGTTCAACACAATAGAAGCAGAAGGGATATTGCCAAACTCTTTTTACGAAGCTATAATCACTTTGATACCCAAGCCACACAAAGATACAACTACAAAAGAGAACTACAGACCAATATCCCTCATGAACATCGATGCAAAAATACTCAACAAAATATTGGCGAATTGAATCCAAGAAAACATCAGAAAAATCATCAACTATGATCAAGTAGGCTTCATCCCAGGGATGCAAGGTGATTCAACATACGAAAATCCATCAATGTAATCCACCATATAAACAAACTGAAAAAGAAAAACTACATGATCATCTCACTAGATGCTGAAAAAGCATTTGACACAATCCGACACCCCTTCATGATAAAGATTTTGGAGAGAACAGGAATAACAGGAACATACCTAAACATGATAAAAGCAATATACACCAAACCAACAGCCAACATCAAACTAAATGGAGAGAAATTCAAAGGGATTCCTCTAAAATCAGGAACAAGACAAGGCTGTCCACTCTCTCCATATCTCTGCAATATTGTACATGAAGTTCTAGGTAGAGCAATAAGACAACAAAAGGAGATCAAAGGTATACAAATTGGAAAGGAAGAAGTCAAATCTCACTATTTGCAGATGATATGATAGTCTTCATAAGTGACCCGAAAAACTCTACCAGGGAACTCCTACAGATGATAAACACCTTCAGCAAAGTAGCAGGATACAAAAATAACTAAAAAAAAATCAGTAACCCTACTTTATACAGATGATAAATGCAATGAGAAAGAAATCAGAGAAACATCACCCTTCACAAAATCCACAAGCAACATAAAATATCTTGGGGTAACGCTAACCAAAAATGTGAAAGACCTGTACAGTAAAAACTTTGAGTCTTTAAAGAAAGAAATTAAAGAAGATACCAGGAAAAGGAAAGCTCTCCCATGCTCTTGGATAGGTAGAATCAACATAGTAAAAGTGGCAATCTTGCCAAAAGTAATCTACAGAGTCAAAGCAATCCCCATCAAAATCCCAACACAGTTCTTCACAGATCTTGAAAGAACAATACACATCTATATATGGAAAAACAAAAAAACCCAGGATAGCCAAAACAACGCTGTACAATAAAGGATCTTCTGGTGGCATCACAATCCCTGACTTCAAGCTATTTTATAGAGCCATAGTTCTGAAAACAGCTTGATATTGGCATAAAAATAGAAAGATAGACCAATGGAATCAAATTGAAAACCCTGATATTACTCCACACACATATGAACACCTTATTTTTGACAAAGATGCTAAATCTATACAATGGAAGAAAGACACCATCTTCAACAAATGGTGCTGACACAACTAGATTCAGACATGCAGAAGATTGCAGATAGATCCATATCTGTCACCATGCACAAAACTTAAGTGCACCATAAATCCTACCACACTGAATCTTCTAGAAGATAAAGTAGGAGATACCCTTGAACAAATAGGCACAGGAGACTGCTTCCTGAACATTCCACCAGTAGCACAGACACTGAGATCTTCAATTAATAAATGGGACCTTCTGAAACTGAGAAGCTTCTGTAAGGCAAAGGATACACTCAGTAAGACAAAAACGACAGCCCACAGAATTGGAAAAGATTTTCACCAACCCCACATCGGACAGAGGGCTGATTTCCAAAATATACAATGAATTCAAGAAGCTAGCCACCAAAACACCAAACAATGAAATTAAAAAGTGGGGTGCAGAACTAAATAGAGAATTCTCAACAGAGGAATCTGAAATGGCTGAAATACACTTAAGAAAGTGCTCAAAATCCTTGGCCATCAGAGAAATGCAACTCAGAACAACTCTGAGATACCAACTCACACCTGTCAGTATGGCAAAAATCAAAAATACCAATGACTGTCTATGCTGGAGAGGATGTGGAGAAAAAGGAACACTCCTCCATTGCTGGTGGGAGTGCGAACTTGTAAGACCACTCTGGAAATCAGTATGGCAGTTACTCAGAAAACTGGGAATCAGTCTACCTCAAGATCCAGCAATTCCTCTCTGGGTATATATGCAAATAATGCATTTTCATACAACAAGGACATATGTACAACCATGTTCATAGCAGCATTGTTTGTAACAGCCAGAACCAGAAAGCAACCTAGATGCCTCTCAACTGAAGAATGGATAGAGAAAATGTGGTACATTTATGCAATGGAGTACTACTCAGCAGAAAAGAGCAATGGAATCTTGAAATTCACAGCAAATGGATGGAACTTGAAGAAACCATTCTGAGTGAGATTACCCAGTCACCAAAAGACAAACATGATATGTACTCACTCATATATGAGTTTTAGACATAGAGCAAAGTATTACCAGCCTACAATCCTCTTCACCAAAGAAATTAGGAAACATGAAGGACTCTAGGGGATAAATGCTTGGACCCCAGGAATGGGAAGGGGCAGGAACTCCTGAGCTAATTGGGAGCATGAGGGTAGTGGAGAGGGAGCTGCCAGAATGAGAGCAGAAGAGGAAAGGAGAGGAGGAAATGGAGGGGCAGAAATATTGAGTTGGGGAAAGAATAGAGGAAAGCAGGATGAGAGATACCATATTAGAGGGAGCCATTATAGGTCCAAGGAGAGATCTGACACTAGGGAGATTTCCAGAGACCTACAAGGATGATACAAATTGACAATCCAGGCAATGGTAGAGAGGATAACCTAAACACCCTTCCCCTTAATTGAGATTGATGACTACTTTTTATGCCAGCCTAGAGCCCTCATCTAGTGACTGATGGAAGCAGAGGCAGACCTCCACAGATATACACTGAACTGAACTCTGGAACTTAGTTGCAGAGAGGGAGGAATGAAGAGTGAAGGGGTCACTACCAGGCTGGTAAAACCCACAGAAACAGCTGGCCTGAACAAGAGGGAACACATTGACCCCAGATGCTGTCTGGGAGTACAGGACTGATCCAGATCCCTGAACATGGATGTCAATGAGGAGGCCTCTGCACTCCAGGGGGCCCCTGGTAGTTGATCAGTATTTTTCCCTGGTGTAGGAAGGGACTTTGAGAGCCCATCCCACGTGAAGGGATGCACTCTTGCCCTGGACACATGGGGAAGGGCCTAGGCCCGTCCCAGGATGATGTGTTGGACTCTGTGGAGTCCCTGATGAGGGCCCTACTCTGCCTGGGGATTGGAGGGTGGATGGGTGGGGAGTAGGTTGGGGTGAGGTAGGAGGGGGGAGGGGAAGGGAAGGAGAGGGAGAAGGGATTGACATGTGAAACATGCTTGTTCCTGGTTTGAACTAATAAAAAAAAGAAAACAACAAAAAAAAAATAGGTCTATAGAAAATTCGACCACAAAAAGTACAGATTAGGAAGGATCGATATCAGACTCTTAATGATCTTCAAAATTGCTGAGGGATTTCCCAGCTCCCTTCTACTATTGGAGAAGAAGGTCATGATCAAAAAAAATTGAAAAAGACCCTAAAGGAGACAAGGACTTAAATAGTCCAAGAATATTATCATCTGAAGCTGAAAATGAATTAGAATGGGTAGAAAAAAGAATACTAGTAGCACATGTAGACAGTGGATCCAAAGCTAGATTGTATTCTGATTATATTACCATCTAGGGAATAGCCTTCAGGAATTTTGATGCAGAGGGAAGATATCATATTAAAATGGATATTTCTATCACATAAACAGAATAAAAAATTAAAAACATATATAGAAACAATTTCTAATTTGATTTTAAAAGGAAAATTAAGACTTGTCAACTGACAGGAGTGGACCCAGCCGAAATCATAGTACCTTTAACTAATGAGGAAATTTCCTCCTTATGGAAAAATAATGAGCATCTCCAAAGAGCTCCCAGTAACCTTTTGGAAACAATTAGCAACAATTATCCCAAAAGTGAGAAAATAAAATTCATAAGGAAACTCATTTGGATCCTCTACACATTGTAAGGAAAACACTAATTTCTGAAGTCCCTACATTCTACAATGATGCAAACAAATCAGGTAAGACAGGATATAAATCAGGAGAAATGAGTAGTGGTTCAAAGCCCTTATAACTGTACAAAAGGCAGAATTATATGTCATCTCATGGTACTTATGGATTTTACAGAACCCTTCAATAGTTACCAACTCTCAATATGTAGACAGAGTCATCTTACACATTGAAACTGCTGAATTTATTCCTGATGATACAGAATTGACTTCATTGTTTATACAATTACAAGAAATAATCAGGAATAGGACATATATATATGTATAATACATCCAATCCCATAGGGTCTTCCATGTCATCTAGCACTAGGCAATGATGAATTTGATCATTTATTAATAGAAAGTATGGTAGGGGCCTCAGAATTTCATAAAAAACACCATATGAATATCAAAGGTTTAAAAAAGGATTTTCCCATCACTTGGCCACAACCTAAGGAAATATCAAACAAAAGAGTGCTACTTATTCCTTCTATAACCAAACTCCTTTACCAGCAGGTAGTAACCCTAAAGGTATACATAGAAATGAAGTTTCATAAATGGATGGGTTTCACTTTGCAGAATTTGGAAAATTTAAAATATATGCACCATAAAATAGACACATTTTTCAGGATTTCAATGGGCAACTGCTCTGAGCTCTGAAAGGGCTGATTCTGTTACTACACACTTATTAGAGGTAATAGCTATTATGGGTATACCTGAACAAATGAAAACTGACAATGCTTCAGTATATGTCTCAAGTAAATTGAAAGTATTTTGAATATTATAACATAAAGCATGTTACTAGTATACCACACAATTCTATAGGACAAGCAGTTGTTGAGAAATCTAATCGCACTTCCAAGGAAATGCTATATAAGCAAGCAGGTAGAACAAAGACCCCCCCAAAAAAAAACAGATTGCATAATGCTAAAACTTTCTTAATGCTAATGAAAAAGATTAAAACTTCTGAGATAAAACGCCAGTATATTTCAAGGATGTATTGACATCAGTATGGAAACCAGGATATGTGTTATGTTTGGATAGGGGTTTTGCCTTTGTTTCTATAAGAGAAGAAAACCTTTGGATACCATCAAAAATGATCAAGATCCGATTTGAACAGAAGAATCCTCTTGATGAAGAGAGATGATAGGTCATCTACCAAGGTATATCCCAAGAGGTATATGGAGACCTCATAAAGGTAAAGGGGGATTCTGTTCTTGTCATTACACAAAACAGAAAACACTCAGCTTCAGGAAGCCAAAAGATATTGGACACATAGATGTCTGAAGAAGAAAGGATAGCTACCCAGAAAGAACCATCAAACGAATAATTTGACTTATGGTACAATATCTATTGATGTTGAAAGCTGTCTATACATAGTCTTTATCTTCTTACTTCCTCGTACTCTGCTAGTAACAATTCATGTAAAACAAACGCTGTCTTTGGAGTTGAATTTGGCTTTCTTTCTCTAAATTCAAACATGTTAAAGTGAAATTCAGAGTTTCTGTCTTATATCAAGATTCCAATTGGTGTAAGACAATAGAAAACAAAATCTAGGGACTATCATTTATCTAAATTCTGTTATAGCTCTAAAATCCTAATTTCCCTCATACTTATTCACATACTCATTGTTACCTTTCCCAGTATGCATACCTATAAAAGTTGAACTTTCTGTGTTGATATTAATGTTTAAGCCTTTCCTAAATCAAAGTATCTAAAAAGAAGAGGGGGGGCCCACTTCTTTGAGTCAACTTGTTGTCTCTGAACTAGTAAACACCACTCTATGACCAGTTTAGGTCAAATACTGATATATACAATTCCAGACTAGATAGCTGAAATGGTGCACCTTCTTATAACACTCTGGCCAGAGCTTCCGATAAGAATTTCAGTCAAGCATCTCCTCAGACACTAGCTACAAATGTTACAGCTAGTCTTCTAAAGATTTTCTGTTGCCTTATTTTTTTTCCTACAGGATCCCAGAGAGTTGCCATCACCCCATTTCAGCAGGAAGTAACAGCTGACATAGGGTATTGTTTTTCTCTTGTCTTTGAAAAGGGGATAATTATAACCTGCTTAGGTTGGTTTTAAATTGTAGGGTTGGGTGAGGAAGGTGATGGTTAGACTGGGGAACCTCTTTTTTTTTCATTTTTTTATTTGAATTAGAAATAAGATTGTTTTACATGTCAATCCCGGTTCCCTCTCCCTCCCCTTCTCCCCTGCCCTCCCCCAACTAAAACCTACCTATTGCATACCCTTTCTGCTCTCCAGGGAGGGTGAGGCCTTCCACAGGGGGTCTTTAGAGTGTGTCATATCATTTGGGATAAGGCCTAGGCCCACTCTGTGTGTCTTGGCTCAGGGAGTATCCCTCTATGTGGGATCTCTTATGGCAGTTTAGGGGAATGAATGGGAAGGGTATGGTGAGGATGGGATATAGGTAGATTGTGAACTAATTTTAGCAACTATAGATAATAAATTGTTAGATTTTTGTATATTGACTAAGTAGGGTCTACTTTCTGCTTACAATGTTTTGCATACAAATATAAAGCTGTCTTTATGTATAGGTTTTATATGTTGATGCAACAGGATATTTTATCATATTGCACTTTATAGTTCTACCTCTAGTCAAGACATTTCAGATATATATATATATAGAGAGAGAGAGAGAGAGAGAGGAGAGAGAGAGAGAAAGAGAGGGAGAATGTGTGTTACATTTTTTGAAGTCATTGTCCTTGCTAAACTATGTTGGGAAGCTTCAGTCATTGAGCAACTATATTTCCGAGAATTCAGATTACAGTTATCCATGCTTCCTATAACTATGAGGTAAGTCAGACATAGATATTTGATCTTCAGATATTTCGAAGACCTGCAGAATATGGCATTTAAATGTTTTAATATTAGTACTCTGTTGACACTGAACACAATTGTTCCTGAAAGCACCGAGCTTTTCCAGAGAGTATGTTGGGCACTGATGACACTCCATATGGAGTTTTTCTCTCCTTGGCTACTGGCCTCTTGGGCAAAGAACTGCCCCCACCTCAACAGCTTGGACATGCTGTCCTAACTGAACTTGTTGGAGATAAACTTAAAGAAGACTGCTGAACTCTGCCAAGTCAGGGTAAGAGAGTTTTTCAAATTCCCTGCTTCTGAGATGGTTCATCTGATACTTTAGGCCTTAGCCAAAGTTGGTTTCCCCAATATTGCTATGAGACCCTGGATGACTGTCTAATTAGCCTGCTGTGTCTGTCTTCACTTGCACCTTTGGAAATCACAGGCTTGCACTTCCAGCCTACCCTAGTATTGTTATTTTCCTTTTCAGGTCTTTGATGTGGTTGAAGACTAGACAGTCATAGCATTATCCTCTCTTATCTTAGATAGACAAGATTTAAACTTTCCAGATTAGGACTGCTATCAGAGTAATCTCTGTCATGCCTTTACCCTGACACTGAACATGTATATTGGACATGCAGTATAAATCTATTGCTCAATGTTGCTCTTGCTGAGAGTAGGTTTTAATTTGTGTATGTTTACCTTTCTTTTCCTGGAGTATACTTGATATTTGTTACCACTGTATATAGTTTTTACATCAGGCTTAAAACCTTTTTCTTTACACTAAAAGGGGAATTGTAGGCATCTGGTCTGTGGACCAGAAATTGCAACCACACCCCTTTGGGTGTGGCTTCAGGTGGACAGAAGCAGAAAGAGAGAAACTTGAGGCATGGCACGGCTTTCCTTTGCACACTTTTTCTGTTTGGTCAGCGGATCTGGTATGAAGAGCATGAAAATTCTCCAACGGTTCTTTATTATTCTGTGTAATTGTCCCCAATAAACACCCATTTATCATTTATCTTGGGTCTAGTGATATAATTACATCCTTGCCTTCAGAAAATAAATATATTTCTTTAAATAAACAATGATACCTTATCTATGCATAACATATCTTAAATGAACAAAATCAATACAAGTAAGGCTAAATATTCTAAATCTTAGTGCAAGGTTTCACAAAAAAAATCATCAAAACACCAATTGTTGTTTTATTGAGTAAAGAAATGTTTTCTACTTTTACATTTTTGTATTATTTTAATTTTTATGTGTATGGATGATTTGCCTGCATTACATGTGTAACCGTATGTGCATGACTGGTGATCATGGAATGTACAAGTGGAATCTAGAAGATCCTTAGAACTGGCATTACAGATGGTTGCGAGATAACATGTGGGTTCTAGGAATCAAATTTGGTTCCTCTAGAAGAGCACTCAGTGCTCTTAACTGTTGAGCCATCTCTCCAGTCCTCTACTTATTCTTCATTTCAAGTATCCCTTTCTTTCCATCAAGTGTAGAAGTAATTATCTATAAACACACACACACACACACACACACACACACACACACACACACACACACACACACAACACACACACGGTCATTGGCATAATAGGTAACACTCTTCACATAAAACTGAATGAAACCAAACAGTTCCTAACTACAAGGTAAACCATCCAGTATAATACCACATAATTCAAAGCTGAATTCTCATCATTGACTCCCCCTGCACATACTCTATACCCTCAAAGGCAATAATCTGAGAACAATCTTAAACATTCATTTGTAGTTAGCACATGGATAAGTCAATTCCACAATATCTCATTTTCGGTTAAGTCTATTGGCTTCCAGTAAAGTGATCAATACTTTTCAAGTAAAGGCAGAAATTAAATGAAATAAATAAAAGATGTCTCTAGAATATACTGTTCAGTGGTTCTACATAAAATTAATCCTTCAGGGGGACAATGTGTATTACCAGTTTTCTAGTTGGAATCATGACCATCCCAGAGAGCTTAAATAGCTCTACCCCAGAGTGGAAATAAAAATTCATCTCTATTACTCATATAGAAGTATTCAACAAGATCTGTAATAATCATGCCTTCCAAACGGATCTGTTTTCAAGATTTGATCATTAAACGGCAAGCCCCTATTTAGTCCTAGTAAAGAAAGCAAATAAATAGTGAAAACAAATGGTTCTGAAAATTTACCAACGACCAAATTAAATTATTTCTTTATATATCAAAGGAATATTTTAAAATATGCTACAGAAACAAGCATAAACTCCTTAAAAGCCAGAACTATTGGCAAATACTCCTGTATAGCAACATGACCACTATCTTTGTACTTTGTCCTTAACAACAGCATTACCTCCTACACTTATATATCACTGTTTCCAATGCAGGAATGGAATGCATGTTTCTCAAAGTTATCCTATACATGCCTTCCTATTTGACACCTTCCCTCACTCTGTCCAATTGTCAATGTTTGTCAGCTTTAAAGTCATGTGAACTGTTCCCCAATGAGATCTCTGCTCTATAGTGCTGCCTCTGCTGCCCTAATCAGGGCATTACTTTCTCTTGTTGAAGGTAACTCAAGTATCTATTTATTTATTTATTTATTTATTTATTTATTTATTTATTTTATTAGAAAGCAAATTATTTTACACGTCAATCCCAGGTCCTTCTCCCTCCCCTCCTCCCCTGCCCCCCAACTAATGCCCTACCTATCCCATATTGTTTCTGCTTCCCAAGGAGGGTGAGGCCTTCCATGGGGATGGTCTTCAAAGTCTGTCATATTCTGGGGGATAGGGCCTAGGCCAACCCCCTTGGGTCTAGGCTCAGGGAATATCCCTCCATGTGGGATGGGCTCCTAAAGTCCATTCCTATTGAATTGATAAGTACTGATCCACTACAAGAGGACTCATAGATTTCCAAGGTCTCCTTACTGACACCCACATTCAGGGGGTCTGGATCAGTCCCATGCTGGTTTCCCAGCTATCAGTTTGGAGACCAAGACTTCTCCCTTGTTCAGGTTCCCCTTTCTCCACAACCTCTCCAGCATAAACTGTCATTGGTGTCTTTTTTTTATTTTAGCCATTCTGATAGGTTTTTTTCCTTTTATTGAAAACAGTCTTCTCTCATATAATATATCCCAATCACAGTTTCTACTTCCCCTACTCTTCCTAGCTACCATTCACCTCCCTTCTCCCCCATATCCACTCCCCCTCTGTTTCATCTTCAGAAAAGAGAAGGCCTCCAAGAGAGTACAGTCAAGCAAGATACAATAAGACAAGGCAAAACCGTCCTAGAGATGCTGTACAAGGAAACCCAATAGGCAGAAAAGAGTCCCAAGAGTAGGCAAATAGCCAGAGATACACACATTCCCCTTGTTAGGTTTCCCACAAAAGCACCAAGCTAACAGCCATAACATCTATACAGAGGACATGGTGCAGACCCCATGTAGGTCTGATGCTTGCCTATTCAATCACTGTGAGCCCTGCTTAGTTGACTCAGTGGGCCATGTAATCCTACTGCCTTCCATCGCTTCTGACTCCTACAGTCTTTCCTCCCTGACTTCCATGAGATTCCCAATCTCCTAGGAGAGGACCCAATGGATACCTCAAATTAGACTGACTTTCTCTGTCTGTATCTCTCTCTCTTTCTCTCTCCATAATATCTGGCAATGGATCTTTTCACCTGTTCCCATCTGCTGCCAGAGGAAGCCTCTCTATTGACAACTGAACAAGGCACTGCTCTATGAGTTAGTAGATTATCTTTTGGAGTCATTTCTTTGATATTTTTCCTTTCTTTAATCTTTTCTTCTTTTTGTCATGTTTGGCTCTATCCTAGGTCTTTGAGTTATCCAGTCTTTGGTTCCTGACAATTCAGGCAATGTAGGACATTGATTCCCTCTCATGGTGTGGGCTTCAAGTTAAACCAAAAATTAGTTGGCCACTTCAAAAAGTTCTCTGTCACCATTTCACCAGCACATCTTACAGGCAATATAGATGGTAGGTGGAGGGTTTTGTGACTGGGATGGTGTCCAGATTTATGTAGCCTGCATAGTACTCTCTTGTGCCAGAGAGATGAGACTGTAGGTGTGATGGGTACATGCAGGCACCATTTCCACCTCTCTACATTGAATGAGCTGTGTGATGTTGTCCTAGGCAATGGATCCCCAATATCAGTTTTCAGAGAGCAAACTTCTTCCCTAGCATCACCCTGGGCTGTTTGAGATCTCTATGAACTTGCTCAGCCAATAACTCAACCAAATGCAATCTGGTCCTACCACTGAAATCACAAATGGCTTCTCTTGGGCACAAGTCTCATGACCTCTCCTTATAAAAATGCTTCCTCTGACTGATTCCTTTTGTGAAATCCTCCAGAACCTAAAAATACCTCATTTATATGGCACATTCTAAACTTCCAAGGATAACGTGTGTAGTTGTTTGAATGAAAAAGTCCTCCATAGGCTCACAGGGAGTGGCACTCTTATGAGACATGGCCTTGTTGGAGTAGGCCCAGGCAGTTGAAGGAACTGTGCCACTAGGGGTGGGATTTGAGGTTTCAAATGCTCAAGCCACACTAGTGTCACTCTCTTTTCTGGCTGCCTAAGGATTTTGATGATGCTTCTCCAATACCATGTCTGCCTGTACCCCACTGTAACATGCTTCCCACCATGATGATAATGGACTAAACCTCTAAAATCTAAGCCAGCCCCAATTAAAAATTTATTTTATAAGATTTGAAATAGAACCATGACTCTTCACAGCAATAGAACCCTAACTAAGACAACATGCAAATTACCCCACTCTTGATTCCTTATCTAAATCTAAATCTTGGTTCCTAACTCCACTTCCAGTAGATATGATATCCTCTTCTGACCTCTCTGTGTACCAAGCACACATTCAGACTTACACATACTTACATACATGCAGGAAAGATATTCATGCACATAAAAATGAATAACCCTTTAAAGAATATCAATGTGATGACTACCTTGTGATCTGTTCTGCTATCCAGAACTGGGGGCACCCAACTTTCCCCTTCCAGAATCAATAGAAATCCATAGTATCCCACTTACAGCTACCCAAAGTCATGTTAAGACTACTGCATGTGGAGCTGGAGAGATGGCTCAGAGGTTAAGAGCAGTGGCTGCTCTTCCAGAGGTCCTGAGTTCAATTCCCAGAAACCACATGGTGGCTCACAACCATCTGTAATGAGATCTGGTGCCCTCTTCTGGTGTGCAGATATACGTGGAAGCAGAATGTTATATACATAATAAATAAAATTTTTAAAAAAAGATGCGGGGGGGGGGGAGACGACTATTGCATGTTATTACATAACTCATACATTTGTGTGTGTATGCACATGCATCTCTGCATATATGTGTGCTTGTCTTTTCTCCAAAACTCAGATTCTTAAACTGTGGATCATGATATCACATTACATGCATTCATATAACTGAAGGTAGAGGTTGCAGAATTTGGCAACAGTAAAAGATTTCTGAACAAGCAATGACCAAAAATTAATACAAAATCAAACATGTAATGAATCTAAGGAATTTCTTGAAGTACCTGTCTGTGTGGCTTCACCATAGCCTTGATTCTGAACACACAATGATCATACTTTGCATGTGCTACACCCAATGCTAAAGAATGCTGCCTGAAATATGTTGGTTCATATTTCAGACTATCATGAATTATGAATTGCAGTGTTTTTGCTGTAGAATTTTCTGCTTTTAGAGAAACAAACTGGCTTAATTACAAAATATACTTAATATTTGTTTTCTTACCATCTTCCCCACAATGTTTTAAATTAGTCTATATTTGAACTATATTTTGCTACAATGCTCAATTTTTAAAAATAGATTATTTGAGTTACTAACCTATATTTCACTAAAAAAATAAAAGGACTAAATGACTTTTTGGCTTGTGTCTAGGACAAAATTTCCATCAGTTTCTGAAATATTTCTTATGCTGGCTAGTTTTATGTCAACTTGACAGATGCTATGTGTAATCATGAGAGTAGGAACTCCCATTTGATCAGGCTGTGGGCAAACTTAGAGAGCATTTTCTTAATTAGTGATTGAAGAAAGAAGGACCAGCCCATTGTGTGTGGTACCACACTGGACTGGTGGTCTGTGGTTCTATAAGAAGATAAGCTAAGCAAGCCATGTGGAATAAGCCATGAGGAGCAAGTCAGTAAGCAGCATCCCTCCATGGCCTCTGTATCAGATCCTGTCTCCTGGTTTTTGCACTACTTGAGTTTCTGCATTGACTTCCTTAAATGATGAAGAGTGATATGAAAGTGTAAGCAAAATAAACTCCTTCCTCCCTGCATTTCTCTTGGCAATGTTTCATCACAGAGATAGAAACCTTACTAAGACATCTCTTGCCCTAAGAAGTCACAAGCTGTCAGCTTAACTCAACATAGAGATGTATGAGGGTGTCTCATTTGGGGGATTGCCCAGATCAAATTGGCTTTTGATCACATCTGTGAGAGATTTTCTTGATGAATGACTGACATGGGAGGCCCAGCCCACTGTGGGAAGTACCATTCCTAGGCAGCCAGTCCTTTCTTCTATAAGAAAACTAATTGAGCAGAACCTAGGATATGAGCCAGTAAGCAGCATTCCACCATGGGTTCTGCTTTGGTTCTTGCTGTGACTTCCTTCAAAGGTCAACTGTGACCTGGAAATGTAAACTGAAATAAATCTTTTCTTCGCTCAAGTTGCTTTTAATACTGGTATTTACTACATCAATACAAAGTGAACTAGAAAAAACTCTAAGAATACTTCTTCCATTTTTGTGCCATATATTTATGCAATGAGGCATTCTCAGCACTCTTGATTAGAAAAATCAAAATATTGATCAATTCTGGAAAACATTGACAATCCCTATGATAGCAAATATTCAACCAAGATTTAGTTCTCTGTATAAAAAGAAATAAACATATCCATCTCACTAATGAGCAAATTTGCTCATTTTAATAAAGGATAAAATTACACAAATACCAAAGCATTATTTAAAATAAATATATGATTTATTATCAGTAAATGTTTGATTTTTAAATCTATTTTATATACTAAGGATAAAACTTTTCTCAGGTGAACAGAGGTGCTGAGTGGAAAAGTTTAAGAAGTACTAATTGAAAGCAAGAGTAGCAAATGAATTTTGTTTGTACTGAGCCAACCTTTTAGCCAACATTTAGAGATTGCTTGGAATCATTATTGAGAAGACACTGTTGAGCTGCCATCATGTGATATCTATTCCTGGGAATAGAACAAGAAACAATGCCAATTTCGTAGAAGACATGGATATTTGAGGGTGTGAAGTATATGGTGTTTTCATTCTCAGTTACTAGCATAGTTCTTCCTTAAAAGCTTATTTAAAGCAGAAACATCAAGAATCACTCATTATAGTGAGTAACTACACACAGGAATCCACATTCATTATTTTCTGATACTTTAAGGGTAAGTACACAGAACTTGCATATAATACATATGACTAGGTTTTCAAGAGAATATATTAATGTTGCCATTATGAGCAGAGTGACAAGGGACCTGGTCAGATTACAGCTAAGGCATTCCAGACACAACACTTATCCCTTGTGGTGTGCAAAATTTTCCTGGGACAATTATTTGACCTTTCTCAAGCTCAATTTCCTCATCAGGAGCATAGGGATAATGAAATCTTCCTTGCAAGGTTGCCATAGGGACCAGAAATAAAAGCATCATTACATAGTGGGCCCTCTATAAATGATAACTATTAGTATGCACTATTTTGGTTCACAGAAAATTTCCATGGGGAGAAATATACTTTTGAGAATCTAAGGAGATAATTTTAGTCCCTTTTAAAAGGCATTTTTTATGCTCATTAAAGCAGGTTGTTTTGTTGGTAACATAGAATCAGTGAGTATCGATTATATTTATCATGTTTTTATTTTACCATTGCCCTAGCTCTGAGTGAGCCCGCATTGAACAGCAGCTTCAAGGATGTTTAAGATTATAATGTTCAAGAAATGACGAATATTTGATAACAATGATACACTCTGATTTATGCATATTTTTATTCTATGGATGTTGAAGGGTTAACACATTTAGCTATTTTCTCCTTATATTTCTCATTATACCTTTGTATTCCCTAAAAACACATATGTTTCCAGAAGCATTCATAGTTTTTAATCCTAGGTTATCAAGGGTATCCTTACCATGATGTTTTCCACATGTTGGAACTAATGCATGTGGAATTTTTGCATATTTTCATCAAGTGATTTGGAGATAAACACTGATGCCTACTGACCATAGGGAAAACCTGACAGCAAAGAACCACTGTAGCTATCCCTAGTACATGCCTTCCATCACTGTTGCCTACACAATTCGGGATCTAAATTCTCATTTAATGTAAACCTGTTGAGTGGGTACTATTATTTGCCTGTAATGGAAGTAGTAAAATTCTGTGACTAAGAAGAAGGTGCCGAGATATAAATGCTAATATCAAAATTAGTAATAAAAGCAACAGCCATCTCTATCTATATATGCTTAACCTGTGGTGTATATTCCACAATACCACAACATGCTTTGGGGTGACAGATCTAATATTCCCTGGACTTACAAACTATTTTCCATAATTCCCACTTTCCCCTAAAAATAGACAGATTTGATCATCTCAGGCTCCTTTGCCATTCAAAGCCAGCTCTCATTTGTATAGTCTTTCTGGCCTTCCCCAGAAAGGAACTCAGGTATTCCAGGCTGACAGCGCACTGCAGTACCATCTGGATTCTTTTTTTCCACAGGGACAGCCAATGACCTTTAGGCCACTGAGAATATTTGAGCAAACCTTTTGAGGTTATGCTTTCATTTTATGCAAATAAGTACAATGGCAGACAACCTGATATGGACATAGGCCACACACAGAGAAATTTTTATCACAAAGGACATAACTCAAAATTTTGTCATCAAGTCATCATGTCTGAAAATGGAGATGAGTATTAGTTTTTCAAGAACATTGCCCAGTCTAGTGAAGAGTCTACAATGTTGCTATTTTTGTATTTCTTTTATCCTAAGGTACTTAAGAGAATTTTGTGAGGCATTTTCCATCCTATCCTCACCTGACCAGGCTATCCAAACTTGTGACAAATCTGCTTCTGTTGTCCTCATTTAAATATTAGGAAAATGCACACCCAGAGCTGCTTTAAATCAAATCCCTTTTCCTTGTTGTGAAACACTTGTTCTTAAAAGTGACATGGAAATGATGAACAGGGGCTGATGACATCAAAGCACTGGCATATGGGCGGGCAAGTCACAGGAAGCACTGTTCTGCCCTGTTAGACATGACCTCAAGGGCAAGAACTGTGGGTTGGAGACTGTGACTGAGAAATTATGTACTTATGAGGTAATGAGTAGTGAGAGAAATAACTGTGCTTCTAATGGAAGTGGCTGCTTTGTGATTCAGCAATCTGGGAATCAATGAGCCTTGTGTAGAAATGTTCCATAAACAAGACCCAAAGTCTCAGTTATAAACGTAAACAGTGCAATGTAGTCTCCCTAAAATATGGACCCTCTTTGCCAGCTTCCAGTTCCCCCCACTACCCCTGCTCCTTGTGAGGAGCTGTGCTTATTTAAACACAATGGAGTTGTATTTCTTCTTTTTCACTTTGAATTTTTCATATCAAAAACAGATTTTTATTAGAGGATTTTACAAAACAACCATATATTCCTTGTTTTCCTAAATAAATGAAAGAGGAAACAATGACACATTTAAGGCTTTAATAATAATACTGGCAAAAAACGAAAAAAGTTCTCCTATCTCATAGGTCCTTGTGATAGACATTATGTATATAAGGACTTACATTGCTCATGTTCATATGGTTTTCCCTAAACAAATACTTCCACTGTTTTCACATAGTGAGATTGCCTTTTGTAGGTAAAAACCCCACAAGTGCCATTTAAGGCGAGCATAATGTCATTCAGCACACATAGAAGTGAGAACTGTATTATCAGCCTGCCATTCCTAAAGCCTCATTATTTTCTTCTATTACAAAAAAGATATAATTCAGTGTGTGTGTGTGTGTGTGTGTGTGTGTGTGTGTGTGCAGTTAGGGAAAAAGTGGCAGATCAAATCATGAAATAAATATCACTTTTTTATTTACAAATTTCCTGAAATACACTGTGCCTAAGATCAGATCCAAGAAGAAAGATGAATTTTCTGTCTGTCATGTTCACTGTATGATGCTACTAGAAATACCATCTTTCTAAGAGACTGTGACTTCTTGGCACAGTAATTATCAATGTACATTTCATGAAGGTTCATCCATATCACCAGCGGTGTGTATTAGGATAGATATGTGATAAAATATTGTGTTTCAAGTGGTTACCAAATGCTTCTGTCACCAGCATTGAACTGGATCATACATACTCAAAGAATTCAGACTAATCATTGAGGAAAAGATCCACAAAGCTTACTACTGATGACAAATATGTCCCCTGAAGAAAGGATAAAGAGGCTCATTTATCTCTGCAGCCACCCTGAGAGCTTGGAGGAAAAGTATAAACAGAGGCCAATATAGCACTTACTTACATATTTAAACATTATCAATTATAGTTAAGGACTTGATGATAAGTATTTATAATTCCAGTATCCAGCGTCAATATTGTTGCAAAAGGGAAGAAGTGACAAGGAATTGAAATACTGTGCATTTCATAAAGACATATGTTCCAACAGAACTTATTGTACTCACGAAGATATTCTATGTCTGTGTCATCCAACACAGCAGCAACTATCCACATGCAGTGACTGAGTACAGTGTGATTATTTCAACCAGGGAAGTTGGTTGTCATTGATGGGGATTACTACAACCATGGAAGCCACTAACCACACGCAGTGACTGAATACTTGCAATGTGATTTCTACAACCATGGAAGATGTCAGATTTCATGTATCAGATTGTAATTAATATTAATGTTCATGTGTGTCAGATGGTAAGATCCAGACCTATGATAATTCTGCTTTGCTTTCATACACAACACCACCAACATTGTACTCATGGTGAGAACCTCTGGAATCAAACATCAGAACAGGAAACGAAGCAAGAAAAACAATATTGTTTCTGGGAAAGTTGTTTTTTTCATTATATAAA
The DNA here is from genome assembly GCF_003668045.3 of Cricetulus griseus. Lineage (NCBI taxonomy): Eukaryota > Metazoa > Chordata > Mammalia > Rodentia > Cricetidae > Cricetulus > Cricetulus griseus. The sequence goes on along the minus strand of NC_048595.1, from coordinate 54,838,526 downwards.
GTATTTCAAGTCTGTGCTAACAGAAGGTGTGGGGCATATAAACTGGTTTGCTTGCTAACTATGAAAAGGCGTTCACTGTTGAAACCCTTCCCTCTATTCGAAACAAGGTCCACATGTAATATCAACTAGAGTCCAACCCACAGTCATTCACTACATTCAGGTTTAGTCCCCATTTATTTCAAGAATGTAAGACATGAGAAGTCTCATTCTAGATTCTGAATGGTTGACAACCTGGTGCTGAATGCCTGAAATAAGTGCTAGTCCAAAACAGACAGAGGGAGGGTCTACACCTTCTCAGGAGTGGTACATGTATGCATGTGTGATATAGGTGTGTTTGTCTTAGAGAAAGACAGGCAGACAGACAGAAAGTTATAAATGTTCCTTCTAAAATGTGGAACCTAGTTATGTTTCTTTTTGCCTAAGTATATTTTAAGTGACCTCATACCAAACAAATGGTAGTTTTAACAGCTACATGCTGTATAAAATTAGCTTAAATATTTTCACTCTGAACAAAATTAGGGGAAATGTATTTCATGGACAAGAAACAATGCTACCAATCAAAATTCAGTAGGTAAATGCAGCTTTCACCCCGTTCTAGCCCATAAATAATGATGCATCCATTATTATGACAGGTGCACTCGATATAAATCATTTCCTATATGTGTTTGTTCCTGAACATGATTTGAAAAGTAAATAACATAAAGTATAAGGAAATAACAATAAAAAGAAGAGGCATAAGGAAATAAAGTGCAGCAAGCCATCAATCAGAAAGTCAGCGGTCAAATCACATAATGAAAGCCTGCCTCTCAGTGCCAGTTGATGACTCACTCAGTCTAGTCTTGGGGCAGCTAAATGAGCCCTGGCGTATGCATACTTGGGGGTGGTTTCTTTAATCATTTGCTATAGATAACAGTGAAACCATGTGTCCCTTTTCTGTCTGTCCCCTTATTGTTCTCATGCTCAGAACAGCACATTTACATCAGATTAAAAGTAGTCTCGAGTGTTGTTGACAGCCTGTACCATTTCCTCAGCCCTGGACCAGAATGAGTGTCTCCTGTTCTGTATTCAGAAAGGAAGTTCAAAGAGACAGGAACCACTGCCTTCCTTTAATAAAGGATGCTAACAATGTGTTCTTCAGGGACCACACACAGGGAGAAACAAAAACTTGCCTAAGGCTGAGAAACTGGTGACTGGTAAAATGAGGTTTAAACCCGAGTGTCACGGATCAGTGTCTATGGTCCTGATCATTCCACTCTACCTTTTTCCAGCACAATAGATGGTCAGTAACTGCATGGAGGTAAAACCATGGAAGGGAAAATGGAGAGAAGGAGGGACATAGGCAAAGTGTTAAATGAGTGTTTGCGTAGTTTTCTAACATGCATCACTTAATACTCAAGATTTATTCCATTGCTGAATCATCTTCCAGAAACACAAAGGAAAACAGTACTAATGTGTTTAGTAGACAGGATGCCTGGGCCTTACTTGTTAGAAACAGCACAAATAATAAAGCAAGAATTTCAAATGAAAATTCAGTTTGTAGTCTTTCAAGGAGATCATCTGTACCCTGGGCAGGGGGTAAGGCAATAGTCCCCAGATTGTTATTTTTGCAATGCTTGCTGATATGGCTTTGAATGGGATCTGGAAACCTAACAGTTCCCCACTTTGACATAAAACTTTCTTTAAATAATAGAAGCATTTTTTGTGTGCTTAAACTTTGAGTACAATGTGTTTCATGCTGAGCATCTGCTTCTGTTATGGGATTCTGAAATACTGATGCATACAGGTCAGAGTATCTTGATGAATAGCAATGCTAAGTCTTACTGAGTTCCCTAGGAGACACTTCTTATCCCCCACGAGATGCTGCTGGCAGAACTAAGATTGTCTGCTAGGAAAAGACTCCTGGTATCGCTCATCTAGTCTCCACCACCTACCCAGGAACTGCTGCTACCTTCCCTCATCTTATTTATGTCATTCATTGTAATATGTCATAGCCATAGTCATAGCATTTGCTGTGTTCTGAGGGTCTCCTTGCAAATTGACAACACAAAATGACCATGAGAGTGCCCAGTATAGGTCCTTTGAGGTTGGGGAAATGTGTTTAAAAAGAAAAGTAGTCAAGGTCTCAAGTATAACTGTTAAGAAAACAATTCTATGTTTATCAAGGTATCTCTACTAACTAGAATAAATAGAAATATTGGTGTGAAACTGCAGTATCTGAAGCTCATGCCTCAACATTAACACAAGTGTCTTTGTGGAAAAAAAAGAAAATAAAAACATGTGGGAAACTGTGCTTCCTCATTTGCAGTATGGGAAGAGTGATGCCTACTCAGAATTATTGTGGCTTATTGTGAACATCATATGTAAATGACCCTAAGTCAGCTCCCAACATGAATAATTACTCAATAAATATTCACTTGTCAATGCTATGACTCAACAAAGTAGACCTGCTGAAGGGTCTGATATCTTACTAATCTACTAAAATATGAAATATCTTTGTCTGTGTAACACAGCTACACCATCTCTAAACATCTATAGATTGATGGGATTTAAAAATAAATATATGAAAAGAACAAAGAAGGCATAGTTATTTTCCTAACAATCAGAATATTTACAAAAGAAATAGCATTCAACAAACCTGGTAGCTTTTGTTCAGGTGCCAGGTACATGTTTCTACAAGAAGAGACTTTAGCATTTTATTAATCATAAGACAGCACTAAATTTATTTCCCACCTGACAGTTTTAAGCACCAGTCAAATGCTGAGTTAATTAAGTGACAGTGTCCGCATTACTCAGAAAGATGAAGCAATAAACAGCTTCTGTGGCAGATTAAATGCTGGAATAAAATAGAAGCATCTTTGATAAGCCACTGGAGAGATTACTGGTTAATTTCTGCTCCCTAGAATCTGGATTACTGCCTCAGGGACCAAGTCTTCTGAAGAGCCAACAAGAGTTACATCATTTTTCAAGGCATGGCATATTTGATGTAAATATATAAATGTGTGAAGATGTCATAATAGAAACCATTATTTTACACAAGTGATACATACTTTTTAAAAATGTAAAAGGCGACAGTTTCCAATTTAGTTTTGTTTTTAACATTTTGATAGCATTGTGACTCTGAAATGACACTTAAACATACATTATCAATCTGATGATAAGGATTTGAAAGAAATGGTTTCTTATATTATAGGTTGTGAGCCTAGCCTTAAAAAAAAAGAAATGGCTTCACATTAATATAGGGTTTTGGGTGAACCTTATTTCATAGGTAGATTCCTCATGAAATAAGGAGCCTGAGCAACTAGACTTCTACTCTGTCCACAGCCCCTGTGCCCTACAGCATCTCCACACACACCTCATGCAAACCAGGACCTCTGATGTTGCGTGTTATTATGACATGTGCAATGCAAAGTACGGATTCGATTTACTGGAGACCAAGGCTACAGTGAAGTCACATGATTCAGCTTGGAATAGCAGTTTCAGTAATCTTGAGTTAATATTTCATTTGTCTTCTAATTAATTACAGTCGTTATACATCCAGAAACCTTTTATCATTGCCAAATCTCTCATGGCCTCTGTATTCAGTGAGGCCATCCCACATGAGATGATGATGCACTGTTTGAGAAATAGTTATAAGGAGCTCAAGGGCCCTGTCTTTACTGCTGAACTACTGATAGATGATGAAAAGGGGGAGGGAAATTGATGTTTTTGCCTGTGTACCCATTGATAAATCTATCAGACTCCAGTGAGTAGATTCAACCCCATGGTCACACAGATTACCCTGGTTAAACCAAGTGGGTCACAAAGCAAATAAATAGACATGAATGTGAGAAACAGATTGTACAGAAGAAGGGAGAACAGGGAGATGAAAGAGTAGAGGATGAGTGTGGTCTTTATACATTATGCACATATGGGAAATTGTCAAAGGAAATATTTAACTAATGAAAAAATAAACAAAAACAATAACAAAGAAGCTATTATTTAAGTATATCATCTATCAACAAGAAATAGAGGAGCAGACACAGAACAAAAAAGGATTGGGGTCATCAAGATGGCTCAGCAGATAAAGGCATGAGTGTGTCACCAGTCCTGACAACTTGAGTTTGACATTCAGGTCACATGGTAGAAGGAGAGAACTGACTACTACAAGTTGTCTTCTGACCTCCAAATGTGCACCATGATATTGAAAGGCCATCATATATACTCATATACATACATGCTCATTCACACATGTAATATATAAATAAAAATGTAATTTAAAATTAAAAGAGATATTGAACTGCGTGACCATCTACATCTGGCCAATGACAACTTGTTAGAGTTGGGCAACTGAGTATTTCCTCTCTGCTCTGCCATAGTAATCTTCAAAGTAAGTAGGTATCATCTGAAATAAAACAGAAATCAATTCTTAACATGACCATAGTGGAGAGAAAGGAGAAGAGAGCTGAAGACAAAGAGAGAAAGAAACAAAGAATAACAAATGACAACTAAAATGTACCCATCCCATTATACTTCTAATAGTTTCGTGATGTGAAATGTCTCAATTATTTTGTCTATTGTTTGTGAACCCCATATAATTTATGCCCCATAACAATTTTGCATAGTGTTTTTACTTTCATTTCACAGATTAGTAAACTTAATAATTTAGAATTTTCTTAAAAAATATGATAGAGGTCACAGGGCTAATTAAACACACACACACACACACACACACACACACACACACACACACACACACACGAGTGCACGTGGGTGTGTGAGTGCAAAAATAAATAAATAACAGCAGTTTGGGTTTAGGATTCTCTGACATGATAACTGTAGTGCTTGCTTTTCTTTTTACTGTTTTAAAGTATACCTTAAGGCATACTTACTGTATTTAAACATGCCAGTGTCTTCAAAGGTAGGACATGAAGACACCAGGTGCATGAATCCATAGAAAAGTAGATCAGAATGTAGAAAAAAAATCCTCAGGGTTTTCATCTAGGAAGGGGAATGAAGAGAATAAAAATGTTCTCATTTTATTCTGTATGCATTAATATTTTTAATGTGTTTTGATAATGTGTTAATGTTGTTCTTACAAATGAAAGAGTAACAGAAAATTGAATTTTCACATTATAAGAACATGTGCAAGGCATTAGTCTTGGAAAGATTTGCTGAGATTTTAAGACAAATTTCCTTAACAATAAATTACAAGGCTATTATTGCCAAATTCAACTTCAATGTTAATCTGCTTAGCTAAATCCTGCCCTAAAGTGTTACCAGTGAATGTGGATTACAGATGGGTGAAATGCACTGTTCTCATTCACAAATATTAATCATTTGAGTCCGCTCTTTCTCTTGATTCAATCTACTAGGAGCTGTGGTGCTAGTAGGTGGGGGCTAGCTTAGTAGAATAAGCAGCTAAGAATATTTCTATTGTGACTTCTATTGATACATTAAGAAATCATACCAAAGAAGGCTCTCTTTTTCTCCACAGTTTGCTCTAGAAACAGATGGAATCCTAGGATCATTAGTCACAACTGGAAAAAAATTTGAAATTTCTCAGAATTTAAACATTTTGAGTTATTTTATTACCAGTCTAATAATTCCTAGTATACATAGATATGTGTGTGTAATCACATTAATTTAACTTCATTACAGTTTAGTTAAGATAGACCTTCCTTTTTAATAGGCTTATATCATTTTAGCCATTAGGCAGAAAATACTATTTAATATAATTAACCATTTTACTAAAAATTGTTGAGTTAGTATTACAGGCCAGAGTCTTGCATTTAGATTCTCAAGTTGAGTATTTAATATGGTTTTACCAACTAGTAGACCAGATAATTTCAGACATAAGCAAGAAGAAAAACAATAGCAACAAGTTCTCATAGTAGCCTCTAGTAAAGTTATAGTGCCTTGGAACAAAGAGCTAACATGATAGAAACATGTAATAAGAGATTCTAGTTGTCTCAGTCAACTATCATATCTAGCATTTGACATGCAAATATGACATTGAGAGAGGAATCCATAAGTATGATCTTCTAACAAGAAACTCCACTTCTCTACCATCATCATAATGGCTGACAGTCATTTATCATAACTCAGGTATGTTGCTTAATTATAACAATTAGATCTATGTTTCTGGAGTTTCTTTCCCACCAGGTCCCACTGCCATCTTTCTCAGTCCCAAACTAAACACAGAGAGGCTATATTAATTATAAACCTGTTGGCCGATGACTAGGGCTTCTTATTGGCTAGCTCTGTCTTAATTACTAACCCATTTCTATAAATCTATTTATTTCCATGTGGTCTTATCTTACCAGAGAAGGGCTCAGACCAGTCACTCCTTTCTCATCTCCTAGTCCCGCCTATCTTCCGCCCTCTACTGGCTATTGGCCAAACAATTCATCAACCACTAAGTGAAACATATATAGAGAAGGACATCCCTCATCAGAACTAGATGCATAATTAAAGAAAATATAGTTTTATTTTCACTGTCCAAACACTTAGTAAGCATGCAATATAATTCAACCACTACCTTAGGCATTAGAGGCACAACATGAGTTGAATACAGCCTATAGCCTCAAAAAGCTAACTTCTTCTAATGAAGAAGATGTTCACAAACAGCCTAGTTGCCAGCCAGCTAGTAACTACATGTATGAAGGTCAATAAGCACTTGTGAATACACCAGCTGTGCTGATAACACTGTGTGTTACAAGATAATAAAGAACATATCATTTATGGCAGTGTTCCCCACATAGGCCCTGAGACAAGCTATGTTAGGGGTATGGATCATTTCATAGATATTATTCATCGCCTGAGCTCTTAACTTGTCTCCTTGAACCTCCACTTTCTGGCCTCTGTTTGCTAACTGCTAAAGCTAAAGTCGATACTTGCTTATTTTTAAGCTACAGTGTGCCTTAAATAAGGAAATTGAAATTGAGTGGTAGAGGTGGAATGGAGACTGTCTGCTCTTATTGCTTAAAATGTCTATTCCACTGGATGTTGTAGATCAGTGAGGCAATAGGATTTCTGTTCTTATTTCTAATAAGATAGCAAAAATATCCCCCTTGGATAAGCCAAATAAGAAATATTTTTCCATTTTTATTTAAATTAGAAACAAGATTGTTTTACATGTCAACCCCAGCTCCCTTTTCCTCCCTTCCTCCCCTGACCCCCACTAACAGTACTTATCCCATACCCTTTCTGTTCCCCAGGGTGGTGAGGCCTTCCACGAGGGGGGGGTCTTCAGAATCTGTCATATCCTTTGGGATAGGGCAATAAGAAATATTTTGCAGCTCCTATATCTGAGGCTAATTTTGAAAATCACATTCATGTTGCATTCTAGAGGCAAGCAAAGTTATCACAAAAACCTGTGTTAAAGGATTAACTTTAACTTTAAAGGACTCACTTTCAGACGTCATACAAATCTACTAGGAAGCACACCCTTTCCGGCTATATTATAGTGTATTTACAGTCTCTCGGGATTTCCAGTAGAACAAAACATCCAGAACACATGTTAATAATTCTCCTCTCCTCCATCCAAAATTCTTACCAAAAGAAAAACACAAAGTATAAATAAGTAAACAAGAGCAAATGAAAGAATAATAGCCAAGACTTGTTACTTTAAAAAATGACAGATGTCAGCATATCTGAGATGATGATAAAAAGCACAAATCTGAAGCATTTTTCAAGCATTGATAATGAAGGAAATTTTGGGTTGGTAGCTCAATGTTTATGAAAGAGAAGTAACCTATCTGTAATAGGGTAGAGGAGGCTTGCTGAAGAAGTTCACACATACATATGTTCTAGAAAAACACCAATACACATAAAATGAAATAAATACAGCTGGAAAAATAAAGAAGTTTAATCAACTCTGCCTATTTCTCCAGTGGAGGAGAATGAAGAATTGTCTCTGGAGGAATTAAATAGTTTAGAGGACAGGTCCATAGATGTGGACATTGATATGAGTAACAAGGTCCAAGAAGGCCTCCCCTTCTTAGAAAATTAGTTATCAAAAAGCAAAGCTTTGGCTAGAAAGACCATTTGATGATGACACTTTGTTTTGTTTTTAGGATTTTTGTCTTTTGAAAGATTAATTTGTTTTTAATTGTGTGTATGTGAAGATGTGTGCACACGAATGCATGTGCATTTCAGCTGTTCATTAACTCTACAGTGTATGCTATTATGGGTGATAATATACAGGAGCTAGCATTTTGAGAATTAAATTTTCCACAGAACAAAGAAGTTTCAATTGTGAAAATGAGATGATTCTCATACCTGCCAATGCTATCCTGAAAGAATATTTTCCTGCATGTATGGTTTACCATACATTGCCACTTCTATAACTAAATTTTAAAGAACTTTTAAAGTAAATGGGATACAAGTATGGTAAGGATTATCTATAAACTTCAAGTCTCAGTAGTGCATGCTAAATCTCATTTGACCACAAGCAGCCTCAGAATCCCATTGCTAGAGCTTCTGTCAGAGATTAAGTGTTCAGTTTGGATAGTATTTCTCTAGATAGAACACGGACAGAGCCATGCTCTGTCTGGCTAGCTTCAAGGAATGTAGGTCTGAAAATATTACTTCTTCTAGTTCAGAAGTCTTCTCATTGCCTTAAAGAAAAATATGCCTATCTCTTTCTCTGATCTTTCCAAGACCTTTATCATGAATGGATGTTGGATTTTGTCAAAGGCTTTTTCAGCATCTAGTGAGATGATTACGTAGCTTTTCTTTTGCAGTTTGTTTATATGGTGGATTACATTGACAGATTTTCATATGTTGAACAATCCCTGCATCCCTGGGATGAAGACTACTTGATCATGGTGGATGATTTCTCTGATGAGTTCTTGGATTCGATTTGCCAGTATTTTCTTGAGTATTTTTGCATCAATGTTCATGATGGATATTGGTCTGTAGTTCTCTTTCTTAGTTGTATCTTTGTGTGGTTTGGGTACCAAGGTAATTGTTGCCTTGTAAAAAGAGTTTGGCAGAATGAGGAGAGCAAGAAAAGAGATACCTTAATAGAGGGAGCCATTATAGGTTTAAAGAGAAATTTGGCCCTAGGGAAATGTCGAGATATCTACAAGGATGACCCCAACTAACAATCTAAGCAATAGTCAAGAGATTACCTTAAATGCCCTTCCCCGATAATGAGATTGATGATGATCATATATGCCATCCTAGAGCCTTCATCCAGTAGCTGATGGAAGCAGAAGCATACAACCACAGCTAAACACTTAACTGAACTCCTGGAATCCAGTTGCAGAGAGGGAGGATTGATGAGCAAAGGGGTCAAGACCAGGCTGGTGAAACCTACATAAACAGCTGACCTGAACAAGGGGGAGCTCATGGATCCCAGACTGATAGCTGAAAAACCAGTATAGGACAGATCCAGGCCCCCTGAAGGGGGACATTAGTTAGGAGGCCTGGGCAATCTATGGGGCCTCTGGTAGTAGATCAGTATTTATCCTGAGTATACAAAGGGAATTTGGGAGCCCACTCCACATAGAGGGATACTCTCTCAGCCTAGATACAAGGAGGAGGGCCTAGGCTTTGCTTCAAATGATATGACAGACTTTGAAGATTCCCCCCCATGGAAGGCCTCACCCTCCCTGTGGAGCAGAAAGGGCATGGGATAGGGAATTCGTGGGGGGACAAGGGAGGGAGAGGGAACTGGGATTGACATGTGAAATAAGATTGTTTCTAATTTAAGTAAAAAAAAGAAAAAGATGCAAAATAAAGGAATGGGCATTGGTGGTGCAGGCCTTTAATCTCAGCACTTGGGAAGCAGAGGCAGGTGGATCTCTGTGAGTTCAAGGCCAGCTGGTCTACAGAGAGAGTGCCAGGATAGGCAAAGCTACACAGAGAAACCCTGTCATGAAAAACAAAACAAAACAAAACAAAAAAACACTGAAAGGGACTGGGTTGTTTTGTTTTGTTTTGTTTTTCAAAATAATCTTTAGTCATACCAAACACTTATGTGTGATTCTAAACTGTGAGTCATGTGTACCCTAACAAGCACATACCTTAATTAACAGTATGTGAAAACTAAAGATAGTCATGCCAAAATTAATTGTTCTCTCAATCAAACTTCCCTGCAAAAAGTCAGAAGAGGTTAAAATTTTCATCTCAGAATCTGTTTCATCCATCCCTGATACATGATGCAATGTAGTCAAAGAGGTATGCAGTCTCACAAATGGGTAAGAGACCCATTTTAATGCAAGAGGATTCAGCCTATCTGTTTTCCCTACAAGAACAGTTATGAAAGTTGTACTGGGGGTGGGGGGAGGTGGGGACCTGAGATTCAAACTTGACTCTTCTAACCAAAGTAAACTGAATCAACCATGATATGGGAGGTGATTGCCAGCCCTACACAAGTGTCTTCTCTTTTCTATACAAGAGACTAGCTAAAGGTTCAGGATTCAGAATTTTCCAGTAGTAATATAGCTATGTGCCAGACTCAGAGACAATGATATATGAAATAAATCAGTGAGAAATACCACTGGACAGGCAGCAAAGAGTTAGACTGGAGTCAACCAAAGAGGAATCTTTGCACTGCCATGAGAAGAAGGGCATGTGAAATAAAAGTCTTTCCAGGTAACTACAAAGTAGGGCTAAGCAGTCCCACTGATTTCTTTGCCAATCTGAAGCAGACATGGAAATCTGAATCATTTAAAGGAGTCAAGTGGCAAACAGAAAACATCAGATTCAAATGCAAAAGGGAATCTTCCAAGGAAAACAATCTAACAACTACAACTGAAGGAAATAATAATTCAGATACAAAATAAATGTAACAAACTGAGAAATCAACACAACATCTTTTTCTAGTGTGTTTTATATGCTCAGATAGAACAACCATGGGACAAGCCTCTTTTTCTATGGCCAAAACTGAAGGCTCAAAAGGAGAACATGAAAGACCCCGGTGACTCAGGCCCTCAGGATCTCTGCCCAGGACCTCGGCAACCCCAATCACCAGGTGGAGGCAAAAACTTGATGCAAACAGCATGAGGTTTTATTGCAGTTGTTTAACGAGCTAACCCCATGTTAGCTCTGGCCTTTCATCCACCCACCATGGCAGATGCCTGGGGAAAGACTCTGAGAAGCCTCAGGACAGAGATCTTATAGGGCAGCGTATGGGAGTGTCTAGGGTTATGCACAGGCTCAGGATTAATGTGCCTCTAGGCTTGAAGGACTTGCCCTGTGTTGATTGGCCAACTGGTTGTTATGGCCCATAAGCCCTCCCAGGGCGTTGCTATGCTCCGCATGTCATTGCTGTGCACTTGTCCATAAAGCACAACCAGAGCCATAAAGCATAGCACTACCAGCTAACTTCTGATTGGTTCCTTGCCACGAGGCAGGCATCTGACCTCCTAGTGACCAAGGCAACGTCAGGCAAGCACATGTTAGAGTGTCATGGCTGCTGAAATGGGGATCTGGTCCCTTCAAACACAGTGAATATAAAGATGAGGAAAGATCTTGAGTTCATAAAAATATGTGAAAAGAGGTAATTCATACATCAACCATTGTTTTTCACAGTAATGTTACTAGACTTCAGGTCCCAGCCTGTGCTTCAGCAAGCCAGGTTCAATCATTCATCTTCCATAAGCCAATCAGGAAATTTAGTAGTAAAAAGCTGGAATAAAAAGAAAGAATTATTCACTATGGCCACACTGGAAAGAGGGACAAAGAGGTCCAATGGCCCCACCCCACCTAAGTCCTTCCTCTGGTTCTCTGATAAGGTTGAGATATAAGTAGAGACCAGGTTACATAAGCAGACCCAGCAGTGCCTCCAACCATTATTGTCAGGGCTTCAGCCTCTCCAGGAGGGCTGTCTGACATATTGTCAGTATTATGGGAAATCTCTTGTCAGGAGAAAGCTTTCAGTTCTGCCTGACTCAGGTTTTCACTTCTCTGGGCATGAAAAATATTGAAGAAATTCCAATTTCTCACCATCCATTGTTTTAGTAATCTGATTGCCAGATTGAGGAACATGGTATCTATATGTTTGTCCTACTAGTCCAATTATGGTAATGGCAAATAATTTTCTGAGAATCACCTAGACCCTAAAGCTTGAAAGACTGAGAAGGGAAAGATGAAATATATACAACATCATTGTAATCTGAACATGAAAATCTACCCCATAGGTTTGTGTGTTGAAGTCTTGGTCCCTAATTAAGTTCTGTAATTTAGGAGGTCTTGAAACTTCAGCAGATAGGGCCTAGCTGGAGGAAGTAATCGCTGTGGGCATGTCCTTGGAAACCATATCTTTCCCTGTTCTCTTCCTGTATTTTCTCTCTGCTTACGGGCAACCATGAATTAAACATCTATGTTACACTGTAGCCTTCTACCATGATGTTGTTCAGCAATGGCATGAGATGACCTTGGACTGAGACCTTTGAAGCTATGAATGCAAACGAATTGTTCCTTGTGTTGTTTCTTTCAAGTTTTTGGCATACTACCCAAAGGTCTGGCTAGCTTAACACATGACAATTGCCAATTAGTAAATTTTCCTAAAGAAAGAATGGAAAAGTTGATTTTATGCAGATTCTTGAACAGGAAAACTTTAATATTTTTCAAACAAAATACATCATGAGGGCTAAAGGGCTTGTCTGCAAATTGAATGATAGTCAGCTTTACTTCACCTTCAGCTAACCAAATATGCAGAGCTTGCAAACAACTCTACATTGAGCTTTAAAGGAAAGCATCAGACAATACCCAATTGAATTCCACATAAAAGGACAAACATATACAATTTGATAGACACAACCCTCAGAGGTCTTGTTTTTATCCTTGATAGCCAAATAAAATGAATTGATTTCCCATCCCTTGTATTGTGCGATGTTCCATACTGTCTTGGAGAATCTATGGCTTTTCGGTGAGAAAAGAATTGATGATTCTCTCAATTCTCCCCATAATATTCTGCACTTACCGATGTCTGTGTACTTTCTCATCATTCCTGCTTCTGTGCCTGGATTCTCTCTTTATTCGTTGTGGCTAAACTTGGCTACTGTCTATCTTAATGAATCCAGAAGCACTGCCACTACATGACCAGCTCATATATGAACTTGAAGACCTTAAGGGAACCACAGGGCAACTAGTCTAGAGACTGAAGAGTAGCCAGCAGGAAAGTCGCTTCCAGATGCTCCTTCACCAGAGTCAGCGTCAGCGCAGGACCATGCCTGACAGTACAATTTTAATTCAGTCCCAGTCTAGACTGATGTCCTAGACCTATGCTTTGAAAACATACCCGTTTTTGTCACTGTTCCGGGTCTAATAAATTCACAAGAGTGATTTAAAATCATGATATTTTATAACACATTTTAGCTTTCAAACCCTTTCCCACCGTAGCTTCCAGATTGCCTTTTAAATGCAGCTGAAAAATACACTGTATGGTGCTTTACTAAATAAAATGCCTGCCCGTGCCAGATCCCCCCTAAAATGGCTGCCCATATCATATGCCCCCTCATAAGACTACTGAATTCAGACAGAGCCTTGAAATTAGCTTTCCTTTCATTTCAACCATGTTAAATTCTTATTGAGAAATTCTCCCCACACACAATGAGGATCACGCTTTAAACAGCAGTAAATATCTAGCCCTGAGAAAACTAGTCCTGAGGGTTAGTCTAGAAAGTCCACAGAGTCCACGAAAGTGAGGATTAGAGTCAGTTTTAAGTCTTTCCCATATTTTGAGAGACAGACACAGAAAATAGAGGAAGACAAATGTTATAAGAAAATATCCAAAAATCCGAGATCAGCGTTATAAGATCTAACCATTTCACAATTGAACGCAAGTACATAGTATGATAACCAAAGAGGCTGGGTTCCGATGCTGCCTTGCTAAAAGGCCATTGCGGTGGATCGTCTCTGCAGCGCCAGAGAGCAGCCAGGGTCATTTGCAAGGACTTTTGGCTCATTGACTCCTATTTCCTCCAGGGTCCTTTCTGGCTGATCTGTCATCTGTGGTTTGGGAGGAGAGAAGTTATTTTCACTTTCTCCCTTTTTGCCTCCTGGCTTTCGGCTCTTTAGGAAAGTGTTTAGCTCAGAAAACAGCTGGCTACTGTCAGTTTTGTGTAGGGTTATGAGCTACAGCACCCCAGCATTCGTTTCTGAGATGGCTTTGAAAACACTTGTGTTTGCCTTCACCTTTGACTGCCTAGATCTCTGTGTTTACTCATTATGAAAAAAAAATGGAAAGAAAAAAAGACAAGAGTCGCTCTGTGCTACTAATAATACTCTTCTCCAGGGCAGGCTGCACTGTCTGGAAAAGAGACGGAGGTATTGAAGAGGCTGCTGCAGTCAGCCTCACTCCGTCTAGTGGGCTGCTGTGTGATGAAGGGCTGAGTGAGATCATGTCTGTTTTCTCTAGAAGCCCGGGACCCCTGGCCTGGCCTCTGTTACTCACTGGGGCTTTCTCAAGAACTGCCAGTCTTCTAACAATGCCCTCTTGACTCTTTGGTTGGTTCCTTCTTTCTGGTGGTCTGGGTGATGTTCCCTCAGAAGTTGCCCTTCAGGTCATCTCTTCCTCTTCTCCAGGCTTTTCATTACTTCTCTATCTACCATGAAAAACCCCAATAAAAAACAGGCATGTTTGAACTTTGAACAAGATATGGGCTAAAATACTATATAATTCTACCAACAGAAACAACTGTCTGAACAGGATCTTCAGTCTGCATCCATTTCCACAGCTTCAATTTCTTCATAGTTAAACATCTTTTTTTTTCAGGGGGGATGCTTATTTGTCCTTTTCAAGTAAGGCTGAAAATATATCCTAAAATGTACAATTCTTAAAGACAGCAAGAACTGCAAAGATTAGATAAGAGGAGGTTAGGACGACAGCTCAGTCAGAACAGTGTTTGCCTTAAAGCAACCTGAGTTCAATCCCCATAACCCACAAGAAAAACAGCTGTGGTAACTTGTATTGTAATCCCAGTGCTGGGGAATAGAGGCAGGTGGATACCTGGGCCTCACTCACTCGATCCAGCCCAGCCTATTTGGTGACTTTCAGGCTAGTGAGACAGTGTTTGTTTATTAGTTTCTTTTTTTTTATTTTTCGGTTGATTTAAATGTGTCTGATGATAACACCTAACCAGTGTTACCCTCTGGCTTCCACACCTTTGTGCACATACATGCACAACTACACACACACACAGTAAGGAGGAAAAGCATTGACTATCAACACACTTACGTCTGTTTCAATACACTGACGAACCATGTTCTATCATTCTGCACTGCAATAACTCAACTGTCCAAGAGTTTCCATAGTCAGTCTGTTAGCCAGAAGTCAGGAAGTCTTGAGATGTGAATGAGCCCAGTGTTTCACATAGGAGACTTGAGTTCAGTGCTTACCTCTGCCACCAGCTGGGTGATTTGATGGTGGGTATTTAACTTCTCTTTCACCCTTTCTTCTTCTATAAGAAAAAGTGAATTCTGCCAACCTGCTAAGCATGTCTTAAAAACTACAGAGGATATGATTGTAATTCCAGAAATAAAGATGTGTTTCCTGACATTCACCAACTATAATTTCATGATTCCTGGCTAAGAAGATAGAAACAGAACACAGCTCTGAAAATTGAGCATCTTTTAATATTTAAAGCCAACTATGCCAAGTTGTATATCCTAATTTACAAATTTAACCAAGCTTCATTCCATCAGAAACCAGAAGCATCAAGCATGTTCAGAAGATATTTGAAAGGAATCCCACCTTGATATACCTTGTGGTAGCTCCTCATAGACCTTCCTTTATCTCAAAGCCAAACATCTACATAACAGGCTGATGATGTGGCGAGGCAGCAAGGGGCAGGTTTTTGTATTACTCCAGTCAGGATAACTAGAACCTTCCCTCTATACACTTTGCCTTTATTTTCTCAATTTCTTCCTTAGAGGTCAGGGACACTAAGGAGAATTTTTATATAGTTTTCATTTTTTAAAAATGGCAACTATGGTCAAAGCTACAAAACCAGGAATGAAAGAAAGAAATTGTTTCATGTGTCCTTTCAATGCCTCACAGAGGACATGTCCAAATCCAGGACTGAGTGAATGCTTGTTGTTTTAGCTAACACTGCCCTCTGTTGGAAAAACTGCTCACTTTTCTGTTAAAAGAGCAGGAAACTGTAAATATCCCAGCAAAACCTTTCAGGAATGCAGCCCGTCCTTGACAAAACAGAAAGAGAACTAAAGGAGACCCCATAAAAATCTAACAATTCAACCCAAAATACAATCTTTCTAGATTTTATTTTAAGAAAAAATACACTTTCTATTAAAAGAAGATTTAGCTTAAAACTTTTTTGTTTTGACACTTTTAGTTTTGACTCTTATTCTCTCTGTCAAGAGTGGGCAAGGCAGCTCACAGGCTACATGGTTTGGAAGGCTGAAGAGGTCATATTTGTCTACACAGGAACTGGGAAACTGGGCTCTGTTTAGGCTTTGAAGAACTAAAATGCTTCTCCCTAAGTAACTGCCACGGCAGTACTGAAGATGACCTAAGGAGGGAGGAACACTTGTGTCTCTCCGTTTGGCTTTCAGACCACTGAGACAATGGGATCCAGGAAATTAGTGTCCCCCATACTCTTATGCAGAAGGAAGAAGGGAAAAGCTTGAGAATGGTGCCAGAGAAGAAACTTATTTCTGATTTCACACAGTTCTGGCAAAGTGTCAGACCACCTTCAGGGAGAAAATGAAGTTCAGATGATGATGGATAGATAAGACTGCTCAGATGTGCATATCATTTACCCTCTATTTAAAACTAAACTATGTCAGGACTTGAAAAGGTGGAGTGGGGAGGGAGAAGCCTCACTGCAACTCTTTGTTTGTCTTTTGATGTGGTCATATTGACAGAGTTTCCAATTTTCATTATTATTTGACTATTATAGCATCCTATTGAAGAAGGATGTGTAAGTCTAGCTTGGAAGGGATTCCAGAGTCCAGTTTCTGACCTTAGCAACAGCCAGAATGAAATTGTTAAGACATGAAATTTAAACATGCTATGATATCATTTCATGTTACCACCCTGGTATCTTATATACTGCAATTTTTAAATTACAGAAAGTATTTGATTATACAGAGTACCCTTAAGCAAAACCAAATGATCCCAGATTCAGTTCCAAACTCAGGCTCTTTACTTTTGCCAGGGAAAAGGTAAAAATGCATATTTCCAAGTGCAAAAAAAATGAACTGAGAGACTTTAACCACATGGTAGCATAATAGAATTATTGTATAGGTTAATGAGTGATGGTATTTGATAAGCTAAGACAACATAAAAATTAAAAAGATTACATGAAAAGAGGACTCTTGGATAGTCAAAGAACCTCATGGAATCTTCAGGAAGAAAAAAAAAAAATCTCTCCGGAGGATGGATTTTTCAGCTATGTTAAAATCCGTAGTGAGCAATCTAACTGCAGCCATACACTCAATTGTAAAATAAACTCACAGCATGCTTTTTATTATCCTGTGTATGTAATGGTAGTATGGATTGTCTCCCCGGTTTGTTCAATTGCTTTGACTCCAGCAAGAGCATGCCAGACTCCCAAATTAGAGAACAGCCTTCAACAATGTATTGCATCTGTAGCCACTGAGTTATAATACCTTTTAGTAATTCCAAACAAAATAAATCCACTGGAAAGTCTTAACTAACAACTAGAATTGAGGCTGCATTTACATAAAAAGAGTGTAATCTGATAATCCATCTTTAGAGCAGATCTGTAATAGCACCACTTACTCTATAGATAACCAGGGCATTCTAATAAATAGTGCTCTGTTCCAGGAAGGCTTTGAAACAAATCAACCAGTCAAGCCTGCCCCCAGAAAGCCTGCTCAGTAAAAGCAGAGGGAAATGGCTGCTGGTGGCCAGTACATTCCCAAGAGAAGGAGCTAGGCTTCACGAAACAAGCTCCCTTTCAACTTCCCAAATTAACTAATCTACTATCACCACCTCCCCAATATAAAATCAGATGCCAAGTGCATACCCATGGAAAGAATGGGTTTAAGAATCCCCCACAGGGGAGCTGGAGAGATGGCTCAGAGGTTAAGAGCACCGGCTGTTCTTCCAGAGGGCCTCAGTTCAATTCCCAGCAACCACATGGTGGCTCACAACCATCCATTATGAGATCTGATGCCCTCTTCTGGTGTGCAGATATACATGGAAGCAGAATGTTGTATACATAAAAAATAAATAAGATCTTTAAAGAAAAACAAAGAATCTCCCACAGGGTCTGGAGAGAAGGCTTGGCTGTTAAGGGCACTCACTGCCCTTGCAAAGGACTGAGGTTCCGTTCCTATTCACACATGGAAGCTCATAAAATGCCTTCTGGTTTCCTCTGCAGACCCCAGGCCTGCACATGATGCACACACATCCATGAAAGCAAGGCACTCATATGCATAATTTTAAGAGCCCATAGAAAACACAGAAATAGTAAATATTCCCCACAACCCTCACCAAACCCACCCTCAGTCTTCTCTAATTTTGACTTAGCTTCTAAATTTACCTATAGCAAACAAGGTATGAGCTTATCTCCAAATGGAAAATAACTATGGTTCTCTCACTTTCACTTGGCTGTCCTACCAAGAGCAGCCCCTGGATTTTTGGAATATTCTCTCACAGACTCTGATGAACTAACTCTTCAGATATTTTTTTCCAGCAGCTTCTGGCTTATATAATTAATCAAGTGAAGTCAAATATGCTTTTGATACAGGTTTGAATACAGACCATATTGGACTATTTATTTCTAGTTTATCTAGCTATAACATCTTATATGAGCATATCAGATAAGCTGCAATTAGTTCATGTAGCAATAGTAGCACACAGTGCAGGGGACTATAAAGATGTCTCAGTGGTTAAAGTGAATAAGGCTTTTGCAGAGGGCATAAGTTCAGTTCCCAGAACTCATGCAGGGTAGATCACAACCACCTTGTAACTCTAGCTCTAGGGGATCCAATGCCTCTGGCTTTCTTGGGCACTTGAACTCTTGGACACACAACCACACACACACACACACATACAACATACACATAATTAAAAATAAAACAATTTTAAAAGCCATAGTACCTAATAAAATGCAAATAACACATCATCCATCATCAAACTCTGAGGAAGAAATAAAAGGTTATAGTAAAAACCTTAATGATGCCTAAAAACAGGATCGAGAAATTCTGCCTGGCTCTACCTTCTCCCGGCTGCTTGTTAGTCAATAACATGCTTCACTTGTTTATTTTTGTGGTTAATTTTATTTCTTGGTTTATCATATTTATGCTGTGTTCTTGACCTTAGAAACTGTTCTTTTAGATACTGATTTTGGTACCACCTCACTTTTTGCATCAGGGAGGGGAATCTGTCTATGCAACTTATCGTCTCTAGAGAGAAGTCCTATATTGGAAAATTTAGAAAGGTGTGGCTTCTGTACCCTTTTTTATTAGGACTCATATGCCTTTGGGTGGGGTACTTAAAACTCTCACTTTTCACTCTCCATGTTTCAAAGCAGAATGTGAGCTCATTCTAGTGGAGCAACACAAGTAATCCATGTGAGCACACATGGTAAGGCGTTTAGTAACATGGGTTTCTTTCCTTCTAAATGAGCCTTCTGAGGAGAATCCCTTTAACCTAGATCATTAGCCGGCCAAACACAACTGCAGGCCCCTTGCAAGGGGTGTCTACTGATAGTGAAATGCACCTACCCCTAAGCATAGTCCTTCATTTTTTCCCTTATCCTTAAGTACAGAATGGAATTTGGGCAAATTTTCAAAGACCCTGCATCCTCAAGCCCTGTGTTGATTATTTAAGTCTTGGAAGTATTTGGTATTCAGATGGCACTACAAAAACCAGGAACACACTTTATAGTATCTTTGTTTGCTTGTTTGTTTTTGTTTTTAGACATAGGATTTCTCTGTATTGCTTTGGAGGTTGTCCTGGAACTCGCTCTGTAGACCAGACTGGCCTCGAACTCACAGAGATCAGCCTGCCACTTCCTCCCGAGTGCTGGAATTAAAGGTGTGTGCCACCAATGCCTGTCACTTATATATAAAGGGCTTGAAGAAACACTTTTCCTAGTGGCATCTTTTTGCATCCATATGAGCTATAGCTCCACTATGAAACCCTGTCTAGATGATGACATCTAGCCTACACTAATGGTTCTTTCTTGCATGGGGAGACAGTGTAAGAGACAGGGTCACATATTTGGCATTTTATTTCCTGCCCCCAATGCACCTTTCCAGGAGGGCCTCTATGGGCTCCCTTCACAAACAAGGCTGGCTAGCATTGACCTAGTCCATTTGCACAGCACTCATGTGGTCTCCTTGAACACCTGCATAGTCAAGTGCTTTTATGAGCTTCTTATGTACAGTCAATTGTCAAGGTCAAATGAACATGAGGATGGTTTAGAACATAACAGTCAAAAGTGAACATGTGCCAAAAAAGGACAGTAGTGGAAGTCCTTGGAAAATAGAACTGAACACTGTTTCAGTTTGTATGTGTCAACACATGACATGACAGAGGAAGCGGGAGTGGACAGGAGCAAGGAGTCACCATAAAAGAAATATGGAGAAAGAAACCAAAGGAAGAGAGAGAGTCTAAAATGAAAGCAGGACCTGTATCGCTTTAGACTTGAGCTAAAGCACAAAAGAAAGCCTTTGAAAGTATTTGTTATTGGGACGGTTACAAAGAATAACCCAGAAGTTCTAGTTTAATTTATATTGCATTCATAAAATGTTCTGGCCAAAAGCAATTTGGGGGTGGAAAGGGTTTATTTGACTCTCAGATTTTAGTCTGTCTGTCATTGTGGGACGCCAAGGCATGAAATCAAGCAGAATCCAAGGAGGAACATTGTTTGCTAGGTTGCTTTCTCCAACTTGCTCAGCTAGCTCTCTTACATGCACTTTCACCTACGAACGTTGACACCCAGAGTGGGCTGAGACCTCTTACACCAAAAAGCAATTAAGGAAAAGTCACATAGATGTGCCTACAAGCCAGTCAGATGTAGGAAATTGCTAAATTGCGGTGTCCTCTTCTCAGGTGTGTCATTGACAACCTATATTAATTATCACAACAGCTGATGACTTCAGAATGTCTTGCTCTTGCCAATGATAATGTTGGTGATGACATATCTCCAGTAAGAGTTTTCAAGAAAGAAAGAAAGAAAGAAAGAAAGAAAGAAAGAAAGAAAGAAAGAAAGAAAGGAAGGAAGGAAGAAAGAAAGAAAGGAAGGAAGAAAGAAAGACAACAAACATTGCTAAAATTATTGCATGACAATAGGCAGCCACCTGTACTGTCCTTGGCAAACCAGGACTTATTCCTTACAAAAACCCAAATCCTGCAACTTCTGTCCCTGTTCTTTCTGACCAACACTTGCAGTACATTACACTGTACAAGAGGCCATATTCTGCTTGGCCACAGTGAAGCCATAATAGCCAGTCCAAAGGTAGCTCAAATCAAACAATTCCCTTTCACTTCATAATACCTTAGATGCATATTATAAGCCCATAAAATTCAATATCATATGAAAATAATAGCTTGATTTTATAAAACTCCCTTTCACAGCTTCTCAATATCAATAACCTAGTTTCATGTTACTAGAATGTTCAAATGGTTTCAAAATACCTTTAATATATTGGTTTGTCTTAGAAAATTTTAGGTATGCAAAATCACCTTAGAATCACTTCTTAGAACTATTTTTCTATATCTAATATTTGGAGAGCAAAGTTATTTTGTATGGATTTATCTAAAAATTTATCTAATTTTTAAAGGAACTGCCACCCAGTTATATTCCAAGTCTTGTTTTTATTTTATACTATTTTATTGCAGATGGTTTTTATAATTGTTAGGTTGTGAGTTGTTTATAGGAACAGAACATTAACCTTTGTAGCATAATTTAGACTTGAGAATGTGACTTCTCTTGCAACAATGAATTCCTCTTGGATTCTCCAAAAGGACAAAAGCATTGTCACTCACAGCTCCACCTACAAAATGGCTTCTTTTGAGTAAAATTTCCATGAGCCAACAGGAGCTGAGGCCAGAACTACCTGTGAAAGGTGTACAGTGTGTGAGCTATTGTGTGTATCACAAGTATGAAGAGATCATTTATAGCTCCCAATTGATAGTTAGATAAAATTAGTTATTTTGGATGCTCAGAAGGCTAGCTGTATTTTTCTCCTTGCTGATTCAATGTTGAGCCTAATCTTTCTGGGGCCCCTATCTGAAACAAAGAGATAGCATGGATCATTCCTCACACTCTTCATTGGTTGTAAGATTCTAAGTAATTCTTTTGGACTTACCCTTCCTATGCCTCATTATCATTAAAATATTAAAATCGTTTTCCTGGTTAGTTTTTTTTTTTTTGTCAGCTTGCCAAAAGTTAAAGTCATCTGGGAAGAGGAAACCCCGATCAGAATGAACTGTGTGAAAGCCCGTGGGGCATTTTCTTGACCCATGATTGATGCAGGGGGGTCCAGCACATTGTGGGTTGTGCTACCCCTGGGCAGATTGTACTGGATGACATAAGAAAGCAGTCTGAGCAAGCCTAGAAGATCAACCCAGGCAACAGCCTTCTTCTTTGGTATCTGCTGCAGTTCTTGCCTCTAAGTTACTGCTTTGAGATCCTGCCCTGACTTCCATTAATGAAGAACCATGATGTGGAAGGTTAAGCAAAATAAACACTTTCATGGACAGGGTGCTTCTAGTCATAGTGTTTTACCACAGCAATAAGATCCTTAATTAAGGCAGCCTTTGTGTCCAATGTTTTACTGTGAAATAGTGGTTGTCAAAACCTGGGGTATATCAGAATAATAAGAATTAGTGAAAGATTCAGAGCCCTAACTCTAGAGTTAGTGCAATAGACCTTGGGTAGGGCTTGTAATTTTAGATTTCTAACAAATTTGCAGGTGATGGTGATGATGACAATGTTTTACTTTACACATTGGAAACCATTACTTAAAGCAGTATGTGTCAACATTCCTAATGCTGAGACACTTTAATATTGCTCCTCATGTTGTGGTGACCCCATCCATAAAATTATTTTGTGCTACTTCATAACTATAATGTTGTTACTATTACAAATCATAATGTAAATATCCTATATGAAGAATATCTGAGTTGCAACTCCCAAAATGTTCATGACCCACAGGTTGAGAACCACCAATTTAAAGCATTTAAAGAAGCAAAGTTAGAATTCTTTGCAGTTAAAAGTAATTAGGATGGTGGGAAGAAGAATGGGCACTTAACTCCAGAAGCAATAGACATTTGCACAGGAAGCATGTTGCCTGAGACATACCATGGGTCTTTATGTTTTCAGAAAACCCTACCTGACTCACCTCACAGATGTGTCTCCTTTGAAAATGATTTCCTTGTTTGCCATTATGTGCACACAGTTTGGCAGCAGTGACAGGGAGACAATAGGATTGCTACTCACCTTCCAGCCAAAAACAGGCTACAAGGACCAACATTTTTCTCACTTTGATGAACTACTCATTGCGAAGCAGGCTTGAGCTGCAGAAAGCACAAGCAACTAAACAAATGACGATATAGGCATAATCAATCCAACAACTCTATATTCTAACAACAGCAAAAAGAAAAAAGCCTAGTCAAATGATGCATTCACACGTTTCCTTTAGCAAGTAAAGAATGGGATCCAAAACAAGGCCAAGTCCCCCTTATGTGTGCTGTTCTCACCACATAGACACATGTTATCTGATCCTAAAATCGTCACATTGTCTGTTCAAATTTTTCATTTTAAATTTTATCTTCATATGTAAATAAGAAAGTTAAAAGAAATGATAAATTACCAGCTATTGGCAGACCTGTATTCTTAATATTCTTCACAGTACACCATTCAGAGCAAATTTTAAAGCAGCAGTAAGTTCACTGTCCCCATAAAATTACTACTTTGAGCTCACTTGTAGAACAGGATATATGCATACACATGCATACAGATACACAGATATAGTCTCCACACACATTTAGAAGTGCATGATGAAACCACAGCTATGTACATACATTCATGTACATGTACTAGTTGTCCTTCTAGAAAGGAAGAAAGTGAAATATCCGCAAGCCTTGATTCTGTGTTCTCAAAAAGAACATGTTTGTGCATATTTCTGGGCTTCCAAGGAACACCCAAGGCTCTGAGTCAGCAACCATCTGACAACTACAACTGTGTTTGCACAGGAACCCTTCCACACCATGTGTGGGAACTTCCACTCTATTTTAAGATCAGAGTTGCTAACATCCCTCATTAGCTCACTGCAATCAGCACTGTTTCTCTTTTTTAAAAAATGATTTCAGAAATAGCATGAAATCTTCAAAATGGTTTAGAAGAAAGAAAAATGGGGGGAAGTGATTTGGAGATGGCTCATTTCTTCTTTGCAAAGGAGGATATTAAAAGGTTTGCCCTAAAGCTTTATTGAAGCCTTGGGGAGTTCTCTCTGTACTCCTGTTCAGTAGTTATAAATTTGAGTATTCCATGCTGCTTCCACCATGGGCATTTTTTCTCAGCAACTTTATATGAAGAAGAGGTTTTTCTTTTTTGAGTTTTGTTGTCATGGTAACCCTATAGTCAGCTTGGGAGCTTTATTGAATGTTTTGGGGTATTTCTCCATCACAGCTTTCATTTAATAGATTTTGATGTTCAAATGTGTAAATATACCACTTTGTCTCTAATAGTGTTGTTTGGCACAACCTAGGTACACACAAATACACATGCACTCAAACATTGTTTAAATGCTTAGGTGCCTATAGAAAAAGAAATTTGTTAACTACTTTTTTGTTGTTCTTCTCCTCTGTCCTTGGAACTCAAGATATTTCTCTTATAGAAAACAAAGGAAGGAATACAGATGCAGCTTCAGATATAGAAAAAATATGACCTCTTAATTGACCCTCAAACAGTACCTCAATGTGTTTCTTGAAAGGCTGTAATTTTCCCATGTTGTCTTTTAAATTTTAAAGTTCAGAGATGAAGATGCTACAAGACCAAGGTGCACTGAGAGCTTGAGAGGGCTGGCAAGAGCTGTGGAAAAATAACAAATGGGATGTCAGAAAGATACACCTCATTGCTAGATTTCTGTGCACTTCCTGTGGCCCAGCCTATCTGGAGGTGTTTTCTGAAGGAATGTATGTGTCCCATCAAGAGTGACATAGATCTTCAAGACAAAAAGAAGTTGGTGGTTAAGTATGCTCAGATAACACTGATCAGATAAAGAGTTTTAAATGGTGCATTTTAATGTCTTTGATGGATCAAATAGTGGTACTCTCAGAATCCTGGGGAAGGGCTCACCACAGTATACATTGGGAAATGATGCTTTTCATTATAGCCCTAACAGTTCTCTTCTGTTGTAGATGGGAGCAAGACCAGATAAAGATTCCCAAGTGGGTTAGCAAAACGATACATTAATTATATCTTGTCCTTCATACCCATAAGAAATCAGATAGGTCTCTTAAAATAAGATCAGAACTCGTGTGAAGTAAATTACAAACTTCTTGGCAATACACCCATCATGTGCTTGAAAATCACCAGTACACAACTGCAAAAAGCACCATGAGAAGGAAAAGGCAAAGGATGGGAGAGTGGCATGCACTGAAATTGAGCCCTAAGGCTGTGAATATCCATGGGAGTCCATCCATGACAGAACAGGGAAATGTGAAGCTCCCCACCTTGTTGCATTGTACCTTCCCACTCACGCCCCGCCCCCCACACACACACATTGTAAGTCATGGTTTATGTACTTTTTCTTCTAATGTAATAACTACAATAATAGCAGCCTGAGAACAATTCCTCCTACATTCAGGGTGAGTCTTTCTCTGTCAGTTAAACCTCTCAGAAGAACCCTCATGAGCCAAAGCTGTGTCTTCTTGGTGATCTTAAATCCAGTCAAGTTGACAACAAAGATTTTCTGTCACATCACTGTATGTAAGTCAAGAACTATAATGAGATGGAGGCTCTGACCTGAGACTTGAGTCTCAAAAGTAATCAGTAACAGATTACTTGTGTAGCTGTTTATTATCTCTATGGATGAGTGAATTATGTATATAATCCTTAATTTTTCCAGTGCTTGAACAATGAGAAAATTAGTATTAACAAGAAGAAGACTGACACTCGAGACTACAAAGTTGAAAAGAATCAGTGGAAAGAGAACAGGATAAGGAAAACTAAAACATGACCATATGACTTTCTGGAAATTTTTCTTTAGGGATCATGCAAAATTCAATTAACACAATTTGTAAATAAGTAATTCTCACTATAGATTGGCCCTTCTTTTTCACTGTTGACTTCTTGGAGCCCAGTAATCCAATAATTGTGACACATCCTGAGAATTAACTCAGATTTTTTCACAAAAGGATATGACACTTCTGACCCTTGCTCATCATCTATAAGTAAGAAATCTTCCTCAGAAGCCACCAAAGCTTTCTCTCTACTAAAGGGCTTCAATCCATCAACAATCTTTACTGACTAAAGAGAATATTTGGCATTTTAGTAGGTGTTATAGCTTCTACTCATATATAATTAATTCAAATACTAATTTTATCTAAAAAATACAAACTCAAACAGAAACACTTCAAAAAAAGAAGAAAGGAATATGTAGTTGAAATGCACAGTCCTTAGAGTAGCTTTTTAACATAAAGCCTAACTTACTAATTTATAATTGACTGGTGAGCATTCTACTTTCTCATTATGATTATGAAAAGACCCTGGCATTAGACTATCTCTGACAGCCTGTGACATGGTGTGGGTTTAGAAGATAGGTCCTTACACAGCCTGTGTCAATCACCCAGCATAAGCCATTTCAATTGCCTGTGCCAATCAGGGCCAGCATCCAAATGTACAGCAATTAGAATGAAGAGTTGAAAAGTACTGGGGA
Organism: Cricetulus griseus; assembly: GCF_003668045.3. Taxonomy (NCBI): domain Eukaryota; kingdom Metazoa; phylum Chordata; class Mammalia; order Rodentia; family Cricetidae; genus Cricetulus; species Cricetulus griseus. The sequence goes on along the minus strand of NC_048595.1, from coordinate 54,811,709 downwards.
TTTTACAATGAAACCAACAACCAGAAGAGGCCATAAGGATAGCACAAAATGTCACCTTCATACAGATGGCTATTTTAATACAGATATGACAAGCTGAACTCAGAGCTGAAATGTTTGAAAATGGAAAGGAATTAATTTAACAAAATCAAGACAGTTTATGTATTTTCTAAGGATTTTAGGGATTCAATATTAGATTTAATTATTGTAGATTAAAAGTATCTTAACTCAGAACCCAATTGCTTAATGTTACGTACTAGTCATTATTTGATCTAATAAGCACTGGATGCTTAGGATAGGAAAATTGCAATCCATTGTTATATGTAGCACTGTTAAATAGCTTCATTGCCATCCTCTTAATGCCATATTTAGTGATGGGAAACAGAACCACAGTGGAGAAGGAATTGTATTTACCATCAGAAGAAGTAAATTTGCATCTTAACTCAATTTATTAGAGCTTTGAAATCTTGAACAAGACTACAGATCTCAGTTCTTTTCCTGTAAAACCTAACATTGAGTCATTATGCAGAACATGCTTAATGCTAGGCATATATAAGCTATAAAAACATAAAACAGAAAATTACTACTCATAAAACTCTATTGATTATCTATTGCAGTAGAATAAATTATCCTAAAATTTATTAGACAGAATAAACCCAATTTTTTTGTTTTTACATTTTCTAGAAGTCACAATTCCAGGAGTGGTCTAGGTAGATGACCCTGGATCAGCATCCCCCACAGAGCTACTGTCAAGCTCCCAGATTCAGTAGGACCTCATCTCTGCTCTACTTTTCAATCTGTGGCTAGAGGTCCACTTCTAAGCTCCCTTCCATGGCTACTAGCAGGCATCACATGATCTACTTCTCAGTCCATCCACAGGGTCTTTATTTGTGGTTGCCTCACCACAGAGCAACTGGCTTTTTCAGAATCAAAGAAAAAGCCCATCTTTTGATCACCTAATGCCAGATGTGACATCCTATCCCTTTGGGGTTCTAACATATTAAAAATAAGATATTAAACTAAGACTAAAGCAAAAGTAAAAATTTGTTCAAGGGTTTATACCAGGAGAAAGAATTCAGTGGGGACCACCCTAGAGAACTAATACAAAAGTTATTTTTCAACTAACGATACTAAAGAGATTTACAAGTTCAGTTCTACTCAAGGATGAAGAAAGATTAAAAACAAACATGACTATTTGGGCTCTAGCCATGACTTTTACTAGATTTTATATAATTAATTTACCTATTTGTTAAATATAATCATATCCATGATGTGCTAAACAGATAAAATTGTGAAAACTCATATGATTTTTTTCTCCAGTCTTTAGAATGCAACAATATATTTATATGCTACTTTCCAAGGTTCATTTATGCATTTCACAGAGTACCTGCAAGGAAACTGATGCCATGCTTTCACTTTCCCATGGCTTCTACTTGTCCTTAGCCAAGTAATTCTGCCTCAATTTACATTGTAAACTTAGGTTGAAAAGTAAGTGGTTTAAATTTGGAGCCTTCTCCAGCTGTCAGCCTACTCACTGACATATCATCAGTTATCCATATTGTAATTAGCAACCAGCAAAGTTGGATGTGGCATGTTTCAGAGAGGAGGTAGTTAACCAGGCTGATGTTCATTATCTTGCCACCAAAAAAAAAAAAAAAACAAGCCTGGTTTGTGGGAGTATCCAATCATCCAATCAATGACTGGTCCAGCTTGAGACCCACATCATGAGAGGTAGCCTACCCCTAACAGTGCCTGGAATGTCAGGACCCAGAGACTGGACAGCATAGAGACCTAGAATAGAAGCAATATTGGATGGCAATAAAAAAAAAAGTCAATGAAATTATTCCTAATGATATTCTGCTATACTCATAGATTGTTACCTAGCTCAGCTGTCATCAGAGGGGCTTCACCCAGCAATTGATGGAAACAGATGCAGAGACCCACATCCAAACATTAGGAAGAGCTAAGAGAATCCTGTGGAAGAGGAGAATGAAGGATTGTGGGAGCCAGATGGATCAAGAACACAACAAGAAAACACACAGAATCGGCTAACCTGGGCTCATAGGAACTCACAGAGACTGAACTGACAACCAGAGAGTGTTCATGGGACTGACTTGGGCCTTCTGCAAATATGTTGACGCTGTAGAGCTTTGTCTTCTTGTGGGACTCCTAAGAGTGGGAGCAGGGCTGTCTCAGACTCTGTTGCCTGCTTTGGGGACCCTTTCCTCCTACTAGATTGCCTCAAAAGGAGAGGAGGTACCTAGTCTTATTGCAACTGGATATGCCATGGCTCTGTATGTCATGGGAGTTCTGCCCTTTTCTGAAGAGAAAGGAGGAGGAATGGATGGGGGAGGCAGTTGGGGGAAGTGGCTGGAAAGAGAGGAAGGAGGAAGGGAAAACTGTGATAGAGCTGAGAAAAATTAACTAGTTAATAAGTAAAAAGTAAAAAGTTGGCTTTAAATGCTAATATGTACTGAGAGATGAAAAAAGTTAAAAATAAAAACCAAAAAACAATTTCACTGCCATCTTACAGATGGAAAAAACTAAGACCCTAAGATCAAAATCAAATCGAAATACAAAAACCAAAAGGCAGTACATGGGAATTAATCATGTTTTGTAGGCATCAGAGATCATTGAAAGTTTTAGAAGAAACAGTCAGTGAACTCAAAAACATTTCATCAAAAAGAATACCAGTTGAGTCCCGGCAAGATGACTCAGTAGGTAAAGGCACTTGCCGTGAACACTGACTTCCTAAGTTCATTGTTGGAATTCATATGTGTTATTAATTTGTGGTACCTAAAGTACTCATAACTCAACATTTAAATGCACATACTTACATATTTTTCTGTTCTTTCTAACTAACTTCTTTTTTCAGAAATAAGAGTCTGAGTTTCCATACACTCAGATCCATTATCAATGAATAAACAAAATTTTTGCAAGTACACAAATTGAAAAACAAATTGATAAAGGTGATTCAAAAACTACCTCTTAGGAGAGAAGAAAGAGAATAGCTAATGATATGAAAATGCATGTAAACTTATTCTGCAGGAAGAGGAGAGAGACTTAGTTCAGTGAGAAGTACCCCCTAATGATATTCTGCTATCTTCATAGATCGGTGCCTTCTTCAGCCACCATCAGAAAGAGGCTTCATTTTGCTGCAGAGGGGAACAAATACAGAGATGCACAGCCAGACATTATTCAGAGAGAGACAGAGAGAGACCTAGGAACAGTCAGCTTTAACTGAGATGTCTCCATCAAATAACTCCAATCAGAGTTAAGGGAACCTTATGGAAAGAAGGAGCAGATGATGTAGGAGAGACAGGAGGTATGAATGATGTGGTGACCTGGCTTGTATCAGTGCCACGCTACAGAGGCTATCTATTCCAGACTGAAGTCCTTGGGGGCTGTGATCAGAGCCATCTGCACAACCACAGGTTCATCCCTGAGTGGGGGAGTGTGGACCTAGAAATTCCTAGCTACCTAAAGGTGATAAAGACCAGGCTAGGCCTGTTCTAATGCAAAGTAGGAGACAATTCTCCACTGAGGCCATGCCATCTGGCATCAGTTAGCCAGCATCTGCAATACAATGGAGGTTCAGGTTTCTGAAAGATGGAGCTGGAGGTTTGGACCCCCAGAAACTTTCTAAGTGATCATTTTTGGTCCCCGACAGAAGGAAAACAAGGCAATCTAAAACAGCTGACCAAAGCCCACTTGAACTCCTAGACTGAAACAGCAACTACAGATCCTACAAGTGTCTGCACCAGGTCCTCTGTATATTAAACTATAGCTTTCACTTTAGTACTTTTGCGGAACCCCTGAAGTTTTTTTATGAGTGGGTCTTTGAATCTTATGCCTGCTCTTGAGTCTGTTTTATTTTTCGGTTGGCTTGCCTTGTCCAACTTCAATGTGATGGTTTTTGTTTTATCTTCCTATACTTTGTTAAAAAAAATGGAGGAAGAGAAAAAAGTTGTGGTGGAGCTAATGAAAGTGCAATAAAGTCTTCTCCAAAATAATAGAGACAAAAATCTCTTTAGAGATATTGTTTTGCTGCCTATCCTATGTTGGACTACTCGTGATCCTATGATTCAGTATCCTAAGAGCTGGAATTAAGGACAAGCCATGCGAAGTTTCAATAAAAAAAAATGAACTAGCAAGAACCTCAAGAACTTGTTAAATAATAAGGTTTATTATTACAAACACTGAGACACATCTTAGTCAAAATGGCATTGGAAATCAGGAAGGACAACTTAAAGAAAATGACCCACAGTTTTCCAGGGTAGCAATAAGGAACGATAACTGACTTTCCATATGAAATGACTGGAACCAAAAGACAATGAAACTTCAAATCACAGAGCAGAAACAGGGCAAATATAATTCCACACTGGCAAAAATATCCTTCTCAAAGAAGGAATACAGAATACTTTCAAATAAACAGACATATAATGAATCTTTTGTGACATTTCCAAACAAAAAGTAATTAAAGAATTAAGTAATTTATTCAGAGGCCATGTAGTGTGCATACTTTTAACCCCAGTCACTCCAGTGGCAGAGGCAGTTGGATCTCTATGAGTTCAAGGCCAGCCTTGTCTACAAGTTCCATGACAGGCTCAAAACCTACACAGAGAAACTCTGTATCAAATATATATATATATTTGATACAGAGAAGATATCAGATAAAAGTTCAGATCTGCAAAAGAAAAGCAAAATTTTTTTCATTGGTTTACTTCACAATATATGGTTGGTTATAATATTTTTCAAGTGCAAACCCAATGAAATGCAAAAGTTTATTTGACAAATATCCAATTGTCTCCCCATATTTTACAACCAAACTGCAGTTTGCAAATGTCTTCTTATGGTCTCCACAAAAGCCACATACGTTTCATATTTTAGGTTATGTATGTAGAGATTAATAATCTTAAGATCTCCAGTGGTCCACCCCTTGCCTCCCAATTCCTGGTCATTGGTGCCACAATTGTTGCCACAACACATTGTCATGTTCTTGAGAGAATGAAAAATGGCAATCTCTCAGTAAAGCAACTCTTATAGAGACTGGAACTGTTCTGTGATCCATTTAACAATGAGGTAGGAAAATCAAATTTATGTCTTGCTTTTCTTTTAATTCTTTTTGAAATTGAGTTTTAAGTTAGAATAAAAGCAATGGGTTATTTTTTGGCTTTTCCTTACATATATGTTGTTATCCTTCATTCTTATTAATCTAGCTTCTCCTTAGCTTTTGACACTTTCGTCATAGATTTGGTGCCTGTGATGCTGTGAGCTTGTCTCCATACTCTTTATTTTATTCCATTGTTTTACATCTCTGTTGCTGTGCCAGTGTCACATGTTTTGTTTTTCTCATTTGTTATTATGGTTCTGTGTCACAAACGGAGATCAGAAACTATGACACCTTCTGCACATCTCTTTCTACTTAGTATTGGTTTCGCTACTTCAGGTCTTTTGTACTTTTCTATGAATTTTAGGATGTTTTTTTCTATTTTTGTGAAAAATATCATTGGAATTTTTTATGAGGATATGCCTCTATATATTTGCTATTGTAACTATTTTATACATTAATTATGCCACTATGAATATAGGAGGCCTATCCCTTCTCACATTTCTTATTCTTTGTTTACTTTCTAATACTTTATTTATTTTGTGTTTTGGGTGGGAGCACATGCCACAGTATGGAATATGTGCAAATGCCAGACGATAACATGGAAGAATCAGTTCTCTCTTTTTATGATGTGGGTCCCAAGAATTGAACTTGGGTAATTAGGCTTGGTGGCAAGCACTTTATCCACTGGAAGCACAATATTCCGCAGAATTTTTATTCTTAAGGACACAATAATTTAGTGATAGCTCAAAGTAATTCAGATATAAAAGAAAGTGTTTTATTTGAGTAAATTTTGTAAGAAAATGCGTTTTTCAAACAGATTTTTGAAAAGTATTGAAAAATTTAAACTGAATATCATGTCATAGGTCAATAAAAACATTTTTCATTCTTTTTTCAAACTTTTATTTGTAGTCTATCACAACAAGTACCTATTAAGGCAAACTTCTTAAAGAACTGCCTACTTAGTCTGACAATAAGAATTTATGGTACTCATCAGTGCCCTCAGAGCACAGATAACTATAATTACAATAGATTCATTAATTTGGAAATTCCTAAAAGATATCAAAAGGAGTAGTGTTAGCAGACTTTTCTTCCTCACCTGCCAGATCCCAAATAGCTGATATGGAGACTCATTATTAATTAGAAATGCTTGGCCAATAGCTCATACTTGTTACTAGCTAACTCCTACATTTTTAAATTAACCCATATTTCTTATGCTTTGCCATGTGGCTTGGTACCTTTTCTCAGTATGTCATGCCCATCCTTCTTCTCTCAGAGTCTTCTGGTGACTACAGACTCCATCCTTCTTCCCTCCAGTATTCTTGGTTTAGCTCTCCCACCTAACCGTATTCTGTTTAGCTATTGGCCAGTCAGCTTCATTTTTAAACAAATCACAGTGACATATATTCACACAGTGTAAAAGAATATTCCACAGAGTAGCATTGGCAAGATTGCAAAATAGGAGTTCTCTGTCAACATTTCTTCACAATTCACTGATTTTGACGACCTCTCATGGACAAGTGTACTCCTATAGGCATCTAAGAATCTTAGCCTAATTTTCCAGCAAATTATCTGATTACAGGTACACTGAAGACAGTAAGGAAAACAGTTTTGCCTAACTTGTGCTACCCCTCACCAAGATAGAAGCACTTAATGCCAGGTAATTCTCTTAGTCTATGCTTCAAACCACGGGGAAAATGAATATTTCATATTATGTGAATATATCCTCTCTAGCTGTGCAGGAACCTATGAAAGAGTTGTACTTTGTTCTCATCCTTCTCCCCACTACCTAAATAATAATAAAGAGATCAGCAAACTAGGAAGCTAGAAAAATTTGAAAGTAAGAGTGTTAGATAGAGATTCCCAATAACTAATATTTGAAACAACAAAAGCCTTACATCCTACTAACCACTTCTTGGATACCATAAAGGCCCCATTTACGTATCTCTAAGAATTTCTTGCCTATTGAGCCCACCTAAAAGAACTATAGGTACCCTCTCTATTCTGAGGCCTCACTCTTCACCCTTAAATTGCTTGGATGAATCCCCACATGTATTCCTTAAACAGTAGCTATATGCATTTGCAAATGGATTTTGAAAACATAAGATATGCTGAATTGACCCCATGGTATTTAGTAATGACAAGAAAACAAATATTTACACCACTGTTTCACATAAGGGGTAGAAAAGCTTAGCACTCAGCTAGGTTTTTTCACATCAAGAGAAGGAATTCAATCTTAAGAATTCATATACAAAAATCACACAAAAAAAGTGTTAAATGTCAGATGTGAATGTATTTCTCTCACAAAAACTACAAATAAAAACTGGAGCAGCAACTGCTTCTAACATGCAAATATAGCAATGTAAAGGAACATGAAAAATCAAGAAAAAAAAAAGGAGAGCCAAGAATTATAATGCTTTTCCAACAAACAATCTAAAAGAAATAGAGATGAACAATTGCCCTGACAAAGAATTCAAACTAATTATTTTGACAAAGCTCATGAAGTTGTGAACATAAATACACAAAATAGTTAAATAATGTATGACAAAGGTAGAGAGAGCATCAATGAAAGTATTGAAACCAATATTTTAAGATTCACATATTATTTACAAAAATATACAAATCAGCATAATCACTTTAAAAACTCAAATGACTTTTTTATTTAAAAATATTTTTCATTTTACATACCAACCCCAATTCTTCCTCTCTCCTTTTCTCCCACCCCATGCCTTTCCCCCTGCCTACCCCTATTCACTCCTCAGAGGGGATAAAGCCTTCCTTGGGGAGCCAGCAAAGCCTGGCATACCAAATTGAGGCAGGAGGACCAACTCCTCCCCACTGTATTAAGGCTTAGCAAGATATCACACCATAAAGAACAGGCTCCAAAAAGCCAGTTCATGAACCTGGGATAAGTCCCGGTGCCACTGCCAGCACACATGCCCACACAATAGATCAAGCCACATAACTATCACCAACATTCAGAGGGTCTAGTTTGGTCCCATGAAGGTTCCCCAGCTGTCAGTCCATGGTCCATGAGCTCCTACTAGGTTGTGTCAGCTGTCTCTGTGTTTTTTTTCCTTCGTGCTCTTGACCCCTCTTGTTCATATGATCCCTCCTCCCTTTCCTCAACTGAACTCTGGGAGCCCAGCCCAGTGTTTGGCTGTGGGTCACTACATATGCTTCCATCAGCTACTGGATGTAGGTTCTATGATAACAATTAGAGTAGTTTCTAATCTGATTAAAGGGGAAGGCCCATTCAGATACCCTCTACATTATTGCTAAGAGTCTTAGCTGAGATCATCCTTGTGGATTCCTGAGAATTTCTCTAGCACCAAGTTTCTCCCTAACCCCATAATGCCTCCCTCTATCAAAATATCTCTCTCATTGTTCTCCTCCTCCACCCCTCCCCCAACACAGTCTTCTTGATCCCTCATTTTCCATTCTCCATCCCAGTTTTCCCAGGAGATCTTAACAACCTAGATGCCCATTGACCAAAGAATAGACAAAGAAAATGTGGTACATTTATACAACAGAGTATTACTCAGCTGAAAAAAAGATGAAATCTTGAAATTTGCAGTAACTAAAAAAAAAAAATCCTGAGTGAGGTAACCCAGACCCAGAAAGACAAACATGGTATGTATTCACTTGTAAGTAGATATTATATGTAAAGCAGAGGATAACCAGGCTACAATCCATAACCCAGAGAAGCTAGGTAAAAAGGGGGACCCTAAGAGGTACACACATGGAGATCTCACAAAAAGAAAACAGTCAAATGACTTTTACTAGTAACAGAAAATACAAATCTAAGGATTGAAGAGGACCACAAGAACAAAAAGCAGTCTTGAAAAGGGAAAGCAGACTATGAGAAACAAACTTCCTGATTTCAAACCATGTTCCAAAACTGAAGCATTGAAAATAGCATGGAGACACAATCTCACAGAAAACTCTCTGTTCCTCTGGCTCTTACCATCTTTCTCCCCACTCTTCCACAATGATCCCTGAGTCTTAGGTCCAGGGGTAGAAGCTACACTCATGAAGTCTCATCAGCATGCCTTCTTAAACATGACCTGAATTAGGATAACACCAATAGACTTGCTGACATTGATGGAGGAAGACTCTTGAGGTCTCAACACTAGACAAAGAATTACAGGAAACTAAGGAATGATGATAGCAAGAGGTACCCACAGATTCTAAATTCTTATCTGTACATCTGTAGATAGTGCAACTCTCACCCTTCTTGAGAGATGAAGTTTCTTTTTGCAATGGATGGAGGTTAATCAAGAGATTCACACCTGCAACTAACAAAGTGCAGAGATGAAGTGACAGGAGAGTGTTAAGCATGGCCCCTGAGTGGAACATCTATATCATTCACAAGGCTCAGGAAACACCATGAAAGGCAGAGCTGAGAGGACCCTAGAGCCAGAGTTTGGGGTGGAGTGTTACAAAACAGTGTTTTCTGTATATTGCATGGTCATAGTACTCAAGAATTCACTGCAGATGTGGTTATTTGAGCTACACTGAACAAAGTTTTGTCATAGAAATTTTGTCATGAGTCTCCACCCTTGCTCTAGGGAGTATTGAGAGTTAATAGTGGTAGAGGGAAGAGAGTCACTTTCTTTAGTAATGTAGTTACAGGTAAATGGCCCATGCTCCAATAAGTAACTTCCCACAGATAATCCTGCAGGAATTATTAAATAAATTCAGTTATATCACACATAACAAATACATGAAAGTGGGAAGTAGACTTGCTGGGAAAAAGGGTTGCAATGAAAGAAAGAGAATGAGACAGAATCATAGGGATTGAACAAGACTAATGTTTATTTTATGTATGTATTAATCTGTCAAAAGACAAAAAACAAATTAAATCAAAAATAGGACAAAGACCAAATAGCCATTTTTCCATGGAAAACATACAGATGACCATACAAAAGTCTCAATATCAGCAATAATTATCAGAAAGTTAAAGCAGATATTATGTCACACTTAATATAAAAGTTACTATCAAAGAGTCAAAAAGGTTTCAAGTTTCAGCAATGTTATACTGAAATAGGAGCACGTAAACAGACAGGCAATAGTGAGTACTTATTATAGAAGACAGTTTATCCAATATTAACATAGAATTATAAAATAATCGAGCCTCACACATGAGTGTGTAGTCAAAGTACATGGAATCTGTATGTCTAACAGACATCTATACTATCATGTCCATTGTTGCTTCAATCATAACATCCAAAACAAAAACACAGCCTTGGTGATTCAGTTGACAGAATTGTCTTATGACACTCAATTATTCTGCCCCTAAAAGGAAATGTTGACTTTTTTATAATGTGGCTCTCTAGAAAAATAGAAAAAAAACAGACACAGAAAAACAAATATTTTATGATTTTGTTTATTATGTAGAACTCAAAAAGAAAGAAAAAACTAGAATGGAGTATAATGATGATTGTTTGGAGTTCAGAGGTATGTTGATAAAAAAGGTACTGACATTCTCTTATAAAAAGTAATTCTGGAGTTATGAATTATAAAGTTGTGTGTGTGTGTGTGTGTGTGTGTGTGTGTGTGTGTGTGTGTGTGTGTGTTATGACAGCATGACAGTGCAGGGCCTATGGAGGAGCTGGAGTTACAGGCAATTATGAACTGCCACCCAATGTGGGAGCTGAGAACTAAACTTAGATACTCCTGAAGGGCAAGAAGTGTTCTAAAACATCCCCAAACCCTAAATTCTTAATATTTCAAGCACAGCATAGTAAAGACAATCAATAATGATGTCTTACACACTTAAAACGTTCTAAGGGAGTGTATGTATCTCACATGCTCCCACTAAAACCTCATCAAACATCAGCAACAAAATAGCCATGTAACTAAATGAGCTGATATGTAAGTAGGCTGATTTGGCTTTGGCAAATATTTCACCAAATAGTTACACTATAAGCTAAATATATAAAATTAGTATCAATGAGTTCTCAATAAAGCTGTGTGAGTTAATTACAGTAACTAAAATTCCATGTCCATATTACTAAGATTATATATTCATTGTGTGAATCTGTGGAGGACTGCTCTGACCATTCTTCAATTAATTGCCTGTGGGAGTCTCTGCCATAGGAGTAGCTATGCTTAGAGTTTAGAATATACTTTTCAACTTCATTTGCAGATTTGGTCATACAACTTTCTTCAGATAGGTATGGCCAGACATAATACATGCCACTTTCAAATGGAAGGGTTTTTGTGTGCTTGTACTTTTTTGTTGATGTTGTTATTGTTTTTAATGAAGTGATTTAATTTTTGGTCTTACTTCTTTTCCTGGACCATGAGAATGATATAGCCTGTATAAAGAAGAAATAGACTGATTTGTCACCCTGGATTCTAGAATAACAAGTTATAAGGAGAAAAATGATTCATATGATCCACAAAACCATGAAGCACAAATTTACATATTTATACTTAAGACTTAGAAATTATGAGGCTACTTGTTATCACAACAAAGCTAAGAATTACTAGTGTGGACATTCATTCTTGGGACAAGGCCATTCATATTATCTACAAAGAAATAATATTCTCTCTATGTGGAAATAATTCACATTTGGATAACAGGTAGCAAATCCTGAGCAACAGTTTGCATAATTTAAACATAATTTAGTCTATTCTTAACAGCAAATATTTTACAGGAGGCTCTCATCCTTTAATATACTTCATAAAATTCTAGATTCATATTCAGGAACATTTCTATATACCTGTTTCTCTAATGTTCAAGATTTTGTCCTAGTATGATAGGAGGTTAAATACAAGTGTCACTCTTATATATGGAGATAATTTTTTCAATTGAATGTGATTTTTCACTGGGGAGAGTCTTTCAAAAACTTTGTGTAAATCATTTAAGAAAAAGACATCCTTTAACACTATTAAACAATCCCTCCATAGGCACATAAACACACACACACATACACACACACACACACACACACACACACACACACACACACACACACACGCACACACACACATACACACAGTTGCTGCTGCTATTATGAAACAGGGAAATGCAGGATGTACTGGAAAATTAATTTATTCTGTTATAATCTATGAATATAGACTAACTGAATGTCTTTTAGAATTCTATCAATATTCTTTCATCATAGTAGCCATTTTTACCATGAATTTAAATATCAAAAGTCTAAATAATTTCAAAACTAACAGAATGGTAATTATGGTGATATATTATTTAGGATTTTTTAAAGCTTATCTGAGGGTACAGAAAGCAAAGCTAGCCACAAGGCATAGAGCCAGGCAATGATGGCACTTAACTTTAATCCCAGCAGTCATACTAGTTAGCCATAGAGCCAGGCAGTAGTGGTACACACTTTTTTTTAATTGAAATATTTATTTTGAGTTATATACCCATTGTTGGCTTTTTCTCCATTGAATTTATTTACAGATATTATTTGTGTAAGTTATGTCCATAAATTATTCTTTTTATTTGAATTAGAAACAAGATTATTTTACATGACAATCCCAGTTCCCTCTCCCTCCCCTCCTCCCCTACCAACCCCCAACTAAAACCCTACCTATCACATATCCTTTCTGCTCCCCAGGGTGTGTGAGGCCTTCCATAGGGGTCATCAGAGTCTATCATATCCTTTGGGATAGGGCCTAGGCCCACCCCCATGTGTCGTGGCTCAGGGAGTATCCCTCTATGTGGAATGGGCTCCCAAAGTCCACACCTATGCTAAGGATAAGTATTGATCTACTACAGGAGGTCCCATAGGTTTCCCAGGTTTCTCACTGAAACCCATGTTTCCGGGTCTGGATCAGTCCCATGCTGGTTTCCCAGATATCAGTCTGGGGACCAAGAGCTCTCGGTTGTTCAGGTCAGCTGTTTCTGTGGGTTTCACCAGCCTGGTCTGGACCCTTTTGCTCATCACTTATCCTTCTCTGCAACTGGATTCCAGTAAATTCAGTGATTAGTTGTGTGTATCTGCTTCAACTTCCACCAGCTGCTGGATGGAGGCTATAGGATGGCATATAAGTCAGTCATCAATCTCATTATCAGGGGAGGGCATTTAAGGTAGCCTCTCCTCTGTTGCTTAGATTGTTAGTTGGTGTCATCTTTATAGATCACCAGACATTTCCCTAGTGCCTGATTTCTCTGTAAACCTAAAATGTCTCCCTCTATTATGGTATCTCCTTTCCTGTTTTCTTCTATTCTTCCCCTGACTCAACCTTTCTGCTCCCTCATGTCCTCCTCACCTCTCCTCTTCTCCCCTTCTTATTCTCCTAGCTCCCTCTCCCCTCCTCCCATGCTCCCAATTTGCTCAGGAGATCTTGTCCCTTTCCCCTTCTCTCTTAGGGCCATCCTTGTTTACTAGCTTCTCTGGCAGTGTGGATTGTAGGCTGGTAATCCTTTAACTATGTCTAAAATCCACATATGAGTGAGTACATATCATGTTTGTCTTTTTGTGATTGGGTTACCTAGTTCAGAATGGTTTCTTCTAGTTCTATCCCTTTTCCTGCAAATTTCAAGATTCTATTGTTTTTTTCTGCTGAATAGTACTCCATTGTATAGAGGTACCACATTTTCTTTATCCGTGGCATACACTTTTAATTCCAGGACTCAAGAGATACACTGAGCTACATGAAATGTATCAAATCCTAAAGAGAAAAAACTCACTCAAAGATGATCTCAGCACTTGGTGTCACATGCATTTAATTTGAGAATTTGAGAAATATAAAAGGAAGAGGCAGTCTGAGTCTTGGTCGAGACAAGAAGGTAGTCTGAAGTTTGGTGGAGAGATTTATTCTCCAAATGATGAGGCAAGTCCTTCTGTGTATATGTTTGTCTTATTGGTTGATAAAGAAAGCACTGTTGGCCAATAGGGAAGCAAGATAGGTGGGGCTAGGAGTCGAGGAGGATTCTGGGAAATGTAGTAAAGAGGTGAGTTGCCATGTGATCCCTGGGAAGAGAGGACGCATGCCACTGGTGTCCTCAATAAGTCTTTATAAAATAGATTAATGGTTATGGTTGATACTTAAGACAGAGCTAGCAAATAAGAAATCCTAGTCATTGGCTAGCAGCATTGTAATGGTCTAGGTAGGAGTAAAAGATATTTCAAGAAGTAGAAATAGAAGGTATAATAATGGACAGATGGGGGTGTAGGGGGAAATGCTGACCAAGCTTGCTTTGGGCTGCATTCCCAAGCAACCCACTCCGGGAAGACCCGGACCTGGCACTCGGGGGGGGGGGTGCTACCAGCCTCACAATATCCGTGGGCTGAGCTTTGAACAGAAGGACTTGGAACCCCCATGAGCAGCACCAGGGAGTGCTGCATGAGCTCTTCCCTGTTCACTCACCGTTAATGAGGGAATCCTGGTTAGTTTCTTTTCTTCTGCTGACTAACATGCTTAAATTCAGTGGGAGGTGTTCAAGCTTGGACATCTCTTTCAGATGACTTTAAGATTTAGTTGGAATAGACACACTTAAGATATGATATTAGTAAATTATTATATTTTCTTGTAATTCACCTGTATAATTGTTAGTTATAGATAACTTACACTGTCAAGTTTTAATTCTCTTTTAGACTAAACAGGGAATTGTAGGGGGAAATGCTGCCCATGCCTGCTTGGGGTTAGAGAGATGGCTCAGAGGTTAAGAGCATTGGCTGCTCTTCAAGAGGTACTGAGTTCAATTCCCAGCAACCACATGATGGTTCACAACCATCTGTAATGAGATTTGGTGCCCTCTTCTGGACTAGCAGGGACAAGCAGGAAATCGCTCTCTTCCTCCTCCTCTCTTCTCTGGGCAGTCAGCATGTGAGCCCTGGGAAGACAGGACACATAAGGCCGGCATCCTCAATAAGCCTTTATAAAATATATAGATTAATAGTTATGGTTGATATTTAAGACTGAGCTAGAAGATAAGAAGAAATCCTAGTCATTGGCAAGCAGCATTGTAAATAATATTAATCTCTGTGTGTTATTTTGGGTGCACACATGGCAGCGGGGCTCGGGCAGCTGGCTGAAAGATTTATTGTTACATGGGGGTTGGGGAACCTGGAAGGGGAGGATTAAAAATAGAGGGGGAAGTAAGTAGATGGAAATATGGGAAGGAACAACTAACACTAAAGGCCATTTAAGGGATCAGATGGAAACCTGTAGAAGCTTCTTACATATATATATGAAATATAATATATATATATATGAAAGAAATGTAAATGGAGTCACAAAATCATAGGAGAGACAGCGCCCCACTAGACATCTTTCACCACCAAATGAATCCTTCAGCGTCAGAAATGGATTAAATTATGTTGAGTTATTAGCTTAAGGGATCCCCATGGAAATCCCCCAAAGATCTCAGGCTATTGATAATGCTATTGCTTGATCTCCACACACTGATGGTAAGGGCCTATTGCTGATGACAATACTTACATATCACATTGACCATGGAAAAGTTGAGCTTGTGCCTGACTATATCCTATACCCCTACTAAATAATGTTCATACTAATGTTCATAGTACTGGAAGGTATGCCACACACTACCAGATCAGCTACAAACCCTGCAATCTACAATGGTCATCTGCCTGCATGACACGCTACTGCAATAACGACACAAACCTTGTGGGAGGCATCAACTGCTCTCTGATTGGATTTAAGGCCCACTCCATGAGAGGGAATTTGTGTCTGACACTCCTCATGTAGCCAAGAAACTGAGAATAGATGGGACCTATGACACTGGGAGTCCAAATGCTATTGTTCTGCTAAAGAAACATAGCAATAATGACTCTTAACCATATTCTGTTATACCCACAGATCACTGCCTCACTCAGCCAGTATCAGAGAAGTTTGTGCTTGCAGTAGTAGATGGGAACTAACAAACAGATCCACAATTTGAAACTGTAGATAACAAGAGATTTTTAGATCACTTAGTCCTAAATGGAATGTCATCATCACACTCTTTCTCTCAGGGCTCAGAGAACTATGTAGAAGAGGAGGCAGAAATTTATAAGAGATACAGTGAATTGATGACAGCAAGGTAGTAGTATCTTCCAGACACACAGGACTCACACACATATTTACCACAGAGAATGAGGCAGCATGTATAGGACCTACACAGGTTCAAGCACATAGTGCTAAGAGAGAAGTAGAAATGGGCCCAAATCCCTAACCAAGATGTTATCTCCAATTGACAGCTGTTAACAAAGGAAAAATTAGTTTTTTGCTGTGGAGAAACATTAGCCACACCAAAGGGTGGGGTCCGTGCTCATCAGTAGCACAGAACACAAAATTAACTCAAAGGTATTTTTGTATACTTTTTTAAAAATCTCATATGGCTTTGCTTTGACTTTTTTTTTTGTCTTACTGGCCTTTTGCTTGTATATTATAGTTTCTGATTTGGGGTTTTATGGAATCTGTTTTGAAGGTATATATGTTTGTGGTTTTTGTACTTTTTCTTTTTTCCTTTTTATTCTGGTTAATTTATCTTGTCAGCCTGTTAATTTACAAGAGAGAAAGAAAGAGAGAGAAAGAAAGAAAGGTTATGGAGTTGGATGGGTGGAGAGCTGAGGAGGACCTGGGAGGAGTTGGGGGAACTGTATTCAGAATATATTACATGAAAAATTATTTTAAAATTATATATAAAAACATTAAAATATAGGATCAAAAATTCCTAAGCTCTGTGTTGATACTGAACATGCTCATTTTGGAAATCAATTATTTTACTACTCCTTACTTAATATTAATTTCACTGTATCTTTGCTCCTGAATACCATGTCACTTAGTGTTACCAGATTTCTAATTTTGAGTTAGATAACTGCATATTTCAACTCTGTCTTAGAAGGAGGGCAGTACTCAATTTGCAAAATGGAGACATCTTGTCTTCATTTTAGTTAATTGTTACGACTCTGATTTAAATGCATGAGCTCTTCCTCTGCTTCATCCAGTGAAATGTGACACTTTACTACATCACAACTCTTTAAGAAGAGGCTCTTACAATCCAGATCAATAATTCGTCTGGCTGAATTGATCAGCGCTTCTCACCAAACCCTAGATCCATATTAGCAAAAGTCTTTAAGTACATATGAAGCAAGCAAGTCTTCAATAATGTCTAGCTTTCATCTTGTCTTTTATTTTTCATCCCTCCTTTGAGGCATATTTAGGAGGCTTTTCAGGAAAATTGTAGACTTTGATAATAAGAATTCCATTCAACATTGTCCCTCAATATTTTAAGAGAGAAATAGTATCTCACATTTATATATTTGCTTAGCAGGAAGACTATTTAACAATCATGTAGCAGTGGAGTATCAAGTATTTATCAAGTATCTGACAAAATCATTTCCTTTTTATATTCATGACATCATATTCTGGTGTGTCAAGTCTGGTTCAATATGAAAACTTGCTTTCTTTGGAAGATTTAATTGGAAATTGGTTCTGTTGGAGAAAAGAATCCCTCTAAATCTCTTTATGAAGAAATTATTATCTTGGACATTATTTTAAATTCCCTAAAGGAAATGACTTCTCTTGTTAAAGAAATAAACTACTTTCCCAAATTTGTGGAAACCAGACCAATGTTGTGCTTCCATTGTCATGTCAAAAGTGCTAGCATTGAAAGAATTTTCGTTGGCATGAATAATCTATGAACAAATGAACACAGCATAATGAGCATTGAGTCTATAAGCAGAGGAGTTCATGTTTTTCCAACATGCATTTTATTTGGAAGAAAAAGGATGATTTTCCAAATATAGATAAAGAGGCATAAAAGAAAACCTATAACTTTGTTGAAATACAATAAAATGTATGATAGAAAGCTACAGTACTAGAAAACCTCCATGTGTATGCTGTAGGGGACAGTGTAAGCCATGCCTGCTAGAGCTGGCTACACATGTGCCTGACCATGCCTGTCAGGGCGTGGTCAAAGTGTGGTTAGGATGACGCATGATAGGGTTTTAAGGGGCTGCAAGGCACATGGGAGCCCCTTCTCTCTGGCCTCCAAACCATGCTGGCCCTGGTATGCTCTGGCTTGCATTATTACACACCTGCTAGAGGTGATGGCAGTTATGGGTATATCTGCACAAATAAAAACTGACAATGATCCAGCATATGTCTCCACAAAAATGGAACAGTTTTTCAAATATTATAACATAAAGCATGTCACCAGTATACCACACAATCCTACAGGACAAGCAATGGTTGAGAGATCTAATAGAACACTTGAGAAGATACTCCATAAACAGGCTGGGAAGACAAAAGCCCCCAAACATAGGTTGCATAATGCTTTATTAACACTAAACTTTCTTAATGCCAATGAAATAGGACAAACAGCTGCAGAAAGACACTGGACTACAGAAAAAACTGCTGAACTGAATCAACCAGTATACTTCAATGATGTACTAACCTCTGTATGGAAACCAGGACATGTGTTACATTGGGGTAGGGGTTATTCATTTGTTTCCACAGGAGAAGAAAAACTCTGGATACCATCAAAGTTGATCAAGATTCAAGTTGAAAAAAAAAAAAAACACAAACCTCTCGACAAGGACAAGTGACAAGTATTTTACTAGGCATATCTAGTAAACTAAATAGAAACCTCCCAAAGGGAAGGGAAGTGTTTTGCTTTTATCTTCATAGGAAAACTCCAGAAGTCCAAGAACACTACGTGGATAGATGCTTAAGAAGAAAAGGTAGCTATAACCATTAAACAACAGAAAGTGCCATACGGAAAACTTTACAGCTATATCTCAAAGAACTCTATTTCTCTTTACTTCCTAGTCCCCATTCAATTACATTAATGCTGGATATAGAGTTGGATTTGGCTTTCCTCCTCTAAAATCCAAGGACATTGTTTAAACTTTCGAGTTTCTGTATTATATCAAGAAGCCAATTGATGTAATACAGAATAAAAGAAGAATTTGGGGACTGTCTTTGTCATTCTTGGCTCTTCAAGGTGTACACCGTCTCACAATCATTATTTTTCCATGGTTACCTTTCCCAACATCCATACATATACAAGCAAACATTTCTCTGCTAACACTTATGTTTGAGTCCCACACAGCCAATAAAGAACCACCTGATTGCAATCCCTGGATGCTCCAGAAGGAAATTGGGCCATACCACCTAGACTACACTGGATACAATTTACTATTTTTCAATTGACAGTCCGACCAGAGCTTCAGGTACTGCCTTCAATCAAGTTGAGGATTTCAACCTAGATCTTCAATCAAGCAAATCCCACCTAACATGAACTGGATATAATCCATTAAAGACTTTCACTACACTAACATTTTCTTCTCACAGGATCCCATGAGGCTACCGCCATCCCATTTCAGTAGGAAGTAACTTGGAGGATGCTATGCCCCCTTCCCCCATTATTGTCTATTAGGGTAGTGTAAGCCTAGTTAGGGATAGCTTACTATTGTTTATGGTTGGGATTGGAAGGAGGTGTTCAGGCTTGGACACCTCTTTTCAGATGACATTAGGGTTTATCGGATGTAGACATAGTTAAGATGTGTCATAGCAGATTATTGTATCTTCTTGAATTTCACCTATATGATTGTTAATTTTGGATACTTTACACTGTTAAGTTTTAATCCTCTTTTAGACTAAAAGGGGAACTGTAGGGGACAGTGTAAGCCATGCCTGCTAGAGCTGGCTACAGGTGTGCCTGACCATGCCTGTCAGAGTGTGGTCAAGGTGAGGTCAGGATGACTCACGATAGGGTTTTAAGGGGCTGCAAGGCACATGGGAGCCCCTTCTCTCTGGCCTGCCTGCCTTGCTGCCCTTGGCACATTCTGGCTTACGTTTGGCTGGTGTTTATCTAAATAAAGATATCTTACCCTTACATGCTATGAATAATCTCGTAAGAGTATGTATGTCTTTGCTATCAACAATCAGGTATCAATAAGCTGCATGTTTCTATTTGCAAGGTCATTAGCAATATCATCAATACATGTATAGTCAACTTAAATCCTCTTTTCATCAGAATTGCCACAATCCATCCCAAAATGTAGGGGGTGGTTTTCAATTTGTGCTCACTGTTTATGAAACCTATAATAAACCTCATATCCTTTGTTACAAAGAAAATTGTATTTTCTTATGTGTTTCAGAGTAAGTACACCTCTTTTAAAAATAAAAATCAAATACTTCAGAATGTTGAATAAGGATTGTACTCAAAGAATTCCAGCTGGTTAAATTTAGGTTGCTAAACAAAGTCCAATCTAAGATATTCTTTGGCTTTAGGCCCACAGCACTTTTGTTTGATTGTAAATTGGACATATTTTCATTCACTTTAGAATTTTGCCTTTCCATGCTTTGTTCCCCTAAGAGACTCAACAGGTTCTGATTAGCATATGGGGACTAGGATACACTCCTTGCCTTCTGATTGCAACTTTGTCATTTCCAGTACTGGTATCTCTTCAATTTAAACTGAGATTTTCTATGGATAATTTTGACTAGAAGGTAAAACTTGTTGTTTTAATACATCAATCTTACTGAACCATCATTTATACATAGACAAATGCACCCATTTTAAATGCAGTGGGTTGTTATTAATGTCAACATAATCAGAGTACAGAGTATTTCTCTCACCTGATGCAGTCCTCATCTTTCACTTGGCATCAGTCACAGTGACTGATCTGTTCCCTGTAGCCATGGGTCCAGGCTCTAATTCCTTTGTATAACCTTTTAATACAGGAGAGTATCTGTGAAACTTATCCATGTTGGCTGGTGCATTAAGAGCTCACTCTTCTAATTGTATGAGAGTATTATATCATTTGTGTATGCCATGATTTGCTTACCTACTTTTGCCAGTAAACTTAGTTGTTTCTAGTTTGAGATTATTGTGGATGGTACTGATATAAATGTCCACATGCTTGTCTTTGTGTTAACAATTTAATTTCTTTTGAATAAGTACATATTTTGCTGAATTTATTTATTTTGATTTTATGTCTTGGAACTATTGTAAATAGTTGGGTTTTTTTTTTAGGCTTTCATTTCCTAGAATGTAAAATGCATTATGTATTTGTGTCTTGTGATCTTAGTAAATTTACATGTCAGCTATAGAAGGGTTTTGGTTAATTTTCAGAACTTTCTCGATGAATGAGTTTATTATCAATGAAGAAAGAGCATTTATTACTTCCTTCATAATCTATATGCCTTATTTTTCTTCTATCATTGCATTGATGAGAATCTCTGTTTAAGTATTAGTAGATATTATGCCAAAAGCAATTCCCGTTTTATTCTTAAATATAGAGGAGTAGTCAACATTTTTTCTTTTTTATTTAAATTAGAAACAAGCTTGTTTTACATGTCACATCCCCTTTCTGCTCCCTGTAGAGAGTGAGGCCTGCCATGGGGATCTTCAAACTTTGTCATATCATTTGGAGCAGGGACTAGGTCCTCCCCCATGTGGTTAGGCTGAAAGAGTATCCCTCTATGTGGAGTGGGCTCCCAAAGTCCATTTGTATACTAGGGATAAATACCAATCTACTGCCAGAGGCCCAATAGATTCCTGAGGCCTCCTAACTGACACCCATGATCAGGGGTTCTGGATCAGTCTTATTCTGGTTTCCCAGCTTTCAGTCTGGGGTCCATGAGCTCCCCCTTGTTCAGGTGAGCTGTTTCTGTGGGTCTCTTCAGACTGTTGTTGTTGTTGTTGTTGTTGTTGTTGTTCAAATTAGGAACAAGCTTGCTTCACTTGTCAATCCCTTCTCCCTCTTCCTCACCTCCCCCCCAACATCCGACCTGCCCCTAGCCATGCCCCCTCCACTTCCCAGACAGGGTAAGGCCCTCGAGAAAGTGGCTCCCCAAAGTCTACCAAGTCATCCTGGGCCAGGCCTAGGCCCTTCCCCATGTGTCCAGGCCAACAGAGCGTCCCTTCACATGGGATGGGCTCTCAAAAATCCTTCTTTTACTTCTTTGCTCATCACTCCTCTCTCTCTCTCTGCAAATGGATTCCAGGAGTTCGGCTCAGTGTTTAGCTGTGGGTGTCTGGAAATGCAAGTCAAAACAACTCTGAGATACCATCTCATTCCTGTCAGAATGGCTAAAATAAAAAACACCAATTACTGTCTATGCTGGAGAGGATGTGGAGAAAGGGGAATCACTCCTCCACTGTTGGTGGGAGTGCCAACTCGTACAGTCACTTTGGAAATCTGTATGGCGATTCCTCAGGAAAATGGGACTCAGTCTACCACAAGATCCAGCAATTCCACTCTTAGGCATATACCTTAAAGCAAAGAAGCACATTCCACAGCAAGGACATCTGTTCAAACATGTTCATAGCAGCACTATTTGTAATAGCCAGAACCTGGAAGCAGCCTAGAAGCCCCTCAACTGAAGAATGGATAGAGAAAATGTGGTACATTTACACAATGAAGTACTACTCAGCAGAAAAAAATGCAATGGAATCTTGAAATTTGCAGGAAAATGGATGGAACCAGAAGAAACCATCCAGAGTGAGGTAACCCAGTCACAAAAAGACAAAAATGGTATGTACTCACTCATATATCAATTTTAGACAAAGAACAAAGGATTACCACCTACAATCCACACTGCCAGAGAAGGTTGGTTTTGTTTTTTAAGTTGTAATGCACTTACTGGTGTTTTTGATGATGCAGCCATATAGCAGACTTGTTTAAACTGATAAAAACAGGGCTTAGTGTTTTGTATGTAATCAAAAAAAAAAAGAGCAATAGCCCCTGTGATTAATTGGCAGAGTTGTATCCAGGCTGATTGACTCTACTATACATGAAGATAGAAAGAAGCCAAAGAAACCCTGGTTACAGAAAATTGTGAATGAAAATGGAAGGCAGAAGAAGTTTGGGGACATTGTTTTATCATTTGCAGAACTCCAGTTCCACTGTAATTTGAAGAAGGACTTTGTTTCTATTCAGTACTCTGTGACTGGAAAATGAAAGAAAAATAAATTTAGCACTTACTTTATTTAGTGCAGTAACACTTCACATTTTATGATGTGTTTTCAGAGGCATTATCCTGTTTGACCTCCATAATCAACACTGAGACAATGAGTACTAGTGGCATTTGACAAAGAAACTAACATTAATCAGGATGATAAAATAATGTAATTGTTTGTTCTTTTGTTATGACAACAAAAATAAGACCACCTTTTTTAATTGGCCATCTGTTAGATGGAGAGAATTATGTTAAACACTTTAATATATCATAAATTAGAATTTTGTAAGCTATATATATTGTTGGTCTCACGTTACTAGAGAGGGATAATGATGATTGAACTGTTTTAATAATTTGTCTAAAACTACAAGCTGATAATCTATACACACAACTTAAAATTCAAGTTCATGGCTAAATTTACTCAATAAGTTCCTCAATTCTTTATCTTAAAATTACATATGAATGTATTTTATAAATATTTATCTTTATATACTACTTACACAGCTACATAATTCAAGTAATATCAACATGATTTTTATCTATCTTTAATCTTACAAGATTCCATTTAATGCCTAGGTAGTTTGGAAAGTTGTAAACAGATTTATTGTTTTTCATTTTTATAATCTAAGGCCATTGGCCATTTGAAACATAAACTTACATTTGCTAACAAATATAAAATTTTACAAACTCTGAATGTCACACCAGGAATCCAGAATAAACATGTTATATTATGTCCTCAAAATCTGATGAATAACAAATGCTTACTGGTCATGGTGACACTGGGCATTGCTGTGTATGTCTATAATCCTAGCATTTAAGAAGCAGAGGTAAAAGGATCATGATTTCAAGTCCAACTTCAGCTATATAAGGATCTTACAAAATAAATTCTTTGTGTGTGCATGTACACCTTCCAAAATTCACAAATCAAAGCCCTAATTTCCACTATGACAGAGGAAATGGGACGCTTGGGAGGTAATTTGGAGATGAGCAAGGATCCTCATGATAATATCGTTGCCCCAGGGAGTGTTGGAGGCATTTACATCCATTCTCTCTTTATCTTATGGGAATTTCATGAGATGATGACTTTGTGAAAACCAGCAAGAGGAACCTAACTAGTAGCCAACATGCAGATAACCTGACCTTCAACTTTCCAGCTTTCAAAATTATGTGACAAATAAACAGCCCAATCACCAAACATTAAATAGAGTCATGAAAACATTGCAAGAGCTAGTACCTAAACAAACATGTAAAGGACAAAAAGAAAATTAACTAAAAAGAAGATAAAACATGACACTTCAGAAAGACACACAGCCCAGAAAAACTTTGACAGAATCTTCACAAACTACTACCCTATAGAAGTCAGTTCAGTTGGAAAAATGAATTTCTCTTGTAATCAGCTTTACTCATTCACTTGCATTCTGCCTAAATTAATCTCTTCCATCTCTCTATTTGCTCATCTTCCAATGCTCATGCTACCAATTCAACTCTTACTAGAGGCTAGAATAATTCAATATTATTATATTGAGGACAAAAGTTATTTAACAGTAAATGAAAAATACTACATGTTAAACTGAAAATATATTTGAAGTGTCTGAGGCTTTCATTCAGATGTCTCAATAATAATTTTTAAAACATGACCTTTGGCTGTAATAATTGGTATATCAAATTTAGATAAAATTTAAACACAAAAAATAAGTGCATTATTTCTTTCTTGTGTTTAGTAAATTGGCAGACCTGTGTATTAAAGAAAAAGGCAGTTCTTTGAAACTTTTAGTCTCTCACTGAGAGAAACTCACACCTCAAATGCACCTGCATCCCATTGTCATAGGACTGTGGACTTGTCTATCTTTTCAAATTTTCCTAAGACTCTCTTTCATCAGAAATAAATAAGTGCACTTTTAAAAACTCAATAATATAAAAAGGTAAAAACCTGAGACAATTTCTATAAGTGTAGGATGTAAGGGTCTTCCTCTGTCTCATATCCATTCTGTCTCCTGAGTCAGGAAACACACAGGATAACCAGGTTTTTGATTAAGCTTTGACTTGGACTGAGATTTATAACCAGTCACAGGGATGAGAATAAACCATTTTGGATTCCTTGGTCCTCTACATCAACCACTCTGAGGGTCAGGGACTACTGTGGAATAAGAGACAGAAACACTATCAGAGTCTGAGGATGGGGAGGAGTACTACAACACACTGTCTTCTAGATAGGAAGCAGTCATTCTAATTATGAATTCACAGTCGCTATGATCATCTACACAAGGCATGCATGTGGCATGTGCATGTGTGTGTGTGTGTGTGCGCGCGCGTGCACGCACACACACACACACACACACGCACTCACACGCACACGCACGCACGCACGCGCGCGTGCACACACACACACACACACACCCTATGAAAGTAGAGGAGGACTAGGAAACCATTTAGGAAGAAGGACATCAGGAATTGGGTTGGGGAATAAGAGAAGGAAACCAGGGTAGATATACTCATAAGACATTGTATACAATCATAAAATTGGGAAAATAAAAACAGTAATTAAAAATTGAAGAGTTGGCCTTGAAGGAAGAAGAAGCCCCCTAGTTATAATAGCTCCCACCATCTTAACTTTTGGCATAGTAAGGATGAAAATATGTTTTCTTGCTCTTGTAAGTAGTTAATGTATGCCAGATCCTGAGTCTTCCTTTGGGAGTCTGCAACTTCTGTTTTCTATCATGAGGACAAGCACAAACAGCAAGCAGGCCTGCCTGATTTCTCATCCAAGCCAGGCCCTTCACTGCCAAGAGGGAAGGTCAGAGGTCTCCTCTACATAATATCAAGGGAGGTAGTAAGAGGTCTCTATATAATGAGGTGGCTAGGAGCCATAAATGAGTAAACACGGGCAACTGAATTATGTAGAGGCAGTACAGCAGCAATGATGTTGATAATGATGTTGTTGTTGTTGATGATGATGATGATGATGATGATTCTAAGATACTGATAATGTGAAAATAATGCAATAATAGTTCCAAAACTAGTAGCAGTTATTTGTAGTTATGACTTCTATTTAGTAAGAAAAAGAATTCCTATTTTGCATTTAACAGAAAAATTTTGCTTCTATTAGGATATTAAAATCCTTCAAGTTGCAAAAGTAAGTTATAATTTAAAGCAGAAAAAGTAGTTTCTAGAATGACTGGAAATAGACATTTCTGACTGCTTTTGATTATCCACATGCCTCCAATTATCTGTAGGAAAAGATGTCACCTTACAATTATGAAAATTACTGTGTTTGATTATAATATATATCATTGTAACTATAAAATACTAATGGTCTAACATAATATTTCAGCTAAAATTCTGGTTTTAAGAGAAGGAACTATAACCTGAGAAACAGAGGTGGTCTGCAACAGAGTTTTTAAAAATAGTACAACACACTCCCTACTATCTGAAAGTGAAATAGTATTCAGAAGACCTCAGTAGTTTGAAACAAACTCCTTAGACACCAAACTTTATTATTTTGTGATTTTAGTTGCAATAAGAAGTGTGCAATAACACTACCATAATATCTATAATATGTACCATAAATGTAAACTTTATTTTACCCCTTCTACTTTTATTCAGTCAACAACTATAAATTATCTGTTATAAGCAAAACTTCAGAATAGACCAAATGAAACAAAATTTTAAAAATGGTCATGAGTACAGAGCCAAGGTTCCTTAATGCCACTTATATTTCTCTTTAAAGTTTTCTTTCTCCATAATTTTGGTTGCTTTTCACAGGCACATACTATTAAAAAATCACAAATGATTCTTAAAAGATGAAGAAAACCAAGACAAATTAACTAAACAGTGATTCTTTGCTCTTGTCACTTTGCTCTTGTTCTCATATCATAAACTGAGCAAATGAAGCAATACACTTTGTCAGAAGACTTAGGCACTTGCTACCCAAACAAAAATAATTTTAGTGACTATAGCCTTATCAAGCCTATTGTCCTCTTTAATTGTTCCCTTTCATTATACTTTGTCTGGGGCTTGGCATCTGTATCCCTCTCTTCCAAGTCCTGTGAACCTCAAGTATCCAGACATGTGACCACCATTTGCTATGCTAGCCTTTCTTTCTCCCACTAATCTTTGTTTAAGCCACATCTATATGCTCAACACAATTTAGCATACACTGTCTTCAAGCTGTAGTACTTGACTCACCCTGAGTCAAGCCTTCAGCTTATACATCTCTTAAGATTCGGCACATAGCGAGTGTTTAAGAGCTACTTCAGGAATGGAGTGATGGCATATTCACAGAAGATTCTGTCTCAATGACAAACCCAAAGGGACTTTGGTTTCAAAAGCACACTTTTAGAAAATAAGCTTCTCTCAAACAGAAATAAGCTCATCTTAAAAGAAAGCAGGTCATTTGTCTTCAAATATGAAACATATTGAAAGTCAGAGTGAAGAGCAAAAGCAATCAGAGTTGACTTCTGAAATCCTGGGACCCAAAGTTTAGGCTTAGTAAAGGAAATGTAGTATACAATTTGATTACCCACCACTATTTTGAATAAAAAAGACTGTAATCAGATATCAGGACTGATGCTGCCAACTGAGTCACCCAAAGGTAAAATGACGTGTTCACTGCCAGCTCAACTGTCTGGCATGTTTGCTGCATGACTCAAATGCTGTTTCCAATTGAGTTATTTTTCTGTTTTTTTGCTAACTCATCATTGATTTCAGTAAACATGAGACAAAGATAGGAGACCTGGAAGGGCTGAAAGTAATAGACGAAGGCTATGATTCAGATTTTCTATTCACGGTTCACCTTCTATATAGTTTTTGACATATAATCTGAAAATTACTGACTTTTTGCAGTAAATTGAACCAAAAAATAGCCCACCTACTGGGTGGTGTTACAGCACACAAACACTTTCAATGAAAATGCTACTTCAAATTAAGTCTCTGATTCTTATTTGCTTTTCTGGTGTTTTTTCCTCTTTAATTATCAGTTTCAGAGAATTTTCTTTTTAGTCTGTCTTCCTTGTGTTCCTCGGAGGCTGCATAATTAGAGCATTCAGTACTTCCTCATCAAACTGGAAACTAAGAAAACCTTGTTCAGTTTCAGTGTAAAAGTTTGAAACTTGGAACTGGGTGGATGTAAGTTTTCCTGAGGTAGACAAACCTTTCAGCAAGTTTTGTGAAAATCTGGGATGAATTCAAAGACAGCCTGAGCCAATTAGTTTTTTTGGCAGGGAACATTGCAGCATATGACGCTTGTGTCTGTGTGAGATGGCTTTATATAAAAATGGGTGACTTTGGATGGATTTGGCTTTGAATATGTTGGCTCCTTTTACCTAGAGGCATAAAATGAGATTCAAGCTCATAGAATCCTATCCTCTCAGGTTTCTTCCAAACAGATTTGTCTGCTGCCATTTCCTTTCCAAGGCAGAATAGTTCTTCATTCAATACTGAATGTTTTCCCCAGTTTCTGTTAACACTGGCAGTTATTTCCATTTGTGGAATGTGCATCAGTTAATGATATTAAACAAAAGGAGATAAGCTCCAAATGATAAGTGCCATAAGGTAGTCTTTTCTTCTCTAGTCCCAGCATCTAACACAGTGGTTCTCAACCACCGTGGGTCATGACCCTTCAGGGGATTATCAGATATTTAGATTACAATTTACAACAGCAACAAAACTACAGGTATGAAGTAGTAACAAAATAATTTTTGGCTGGTGGTCACCACAACATGAGGAACTGTATTAAAAGACAGCAGCATTAGGAAGGCTGAGGACTACTGATCTAACATAAGCCTTGCTCATGAAGAAGTATTTGCATGAATAAATAAGTTCTCATAGCTCTAAAAATATAGTGGAGCAACAAAGTTCCTGTGGAGTAAGGGGAATATCCCCAGTATCAGCTCAACTTCCTTAGGCTTCCTGATGCTACACTTGTTTGCACTTCTTCAAATATTCAACTTGCCAGATAACTACAAGATTAAGCAAGGAAGTCTATGCTACCACCAACCATGTTTTTTGCTTAAACATAACAATAGTGGTATTAAGGGTATACAACAGCTGAGAAAATTCTTAGAATAACTGCATGATTTTGAGTAAAATCATTGGAAAATAATTGCAAAATGTGTCAATGTTTTTATTTTGTCTCATAATTTGGAAAAGGGCTAGTGAAATCCTTGTTATATGTGACTATTTTAAGTTCAAGAAGATAAGACATTATGCAGTACCACACAAGTGATTAGGAGAAAATAGATATGTGAACCAGGTCATGAGTCTCTATGCCAAATATTATTTTCACTCCACCACAGACAAAAATCTTTCTTCCCTTATTCTTTTATCTGTATCCCAAAGAGACCAAAACCATTGTTTTTGTTTTAACTAAAAGTCAAATGGATCTCTGAAATCCAGGAAACTAACTAAACCCACAAATATAATCTCAGTATAAAAATCACTTGCCTTTGCAAAATTTTTATTTTTATTTTTGAAGAGAACAGAACATGTACTTAACCTATATTCCTCAAAGTACCACAAAAGGCACACAACTGGTTGGTGTGTGATTTGATTTTGCTCAAAACTAGAGGCACAAAGACACCTACTCTCCACCATCCCAGTGCTCAGCAGTATCTGCTCTGAAATATGCCAAGTATAAATTAATAGCTACTGAACATCATCCAAGTATAGATTATGTATCTACAGACTCAACCATTCAGGGTTCAAAAATATTAGGGGGAAATATATATGCACCAAGATTTCTCTTTTAAGTCCTAAAGACATCATCTGTTAGGTTCCGAGTTCTATTTTGACAATTTAAGTTTATGATTATAAGCATGGAAAACAAATTATTCACAAACAATAGCATGTGCATTATTTGACATGAATGAGGATCCCAAGAAAAATGAGGAAAAAAGAAAACTACAGTCTATTAAGTTTTGGAAAACTTCAAGAAAGTAGGGAGAATTGTCTCAGCAAATAACTAATGAGTTGAAAGGTACATATTTTACAAAGGAAAATTTCCCGAGGTACATATTTTCATGCAAGGGCACAGGGAGTGGACGTTCTCCTCCATTAAGATTCTGTTATCTGTCCAAGATAGGCATGTGCTGAAATCAGATGAGCCTTGACCTTCAAAACAGCCTCCTAAGTCTCCACATTCTGTCTATAATATGACACAATAAGCCTGAGGCTAAACAAGCATTTGAAGAAAATTCCAGCCCTATCCTCAGGGTACTAATCAATAGATTATCCATCAAGGCCAGATCTATCTATGCTAAGAATATAATGTCAGTGTTAATCCAAGTCACAATCACTTGCAGTTGAAAAACAATTCACCCCAGCTCTGCCTGGCCATTCTCATTTTCTTTGTATCCTAGAAGAATTTGATGTCTGTGAGCAATATCACAATTTTTTAGCCTAATGTAGAAGGACAACCCAGCAATATTATTTTTGGGGGAGATTATATCATATGTGAATATGCTACATGGAAAAATAAAATGTTAGACATCAAACATCATAAATACATTTTTTTATTCTGGACAGGCTGTTAAGAACACAATCAGTTTTATCATTAGGAAAGGCTTTATTCTATTTCTGTGGAGAAAAATAACCTCCTCCCTGCTGTGAAATGTACTTAATTGAGTTCCGGATTGCATGGCTTATACTGTGGCATATCACTTGAACTTTTGACTAAGTGTCATTCTCTCAACAGAATCTTTACTTATCATAAGAGCAGGGTGCTAATCAAAAGGAATTATTTAGTAATTATATTTTATTTCTAACTCTTAAGTTTACCATTCTGTTTTGGACTGCATACCAATTGTAATTTTTTCTTGTGTATTTGCCTAAAGACAATCTGTTAACTGTCTGTTATCTAAGCAAATATAGATGTGATGCCCCTCGTGTGACCTCATTGATGGATGGCTATGAGTTGAAATGTTTTAGAACATAGTATTTAAAGCTGTAATTATCAGATGTATCCATCAGAATTATACAGAGAAACAAAAGCTATAGCATATGAGACAGATGGGGGTATGGGTGGCAAGCAACTGACATTAATAAACATTAACCTAAAACTGATTAATAAACATTAATAAACATTAATAAACATTAACTTAAAAACTGTAGACTCTCCCAACAGAGGTTTTTTTTCAAAAAATATTTAATGTTTCTTAAATGTCTCCCAATTTATATAGACATATGTATGTATGAATAAATGAATGCATATTAAGGAATTAGCTCATGGGATTTTCAAAGACAAGAAAATATCAGAATATTAAGTCAGGAAGCTAGAGATTCAGAGGAGACAATGATCTAGTTATATCCCAAGTACAAAGACTTAATAAGTGAGAGAATTGATCTTGCAGTTCAAGTTCAAAGTCAAGAACAAAAAATAGAATCTTAGTTCAAGGCAGTTAAGCAAGAGTCTCCTGTTCCTCTTTGCAGGGTCAGAATTGTTTTCTTGATACCATGAACTAATTGTGGAGGTCTCCCCATGTCAAGGAAAGATATCTGTTTTCCACAGTCAATCATTTTAAAGTTTTTTTAAAATGATTTCCATATTTATTGATTAGACTGTTTATAACTCTTCTGTGATTGCAAACATTCAATTTTACCTGAGTATTTCTATTCCATGGTCTTAATATTGCTTCTGCCTTATGTTTTCTTCTTGAGTCCTTTTATATTATTTTACATTTTTGGCAGTTTCTTTGTGTCATGAATTTCAATTATTTTTACACATCATTATTCTCTTTTCCCTTTCCCCTCACTCCTTATTCTTTTCAACAAACCCTGATCTTAATTTCATGTCTTTTGTTTCCATGACCCGTTGAGTTTAATCATTGCTGTCCTGAGCATAGATCAAGGATTCCCTCCTAGACCATGAGAATTAGATCAGTGACTGAAGTAAGTGAAGAAAATGCCAGGCTTTCCCCCATCAGCTATTAATTGCCAACAGTAAAAGGGTGGAACCACATGGTTTTCCTCTCCCCCACCCATGGTAAAATGTCAAGGAAGATAACCACAGCTGCAGGGAGGTTATGAATAAAATGGTCATATCATGTGCAAAAGACATCTTTTTGTAGCAACGATTTCTATCATTTCTATCCTTCAGCCCTTGCCTTCCTCTCTCCCTTCTTGGAAGGAGAGTCCCAGTTAGAATCAATTATTCAGTGGTCACTTACTCTTGGCATTATTTTTTCTCTGCAGGTTTTTTTTTTATTTGAATTAGAAACAAGATTGTTTTACATGACAATCCTAGTTCCCTCTCCCTCCCCTCTTCCCCTGCCACACCCCCAACTAAAACCCTACCTATCACACATCCTTTCTGCTCCCCAGGGAGGGTGAGGCCTTCCATAGGGTGTCATCAGAGTCTATTGTATCTTTTGGGATAGGGCCCAGGCCCCCCCCCCCCCCACCCCAGGTGTCTTGGCTCAGGGATTATTCCTCTATGTGGAATGGGCTCCCAAAATCCACACCTATGCTAGGGATAAGTACCTAACTACTACAGGCGGTCCCGTTGATTTCTGAGATTTCCTCACTGAAACCCATGTTCCTGGGGTCTGGATCAGTCCCATGCTGGTATCCCAGCTATAAGTCTGGGGACCAAGAGCTCCCTGATGTTCAAGTCAGCTGTTTCTGTGGGTTTCACCAGTCTGGTCTGGACCCTTTTGCTCTTCACTCATCCTTCTCTGCAACTGGATTCCAGTTCAGTTCAGTGATTAGTTGTGGGTGTCTGCTTTACTCTTGGCATTTCACAAGTTTTTTTTTTTTTCTCTGCAGTAACCATCAACCATTGCAAAATGAGGCTTCTCTGGTGATGGCTGAGATCAGCAATAATATATGGGTTTAAACATGAACAGAAACCTTCTGACATCTAGTTTGACACTAGATCCATTTAGCAAAACAACAGTTGAAAGTTTCTTGTGACCTATGATGGCCTATGACCTCTTAAGCCAGAGGCTCCAGACCAGTTTAACAGAATCAGAAATATGTTTTCCTGTGGAGTGGGCCTCAAATCCAATCAGAAAGATGTTAGTTACCACCATAATAGTTGTACCTGGGAACACACCTTGCCTGGCAGTTGTTACTACAACTTGGAAGAATCACATCTGAATATGACTATCAGTTCCTTCTCTCCCCCAGAAGCTTGTAAAGCATTTTATCTACTAGGAAAGCTAGACAGGAGGTAGGACGATTTCATCTTAGTTCCAACTTGATTTTTTTAGACAGGGTCTCTCTATATAACCTTGAATGTCCTCGAACTCCCTTTGTAGATAATGGTAGCCTCAAACTCAAAGGGATCTACTGGCCTCTGCCTTCCAAGTGCCAGGATTAAGGCAGGTACCACCATGCCCATCCTCCAGCTTGAATTCTTTATGACCTGTAGCCAAATTGTGTGTATTGGGGTCTTACATTCTAGTACTGGTGTACAACCAAGAACAATAGTTATACATGCATTGTTGGGGGACACTCTGGGCCCTCCCTGACCTATATCGTATAAAGAAATGTTCCACATCCAGTACTGAGATTTTCATTTAATTACCTATGGCTTCTAAGAGAAGTGTTATTCACCTATGTAGTGTATCTCTGTCCAAACTCTTTTTAAATTATGTTTTAATAAAATTTTAATAAAAATCTTACCAATAAATGTCTTTGTAGACACAACCCTAGTTAATTTGACAAAATGTCTGGGCATTCCATGATATAGTCAAGTTAATGTAAGAATTAACCATCATTTCAAGTGAATGTGGCATTTTGTTTTGTGTGAACTAGTGAAACTGTTTTAGCAGTTTGTATCCATTAACCTGGAAAGGACATGAGACTCCATTCCAATTCCAAATACTAGGTAAGGAAATAATTTTAGTAATTTATCATAATGTTTCTAACAAGAAGAAATATTATAATTTAGTTGTGATCTGCTACACACAATTTGTTTTTATGTCCTTCAAAGATAGCACTCTATCGTTTTTATTTTGGACATTTTTCCTTCCTATTTGTCAGTAAACCAAAATGAAAACGATCTTTAAAAACTATAATAAAATATACTGTAGAGACATAAAATTAGCATTAATGAGTAGTAACCTAAAATGCTATAGAAACTCCCTATGCAGATGTCATCGATAATTTTGTTTGGTTTTGAGTGTACACTATTCTTTATTTTACTTCTACTGGGGAATAATAAACATGCTCAAAACTGGTGGCAAAAATTCTACCCGGGTACAAACAAAATGTATGTGTTCAAGTTCCAGTTCAAACATTTAATCAGCTACATAAGCATTGGCATAGCCCACAATCAGTGATTCAGTTTCCAGAAGAAGACAATAGGAAAATCATACGATTGAAATGGAAATTTCTTGACAATTCTGAATCATGGCCCTTTCTCTACTTTGTACAATGAATGAGCATGGGTTGCCTCTAAACAAAGTGTGAAAGCTTGTGATAGGCATCTGTAGGTCTTGAAAGAACAAAAAACCCATTGTTCCTTTACCTAAGTGGCTCACTCCTAAAAAGAAAGAGAAATAAACCCATAGTTTTCCCTAATGCAAGGAAAACTGTGGTGAATATTTAGTTCAAGGCTCAAAATATAACTCAACCTTCATAGTGCTGGACATTGTTATATAGGTCTCTAGGGAAGAAAAAATCGACAAAAGAGAATATATATATATATATATATATATATATATATATATATATATATCCAGTGGGTTTTAAGGAAAAAAAGAACTTAAACAGGGTTTGAATACAACCAAAATGAATTGTATGCATGTATGAATTACTTGACAATAAAAATAATATATTCAGGAAAAAGTGAAGCATAAGGCAGACTACCCATGGAGGTTTGAATAGAGGTACTTCAGAATCTGAGCATGGCAAAACCATCTCACTGGTAGTCTTCAGTTGTGCAAATATAGGAGCAGAAAGTAGTCTCCCAGAGTTATCTAGGAGAGATGGAGATTGGTTGGAATGGTGATGATGAATACTTTAAATGGTCATAGTGTCAACATCAAAAATAGTCAGAAGAATGTATTATAAGAGAGTAAACATTTGTAGATGGGGCTGGGATATCATTCAGATCTAACATACAAGTTGATACTAAGTGACATGAGGAATAGTAAATTAAAATAAGAAAAAAGTCATTACATTCATTTTTAGATTAATTTTTAGATATATATGTATTTAACAATATAGCCTCCAAATTCCTTTTTCAATAAATGTCAAAATTATAAGCAAAATTAACAAATCAAAAATTATACAGAGATTTCAATATAATTTTATGTCAGGCAGTCAAAATAGGAGATAATATATTCCAAGAGCAGAATTATTGATTCAATTTAGTTGACAAGTATGGAATGCCATGCCCAAGAGTTAAAGTAAGTCATTAAACAATGGTGGATTTAAGTATACTACATTTCTCTGAATGTCAACATCTTCATTTTTATCATGCAGATGTTAGAATTTCTGATTTGAACAAGTACAAGAGGCACAAAACAATTGTTAAATATAAAAGAACCTGAAATATTTCAAAGCACTACATGGATATGATAGATTGTAACAACTGAACAATTTCCATTCATTTTCCACTTATAACTATAAAGCATAGACACTAATGCCAAAATACTCATAAACTTTTCTCAACTGCATTTGACAGATTATATTCTCCAATGAAGATTAAAGCAACACAGGCATGATCATCCCACCATGTTCTTATGAGGTGCAGCTGGCTCACTTCGCAGGAAGGCCTCTTGGAATTTGAGCCGATCTTTATTACTCCTTTAAGCCAATAGATTGTGAGGAAGTGACTCTGTGCATATTCATAGTTTGTAAACAAAATCAGTATTTTTCTTGGTATACTTGGTTTTGGAATCAAAGCCACGTGTTCAGCCCAGCTAAGCTCACAGACAAGCCAACCATAACTATCAGGCAGGAGGAAATAAATTTAAATACTCCAATGCCCAGCCTTCAGCACTCTATCAGACAAGACACCATGGAACAAAGACATTCCTCAGCATGTCTGAAACTGTACACACAGTTGCTGTGAAATAATAAATCTTCATTTTTTTCAGATATTTATTCCTGGGATACACATCACACATTGCTAATCCACCCAGTTTTTCACCAAAACTACTAACCTAAAATTAAAACAGCCTCTATTTCCTCCCCTGTTAGAGAAAATTTTTCCACAGAACTCATAAGGCTGACAACACAGATTTCAATAGAAGTACACAAGAAATACAACCTCTAAGAAATGTTTGCAAACTTGAAGTTCTCCCTTGTGTGGAAATGGGGCAAAGAAGAGCAAGCTAATGAAAGATGGTAACTTGTAAACTCGCAACCTGATAACACATCCTCAAGCCAACCTCCCACGTCTACATTTTTCTTGAAGCACATGCACGCAATATTTAGTGCTGCTAGAACTCTGCTAGGAAGGCTTTTATCCCTGCAAAAGAGTCTATAGCCAGGAGCTGCCTGCTGGCATTGCACGAGGAACACACCACTTTTCAATACTAGAATTTACTCTTTGACTGACTGACATACTCTAACCCATCTCCGAAGGCGTCTTTGCCTTTGTGACTGACAGGGCCAGGAAAACAGGCTTGTAATTGCCTCTTATTCCCATGCAGGAGGCTGGTAGAGAATGTGTGTTTTGGAGTGTCTGGGCCCTTCCACTAGGCAAGGATCACAGACTCCATGGGAGGAGCAATTCAACTCTGTGGGAGAGACAAAGGGGAAAGAGAAGCATAGAGAACTAGGACTGATCTATTTGTGTCCGGATCCTGATGTTGCCGGCTCATTTGGCCAGTTACAGGGACCTGTTTAAAATATGTCAAAACTGATGTCATAACACACTTGTGTTTGCCTGTTTCTTCTAAGGAGTATCTGACATGCTCTTGTTTCATCCACATTCCCTCAAAGAATGTCAAAAATGGGGAATCGGCTGTGGCACATTCTGCTGAAGTAGGAGCTTGACAGCTAACAAGATATCAAGCAGTCCTCATTTCAAGGGATTTGGAGTAGGGACATATGCAGTGTTTGTCACAGTACAACATAGTCTGCAATTAAAAAGAAAATGTCCCAAGACAGGATATCTGTGGATTCCAAGAGAACAGACTTCCATAAAGAAAACTTAGTGACTGTTCTGTCATACACAGCAAGGAACACTTCGAAGAACAAACCTTGGGAGTTGCTACAAAATTACAAAGAAAGTATACAAGTTTTACACATCTTTCTTTTAGTGTCAATCTTCACATAATAGTCACATATTCTTTACAATGTAGAAGCTGAGGCCCAGAAACCTATATAACCAATTTATAGTCACAGAACCCCATTAAGGATGAAGGAAACATTACTATCTAATCTGCAAAGTTCTTTTCACATCATTTCCTTTCCTAAGCCAGATTTATTATTTTTAATGTTTTAGTTGAAATAGGATATAATCACTTTCTTCCCCCCTGTCCTCCCTCCATCCCTTCTCAGTTTCCCTCCCAGAACTCCTTTCATGCCCCCCACTTGCAAGTTGATACTCTTTTTCTTTAATTATATTTGTTACATATATATGTGTATCTACAAATATATACATACAACACAAATATATGAACAGCCAATAAGGGAACCAATCCCTGAGTGAGGCTAATTCTCCATCTCCCAGAAGTCAATAGTGGCCTGTATTTTTGCCTAGGGATGGGACCCTGTGAAATTGTTTCCCTTCTATATTAACATGTCCACCTATATTTCTATTTTTCCAAACTTGTGTATGCAGTCATTTCTAGGAAATGTTGTTTCACAGCAGAATCCCAAATATTTTGACTCTTATGTTCTTTCTGTCATCTGTTCTTAAATGTTCCCAGAGTCAAAGATGCAGGAGCTATGGTGTAGATGTATCCATTAGGACTTGGATCCCTAGGATCTATTGATCTTTGCAATATGTCCAGTTGTGATTTTTTTATGATAGATGCTTCTTTGATGAGGGGTATCAGCTACACTCATCTGTGGGATTAAGGATAAGATTTAGAATGTAGTGAAGAATTATACTGGTATAGCAACATGGAGGTAGTAGAGTTTTTGTATGGCTCATGACCTCACTGTTGCCAGGAAGCTGACTAGGTTTCCAGTACCAGTACTGAAGCATGAGAGACAAATGACAAGATGGTTTGATAAAACCTCAAGTAATCATTGTATTTTACAGTTACCTAAAATTAGGCAATATATATGCATGTATATGCATATATATGGATATATATATCCATATATATATATATATATATATATATATATATATATATACACACTTTAGAGGAAGTTAAACCGCTTGGGTTGACAATGCTCCCCACAAGAACCGCAGACTAACAAAATCCCCAGGACCAGACAGAAGAAATCTCCTTTCAAAGAGCTGGGCAAAGAAGGCCAAGTGACTCCCCAAACAATATAGATTGTTGATACAGCTCCTGGTTGCTTCTTATGGGTTGAGGATGAGTCCCTGCTTCTGAAGACACTACACACCTGGCACATAGGACTCAGATGATTGGAATTTGATCTGGACTGAAAGCCTCTTTCCTAAAGTCTAGCTTCCATGCTTCCAGAAGGGAAGCATTTAAACAGACTTGTCCAGCTGCAACCCTCACAAACCACGACTATTGCCAGCATAGCAAGATATGCATAAACGTTCAAGAAATAGCACCCCAATGTCAGTGGCAACCAGCAGCTGTCTATTTGAATTTAAGACTAACTCAATAGGAGGGAAATCTAGCTAGATTTATTTTGGACTTCACTCATGTCACTCTCCTTCCCACACTGTCTGTCTATCAGGAGTTCTCAGCCACCAAGTCACCTTTACTAAAGATGGGAAAAAAAAGCATACTTCTTTCCATCTCAATTGTTTACAGGGCTCACTCTGTGTCAGTGCTACTAGTTTTAGCTTTTGGATGCTGTAAGAAAATGCCTGAGATAACTTTTAGAAAGGAAGTTTTCATTTTGGCCCATAGTTTTGAAGTTTTCAATCAATGATCACTTTAATGCTATCATTTTGAGGCTTGTGGGTAACACAAAATATCAGGAAGGGAATGTGTGCTAAAGCAATCTGCTTTCTTCTACCAGAGCCCATCTCCTAAAGGTTCCACTGCTTCCCAATGGCACCACAGGCTGAGGACCAAATCTTTAACACATAGGTCTTTGGGTGAGTTCAAAAGACAAGCTAGAGCACTACTCAAAGTGGGACATACAGATCAACAACCTCAATAAGACACAGCTAGTTGTCCACTCTGCCACAGACCTGCTGACAAGAATCTGACAAGACAAGAATCTGAATTTTTAACTACCTTCCCAGGTGACTCACAGCATTCCATCATTGGAGGGAAGTCTTTACACAGCAGTGTAATTGATGTCTTATGCCAGGTAACTGATTGTAGCTGGCCTGCTATGTGTCTTGTTTTAAGATGTGAGGTTCCAGTCTAGTTGCTGGATGAAGGTTCTATGATAATAATACAGGTAGTCATCAATCTGTCACTGACGGAATCTGCATAGGACCAAACTAGGCGCGCTGAATGTGGATGACAGTACTGTGGCTTGGGCAGTCTGTGGAGCCACTGGCAGTGGGACCAGGATTTCTCCCTAGTGCTTGAACTGGCTCTTTGGAGCCCATTCTCTTTGGAGGAATACCTTGCTCAGCCTAGATACAGGGGGAAGTGCTTGGTCCTGTCTCAAAGTGTGTGCCAGACTTCATTGAGTCCCCATGGGAAGTCTTACCCTCTCTGAGGAGTGGATGGGGAGTGGGGTGGGGAGGAAGATGGAGGAATCAGGAGGAGGGGAGGGAATGGTAACTGGGACTGGTATGTAAAATGAGAAAAGATGGTTTTAAAATAAAAAATAAAAAAAGATGTGAGGTACCAGGTAAGTCTGTGAAAATTTTCCAAGTTGTATATGTCAAGGAAATTTCATCTAAAGTGTTGCAAGCCATGATTTGATTGCCTTTTTATATTAAGGGGGAAGACTGAAGAAAACTAATTTCTGAATCCATTTTCCTCTCAATTTTCCATGAGTAACAATACAGCAATTTCCTGGTCTTTCTGGAATTCATCCTGAAATCCGTCTTGCTGTGTTTATCTCCTACAATCACAATCTGTTCTTCTTTGGTTATTATCAGAGCCTTATCATGGATGTTAGCAAAGTTCCCAATGTGTTAGCTTCAAAGTCCATAAGAGCTGAGTATTGTGAAGGGGACCATACAGGAAAGGAATAGAATACACAGTATTTTTTGCTGAAATTTCTTAATGTGCCATAGAGAAAACTTACAGAAATCATTTAATAGCTATAAACCTGTAATCGTACCTTGTTGAGCAACATAATTTAACAAATATTTTCTTACATTTTGTGTATTGTAGTTCTAAGCTAACAAGGAATTTCAGTTAAATGATCCCCAGAGGTGAAGAAAATAGCAGTCTCAAAATGATATTCCTGGTGTTGATTAACACAGCTCATCAGAAATGCTGTTTTTACGTTACTCTTAACTTATTTTGGAGCAGAGGGGTCCTAGGAGAGGTATTTATCACAAGCTAACTTAGTTCTAGCCACTGAAGTAATGTTGATACAAGATGGTGGGGCCACTGACAAACATTGATTCTCTTTTAAAGGATGGTTGCAGCTATTTCCCCTCTGCATTTTATCCTCAGAAGCATTCTGTCACAGCTGTCAAAGTTCCCCTACCTTAGCAAGTGACCCATCACAGTGATTTGTAAAAACTGACTTTAAACCCTGGCTCAGAGGGGCTGTATCTCAAGAAAGGTCTTGGAAGATGTAAGGTTAAACTGATGGATAGCTTGAACTAAAGCATGATGGTGTTCAATATCATTATTAACATCCCAAGGACAGAGCAGGAGCCTGGAATCTGAGAAGTCAAACTGTGCCAACATTTGGTGATTGGTCCAAACCTAGATAAAGTGTGTAACCTCAGAGAGAAGAGAAACATCCTGATGTGGTTTGGATAGAAAGTGTTCTCTGACAAAAGGCTCATATGTTGAAGGCTTGGTTCTTAGCTTGTGGCTTTATTGAGGGGTGATTGGATCATGGAAGTGTTCATTTCATCAGTGGATTGGACTAATCAGTCAGTGAGTTGAAGGCTGAATAAACTATTATGAGGGTCTTGTTAGAGAGAGTATAGCTGAAGATCTGCCTCTAATGGTTGTATATTGTCCCAGGACTGCAAGAAGGTCTAGAGGAAGAGAAGATAACTGAGGGCATGCCTCTGTAGGTTGTGTATTGTTCTTTTCCCTCTACTTCTGGTTGTGATAAGGTGAACAGTTTTCCTCATACACAATAAGAAAAGAAAAAGGAGAGAAGACACACAAATGTGCCTCAAAAGGAAGTGTGTCTTACAGTGACAAATTCTAATGCCTGTTCATAATCCCATTAAGAGATAACAGAGATATTCCACCAGTCCCTGGCTAAAACTTTATAATAATGACATTAAGACCCAAGAACAGAGGTTTTTCATAAGGACAAAGTTTTTCAATGTAAAGAACTGACCTTTTAAATGTTGTGGCTGTATTTATATTGATTTTTCTGGTCAGTTATACTAGAGAAAGCAATGCTCCCATAGTCTCCCTTCTCTGCCATAAAGAACTCAAAACTTCTGTGCTTTAGATGATAAAGGCTTATTCTGTATGCTTCACAACTCCTGCAGCCATTCACAAAGAGAAAAGACTTGATGAGTATGCATTGGTTGCTAAATTTCTTCTTTTTCAAATTGTCTGAGAATTTCATACACACATATAATGTATTTTGGTCAGATCCATACCCTCTCCCCCTGGCATTCTATTTCTTCCCTATCTCTCCAACACTCCCATCATGTGTTCTTTCTTGAAGCCCACTCTGTCCACTGAAGTGCTGCCAGAATGTCGGTAGGTATATTAATGTGGACTGGAGCATGGGTAGACTTTTGGGAACCACATCTCTGAAGAATACTGACTCCTACTCCTACAGTAGCTCATCAGTTAGGGGTGGGACTTCATGAGCTCAAAGTCTCCAAGAGTTGAAATGTTACTTTTTTTAAAAAAAATTTATTTTATTTTATTCGTTCAAATTAGGAACAAGCTTGCTTCAGATGTCAATCCCTTCTCCCTCTCCTCCCCTGCAACATCCCACCTGCCCCTAACCATCCCCCCTCCACTCCCCAGGCAGGGTAAGGCCCTCAAAAGGGGCTCCCCAAAGTCTACCACATCATCCTGGGCCAGGCCTAGGCCCTTCCCCATGTGTCCAGTTCAAGAGAGCATCCCTTCATATGGGATGGGCTCTCAAAATCCTTTCTTTTTAAAGACCTTACATATTTAATACAGTGCGTTACCCCTGTACAAATGGAAAAAAATTAAGTTCAACATTTCTAGAACAATATGGGTGTTAATTTTTGTACAATGCCAACTGAACGCGGTAAACTGGGACACTTTTTTCCAAACTTGACAGCACAGATAAGTTTCCAAAATTTCAATATATATATATATATATATATATATATATATATATATATATCAATAATGGCAGTATGTTATGCATCAATTGCAGCAACAACTTTTCCAGGTTCTGCAGTCATTTAAACAAAATTGTAGAGATATCCAGCACTCTCCATTTAAAAGAAAAAAAGTAGGAAACAAAATCCCAGAAAAACAGCACAGTTCTGTTACCCTTGTGGTACCTAAAATGGTACTATTTAACAGAACTTCATACAGCTCACATTGTTCATGTTACAATATGGATCCTGCTCTTAAATCCAAAAGGATCCATAGTTGCGCAATATTCTCCTGCTCTTCTCTTTTCAGATAACTTCTTGAACTTCCTTTTAAAGCAAGAATAATACAGAGATCTGGAGACAAGAACTTGTGTCAAGGAGCCAACCTGTTGCTTTGAACATTTTTACACCCACCAGTTGTTATTATTTGTACATGTTAATGAACTTCCTGTATAAGGAAATCAGCATCCTGGTGGAAAATTGGATGAAGATGTGAACTCATTAAGTAGCAGAGGTTTGAAGAGCAAATAAAAAGTCAAGAATAATGAGAAAGCAGTAGGAAGAAAAGGAATGTGTGAGAATGGCACACTTAAATCACTGGGTTCTCAGCCTAAGTACTTAACTCCTTTCGGCTCCAGCACACACACCCAAATAGGTACAGGTTAAATAGAAAGCTCTTTGACAGCATGCCTATTTTCCCTTCCTGGAAGCAGCAGCCTAAATTAAAGCCTATTGCAGTCAGGATACTTGGTTCAAAATTCTAACACTAGATTGTAAACGTGACTACATTTGAGTGCTAGCAGCAAGCATTTATATCCCTTCCTCTGACAGCTTTACCCCATAAATTGATTCAGTCCTTTATGAGGAAGCAGAGGGAGAGATGAATAGTGTCACCCTTTTTTATATGATTGTGGTGGTGCTGAATTTTTGTGTACTCATCACAAGACAATAACATTGCTAGAGCATCAGATGGGGCCCAGGAAATGTTTGTGAAATTTAAAAAGAAGTTACGTATTTCCATTTTTAAAGATAGGAAAGTAAGTTTTAGAAATGCTACCTAAGATGAAACAGTGTGCATAACAGGATAAAATTATTAACTAAATTAAGAAAGCGCTGGAGGTGTGGCATTAGGTTGACTTAAATAAAATGGGGATGGGCACCATCTCAAGCAGTGTGGAGCACTGACATACTTTTTGGGAGAACCAGGCTCTCACATGACAGCCGTTTTTAGTGTAATATTTTATTAATTATTTGGGAATTTCATGTACTATAGTTTTCTGGCTTATTTACTTTATTTTATGTATATGAGTGTTCTGCTTACATGCATGTCTATGTGCCATCTGCATGATTCATATCCACAAAGTTCAGAAGAGGGTATCAGATCCCTGCAACTTGAGTTATAGGTGGTTGTGAACCACCATGTGGATTCTTGGAACCAAACCTGGGTCTTCTGAAAGAACAGAAAAGTGCTCTTAACTGCTAAACCATCTTCCCAGACCCAGACAATGAGTTTTGATCATATACCAATCCAACCCCACTACTTCTATTAGAAAAAGTAGGACCAGATGGAATATGCATCAACATAATAATGGCTATATGTGACAAGTTTATGGTCAATATTACTTTAAATGGAGAAAACCTCAAAGAGACCCCATTAAAATTAGTAACAACACAGGGCTGTCTCCTATCCCTACTCCTTTTCAATATGGTATTTGAAACATTAGCTGTAATAAGGCAAGAGAAGGAAATCAAAGGGTTCTAAGTAAGAAAAGAAGCTAAATTATCCCTATTTGCAGATTGTATGATGTTACAGATAGTATGTTGCCCCAAAAATACCACCAGAAAACTTCT
Organism: Cricetulus griseus; assembly: GCF_003668045.3. Classification (NCBI taxonomy): domain Eukaryota; kingdom Metazoa; phylum Chordata; class Mammalia; order Rodentia; family Cricetidae; genus Cricetulus; species Cricetulus griseus. The sequence continues at coordinate 54,767,385 of NC_048595.1, read as the reverse complement.
AGAATTGATCAACAATTCCATAAAAATGGCAGGATACGAAATCAACTTACTGAAATCAGTAGCCTTTCTATATACAAAGAAACAGGGCAAGAAAGAAATATAGACATAATCCCATTTGTAATTGTCTCAAAACAAATAAAACATCTAGAAATAAACTTAACCAAGAATATGAAAGACTTCTATAGTGAAATTTTTAAATTTGAAAAAGGGAGATTGAGGAAGATACTAGAAAATGGAGAGACATCACATGCTCGTTAATTATAGAATTAATATTGCAAAACAATCACTTTACCAAAAGCAATTTACAGATTCAGTACAAAACCAGACCCACTGCACTGTACAGAGTTGAGAATTGAAATGGTCACTTCCTACATCTTCATTTTTGTGAATGTAAAAATATTCTTCCTTTGTTAGCAATTTCTAAAGATTTATTCAATGAATAAATTTTTCTATAGAATAAATAAATAGAATAAAAATTTCTATAATGTGGAGTAATATGGCAATTCTTTCCCCTACATACATATCCATGATGTGTTTTTAATGTCAATATATTTAGAATTTCTGTTCCTAGAAAACAGGGAATGTTGATAGCTTTCAAAAAACAAAAAGCTTATTGGATCTGAACCATGAAGATCTACTTTTACATGAAAGTGACAAAGACTTAAAATATCTTGCTGTTCCATACTGGTCTCTCTGAACCAGTTGTGAAGCACTGAACCCTGTTATTTGACTAAAAGCAATATTTACAAGTTGTACTAAAATGTGTAATAATCCAGGGGGATGATTGACTAAATACATTCTTCATGCAGAGTGTTAGGGGAAGAGCCAGAGATAGGCACATGAGGGTCAGAAATCTACCTTAACTCTGCAATCTCTGCAGCCCATCACAAGGCACTTCACTTCTTCATAAAGCAGAGAAAACATGAGATGATCTACTTGCCTTGTAGAGTTCTTGTAATAGCTAAATTCATTCTACAATACTCATTAAGTGAAGAATGTGTTGCCAAGAATAAAAGCAAATAGACACTGCTGCTATTGACAGCAACAAAATGATACAGTATGGACACTTTAGCCACACTCAGACCAATGGGTCAAAAAAAAAAAAAACAATTGAGTTTAGAAGACATGTCAGAAATATGCATTATATATCATAATTTGTTTTTTTAGAGCACTTCTAGATTCACAGTTAAATCAGCAAGTACGGAGTTCACGTGTCTTCCCTGATCCCATGGATTCACAGCTTTTTACAGTAGCAACAATCCATGCCACAGTGGTACATTCCAGGTAACATATGCACCTGCATTGATATATCTTGTCTACTTCATGTCCATAGTTTTCATGAGAGTTACCTCTGAGTAGTCTATATCTTGCAGGTTTTGACAAATGTATAACAGTGTATATATATGTCAATATATCTGTATGGTTTCATACAGAACATCTCATGCCTCAAAAATGCTTGGGTCCAATGTATCCTTCGCTCTCCAGCATCCCCTGGCAACCACTGACCTTTTTACTGTCTTTATAGTTTTGACTTCTATAGAATGTCATGTAGTTGAAATTATATAGTATGGAAACTTTTCATCACTAAACATATTTAAGATTCCTCTATGTCCTCTCATAGGTTAGCAGCTTATTTCTTTGTAGCACCAAATAATCCCAATTACCTGGATATCCCAATTTAGCAAATCATCCAGTGAAGGCTATTGCGGTTAGTTCCAACTTTTAATCATTATAAATAAAACATCTCCAGACGTCCATGGATGGTTTTCATGTGGACACATGGTTTAACTCCTTCAGACAATTGCCAGAGATGACCATTGTTGAATTGTAATTGTGTGTAAAAAAATCTATTTGTTTTGTTAAAAACCTGTCAAATAGTCATCTAAAGTAGTTGTATATTCTTGATTTCAGCAAGAAATGAATCCATGTCTTGATCTACATCCTTGTCAGCATGTAATGTTGCCTGTGATATAGATTATTACCAGAATAATACATATATAATGGTATCTCAGTTGCCAGAATATGCAATTATCTAAATTACCAGGTTAGGGATGAAATGCAGCATCCTCACACATTTATTTGGCATTTGTATGTCTTTACTGAGGTATCTGTTAAGATCTCTGTACTCTTCAAATAGGGCTGCTCATTTTCTTATTACTGAGTGGGCATCCTTTGAACATTTTGGTAGTACTCCTATATTAGGTATGTCTTCTGAAAATATTTCCTGATATTCTAAGCCTTTGAATTTGTCTTCCAGTTCTTTCAATGTTGTACAGAGCAGAAGTATTCAATTCTTATGAAGTCCAGTTTGTTATTTCTGTCATGTATGATGCCTTTAATGTTATATGTAAAAGTCATTGTCAAGCTAAAGATATTTCCTCCTTATATTATCTTCTAAGCACTTTAATTAAGCCTATGATCTACTATAAATTTTGTCAGTGTAGGTTCTTTGTCTATATTCAGTTTACTACACGTCAAATAACTCAGGATTAGCCCAATGAAGGAGATTCATAAAACAATGTATGCATGATAGGGTGTGGCAAAGCTTCCTGACCCTCTCAGGGCACACTAACTCCCAGAACAGCAGAGGATTCACCAATCCAGAAGGTTCATTTCCATACCCACCCTGCCATCCCTTCTCACATCTCATTACATATAGTCTACCTGGCCTTGATGTTGCAGCCCAGATTCTTAGCCTCTTAATGCAGAGATTACAGGTGCGCCCCACAATACCTGGCCCTGCTTCTATTTGTATGCAAGTGTGGTGGTGGTGGTGGTGGTGGTGGTGGTGGTGGTGGTGGTGGTGTGTGTGTGTGTGTGTGTGTGTGTGTGTGTGTGTGTGTGTGTGTTATATTCTATGGCACATGTATGGAAGCCAAAAGACAATTTTCTGGAATTTGTCTTAATTGGTCTCTCCTTCAGCTTTTCTGTGTGTTCGAAGACTGAGTTTATGTTATCAGGATGGCATCACTGTGAAACAAGTGTCTTCAACAACCAATCTCAGATCTATTTTTTTTGACAGAATTTCTCACTGTCCTTGAACTTACCAAGTAGACTACATTGGCTAGCCAGCAAGTCCCAGTAATATACCCATCTCTTGTTCCCCAGTGCTGGGATGACAAACATGTGAACACAGCTCTTTTCTATGAATTCTGGGAACTGAAGCTATGTTTCAGTAATTGTAAGGCAATATTTTGCCAACTGAGCTACCTTCCTAGCCCCAGTCTCTATTTTCATCTGTCTAACTTTATGTGAGTGAGGTATTTTTGCCTGGTTTCTGATACATATTTAAAAGTTAATAAATATTGGTTGATTTGTCCTTTTAACTATATAGTCAGCAACATGGGGGTGAAAAAGCCAGGTTTGGAGCAGCAATGCAAAACATAGGGTTTTTTGACCATGGAAAGAGTTAGTTTACAAAAAGGTTATAAAATATTAGTTCAATGCCATAAAAAACATGGAAAAGAAAACAGAGGGAAAAACAGGGACATGTTTACTGTAAACACTCTGTTGTATTATTCTTAGTAACATTGTGAAGTAACTGTTTCTTTTATTCATGTGCATAAATGGTCATAGATGCTAGGGACCCTTCCTTATGCTCAAGACTTAGTAAGAATGTAGATCTGGTAGCAAAGCCTTAATCAAAGATATGGTGGATTCTAAAGATAAAAAAGAAAGGAAGGAATATCAGCTCCCTTTAGTGTAAGACAGATTATCTGAATCCAGAAAGAAACAAATGAAGGTAAGAGAGAATATTTTATGCCATTGACATAGATGAAGAGGAAAGGAATGAACTTTGACAAACCCAGCATTGGATTGCACTAAGGAAACTCATGGGAAACAGAAACAGAGCCAGGGATGATAGATTTGTGAATAAAAGAAGAAACCAACTGAAACATGTAACCTCATTCTCCACGAGTGTTCCTGAAATTGAAATGCATAGGAGAAAGGTAGGTTCACTTGTGGAAAACAAAGTAATTCTTCAGGAATTAAAGATGCATGATTTAGGGGAAAAAAGATGGAGTAAGAATCAATGTATTACTAGGGATTCTTAGAAATAATTAGTAATTATAGGATTAGCCAATTCTTCAGCAGATTAGAGACAGCACTTAAGGTATAAATAAGCCTGAGGAACTGAGTTCAAATCTCCAAACTGAGTTCACATCTCCAGCATCTGTGTTAAAAGTCACGTGTCCAAATGCACCTATAACCCAAGAACTGTTAGCAGAAGAGGAAAAAGGACCATGGTACTCACCAGGTTCCCGCCTTGCTGCAAGTTTAGTGAGCAACTGTCTCAAATGAATAAGGGGAAGTGTGATAAAGCAGGACAATTGGTGTCATCCTCTAACTCATTACCTGCATGTACACAATCCACACACTCACAAACACAAGAAAAATGTGCTTAAAAATGAATAAAAAGTAGAAGTTTAAGCATAACCCATTCAATGAGAGTTCTATAAAAAAAAAATGACACAAACAATAGGCCTAGCTCTCCACCACCAAAGCCTTTGGGATTGGGTTCGAGTGGCACTGATGGTTTTCGGTTACATACAGCACATCCGGATTGTGGAAGCCCCATGGTTTATTTCTGGCTGTTAATGTAGAACTAGGAAATGTTAAAGTAAAACAGACCTATATTTAATCTTGATTCATCATGTAACTTATGTGCCTTAAGGAAAATTTGGGGGTATCTCAGACTCTGCTTTCCTATCATTGGGCTCTGCCAGAATTAAGTGAGGTACTGAATGTCATGTTTGGTTATGTGCTCGATAAATTTGGGGGGCTAGTTACCACGTATTGGGATGTATGGTCTATTCTAAGAATAGACCATAACAGAGAGAAGACAGAGCTGTGTTGACTTGAGAAACTAAAAACATGTGAATTATGTAAGCCTCCTCACCCAGGAAATCCAGGAACCCTCAAGGAGCAGAGGCAAAATGAATACTGGGTAGATCCACATGCCTCTTAAGAAGAGAAAGTGAAAGCTGTATCTGTCTACCAAACTGGTACCACTCTCCCACTCTCAGACTTTCTCCTTGTTCTAATAATAGCCTCAGCATGCTCATTGCCAACCAAAATTTCCTTTAGAAAATCCCAGTTTCTCCCTGGATTTCTGCTGAACTACACTTAGAGTTGCAAATATGTATCTTTTTAAACTAACTCTAGAATATAACAGTTCACTGACATTTACAGTCTGAACTTTCTCATTTCCTTTTGGTTTTCAGGGGAATAATGTACAGAAACATGATGTTTGGTTTAAATTTTTGGCAGTAAGATGAGGTGTACTAATCTCTCTCTCCTTCATTTTTTTTTCTGCTTAACTTATTCATAGCCCCTTGGAGTTCAGTGAATAAATTATCTCCTCCTCACTACATGTTATGATTTGTCTGGTGCTGAGGTGTGTAAAATGGAACCTTAACTGCTTCAAGTCACTAGGGTATTCTCCAGAGACCTAAGATGTCAACTACGATGAGAAAAGGGTGTTGGGAAAACCTCTTCCTACTGTGAATATCAAAGTCTTCTTGTAAATGTCTCTTTTAAAAGAGGCCAGCTTTACAACTTTTGCCACCATCGTAACCTTGTTCTTTGTTACTGATTGAGGAAATCTTTAGAACTTTAAGGACATGACTTCCATCTTTTCGAAGTGTAATTTGCAAACTGGTTTTCTTAACATGGAACGAATATTTAGCATCTGCTTGTTTTGTTCATAGAATGATGTAGCTTGTAGTATTTTTTTTTAAGTTTGGTTCTAATTTATTTTGTGAGTTTAATTCCTCTAACACTTTACATGAATCCAAAAACATTGTACTAAGTGACCTGAAACAGCTATGAACATAGGATGAAAGCAGAGAATATACTTATTATTTGACACCACTCCATCATTAAATAGGCTGTCAATGGTCTTCTCTCTCATGTGAAACATCACGCAAGTCTCGTCACTAATGTATCACATGTGGATGATAAGTTCTCTAGTTCCATTTGATCTCAATCAGAGTGTTATTTCAATAATGAAAAGCATCATGCCTGTTGACCATATTCATGGATTCCCTTCCTTTAACCAAAAGTTTCTGTTTTCTTTCTAGGTCAGCTATCCTCTAGACATCAAAGATTTCTGTACAGCTAGAGTCAAGTATACAATTTATGTATCTTCTTTAAACCCCACCTTTTAACTTCTCTGGATCTTACTGAGCTAGTAAGGGATTCAAGGAATGGGACTCGGGATTTCATGCTGGCACTCTCTAGCACACCTTGAAGGAAGCAGCAAGATGTAGAATAGCTCTTTGTCTTACATGTATTCTGCTGGCTTTGGGCTTCCACTGAAGGCCTGATGACTGACAGTTCCCCAGACATCAACAATGTCTCTTCTCTACTTGGCTGCCTAAGACAGTCCTCCAGCTTCTGAGATTCTGGGAAACAATGTGACTTAATCTGTCTGCCATTGTCTTAATTTGCTTCAGGCAATGTTCTTAAGCAAGGTTCTTCTCAAAATAGTATTTGCCAGGTCAATCCTCCACTTAGCCCAAAGAAGCTCATATATATTACTCACAGCCTGCCTGTACCAGTCTAGGAGGCAGCCCTCTTTACTTTTGCTCTTTTTCCTTCACAGTGAAACCCTAGGAAATGCACATCAAGGCATCTTCCTGTCCCCCCTTAAAGTTGAAAGGTAAAGTTAGAGGTGTCTAGCTACCCGAGATGAAAAGGGTTCTTCTCCTTTTCTCCCTGATGAATGGGGGTGACAAATGGAAAGCTCAAAGGCAATTACAGTAGAGAAATTCTCCAGCCAGCTATTTTGCTTCTCTTTCAAGTTTCAGATCTCTGTCTTTGATGGTTGGTCATTGACAGAATGGCTTTCATAATTTCTTAGCACATTTTGTATAGTTCTATGCTCATGCCACTTAGAGTGTTGGTAACTCATCCCCACTGTAATGATACAGGCCTTCCATGTCTCAACAAAATAGGAAAACCAAAATGACTATATGAACATTTTGCTATAGAAGGCTGTTGACTCAGGCTTCTGTATTTCTCCTTGCTTTGACAATTTTGTGATTTCCCTGAAACTGTTACATCATAAAGACACGTCAGGACAGTCTTCCCACTCAAAAGTTTAAGAGACAAAAAATGTAGCCCTCTTATTTTATTTGCATACTTCATTGAGTTGTACACTTAAAATGAGTGACTTTTATCATATTTAAATTACACATCAATAAAGTTCTGTGATAACACACACACACACACACACACACACACACACACGTCTTGTAACTTGATTTTTTTTGTTTCTTTGTTTTGCTCAGGCTGACCTTTAATTTGTTGTAATCCTCCTGCCTTGGTCACCCAAGTGCAATGACTACAGGTATGAGTCACTAAGGCCAGTTTCAATCATAAGCTTCTTGAGGACTTTTCTCTCACATTTATCTTTGTAGATTCTTCAGCTTGCCATGTAAAATACTCCAAGTTTTTTTTTCACTACCTAAAAACATCTAGTATATGACCTATTCTTTGCTACATGCCCAAGAGAATGAAGGTACAAATCCCTATGGATTTATACAGAAATGTTCATAGCAACACAATACAGAATAGCACCAACTTGGAAACAACCCAAGTGCTCATTAACTTTCCTGTGATTTTCTATACAATGGAAGCTACTCAGCAATTAATCAAAGCATGATCTTCTTGCAGAGGACCTGAGTTCAGTTCCTGGCATCCACATGTTGGCTCACAACTGGTATAAGTCTAATTCCAGGAGTTCTGACCCCTTCCTCTAAACTCTGCAGGCAAGTACCTGCAAGTAGTGCACATATATACACTCAACAACACAGACATATACACAAAAAAATAAAATAATTATTTTCCAAAGCACTGATACATGCTACAGTACAGATAACCCCAGAAACATGATACAAATTTAGAAAGCTGGACACAAAATGTGACATATGACATGAATTTGTGTATAATAAATGTCCAAAAATCAAATTTACAGAAAGTAAATTAGCAATTGGCTGGCTCTGGTTAGGAAGTGAGATTAAGTGTAAATGGGCACAAATGATCTTACAAAAAAGTATTCTAACACTGGCTTATATTACAAATCATAAAATTTGGGAAAATCATAGAGTTGTATACTTAAAATGAGTGAATTTTACTGTATTTAAATTCTACCTCAGTAAAGTGTTGTTTGTTTGTTTGTTTGTTTGTTTTTAACTGCTTGCTTGGTGGAATGTGTGGGCATTTTTCATTGATGTCAGCTTCTTACAGGTGTTAATGCTATTGAAGCCTCAAAAAGTTCAAAATAGCTTACAGGGCCTCTGGGCCTCTAACTTGCTCACAGAGTCATAAACAAACATATTGCTTCCATATCAAAAGCCCAGATTCTTGAAATTTCATGAGAGGTCAGATCACAGCTAGATTGAGTGCAGCTGCAATGCACCAATGGTTTTCTGGCATTGAAAAGAGCTGATGGTCTCCCCAAGTGTCTAGTTTAATAATAAAAAGTGACTTGGGCACTGAGCATTAAAATTTCCTCATAACAAAATCCTTGTCATTGTGGGATTTTAAATCCTAAATTGGTTCATGGTAGCAAAGTAATTTAGAAATCAATCAGCTTCATGAGTCGAAAATGAAAAACCGAGGGATCAATGTTTCCTCTGGATGTTTAAAATAAAATCATATTTTAAAAACGATCTATACTCACGCTTCTGGCAAATATATGTTCTTTGTAAAAGAATAGGTAGAATTCATTCATCTTCAAAGATGGCATGTGGTTCACTCAATGATCACAGCCTGCTGTTTTTTTGAAGACAAAAGGTAATATTTCTAATTATGTAACTTGTCATTTGGACTATTTTGGACTATTTGTACTGTTAGTCAGCCATCTCTAGAAATGTAGCTTAATGAACCTGAATGCGCTATGATTTGGCCTCAAATCAGTTTTTACTAAGCATCATATATGATCTCAGAATACAAAAGTTGTGATTTGCACTTCAAAATTCCCAGGATTTAAGCCATTTGTATAGCACCAGAAAATGCATATCATAAAGCTATTAATATTGAGAAGCATATATGTGAACATACTGATGACTTTTGTTGTAACAACTCCCAATGCTGTCCACTGAGTTATGATTACATATTCAGCAAAAAAAAAAAAAAGTGAAACATATCACAGTGCTCCAACATCCACAGCCATTTCATTTCATGGTCAGTTACGCAGAGGTCACAGTAAGAGTGGGTTTTGTGTCTTGAACCTCCAAAAGTCATGAAAATTTATACCTCAGGCTCAACCAATTTCAGAAAAGATTAATGTATAGTAGGAGTGTCTAACAGGAAGTCAATCTTCCTACTTAACTATTCTGAGCACAAGGAAAAACAGCAGCCAGCCCACCTAGACATTAGTGCCCTAGTCTGGGAATTAATCACTGATTCCCACTTTGCACCAAGTACCATGAGAAACACAGTGATAATTCAGTCACCACCCTCATGAGACTGCACTATAGTGAGGAAAATACACCAAGAAGTAAAAAATAATCATGAGATCTCACAATGCTACAAGAAAAGTACCAGTAAGCTTAGAATAAAAAACAAGTATCATGGGAAGATGATGGCAGTAGTTGAAAGTGTTTGTGCACAGTACAGTAGTGGTAGCATTGGGATTACAGTAGTTGTAGAGTGTCTGTGCTTGAAGGGATAGAAAGAGACCTCCAGGTTGAGAAAACCTCAGTTCTCTAAAAATGAAGCTTGGCATGCTCAATACACTTAAACTAAAACTTTGCTGAAGAAAACGGGGAAGAAATGAATAATATAGAGGTGAGCCTCAAAGGACTTTATGTAAATTCTGAGTCGTGTTAAGTTAATGATTGACAATAATACAATTCATGTTTTGAAAACATTTTAAATCTAGAATGAAATTATAGGGCGAAGAATGGTAGAGAGGAAAATAAGAAATTTCAGTAAAAACTGAAGTTGATTAAAATATTTAAATTCCTTAAAGAAGATAGATGAAACTCTGCTGTGGGATCCACTTGCAGTTTCTAACCCAAGACAAGGAGTCAAGTACAGGTAGAATTGTGGCACCAACAACTTTACAGATGGGCACTGGGGAGTGGGAAGAGAAGCCGGTTATCAATAGTAGCAATTAAGTTGTTAAACCTTACAACAAAAAATTATCTTGCATCAGCTTCTTTTTGTTGTTCTTATTCCTCATTTCTATAACCTGCTAAAAAACAAACAACAACAACAACAACAAAAAAAAAACCCAAATGTACCAAAATAGATCCTGTAGTCTTTTTCTTCCAGGCCTGTGCAATGATGCTACCTACAGAAACCTCCTAAGTGCATTGCCTCAAAGATCTGGGGTACCCGTCCTGAACCTAAGGCCCCATGTCTTATCATTTATCTCAAGATTGTAGAAAACTGGTCCACATCTTTGCAATTCTCAAGCCTCTGGCATTTTCTGCTTCCTCCATCTCCTCATGACTTTGCTTAGCACTTCACAGGGAAATCACAGCAGTCTCCTTGGGATTTTACCTTGGGGCCTTTGCATTTACTCCTCTGCAAAACACCCTCTACTAAGGCATCTTGCTGGCATCTCACCCACCCATATTTCCTTCTTATCTCTGATGTTACCACCAAGTGAAACTGAGGTCTATGTATTAAAATTGGCCCTTATTACAATGATTTATTTTGAATCATACTCCCATCAACTTGGGCATATTATTTATTTGTTTTTACATTTGCTGATTTTCTTCCTTCTAAATTTCTGAACTTCAGAAATGTAACTTGCTTTTTTCATACCTTTGTCTTCAGCACCTAGAAATCCTGACTCAATGTGGATTTTCATTTTTGTTGGCTTTATAAATGAGTGAAGGTTAAGGATGCTTCGCTATACCTGGGTCTCCCACCACATGATTCGGTCACTGTGCAGGTGTATTTTCTCATTGTTCAAACATATTTGATTATTATTCAAATATTTTAGGCTTGAGCACTTTAGCCTTACCTCTCTATACCTTGAAATAGTTTGAAATTTTAAATTGTAAGTGCATATCTAACTTTATTGAATTAAAAACTCTAAAATGAATGATCCATCACTATAATATGGGTTCACAAAATCAGTAACTGCAAACCCCATACTTTCTATCAACTTCTTTACAACTAAATGAAAAATTGGAAAGAATCCCAGAAAACAAGTAGTATTTTCTATCTAATATCAAATGTGAGCTTTATAACCATAAAGCAACTATTTATAAAGATCTATACAACACACTAAAGCTGTTTTCTATGAACACTTTTGATTCATTAGGATTCAATATTAGGAAATCTGATCTTTTGGAAGCATGTAACTTATACACAAACATGGGCAAATATAGAAAGACACAAAATGTACAATAAACACAAGGTTAAGTGTGCTTGGCAGGTTGACAGAGAGAAAGAAGAGTTCAAATCGTTGCTGCAAATAAATACAATATACTTGGCACTTGGTGTATAAAGTACAAAATCTGGATACCTCACATTAGCTCTGTGCAGAATAGCATCCTTTGCCAGGCATTGGTGACGCTTGCCTTTAATCCCAGCACTTGAGAGGCAGAGGCAGGCAGATCTCTGTGAGTTTGAGGCCAGCCTGGTCTCCAGAGCGAGTGCCAGGATAGGCTCCAAAGCTACACAGAGAAACCCTGTAGAAAAAAAAATAGCATCCTTTATTGGTTATTTGAAAGAATGTTATGGAAATTAGGCAAATTGATCGCCATATTGGCCTCAGTTTGTCTCAAAATGTCATCAATCTGAAACACAACTTAGAAGGGCCATTCAATTTAAAAACAGACTGTCTTGCATGGATTTGTGTCATTAATTTTACAAATGAGAAAATTTAAAGGTGTAAGGGGTATGACAAGTGAACCTTCCAACCATTCAATAGCAGAACAACAGAAAAAGTCCTTAGACAATGGCTCACTATAATCTTTCCATATTACAGTGATCTTTTTAAGGCTTTAATTTTTTATTAAAATATAATTATATCATTTATTTCTTCCCTTTCCTCCCTCCACCCTTTCTATGTATCTGATTTGATTTCTTTCTAATCCATGGCTTCTTTTTCTATAATTGTTGTTACAAACATGACCACTTGGTATATTAATCAAAGTCTCCAAGTATATGGCTGGATCTGGAATAAACACAGAGATGAGACTCTGAACATATATGTGAGTGATTAACTGGATTGAGTTGGTTGAGGTGAGAAGATCTACTCTAAATGGAGGAAGCACCTCCACGTGGACTGAAGGCTTAAAGAGGAGCAAACTTGCCAGGCATCAGCATTCATCTTTCTCTTTCTTCTTCCTAAATGTAACCAGTTACCTGAACTTCCTGCTGGCTTGACTTTCCTGTGCAATGAATGATACTGTCAAGCTGTGAGCTGAAATAAAGCCCATTTTTCCTTAGGTTTCTTCCCAGCAGGTATTTTACATCAGTGTTAAGAAAAGTAACTAAAACCCTAGTTCTGCAAGTTATTCAATATAAATGTTTCTGTCTTGAGAAAATGAAATTGTACATCACTACCATGTCTGAAAATTACAAATCATCACTAAAAGTAACTATGTTATCTTTAAAACCTACGTAATTCCACATGAAAACAATTTTTAGCTATAAAGCAATCAACAAACCATTCTGAGGATTCAGGAAAGCTTGGGATAGCAACATACAGCCTCTATTTGCTTGCAAGTTGACTACTACATGTTGAATTGCTTAGTTTGGTTTTTGTTTGTTTATTTCAATTTGGTTTTTGGTTATTGAGTTTTATCTTTGTCAACTTGAAACAAAGGGTGTCATCCAGGGAGGGGGTCCTCAATTGAGAAAACACCTTCATTTGTGAGGCATTTTCTTGATTATGATTGACTTGAAAGAGCCTAACCACTGTTGGCAGTACCACCCACAGGCAGGTTGTCCTTGGATGTATAAGAAAACTGAGGATGTCATGGAGAACAATCCAATAAGCAGAATATCCATGGCCTCTGCTTCAATTCTATCTTGGCCTAACTTGATGATAAACTATAACCTCTAAGCTAAATAATCCCTTTCCTCCACAAGTTGTTTTTGGTCAATATTTTATCACAAGTTTAGAGAAGTTAACCAACAAGTGTGTCTTTAGAATTCTATACCCTGACTATACCCCCACTGACCCAGCTCTATTACTCCACACATAGACATTATTCTTGACTGTTTCTTAGAAATTACACTGGGCAGAGGCTCAATACTCAGACTCATAAACTCAGATGGTGGTAAGAATTCTTGATCTGAAATTTTGTATTCAATTCAGTAAACATCATATGCTTCTTGACATGTGCAAAATACTCTCTTGGAATTTCAAAAGCTCAGGATGACAGCAATTAAGAAAATCTCCTGAAAGAACTCACAACCTAGAAGAAATCTAATATGACATTGTCTATCCTATATCTTACAACTAAAATTATGGCTTAGATGTTAAGGATTGATAGCCCACAGTTCTATTTTCATTCTATTACTGTTATGAAACATTTTGGCCAAAGGCAACTTGAAGAGGAAAGGGTTTTATTTCATATTATATTTCAAGATCATAGTCCATCACTGAGGGAAGCCAGGGCAAGAACTCAAGGCAGGAACGAAAAGGTATGTGTGCTTGCTATTTCACCACACATTGCATCCAATGAAGGAACTCACTCAGAGTCAGGAGGGTGCCTCAGGAGCCATGGAAGAGGCTGATTGCTACTTTGCTTTACTCAGGCTTAGCTAGCTTTCTTCTGAAGCCCAGGACAAGCAGGACAGGGATGGTGTCACCCAGAGTAGTCTGGGTCCCCTTTCATCAATTAATAATAAACACAATCGCCCAGACATGCCCATCAGACATGTCTGATCTAGGTAATTCTTCAGTAGAGGCTTTCCTCTCAGATGACTTTAGGCTGTGTCAAAATTGACAATGAAAACTAATAAGGACAATTAATGTTCAGCAAACTTTTGAAGATCAGTAAGTTATATAGTACCTATAATAAAGAATAATAATAATTTATAACAATTTGTTCATTTCAAATCTTCCCAAAGATAACACAGTACTAGATATTAGGCATACATTCAATAACTAGTTTCTTAAAGAATAACAAAATAAAAGTCCATTTGGATATCAAAGTTATTTTTATAAAATTACCTAATTTTATATAATTTAGATTGTGTTTCAGAAAATAAAAAAGGAAGTATTAGGAGATGGAGAACAGATGATCACTTCTCTGAAGACACAAAGTCAAGCCTTACAAGCCCTAGAGAGCATCCTTCCAACCACTTCCTGATTACCCAGAGATATCTTTCAAACAGGAGGCCAAGACTGTGACTGTGTTCTCTCTAAAACATTGAATGATTTCCTGTTGCCCCACAAGCTCGCTACCTCCCCTAGAAGTAGCAGAGTACTTAAAACATAAAGAAGGGGAAGTAGAGCCTGGGTGATGGGAATGGTGTCCATACAGCAGCTCAACTTCTCAGCTAACAGTTGCTTATCACTGCTCTTAATGAAGATTAAAAGAAGCCTTGAATATTGACAATGTCAAAAATCCTGTTTTTATCCTTAATGTATTTGACCAAGAATATGTAAGTTTCAAGCTTAATAACCATATTCATTTTAAGTAAGTGATCAAGAGGAATTAATTATTAAATGGGGTTAGGTATTAGACAAGTAGTACCCAGTGAAAATTTCCAACCCCTCTTTTTTTCTTACTGTAGTTTCTACATTTGTACAAGACATTTATCACTAACCCTTTGCATTTAATGAATACCATTATATAGATAAAATTAATTTCATACATCAAGGCTGTAGTAATGAAGAGCTATGTTTCAAATATGACTTTGAATTTACCTAGAGTAAATCCATTATTTTATCCTCCAATTACTACATAATTGACTTTTTAGTGGTGTTGTAATTGATATCCTCATAAAAGACTTTCCATTAACCAATTTTGCAAATAATGCTACTGCAATACTTCTACAGAGGGTCTGACTTTTTCATTTAAATGCCTTTTTCAGTGACAAAAACCTTTGCTTTCTGTGTACCTCTGTTCCATGAACTGTGACAAAGTGAAAGGGTTTAATGTGAACAGTCTTTTGGCTAACCTTTGCCTGATACCTCCATCAGTGATTATCCCACTGAAAAAAAAATACATCAAATGTTTGCATTTGAGAAATCATTTTCCCTCACAGATTGCAGGATAGAGTGGAAGGAACTTATAACTAGGGATTGAAGGGTAGAATAGAATTTGCTCTGAATACTCTAGGATATTATCAGTGGAAATGGGAAACAGCTTTGCAATATCATTACACAGAAATCCTAGAGAATCTTAAGGTATCAGGAAAACCAGCAAATGCTGTCATTTGTGGTTATGACTCTAGTGATTATTGCCAATCAAAATTAAGCACTTTCATATTTATTGTTATGCAATTGAGAGCTAGGTTTATTTTATATGTTGCAAAATGTATCTTAATATCAACCCACCCAGTTTAGTCTTGATGAATTTCAATCAAGTCCTCAAGACATTTCAGATTTTTGAAAGTTTGGGGTCCCTACTTGGAGAGAAAAGCGGAAATGGGGATAAATGACTTGAATCTCATGATGTAGTCGTTTGGCTTTAAAATGGCAATGACTTATTATGAGTAACTAGATCAGGCAACAGAGGCTGACAAAGTACTGTATAAAGCAAGGCTAGATATATTCTGGCCCTGATACATCTTATGTGTCACTGGGAGAGAGATGCAAGTGCATTTTCTAAATTCCCACTGAAAAGATGATGCCCAGCCCTTCAGTTTTAAGCAAGACCTCAACATGAAAAGGAAAACAATGTCAGCTCCCATATTAAATTTGAGTTACGATGCCATAGAGAAGCTGATATTTCCAGGAAGAGTTATAACAGCTGCAAAAAGGGCCATTTGCTTCCAACTTTGAAAGAGTGACGGCTCACGAGGGTCTCTGGGTAGCCCACCTACCTGCAACTCAGCTTTTTGCACAAAATACAAGCTCCTTACAATTCTGTGTCACTTCACACAAAAGTGTATTCTAGAAGAGGTTTCCCGGTAAAGCATTAGCAGTTAATCAGATAATTGCTAAACTGCTTGCCAATAGCCTGCAGCCATTCACTGTTCTGAATAATAAGTGGATTATTAATTTCTTCATCATGGCCCTCAGCCCCCAGACTGGCTCCCTGTGCTGCTGCTAAGAGTCCCCGCTGTGTCAGCAGCCTCACTCATAGACTTGGGCTTCCTATCCTTCACATAAACCAAGATGCAAATTGTGGCTTGTAGGCCCCACAGGTAAACCACTTCCAGTATTTAGAATGCAGAGATTGTGGAATTTTTCATTTTTCCCTAATAAATCTGTTTTCAATTGTCCCCTGGTTATCAGAACCAGACCACAATGGAAGTGAAAGCCTGATGATGTTCATTTCCACAAAATCATGGCTATCTGTTTACAACAAAATAGCCCACTGTTTATAGTATCTCTGTGTTGCAGGAAATTTGATGCTTTCTTCTACCCGGGAATCTCTTAATTGACCGTGTATTAATTAAAAGCATTGCAGAACGGGCTTTGGCGAAAGCAAAGTAGGATACAGACCCTCAATTCCTCCCTGTTAGAGAAGAAAAGATCCCTATATAAATATTAAGCACAAACAAGACTAGAAGAAATGCAAAATAGGTAAGTACAGTTGGAAGGACAAGGTAGGGTCATAGTAAAAGGCCACAGCATCCAAGGCCATGAACTAATGAGGATGATGTGGAATTAGGAGGGAGACATGAAATATTTCATAGCAGAAATCTGTAGGGAACAGGGTTGAGGAGAAACAACAGCAACAACAAAATTCTAAGTAAACCTCAAAGCTGTTCAATGTAACTTTCATGAAATTAATCCCTAAACTATGATCAGTGATCTGAAAGTACTGACTTGGACCTTTTTGCACAAATTATATGAAAAGAATAGTAACCAAGGCTCCAGAAATTTGTACACACATGGATGAAGCTACTAAAACTCAAGTGATCTTCCTCCTAGTGATTTCGATATGAGGTATCTCTTTTAAAATCCATATGTTGAAAAGTTTTGGTCCCTAGCTTCCAATTCCAATCATTGAAAAGTGACAGAACCATGGAAGTGCTGGTGGATTTGCAATCCAATGGAATTATGGACAGGTAATGGAAATAGGTATGGAAACATTTAAGAACTGTTGAGACTATGCCTGGGGAAAGCGTTTGACTCGATCAAGAGCCCATTGCAGTTGTGGCTCTATTATCTTCTATGAGCTGAAATGATGTTAGCTACCAACACTTCTGAACCAAAAGCACTTCTCTTGTTTCCTTGAGGGCCATCCAAATCAGCGGCATCTAACCATTTGCTTTTCTGCCCCCCCCATCCCTCTTCCTCACTTTTATACTTCTGTTTCGTTTTGTTTTATGCTTGTGTCTGTGTGTTCATACCACCTATGTGAGGGTGACATGGGAACCAGAATCAGATGCTTTGGAACTGAAACTTGTGAGCCACTCAACATAGGTGCTGCATATCACTTTCAAGTCACACATCCTTTAACTGCTGAGCCATTTCTTCAGCATCAGTTTTTCTGGGTGTCTGAGGCAAGGTCTCAGGAAGCCCAAGTTAATCTCAAAATTCACCATGTAGCTGGAGATGACCTTGAACTCCTGATACCCTTGCATCTACTTTCCTACTGCTAGGAATAATTACAGGCTTGTACTACCACTATAGTGACCTTTCTAAATGTTAAGCTGACCATAGTGTCCCCTTTAGAAAATCCTTGAGCATATTTTTACCCTATTCTGACACAAGTCCAAATGGCTTGGCCAATGTCCAGACCTAGAGATCACTTCTCTGCCCAGCAGGTTTACACACTGCAATATCACCTCCCCCTGTCACAGCATTCCTTTAATATTCTGATCCAGTAAACCAGTTTAGCTCAAATTTTTGAACTGCCATTTCTTGATACTTTCTCAGACACTAGACTACTATGATAGTTTGAATGTAATTGCCCCCCCCTAAATCTCCTAGGGAATGGTGTTATTAGGAGGTATGGCATTGTTGGAGTGTATATGGCCTTGTTGGAGGAAGTGTGTCACTGGAGCAGGGGTGAGCTGTGAGGATTCCTATGATCAGGATACTGCCCAGTGTCTCAGTTGAATTCCTGTTGTCTGCATGCTGTAGGACTCTCAGCTCCAGCACCACACTACCTTCATGCCACCATGTTCACTCATAATAGACAGAACCTCTGAAACTGCTAGTGAGCTCCCTCTATTAAATATGGTCATGGTTCTCTCCACAGCAATAAGAACCCAAACTAAATCTTTGACAAATGGAAAGCAAACCAATATAGTCAATGTTAGAGGTGCTCTGAGTAGTACTACACAAAATACATTTAGACACAGAAGTGACTTCTTTTTGCTGCGCTTATAAAAAGTCTCCATATAGTGTTTCATTTGGATACTTCAATAATTTTAATAATGAGTAGGTTCAGGCCAGACAGATAAAATGTGATTTAGGATTAATGGCTTTGATTGTAGTACAGCTGTGTGGCTTTTCCTGGGGAGAAATTAACATACATCTACTCTTATCAGAAAGGACACTGACATCTAGCTTAGCGAACCAGTGATTGTATTGGACTTCCTTACAAGAGTACAGGAAAAGGGTTACTTAACAGAGCATGGATGACTCAAAGGCAGCTGTATCACTGAAAAGCCACCCTTCAAGGATGATGACTCATGAAAGCAGCATCCCTGGAACCCTGCACAATTTCCATGGTGCTCAGAGAGTGAAAGTGTCTTCTCTCTCTGGCATTTGTTACTGCTCACATAACTGAGGAAGGGCCTTAGGAATCTTCTAAGTTTCAACAGCTTCTTTCCCAAGCCTTATAAGTTTCCTTTGTTTTCTAAATCTTAGCAAGTTTGTCTACTCCCTTCAAGAGGAAATGTTACAGTTCATATACACAACAATGAAGTAATTATAATGATGGAATAGTTGTGGTGAATAATATATGGCCAACAAAGCCAAAAATATTTAACATCTGCCCTATCACAGAAAAAGACTATGCATGCCTTTAGGGTCTTGTGGTAAAAAACAATTTATTCTCAGTACTTAGCATATAATAGATGCTCAGCAAATGTCAGTTGAACACATGAGTAAAAAATAGAACTTTACAGCATAGTTTCTAGAGAAAAAGGCAAGAAGAAAATGGGAAAATGAGGAAATATTTTTGTAAACTATTTGAACTGAAAAATTCTGAGTTCATATTAGCTGGATTAATACTTTTCATTATCATCAATCATCCATCTACAGCTACTCATTCTACCCCAGGCTCTGTAAAGTTAAGGTTTGGCCCAATTGTTAAAACTGTATTTTATAGAAGGCCTCATTGTAATGATTTGCTGAATAAAGTCTACAAACATGGGAAAATTTCTGCATGTATTTTCATAGCCAAGAATGCCAGAATTGAGAAAGAAAAGTCAAAAGCATTCTATGACCAAGGGCAACAGAAGAAACTACCCACATCATGGGAATACTCTGTCATCATACCTGATCATTTATCTCAATGTCCTTAATGCAATAGCTCACCATATATGGCTGAGAGCATGAATTCATCAAAAGATAATTGGTTCCAGAATGTATAATTCAATACATCAAAGTTCACCAGACAGACTACAGAGAGACATAAAGTACACATAATATTGCATTTGGCCATCACAGTTTCACTCCATCTGCCATCATTTACTCAAAGACCTTCAGAGAAGCAGAAGTGACAAGAAGAGCTTTATTCCTTTGATGAATTTTTTCAGGGCCACCCTCAATATTGGAACTTGCAAGATAACAAATGATTACATTTGACTGGTCCTCAGATGGGAAGCATTGATGGAAAGAAAGACTTAGAAAGTAGTTTCAAACCAACTCAAGTCATTTAGACACCAAAGCAGATTAAACCAGAAGTATAAGCTAGGTATTCCAGGATAGGAACAGAAAATGTAGCAGCAAGTCCTTACTGTTGGATAATCCACATAGAATGAAAAGAAACCAGCAGCAGAAGACAGTTTTCATCATGCAGCTAAAGATGAGTATGAGTGGAAGTGGATACAGAGATACAATTTACAGGATTTTAAATAAAGGCCCATGAATAGTCCCACACAATCCACAAAGGATGTGGGGTTTAAAGAATCCTTTGAAAATGGTATGGGTTGGCAGAGAAGAATGCATGAGGAGAACTAAAATTTGGTGAGCCTCATCTAAAGTCTACAGCAGAAAGTAATGAGAGATGAAAGTAGTGAGACTCCGGCAGATAATTAATTTACACCAGGCCTTGAAGCATGTGCTGAGTAACCCACACTTCATAATAGAAATGTCACATAGTAAGAGCAACATTACTGTACAAATCATTCCCACACACATCATTTCTTCTTTCCATAGATTGGAATCATCTTTCCCCTTCATCCCCCTGTTTTACCTCATTTTCAACACACCACCCACCCAACCCTCAAGTAAATAACACACCACCCACCCAACCTTCAAATAAATACTAACATGTCACTTCAGGAAAAGCCTCCACTGACTCATAAGCTAGATTAGATCCCCAATCTCTTAAAAAAAATGTGTCTGAACACTGTCAGTCAGTGAGCAGAACCTAGTTTATTCACCAAGCTGTCCTTTACTTCTATCATGGTGTCTGGTGCTCAATAGAGAGCAGCTACCAAAAAGAAATAATCATTGAATGGAAGATGATCACAGTCTATTTGTTTTAGTTGTTATTTGAATTACTCGCACTTGCCAGGTACAATATGATAACAATACATGCTTACAATGTGTAATAATAAAATCAGGGTGCTTAGCTTTCTTACTGTCTCAAGCAGTTTTAAATTTTTATTTGCATGTGAGAATTCAATATATGTATGAAATACATTGTAGGATTTCAAAAAAACGAGATAGTACATGCTGATAATGTCAAGATAACTTCAGTTTTACCTCATTATTATTATTTTGTATTTAAAGTCTTGTGAGGAATAAAGATGAGCCAGGTATATTCTATCATCCAAACACTCAGGAGACTAAAGCAGGGGGTAATTAGGTCCATGTCAGATCCTGTTTCAAAAACTAGAAGATAGATAGATAGATAGATAGATAGATAGATAGATAGATAGATAGATAGATAATATAGGTAGGCAAGCAGAAAACTTGATGAATGATAACAAAGACAAAATTCAGTCATATGTTACCTAAAAGAAGTTTGCTTCATTGTCAAAGATACACTTACTGAAAGGATAGAAGTAGGGATTCTACACCAATTAGATGCAGAAGCAAGCAAATACAGCTGTTCTCATGTCAGACAAAACAATCTTGAAGACAATAGACTTTACTGGTCCAATTTTACACACACACACACACACACACACACACACACACACACACACACACCAATGCAGAATACTTTTTTTATTCTTCAGATTGTGTGGCAATTAATGTAAATAAAAGTATCAATGAAATAGGCATCTTAAAGCAGTAAACACATTTGACTTTTAGATTAGCTTTATCTTTCAGTTGTCTCAAAATTGCCTAAATGATATCAGGATGATCAGACTCCTCACAACGTCTTCAGGGACTTCTATACTAAGTGAGTGAAAGGGCTTGCCAACAAAGGGTTGCTTTCCTGAAAAAAAAATGTTGTTGGAAAGAAGAGAGTCACGAGAACAACTCTTAAAACCCTTCAATCAACTAATGAAATAATGAATTTAAATGCTTTCATAGAAGTAATCTAACCTAATTATGTCGATGAGAAAACTACCTTGGTCAAATTTAAACCAGTTCTCTCCCTGCTGAAAATTTTCCAAAGAGGTGTGCTAAAAATGAATATGTATAACCTACCCTATCCAAAAAATTCACTCATTAAATTCAAGATCCCCCCCCCAAAAAAATGATAGGAAGTACAGAGTTCACAAAGACAATGTCTTGAATGAGTGATAGTAGTGACCTTATGAGATCCAAAAAAGCTTACTTCCCCACATTGAGGATCTAACCAAAATACAGTGGTTACCCAGGAACCAAGATGCCAGCAGATGGACATCAGCCTGGGTTAGAATCATCCTAGACTTCAGAAATATTTGTTGATTATTAGCCACCCGTCTGTGGTCTTTCATTATATCAAACCTCAAGGTAATGCCTGAGTTGCTTTTGGATTTAAGACCCACTTTATGAGATATAACCCATACCTAACACTGCTAAAGTGGTCAAGAACCTGAAACTAGATAGGTCATTGCTCTAATAGAAACTTACTATAATCTGTTGGGAGCCAAATCTCAGGGCTTGGCATGAGATCCTAGGCCATGCTTGGCAGGCCACATAGTTAACCTTTACATAGCAGCTCCTTAGAACCTCAGCTCAAGGAAAGAAACAACTTGACCCAGTCCTCCACCCACAGGCTCAGTCACCTAGGCAACCCTTCCTGGACCTCTTATTCATAAACTCTTTAGCCTGCCAAAAATCCTCTTTGTGGCTTCCTAATATCCTGCCTCCACTAACACCTGGCTCACAAACATCCCATTCTACCCCTCCCCATATCCTGCTCTGCCGGCTATATAAGCTAGCCTGAGAAAAGTAAAGTCTGCCACTTGATCAGAATCCTGTCTTGTGGTTGTTCTTTCTGTGTCTCATGTCCCCATTTCCTGCCCCTGACTCTCTTTCCCCAGGTTGATGTCCTGCAGGTCAGGATAATAATCATTCTGCTATAGGAACATAGCAATAAATATGACTCCTAATGACATAATACATATTGTTATACTCATAAATCTGGGTCTCGCTCAACCCACATCAAAGAAGCTTTTTCTTATAGTAGATGGGAATTAACACAGAGATCCATAGCTGGAAAATGTGCAGAGAGTGAGAGACATCAGATTACTCAATCCTAAGTGAGATGTCTTCATCAAACTCCTCCCCGCAAGGCTTGGAAATCTATGAGAAAGAGGAGTCTTCAGGAAAGATTCTAAATGCCAGAAGGGATGGATGATGACTCCAAGGAAACAGTGTCTTCCAGACATAGCAGGATTACATATATTCAATCAAAGACTGTAGCAGCATGTATAGGGCCTGCAAAGATGCAAGCCTAACAGGGTCCCATCACTGAGAGGGGGGCATAGACACTGTATCCCATCTCTAACCAAGAAGCTACTTGCAATTGACCCCTGCTGTGAAAGGGAAAATCAGGCTTCTCCAATGACTGACATTGGGCAAATCAACCACATTCCAGGGTAGGTCCAACACAAAATGAGCTATGAACTCTTTGTTTCTGGATTTTTGTTTCACTTTGTTTTGTTTTAGCTTTTTTCCCTCTTGTTCATCATTTGCTTGCTTGGGTTGCTTTTCATTTTAGTCATTGGAGGTGGGTTAGAGAAAGAAAATAAAAAGTTGCATGGATAAGGAGGTGGAGAGGACATCGGGGGGACCTGGGTGAGGGGAAATTATGTTCAAACTATGTTCTATAAAAATAATAATTCAATAAATTCTCCTACCTCAAGAGTCTCTTTAACTCTATTACCAAACATGTTCCAATATTTAATTGCTTATTGCACGGCAGAAATCCAAAATTGACAAGGAATCTTACCATTTCCTTTTTTCACTGTACTCTAAGGATAGTTTGACATTCCTGGGGGAGTCTGGGTCAGAACAGACAAATGCTGGCTTTTGCTATCTGCTGACTGGGTTCAGCCAGCATTGCCAGGAGATAAACATGCATTTTTAGGAAAGTTTACATAACTTTCCTCACTTTAACTTTCTCATTTTCTTATCTATAAAACTAGACATGTATAGTATATACTCAATGAGAATATTTGTAACAAAATTAAGTATTTAAGACATTAAAATAAATGGCAAATACTATTTCTCCCACTTTTTATAAAGCAATTATATATCAATTGTTTCTTCATGATAAATGTCTGAGAAATATTGCAAAATATTTTCAGATCTCATATAACTCATAAGAATGCTATAAAAACAATTACAATAATAATAAAAAAGATTTTTTTTTAGTGGGGTACATAGAGATGGCTCAGCAGGTAAAGGCAATGGCCTTAGTTGTTCATCAGGCAATGGTCTGAGTTCAATCTCTGGACCCCACACAGTAGAAGGAAAGAACCTACTTCAGAAATTTTGCTTTGACCCACACACTTATACAATAGCATGTTCATGCACACACATGTATGTGCACACACAATAAATGAGTAAGTAAATATAACAAACATTTTAAGGAGTATAATTTTAGGTAAATAAAGTAATATGATTCCCTGTGACTTTTCAAACTCCCTTGGTGTAATTTACTATTTCTTCCTTTCTATTGTCTTCCTTCTCCCACCCCAGTTAAAGCCCATACATGTATATGCATATACATTAATATGTAGTTTAAAGAAGTTATTCTACTCATGGTTATAATGCTGCCAACTCCCAAGAGCTGTAGACTATCTTACAAAAACATCAGTACCATGAATAAAGAGAAAAAACTCCTCACAAGTTGTTGGATAGGAAAGTCCAATAGAAGCCCCAAACAACATAGGTTCTTGCCATTGCCTTTGTTACCTTCTAGAGTATGAAAGTAATGCCTTTTGCTGAAGATACCATGTACTTTGGACACAGGACTTGGAAGAATCAAAATGGAACTTAACTGGAAGCTTCTTCCTCCTCCTCCCCTATAAGATTAGCTCTCATAGTATAAGAAGGTTCTATGCAAGTACCAAGAGAGAAGAATGATCAGTAGTCCTATATAGCTATAAAGCCTGTGAACCACACCAATGACTATACTGACAAGATATCTACAGTGGTGGAATGGTGTCACTTTTATCTTGTGGGACACTAATAGCTCTCTGATTGGATTTAAGGCCCACTCAACAATAGAGAATTCACACCTGATACTATAAACCTAACCAACTACCAATAGCTTGAGAAGTCATAGGCCCAAGAAGAACATCTACTACTGACAGGTCACTAAACCAATATAATCTCTCCAGATTTTGTCTAAACACTAATCCTTATACACAGCTAGGAGTAGCTTTTACCCCCTCATCAAAGAAGCTCCTTTTTAGAGCAGACAGAGGCTACTCCAGAGATCTGCAAGTCTTCAAAACGCAAACAATAAGTGACTTTGGTGTAGTCAACCCTGACACATCTGTATCACAACCTCTAAACCTAAGACTCCAAATATTATGAAAGAGGGAACCTAGAATTTTGAGCACTTTCTTAAGTGTCTTTCAGCCATTTCAGATTCCTCTGTTGAGAATTCTCTATTTAGTTCTGCACCCCACTTTTTAATTTCATTGTTTGGTGTTTTGGTGGCTATCTTCACCCAGTCACAAAAAGACAAACATGGTATATACTCACTCATATATGAATTTTAGACATAAAGAAAAGGATTACCAGCCTATAATCCTCTTCACCAAAGAAACTAGGAAACATGAAGGACTCTAAGGGATCAATGGACCTCAGGAATGGGAAGTAGCATGAACTCCTGAGCTAATTGGGAGAATGAGGGTAGGGAAGAGGGAGCTGCCACAATAAGAGCAAGAGAAGAGGAGTAGAGGAGAGGAAATGGAGGAGCAGAAATATTGAGTTGGGGGAAGAATAGAGGAGAGAGAGCAGAATGAGAGATACCAGATCAGAGGGAGCCACTTTAGGTCTGAGAAGAGATCTGGAAACAGGGAGATCTCCAGAGACCTACAAGGATGACACAATCTGACAATCCAGGCAATGGTGGAGAGGATAACCTAAAAGCCCTTCCCCTAAAATGAGATTGATGACTACTCTTTATGCCATCCTAGAGCCCTCATCCAGTGGCTGATGGAAGCAGAGACAGACATCCACAGATATACACTGAGCTGAAATCTGGAATTTAGTTGAAGAGAGGGAGGAATGAAGAGCGAAGGGTCTGTACCAGGTTGGAGAAACCCACAGAAACAGTTGGCCTGAACAAGGGAGAGCACATCGACCCCAGATGCTGTCTGGGAGGCCAGTACAAGACTGATCCAGACCCCTGAACATGGATGTCAATAAGGAGGCCTCTGCACTCCAGGGAGACTCTGGTAGTGGATTAGTATTTTTCCCTGGTGTAAAAAGGGACTTTGAGAGCCCATCCCACATGGAGGGATACACTCTGGCCCTGGACACATGGGGAAGGGCCCAGGCCCAGCACAGGAAGATTTAGTGGACTTTGCAGAACCCCTGTTAAGTGCCCTATCCTGCCTGGGTGTGTGGATGGGGTGGGGAGTAGGTTGGGGGTGGGGGAGGAGGGATGGAGGTGAGGAGGGGAAGAGGAAGAGGGAGAAGGGACTTACATGTGAAACAAGCTTGTTCCCTAACTTGAACTAATAAAAAAAAAATTTTAAAGAGGGAACCTAAAAACTGCAAGAGCCAGAGGCTCAGATTTCCTGCTGATTCAATGTATACAAAACAGACAAAATAAGAAAAAAAAAATCATCCATAATGTCTCAACAATATGGTTGCCTGAAAAAGACAAGCATGACACTAACCATTGACATACCCAGGCAGACAGGGAAAATTCCATGTGGTCCCATATTTAAATGAAGAACTACAGGAATCAAATGACTGCTAAAAGAGGGAGTTTCTGTTGCCTCTAGGTAACTCCCTTCTATGTTGTACGATCTCAAGTGGTCAGCTCTGACATACATGTATGGCATGCATATACAAGCAAGGCTAAATGGACTTAGTATGTTAATATACATGGTTGTATACATATATCTATAGCAATAATAATTAAGAAATGGGTCATGGATTTGAGAGAGAGGCAGGAGATAAGGGAGTTTATGTAACTGTATGAAATTATCAAAAGATAAAACTATTTCTACAAGAACATAATACAATCATTTAAATGAACATGTCCTGTTTATGTTTTCTATTGTTATGATAAACACTATTACCAAAAGCAACTTGGGAAAGAAAAGGGCTTATCTGGCTTGCAGATTATAGTGAATCATTGAGGGCATCTAAGGCCCTTGAAACAGAGTTTGAAGCAGAAGTCATGGAGGAATACTGCTTACTAGCTTGCTTCCAGACTTATGCTCAGCTATTGTACAGACCAGGCCTACTTGTGTACAGATGGCACACACACAAACACACACACACACACACACACACACACACACAAACACACACACACACACATATGCTGGGGCCTCTGTTAGCAATCTATTAGCAATCACAACAATGTCTACAAATTGATCTGATGGAGGCAATTCCACCTCAGCTGAGATCTCCTCTTCCTTGGTGTATCAAGTTGACACCCAGGATTAGCCATCACAATACAACTCACTTGTTTGACCCATTTTTTCGTATTTTTGCTAATGTCAAATGTCTGATATCTATAGATACTTGTGAACTTAGCACTGACTTATAGAAGAATTTTTTTCTTCAGTAATTTGCCTGCGGGTAAGTGGTGACTTTTTAAAGTTAGACAATGCAATTCTTTCTTGTCAAGAAATTATAAGACCACGCTGACAAGTTCTACGAATTTGGAGTCCCTCTCTGCTTATAATGAATTAAGACTTTGAAGACCTAAGATCAACTATTCCTTCTTAACTTACTCAGCTTCCTGCTGTCAACTAAAAATGGGCCAGAGTTAATGATCACTTTTTTAAAGCCTCAAATATTCAACAGCAAGCTTAATAGTAACTTAAAACATCAGTGCAAGAGGATAAATTATACTCTGCTAGCTGCAGGAGTATCTATTATTCTCAGCGAACACAGTCAAGGAAAATTGTGAGACGTATTGGGCACCAAATGAAATAAAAGAATGGAGCTTCAAGATAATACCTGTCAAAGGGGAGGGTGCAGAAGGTGTCTTTCACAACTCTTGTGGCAGTATACTGAAACAGAAAAGTACTGAGGGAAGATAGCACAGAGATTAAATATGATCCTGAACAGCAATATCCCCAGAGATCTCAGGCTTTTGATTCTTCCAGACCTAAAAATTGTCAGGATTCTGAGTAAATCACAAAAGCAATTGTCATCGAGAACATTCACAGCTGCTCGAACATCTATTTTAAGGTGAAGGAAACTGGCAGGCAAAGCAGGAAATCAGAGAAATAGTGGAGAATAGAGAATATAAAACACTGTTAAAGAGCAGAAGCGGGATGTTAGAAGCAATTCAGCCTCTGTGCTTACATTTATATAGAAGGCTGTTTGTGGGATCGAAGTAATATATGTTTTTTTACTATTTTAATGTATGATAGTGTTGCCAATGAAGTCACCAGAAAAAAAAAGGACAGACTAGCTCCCAATCATACTCCAGATTTAACTCCCACATAACTTTTTAAATGGCTGAGTTGAAATGTTTGTAGAAGAAACATCTGAATGACTACTGACCTCTAAGGCAAAATTGAATAAATAAAATAACAATTTAAAATGATGGCACTACTAGCAGTTGTAGGAGATTTGCACAAACATAGTGTGGAGTTTTCTTTCTGTTGCAGTTCAGAGTCTATTCCCCAAAACTTAAGAGAGTGAAATGAGTCTCCCTACTGAAAATATGGACATCATTTGTAATCATAAACAGTTGGCAAAGCAGAAACTCATAATTTCGCTATAACATTAATTCACATATCCAGATGGGATTATGCACTGTGGGATTCCTTTAGATGCTAACTTATCTCTAAATATTACAAGCAAGATGTTTAGCTGTCTCTTGATGTTTACTAACCTTTCATGGCTTTCATTTCTAACATAAATTCCTATTAAAATTGGTGGATCAACTTGAGCTTATTTTAGGTTGGGTCTGGAAATGCCTTTTAAAGAAAATCATTCCTGAAGGACATTCATGTTAATTGGCTTTGCAGCAAGGGGAAGTTGATTCATGAAAAACACCATGACCAAACAAGCCCTTTAGCAGAATCAAAGCAAGACCAAAATCTTACATACTTGATAGTATGTATCTTAACTACCTTTTAATCTACCTAACAAATATTTGCTGAATTCTCAGTAAATTACTCAGCTCTAGAAGGACATCATCAGACTCTTTTCTCTCTCTCTCTCTCTCTCTCTCTCTCTCTCTCTCTCTCTCTCTCTCTCTCTCCTTAAGTCATTTAGAATTTGTCATAGATTAGAAAATTACTATGGGAGCCTGTGTGTTCAATTTTAAAAAGTTCAAGAGGTGTTTCCATCTTTCTCATGACAGGATAAATTTTTACATATGTGTATGTGAAGAAAGTATATCTGTACTCAATTAAAACAAATACAGCCATCACCTCAGAAAGTTTCCTATTGTTCCCTTGCAAGCCTTCCTTCTCAACCCTCCCTATATGCCTCTCTTCCAGGAACCACTGATCTCTTCTCGCCACTGTGGGTTCTTCTGAATGTTCTAACACTTTCCATAAATAAAACAGGACAGCATTTATTTATTTGTATGATTTCTGTTACTTGTCAAAAAATATTTTAGGATTTGTCCAAATTATGCATTTCCACCAATTTATTCTTTCAATTACAGTGTAGTATTCCATTCTGGGGATGTACACCAGTATTATTTTTTTTATTTACCTGAAGAGGATGTTTATTGTAGGTGAGTACACAAAATGCTCAATACTGGACTAAAGGGAACATCAGGTGGTTCAATCTTAGAAAATGCTGAATGCTCCAAAAGAGAAACAAAGAGATTTTTACTTTTAGTCATTCTTTTTGTGGTTGGCAGAGAGAGGGGTAAGCTGATCAAAAGATACAATCAAGTTTTAATAATTGTATCAAAATGTCCCATAAGGGGCTACCTTCAGTGAAGTGGAATTGACCTTCAGTTGCATGAACTTGACCCTCAACTGTAAGGTGTCCATAGGCTTTCCTTAGATGTCCCCAGAAACTAGAGACTGCATCTGACACATCACTGAAAGCCCAGCTCCTCCCTCCCTCCCCAGTGTCTGGAACACCGGCTCACTCAGTAGATAGTAGAAAGGAAGGATGGGAAAGATAAGAGAGAAAAGAAGAGAAGGAGAAGAACATGGAGATAATGTGGAAGTAATGAACAAATCAGTAAAATTTTAGATATACTAAATAAAAACTATTTTCATCTAAGTTATTTACCTGGGCTAGAAGCACTGACAAAGTCTAAAAGTTGCTAAGGATATTTGCATAATGCCAAAAATGGGGAATTTTTTTGACCTGAAAGTAGGAAGAAAACACACTCTTCCTTCACACTTCCATTCACTGTTCTCTCTTGACCTTCTAGTTAATAGCAAAAGATCTTACTAGATAACTAGATGCAAACTGCCAAGTACTACTGCATCCTCAGTCATGGCACAGTGCCTTAGATGCTCAAGGGCAGTACAAACTAAGCCACTCACTACAGATGACCAAGGATTCAATCTCCAGGGCCCACACACATATAGCCACTGACATTTCCCAATTCCCTGGTGAAAATTGCACTGAATCACAGGGCTTCTCTGAGCTTCTTGTGACTTTTTTTTTTTATATGTGAAAAGCTTTCACAATCCTCTTCACTAGAAATCCCACACATTTAAATCTTGCTGAAAAACTGCTTTGATGACAAAGGAATGTTGAATCCATTTGTCAAGAGACCCCTTTCTCTGCAAACCCATACTACCTATTTCTCTTCTCCATGACCTGTATCCATTCAAACATCATAGTATAAGTAGTCATGTATTTATTTTATATTTCTACTAAACTATAGATTTCTTAATAGAAAGAATCTGTCTTGGTCATTTCTATATTTTCTCCAGTGACCTTCAAGATGGCTTATAAATGGTTGGGGCTTAACAAATGCTGACTCTTGAATGGTGAAAGAGAAGACACTTCCTCATCTCTCTGGCTTCTTCACCTTTGTGTAGGAGCTGTGCCCACATTACAAATAGTAGCAAAATCTATGGGCAAGTTCCATTAAAGTATAAATATGGCTTTGATGCAGCAAATTCTGTCACCAACTTTTTGAATGTAACTCATGTAAGTTATTACCCGATTTCATAGAGGGAATCTAAAATAAAAAACATAAGCCAAGCTAGTTTTGCTATAAAGGAATACAAGGCAGGAGAATCTGAGTGTATCTACAAAGACAAATGATAGGGATCTCTGGCCAAAAGAAAAAGAAATATTTTAGACTCTTAGATTTAGAATGTTGAAGTATATCTAGGAAAATATAAAGTGAAAAGGATAAAAACCAATAATATAATGTATCACAAGCAAGGTTATAGTTCTTCTCAAGGTCAACCTGACCTAAGCAAAACTACAAACTCGGTTTATAATATTGCATAGCCATTGCAGAGTAAAATAAGTCTTTATCTTATTACTTTGAAATAGATATATATTTCTACTATTAAGAATGATGAGGTTATTTGTCATAGGCAAATGTTCTCTAATGAGGGAAATAATAAATACCAAATAATTTATAGCAATTGTGGTTTTAAATCACAAAGTGTAAAAACAGCAAGAAACAGAGGAAATAAATTGCACCAGTAAACCTTCAGAAATGAGTTAATGGTCTGATATTGTCTTCTCATTGGGAACATATGTTAATCTTGGACATGGCCTTGATGTGCAGAATCTGATCTCCCCTGGCCAGGAGCCAAGGCATGAGAGCAAATAACCAAGCAAAAAATATTATGAAAAGCTCTAGAGTAGGAGAAACAGACACTTGAAGTCCATCAAGTAAATTTCCAGTCTTTCCATAACTCACCAAATCAGGCTGTGTATGACTCAAAGCTAAAGAATTATGTTGGAAATCTTGGGAAACCAGTATAAATTCTGTGAATGGTGCTGATCAGAAAAGACATACCCACACATAGGAACCTAGAAACAAGCAGTAGTAGAATGAGTCTTGCCAAAACCCCAACCAAGTTTAGTATAGCTAGTCACAGATTGGAATGGGTTGAGCCATTTCCCTCCTTCTGTCCCCTCTGCCATCTAAATAAATGGAACTTTCATATATCTGATGGAAGTGCTTAAGATAATTTGGAGTCCCTGCAGATTTTATGCAGTGTCCAACATGCAATACAAGTTATGAAGCATGAAGATTCATAAATAATCCATATCCAAGATGGCTAAAGTTAGTAAAGAAAGATGTCACTCAGCCTTTGATGATCCCCCATGGAAGGCCCCACCCTCCCTGGGATGTAGATGGGGGGGTGGGATGGAGGAGTCAGTGAAGGGTCATGGGAGAATAGGAGGGAGGGGGAACTGGGATTGATATGTAAAATAAGATTGTTTCTAAATTAAATAAAATATATAATAAAAAAGAAAGATGTCACTAAAAGACTTGTATAAGGACATGGGATTTTAACATGTTCAGAGAGCCTTTGGAAAGAACAAGTCAACTTCAATAAATGAGATTTTGAAAAATGCATGCCACCATCCTCTTAGAAGTAAAGAACCATAATTGAATTAGTTGCAGCATGTCTCACCTCTTCAGTCTGTTCCACGGGTGTCACCAGTAGAACTATCACAGCCATCTCAGGTCTCAGAACTCAAACCCAGAAGGACCACCCCCAGGAGTCAGACCAGTGGAATCAATAAACACAGCTGCCTAAAAATACATTGTCATAGAGTTTTCTCCAAAGAAAAAAGCAATGCCACCTAACCCTCACTCAATTTAAAACAACTCACTGGACATTACCTCAGACATAACCTGTTATGATAAATCTTTCTGCCAAAAGCCGCCTGAGCCCCACCGCCATGTGTATGCTTTATGCAAGCTGCCCACCTGAGTTAGGGCCCAAATGAATACACAGAAACTTTTATTAGGTTCAAAGCTGCTTGGCCAATGACTAGGATTCCTCATCTGTTAGCTTAGTCTTAATTATCATAAACCTATATATTTTATAAGACTTATCTTATTGGACGCCTTATTGGCATCCCTCCTTGTCGGTCTTGCGGCTGGAGCAAGAGCAGAGGGGAAAAGAGAGCCCTTCCTGTTTCTCCTTCGCTTAAATATGAGTCTCCTTCCTATGTCACTTCCTGTCTGGATCAGCACTTCTCTACTACATTTCCCAGAATCCTCTTTGACTCCTAGTCCTGCCTAACTTGCCATTTTATTGGCCAAACAGTATTTTATTTAACAATCAATAAGATAAAGATACACAGTACATTCCCCATCAATAACCTTCTCTGGACAAAAGCCTCCCTCACCCCCAGCCCTTTGCTTGGCTGAGGTAAAGTGCCTGCCCTCCTAAGAGATGTCGGTAATTCCTCACTAGTTCAAATTCCTCCTGGGGTCCACCCAAAACAGCCACTGCTGCTGCTGACCTTTCATCTAAGTAGCATGATGCCTAGCATAGGTTCATTTACACTTGGAACGCTGTCCCAGAGACTGAAGACTTCTGTGAGACTGAGAGTAGTCCCCTTTACAGACCCCTGTTCACAGTCTATGGTATTCCTATTTACCTTTCCAGCATCCTAACATCTACCTTCACATCTGCTCCCCCAACCCATCCCTACTTGACCTCCCTATCTCAGCCCTTTCCCCGAAACTGCTGCTTTCTCCTAAGTCTTGACTACCTCCCACCCGACTCCACCCCTACAAACTCAACTTTCTAATCCCCCACCTGCCCCTCACCCACTTGAGACCTGCCTCAAGTCTCAAGACCTGCCAAGGCTTGGGCTTGCCTCCTGTGGCTTCAATGGGTAGAAATAAGGAGTGCATATTTACCTCTGTTCTTTTGACAAGAGTTTTCTAGGCCATTCAAATAGTATTCTGAGGGGGTAAGTGTGGAGGGTGGGGAAAACTGGCTTCAGTGTGGGCTCCACAGAGCCTCTTGTGGTCAGATACTGACCTCTAAGTGTCCTAGACCAAGTTACTTGAAACTAGTGAAAATGCTAGCCAACCACAACCAATTCAATAGAGTTTCAGAAAGAAGTGGGTGTCCTTCTAGAAAGCAGCTCTTGTTCTTTACTGAAACTCAATTTTCAATCATACAGATCTACCTGAAGTCAAGCAGTTGTCATTGTTTTCATTCATCATTGTTCCCACCCATGACATTTAGTAGGTCAGGTACAGCGCTCTATAGGTATTTGCATTCATTGTACTAGAATTATCTTGAAGGAGTTCCTTTGTTAGATAACTTTATTATTTTCCTCCATGGAGAAGATGAGAAATGCCCTTGGAAAGTAATGGCTGCTTACAGTCATTTGTAAATTTGTGTGTGTGTGTGTGTGTGTGTGTGTGTGTGTGTGTGTGTGTGTGTGTGTGTGTCTGCGTGTACAAATATCAGACAAAGCAAAAGACAAGATGTCTAAATTGAAAGGTTATAAAATACATAACTGAAGCTAAGAGACACAGTAATGGAAAACTCACATAGACATGATATCAATGGAGTCTTAGAGAGATATAACACAGCAATGGAATGATATATGGACCACCAGTGGCCTCAAATGTTCTAAAGATAATCTGAAAATACATAGATTTAAGAAGTCTACTAGAGTTTTGTGCTATCTAGCCACATATAGTCAACTTGCTGAAATAAAGAATCCGATATTTAAGGTGGGCAGAGGGAAGGGGGAAACACTTTAGTATCTTCAAATAAGCAATGATAAACTTGAAAACTAATTCTTCAAAAGAAAGGATGCAAATCCAAAGGGAATCTTTTTAACCAACTCAAATATGTACTCAGTAAAGTTACCTATCCAAATTCATGTTAAACAAGAATGTTGTCAAGGAAACAAAAACAATGAATGCATTACTAATAAACATGAAATTCAGGGATATTAAAAACTTTCTCAAACAAAACGGAAATAATCCCAGGAAGGTGGAGAGCAATGGAAGGAAACCCCCAACATTGCCCTCTGGCCACATGCATTCATAGGTACATACTGATACAAACAAAAAATAGATTTAGGATGGAACACATAAATGAAAAGAAATTAAGATAACTGAACTATAATATTCAACATATAACTTAACAGTATTTTTTCTATTTTCAAATAGGAGCAAAATTTAAAAATTAGAGCCTCCAGTTCCCTTCCACATCAGCTTTGAGGCTAGTCTCTTTATTTGTAATGGAGGAGGAGTACACTGAAGCTGGCCTCACAGAGATGTGTGTATTTGGTATACGGCACAGGACCAGATTCGAACATGCCCAGGCTCTTTGTAATATGGGGTAATCTGAGATCTAAAGGGGAGTGCAAAGATCTGGCAGTTGTAGCAGTTGCTGACTAAATACTTGTGTGTTGTTTTTGCTGATTTAATTTTAAAATTAAGATAGTAAATGAAATTAGAGACATTTAAATTTGCCATATTATCAGAGCATTTAGTAAGTAATGACATTGGTAATTGGCATTTTCTAGGATACACTTTAAAACCAATTAAATGTGTAGCTATACCAAAATAAGGTAAATTACATATCTAAAATAAAACTAAGCTTACTATATTGTACTTTTTAAATTTTCTGTTTAAGAGAGATACACCTTTCCAAAGCTACACAGAGAAACCCTGTCTCGAAAAACCAGAGAGAGAGAGAGAGAGAGAGAGAGAGAGAGAGAGAGAGAGAGAGAGAGAGACTTTGTATGAGAATACAGGATAATTGGAAGTAAGACTGTCCAAAAACATGAGATGAAATATTAACCAAAACCAAAAGGTATTGTATATGTATTCTATTGTATTGTATTATATTCTATTATATTGTATGGTCAAAGTATATCTGTAGGCAAAAAACATTACTGAGATTTTCTTAAAGCTCATGGACTCTTGACTGACAGCTAGGTAACCTGCATGGGACCGAACTAGACCCTCTAAATGTGGGTGACAGCTATATGACTTGATCTGTTGAAGGGGCCCCTGGCAGTGGCACCAGGACTCAGGCACAGTTCACTCGAGGCCGTGACCTGGCTCTTTAGGACCCCACTCCCTATGGTGGGATAATTTACTCAGCCTTGATATGGGGAAAGGGGTTTTGTCCTGCCTCAAATTGGTATGCCAAGCTTTGCTGACTCTGTAAGGAAGTCCTTACACCCACTGAGGAGTGGGTGGGAGTAAGGGTGGGAGGCAGGGTGCTGGAGAAGGGGAAGGAGGGGAACTTGGGTTGGTATGTAAAATAAAAAAATAATTTTTAAATAAAAAAGAATAAAAAAATCAACAAGAAAAACAGCAAATCTACATAAGTATGTACAGAATTCCAAAGCATGCTTAGCGAGCTGGAGAAATGTTTCAGAGGTTAAGAGCACATACTGCTTTTGCAGAGAACCTGAGTTCAGTTCCCCTCACCAATGTAGAGTGTTTCACAATAGCCATGGGATCTAATAATACTGTTCTCCAGGTGTGCCAATGCACACATATGCATGTCTATATTCATAATTTAAAATGGTGAAAATAAGTCTTTAAAATATATGTGGTTAAATCCATCAAAAGTAAACTTTAAAAACAATACTGAATATACTTTAGGCTCACTCAACAAGAGAGAAACCATACCTATTACTGGAAATCTAGCCAACTATCCAGGGCTGGTGAAGCCATGCATCTTGGAGGAGAACCTACAATGACTATTTTACTAAGCCAGCAAAATCCCTACCCAATTCAAAACACTTCTCCTTATACCCACAGGTAAGAGTAGTGCTCCCTGCTCATTAAGAAAACCTCTTAGCAAACTTCAATACATTTCTCTAATATAATAAAAGAAACAAACAGAGGTTCATAAAACAAATGGAGTTGTTTTGATAAAAGAACTCTAAAACCAATAGGTTGATTATAGCACATCCTATTAGTACTAACGATTTTCCATGTCTTAGTATATTATGGTTTTGCAAAAAAATGCTTTTCTTATATTAGGTGTCCTTGGGAAAGTCTCATGAATGAATTTATTTTATTGTATTAGAATTTTATATAGGAAAATAACTGATAAAATGGTTTTGTTTAAAAAGGAATAACATATATATTGAACATATATACATATATATATATATATATATATATATATATATATACTAATGAAAAAGAGACCATTAATTTGAAAAAAACCTAGGAAATTATATGGTGGGGAGTTGAAAGAAGAAAAGAAAATTGGAAAATGATGCAATTCTATTATAATGTCAAAAAATAAAAGAAATAATTTTCAAATGGGGTGATTTATTAGAGTGCTTTACAAATTTGGTCCAGCTACTCTAATAATGGCTGTTCTCTCAAAGGAAACACCAAGTATCTGGTAGTTAAGTCTGTGAGACTGGAGGTCTCAGCACTTCTGATCTAGTTCTGGAGTCCTGTGGGATTCACAGAGGGCTGCTGATCTTCAGTTGACATTGGATTCCCAAAGAAGCAGGTTCCAATACCACCCAGACATAAATGGGAGTGAGAGCAAGAAAATCTCTCATAGGCCTGGCCAGCTACTTGTGTTTAAGTTAATTCAAGTTAACAACCAAGACCAACCATCACACTCTTCTTCCTCATGGTAGCCCTTGAAATGTTTGAACCGAACTATTATTGGTTGTGATTATTGCATTTAATTGTCAATTTGACAGAACCTAGAACACTTGTGAAGAGAGTCTAAATGAAGGACTCTCTATGTCCAGTTGTCCTGTGAGCATGCCTGTGGGGGATTTTCTTAATTGAGTTAATTGATGTGCAAAAGTCCAGCCCACAGTGGGTGACACCATTCCCTAGGTAGGAGGTCCCATCCCAAACAAGAATCCAAATGACAATAAGTAAGCAAGTGAGCATTCATGAATTCATTTCTCTCTGCTTTTGACTATGCATTTTTGTGACTATTTGAAGTTCCTGCTTTGACTCTACAATGATGTGGGATAGCCTGGAAAATGAAGATAAAATAACCCCCTTTTGCCTGTAAGTTGGTTTTTGTCAGTTTTTTTTTCTTATCACAGCAACAGAACATTGGCTTTGACCATATATCCATTGCCAAGTTTTCTCACAAGTACACACCAACACAAACATAGCTGTAAGTTTCCTTTCTGTCCATTCTGATCAAGCATCACCATGAAGTGCATTTTTCATAATATTATCAAATTCTCCAAATCTGTTGTCTGTCCAATGCTGAGTACAGCTGGACCCCTGGACCTCCCTCTGGGATCCAGTGGAGTACAGGAAGCTTCTGTGTTCTCAGAGGACTAATCATACCATGGACTGACATTAAGGATACTGTGGAGAAATCTCACAACTTGTACTGAATCTCATGAAACTATACTTTCTCTGTTCCATTAGGTGTATTACTTTGCTTTTGGGACCTAAGGATGGGATTCTAGATCCATCTTAGTTACTCTTAAATAATGATACACTTGCTGGAAAGCCCCCACTTCATGTTTGGAAATTGTGAAGCCAGTCACATTTCTGTCTACAATAGATATTATAATCATGTCACTTCTATAGATGAAGGAACAATGTAAAAACTTAATGGACATTAACAATTGGAAGTACTCACCCACTATGGGAGACAATAGAAAAAGAAACACAACATCAAAATCTTTTTTCTTTTGTTCATAATTTACTAATATTAAGTTTTATTTATTTATTTATTTATTTATTTATTTATTTATTTATTTATTTATTTTGGTTTCTCAAGACAGGGTTTCTCTGTGGCTTTGGAGGCTGTCCTGAAACTAGCTCTTGTACATCAGCCTGGACTCCAACTCACCAAGATCTGCCTGCCTCTGCCTCCTGAGTGTTGGGATTAAAGGAGTGAGCCACCACAGCCCGGCTAATATTAAGTCTTTGCTTAGTTCTGCCTGTATAGTTATAACGTGATCTAGAAACCAAAATCAAAGGAAAAAGCCTGACTATCTTATACTTCCTTGGTCTCTCCAGATTCATGAGGCTGTTACAGCCATGTGCCTAGCACAGTGCCACAGCATGATTTGATTTAACTGGCAGCACACAATTCAAGCTTTCCATCACTGACAATGAATACTTCGCAGTAATTTTGTTTTGTATTCTTTTTTGTCACATCACATCCTTCAACTTTACTAATAAAATGCTGAAGAAAACCAGAGAATACTACAAATGAGACCCATTAGTTGTAGCACTTTATTAATAGCATTTAACTTGGACTATTAAACTATTAACATATAATAAAAAGCTACACTATTGCATTAGCAGGGTAGATGTATTTCAGCAAATAATAATAAGCCATTGGCAATTTACTAGGAGCTCAATTTAGCTTAAATTATGTTGTTAACAATGAGCCTTGTTTACTCACATGAACTTTAAAAGAACACCCTCAGAAATTCACACAAAATACCTTATGCCGTTTATGTGCGCTGTAACTCATAGACAGAGAGAATGGACAATAGAAGTTGTCAAATTAACATTCAAACAAGTCTCTTCAGAATAGCTATCACTATATCAGTGTTACAAAATTTATGGCCATCTCTTTTCTTTTATTCTTATAAATATTGATTTATTTTTATTTTTACATGCATAGTTGTTTTGCCTGAATATACATACATACATACATACATACATACATACATACATACATACATACATGCACCACTTGTATGCCCAGTGTGCAAGGAAGCCAAAAGGGAGTGTCAGATCCTCACAGAGTTACAGGTGGTTGTGAGCCCCAATATAATTCTTTTTTTATAAGAATTATAAAAAATGCTAACATCTGCCTCAGATCTCACCTTGCTATTTTATATCCAGGAACATCCATAGATTTACAAGAAGGGTGGGCTGAACCTGGAGCAGCAACTTTTCCCTCCTAGCATGGGAGAGGCAGAGACAGAGGCCAGAAGGGCACCCAGGCATTCCTGTGGCAGATTTCCTATGCTTAGCCATTATTTTTGATGTAGTGTCTGAGGTTAGGCAGTTCAGAAGAAAGGACACTCATTTTCTCTCAAGGCCACTCATGGAATTTTTGGACATTTTCCCTTCAGCACTGATATTTATATCTCCCAGTCATGAAAAGAATCCCTTGGAGTAGCACAAAATAAATCAAATGCCCCTATGATGACATACCTTCAAGTATCTGAAAAGAGAACCATCTTCCCCAAAAACCTCCTTTCCTCAACTCAACACTTCTCAGTTCTGTCAAGTTACCCTCCCATGACACACTATTTAAAACTATGTCACAAACACTGAAGAGCAATATTCTAGGAGTGACCTGACATCATGCTGGGATGAATCTTTTCCCATCCTTGTCTGAGGTAAACCAGTGGTACTTAGCGTTTCTGATGGGATGTTAGCTTCCAAAGTAATCACCAGCAAGCCTATGAAAGGAATGTGAGGAGAATATGAATGAGGATATAATATTGGTTCTTGTTGTAAGTTACCTGTTTTTTATAGTAGAAAAAAAAAAAACCCTGAAATCCTTACAAAGTAACAAACTTTCCAAGAAAATCACTCTACCGGTTGTGGCTCTCCCTATCTTCTTCTCATCTTTGAAATTAACATCATTCAGCCTGCTGTTGGTGGCTCACACCTTTAATCCCAGCACTGGGGAGGCAGAGGCAGGTGGCTCTCTGAGAGTTCGAGACCAGCCTGGTCTACAAGAGCTAGTTCCAGGATAGGCTCCAAAGCCACAGAGAAACCCTGTCTTGAAAAACCAAAAAAGAAAAAAAAAAAAAG
The DNA here is from genome assembly GCF_003668045.3 of Cricetulus griseus. NCBI lineage: Eukaryota > Metazoa > Chordata > Mammalia > Rodentia > Cricetidae > Cricetulus > Cricetulus griseus. The sequence continues at coordinate 54,726,868 of NC_048595.1, read as the reverse complement.
AAATTAACATCATTCATATTTTCACAAACCAATGGAAAGCCTAAATGGTGCTCTTTTCAAAGACTTACTTATTTTTATTTTATGTGTATGAGTGTTTTGCCTGAATGCATGTCTGCATGATGTTTATGTGCCCGGTGCCTGTGGAGGATTCCCTGGCACCAGAGTGACAGACTATTGTTAGCTGCCAGGTCTTCTTAAGAGCCAATGCTCTTAAATGACAAGCCATCTTTTCAGCACCCCCAAATGTTTCTAAATGACAGTTTTAATGTTTTTATATCAATGCCATTATTTAGTCCAAGTTTAACCTACAATTTTTTAGTTAGATTAGAAGAGAGTTGAAATGTAGAAAACGTTAACAGTTACAGAGTTGTTCTCTCAAACTAATTTTTTATTTTTTGCAGATTTTTTATTTGAATTAGAACAAGATTGTTTTACATGTCAATCCCAGGTCCTTCTTCCTCCCCTCCTCCCCTACCACCCCCCTGCCTATCACATATCCTTTCTGCTCCTCAATCTAATTCTTTACTGAACTGTTTATGTGAGCATTCACTGTCTTAGATTTGTCTGAACATGCCCATTTTATGATTTGCTTTCAAATTATAAATTAAAAAATAAATTAGTCTTCCCTAGGGTTTCCTCTTTCCTATTGTCTTGAAAGTTTCCAGCAATTTCTGGAAGGCTTAAGCTCAAAGGTAACTGTTTGGGGTTTACAGTTCTCAGGAGAGACATGAGGCTATAACTGAAGGTCTGCAGAGTCACAACTCCATCCCTAATAGTCACCAGTTAAATGAGTGAAACCACAGAAGAAAGGTGTCAGAAGGCAGGAAGAAAATTGTGTACTCCACAGTACTCCACAGTTGATTTGAAGAATACAGTTTTCTGGAAGCTGGGGGAGCTGACTATAGCTTTGGACTCTCCACTGTCATTTGGTATGAGCAGTGAGAGTAGAGTCCACATTGGAAGGACCATCAGTATGGAGCAAATATAAGTCCAGCCTAGAGAGAGAAGATCTAGGTCACCCACATGAAAAATAAATTTTTCATTCTGTATTATAATAAGTGAACAGCATTGTGTCTGGACATAAGAACATACATAATGGTAAGTTCATTCTGCATCAATTTTCCAGGGAGAATTCCACATATTTTGTGCTCCAGGCAGTGTTGGTACTGGCCGACTGAAGAAACTATGATCATAGCTTCTGGGTAAGACAATGTGGCACAATGATAGGAACATTTTCCATGTTGCCTAGCACTCTGGTCTTCAAGGACCTGCCTGCCACTGGTGGCTTAGCCAGCCTTATAGTTGTGTTATCAACCAACTATGTACATGTCACAGATGAGGTAGGGAACACATTTTCCAAATCAGGTACCAGTTTTATCAGTCATCCACCAGGCCCAGGGATCATCTTCCTAAATTCTTGCACTATTTTGAGTAATTCCTTTTCCATATCTTAGCCTGGATGACCTTAAAGGCAAGGAACTATCCTACTCTCATTGTCATTTTTGTTTAGCAACCCTCTCTATTTTTCCAACAACAGTGAATTTGTTCCAGGCAAATTCCTCCTCCTCCATGCTTTCTTCTTATAGTGTTTGTATCCTATCATTTATCCTTTCAGTAGTTCTACATTCAAATCTTCAGCTTAGAGAAATGCAATTTGCTGAATTTTTCTTATCAGAAATGACAGCTGATTGGCAATTCTAATGTTTGGGACATTTCTTTAAAAAAGAATGAGCATGTGAGCATGGTATTCTCATTATAAAGAACAAAAGTATGTTCAATATTGCCTTCTTCATAGTAAATGGAATACATAGGACCAATCCCAATTCCGGAGGGGATCTAATAAAGGAGAATGGGTTACCTTCATTTAAGTCAAATGTACTCCTAAGCTAGGAGACAATCTTCACTTGGTTTTTGGGTGGAATGCTCACATCTCCATGGTCAGACATCAGGAGCAATGGTCCCGACTCAGATCTCCAGCTACAGAAAACACAGCATTACTAAGAGAAAGATGTGGTTTGGAGCACCATACTGATTGAAGATGACCTGTGCTAATAAAAGGCTACATCACTAGGTGTTTACTGTAGGCCAAGCCCTTCATGTGAACTTCTTTCTGTCTTACAGCTCAGAGGCAGATAATATTATGCCTGTTTTACAAAAAGGGACCTTGAGATACTTGCCAAAGATCCTGTAGATAAACAAAAACAGTCTCTGGATTCCTATGCAGCCGTCTGTCTTTACAGCCTGTGTTCGATCACATTGTCCATTACTCCAGGCTACTGTTCCACTTTCAAATACAAGAGACAAATTTTAATCTCCAGCTAATAACTATTCCAACCACAGTTTTATTCTGGTTGAATTTTTAATTTAAAATTTAATCTTAAGTGCTGTATCAAAAACATAAAATTTGAAATACTGTAAATTATGTATTGACATCTCAATATATGTATAAGAGGTGCAATATTGAAATTAGGTTAAATATATCTACATTCCCTGGATATCATTTCTTAATTATGAAAAACATTCAAAATCCTCCTAGTTTTCTGAGACCTCCAATATATTATTGTTACTGATAGTAACTCTATCATGCAATATCATACTGAATATCTTTCTTTTACCAACCCATGATGTAGCATCCACTGACAACCTCTCCACATCCCCCTCCCTTCCTCCTTCTCTCCCTTTTTCCTATTCTTTTTTTGTTTCATTTTTTATTTGACTTAGAAACAAGATTGTTTTACATGTCAATCCCAGTTCCCTCTCCCTCTCCCTCCCCCTCCCCTACCATCCCCCAACTAAAATCCTACCTATCACATATCCTTTCTGCTCCCCAAGGAGGGTGAGGCCTTCCATAGGGGGTCTTCAGAATCTGTCATATCCTTTGGGATAGGGCCTAGGCTCACCCCCTTGTGTCTTGGCTCACAGAGTATCCCTCTATGTGGAATGGGCTCCCAAAGTCCACACCTATGCTAGGGATAAATATGGCTCCATGGATTTCCAAGGCCTCCTCACTGACACCCATGTTCCTGGGTCTAGGAAAATGAGAAGGGGAGAAGAGGAGGGGTGAGAAGGACTAGAGGAAGCAGAAAGGTTGAGTCAGGGGAAGAATAAATGAAAACAAGATAAGAGATACCATAATAGAGGGAGACATTTAAGGTTTAAAGGGAAATCAGGCACTAGAAAAACATCTGGAGATCTACAAAGATGACACCAACTAACAATTTAAGCAGCAGAGGAGAGGCTACCTTAAATGCCCTTCCCTGATAATGAGATTTATGACTGATGTATATGCCATCTTATAGCCTTCATCCAGCAGCCGGTGGAACTAGAAGCAGATACCCACAGCTAATCACTGAACTGAACTGGAATCCAGATGCAGAGAAGGATGAGTGATGAGCAAAAAGGGGTCCATACCAGGCTGGTGAAACTCACAGAAACAGCTGACCTGAACAACAGGGACCTTTTAGTCCACACACTGATAGCTGGGAAACCTCTCTGCTATTCTTAGCCTCAGGAAGCCACAATTCTACTCTTAAGTTCAATGAGAACTGCTATTTTATATTCAACATATGAGTGAAATTTTGAGGTTCTTTTCTTCTCTCGATGATTGGCTGCTTCCATTTGAGGTGCTCCGTTTCCTTCCATAATCTAATTAACTATAACATTTTCCTTGTCTGTGTGAATTAGTATACCCTCAGCATCTTAAGTTTCAGAATATTTCTTAATTAAACTTAATATCCTGATGTCTCCTTGCTGAAGTCTGACCTTATTTATTTGTCAGGATGCAGAGCATATGCAACATTTGCAACATTGGGTTAATAACCTGAATAATATTTATGAATGTGAAATGTGTTTTGATTTGATAACAAAGAACTAAATATATGCTCAGCATGTGGGAAACAGATAAACAAAGTTGATTTTAATTATATAACTATCCATTTTCTATTTTTTTAGAGAGCCAATTCACAAGCATACATGTATTAATATGTCTGAAGTCATTTGGTAGATAGAAGTAAGACTGATCTAGTAAACCACAGGTATTCTGTAAGGATACCATTCTATAAAACTCTGAAGTACACTGAAATGTTCACATAGGGCAAGAACAAAAACTACTCATTTAATTCTGCATTAGGTTTGTTGGTTTGGTGAACAGCTTCAACCAAATCCCTTTGACAGTCAAGCAAATATGCCCAAAACATATGTATACAGAAAATTTCTCCAGAAAATACTTTAAAAACATAATTATCTAACCCATGCAGTCCAAGTCTCACTAGTCATGGCTGGTTCCACTATGCCTTGGGGACTTTCTTGTTGAAACAAATATTCCCTGACCACCAGAACCTCAGTTCTTCAACTGAAAACTCATGTGGATATTGGCAGCCAGAGAACCATTCTGAGCTTCACTTGACTGCCTGCCACTCTCTAGGCTTTTTTGATGTAGCTGCCAGAGGGAGAAAACTCAAAGCAAGCCCAGGCCCAGCATGTCTTGCCCTCTGTAAGCAGCAGAGCAGCTCTGGTATCCCATTGCTCCTAGAGAAATTCCTAAGAAACATACAGAGAAGGAAGAAGAAGTAAAGGGGTGGGGCAGGTTGACATTAATCAACTTTCTGCTTTCTGCCTTAAAAACAGCAGCAGAGAAACACACTGTATCTCAACATGATCCTCAGAGTAATATCATAATTTTAGCATCTCTTCATCCTTGACAGCAAGGATGGTGTCCTTTCACAGATTAGAGTTGGTCTCACCACATGTTTCTCTTTCCTTCCTCAGAAGGAAAGAGAAACTGTGGCCACTGGTGAGAAGCTAAAGAAACTGAAAGGGTCTTTCTTGAGCATGAAACATGGTGTCGAATCACCAGTCTCCCAAGGGAATTATAGTGTCATCTCTTTTCACCAGTGAAAATTTTCTTCACTGTATTTTCACCAAGATGATGCCTACACAGAATGATCAGACAATTACAACCAGTTATAAGAATGTTTACTAAGTGACAGATACAGTCCTAAATGCTTAATATTTACTCCCTCTGTTGATTCTCAGTCAAAACAGAAGGTAAGCCTTACCATGAACCTCTTATTTCCAATAAAAATAGGCGGTGTTGCCTGAGTTCTAATTGGTCTTAATATTAAAAACCTGGAGTCATATATAAATGAATGATCAGAGAGACAATGTAGCAAGCCCCAGCCACTCCTTACCTAGCCAACCTCCCAACTGAAAAAGAGAGCAAGCTCCTATCTTCTCCTGCCTTATATCCCTCTCTCTACTCAGCCATATCACTTCCTGTCTGTCTCTATAGACCTCTATGGTTAACTAATCTTCAGGCAAGCTTTATTTGTTAGAGCAAGAAGGTGATTAAAAAAAAAAACTCTGTTAAATATAATCTTCCTTAATTCTCTGAAAATTTTATATATGTATACAATGTAGTTTGATAATATTCTCCCTCTAACTGCTCTCAGACTCACCCTCTACTTTCTCATTCCCCTTCTGACCTAATGACCCCACTGAGTCCAGTTTTGGTTGGGCCATTCACTAGGATGGGGTTAACTTAAGGGGCCATGTTCTTAAAAAAATTGATTCTGTACCCCCACAGCAGCCCTCAGCTGTCACTTGGTCCTCAGTATGGAAAGGGGATTTCCCACTTCTCCACCCCTGCCCAGGCAGGAATGTTGACTAGATCATACACATGCCTTATTCTGACAACCATAGATTCGGTGACTGTTTTTTCCGCTTTTATTTTGTTGTTTTTTTTTATTTGTTTGTTTTTTCAGAAATTTTTAAGGTCACAGTTTCTAAGTGAATGGACTAAACATTTTATTAGACTTCCATAGTGTCTAGCTATGTAACTTAAGTAAAAATGTGCTCAATCTCCCATTTAATGGATAAATGCTTAGGTACTGCAGTACAAATTATATAGGCTTTCCAATAATAACTTTTAATTGTTTTTTCTTATAAGTAGCAGAAAAAGAAAATGTACAGGATTTTTTAGAATGCCTCTAAACCAACATTTTCATAAATAATTTTGGCTTTGGCAATTTCTCAAATTTAACATACTCAAATGATATATTGTACCATGTTTATTATCTACAAAGAAGACAAATAGTTAGAAAAACATTTTGACTTCCCACCACAGAGCACGTATGACCTATTCTTCAGACCAGAAACCTTAGTTAGGACTCTGAATACTGATTTGAAAACAAGTTCTTAAAGAATTCACCCAGAGCAGCAGATTTTTAGCGTCTATGACATGAGATGATCAATGACCACATTAGCCACTAATCTAAGGCATAAAACATGCATGAGGCATTACCATGGAAATCTAACACGTTCCCACCCCAGGTGGTACTGGATTTCGAATCTGTTGTCCCATCTAATAGGAATAAACTTAAATAGCTTATTTAGAGGTTCATTTACAAAGTTAATAATTAGAGTGATTTACTCAATAGGCAAGAAAGGGGGAAGAGAGACAGATGGGTGGTGATTGAAGTGAGAAAAACAGCAAAAGTCACCTCACAGAAGCCAAACTTAACTTCTGGGCATGATATTTTTGTTTATAGATAAGCCTTTTAACAAAGAATCAGGTTAGGAGGAGCAAAAGAAAAAGAAAAAACACAGGGCCTTTAGAACACAATCTTGATGAGATGTCAAAAAGTCAACCCTCTTTTAGGGTACATTCAATGCAGTGAGTTGAATTTCCCAAAACAAATATTTTATGTCTTTAACACTAGAATGATGGCACCTGCTCCACATGGATTAAAAAGACAGCAAAACCAAAGTGTTAGCCAGTGCGGGACATGGAAGGTATCCAATCACAAGTGATTCTATCCCTAGTGGAATCACCAGAAAGGACTGAGCTACAAACATGTATTTGTCCTCTAGAATCTACATGGCAGCAATTGACCTGGTCACAAATTTTGATAGAGTTCCATTTGCCCCATACCCATGTGTAAAAGCAATAAGGTGAGTTATATAATTTAGTATAAAGTGCTATACCAGGCAAATGAGGGTCCGATAATTAGCAGCAAACAAATACATTGTATGTCAATCTTCTCTCCAGGGGCTCATGTATCTCTGTCCTACTCATGAGACCAGGCTCCAAGTTTATTTGTAAGTATGAAATACTCAGGCCAGCAGTCCAAATGGCAAGCCATATGAATATTTTTCAATAATAAGGTAGCCAATAATTTTTTAAAGAAAATAACTTGTTCCTCCTAATCCTGGCAAATTTATCTTCATAATGACCTGAAAGACTAGATTCAAATGTTCAATTCCGAAATTCTTTGGATTGAATGCCAGAGCATGGCATCATGTGAAGTGCCAGATCCTTTTTTAGTCACTTCCCCAAAGCCATAAATATTCATTTGTGTTTCATGTAAATTAAAGATTCACATGTGTGGACCACTTATATCACAATGCTCTACCCCACCATTCCCATAAACAGACACCCAAAGACTACCTATCAAACCCATTGGCATGCCTAATGGCTGATTTCTCTCAAGAGGAAAACCCTAGGGAAAAGACCCTTGTCAGTACTGGAAGCAGGCCCAGGAATACAGACTACAATTCTAGGGTATTAAGAATAAACATCAAGTATTTTTCCAGAACTGCAGGTTAGCTCTGGGCACCAAGTGTGGATATTTTTTCTTAACCCTTTGAATATGCGTTTCTTCAGTCATGGCTATTATTATGTTCCATCTTTTAACAATTGGCTAGACTGGAAAATAAAGGACAAAAAAAAGGTTAAACTTCAGTTCCCTTCCTGGGGCTCTGTGGAGTGTGTGTGTGTGTGTGTGTGTGTGTGTGTGTGTGTGTGTGTGTGTGTGTGTGTGTGTGTGTGTGGTGTTACAGCAGAAAATTGATAGAAACATCATTTTACATATTTCTGTGCCCATTTTTATTATACAAGATATGACCTTTCTCACATTTAAAAAAAAAAAAACCTTGACAAACTCAGTACCTCTGAACATTTTGTGGGATTAGAGATTCGACTAGTGAGAGAAATTAAGAGCTGAACACCTGCTTTTAGAGTTCTGGGCAGAAGGTGTGAGCTCCTTCACCCACGGTATATTATCAAGTCTTGTTTCTGCTCTAATAGGAAGGTGGTATTGGTGAAAGGGTTTCACAAGCACCCACTTCCAGCTTGAGGCCACTTCTTCATTGAGGGACACAGAGGAGTACTTTTAATTGCAGCCACATCCCTGAAAGTGCTGGCCCTTACTTACTCCCCTTATTCTGGCCACTCATCACCTCCTATACTTTCTCCTGTTTAAAATATCTTTCTTCTACTTACCTGACTACATTTCATCTTTAAGACAGCTACATGAAGCACCACCCGAGAAAACGAAAGTTTCCTATTTTAAGCTCCCCAAATGCCTCATGCCTTCCATGAATACTGCTGAGACCATATAATTTATCATCCAAATCAACACACTGTTGAACATAAAAGACAACACTAATAATAACTCTACTGGGTGGCAGGCATCACCTAGTACTATCTCAAGCAAACTGGGACAGAAGATCTTCCGAATTACATTCTCTGCTGTATAAATCAGACTTTTACTAACCTGTCTATCTTCTATCCTACACTTTGAAAGCTATTGAGGCTGAGACTTCACTTATCCAGCTCTCTAAATTTAAAAACTTGCTTATATTTTATATGCAATAGCTCCTTCTATAAAGATATCTTCTGTTTCATTGTTGTTAAGTACATGGACTCTATAACAAAAGGTCTTAGATTAAACTCCAGCAATTTATTATCTGTGGCCTGGACAATCTTCATGCCTTAATGATTCATCTTTGAAATGGTTGTTACTGCAAAAATGAACTAGAATGTCTAAAGTTGCAATTGAATTGATAGATAAAGTATCTACAATACACCTGTATATAAGTGTTTCCATTAGACAGATTATTAAAGAAAATAGATAAATCAACTGAATAAGTTTCAAGTGCCTTTTTATCTTTGGAGTTCCTTCAAGCTATTGTGACATATTGAATGTTCACAATAACCTCAGTTAACCTTTTGCAATCACTCAGCATGTACCAGTCTCTGTTACATTCTCTACATACTTAGTCTTACTGCATATTTACCAAAAACTTATCAGGGTAATCTTCTGGAAATCTTTGAAGTCTTAGTTTCCTTATTTATAAACATGGGAATGATAGCCATCTTTTCTAGATTTGTTGAACACTAGGTTATTATCCTGGAGCACTAGGAGAGGTGGTGGGATGCTTGCTCCCACCGGACCAAGCAGAAGGAAGGGAATTAAATCACTAGAATTTGGAGAGCACAGCTTCCTTCACCTTTTTCTTCTTTCTTCTTCCTCCTCCTTCTCCTCCTTCTTCTCCTTTTCTCTCCCTCACTTTCTTGCTCAGTTTCCTTCCCTCTCTTCCTCTTTCTCAGACATCAAGAAATGAACAGCCTTGTTATACTATGTGCTCTTGCCATTAAATTCTGTCTTGCCACAGGCCTAAAGCATCAGGACCAAATAAATAATTGGACTGAGATTGTGTGTTGGAAAACAAAAATCAAAACAAAATAATAAAAAAACAACTTCCCATCCTCTAAATTGATTGGGTTAGGTATTATGTCATAGCAATGGAAAGCTAAATAACATATAAATGATGCAAAAAATTGAGGTCCCAATTGTCACTCTATTTTATCTTTCTATAAGGAAATACAGTCTCTAATCCTCCCTCCATGGGAGTTTCTTAAGATTCCTTTGAGAAATAAAAGTTTCTCTAAAGTCTTCCTATCACACAATGTTCCTAATGTTCGAGGAAATGGAGAGTGAAAGGCAATGGCGGTGAAATCTGTGCTTTGGGGGAGTTCTTACTCACTGCTGTTTAAAGAGTTTGAACAACTCATGAACCAATATTATTAAGGCAGCATTTGAGCTAACCAAAGCAGCATTTGAGGTACTCTGAGGACATCTAAACTTAGACATACTTTTTCTTACCTCCAAGGGGTTTAAATTCTAGATGAAAACATGGACTAAGCATTAAATAGCATGATAAGATTTAAATAGCAGTAATATAAGAAAAACTCTCTGAACAACATATGATTAATTCTCAAATAAATGGTGTAATTTGTACCTGCCATAGGAGAGTAGGAAAGAAACGAGTTCCAAAGAGGAAAGATGGAGAAGGCAGGCAACTTGAATCATTAAGTGTTTATTAATCTGGCAAACATTTTAACAGCACCCACCATCTGTCATATATTCTGCTGTTCATTGACATCTTAGAGGTTAGAAACATGGAGTGTTATGCCCATGAAGCCTAGTGTCCAGAGGAGAATGTAGATATTGGAACAAGAATTTGGTTAGTGCAAAAGCCATTAAAGAGATATGCCCAGGTTGTGTGGGTTCCCAGATGGAGGCACCCAGCAACCTGCTCAGTAGAAGCAACCCAGTAGAAGCACTTCCAGTAAGAAGATTGCCCAAACTGGGTTTGTATAAAAACATAAATAAAAAGAGTTGCTCATTGTAATACTTTTCTTCACTGTTGTGACAAAGTACATGACTAAAACAATTTAAGAGAAGGAAGGCTGATTCTGGGTCATGGTTTCAGAGATCTCAGCCCATGCTGGCAGGAAAGCCATGACAGAGTTCATGGCTATGGCAGCATGCAGAAGGCCAGGAGGCAAAGAGCATAGACCAGACACAGCAATCTGCTTCTCTCAGCAAAATCCCAAGCCCTAAATGCCCCATAACTTTCCATAATAGGGCTTCTAGTTGGGTAATCCAGTGTTCAAACACACAAGCCTATGGGAGGGCATTTCGGATTCAAACCATAATACTCATACAGAGAAAGGGAAGAAAAATCTCCAAAAGAAGCATTTTGTAAGGGGAAGGGATCAATGGCAGTTATATATACAGAGGAAGCTGGATGTTCAAGCCAAAATTAATCAACATTTCAGAAAGAGCTGGGAAAGTAGGGGTCATGTTAAAACAGAAAAAAAAAGTCTTTAAAATGTGAGTATTTAGATAGAAGACTGAAAACATATTTATAAACGACCCTTCCTTTGACTCTTGCAACAGAAAGTGAATAAATTAAAATTTTCTGTGAATGAATGTTGTGTGTGTGTGTGTGTGTGTGTGTGTGTGTGTGTGCATGTGCGTGCGCCTATAGTCAAGAAAATATTCAAAATATTTGCTATGTTAAGTATGTATATCCATATGCACATATGCATCTGTACATAAGCAAAATGTCCTGTGCTTTAGCATCATCTAACTCTAATTCATATTCAAAAGTGAATGCAAAATTGAAGTTGTTTAGGGGTTTGTTTGTTTCTATTAAAACCTCTTTCCAGGCTCTGCCAGAGTTAGAACAAGCCACTGAGAAATATGAAGGGTATATAGCGAAGATAAAATGTCTCCTCTTCTTAGCCCTGAACAAAGCTCATAAAATGCACTTGCCAGAAGGGAACTCTAGAAAACATTTATTTGTCTAGTTTCATTTTAAAGTGCACAGGGCCCATTACTAAGGGAAAGAACATGCTTTGTGAGAAGTCATAGGCTTTGCTAGGAAAGATCAGGAACAAACGGATGATCCTATTAACACATGTATATGTGGATAAAGATATTTAAAAAAAAGGTATCTTGGCCTTCCCTGTCTTCATCATTGGGTCAATAAAGCAATTGCTCAAGAGGTTGTAGCAGAGTGACATACACAGTCTCTGAAGTCCACCTGCCTGCCGTTTAGTCCTGGCTCTTCCACCTATTGAGTGCCAAGTAATTTCTCTGACAAACACCTTCCCCTCCCCAAGCCGCAGTTATCTCTTTTATAAAATTGAAAGCATAAAAGAACCCACTATGTGGTGGTTACAATGGCTTGACAAAACACTCACTAGTGGTGTCAGAGCTATTGCATATGTACCAGAACCAGTGTCAAGATGCACAAGATGACATTTGAAAGCATGTGAGTGATTAGATAGGCTGACTCAGTTATAAATTCACTAACTTAATAAACTTTCATGAAGAGCCATTCATTGCTTAAGGCAGAGAACATTTTGTCAAAATGATCTTCATGTATTTCCATCACTTCGACTTGCCACATTTTTATAAGTAAATCTAAAACAAAACAAACAAACACCACTGGTTCTAATCACTCCTAGCTAGAACAGCAGCTTGTTTATGACATGTTGAATCCATGCCCTTTAGACCTGTTGAAAATGAGGAGTGTCCTAATTTACCTGTAGAGGTGACTAAAATAGCCATGGCCTATAAGAAATAATTGATCTCTAACATATAACATATAGCAAAGTAGCAGTTTAGATTTCCAAATTTCTCTTTCTAGAATTCATCCATCACCTAATTGCTACCCATCCTCCTCTCTTCTCTCCTTTGTACCTTAATTTTGAAAAATATTTTTAAGAGAATGTCTGCTAAGCTTCTGAGTTGCTTACACTAAATGCATATACACTGTTTCTTTGTTCTAAAAAGGAGGATCTAACAAAAGTCAAAGCACAAAAGCAGTAATTCCAGAGCTTCTAGCATTTGGAACTGGACTGAAAATGACAGAAACTTCAGAGGGAAGAAAAAGTCCCAACAATCACACTCCAGAAATATTACAAAGCATCAGAAACTTCTGTTTGGAACATTTTCTCTTTTGCTCATCTGCAATGTGAGTCATTCTTTCAATCCCAGGAGGCAAAAATTTGGGACAATATGGTTAAACACACTCACATTTCCATGTCTGACTTTTTTCTTTCTTATTCTAGAAAAAGAGATACTTTTCCACTATGGATGATTAAGATGGCAAGGGACTTGAATGTTTTTAAAATCCCAAAATGAATAGTCATTCTTTTAAACTGAGATTAGGTTTAAAACTAATGGTGGTTCTTGTTCTACAGGTGAAGCCAAAGGTCTAGCCCACCCCCTACTCCCACCCCTGTCTCACTGTCTTTATTTTTGCTTTCAAATAAAACCTCAAAGACCTAAGACTCTCTTTTCCAGCTCAGGTTTATTAAACCCTGGTATGATTCCTCCAGGGTTGAAGAGCCTCATGCTGAACTGCTTACCAAAGGTTTACAAATGGAAATGGCTCTCCAGGGAATTTTTTTCTGCCCAGTTAGTCCTGTTACTGCTGTCTCTAAAGTCAGAGATTATTGAGATAAAACTGATTAGAAACACCAAGCCTTTCTCACTTCCAACACCAAGTGAGTCAGAAAACAGAGAACAGAGGGCTGGGAGCGCTTTCTGCCTTTATGTTATTAAAAGACTTAACTCTGCTAAGTGAAAGTCTTTTTACCCAATACCAGTTCTCAGAAAACAAGGGCTCAAAGCGCCTTTTCCTTCTTCCACCAGCACAACACTCAGAGCACAAATTCTTCATCAAATTCTGAATTAAGCTGTGGTAGATGACTCACTGACTCAACAGAAAAGTGCTTCCAGCAAATGCAAAGAGAATTGATGACAAAGACACTGGTCTAACAAGAACCACAAAGAAAAAATAAAATTTAAAATAGCTCTATGATGTTTGATGGGTCCTGCCTGCTTAGAATATCAGTTCAGTTCAAGTTCTCTCCTCGGCTACTGATGAAACACTGTATCTAATTAATCCAAAATTGTTATTCTTGGGGCAGGGTTGATGGCTCAGCAGGAGGGGTCACACCGCTCTTCCATAAGACCTGAGTTTGGTTCCCAGGACCCATGTCAGGCAGTTCACAATGGCCCACAACTCCAGATTCAGGAATACTACACCTGATTCAGGCCTCCATAGGCAGCTGTACAGACCCACATATATCCACAGAATTAAAATGAAAAATAAACCTTGCTGGGTGGTGGTGGCACATGCCTTTAATCCCTGCACTTGGGAGGTAGAGGCAGGGGGATCTCTGTGAGTTTGAGGCCAGCCTGGTCTACAAAGCTGCACAGAGAAACCCTGTCTCGAAAAACCAAAGCAGCATTTGTTCATCAATTTTTCCTGTAAGAGGAAACATAGAGTTTAGGTAGCTGGTTCCTAGTGATGAGTGTGCCATGGCCTAAACATTGTGCATGAATTGGTCACAGCTCGGAACACATTTCTTTTTGGAAACAGTGGCTTCTGGGATAAGTACCTAAAAGGCCAAGATTACAAAACACTGTCCGTACTACATCTCTAACCTCCCTGAGCAGCGGTACCATGCAGGCTTTAAACAGTTCTACTAACAGAAATCACGACTTCCGAGACAGCCCATTTCTTTTGTTGGATAACCCTTTTTGTACACTGGCCAAGGCCTGCTCACACTGAGCCACAATCTGCCTGTACCTACTACCTGGCAGGTCTTTTCACCATGGCCCAGGGAGCCGTGCCGCTCCTTTGTCCTCACAGTGAACATGAAACTTCCTTGAATTATCTCTGCTGATGTGGATTATAGTCCCACAAATATGCTCCATTTCATTTTAATGTCATTTGTGTAATGTGATGTACACAGCTGGAGGAGATCAGATGTGTGAGCCTCGCACAGTAGGTAGCTGATTACCCATGGCCTGGACAGTGTGGCTTTATAGCATTTGCTGGATACTAAGTCATTGGAAGACACAAACAGCTGTCCATGGAACTTTGGGTTAGAAAAGAACCTCATCGTTTATGATGTGTGACAGTGTGCCTAATGAGGGGAACATTTTTTGTTGTTGTTGTTGGTTTTGGTGGGCTTTTTTTTTTTTTACCAGAAAAGGTGAGAATTAAACATATCAGCTACTTCTATATCTAGAAATGGAAACAAGCAAACAACCTCTGAATGAATATATATTTTCAGGGAGAATTATTTTAGATAGCAATAGTTACCAAATTGGAAGACTGTTCCTCACCCTGGAGAAGACTATAAAAGATTATATTTCCTACAACAAGGCCAAATACATGTTTTCCAGTATCCATCGGGGTTCTAATCTCTGAATGTATAAGGGGATAGAAAGTGAGAAATTTGCATGAAGATCATTCTGGAAGGGGAAGAACAAAGACTCTGGAGGCATTATAAAAAATAGTAAGCCAGCCCCTGAAATCAATGACCACTGGGTATCAAGCAGTTTCACTAGAGAGCTGGCTTCTCCATAGTTGCACAGAAAGAAGCAAAAGAAGAAATGGAACATTCCATGTGTTTAGTCCCAGCAACCCACTACACACACTCTAGGAACATGTGCTAAAGAAGGTAGATTTTAGAACTGTCATTTGGGTTGTTATGGAAGTTTCTTGCCTGGGACAATACTGACAAGTATGGGTATCATCTTCAAGAGGCATGAGCATTAGGGGCTGAAGCAGAAGGCTCAGCAATGGTGGTATCGCCATGTGCAGGAACCTTGGAAACACTTCTCACACATCCCAGCAGAATGCTAAAGGCACGAGGTAAGGTTATGCCCATGTACGTGTATAAGCTGGTTCTAGTTTTCCCAGCTATGAGGCCTTAAAGCTGTTTTAGCTATCTGATTATACTCTGTATGGCGAAATATTTTTTAATTCATAAACTTACTAAGAAATTGTAAATATGATAGCACAGTCAAAGATTTAGCCTCATCTTTGGAATTTGAAAAAGTATGTTGTATCTTATATTCCTCATTCTTTTTATTATGAAATATGGCACATTAGATAGAAAAATACATACAATTTATAGTTAAAGAATTTCAAAATAAATGTCACCATTCAGATTTAATCATTTAATTTTATAATTGCTATTCCTTTTTAGAATTCCTGCCTGTTTTACCACTTAGAGTTAGTATGTCTTAACACTTTCAAACCTGCCTTTGATTTTCTTGAGTTTATTAGACTTGGTTACTTTAACCTTTTGATAATTCTTCATAGTTTCACTTCTATCAGTTTCTTTCTATGTACCAGGTCTTTCTTATGTATCCAGTTTTAAGAGGTAATGGGCATTTCGGAAATAATTATAAGCCTCTGATGAAATTCTCCAAGTCTAGAAAATATTTGTATTGCCTGAGCTAGGTATCTTGAGCCACAAGAATAGTTAGAATTACCTATTACTCTACTCTTATTAGTATTTATTTAATTATCTACAATAAGTTAACCTAGAACTAAGTAGAATTATTGTAGCATCCATGCTTCTCTTGAAAGTTATCCCTTCCAATATATACTATAATTATTTTAAAATATCTCATTCAGACTTTGTTGGACCTTGAAGCTCTTCTGTGACAGTTCCTAACCAGGTCTGATCTACCCATGAATTATCCTCATATCCTGTATCTTAGTCACATTAGCTTTGCAAAAACCACTCGGAGACAGAGTAAACCTAAATGTCTCCTGTTTGCACAAGCTAAATGTTTCTGAAATAGAACCTCTAAATTATCCTACAGCATGTAATGGGTCATCTCAGCAGAAATAGGACTGCATTTCCAAGCATTAATTGTGATTAGCATTAACAAGCTTCTTCAGAGCTTGTGTTATAAGCAACACCACACCTTCAGAGGAAAAAAAAAACAGTATTAAGATAGAGCAAATGAAAGCTTGAACATCCCAGGCTGCAGTTTCAAAATTAATATGCATATTTCATTCAGTATTAGCACACGTGACTTAAATTGTGTAGTCATTGCTCTCATTAAATTTACAAACTCCCACTAGAGTTCATGGCAGCCATCTGGCCAAATACTGGCTTCTTACATTTGAAACTCAGTTGTGTTGAAGTTACTGAATCTCTCAATCAATTACAAAGGATTTGAGCTCTTAGGGTTTACATTGATTGGCCACCATTTTCCTAATGGAGTCATAGCCTCTGTAATGACCTATTTGACAGCAGAGGTGCCTGCTTTGGAAGGCTATATATCCCAGCTCTTCATTTACCTAAAATGCTATTTGGCAGCCCTCATGAGAGCATCAGCTACAAAATGTGATTAGAGTTAATGTAAGTGTAACAGAATGATGTTCTCATCCCATCTCTACTTATTGCATATGGTTGCCACATATTATTCAATAACATGGATTGCATTTTCATAGTAACTTTAGTGTACATTTTTATTTTAGAATTCATCAAGAGCCAAAATTTATGCGCTTGCACATATACCTCCAACTCTACAGGCACTCTCCAAAAGGACTGCTCATTTTGCAAAGCTAAATAATCTTCTTCCACATACACTCTGGCCCTCACAACATGAAGAATATTTGGCCACAGCTTTTAGTGAGCACTGAGGTAAAGTACCTAAGAGCACATTTCTCAGTTTATGGAAGTACATGCAGTTGAATCTGACACACAATTCAGATACCAGTGACCATTAAACCACTGATAACCTTCATGTTAGAAGAAAGACTTCATAACACTGAGATATCAATACCAGAATATTATCAGAGTTAGAACCATCACAGTAGCTAATTATGGTTACCATTAGTCAAATTATGTGGTAGATTGTATTCATTCATCTGTTTCTTCTCTCCTACTCTGAGTGAGTAGGGATAATATTCTGAAATTGTTATAGGTCATCACAGAAAAAATTCTCAACTTACTTTCAAGGAACCAAGCTTTCTTAGGGTGACATTTATTGGGTAACTTAAATCCAAATTCTGTGGTTATTTATTTATTAGGCAGGAACAACTAAAGAAAGTCAGATTTCATCACTTATCACTGTTATAAGCATTCTTCAATTAGAAAATGTGTAGAAATTTTTAATTATACACAACAAAGCATACAAAAAATATTCATATAACAGTGTATTAGTGAAATTTGTTTGCTAATTATAAACCATTACAAATATGCTAAGAAATTTCTAAATAAAAATTTCCAAATAAAATATTTCCTAAAATGCAATTAAAATCATCATGGAATTAGATGTTATAATGTCATTGTACATTTGTCATACCTACATAATGACTTACCTAAGCTATGTTACAGTTTCTGGTCCCATCTTCTAAATTCAACTTAAATTATTTAAAAACTGTTAACCTTCTTGGTAACTACTGCATGTATGTATGTGACATATGTGTGAGTGAGCACAGCCATATACTTCACAGTGCATGTATGGAAGTCAAGTGACAACTTGTGGGAGTCAGGTCTCTCCTTCACCTTTATATGGCTTCCAAGGATCAAACTCAGATAGCCAGGCTTGTGGACAGGTACATTTCCCTGATGAGCCATCCTAATGGCCCTCCACTTACATTCTTGAATTCAGATTTCACTTTTATTTAAAATATGATTATCAGTAATCGTAATCGTAGTAACCACCTAGAACACAGCCTTTTAGGAATTCTCTGTAAGACATTTAATGGTTTGTAACAATTCTAATTATGTGCAGAGGACAGAAACCAAAGTTTCTAAGTTTTTTCCATTTGCTTTTACTTTTAAGAGAATCTAAACTAGGTTAGTAATGAGCAACCAACCTATAACAGCTCGATTTTTTTTCCATCCTGTCTACAAACAAGTACTCCGAGCACCAAGAATTTGGAGGAGTATGTAAGAATTCTGGCAACCACATCAATTTCAAAAGAATTATTACAGGCAAGAGATATGATGTTGTAGTGTATCCTTTAATCACAGAATATTTTATTTCTCATGAGATGGAAGACAAAAATGCTCAAACAATGAGATCTGGAAAGAGACTGAGAATCTGTGAATGGCAGGCTATGGTAAGGTATGCCTACATATCACTTCATTCCTATGGATTCAGTGCAGTGTCTAGGGCAAAGAAAATTCAAGTTTACTCTCTGGAATAATTTTTCAAAACTTCTTGAGCTACATTTTGTTGAATCTTTGCAAGCAGAAACTAAAGAGTCAACAATATAGGAACAGGGTAACACATTAGTTACCTAATTCAAAAGTCCTAATTCAAATATACAGTTTCATTTGGCTACCAAAATGTAACATGTAATTATTTCAGTAGATACAACATTATCTTTCATAATTCATGCCTTTTAATAAATAGAAAGGGCTGGGAATGCAACAGAGTCAGTAACATTCTTGCCACATAAGCACAACTCCAGCTCCTCCCCCCACACACACAAAGCCAAACAGTCATGCACACCTGTGATCCCAACACTGGGGAGGCAGAGGCAGCATGTTCCCTGTGCTTACTGACCAGTGGTCTAGATACAAAGATAAGTTGCATATTCAGTGAGAAACACCTTTCAAGACATAAGGTGGAAAAGACACCCAACATTGACTTGTGACCTCCATCAGCACATGCATCTACACACACACACACACACACACACACACACACACACACACACACACACAATAATAATGAAATAAATGAAATACATAGGAAATGTAATTATTTTTATTTGTTAAAGAAAACAAAACCAATTCAATGACAAAAAGTCATTTAATTTTGCATTTATTTTTCAGTACATACTTTTACAGCAAGAATAAGATAAGGATGTTACCATTACTTATCCATTATTTGGAATGTCTTAGAAAATTCAGTGATAAGAGAAAGCTAATATTCCAAATATTAGAGCATTTCAAGAGCACTATTTGTGACATCATTATAGTATATCTAAAAATTATATTAAAAATGAATTGGTTGGCTTTCCTTGTGGAAAAGAATTATTTTTTAATATAAAGTTGATCATAACTCTGCATATTTACAGAAGAAAATATTATAGATATTACAGTTTCACACAAACATATCCAGTTTCACCCATGGTTAATACTCTAGATCTGTGGAATATGTATTAATCTGTAATTAAATAAAATGTTAATATATGCTAACTACCTAAAGCCCATGCTTTATTCAAATGCATTTGATTTTACCTGACATACTTTATGTGTTCTATAGTTACAGTTTTCTTCTGTAAATATGTAGAGTTGTAACTAATGTACTTTAAAGTTAAATTATACATTAAAATTCAGTTCCAGGGGGGAAAAAATAAAGAGAAAGACAGAGTTGGTCTTACTGCCTTAAAGACACTGCTTTAAATTTTCATCCTCTTGCCTCAGCCTCCCCTGTGCTGATATTTCTGGAAGGCACCACCACATTTATATAAATATTTTGATATAAGAATTAATTAAATGCACAAATGTAGCATAATTATATCCAAAATTTATTTTATGCACTGTAAAACCAGAAATAAAACAAAACAGAACTGTTATATTAAGAATAGTAAATCAAGAAGTAATTTTAAGGGATATATGTAGAGGGAAATGCTGACCATGCCTGCTTGAGGGCTGGCAGTGCACACCGGTAAGATTTGCTGAAGGAGGCAGAGGCAGGAGGATCACAAGTTCGAGGCCAGCCTGTACAACCAGGAGGGTGAGGGAACAAAGAGAGCTACATGGGAGTGACCCTCATATTTAAAGCCTCACTACATCACTCTGACCACGCCCAAGTGTTCCTGGTCAGCATCATCTGTGCCAGCCCCCAAGTGGGTGTCTACAGCATCACCTATACCAGCCTTCAAATGGGCATGGTCATCATTTCCCCCTATATATAAGATATATATATATATATATATATATATATATATATATATATATATATATTTATTAAAAATCCAAAATAAAATAAAGGAAGATTAGGTAGATAGATAGATAGATAGATAGATAGATAGATAGATAGATAGATAGATAGGGATGTGTACTACTCAAGTGTATTGTATTTTTAAAAAGAAAATCTGAATATTGCATAGATGTCTAATCAAATAAATTCATGTGCTTAACTCAGATTCAATTAAAATTTGTTACTGTTTTCTCTGTGAAACTAGCCAAATGGTTCTGAAATTTATTTTGAAAATTAAACAAATGAGGCTTTCCAGCAAAATGGCATAAAATACTATTGTCAGTGTTCAGAGGAAGGGGAAGAGTGGCCTTAGCAGCTGGTGAGATGTGTCACACACACAGACAATGACTTAGAATCCATCTCACTACTGCCTAGATTACATTTCATTCAGTGGACTTGAGGTAAGAGATCAGAAAGTGATCAAAATTCTAAGAATTTCTGCTATAACTTTGCTCTTACAAACCAGTCTTAAAAGACTGTTTTAAATATGGATCTGAGGTTGCTAGTCAGCAATTAGAAAAAAATAAATTGTATATACATCTTTCTGTAAATATCAAGATTATCTCAATATGAAATAAAAAGTAAGTATAAAAGAATCAAACCACGGTAAGTTAGCTGAGACCAATAGGCTCTTATATTGGATTTGGGGATAAGAATGGCAAAAACAAAGAAAAAAACAAGTTAAATAACATTCCAAAAAAATTAAGAATAATTCTGACATTGACAGAAAAAAAATATTTAAGATAAAAAGAACACAAAAAGAAAATATTTGAGATAAAGTATATCAACCATATTTAAGTAAATTGTAATATTTAATGCTAGTGCAACATGTTGGTATCTAGAAATGGAGATTAATAGAACAGAGATAACTTCTGGGAATTTTATAATATGATCTTAAGTGAAAGTAAGACTGAACACACCCAGCTTTGGAAACCGGATATATTATTGGTAAGTTCTATAAGTAATACTGTCCACTGTCAAGTAGATGCATGCATGGATTTGTCTAAAGGCAACCAAGCAAATGGCTTAGTCTTTCTGAACCCTAATTCATTAACAATAGAATGGTGGTATCACTTTGAAGATTTTGCAAAAGAGAGATAATAGTCATCTCTCATCAAATCACTTATAATTGGAGAAGATATATCCATATGTTGAAACTTAGAACTGTGATATAACTGTTTTGACACAGCCCTAAAACATTGTAAGAGGTATTCACAATAATTAAATAATACTGAGTAAGTCAGTGATTGCTAATAGTCTTCCATCTTATAGTTTTGCCTTTAACCTAGTTAACGAAATCATAATGTAAAAATCAATCTCAATATTCACAAAATTTCCAAGTTTAGGAAAGGGTGTCATAACTTCTTCTCTGTGTGAGTCCATATGTCTACTATTTGTTTTCCTCAAAAGTACCAAAGATAGTATACATCAACTAAATTATTAAACATTTTGGCAAAAAGAGAAGACACCTGATAACACTAAGGGTGTTTCTGCCCCAACCACATCCAGCAGAGTAAAGATAAAGAGGAGACATGAAGGTAGTTCACCAAAACGAAATAGTAGGTGTTGGTTCAAACTTTAGGAGTCTGACCCTCAGTAGTTTATTTTAGATATATTTAAGCACAACATATTTTTGGCAAAGACTTTCCTGGTGAAAAGTAACTTAATCCCATGTGTACAATAATGCACTTTAGAAAGATCAGACATGACTATATCAAAACTCTTTGTAAAGTATATATGACATCTACCATAAAGACAGGTTCTATAGATTAACTGAGAAAAGCAAGCTCATGATAAGGGTCTGGGGGAGGATCTGGTGTGGCCCCAGCTGCACAGAAAACACAAAGATCATCAAGCTATTAACTACCATGTCTGCTCCCAGTCTTCTTGGTGGACAACAAGTTATGTATCCCTCCATATGGAGAAACCACTATGTGTGTTGATCATTCCAGCTTCCCCTAGTGCTTATCTGTGACAATAAGGACCTCTGTGCCTCCTACAATAGAGTTCACACAGCTGAAGACAGGAACAAATCCCTCATGTAACGTCAAATGGACTTAGCTGATTATGGTAACCTATCCTCTGTGGAGACACTGGAGATTTTTATAATGGGGCCATCACCAGAGGTGCTGGCTCCTAGTAAACAGGAGTGGGAGTCCTAGGCCTTATCCAGTATGAATGCCATTTCTTTTCAAGTGAGGTGGTCATTGACCACTGTAAAGATTACTGCAAGGACCCCAACCAAGAACAACATCTGCAACTGTCCACCTGCCCTAATTGTATCCTGCATCTTATAAATAGATTGGAGCTAGCTGTCACTTGTTAAAGACCCAATATGCCTAAGTGGTAGGTTAGGACTAAGAAGATCCCCTGGCAGATACTAAAATAAGCAAAACAAGAGTCACATGCATTCTTGGAACTGAGATAGGATCTTTCCCATAAGGTTTTCTGAAGTGGCAACTATTATTTTGTTGGTAACTAGTACACACTTTGAAGAACAGATGGAGCAGAGAACAACAGAAAGCTCTATGGGGAGAATAGGAAAAGCAAGAATAAGGAATTTCATTGGGAAGATGCTGTAAAGAGTCTACAGGAACAGGTTGCTAACAACTTTGGCCAGAATTTTAAGAGATGCATCTATCTGCCCTCACCAACTCACCCCTTGGACAGGTGAGAGAGCTGAGTCCATCATCAGAGCAGAACTAGGGAAAGCAGGCCCTGCACCATGCCTAGGCAGTACAGTAGAGCTGACCCTGTTACCAGGGGAGAAAGGGTGAGCTGGCCCTGAAAACACGAATATGGAAGAGCTGATCCTGGCCCTCATCTGCCAGAGGGTGGCATGGGAGAGGGAGACATGCCTTCCTCTCCCATCCTACTCCATCCCCGCCCCTCATGGCCTGTGGCAGGTGGGAAAACTGGCTTTGAGGTCCTGAGAATGGGTGGGTTGGCCCTGCCCCTCATCAGCTGCAGCACTCACTAGAGAGAGTGGGCCCTACATTTTTCCTGGGCAGTACAGTAGGCCTGACCCTAGTGGGTAGGTGTGAACGAGCCAGCCCTGTGGGTGCAAAAGCAGGAGAACTGACTCTGCCCCTTGCTCCTGAAGGGTGAACTAGCTGGGGCAGTTCTGAGCTAACCTTGCTGGCCAATCCTGCAACCAACCACCCAGCCCCAGAACTAGGACTATGAGTTGATTCACGGCAACAGCCACTCCATCTATGATCTGCTAGAGCATGTGAAGGGCCTGGTCCTGCAGATCCAAAGCGGCAGGGTCTCCATGACGCAGGGCAACAACAGGATAGCCAAGAGGAGTCCCAGGGAGGGCACAATATCGAAAGTATAGCTGAAACCCTCGAACCAATGACTCTTTGCAATGAACACTTGCAAGTAAAGATATGTGGATCAAAGGGTATACTTTGTGACCTACTGTGTCACACTACAGCTTCCACGAAAAGATTTTCTATTTTCTTTTTTTCCTGTCTCCTAAATTTTACTTTATTTTATTTTGTTTTGGAGGGAGGTTGCAAGGGCAGAGGGTGGATATGAAAGAATGCGGAAATGAATGGGATTGAGATGCATGTGAAAGCCACAAAGCCACAAATAATAATTTAAAGGTTTTTTGGTTTTTGATTTTTTTAAATATATCTCTCCTGTTTCTGTTTCCTTGAGGAAATCACACAGGCCAATCAGCCAGACCCCCTCCCACACTCCAGGGAAGCTTAATCCTAGCACAAGCAGTTGATCACTGGGGGGCTTTCTTGCAACTTCCTTGGCATACTGTGCTGGTTCTTCATCCAGTTTTACACAAAAGGGCAGTAGGACATGGGTCCAATTTCTTTCAGTGAGAAAACAGGACTGAGACTCAGTGGGTGGCTTAACTGAAAAAGTCAGTGTGTGATATCCTCTGCCATGTAAATAATTAATACATAATAATCATGACAATAACTTTTACTCTTGTTATATAGTTATCATGGCCTTTAATCTACCCCTGGAGGAGGTAGAATTTGACCTGGGCCTTTAAAAAGAGACACATTATCAATAGTTTAATTTGCAAAGGAGCAGGTACATCCAAGATGATTTTGCACAAGCAGAAATAGCCTAAAGTAACCAGTGTGTAGTGTGGGAAGTCTGGTAAAAGTTGAGACTAGAAGTATGCAATGATAAGTCTTTCTGCCAAGCTGCCTGAGCCCTGCTGTCATGTGGGTGGCCAACATAACACACAGAGACTTATATAAGGTACAATGCTGCTGGCCAATGACTAAAATTTCTTATATGCTAAGAAATTTTAACTCAGTCTTAATTATCAACCATATCTACTAATCTTTGTATTTTATAAGACTTATGGAGGATGCCGGCAGAATGCTTCCTGTCTTCCTGGGATCACACGGCAGCTCCACAGAAAAGAGGAGGAAGAGAGAGAGAGATTTCCTGCTTGTCCCTGCTTACATTCTAAGTCTGCCTGCTATGTCACTTCCTGCCTGGATAACAAGACATATCTTTACTACATTTCCCAGAATCCTCCTTGACTCCTAGTCCCACCTAACTTGCTTCCTCATTGGCCAACAGTACTTTAATCAATAACCAATAAGATAAACATACACAGAAGGACTTGCCCCATCAGAAGTATACCAAAGCAGTGTAGTCAGGCAGAGGGAGTTCTCCAAAGACTTTCAACAAAGAAATAATGTTATCAGCATAAGACTTTATTTCCTACTCTTAAAACAATGTTGAGGGCTGGTGGCATGGCTCCATGAGTAAAGATGCCTATTAAAAAGCCTGGTGACCTATATTTAGTCCCTGGGACCCACATGGTCAAAGAGAACCAACTCCCATTAAGTTGTCCTCTGACCTCCATACATACACCACGATACATGGGACTATGATGCATAAATGCACACATACACAAATACACACAATATGAGAAGAGGAGTTTAAAGAATGGGAAAACAGAAGCAGAAGGAAATGAATGTATCCTGTCTTCCAACAGATATAGAAGTTGCTGTACAGCTCACATTTAATGCATTGTATATTCAAAATACTTTGCTATGATCGTCAGTCAAGCTTCTCTAATTCTTCCCTTGAAAGTAATGATGATATGTGAGTTGCCTAATCCAATTGCCTGAATTTGAAACTTGTCTTCCCTACCTACACAGTGTAGCACAGAGTAAATTATCTGAGCTCTTGGAGGTTTTGTGAGCACTTAGAAATGTGCTCACTCCTAGGGCTACAAGGGCTTAATGAGACAGCAGTATTAAATGTCTAACAGAGTGTCTCAGACCTAGAATTTGATGAACATTACCTATTGTTAAATGAAAGATGGATACCAATTATAAGTTAATTCAAATCACTTTGGCCAGAATTTATAGCTTATCACTATATCTTTGCATCCTTGACTAATGCCAGCTGTCTCTTCCAGATTCGTAACTTGATGAATATAAACATTGTGTGGCTCCCAAGGTGGCACCAATTAATGAACAAGAACACTTCGTCTGAGATTAAGATGTAAGTTCACCATGACTCTTATAAAAAAAAAATGCCATGAAATTATTTGCCAAGTACTTTGTCACTAAGAATATCAAAAAAGGGTTGGTAAGATGGCTCAGTAGGTTAAGGCACCTGCCACTAAGCCTGAAAACCTGAGTTTAATCCCTTCTACTCTCATGATAGAAGATGAAACCCAAACTCACTCCTTCCAGTTGTTCTCTGACATACATACACACACACTGTGATACAAGTGTCACCTTACAGACACACACACACACACACACACACACACACACACACACACACACACACATGAATGAATGCATTCTATCACACAGAGTCACATATACATACAAAACAAGTAAATAAATGTAATTTGGAAAAAATTTCAAACAGAAAAAATTTGTATTATTTAGACATCAGAAAATAACATCAACTCATGTGATGTGGCATGTTCAAATGAACCCTCAGTCATATCTACAGATAAGCACTTTGCTTTTGAGTCTTCCACAATATTTTTAATTTTCTCTTGGAAAAACTTATTAGTAGCCTGGCATTGGTGGCGCATGCCTTTAATCCCAGTACTTGGGAGGCAGAGGCAGGCAAATCTTTGTGAGTTTGAAGCCAGCCTGGTCTACAGAGCAAGTTCCAGGACAGGCTCCAAAGCAATACAGAGAAACCCTGCCTCGAAAAACAAAACAAACAAAAAAACTTATTAAAAATCAGTTAAAATCCACCCTCTGTATATCTACTGTCCAACTTCCTCAGAGCAGAACTGCATTAATATTCATATAGTTACTCAGAAATCTGCAGTAATTGTTTCTATACTAAAAACAAAGGTCAACTGGGAAAACCTTGAAATGGTTAGAGTTAGCTCATTATAATACTAGCATACTAAAGGAGTTAACTCCAGCAAGTCTGGAATTGACATAAACAGGTTTTTATTTTTTGTTTTTGTTTTTTGTTTGTTTGTTTGGGTTTTTTGTTTTTGTTTTTTATTTTGTTTTGTTTTTCTGAAATCAGACACTTACCTGCATACTACTATCATTCAGGAAGACATCAAATGTGATTTCCAGTATGAGGCCACTTACATTGCGCTATCACGAAGGTTGACAGTTTAAATCATCAGAGGAAACTGATACCTGCTCTATATATGTGGTATAGTAAGGTCTCAATGCAAAATGCCCACACACAGCATTTGGCTCCTAGTTGGTAGAGCTCTTTGGGAAGATGGTAGATCATTTAGGAAGTCAGGCCTACCTGAAGGACATAGGTCATTAGGATGAAAGCCTTGAGGATCATCTCCCAAACCTGATTTTGGCCTCAGTGTCTGTTTCCTGATCTGTTGAGATTTAATCAAAGAGCTCGCTGAGATACCAAGAACACTACCACACCTTCCTGGATCTGGCGGACTGAACTGTCTTTAAAAAGTCTTCCTTAAGTTGCTTCCTGTGAGGTACTTAGTCACAATGAGAAGAAAGGGAAATAAATCAAGTAAGTATCTACATGCTCAGCAGGGCATTAGTGGTCCATATGAGACTCCACATCATACTTTCTGTGTCTGGATTTTTCTACGTGTGCATCCCCAATTAGAAAAAACAAGATCATCTAAGAAGTTCACACAACGTTGAAAATGGGAACCTATGGCTATTATCTACAGACCCTTTTCACACTATTGCTGAAATAAATAGCTTTATTACTCATTGTAATGGTGGTACATGTACTTGCCTCTGAGTGATTTTTTTTTGGCAATAAATGGCGAACGTGGGAATATTGTCATTTTTTTATCTTGTGAGTATATCAACTGAAACCTATCAAGTTCAGCCTTAACGCAAAAGAGGCAAAGTGAATCACCCCATCTTGTTTTAATTATATGTTTTACAAATTTAATACATTCTGGAAGTAATCTCATTTCTGTCATGTGGACTGATTTACATCTATGGATTTGTCAATTATGAGATACCATGAACACCATTATAATTTGGATTACACAAGATAAAGCAAGAGAAACAAGTTGCTAGCTCAACCTTCATCTTGGTTACAGCCGACAGATGATCCTTCCACAGAGAGAATGTTTATTCCAAATGATCAAAGTCAATACTAAAAAGATAAATCATTGCATAAAATGTTGCCCATGGCAACAAAAGGAAGAAGACCCTCCTCCAATATAAGCATATGGCACACACAGAATTATATTTAAGTTTTGGAATTATCCATATCTTTATACCAAACTACTTACAATTCTGATAATTTTTTGGTTTTATTTTATTTTTAGGAGTTTTTATTTAAATTCTTTAATTAATGTTCATATTTACATATCCATTCCCCCATTCCCTCGCCCTCCCATCTTTCCATGTTCCCCATCAACCCTTCTCCAACCCATCCCCCAACTCCTCCCCAGGGATAGTGAGACCCTCCAACAGGGACCTTCAAAGTCTGTTATATAGTATAGCGGAGGGCCTAGGCATCTCCTTGCTGTATCTAGGTTGCACTAATTTTCCTCCATAGGGAATGGACTCCCAAAGTTCATTTGTGCTCTAGGGTTAAAGACTAGCTCCACTGTTAGAGGTCCCATAGACTGTCTTGGCCTCCTAGCTGGCACTCACAGAGAGCCTGGTTTGGTCCAATGCTATTTCCGAAGCTTTATGACTAGGCTCTCCATGCTTTCACTAGGTCAGATCAACTGTTTCTGTGGGTTTCTGCAGCACCGTCTTGGCTTCTTAGCTTATCCCTTCTCCCTCTCCTCAATTGGATTCCAAGGGATTGGATTCAGTGCTTAGCAGTGGGTTCCATGTTTCTGCTTCAAACAACTACTGGATGAAGGCTCATGTTTATCTTTTTGTGTGATAATTTCTGATGTAAGAGAAAGGATTGTACATTTCTGTACATTTTACTTTGCTCAGTTATAAAATGAAAGTTCAGTTAACAATTTCAAGTTCAGTATCAGGAATTATGAGCATTGTTTTATTTTCTTCATGTTTTTTATTACTACTTTTTGTCTCAAATTACTGTATATACTCACTATCATGGAATTTTAGTTGACAACAAACATTTCTACCATGACTACCAGCATGTCCTTAGTGCCTAGAATAAACTATTTTACACAGTACATGAGTTAAAAGGCTTCAAATTCATATACTATTATTAACAATGCTGTAGATACTATTTCTGCATGTATTGATTAACAAATACCTCACCCATATGAAACACCTACAATCTTAAACCTCATTCTATGGTTGAGAAAATTAAAGCACAATGTTTAAGTAAACTTCTCAAGGCCATAAGGTTGTATGAGGTGAAATAGCCATTTCAGCTCAAGTAATCTAGCTTCAGAATTCTGGCTTTTGGGTAATCATTAAAAGCAAAGGCTAATTATTCAGGTAATCTTGCAACGTTTCTTATTAATTATTAAATTACGTGTTTTAATGACAATTATATTGCCTGTCCATTTTTAAAGCTGTTTTCCTCAAACTGCTAGAATTCAAATATCAAGGCCTAAATTCCATGAATACAAAATCTTTCAAAAGAAATCTATCCAGAATGTCTTGCTGCTTCAGACACTGCTACAAAGGCAGTGACAATGTCACCTCTAAGGGGAACTTACTGTTTCACAAAAGCAGGAGCAGGTGGCCTGGTGCGGGTGTCATGTTTCAGGAGATTTCATAAGGATGTAAGAATTTTCTGGGGAAAGAATAATTAAAATGAGTCTTTTCCTTCCCTGCATCTCTGTTATCCCAGAAATGACACATAATAGAAATACATGAACTCCTTCTCTGACTTGAAAAGAATATTTTTTACAATGGTTCCTGCCTCCCCCCACCGCTGTACCTCCCATAAAAGAAAGCGGGGAGTGCAGAGACCTTGAGATGTGAGGTGCCAATTCTACAGGAGAACCAGAATGCCCCCATGAAGTCCTGGATCTATTTCTCACTCTACTGAACAGCCTTATCTTGCAAATAGAGGATGGCAGGACTGTGTAATGGAATTATTTTTCCAATTCAGTTTGTTCATTTTACTTTGCAGTTAGAATTACTCCCCCCCACCCTTTTATTGAAAATAGATTTTTTCCCTCACATGGTATACCCTGATTGTAATCCCCCTCCATCTGCTCCTCCCAGTTCCTCCCACACATCCCATTCCATCCAGACCTACTACTTGATTTTCTGTTTCTCATTAGAAAACAAACAAGCTTATAATGAGCAATAATTAAATGAAATATAAAACAAAACAAACATATCAGAATAAAAAAAAAACAAAGAGAAGGAAATGAGCCCAAGAAAAGGCATATGAGACAGACCCACTCTTACACACTCAAGAATCCCATAAAAACACTAAACTGGAAGTAATAATATATATTCAAATGACCTTAAAAAAGAAAGGAATATATATATATATATGTATATATATATATACATATATATATATATGTATATATATTTGTATATACTTGAATTCATGAGTAGTTTGTTTCCCCAGTGAAACACCCTTGGAGAAAATTAAATTTTCATTTGTAAGTGTTCATCAATTTGAGATAGCTTCCTGGTTAGAGACGGGAGCAGGTGTCCACTTCTCCTTTCAGCTCTGAGACCCTAACTGGCACAGACCCATGCAGGCCCTGTTCATACAGCCTCAATCTCTGTGAGTTCGAATGTGCATTGAAACTGTTGGTTTATAGGCCCTTGTTTTCTTGGTGTCCCCCATCACCCTGGCTCTTATACTCTTTCCACCTCCTCTTCCATGGGGTTCCCCGAGCCCTGGGAGAAAGGGATTGATAGTGGTGAGACCTCCAGCAGTTTGTTGTTTTGGTATTTTTGTTGTTTGTTTTCAGGATTGTTTCAGCTCTCATGGGATTTTTGTTTCCATATGAAGCTGAAAATTGTGTCTTCAAGATCTGTGAAGAACTGTGTAGGAATTTTTATGGGATTGCATTGAATCTGTAGATTGCTTTTGGTAGAGGGGCCATTTTTACTATGTTAATCCTACTGATCCACCAGCATGGGAGATATTTCCATCTTCTAATAGGCTCTTTTTGTCTTAAAGTTTTTATCTTGCAAGTCTTTTACTTGTTTGGTTAGAGCTACTCCAATACATTTTATGAACTTGCCTCTTAGAAATTCTTTCATTGTGCCCTTAAGTTTGGTTATGTAGTGATATATTATTTATGACTTATTAAAGCTTGACTTAGGATTCAGGAAAGCAAAGCAGCAGGCCACCAGCTTCTTACCTCTACCTCAGGCTCAATGGGATGATCTTGTTTCCATGAGATCTCAGCAAGCCTCAGACTCTAACCTCTCCTCAGCATGGCTGGAGAATGAATGCTTCATACTGAGTACTCGCTCCTGTCGTTTATACCCATCTAGTGCTGGGATTAAAGATGTGAGCTATAATTCTCTTTTAGACTAATTCACTTTTGTGTAGATCTGGGTGGCCATAGAGATCTATCTACCCCTTAATCCTGAGTCCTGGGATTAAAGTTGTGTACCACAACCTCCTAGCTTCTGACTGCTGTGATTAAAGGTGTGTGTCTGGTTTCTATGGCTTGTGGCTGACTTTGCTGACCCCTCAGGCAAACTTTAATAAATCATAAATAGCATATCACTACAGGTTACCTTGTGTATTCTTTTTCATTTAATTCTACAAAGTCTTCAGTTTGTTTCTTGACTCATTATTCATTCAGCAGTGAGTTGTTCAGTTTCCATGAATTCTTTTGTTTGGATGAAATGTTCTATAAATATCTATAGGTCCACTTGGTTTATAATGCCAGATAGCTCAAGCATACCTCTGTTTAGTTTTGGTTTGGATGACCTGTCTGTTGGAGAGAATTTGGTATTTAAGTCACCCAACATCCATGTGTGAGATTCAATACTTAACTTAAGCTGTAGTTGTGTTTCTTTGAAAAGTTTGGGTGTCCATGTGTTTGTTGTATAGATGTTAAGAATAGAAATGTCCTTTTGGTGGATTTTTTTTGATGAGTATGTAGTGCCCTTTCCTATCTCTGTATTAGTTTTGGTTCAAAGTCTATTTTGTCAGATATTAAAATGGCTACACCAGCTTTCTTCTTAGGTCCATTTGCTTGGAATATCTTTCTCCATCTTTCTACCCCAAAATGATGTCTATCCTTTAAGTGAAAGGGTGTGTGTCTTAGACAGCAGAAGGATGGGTTCTGTTTTTGTATCTATTCTGTTGGTCTGTGTGTTTTTGTTGAGAGATATTAATGAGAGTGTTTGTGGACTCCTGTTATGTTGCTGTTGTGGTGTGTGTGTGTGTGTGTGTGTGTGTGTGTGTGTGTGTGTGTGTGTGTGTGTGTCCCTTCTTTTGGTTTGTTGTTCTGGGATTATTTATTCTTTGGGCTTTCTTGGGTGTTCTTAAGATCTTTAGTGCCTTCTATAGGGCTGAATTTGTAGATGGATTTTTTTTCCTTCATGGAATGTCTTATTTTCTCCCTTTTTTGCAATTTAAAGTTGTGCTAGGTATAGTTGTCTGGGTGGCCTCTTAAAATCTGTAGAACATCTATGTAGGTCCTTCTCACTTTTAGAATCTCCATTGATAGATCATGTGTCATTCTGATGGGTCTGCCTTTATATGTTACTTCCTTTTTTTCCCCTTGCAGTTTTTAAGATTCTTTCTTTGTTGTGTACATTCAGAATCTTTTAATTGTTATGTGCTGCTGATGATTTCTTTACTGGTCAAGTCTATTTGATAGACTAGGAAACTTTTCTCTTATGATATTGCTAAAAATATTTTCTCTACCTTTGACCTTCCTCTATTCCTATTATTCTTACATTTGCTCTTTTTAAAGTTTCCCTGATTTCTTGGATGTTTTGTGCCATGTTTTTTTTTAAGCTTTAACATTTTCTTTGACATAGGTGTCCATTTCTTCTACCATGTTTTTAATGCCAGAGATTCTCTCTTCCATCTCTTCTACTCTCTTGGAGAGGCTTGCCTTGCAGGTTTTTTAAATTTTCATTTCCATATTTCCCTCTTTGGGTTTTCTTTATTGATTCAATTTCCACTTTCATGTCTGGAACTGTTTTTGTCTTTCCTTCCACTGTTTGTTTGTGTTTTCATAGATTTCTTTAATCTATGAAATTTATTAGTTTCCTGTTTAAGGACCCTTATCAGATCAATAAAGAGTTTTTAAGGTCTTTGACTCCTGCTTCAGCTTTATTGAAATCCTCAGGGCCTACTGTAGTAGAGTTGCTGGGCTTTATTGCAGCCATATTGTCCTGGAAATTATTATGTTTTTATGTTTGTGTCTAGGCTTCTGGGCTTGGGAAGATTGTAATTTTAGGTACTGGTATCTGGTCTTCTTTTACTGGGTGAGTGGTTTGATTCTTGGTTTCTATTGCCCTCTCTGGTTCTTAGGAGGTGTGGTGGTTGTGTGTTGCCTGGGATCCTGCTAGAAGTAGCCATTGGGTATTCCAGATAAAATGTGTTTCTAGGTATTTGGGGGTTGACACTTAGGAATGGGGATGGAAAGAGGAGGGACTAAAGGGGGTAAGGAGTTACAGGTAGGAAGAAAGCAGAGTGTTCCACCAGGATCTGCTTACTTCCCTGAAAATGGGGACAGAGTGTATGGAGAAGTCACAGTAGAAAGTCAGCTACAGAGCTGTGGCTGGGCCTGGAGAATCAGATACAGAGGAAAGGAGGGAATGTGGAGCTCTGAAGCTTGCCTACCTGCTTTATTGGCCTGCTGTTTCCCTGGAAGACTTGGCTGGCTGGAGTTGGTGGCTGGGATATCAGGATGAGCAGGGAAGATGTTTGGAGGAGAAGATCTATGTGATCCACTAAAGATGTGGGTAGTGGAGGACACAATAGGTGGTGGCTACAAAGCTGGGGGTGAGACTGGTGGAATATGTTTGGAGGAGAGGAGGAAGATGTGAACATCTGGAGATAGCCTACCTGCTTCCATGACTGGAGTGTCTGATTCAGTTTTTAATGTAAAATAAAACTTAAAAAACAAATAAACAAAACAACTATCAAACATCCTACAGAGTAGGTTCTCCCAGGCCAATTATCATTTTTCTTCTCAAACTCTTATACAAAAAAGAAAATTCACATGGGGTTGGGGAAAAGATGAAGCATATCTGTAATATAAGTAAGATCATTTAGGAATTAAATAAAGTACATTCCACCCACATTTTGGTACCTCCTTATTTTCTGATCTTTTCTATTGTGTAACGAGAATAAAACCATCAATGTCTTGGAGAAAAAGAGAGAAAGTAAACTATAAGTAAATATGATCCTGCCTTTATATTTTGAGCTTCTTGTATGGTCCAAAACAAAATTTTAAAATAAAATATTTAAGATTAAAATAAAATTAAAGACATACCTATACCTCTCTATGTAATATAATACCTTGCTCAAAAGTGGCACAGAAATTCACTGATGGGCCAAAGCTGGGGATCTGCTGGGCCCCAAGTCTGCAAGAAGAAAAAGTTACTGAAGACTTAACTCCTGTAGAGTAACAAGAAGCAATAGCATACTTTCCTTACAAGGGAGAGCAATGGAAATCACTGGCTGACTTCAGGACTATGCTAGTCCTGCTCTTAAAGAACAGGGAGAATGAAGTGCTCTCACAACATAATGCTGATGCAAAGTCTCCAGTCTAAAATCAACAAAACAAACACACAAAAGCATATGGAGGAAATGCAAAAAATAGCATTGCTCACCTTGGTTTTTGGTTCAGAAGCTATATCTTCCTTATGATCCAAATGAAAACAATATAGGAGCTATTAGTATGACCTTGGACCTGCAAATCCAGGAGGGTGGGAGTGGTTGGTTATAAAATCTCACCCATATGGTAGGGGAAGGGTTTGGAATTACAAATAGAAAAATACAAAAACTCATTCAGAGCATATGGAAGCAGTGACAAGCTAAACAAAAAGGAAGATAAATTCAGCCCAAATAAAATGAAAATAATGGAGGAGTCTTATAATAACTTTAGCATAATTTCATTTAATGTCATTGAAAAAATAAAGAAACCCAATGGATAACTCACATAAAAGTGATGAACCAAAAACGTAAGAGTAAAACAAGAATAGGAAAAATGAAAATTCAATCGTTAGAAATCCACTATTAATACAAGTTTGTTAATAACCTAAGAAATTAAAGGAAATAAATTTTAGATAGTTATACTGCACATGAAATAGAATATCACTTCAATATAAGCTATGAAACTTTAAGACATACAATAAAAATCCAAAATCAACTTAATGAAAGTATAAAATATTATAGTTGACCAAGATAGATGTTATAGCAAAAAGATAGATTACATGAAATCATTAACTGAATAACTCAAAAAGACAGAGGAAGAGAAAAGGGAAAACAGCATAGGTGAGAACAAGATTCAAGCAGTAAGTTTAAATTCAACCATTTTAATATTTATATCAAATGTAAATGGGATATGGCTAAAGCCTCACTCAGACAGAAATTAATAGATTTGATAGACATGTAAGACAAATTTATATAATACCAATAAGAATACCACACAACTGTAATATATAAAAAAACTCACTTAAAATCAAGGAAGTATCACAGTCGTTAGAAAATTGAATTCAATGAAAACATTTTTAAATTAGCGAGGGATTCAATAGATATTTTTCAGAAGAAGAAATAAAAAGGACAAATGGATATATTAGGGGGAAATGATGAATATCATTAATCAGGAAATGCAAATTAACACAAAATGAAGTATTACTATATACCTGATAGAATAGCTATCCTCAAAAAAAAAAAAAGGCAAAGACTGATGAGGATGTGGAGTAAGAATGAGAATTAAAATAGCCATTATGAAAAACAATATTGAGCTTTTCAAAAAGTTAAAAGTAGAACTAGCATATGATCTAGCAATTCCATATATATGGAATTACACAAATGTGTATATATGTATATATAAATATATATGAAATTGTATCAAATGAAAGTGTAGACTGATTCCCATTTTCTTGAGGAGTTGCCATACTGATTTCCAAAGTGGCTGTAGAAGTTGGCACTCCCACCAGCAGTGGAGAAGTA
The DNA here is from genome assembly GCF_003668045.3 of Cricetulus griseus. NCBI lineage: Eukaryota > Metazoa > Chordata > Mammalia > Rodentia > Cricetidae > Cricetulus > Cricetulus griseus. The sequence goes on along the minus strand of NC_048595.1, from coordinate 54,690,965 downwards.
TTCCCCTTTCTCCACATCCTCTCCAGCATAAACTAGCATTGGTGTTTTTGATTTTAACCATTCTGACAGGAGTAAGAGGTGTTTTGATTTTCATTTCCTTGATGGCTAAGGATGTTGAATACATTCTTATGAGTCTTTCAGCCATTTAGATTCCTCTATTTAGAATTGTCTATTTAGTTCTGTACCCCACTTTTTAAAATTTGATTATTTGGTGTTTTGGAGACTAGCTTCTTGAGTTCTTTGTATATTTTGGAGATCAGCCCTCTGTCAGATGTGGGGTTGGTGAATATATTTTCCCAGTCTGTGGGCTGCCATTTTTGTCTTGCTGACTGTTTGCCCCTCAACCAAAGAATGGATAGAGAAAATGTGGTACATTTACACAATGGAGTACTACTCAGGAGAAAAAAAAAAACAATGGAATCTTGAAATTTTCAGGAAAATGGATGGAACTAGAAGAAACCATTCTGAGTGAGGTAACCCAATCACAAAAAGACAAACATGATATGTACTCACTCATATGTGGATTTTAGACATAGAATAAGGGATTACCAGCCTACAATCCACACTGCCAGAGAAACTAGCAAACAAGGAGGCCCCTAAAAGAGACAAACTTTGTCCCCTGGAGAAGGGGAAAGGGTCACCATCTCCTGAGCAAATTGAGAGCATGGGAAGAGAGGGGAGGTGTCCCATCCTGCAGGACATCAATCTGGGGCAAGAGAGTCAGGGGTAGGGAATGGGGACAAGAGATGTAGAAAGAACGACCACAAGACAGGATTCTGATCAAGTGGCAAACTTTACTTTTCTCAGGCTAGCTTATATAGTCAGGATATGGCGAGGGGCAAAATGGGTTGTTTGTGTACCAGGTGTTGGTATAGGCAGGATATTAGGAAGCCACAAAGAGGATGTTTGGCAGGTTAAAGAGTTCATGAGTAAGAGGTCCAGGAAGGGTTGCTTAGGTGACTGAGCCTGTGGGTGGAGGACTGGGTCAGGTTGTTTCTTTTCTTGAGCTGAGGTTCTAAGGAGATGCTATGTAAAGGTTAACTATGTGGCCTGCCAAGCATGACCTAGGATCTCATGCTGAGCCCTGATATTTGGCCCTCAACAGGGAGAGAGCTACGAGATTGAGAATGGAAGAAGAGGAAAGATGCAGAGGTCATGAGGGAGCAGAATTTTGAGTCAGGTGTAAATTAGAAGAAAGGATATGTGATAGGTAGGGTTTTAGTTAGGGGGGTGGTAGAGGAAGGGAGAGAGAAGGGAACTGGGATTGTCATGTAATTCAATCTTGTTTGTAATTCAAATAAAAAAGGAAAGTGTACCAAAAAGGTGAATGAGCAACCAAGCTTGTAACAGCACTACTCACAATAGCCAAGAAACAAAAACAAAGTCTCCATCAATGATTAGATGCATAGAGAAAAATGTGGTAAATATACACATTAGTATGCTCTTCAGCCTTGTAAAAGAAGAGAATCTTGCTGTTCACAACATGGAACTAAATAAAGGCATTATGTTAAGTGAAATAAGACAATGAGAAAAAAGAAATACAACTATTCAGTTATATGTGGAATGCAAAGAAGGCTAACTCAGATAAAAGAGATAAAATGTTGGCTTCCAGGAACAAGAAAGACAGAATAAAGGAAATGTTGAGTAAGGAATCAATCTCATACCATGGTGTCAATAGCTATCAATAGCATGTCATTCTAGAAAATTATAAGTGAATAGATTTTAAATAATTTTATCAGAAATGAATAAGCCAATACATTGGCTTGCTTTTGCTATTCCATATATTTTAAGACATCACATTACACCTCACAAACACATACATTTTTCAACTTTCAATTTAAAATAAAAAATTTAAATAATGTGATCTGGTGAAATTAGAAAGACTAATACACAAAACAAAATTTGCAAAAATAAAACATTATAAATAGTGTCACTTTTAAAAGCAAAGATTATGAATACATTTTTTTTCTGTAGCAGGACTCAAAATGGGGTTATGCAGAAAGAAGGGACTGGAATTCTTCAAATAATAGTTAAGAAAAACTAAGAGACTACCTGTTGTGGGATATTTGTTCACTGTGTGAATATGTGTCATTGTGATTGGTTTAATAAAGAACTAAATGTCCAATAGCTAGGCAGGAGAGAATATATGGGGACTCCCAGGTAGAGAGAGGATTCAGGGTTAGAATCTGGCATGGCAGGAGATGCCAGTGAGACACTGAGAGAGTTTGGGAAAGTCAAACACACAGAATGGAGGAAAGGTAGAAAGCCATATGGCAGAATATAGATTAATTTAATTGTGGGTTTATTTATTTATTATTATTTTATTTTAGAGGCACTCATATTTACATATTCATCCCCCCATTCCCTAGCATCCCCCCATTCTCCCATGTTCCCCACCAACGTACCCACCACACCCCCAACCTCCTCCCCAAGGATAGTGAGGCCCATCATGGGGGACCATGAAACTCTGTCATATCATTTGGGAGAGGGCCTAGGCCCTCTTTCATGTATCTGGGCTGCAATAGTATCCCCCCATAGGGAATGGGCTCCCAAAGTCCATTTGTGCTCTAGGGATAAACAGTGGTTCCACTGTTAGAGGCCCCATAGACTATCTTGGCCACCTAGCTGGCACCCATATTCAGAGGGCTTGGTTCAGTCCAATGCTGGTTCCCCAGCTTTACAACTAGGGTCTCTGTGCTCTCACTAGATCAGGTCAACTGTTTCTGCGGGTTTCTCCAGCACAATCTTTGCTCCTTTGCTCATCCCTCAAGATAACCCAATGTATTTTATGTTCTTTGTGGCTATTGCAAAGGGTGATGTTTCTCTGATTTGTATCTCAGCTCATTTGTCTGCATATAGTAGTGCTACCTACTGATTTTTTTAGTTAATCTTATATCCTGTCACTTTGCTGAAGGTGTTTATCAGCTGTAAGAGTTACCTAGTAGAGTTTTTCAGGTCACTTATGTAAACTACCATATCATCTGCAAATAGTGAAAGTTTGACTTCTTCCTTTCCAATTTGTATCCCTTTGATCTTCTTTTGTTGTCTTATTGCTCTAGCTAGAACTTCAAGGACAATATTGAAGAGATATGGAGAGAGTGGACAGCTTTATCTTGTTCCTGATTTTAGAGGAATTGCGTTGAGTTTCTCTTCATTTAGTTTGATGTTGGCTATTGGTTTGCTGTACATTGCTTTTATCATGTTTAAGTATGTTCCTATTATCCCTGATCTCTCCAAGACCTTAATCATGAAGGGATGTTGGATTTTGTTAAAGGCTTTTTCAGCATCTTGTGAGATGATCATGTGGTTTTTCTTTTTCAGTTTGTGTATATGGTGGATTACATTGATGGATTATCTGTGTTAAACCATTCCTGCATTCCCGGGATGAAGCCTACTAGATTATGGTGGATGATTTCTCTTATGTATTCTTGGATTCAATTTGCCAAAATTTTGTTGAATATTTTTGCACTGACGTTCATGAGGGATATTGTTCTGTACTTCTCTTTTTTAGTTGTGTCTTTGTGTGGCTTGGGTACCAAGGTATTGTAGCCTTATAAAAAGAGTTTGGCAATGTCCCTTCTGCTTCTGTTGTGTGGAACAATTTAAGGAGTACTGGTATTAGCTCTTCTTTGAAATTCTGGTAGAATTCTGCACCATCTGGTCCTTGGCCTTTTTAGGTTGGGAGACTTTTGATGACTGTTTCTATTTCATTAGGGATTATAGGTCTATTTAAATTGCTTATCTGTTCTTGATATAATTTTGGTTAGGAATATCTGTCCAGAAAATTGTCCATTTCCTTTAGGTTTTCAAATTTTGTTGAATATAGGTTTTCAAAGTCTGACCTGATGATTCTCTGAATTTCCTCAGTGTCCAATGTTATGTCACCCTTTTCATATATGATCTTCTTCATTAGCATGCTCTCTCTCTCTCTCTCTGCCTTTTGGTTAGTTTGGATAGAGGTTTGTCCATCTTGTTGATTTTCTCGAAGAACCAACTCTTTGTTTCATTGATTCTTTGTAATGTTTTCCTAGTTTCTACTTTATTGATTTCAGCCCTCAGTTTGTTTATTTCCTGCTGTTTACTTCTCCGGGGTGAGTTTGCTTCCTTTTGTTCTAGAGCTTTCAGTTGTGCTGTTAATTCTCTAGTGTGACTATTCTTCAGTTTTTCCATGTGGGCACTTAGTGCTATGAACTTTCCTCTTAGCACTATTTTCAAAGTATCCCATAAGTTTTGGTATGTTGTATCTTCATTCTCAGTAAATTATAGGAAGTCTTTAATTTCTTTTTTATTTCTTCCTTAACTCAGGAATGGTGCAATTGCACATTATTCAATTTCCATGAATTTGTAGAGTTTCTACAATTTGTGCTGTTGTTGAGTTTAACTTTAAAGCACGGTGGTCTGATAAGATATAGGGGGTTATTCCAATTTTTGTATCTGTGGAGGTTTGCTATGTTGCCAAGTATGTGGTTGATTTTAAAGAAGGTTCCATGTGGCGCTGATAAGAAAGTATATTCTTTTGTGTTTGGATGGAATGTTCTATAGATATCTGTTAATCCCAATTGGGTCATAACTTCTGTTAGTTCTTTTTTTCTTTGTTAAGTTTCTGTCTGGTGGTCCTATCTAGTGGCTAGAGCAGAGTGTTGAAGTCTCCTACTATAAGTGTGTGAGGTTTTATGTGTGATTTGAGCTTTAGTAATGTTTCTCGTACAAATGTGGGTGCCTTTGTATTTGGGCCATAGATGTTCAGGATTGAGACTTCATCTTGATGGATTTTTCCTGTAATGAGTATGAAATGCCCTTCTTCATCTTTTATGATTGATTTTAGTTTGAAGTCTAATTTGTTAGATATTAGGATTTGCTACACCAGCTTGTTTCTTGGGTCCATTTGATTGGAAAGTCTTTTCCAACCCTTTACTCTGACAGAACAGCTGTCTTTAACATTGAGATGTGTTTCTTGTATACAGTAGAAGGATGGATTCTGACTTCCATCTATTCTGCTAGCCTGTATTTTTTTATAGGGAATTTACACCATTGAAACTGGGGGATATTAATGACCATTGATTGTTGATTCTTGTTTGTTTTGGATTTGTTTGTGGTGATGTTATTATGTGTGGATTTCCCCCCGTTTTTTCTTTTGGTGTTTGGTAAAGTGGTATTATCTATTGCCTGTGATTTTCTGAGTGTAGTTATCTTCATTGGGTTGGAGTTTTCCTTCCACTATTTTCTGTAGGGCTGGATTTGTGTATATGCATTGCTTAAATCTGGTTTTGTCATGGAATATCTTGTTTTCTCTATCTATAGTGATTGAAAGCTTTGCTGGATACAGTAGCCTGGGCTGGCACCCATGTTCCCTTAATGTTTGTAGAACATCTATCCAGCACCTTCTGGCTTTCAAAGTTTTCATTGAGAAGTCAGGTGTAATTCTGATAGGTCTGCCTTTATACATTACTTGGCCTTTTCCTTTTACTGCTCTTAATATTTTTTCTTTATTCTGTAAGTTTGGTGTTTTGATTATTATGTGGTGAGGGGACTTCTTTTTGTGATCCAGTCTATTTGGTGTTCTGTAAGCTTCTTGTACTGTCATAGGTAGCAGTTTTAAGAACACAATGCCCACATTCCCAAGTGGTGGAGTGGGTGGTTTGTGGTCATTTGATGGACTTTACATGTTTATCATTGTTTGGTGGGTTGGTTGTAAGCTGTTACTTGTCATGGTCAGGGGAAAAAACTAAGCAAAGGAGGTTAGATTCAGGGAATTCTTTCTGAAAATAATGAAAAAAGGGAGGATATAGGAATGATATGATAAAGGAGTAGATTATTGATGGTGTTGAAGACTAGATAGTTATACCATTTTCTTTGGTACCAAATTCAGAAAAGAAAATTACAAAAGAGAAGTAAACTTTATAAGGTTGAGAGATATAAAAGCTTAAATTGTTTAAGAAAATGTCTTAACATGTAAGTACATCTTTAGGATGGTAATACAAGTTATGATAGAAAGTGATTTGTGTATACAAGTTAGCATTCATCGAGATAGGATAGATAATAAAGTAATTTCTCCAAATACAAATGAACTGGATATTGTAAATGTAACCCTTACTTGATAATTGTTGTTATTATACATAGTTTTACCATGCTAGAATTAAAACATTTCTTTTTATTTAGACAATACCTAATAATTGTTCATATTGTATATAGTTTTATTGTGTTAAAATTAAACCCCTTTTCTCCTTTCTTTAAAATTTAAATTAGAAACAACCTTGTTTTACATGGCAATCCCAGTTCCTTCTCCTCCCCTCTTCCCCTGCCCATCACCAACCCCCTATCCCATCCCCTTTCTGCTCCCCAGGGAGGGTGAAGCCTTCTATGGGGGGATCTTCAAAGTCTGTCATATCATTTGGAGCAGGTCCTAGGCCCTCTCCCATGTGTCTAGGCTGTGGAGTGGGCTCCCAAGGTTCATTTGTATACTAGGGATAAACGCTAATGCTCTGCCAGAGGTCCCATAGATTTCCCAGGTCTCCTAACTGACACCAATGTTTCAGAGGTCTGGGTCAGTCCTATGCTGGTTTCCCAGCTATCAGTCTGGGGTGCATGAGCTCCCCCTTGTTCAGTTCATCTGTTTCTCTGGGTTTCTCCAGTCTGGTCTTAACCCCTTTGCTCCCCATTCCTCCTGCTCTACAACTAGATTCCAGGAAGTCAGCTCAGTGTTTAGCTGTGGATGTCTGCTTCTGCTTCTGCTTCTGCTTCTGCTTCTGCTTCTGCTTCTGCTTCTGCTTCTGCTTCTGCTTCTGCTTCTATCAGCAACTGGATGAAGGCTCTAGGATGGCATATAAGGTAGTAATCAATCTCATTATAGAGGAAGGGCATTTGAGGTAGCCTCTTGACTATTGTTTAGATTGTTAGTTGATGTCATCCTTGTAGATCTCTGGACATTTCCCTAGTGTCAGATTTCTCTTTAAACCATAATGGATACCTCTATTATGGTATCTCTTTTCTTTCTCTCCTCTATTCTTCCCCTGACTCAATCTTCCTGCTCCTTCATGTCCTCCTCTCATGTCCTTTCCTCTTCTCCTCTTCTCTTTCTCCTAACTCCCTCTCCCCCCACCATGCTCCCAATTTGCTCAGGAGATCTTGTCCCTTTTCCCTCCTCTGGGGGAAACCCCTTCTTTTTATTTAGGAAAAAGGGAAAATGCTGTGGGATATTTGTGCACTTGTGAAGATGTGTCACTGTGATTGGTTTAATAAACAGCTAAATGGCTGTGTCTAGGCAGGAGAGAATATGTGGGATCTCTGGGCAGAGAGAGGAACTCAAGGTTAGAATCTAGCATAATGGAAGATGCCAGCAAGATACTGAATGAATCAGACATACAGAACAGAGGAGAGGTAAAAAGCAACATGGCAAAATGTAGTTCAATAGATATGGGTTAATTTAAATCATTAGAACTAGTGGGGCAAGCATAAACTAAGACCAATATTTCATAATTAATAGTAAGTATCCATGTCATTATTTGGGGGCTGGCAGTTCAATGAAAGTCCAACTATAGCTAGCAAAATAGCAGTCCCCTAAAATCACAGTAAAAATCCTGGAAAACAAAGGGAGGACAGAGACAGGAGAAATAGAGACTTAGTAGGTCACATGTGACATCATGTCCATTTATATTTACTTCGTCTTAAAAATGGAGCTGAAAACCAACATTCAATTTTGTATGAAAAATATATAACTATTTAAGAGTCTCCAAATAGAATTGTCAATAAATTTCTGTATTTTTGAGTTATGAAATGCAATATAGAAATGAGTTACTGAAATATTAATACAGTTAACTCACTAACATGAGATTGGCTGCAAAAAGAATAACCTGAGTTATATTTGTAGAACTATTTAAAAACAATGTCATGCATTACTTATAATTACATACATATAACTTAAAAAGTCAAATTGTAGATTCAATATTCAAATTTGTGAGGAGCATTAGATAGAAGTAAAGAAAGAAGAGCAGGATGACAGGGTGAATAAGGCTAATTTGTCTCTGGTGATTTATTTCTTTACAAATTAATCTGCAGCAAGTATCTTCTCTAATGTGCTTGGCATGGGAACTGAGTACATAATGTTATCATATCTTTACTCCTTGATGTTGTTTATTATCTCACTGTAAAGACAGATTTCCAAAATCAGCCACAGATGCCAAGAATTCTGGAACAAAATGATCCATGACTGTAATTAAACAATTTGTATGTCTTTTCCATCTCATGGCAGTAAGTACAGTAGCATTACCATTGCCTACTAATAGATTATATGCTAGAATCTCTTGCCTCTGCTAGCATCAACCAAGGTACCAGTAATAATAATAATGACTGTTCAATTTGCTAAGCCTTAGTAGAATTTACTCATACTGAACACATGACATTCCAGGAAGTATTGAATACTTTACATCTGTTGACTTACTATGGCCCTGAAAAAATTATAACAATGCAGTAGGAGCAGCATACTCTTCTGTTCAGGAAAAACTAAGCCCAAAGCAGTCTTCTATCTCTTATAGCCTTTGTGATCTTAGAGCTACAAAATATATCAGTGTCTTCATATATACTTTAGAGGATTGGCCTGCATTGCAAATGATTGAAGGATAAATGATATCATAGCCAACCTGGCACAGTAGGAACTCAGCAATCCTGTTTTATGGATAAAGGAACTAAAGTGTTGACAAGTCATAACCCTAGTCACATTCAGATGAGAGAACAAAGTATGTGTGGCTGTCAAATGTGTGGTCTCTAGAACCAGATAGCACAGTACTAGTTCTTCAAGCTGTATAGATTGGAAAGGTTGTTCCATTGCCCTGTGTCTTATTTTCCTCACATACAAAATGAGAAGAAAGAAGTGTCTGAAAATAGTTATTATCAGATAATGTACACATTTGGAACAAAGCCTAGCACATAAAATGTGCAATGCAATTTAATAACAAATAGCATATAATTCATTGTCTCAATACACATGATACATACTTCATAGACTGAATTGTTGCACTACCCTTTATGAGAGCACTACAATGGTAGGATACAAAAACATTATGGTTAGGTTGGCTTTGCTATTTTTAAGTTCTGATAAGGAAGAGAAGTAAATTGTCAAAAATATCATTAATCCTTCACCTTTCCATTGATTGGTTGCTTTTCAGCCCTTTGAGATACTTCTCATTTTCACTTGATTGCAAGAATTTTTAAATTTCCCTCCTGATTCCTTCCAGGACCCATTCATCACTGAAAAGAGCACTGTTAATTCCCTAAGTTTCTGTGCTTATGTTGCTATTGTTTCCTTGTTTAATTCTGTGACATGGTAAGATATAAGAAATTGTTTCAATTTCTGTGTATTTGTTAAGATTTGGACAGAGTATTCTGCATGAATATTTTAAATCTATTTCATCTATTAAATAATTTTATTCTGAAGTTTTTGGTTTGAATTATCTACCTACAGATGTGTGTGGGCTACTGAAGTCATTCATCATTATGTAAAAGAATTTTAGGATGTTTTTTACCTATTGTTATTTATTTTATGAATTTGAAGTTCTAACACTTGTTGCATATACATTTATAGTGATTATGTAACCTTGATGGGTTACTTCCTTTATTAACATATAGTGGCCTTATTTTCTGCTTTTTTGTCTTTAATATGAAGTCTACATTCTTGAGTATCAAATTAGCTATGCCATCATTTTAGCTTCCATTTTCTTGATAGACTGATTTCCATTCTTTCACTCTTTTGGTGTCTTTGTAAGTGAGATGTGTTTCCTGAAGACAACAGAATCTTAAATGTTGTTACATAATCCATTCAAATAGTTGGCATCTCATTATTGATGAGTTGAAACAACTTATAATTATCAGCTAATTTGTGTGAGCTAAACCTTAAAGTTTATCTAAAATAATAAATTCCCATGTCTGTATTAAAATATAGATGAGTGTCTATCTATTGACACATACTTCTTGACATGTTCTATTCTTTTCTACTAGTAGCAATGAGGACTAGCTGGCACCAATTTCCCATTATCCTCTCCTGAAGGGCATGCACAATTCAACTAATTACACTACATACACTGTTACTTAGACCTAATCTGTAACAGGATAGAAATAAATAACCAACTTTCATTCTTAGGAAACATAAGCATGCCAGAGTCTAATTTAGACTTGTGTTATTAATAAAGCAGAGAAGTTGGATGAAATACATTTCATAACACAAACACTATTATAGCAGACAGTTGATTGGGTATGAGACATTACCCACAGTTGTATCTATGTGGCCTGGTAAAACAATCCCAGTAGGAAAAATTGCACAACTTACTTAGGGTGAAAGTTCTCCTTTGGTTTGAAAAATGAAGGGCAACCAATGGAGAGCCAACTGTTCTGCTGCTGTAAGTTGTATTGGCTTTCTGTGAGCTATGAGCAGCCTGCATGACTCATAGCAAATCATTTTCTATGTCTTGTTTATTAATGGACAGAAAAGCTAGCCTGAAATGAAATTGATTTTATTCACTTAGTATTTTATACTTCATTGCACAACCACAACCCAGCAAATTTTTCACTAAGAGAGATAATTGCTATAATGAAGATTAACTATAATTCAAAATTCACATTTATCTTTATCTACCTAATGCAGGTCATAATTAACCAAAAGTTGTTGAAGAAAGCAAAAAATGTTTCTTTAGAAATGTCCCCATCACTGTCAGCATAAAATCTCATCTGACCATCATTCCTGATTTTCTTCTCATTTCTCCTCTTTTTCTCATGCCATCTACCTAAATAAAGCCTTCTGTTACTTAGTAATCTGAATTTTGTGATGTTTCACAGAAACTTCAGGATAGTAGCAATTAATATCAGGAATGCTCAGTGAACTATAAAAAGATTCATCTATGATGGACAGGAAGGTGAGAAATATTAATTTCTAAAAAGTGTTCAGTTGGTTTTAAAAATATCCTCCTCCCTTAACACAACCCCCCCCACCTATGAAAGACAGGGATCTGATAATAAGGTTGAACAACTTGGTTGACTCATCACCAATGACACATGCACATTGTTCATCTATGAGAGAGAAAAATACAACTTTGACTGGTGGCATCTCCTCTAGTCATAAGCCTGATCTTAAAATTTTCTTGACTTCTGAATCCAAGGCACCTCATTGTAAGATGAGGCTAAGAACATGCACTTTGTTCCTAGGGTCGCAGAGTGCCTAGCACCAAGGGAACATTCAGCAAGTGTAGTAATATCTTACCATATTGTAAATTTTCTTCAGAAAAGTTCTAATTAATATACCAATGGCCTAGCTCCCTTTCCCATCCCAATAGACTTAAAACTTGATTCTACAAATGTGGCCAGTAAATTTTGCTCTTTTTTGCCATTACTGATGTAAAAAGGGATACACAGAGAGGTACAGGCTTTTTTGATGCTGTAGCAAATATAACCAGAGTCCAGAATGTTTGGTCTTTCATGTTTTATGGAGAAAAATCTACTGAGAACAAAAGAGAATTATACAAGTAATTACATAAACCAATAGGCGTAAACCCAGGTGATCATTGCATAAACCAGATGCATGGTAATTTTATGTTTAATCTATATCAAAACTATGTGAGCTATAAGCTATCTCACTATTTTACAAAGGGGAATTTGAATGTAGAAAGTTAATCATGCGTCCAACCATATACAAACTAGCAAATAACAGACCCAAAGTTGAAACCTATATCTGTAAGACTTCCAAGTTTCCCCTTCATATACATACCTTCCTTGAAATCCTTTATTCAAGGTATCAAGTATACATTGGCAACATTAATTTTCTTATGAATGTCAGCCTTGATTGAATGAATACCACATGTCATGCTCTAGATCATTACTCCCTTACACTATCAACAAAGAGGAGATGAGAAAACTCAAACTAAAGCAAAATAATGCCAGTAAAAGCAATTACTTACTAATGAGCATCCTACTCTTAAGTACTCGATGCTGCCTGAATACCAAAGGCCTGAGCTAATTCAAGTATACAGAATGACCATCAATAGGGCCAGAGAGCAATAAGCCTATTTCCCCTGGTGCTGATCTATATTTTCATGTACACAGTGAATTCCTTGAGCTAGGTCAATTCACTACTGATTTCACTGCCAACATAAATAAATGTGATTTATTTTTATAGCATGCCATGATCCGGTCCTTACCTGAAAACTTAGTAGAAGATAAGGATGTTAAAAGAGGATTGACATTCAGTCCTCTCCACTGTTTCTACCCATGAAATAGATGGATGCCATAGCCCTTCTCCTTTTGCCACATATGTCAGTCATTATTTGTGCTTTCCTTGTCTCTTTCCACACAAAAAAGAGGCCCAGTATAGACTCAATCATGCTGGTAAACACAGTATCACAGCAAAAGAAAAATAACTTAAACCTCTGCCATCATAAATTCTAATAATTTTCAGTCACAGTCACTAATAAGAGACCATTTTCAAAGACTTCATAAGCTCCAGTCCCTATGAATAACATGATATTTCAATGATCCTGAAAAAGAACAAGTTTAGAGCATGGTTATATAAAAAAGTAACCAACCCTAAACAAACTCCATTCTGCTTCTATGATAAGGTTGTGATTATCACAAAGCACTCAGACACCCCGGGACCAGACTTCTCAACATTAAAAACATTGTTTCTCTAATTTTAATGGACATAAAAGTTGCCTTTAGCCAGACTATGCATTAAAACATTTTCCCTTGGAGGTTCTGCTTCATTTGGCTTATGATAAAGCTAGAGAATTTGTATTGCTAGGTACCCAGATGACGATGGTAGAGACCATGTACCACACTTTGAACAGTGTTGTATGGTAGCAATAACATAAAGTTCACAGCTTCTACTAAGATATGAAGAGATGTGACCAGATCTGCTGAATCACAAGACTGCAAAGCCAGCACCGAGGAGAGGATTAACCAAAGACCAAGAGAATTAGCAGTAATAAAATACAGGGCCATCTAATCACTCCAGTATGAGAGGTATGAGATTTAATTATATGCCAATCCCTCCTGTTATAATTCCTTCTGTTTGGCAGTAAAAACTAGGGCTCTGGTCTCATATTGTACGTTTACCCAAAGGCCTTCTAGTTCTATATTTCTTTTATCAGTAAATAGAGTTTTTGGTTCACAGATTTGTCCCCCAGGCTCAGCTGCATCTCCATGGCATCCAACCTCTGTTTAAAGTCATCTTGATTACTATTTTGAAAATAAAGCACAAATTTCCCTATTAGAACAGTAATAAAACAAAGTAATATTTACACTGCTAAGAGCAGGAATCTCCCCTTATAGCAATTTGATCCTATGATCAGCCAGAGTCCTTCAGTTTGTCCTTGTCTAACTCAGCTCTGTGATCAGGGAACTGTCTCCCTCCCTTTTCCCTTCTCCCTCCTTTCCTCCCTCCCTTCCTTTCATTCCAGCTTCTCTCTTTGCGACATCATTTAATCTCTCAGTTGCAGCTTCTTGGGATTAGCTACAGCATCTATTAATAGTTTTACTTCTGTTTACAGTTCTAAGGGGGAGAAAAATGGCTCATTCCTTTTTTTCTACAATCTTGAAGATATGTCTTATTGCAGCAGGAGCAAGATGCACAAGCCCCATGAATAACCTATTTCCACAATCCGTTCCACTGTAAAGATGCTAATGTGCTTCCATGCCGAATGGATCCATTTAATAGGCAGAACAAGTTGGATATAAACTCTTTAATTGCTTTCAGCACACCGATTATCTTCCTGTGTCACCTATTGTATAATGCAAAAATGTTAACAAAAGCACTTACCAAAGACATTATTGGGAATTAAAAAACAAAGAGCCATCAGTTGTCGCTAAATATGCCTTTCATGTTCCCAAATGAAATGCATTTGTGCACTCAAGAAACGGGATAGAAGTGTGCAGGCCTGCCATTGTCAGATGCAAACGTCTTCATTAGATTTTGATCCAGCTGCTGCAAGATCTATAAAAAGAGCTATCTAAGCTGGCAACTCATTACTGGTTATTTCGAGAAAATTCAGGAAGCTATCCCTAAACCTGCAGTAGTCGTTACTGATAATTTCTCTGTTTGGGCAGTTTTGTTTTGGAAGAAAAGCAGTGAAAACCTCTGCCAAGCTTGCCTTTGAGTAGTTCCTCAAAGGAGGTGTTGATACCTGAAAAAAAATGCTGTGGTACCTCAAAGGATGCAATAATAATACCTAAAAATATAGTGATACTCAATAAATACAGTAGCACCTCAAAGAATACAGCCTTGTCTGTGTCTTGAGGAAAACTTGCAATGGCTGAGCCAAACTGTATTCATAGACTCTTGATCCATAAATCTCGGTCCATCAGCCCCTATACCTCTTTCTCTAACCTAACTGCTTTCCTTTAACTACATATAAATAAGAGTTCCCCAAAGACCCAAACCCAAAGATTAATATTCATACTGTCTCAAGACTTCCTTTCTCTGCTGCAATAAATCTTCTTATGCATATTGGCAGTCAGCTTGTTTCTTAACATGTTATTTTCTGCAACCACACAGTGTTAAAAAGAAGAGGGGATGCTAATCAAGGGAATAAGCAAAGAAGAAAGACAATAAAGGAAAAATAGAAGGGGGAAGAACAAAAGATAAGGTGTCAGGCACTCTGGGGATATTATGTAGAGGAGACTTTAGGAAGCAAACTATAAATATCAACAATACCTTCAGCTTCTCTCTGAAGCCTGTTGAAAGAGGAGGCCTCTCTGAAGCCTGAATAGCATCCATATTAATCACAGTCTCTGCCATGTTGACTCAGGGACCTTTTCAGTCAGGTTTTGGCCTCCAGAGACCTCTGATAGACAGAAGACAAACAACTGTCAGAAATGTCATTGTCATTTATGAAGCCCTCTTTCTCCTCTTGGTCAATAGATGACCCCATTTATGAGGAAGAAAATCACAAATCACAATCACTGTTATTCAGTTTTTGTAAACAAAAAGAAAAGAACACATAGACCACTAGCTATATCTGCTTCACAGATTTTTGGTTTTGTATATATTTTACCCAGTATATTATCCATATTAAAGTCAAAAGCAAATTGAAATGCTCAAAATAATGACACAATAGCATACTGTTTGTTTGAATTATACCTAAGAGTTCATTTGGGGATCATTTTATTACTTTTACATTGTTATTAAAACTATTACTAAATCTTAAGGATCTTGAGACCTACAGTCTCTTCACATATTCTATTCCAAGTCCTTCAGAATATCACTGCTCTGTAGCAATCAAGCTCTCTTCCTGTCTTCTATTGTCTCGCTTAATGGAGTCAGGAGGCTGAGCTGCAGAAGTTAGGGCCCATACTCCCTCAAACCAGGACTAGATTTGGAATTGGGAATCAGAGCAAGATGGTCATTCTGAAGTGGAGGTCTGATCATAAGGTTTCCTTGTGTCACACTGCTCAATGACTTTCTATTGCCCTTCAGATAAAATCACATTCCTGCTGTGTAGCAACAGGCAAGTTATTAAACCCCTCTATGGCTCAATTAAAATAATGATAATAATAATAATAATAATAATAATAATAATAATAATCATGAGAAAAATGTGTATAAAGTACTTTGCTCAGAGCTAATAAATGCTGATGTTATTGTTGACATTATCTCAACAGCCACATTCATTTCCAGACCCCTCTTTGCTCTACCTTAAAGCCATACTCAACAACATGTTACTCAGTGCTCCCATGACCTGTCTTGCCCCCTGACCTAAAGTTTCCTCTTTGCAGCACCAACTCCTTCTTCCTGTCTCTTATCCAGCCTCACCTCTGTGAATTTCTGAACTATCAACTTAGCATATTTCAAGAGGGTGTTCACTAATCACAAATTGGTTTTGTCTCCTCAATATATGCATGTGTTGCATATTTCCTCTGTTATAGTATAGGCTGTGCATTATTATAACATCTAACTCCACTGAGACATTCCAAAGGACCTGAGATTAATTTTACTTGGTTGCCATTTTATGTTTTCAGTTGCAAGGATAATATACAGTATATCAGATTACAGTACAACTAAAAACGAGATCTTGTCATATTATAATGACAAAAAAGTAGGCCTTTGTTCATACTACATACATGCTTTTCCCAAACTAGCTCCATATGTTTATGCCAACTCACCCTACCCCACCCACCCCTGACAGCATTTCTGGTCATGTGCTAGAGAAAGGGGGAACACAGTGACAAATAACTGTCTCTTGTAAATTTTCCACCTGGAAATGATCCATCTTATTTCTCGTCATATTTTACCAGCTAGGATAAGTTATATGACGAAGTTTAATGCCAATCTAATGAGGAATTCTCATATAGAGAGGGCACCATGGAAAATGAAACCAAAATATTTAACAAACAGTAATGTATGTTCACAACAGACCTCAACAAATGTTAGTTTAATGAAATTTTTCTTTGCTGCAAACATAAATCACACACCAGTTGAAATCTTGCCAGAAACTTCTCTAAGGCACTCAAAGAGATATTCATGTTGAAGAAAAAAAGAATTTTATAATCACTTTCCTTCTGGTCTCAGATCTCGTTTGCTGCCACAGAAATCCATTGCATATGTATGTAGTAACAGTTTACAAACCATAGCTGTACACCCCTCGAGTAAAGAAAAACAATTAAGTTCAACAAAATGTGTGACTTGATTGCTTGATTCTGTGCAAGACATGAATATGACAGAGGAGATTTTATCTGGTCTCATGGAATATAAAATAATAAGAGAATCATCAAAATTAGTTTCAATGACTCAGATAAGACCCAGAAAATCTAAATCAGGTATCGATCCTAAGAGTCAAATAGTCACAAAGTCAAGACTGCAATATGATGGAGATTTTAAAGCAAATAATCTTTCAGATGTAATATATTGCCTCCTCATAATTAGCATCAGCAAATGAGAATGATAAGGGGGAAAAAAACAGCTTTCAGCACTGAGGAAAATGAGGCCTTGGGAAGTGAAGTGTCTTTCTTAGTTATACTCCTCACTAGTCCTACTTTACTTGACCACACAAGAAAAACCAGTTTGTGTCAGCACTTAGGTCAATGCCTGCCCCACACTAAGGACAGGGTGTGTTTGTGGAGTTGAATTAGAGTGAATTGAAATGATACCATTTAGAGATGTATTTCCCTCTTCCATGGTCCTCCTCTCCATCTCCCTTGGCTTTAGACTTCCCAGACTAACAAGTTACAAATCAATAACCAGGCTGAGATAATTTTCCCTCTATAATATCCTTACTCTGGACCCATTTCATATTTATAATGGCCTTCTGCCTTTATAAGAAACAATGATATCTAGAAATTATGTCATCCTCTGACATTTACAGAAACACCCAGGAACTGAAAAGAAGATCCTTATTGATAGAAGCCTCCAAGATCATTAGACAAAACATTTTATTCCCTCTGAGCTAAGCAGGTCAGTTGGGAAATGACATAACCCAGAAACTCCTAAGCCAGAGAGCAACAAATGCTATTAAGTTGCTGTCTTCTGACAACTAAGTGATATGTAGAAGGAATAAGAATTAAATTTAGAGACAGAGTACAGACACTGGCTGGGCTCCAGAGCTGAGGGATATTAAATAAGAGAGAAACAATAGCCCTGTCAAGTCTAATTGTTTAAAACATAAAACTCTTTCCATACATCTTCAGCTGAATGGAGTTGCACAGGGTTGGTTTGCAATGTGAAGCTAGGCTCACAAAGAGTAGCACACGCCACTCGAATTGAATGTCTCCTCTACAGGGGATTTGGCTTTGCCATTTTTTCATTCTTCTTATGCTACACTTGGGCATTGAGACATTTGAAAATGAGAATAGTTATAGAAGACTGCACATTACAAATCCTTTTTAGTAAGGTACAGAATTGACTGCATTGTGGGAAAATGCCTGGACTTTGTGGTCCAGCTGTAACCATTCACTTTTTGTTGCCTGAGTGCAGCCTCAGTTTTCCCACCAATGAAAACAAGATGCTATCATCATGAAGCAAAGATGGTCACTGAGGACTAAAAGAGATGATGATTATAAAGTTACTGAAACTTAGTAAGCATTTGTAACAATGGATCTTCTTTGATTTCCCCCCAATGGGCAACTGAGGTCATGCATTTAGTAGCTCCACATAAATTCAAAATGAAATTAATTTTTCATGAACTTTAAATACAGGCCTATATTTCTTGCCTCCAGTTAATTAATGGAAATTTCCATAGCACCAAGAGCAGGCAAGCTAGAAGACCTTTCCCAGAGTATGAGAAATCAAGACATTTATGAAGCTCTCTTAATCAGTTTTGATGTAAGTAATCAAGATGATTTGGATTTTTAAAATATTTGTGAGCAATTGGTATATTCAGTGTAAAAATAATAATAAAAGTTAATCACTTAGGCACAAGCTCAATAAAAAGTAATGTGCTTTTATTTCAGACTACACTGATAGGAAATTACTTGTATCTAATCACTTCCATGCTACAAAAGTGTATCTATATTTATCTACTTATTTGTCTCCATATATTGACAGACATGCTGCTTTGTAACAGAAAGGTATGTTGGAGTTTTGCCTTCCTAGTCTCCCTATCACTAAAATTGCCATCCTGTTCCTTCCTAGAATACCAACTTCCTCCTTGTAAAAGATTTGCTGAATCATGAGATCTCTACAGATGCTACCATATATTTAAGTTAAAATGTTAGCTGTAATTCTCTATAATGTGTGCTTATATGTGCATTTACAGAGATGTGTTTGTTTCTCAGAGTGTAAACCTGCAACGGTTTCATGGAGATAGAAGCCATCACAGGAAGCTGTGTCACACCTGTACGTCAGAGTCACCAATGAAAGGTTTTCAGATGACTTTCACACTGGAGATCTAGTTTTGTGTCTTCTGACTGAGTCCAGACTGGACTGGGCTAACTAATTCCAGTGATCTCCTTAACTACGGCTGCTAAAGGAGTTCCAAAATAGCACTGGAATTATCAGAGGGCAGTTAGATACACAATGACAAGAGGTTTTTCAACTTTTTTACACATTGCTTATGATGCAAGTAAAACATCCAGTCTTCATTTTGAGGATTTTAGGAACAGCCCATATGATTTTAACAGATACTGGCCAATATTACAATACCACTGACTCACCTGCCACTAAAATAACTTAAAATAATTAACTTAAAACTAGGATTGGGAGATTTGTAAAGTTTATAGTGTTCATAGTCAGATTTCTTTGGCTTTCTATTACTATAAAATCATTAGAGTCAAACAAATTTTACACTCCAAATTTACTGTGTAACAGAATGTTCCAATTTATAATATATTATATTTAAGAACCAGAACTCACATATCAACAATCTTCATACAATTCTTACAGTAAACTGGGAAACAAATATTCATTTTGCAGTTCCTTCACCATTGTGATCCAAAAACTAATTTGCCTAGATAAAGGAGCAGTGTCAAATAAAGGGAAAGATATTTGCTATTCTAAAACTTTTAACTTGAAGAAGTAAAGGGGCAATTACAAATTCATTCAGCTGTAGTATATATTACTCACAAGGATTTATCATTAAAATACACATGAAGAGAGAGAACAAATGGGTATAAATTTTTCTCTATAATCCATTCAATTTCATATGAGTATATAATGCATTGGTTATGACTAATGGTAGCTTCCTATAATAAAATTTATGTATCTTTTTAATAAATGGACAACCCAACACTTCCTGATTCAGCCTGTGAAAATGAAGGTCGTTTCATGTTTATAAAGATAAATAGATCAAATATTATTTTCCTTTTTTATTTATGCCCTTGCTCAGAAAACAGTATGTACCTGTGGTACATACAGTTCTCTCAGTAGACTGCCTCATATATGTACTGAAATATTTACAGTAATGCAAACCCTGGCTTCTCAATTCCATAAGCCAATTAGTCCACATTACCTTTAAGTGAAGAAAAGCTCTTACACTGAGAGCTAAAGTGGTTTGCCTGAAGTCACAAGAAACAGTTAGGAAACAATCTAAGTACAGATAAAGGACCTATGTCCAGACAAAGGTAATTTTGCCTTCTTTAGTAGAAGAAAACACTCCTTTAACTGCTGGCTTCTCTGGGCATTAAAACTAATTAGTCACACTCAAAAGGGTCTTACCATCAGCCCTTGGGACTCTAAACTTACAACCTATTCAGAACTTTCAGTAGTGACATTGAGAACTAACTTGCTTTTTACCAGACAACTCTCTCAATATTTCACATGCATTAGCATGTTTTAATATTATTTAAAGCTCATTATGTAAAGATGACTATTATTTCAAAGAGATTATTAAACAGGTTCAAACTGTTAAGTAGCTGAATAAGGTAACATAGTTGATAGGGAATGTCCTTCCATATTTATTTTCCTCTTATTAGTTGATGAATAAAACACTGATTAGCCAGTAGCCAGGCAGAAAGTATAGGTGGGGCTACAAGGCAAGGAGGATTCTGGGGAGACTATACAGACAGGAGCCACCAGGGAGAGACATCATGTAATTACAGGAAGATAGGATGCTGGCATTCTCCAGTAAGATAAGACCATGTAGAAATATATAGATTAGTAGTTATAGGTTACTAATTAAGAGAGAGTTATCCAGTAAGAAGCCTGAGACATTGGCTAAACAGTTTATATAATATAAGTCTCTGTGTGTTTATTTAGGGCTAAATGGCTGTGGGACCAGATGGAACAGAACTTCCATCCACACATAGTGGTAAACAGAAAATAGTGAAAGACCCAGGTAATCAGTTTATGGTACTGCAAATTGATCCAGTCTCATCTATACAATGCTTGCCCCAGTCCTAGAAGCATTTATTTAGGCAAGGATCTCTGGCTTCTTTATTAGAGAACATTATTAGAAACCAAGATTATTAGTAGCCAAGCTCCAGACATGATCATGGCTACCGAGGTTCACTGCATGTAGACTCTCACAACTGGAAGAATGTACTATTTGGCTCAGATCACTATTATTAAATAAATACCATCCCTTGAGTGCCTTCAATGGCAAACATGCATTTCTTATAGCTGTGGTGGCTGGAAGTCTAAGATGGGGGAGCATTCTTGTGAGTAACCACACCTGGTTTGTGGACAGCTATGTTCTTAAATGGCAGGTAAAGAGAGAGGAAGCAAGCTCTCCATGTATTCTTACAGGGGCACTAATCCCATCAGAGCTCTTAGCTTCATGATATAATTACCACCCAAGTAGTGTCACATCAGAGAGTAGAATCTCAAAGCCAAGCAATATGTATCTGGTTATACTAGCTCATACATACACATGCAATTATAAATACTTCTGTGTATAGTCATCCAAATATATTGAGTCCATACTGATATTTACAACTCTATTTTATCTACCAATTTATCACTCTAGCCACCTACTTTTTCATCTGCAACTCCTCACTTCTACAATGAGATGTCTGCTTCCACCATTCAGTTCTTTAATCCTAGTATATACAAGTAATGACTTCAGCATTCATAACTACTCTTTTGTAGAAAACAACCTTATCAATTAAAGCCCTTACACACACTTCAATTTGCTTTTATTTTTATACATTCCAGGCATTTTCATAGTTACTTAAATCAACATGACCTTGTCCCCTTTAGAGATACTATTTCATACACTGTAATGGAGCTAGACCCTTTTGTCATATTCTCATTCCATCCAGCAATATTCTGACACCATAAATAATTTATTTTTAAATTTGTATACTTTAAGAATCACCCTTCATGCTATAAATATCTGTGCATAAAAATGCATAGTGTTGTGGATTCATGCTCAGTGTCAGACAGAATGGTTCAGTTTAGATATAACTTTGTGATCTTGCATCATGGAATTACTCTAGTAAATGTAGTGCCCTGTCAATGCCTGCTTTGCTCAATTAGATGGCCATTAGGCTTTCAAACAATAGACAAATAATAAGTACTAATTTTAAAGGATCAGATACAACAAAATATGTAGATGTGCACTTTTCTGGAAATCTTTTAAGATATCCTTCAGAGTACAGAGTAGATGGCAACTGTCCTATAGGGGGGAAGCAAGAAAGCATCTAGATTTAAAGCTAGAGAAAGAATTCAAATCAACTTCACCTTTATGCTACCTAATACAGAAGAAAAGGAACCAAATGCTAAAATAAAATAGCAAAAAATATCTACTAGGTATTTTTACTCTTAGCTTTCCATTCTTCTATTGCTTACTCATGAGAAAGCATATAACAAAAGATCTCTAAATATGTGCAAGCCAAATTTAGTTTTATATGCTTATAAATAATGGACATGCTTTTATCATAAACTGTTGCCATCTCTGTTGATGTGGTTTACCCAGACACAAGCCACTGATAGTGAGAGACTGACCTCAAGGTTATAGTTCCCAGACTCATTATACAGACAATATTAAAAGGACGATTACAGCAATCCCGGGAAAGGAGATCGCACATTTCTTTGCAAGTACAGACACCATACAAAGTAGTTAAAGAGTGCATAACCTTGAACTTGTGAGAAAGAATAGTCAGAAATCAATACTGAATATTTAAAGATAACAACATTGGGGAGAAAGACTTTTGCTCTGAGTAGTGTTCTGAATCCAAACATTATAGAACATACCTCTCTGAGAAGAGTCCCTTGTACCCACCATTCTCTCAGGGATCACTTGTATGTAAGTAGTTTAGGATTGGTTTCTGTTGTTGTTGCTGCTGCTGTTTTTAATGCTGAGTTTCTTTTCTTTGAGTTAGGAAAATATCTATTTTACTAAAGCTTGCTATCCCAGAAGTATATCTTGCTAAATCTCCATTTCCTATGAAGATAATCTGCCCCACGATGAAGCACCTTGCAAACCTAAGCCGAGGACAGTGTGCTCTTTGAAGGGAAGATAAAAGCTTAGAAATATCAAGAGAGATTCCTCTATTGATAGGGGGAAAAACAGTAAATCTTTTCTAATGTGGATTTTTGCTTTGACAAATTCTTGAAAGAGCCATTTATACCTCTTCATTTAGACTTTCCACTGATGATTGGAAATGGAAAAGTCTCCTGCTTTGTGCTTATGTAGCGTTAGAGTCTCCAAGGATCCAACAGAGGAGATCAGGCCTTCTAGAGATTTTCCCTTAATGACCAGGCTACAAGCAGTGGAGGTGGGGTGTTGATCTCTGAGGCATTGTAATTGTTAAATGTTGGCCTTGGAATTCTGCACAAAAGAATAAAATGTTACATTTGTTCTACATGCTTCATCCAGGGAGAAGCATGTTCCCCTTAAGTATGAAACACAGCCATTTTGGAGCAGAAACTCAAGGTCTGTTTTAAGTACCAAACCTTTGTCCCATGCCATGATCATACAAGGTAGAAGATATCATTTGAAGCAGAACCAAAATATCACAGTACCAAAGATTGTCTGTCGCTGGATTTGAAAACATCCAAGATAGAGTCTGATTTACTCTACCTTTACATACAGTATATACTTTTGGAGTCCCTTAGAATAAGGGCCCATTTTGTGGATCCCATATAAATTATTTTAAAAAGGACTATGAATTGACATTACATCACTTCATTAAACTAAAGTTTTCTGTTCCCTGGAATATGCCACTAAGAAAACTGAACACAGGAAAAGTTTTCCCATCATTGGCATTTTACAGGCAACATTTTGTAAAGTCATTCAGAAAGAAACTTCTGCAAAAGGGCATGAAGGGACAATGCAATAATAAAGTCCTACCCAGGAATCCATGAGTGGGTATCTCATGGTCAATGAGATGGAGACAGAAAGATGGAGGAAGAACACTAATTCCATAACACAAGTTTATTGGATCAGAAACTGAATTCACTCAGTGTTTTAACCTCAAAACCTTAAATTTCTAATAAAGCCATGTTAAGCAAATACAACACACAGTTCTCTTCCTGATAGCAGTGAAGGCCATGGCATGCAAGGCTTCTTCTGCTAATGCTTCAGTAGAGATCAGGTGGGCTTTTGATATTGCTGCTGTTGTTACGCATGCACAAGAGGAAAAAATGTAATGACTAAGGCAGTTGAAGAATATGGGAGCCCACTGGGGAGGGACAGTGCAGGGTTCTCATGCACCCTGTGAACATTAGACCTCTCTCAGCTGACTGCTGCCACAGTCCAAATTTTCCACCAGAAAAAAACAAAAGACCCACTGGTCACTTAATCTTCATCCAAACTGAAATTCTATGAACCCTTCCAGAGATCGAGGCTTAATATGGGAACAAGAACTCAATATACCATGTTAGCCCCCTGTGCAAACCAGTAAAAGTGTGAGAAGAGAACACAGGTCATGCCAGTCTTTGACTTCTGTATTAGATTGTGCAAGCCCCTTGACCTTTTAGAACTCAGCTGCTCTGCATATAAAGAATTGGATTCAAATATAATCAAGAAAAATCCTAAGATCAGTATTCTTGCATTTCACCACCTCAAAGTATAAATCTGGAGTCTAGATAACACCAATTTACTTACTTTGCTTGTTTAAATAATCTCAACATCACACAGGCACACACGATTTACACAAGCCACCACCTCCCTACTCTCTGAGAGCTTTAAAAGAATCTCCTATGGTGTAAAAAGATGACTGAATGACTTACGAGTCCTAAAGCAAAGAAGCTGAATGTGTTTCTTGGCATTACGCTTGAGATAACTGTCTCACACAAGTTAATGAACTGGCCTTAACAAACTAGGGTCTCTAGATTCCTATATCACTTTCCCAATATCTACATCATATTTAGAGGCAGGCAGGTTTGAAACAATATATGACTATGACTACACACTTTTGCCCAATTAAGTAAAAGTTCCCACTTTCCATGAGAGTACTGCAAATACTGTTGGAGAGATATTTTTAATTTAAATGAGAATAAAACCCCTGCTGAATCACATTAACCCTATCTAGACATCATTTGTGCTAGATATCCAGAGTCTTGAGTAGTAATGTTACCTCTTAACACACATAATTTAGGCCAATCCTGACAAATATTGGTGCCACTTTATAGGAACATAAGCTTTCAGCTTATGGAGAATTAATAAACGGGATTCTGACTGTCCGCAGGCATATACCGTAAGATAAAAACATCTTCCAAAAATTATAGTACGTTTTAGAATGAGTCAGAAAGTATCAGTAACCACTGCAGATGCATTTACAGGATTTAGAGGAACTCATCTCATCTCAAATAGCTCTGTGATTCGGTATGGCATTAATAATGGAAAGAACAACCTTTAAAATAAAGTAAATGCATTTGGAACAGTTACTGAGATGATATCTGTCTTAAAAAAACCCTACAGTTAATAACTTACAAGTTGATATGATATATTCTTCAGCCTATGCTGTCTGGAAAGATTTATCTTTTGTGTTAAACTTCAGGCAGAAAAAAAATAAGATAAAATTTGATCTCTGTGGCAAACTGCCTTTACCTTTTAATTCCTATTATTACCAACTTTAGAATTGTTTCATTGACCCTCTGCAGTATTTCAAAAGGTAGCTTAGATGTCAAAACAAAGTTATAAATAAAATATGCCTAAATGTGTACACATATACATCTCAAGATGTTAATCAAAATGGATATAAATCAATAATATGTTTTACCTTCATACAAAATACAAGTTATGGCCATGTGCCCAGTGTGTCTTAATCCTATTACTTTTCTTGGCAGCTGCTGTCTCAAGCTGCCTCAGAGAGGTGAGTTAGTTTGAATATTCTTGCTTAGTAGAAGAAGCATAGTAGAAGAAGCTTAGGAAGAGCATCTCCTATATATTCCCTTCTTTCCCAGTGTTGTCTTTCTTAATATCCTACTGTTTCACCAACTCTTCCCTTCTTCTCCTGTCTCTGCTCTCTCCTCTGTTTCTTATCTTCCACTTGCCCTTCCTTGAAAAGGTGGTTTTGTTTTTGTTTTTCTCTATTACTTCCAGCATGCCAGAGTTAACAGTCAGCCTAAGAGAGACAAAAGGGAAAGAGGTGTGGAATATTCCTGACCCTCTCATCTAGAAATAAATTAACAACACAAAGAGAACTCATAATGATTCCAACAGAGCTCCCAGAAGGGGAAAAATATATTTTCTTACATTAATATAGTTATCAACCAAAAAATTCAGAGCGTAACAAAGTAAATCCCTCATTGGCCAACAGAAACACAACATTATTGAATAACCTTGACCCTGCTTGCCTCCCACACACTGCTCATTAGCAGAAAAAGGATATATATATATATATATATAATATATATATATATATATATATAAAACCTTTGGGCACTGCTCTGAGGTAATTTTATAAATGCCACAGTCATGTTTTAATACAATGCCAAGAAAAGACTCTTACAAGACAATATTTCCCAGATCTCATCAGAATGAAGATGAATGCAAAAAAAATAGAAGGTGACTAAAAAGACATCCAATATCATACATTTTAAAATGTATTCTTCTAAAGGTTAATACAAAAGATAAAAAGGAAATTAATAAATTAAAACTATATTCTACTTTCATTCTTATGCTAAAAATCAATACTCAGATTCCAAACCACAAGCCTGCCATCTTCATCCTGTCCTTTTACTTATGCTGGGCAACATGCCCACCTATCTGTCACATGGATCTGAAAAGCAATGCCTAACAGCCCCTCTGGGTCAGCTAAGCATCTAAGAACTGAATGAGCCAGAACTGTCAAATCCATACAATTTTGTTTTTCCAAAGCCATGCTGCATTTTTTTAACCAGGAGAAAATAAGGGCTCCCATGAGAACATGTCTCATAAATTGGGCCTTAAAATATGTCTCAATGGGAGAAGCAAAGCAATATGTTTTTATGTTAAATCTTGAAGTGACTTGTAAACCAAAACCTATGGTAAATAAAAGAAACAACTGTTTCGTTTCTAGTTGAACTATTCTTTAAACAAAAGTTTAAAAATCTCATTATATAAAACTCATAAACATCCTCAATAGCAAATTCATATAGATGTCCCAAATATGAACTCTTCATCTCCTTAAAGACCTTTCTAACTACAGCATATCAGGTACCCAGGGCACGATTCTGTCTCTTTCACCCACACACTGTATCCCACTCTTAGAGCTTTGCCAAGCAGTTGCTGCCTTGTGGAACTTGTAGGTGATGTTCTCAACATACAATTACTTGTCTCCAAGTGGCTGAGGAGATAGTTCAAGAGGTACAGTGCACCGCATGAAAGCTTGAGGACCTGAGTTCAGATGTTAGGTGCTCACATAACAAAGCAGACCTTGCAATGCTCTGTATGACAGTGGTGGAGAAGAGAAAACTGGCACATCACAGGCAGGAGCTTTCTCGTTGGCCAACCTAGATAAATCCCTTAGCTCCAGGCCCACAGAGAGACCCTGTCTCAAAAAAAAAGTTTGAGAACCACTAAGGGTGACACTCAAAATTGACCCCTGTCCTACATATACACACACATGCACACACACTTAGCCATACACACAACAAATAAACCAGCTGCTTCTCTGTACTCGTCTGAATCTTTCTCAACCAACTATATTCCCACTAAGCCCTACATGTGCTAGAGAGCTTCCTGCAATTTCAGAATTGAACTCACTATCATTATGTTGGAACTAAAGGTCATGCTGTTCTCAACCACAAACAGATTATTAAATTTTCCAGCACAGTCCTTAGCAAATGGATAATGTATCAAAGTTCTTATTCAAGAAGTCTTAATTGTATCGAAACTACAAAAATTACCAAAGGGCATACAGGGTTGAACTCAGCAATGCAGGGTAAGAAGTGATCAGAGAAGGTGCAAATCAGAATACTTTGGAGCCTGGAGTGGGCAACACACTCAGTCCATAGCATTTTGTGTTCAAAGTACATCCCATCCACAAAGGACCATGCAGAAAACAGTTCCCAGAGGGTCACTCAAGTCTGAAGGCCTTTTCTGAAAATATGATAAACTCCACTGCAGAAGAGTAGGTGAAAATAGCTAAGTTAAAGAAGTGGACCTTTTATTAATTTATACCTCCATGTGACATCTTCAGGGAAAATACTAAACTTAAACTTGTTTCAGAAAAGTCATAGGAGTAACAACAGAGAGTCTGGCAATGCAGTTTACGAAGAGTATTTTTAAAACAAAGAGAATTCACTGAAGAGTTAAAGTACTACGATGCATTAGCAATCAATTAATTACTCTTCAGTGTCTCATCAATCCTAGTTATTCAAGATGTAGCCAGGAGTAATGGGAATAAATTAGGAAGGAAAATTTAGGCTTTGTATCAGGAACACTTTTAAAGTCATTAAATCAATTAGACAACAGAATTTAAATTTGGATATTTAATGTAACAGACAGAATCAAGAAAGATGAAGTATGATATCAAGAATGAAAAAGAAATCATAGGTTTGAAAGCAAATCATGGATCCATCCTTCTGTGTTTGGAGAGAACAACGGCTCAGATTTTCATTCTGATCATTGTGTTTTTTGAAATTTTTAAGACACCAGAAGATATGCTTTAAAAAGTAAACACATTAAATTTAAACAAAAGCAGCATATTCTATTGTAAAAACTCTCATTAAATCCCATAAAAGTTGTGTATCCTTTTTAAATCTCCATTGAGAAAGAAAGCAAGAGGATGTTCATTGCATATTTTTCTGGAACACAGCCTTTCAGATATAATGAAGACAACATACAGGCTGTCACCATAATCCAATTCTGGGATCTCTCCTTCCCCCCCCCCCTCTCTCTCTCTCTGTGTGTGTGTGTGTGTGTGTGTGTGTGTGTGGTGTGTGTGTGTGTGTGTGTGTGTTGTATGTGGATGAGAGTAAAGTTCAGTAGAAAAGCTACTGGAAAAGCCATTAGAAGGAGAAAAGTGATTTCTAGCAATATAGAGGATGAGATCCAGCCTTCCAAACAAAAATACTTAAGGACTCTAGATAAAAGGTGATTTTTAAGAAGATGTTTGTAATGTGCTGATGAACCAGAAATGAGTTCTCGGAGGCTAGCACTAGGCAACAGTAGGAACTCAGACAAGAATTTTGAATGATGAGCACCTTTGCTGCAAGGGAATTTGTGCTTTGGTCGCCCCAGCGGTGAAAAGTGTAGATGAAAGATGAATGCCCTGGTGCAGGAAAGATGGGTAGGGAGATGGGAGTTACAATGTGGAGCTTCAATCCCAAATGCACTCAGCATGGTATAGGGTAAATGATAAATAATCCCAGGTCATGACAGTGTGAGGGTAATTGTTTGTCACAAAATTGACAATGACTGAAGTAAGAAATTCCCTTCATGATTTATAAACATAAGGTAATCTCTATGCGGTTTTAGCTTCAATTCACATTACTTAGGCGATATAAAAATTTACAAGGCAAGGATTTTGTTCAAAGTGGTTCTGGGCTAAAGTGTCCCCTGGAGCCTGACAGAAGCAAACAAAATCCTCTACGGAAAAGCAGATCTGCTCTCAGAGAGCTTTGGTGGATGGTGCCCTAAAAAAAATGAGAACACCATAAAGGTAGCACAAACATGGGATCAAGACACCTTGAGTTACACCTGGATAAGAAGATGGGCAACAAATTCATATGAGCAAAATCTTTAGACACTAGTGTCCACAAACACAGAACATGAAATATAAGTGTATTGGATATATTTTAAAAATAAGAGACAAGATTAAACTGTGAGGAGCAGAAAAGGAAATTTACTTGGTGGGGAAGCCCTCCAGAATGGAAAATACTAACACACACACACACACACACACACACACACACACACACACACACACACACACACACACACGCCACCTTTTCCAGTGTGGTAGCCAGCCTCCATGATGGTTCCTGTATTAGCTTTCTGTCATTGTAACAAAATGCCTGAGATCATAAACTTATAAAGAAAAAAACTTTTATTTTCACTCACATATAGATTTAATGGTTCTAGTCCATGGTTACAGGGGATGGGTATTGGCTCAGTATTCTAGGAGGGTGGCAGAGTGTCTTAGTCAGTTTCTATTGCTGTGAAGAGACACTATGACTGTGGCAGCTCTTATAAAGGAAAACATTTAATTCAGTTCATTGTCATCATGTCAGGGAGCATGGCAGCATGCAGGCTGACATGGTGTTGGCTACATCTTGATCAGAAGGAAACAAGGAGTAGAGTGAAACACTGGGCAGTATTTTGAGCATTATGAGCTCAAAGCCTGCTCTACAGTGACACATTTCTTCCAACAAAACCACACTTACTCCAACAAAACCACAATAGTGCCACTCCCTTTGGGGACCATTTTCTTTCAAACCATCACATGGAGTTACTTACAAGGAGTCCTTAGGGACTGAGCTATTTCCCCCCTTAGCCAGAAAGCAAAAGAGAAGAAGGGACTAAGTACCAGAATTCCCTTTGAGGACTTCTCTAAATGACCAGAATTTCCCACAAGTTGTTAGCTCATCCAGGTTCTATGGCTTCTCCAGTAGCACAGTTCTGGGGACTAAGGTTTCAATACATGAACCTTTGGGGGACATTCAATAATACTGTCTTCCTGGCATGGCATTCACAATGTTGTATAGTCTATTTCTCAAAGGTAATATAGTTGATTGCTATAAAAAATAGAATACAACACAAGTAATTGGCTGTGTTTTTTTCATTTTTTATTATTTATTTGTGTGTGCATGTGTGCTTGTGTGTGTGTGTGTGTGTGTGTGTGTGTGTGTGTGTGTGTGTATGTGTGTTCATGCACATATTTCTACCATGGGGTGTTCTGCGAATAAAATCTGATGGTCAGTCTTGGTGGCAAATGCCTTTCCGTGCTGAGCTATGTCTCCAGCCCCAAATTTCCAACTTCAGGTGTTAAAGACACTGTGGCCTCTTCTGTAGTTTGCTCTCTACCCGTTTTCCTCTTCTTCCTCCCTTTTCCCCTCTCATTTCTCCTATATTTCTGTCTTGTGGCTCTCTGGTAGAAACACAACTGCTACAGAGTGAAAAAATAAAGCCTCTTGCCAATAGCTACATAAGCAAGCCTGGCAGTGGGCCTCTACTTCTTTGCCTGGGCATATCCCTGGATTATAACTTGTCTGCCAAGCCATGCAGCTAAGGAGTCCTGGACCCTCTACTCTCAGAATGGTAACACTTGAGAATCTCTCATTAAGTTTTGGAGTAACTGGTTACACAACAATAGAAGGTTTCTGTAGCATGTGGCCACAGCACAGTCCTAGAATTCAAACCTCATTACTATCTAATTCCTTCAGCTATGAATACTTCACCCCATCAAACAGGAACAACATCATTGTAGACTAGGAAATAAAGGGGCTCACCAGCCCCTAGTTCTGCACCTGACAAGTTCCTAAGTCCCTTCCCAGAGAGATGGGAAAACAAATCCTATCATGTTCTCCTCCAAAAGTTCAGCCATGTGATGAAAAAGCAAAGCAGGTTAGTCATGGTGCTGTCCTTGAGGCATAACAATAGCTATTATCAGCAAGGTGGGACACAGGAAATTTATTCCCAGGTCTTTTTATCTTCAACAAATACTTATTGACTATCACTGCACCTTCAAAACAGTCATAGACTCTCAGGATATTAACACCAAGGAGGGCAGACAATATATCTGCTCTCAGGGACCTGATAGTCTAGTGAGAAAAAAACAACCAAACACAAGTTTAAAAAATGAATATGAAGCAACAATGACAAGTTCTATTGCTGCCAATAAAGTAGAAAGGGGCAAATATAAGGGACTGGCCCTCAGGGGAAGGATGCTCCACTGAAGAAGAGAAGACCTCTGTGAATGAAAATTTACCATGATTCCAAAAGTAAAAGTACACTCTGCTCTCCTTAAAAAACAGACAAAATGTCCCAAATTGAGACTCTGTTTTCAGCTTGGTAATTCCCAGCTCCCATCTCACATTTCCCCTGTGAAATCCACAGCACATGCAGCACTGAGATTCCCAGAGAATGTGGCTTCTTCTCAACCTCTCCTTGTCAGTATTTTCCCAGTGGGCCAACAATGCCAGGTCTGTGATATGACAAGCATAAGTGCACACTTCTCATTGAATGTGAAAACTCTTTGGGGATGTTATAAAATTTCTCTGTATTCGAATCAACTTATGAAGAGCATACTAGATGTGTTGTAAATCACAACATGTGTTTTAAAACCAGTGCAAATACACACATGAGCTGCAATTCACTGTGAGATAATCAATGGGAAGTGACTTAGGGGGTTACTTTGTTTTCCCTCCCCATCAGGATAATTTTTATCTTCAAGAGCTCTACATCATATAATATGTCATATAATCATATATGTGTGATTATATATATATATATACATATATATATATATAGTATTATAGTTGGAAATTTAAGTAGTAGCCTACAGATTACTGGCTCCAACTTTGTCATGTATGAATGAGGAATCTTGGACCAGGAAAGCCTATGTAGAATAGCTGTTCATGTAACCAGGTCTGTTTGCCAGGAAGAAGAGCACCAGACAATATTTACTCCCAGGGTTAGTCACAGTTTAGAGTCACAGACAAAGTCAAAGTCTAGAGATAGAGAAATAGTAGAAACAGAATGATATGTGCCTGCCTAGAATGGAAGGAGGAGGAGAGAGCTAGGAGAGAGGAAGGATGAGGGAAGGAAGAGAAAGTGAGGCAAACAAAGAGTGACAAAATTAGATTCGAAGAACTTTTGAATTGATGGTCCTAAGGATTTGTAAGTGAAATATAGAGCACTAGTTGTCCAGCTAAAAAACTGAAGTGAGAAATGATCGTGTGGTTTTGAGTCTAAAATCATGAGGTTGGAAACTCAGGAGAGGTTTCGGAATTATAATTTTGATATAGAATTGCTTCTTCTTTGGTAAATCTCAGAACTGCTCTTAAGACCCTCAGCTGTGCAAGGACCACCCATGTACAGTGTGGAGGGCAATGTACTTTACTTAATTGTCACAAATAAAAGGATCATTTTTAAAGAAACATTCATATCTTTTCCTTCTTTGGGCAGTTCTGAGGATCTAACATCAAGCCTTGTAGATGCTAGGCAATCACTCTATTACTGAGCTACATCCCCAGTCAAGATCTAGTCTTCTATTTAACTACATCACTGGATGCTAGAGTCAAATTGATGTAGACTAGTAATATCATAATTCTTGTATCTTATATAATCTAGTAAACTTCCTTGTGGAATTAACATCATCAATGCCTACATTTTACCTTGGAGAAGACAAAACCCAAAGAACTTCTTGACTATCAATCATACCATGAGAAAGCAGCTATACAGGAGAGCTTTGAAACAGGGACTACACTACACTAAACACTCAAGCCTGCTTGCTTATAACACAGAGAGAGATTAAAATTCCACACTTCCTGATCCCTGTGACCCTTCACTCACTAACAAATACAGAAATTTCTTGTCAAAGCCCATCTGATGAAGCTCCCCAGTGACAGCCTGCATTTAATTTGCTGCAGCAGAGAGACAGTACTTCCAGCAGAATAGTGGACTATTACATCAGCTAAAGGAAGATATGTGCAATAGCACTCAGGGAGAAAATATATTGTAGATAAATATGAAGCACTCATGTATACATTTTGCAGCTTAGCCTTGGGTTTATCAAAATATCAGTCTACATGTCTCTGTGGGCAAAATGTTTTGATGTTTAGACCTTGAATAAATCAAACTTCAAGAGAGCATCATAAACACATGTACACAACAGCTATTTCAATACAGAAAAATGCCAAGACCCATAGTTAGTATCATCCCTAATCAGCTAATTAGTACAAATGTGATCTCTATTTACATACCTGTATCCACTCTCACATTATTTCTTACTAAGTTAGTTCTTTGGCAATTTCATATACGTGTATAATTCTTCAGTTATTCTCCCCCTATACTGTCTTTCCTTTCTCCTCCCCGTATCAAATTCTTCCCACTCCTCCCTATCTATCCCCTTTCCAGAAT
Organism: Cricetulus griseus; assembly: GCF_003668045.3. Taxonomy (NCBI): domain Eukaryota; kingdom Metazoa; phylum Chordata; class Mammalia; order Rodentia; family Cricetidae; genus Cricetulus; species Cricetulus griseus. The sequence goes on along the minus strand of NC_048595.1, from coordinate 54,657,105 downwards.
CATGATTTGTGGTTTTGTTTTAAAATTCATTTAGTTTAACTAGGGCTATCTCTGTAATGGTTATATTGGGGCAGTCCATTTGAGTCTCATAGGGTCAACTCCTACTGTCTCCTACATTCAAATTTGTAACTGATGTTACTCCAACAAGGCACTACAGAAGATCCCTATAAACACACACACACACACACACACACACACACACACACACACACACACACACACACACACACGGGGTGGGGGGGAATGCTACTAGCATATTCTGGATCTTTGTGCTTCAGGTTATGGGTGCTATGGGTGCTAGGTCTAACTTGTGTAGTTTTTCTTCTTTAACTTGGTTTTCAGGTACCTCATTAGAAGTTTTGAAGATCCCTTGCTCAATAACATAGGTTTGTCATTGAAGGAAAACTCTATATGTCCCTTCTCCAAAGCTCTCTATTGCTTCATGTTTTATCCTCAGTACCAACCAGACCTTATTCTGTTGCACCCATTGAACTAAAAAATAGGAAACTTAATTCAACTTGGTGCCAAGCAATTGCCAGGCCTTGATCTGATGCAGCAAGTAACTGCGTCACTAAAAGGAGTCTGCAGATTTTGCTTCCTAGATATTATGAAGTCCCAAATGAAATGTCATGTGAAAATGTGTTCCATTCACACACAGTAATGGGTTGACATTACTGCATGAAAACAATTGCAGTGCACTTTTTCTATAAAATAAAAGGGAAAACACAGTTAATAAAACCATCAGAACACAGCAATCTATTTGAAAAATGGCATGGACTTCTGCCTGGTCATTTGATTAAAAGACAGTTTAGAAGGACAAAAGGAGGAGGCCCTTTGAGTCCTGATTTATTTTCATCTCAACAGTGTCCTGCAATAGAAAGAGAAGAGCTTTGAAATCAGATTCATTGGAGTTTAAATCCTGATTCTGCTGTTCAGCAATGGTATGACCCTGGAGCAAATGACTCCATCTCTTGGAATTCAGTTTACTCACCTGTGAAAGGAGTGTTGTATTCCCTACTTACCTTCCAGAACAGGTTGGTGGGGTAGCAATGGGGATAGATAACCAAAATACTTCACAGCACTTTTGGAACAGGGAATGGTAGATATGAAAGCCCTCGAGGACCAAAGCACCATTCTTTTCATCTGGTTCTTCTTCCTGCTACTTTCCTCCCTAACCTTACCTCTCCCAACCATCCAGCTAACCTCAAAGGTTGGCTTCACAACAGAGCTTCGACACTGTTGGAAAGTCAATATTCAAATCCAATAGTGACTTTACAACAAATAAGAGGTTATATTAGCCTTTATTTGGGTTCAATCTTTGTCACTGAGACAGTTAGTAAAGACCATAGCTATTAGAAGTATTTGTAGTGTCCGGATGCACTCAAGAATATTCAAGGAGTGTGAGTTGAGAACTTGTTATTTTTAGATTGCATTCTTTGAAGCTCAGCTTTACTCCATAATTAAAATATACAGGTTAAGATATTGAAGACTTACTACCCTCAACTTGATTATCTGCTTCATCTTTATTGAATTATCTAAGCTCATCACTGCACATCCTTCTCACCTTCTAATAACACATTGTTCTTTTGACTTCATTCATTTTGCCACTACCATCAAACCAAACAGGACCACATCTGCAATTTAAGAGCATCAACTCTTTAGTTCCCACTCAAGGAGTTATAAGATGCATTGTTAAATAGGTAAGGGGATTTAAAGGTACTGCCCCAGATGAATCCCTGGATCCTAGCCTGAGGAGTGCTATCTGCTGGACTCTGAGCACTTGTAGATGTAACTGAATTGCTATCACTGAACTTGAAGAACCTGTCTGTGGAAAAGAGTTGCTAGAAAATTGGATATCAGCGAGTGTTACTTGGATTTATTCAAAGAAAACAATGTATGTTCATAAGCTACAAAGGACTGAGTTTGGCACCAATCCAGGGCAAGATTTTCAAACAGTTTTCCTAAAAATGGCTTGTGAGCACTCAGAAAAGGAAGTGGTAAACTTAGCCAGTGTGAGCTCACTGAGAATAGCCTTGTCAGACGAACCTCATTTCCTACTGACAGAGTCACCACACTGGGAGAGCAAAGAAATAGGAGAGAAATGGGAAATCCAGATTTCAGAAAAGATTTGACAAGTGCTCTCACAAAACACTTGAAGGCAAGACAGGAGAAGAGAGTCCTAATCAAACTACAATTGCACAGACCCACAACCAGTGGGAAATCAGAATCCGATGTGATTGGGTAATGAGTCATAGTAAATTAAATGTTTTAACTCAACACTTCTTCCAAATCTCATATGCTAGCCAGTGGCAGAGTTGGTAACTCATATAATTCAACATTCAAACAGAAGAAAACAGATATACAGCACCAACTGTCAATGGATCCATTTCTGTGATTTGTCTTTCAATGTGTCTATCTAAACTTGAGGATATTGAATATGAGAAGGAGTGGGTCTTTGCAACTGTATCTGTTTCTTGTGCTCTTTCTTGGGCTCTTTTCCTTCTGTCTATTTGTTTGGTTTGTCCTATTCTGATTTGTTTGTTTTTGTTTTATATTTTTATTTGTTATTATTATCCCTCAGGTGCCTGTTTGTTTTCTATGCAGAGACAGAAAGGGGTAGATATGGATGGAAGAAGAGGAGGGAGGAGCAGGAAGGAGTAAAGGGAGGGGAAAACATAATCAAAATGTGTTGTATGAAAAAAATCTATTTTCAATAAAAGAAAAAACTTAGGCTATGAGAGACAAGTAAAGGTCAGAGGTCAGTGTGGTGAGCTTCTACTCCTCCCTATGCAGACTGTGTCTGTTTCTAGGCTCCATGCACTAAGAGAGACCTTATCCCAGTCCAAACACAGGATTCAGTGTTAGAAAGAGAATCTGGAAGCATTCTGACACTTTCCATCTGCTAGAAGACAGATGGAGCCTGAGGGATAGATGGGCCACCTTGAGAGGCAGTAGACTTCCTCATGAACACAGTTGTTTAAGTGTGGCTAGGAACACAAATGTGAGTGAGTAGAATAATCAAAAGATTCAACTCTTTAAGCTTTTCTTCACTAATCAGAGTTTCTGTAATCTCTGAAAGAGTCTAGAACCTGGCTTGGTTACCTTAATTTTATTTGTGGAAATACCATGTTGCCCTGTAGAGATCGGAGGACAAGTTGCATGAGTGGATTGTCTCTTTCTACGGTATAGATTCTGAGACTCAAACGTAGGTCATTCACTTAGTGGCAAGTGCTCATACCCATTGAATCATTTTTTCCAGCCTCTGCTTTGTTTATTTATTTCATTATCTAACTATAAGTTATTTAACTTTTTTTCAATTTCTTTTAAGCCAATAAATATTTTAAACACTTTTAAAAGATTAGCAAGAAAACAAGAACCCGCATCCGTATCCCTACTACCTTCACCATCCAAACATTTGGCCACTTGTGCTTCAACTTAGGTTCGAAGAAATAAATCACAAATAAAGTCATTTACATCTTCCTTGCACAGAAATAGCAGCATTATGAAGATGACTTGTCTATCTATAACTTGTCTATATACATGCCTTGTGTATACATTCACAAGAAAATAATCTTATTGGAATGAAGCAAATATGGAGGACCTAGCTTACTAAAGACATTTCCCAAAGCCTCCACACAGGAGATGATGCTGAACACTGACTGATGCCAGAGAGAAAAGGGTATTTGAGGGAAAGAAAGTGCCAAGTTCAAACTCACAAAACCAAGAAAGAGGGTAGACATTGCCCCCAAATACAAGAGTCATGCAGCTTAAAGAAGAGGAATATTGAAATGCGAAATGGCTGGGATGAAAACTTAGTGGAGAATTGATCTTAAAAGACTTTTATTGCCAGAGAAGACCACCTAAGCAGCTTGACTGAGAGAAACACATAATTTATATGCATAGTACAGACGTAAATCTGGTAGCAATATGGTTAGACTGGGACAGGCAGATAAAACAATAGACTAAGACTCAAGTTGGCAAGTATTTAGTAATGTAAGTTTAAAATAAATCAGAATGAAGAGGACAGATAAAGAATGCCTTTACTAGTGTTGTGTTCATGAAAGCTCACTCTCTTTATCCATACCCCCCACCGTGTGTGTGTGTGTGTGTGTGTGTGTGTGTGTGTGTGTGTGTGTGTGTATGTGTGTGTGTGTGTGTGTGTGTGTGTGTTATGTGTTGTATGCACCTGTGTATAGAGGTGCACATGCCATGTCATGTATTCTCGCATGGAAGCCAGAGATTAAGGTCCTCTTCTATCACTCTCCACCTTATCATTTGGGTTGGGTGATGGTCTCACTACGTATCCTTGGCTGGCCTAGAACTCATTATGTAGACCAGGCTGGCCTTAAAATCACAGAGGTCTGGCTGCTTCTGCCTCCTGAATGCTGAAGTTAAAGGTAATGTGCTACCACACCCAGCCTTCTTATTTATTTATTTGCTCATTCTTTCATTATTTAATTATTTATTTATGTATTTATTTATGTATTTATTTATTTATTTATTTATAGGCAGATCATCCCATTGAGAAAGCTTACCCATTTACTAGACTTCATAGTACAGTGAGTTCTGAAGATCCTCCTGCCTCCAACAGCCAGAACTAGGATTACATGTGTGAGCCACCACACCCAGCTTTTTCTATGGACACTGGGGAGCTAACTCAGATCTTCATTCTTTCATGACAAGCTCCATAACCACTGATGCATCTCTCAGAGCCTGGAAGGCTATCTTTAATAATGATGAAAGACTTTAATACAACTCTAGCACCAAGTTTAGCCACCCACTAGCTTTGTGAAAACATTTAAGAGTATCATTTCAGGGTATGACTTGTAGTGCATTAAAATAGTATACTAAATAGTATACATTATTTAATAAGATTTAGGAGATGCATGGGTCTCTGACTAGCCAGTCAATTGGCAAGTTCCAGGTTCAGGGAGAGAGCCTGTCCCCAAAAGATGGAGAGTGGCTAGGGAAGATTCCTAATATAGATGTCTGGTTTCAATGCACACACTCTCATTTCCCAGAAACAGCTCAGCAGAATGTTCCTGTTGGCTCCATGAAGAAGGATAAAGGATAGATGGTGTCACATTCACACATCCAGTGATCTGTAAGAATGTTCTGCAAACTGAGTAATTTGGTCAATTCAGTCCATTTAGTTTCTAAAGAAACTACTGTTGCTCTTGTTCTTGTTTTGAATGATGTTACACTGTATTGTGTAGTTCTAAAGTGATGTTTTTTGTTTGCTTGTGTTTTACTTTAAGCCATTTGGTTTGCATTTGTTCTTTATAAACAAAGTGAAAGTAAGCAACATTTGTTAGAAGTGAAGTCCTTTTCTTTTTTCCTTTTTCATTTTTATTTCTTCTTTTTCCCTTTTACAGTTTAGAGACAAATAAAACAATGGGAGATGTTAACAGATGACTTAATTATCAGGAAGTATCAATTATGTAAATGAGTCCCATGCCAAATAGAGCATCTTTCTCTTACAAAGTTGTTACTTTTTCTGGGACAATGGTTTTCAAACTTGAGCATGTATTGGAATCACCCAGAGAGCTTGTTACAAAACAGATGGAGGATCCATCCCCAGAGTTTTTGATTTAGTAGGTCTTGGGATGGGTCCTTAGGATTTGCATTTTTAATAAGTTCCCATGTGGTGAGGAGGCAGCCATGCAAGGACCATGCCTTCAAAAGTGCTGCCCTAGGAAGGCTTTCCTACCTCTGAGACTGAGTTCAATGGTCCCTTCACAAGCCACCCCTCCCCTCTGTTTATCACTCTCCTAGGACTATCATTCTTGATAGTTTGATGGCTGACTGGCACATCTCATTCCTTTACAAAAACAAATGCTTGCCTGATTTACAATGGTGAACTCCAGTACAGGACACAAACGTGGCTATCAGAGACAAGTACATGGCTAATAACTACACACTGAATAAAATCTGGCTGATTAAATAAATGTAAAAGTGTACACACATGTATTTGAAGCATCAGATTGGCAATAAGAGAAATTCTGGGTATTCAGAGAGAAAGGAGAGTTAAAGAGGTGATGAGTGGCTGGGGAGGGTGGCTCAGTTAGTAAGGTGCCTGCTGTATAAGCAAAAGTGTGGGAGTCCAGAGTGACTCTATTTCCATCTTGACTTAAGGTCAGAGAGTCCAAACTTCCTCTTGCTCCTCATGGACAAATAACAGGACATCTGGCCTAAGGCATGGCTACTTGACATCTTGCTCTTTAAGACCAAATAAAAGGATGTTTGACTTAGGGTGTGGTTACTACATATTTTGAGAATTAAAGAGGTAATGATGCTTGTTTGGTCTTTGTATCAAGGTAAGAAAGCCCTTTGCCCTCCCCTTTTGTTTGGGGTATATGAAGGCTAAGAATAACAAACTTGAGGCAGCTGCATTATTTACTATCGCCCTCCCGACACTATCTTCTGTCTTTTGTTTCTTTTCTTTCTCATTCACTCCCCTTTTCAGACACATTCAAACAGGTCAGCTGGTCCCAACACATAAGAACTCCAGTTAGGCTCCCCAGTACTAACATAGAAGCTGGGTGTGGCAACATGTCTGTAACCCCAGTGCTGAGGGTGTAGGAACAGATGGATGGCCACCCAACCTAGTCCAATGAGCTTCAGGTTTGGTGATGGTGTCTGTCTCAAAGTAATGATGATGATGTAAGGAACAATTGAGGGTGGAACAGGAAAATTGACCTCTGGCCTCTACATGTATGTGTAAACCCCTACATGAAGATGCCCATATATACCACACAAAACTATGATTCACCAAAGAAACCTAAGAAATTCAAAATTAAAATTCACTCTAGCTACTATACTGTTTGATGGAAATGAAATATTTTAGAACAATCCCAGTAATAAAAATGTGCAAATGATTTCAACTTTGTTAGATGTACTCTTTGGCCCCCCAAAAATGCCTTTTAATACTCCATCCTGTGTAGCTGGTAAAACGAAGAGTCACCCCAATTCACCTCCAATCTAGCCAAGGGCATGCCAGAAATTAGAGAGATCACCCAACATCTTAAACAGAAAGAGAGAATTATAACAAGGAAAAAATGGAAAAGACCTAGGAGGTCATTCCCTCCGTCTCCGGAGAAGTAGAAGATTAAATAAAGTAACACCGAAAAAAATATGGAAATAATGCTGAGAAAACTTAACACTCTCTCATCCTCTAATTTTTAGGGCCTTGTGAAGTTCAAGGATTTATTGTCAACTCACTGCTTAACCCACCATTCATCAAAAGAAAAACATTCCTGCAGTCTGCATTAGAAATGGAAATAAGAAAGGCAATGTAAAAAGTTGGGTTGTGTGGTATCAAATGAATTTCTTTTTCTTGTGTTCATGAATTTCTGGTTTGTAACTGTACTTATCCAAAATATTAAAATGACCTTCAGGCCAACAACCCCTTTACTTAAGAGTGAAGGGGGAAGAGAAAATGACTAGAAGTTGGCCATTACAGAAATTACTTGCCAGGCATTTTTCTTTGATAGCTGCAGTTTCCCTCATATTATCATCCTTTTCTGTTGACAAGTTTCCAAGATTTTAATCTTGGATTGGAAATGTTGTCCTATCAGAAAGGGCTTATGTTGTCAGGAGCGGCACTGTCATGGAATGTAGAATCTTATATGAGAAAGCTTGTTGTACTGAAAAATAGACCACTGCAAGGAAAGGCATTTAAATGCTTAGTCGGCCCGCTCATAAATCACCTTCAATGTGCTCACGTTCTTAGACAACATACTGAAAGCTTTCTTATTTCTCCTATTATAGCAGTGTCATTTGCATTGCTGAACTCGGAGGTTATGTTGGCAATTCCAGATAAACCCTTGCTTGGAAGGTTTATAACTCTGTGATTAAATTTCACCCTGGTTTAGGATTCAAAAGTAAAATTTTTATGAGATTAAAAAAATCAACTTTATCTGACATTTTAAGAAGTGGTCAGATTCTCAATTTCAGTTTACCAATGGAAGCAAGAGGACCTAAAGCATGCTGTACTAAACAGTGCCAGGGGCCTTGGTACATTCATCTAAATATGCAGCCTTGCTTAGTCATTGTACAGACACAAGTTAAAGGATTTAAAAATGTGTCTGTTTGCTAGACATTGTGCTGCTGCCCTCCTGGCCCCCACATTTTCTTTTCTCTCTTTTCTATTTTGGGTGCTAATTGTGGTTACAGAGTGGACAGCCTTTCTGCTTCTGCACTATCAACATAGTCTAACATCACTTGGAAGGCGGTTTCCTTTGCATATACATGCATTCACTGCTCACATTTTCATCGTCTTCTCTAGAGCCCCAAACCATCATCCCTGTCATCTACTTACCCAGTGAAGTTGGCCTTTAGGGATGGAACAAGAAAAAAATCAACCAGATAAAATTAAAGAGAAGGGCCAATTGGAGGGCGTTGAAGGCAGCAAGTCTCTGAATTAAGGGTGAAGTTGAATTAGAAAGATGGAGAAATGAAGCTCTGGACTCCCAAGAAGCAGAAACTGTTGGAGATGTCAAAATGTTTGCTGGGTTCACAAGGCAGTTCTCAGCTTCTAGAATTGGCAAATGGAAGCAGTTGGCTTGTGGTTCAGAAAGTATGACATCAAAACACTCTCTTTCACTCCCTCTCCTTAACTTCTTACATGTTTCCTTTCAGCCCCTGCCCAGTGGGGCTCTACAGCGTTTAGTGGAGAAAATGTTTTGGAAGAACATGGAAAGAGTTTAAAAGTGCCAGATATTACAGGGATTATGCTAGTTGGGGAAAGAGAGAGTGGACAAGTGGCGACCTGGATAACAAGGTATAATGGTTGATCGTGACTCCCATGTTAACTGGGGGATTAAATTAGCACTTTGCAATGCATGCCTGGGAGAGTATTTCTAGACAGAATTCACATGTCAGATAACAAATGAGGGAAAACGACACTAATGTGGGATGCACCAGTGAATAGGCTGGAGATCCAGCTTAAATAAAAATGGCAAAAGGCTGGGTCCACCAGTGCAGGCCATGTCCACTAATGCAAAGTTCACCAGGGCCAGTCATGTCCACCAATGTAAGCAAAGTCCTCCAGGGAAGGCAAGGGCCACTCTTCTTAAAGGAGTACACCCATTGCTTCTGCCACCTTCCATGAACATCCCATCCAAGAATCTTCAGCTTCTAGACCTTTACCATGTGGATAAGACTGAATGATTGTCCTCCAATTACTTCCCACCTCATTCTGGATCATCCATCTCCTTGGAAAAAGCAGCAAATCTGTACTTTGCCTATCTTTCCTATAAACAGACAGCCATTATTAGACTATTTAGCACCTAAACTATAAGCCAATTCAACAAATCTCCTTTTATAATTATATGGTCTTTGATTGGCTTTTCTCTAGAGAATCTTGTCTAATATTGTAAGGAGATCTTTTTACATGATGTAGGTCAGGACAGCTAAGCCTAGAAAAGGTGGAGTTAATATAGGAAAACGTTGTACAAAAATCATGCAGGAAAATAGACTAGTGCTTTGTGTTGCACAGCCAGTTTGGTGTGTGTGTGTGTGTGTGTGTGTGTGTGTGTGTGTGTGTGTGTGTGTGTGTGTGTCTATGTGTGTGTGTAAGAGAGGAGAGAGAGAGATGAAGAGATGGAGAAAGGGAGAGAAGAGAAGGAAAGAGGACACAAAGAAGATGGTTGAATTTCAACTCGAAAAAAATCATAATGAAGGGCTGGAGAGATGGCCAGTTACAACCTCATACTTCTCTTGCAGAGGACCTGAGTTTGATTCCCAACATCCATAACAGGCATCTCAAATCACATATAACTTCAGCTCCATTATATCTGCCAACCTCTCTGTCTCTTGGCTACCTGCATGTACCTACATACCAATATAAACATATACCACATAATTTTTAAAAATTTTTCAATTTTTAAGTATATTGATAAGCAGAAGTCAATATCCAACAAAACAAGCAGAAATAGAAATCCAGGTTGTGGAGGAGGAAGAACTCTCCTCTCCTAAGACAAACTTAAATGAGTAAGTTGAATGAACAAGTCTGGAAATTAGAAGGCTGTAAGTTTCAGGCATTATTCTTGCTTCTGTTTTTGTTTTTGTTTTATTTTGTTTTCTGTCCTTTCTGAAGCAAGGACAACAAGGTTTCCTGCTGCAGCATGGAGCTGTGAGATTGGAAGCTTGTGGAAGCACTGTTTGGGGCTGGGGAAGAGGTTGATTTTTCTCCTTATAAGTCATCTTTGGTGCACTATAGCCAATGCACTTTCAACCAGTGTGAGTTGAAGAAAGACTCCGGTACATCCAGAAGACATACCACCCTTAGCATTCTGGGAATGGGATTTCAAGGACTGTTAGCATCTATTGTTATAACTCTATAGCAGTAACAACCCAGGCTCTTATAAGTGTGACATAAAATTACAGATACTCATCAGGCATCCCAACAAAGGACATACACCAGGAACGAAATGTAAGAAAACAAATGAGAGGCAGTGTGGGGGTGGGCCTAGCAACCAGAAAGTAATATTCATCCGAATTCATGCCAGGCATCCACTGGTGGCTTAATAGGGGAGGTCTGATGAGGCTTTGTGTCTTTGAGCATTGAGGAAACAATGTATGCAGAGTGCTTTGTGCTTCTTCATCAACAAGAGCTTGAGACTGTTGGGAGAGGCTCAACTTTCTCATGTATGAATGCATTTATCACTAGTTGCTTATTTCCTGTGACCCTATGAGAATGGTTCAACTTGCCCTGCCAACCTTTCTCAAGTAGGAGAAGGGTTTGTATTTGATTGTGCCTGATTGTTAAATTTCCTGTGGAGGCTGATCAAAATAGAAAGTCCACCAACTTGAAGCAGTAAATGTCGACAATATGAGCAATTCCCAAAATGAAAAGAAGACTCAGAAAGTCAAGTTTTCTTAATTAAAAATGATGTGAGCCTCAAAAGTTTGTGGTTAGTAATTTTTGTGTCCTATTTTGATGTACCTAAAGACAAATGTACTGCATAGAAATCCTACCTCTAACATGGGTACAAGCCAGGAGTAAACATGTAGAACTTCAGGCCCTCACTCCTCTGTTCTTACCTAACTAGAAAATTAAATGTTTCCATTTCCCAGAGTCTCCAGGTAAGACTATGTTTGGACAAAGTACTAACGGCTGAAAATTTTAATATTCCATGCATCCACGGGACAGATGGTTTCAAAAGATCCTTTGGCAAATCCTCCCCTGAGTCAAAGAGTGGTTTTCACTTATTGGATGAACATGGGTTGAACATCTTCTGTGTGTTCATTACAACTGTGTATTGCACTGTAATGGATATGTAGAGGTGAGAGAGAAGGGGGGATCTTAGATAGAGATTAATTGATGGAGTTGGTCCTTGAGATGGGGAAGTGTGACCCTGAGACAAGGGAAAGAATTCAGCTTCATTAAAGAAGATCTTAGTACTTCACAATGAAAGAAGTCACAGAAATGGGTTTGAGATTGAGTAGAGTGGAGGAAAGCTAAAACTATGATATTCTGTATTTCCTTTATGGATAGTTATTCCATACTCATTGCATAGTCATTGACTATCCCAGATATGGTAAGGCAGGAGTTCAGAGAGGAATATAGATAAAGGAGACTCTTTAGATGCTGAAGGGACCACTTTTGACCTAAGCAGTCAGAGAAAATGGGAAGATATGACTCCTCCCCACACCTAATTTTAATAATAAGCTTTCAAATAACAAAAGAGCTGAGGAAGAAGATTGACACAGGGCTTCTGCTTAATGATCTGCTAATGATGGTTGCCAATCACATGCAATTATAACCTATGCCTTGTAAGGAAGAATATTTCCAAATATATTATTTAATCTAATCTTCACAATGTGCAAGCTAGACAATATTGCCATCATTGCACAAATCAAAAACTACATCATGGAAGGAAAATAACTTTTCAATTGTATAATTTTACTAAAAGGCAAAACTTGGATTTGACTCTGGGTCCGAGTATAAGGCTTTAGCTCTAACCCCAATATCAGCTAGACAGCTCTTCATTCATCACTTTTTAGAGACGGTTGTTTAGTTTTTTTCTTTTTTTTGAGACCTACTATGTCAAGCAGACCATTCTCCTACTTCAATCACTCCAGTACTGGGATTATAGGCATGAACCACTATACCCAGGATTCACCAACCACTTTGAACTCTGTTTGCCTTGGTAGGCTTTCTGTGATTCTCCCATCACATTTATGTATGACCAGCAATCAAAATATCTTATTAAGGGTAATGGCCCTTGGCTTAAAAGCTTTTGTCACTAGAGGTCATGTGTACTGAGGGAATACATATTCTTCTTTATTCTACAGGTGTGCAACTATCACAGAGACAACAAGTTCTTCAAGTAAAGGACTACACTAGAGACCAGTTCTCATGGGATACTAAACTGCATGGTTCTAAAAACCTTCATGGGGGATGGGGAGCTGTGCCTTGGTTATCTATGAATCACAGTACCAAATATTAATGCCTTGTGCAAGGGGAGACCCAGCTAATGCTAAATGAGACAAATGCACATACAATATGCAAGTGAAAGCCAGAAGTTTATGTCAAGTGTCTTCCTTGATCCTCTCCACCATGTATGTCAAGGCAGGGTCTCCAACCTGAACCCGGAGCTGGATTATTTGGTTAGTTTTGCTACCACTCCTCATCCTTAGAGCTAGAATTACAGGCAGGCCACCACAACCACCTGACTACCATGCTGGAAATTAGAACTGTTGTTGGTCCTCACACTGAAGCTAACTCCCTAGCCTCTGGATATTCCCCTTTGGATGAATTAGTGGTAAAGCTAAGCACCAGAAGTTGCCCCTTCTGCCAGGGTCTCCTAATGTTATTAAATCCACTGATCCACACATGATAACATAACACTTCTGACTCATTGGTTTGATTTACTTCTCCATACAACCCTGTTTGTGTTTTGAGATCCAACTGGTATTGAAGGGACCAGCTGCCATGACAGTAACAGTGCTCGTCATGACCTTGCCTTGGTCACTAAGAGGTCAGATGCCTGCCTCGTGGCAAGGAACCAATCAGAAGTTAGCTGGTGGTACTATGTTTTACGGCTCTGGGTATGCTTTACGGACAAGTGCACAGCAATGACATACAAAGCATAGCAACCACCCTGGGAGGGCCTATGGGCCATAATAACCAATTGGCCAATCAACATAGGGCAAGCCCTCCAAGCCTGGAAGCACACCAATCCTGAGCCTGTGCATACCCCTAGACACTCCCTTATGCCGCCCAACAAAATCTCTATGCAACCGGTTCTGTCTTTGCTAGCCATCCGCCATGGCGGGTGGGTGAAAGACCCGAGTTAACATGGGGTTAACTCGTTAAACAACAATAAAGCCTCATGCAGTTTGCAGCAAGTTTTCAAATCTGCCTGGTGATTGGGGTGACTGAAGTCCTGGGCTGGGACCCCAGAGGCCTGAGTTTTCCGGGGGTCTTACAGTATTTAATTGAATAACCACCTGTGAGATAAAATGTTGTCATCCTGACTTTTCAGATGATAAAACTGAGGCTCACTGCTTTTGTGATTTTCCCTAGCCAAGACGTGGTAGAGACTTGAGTTCACTTGAAGCCTAAGAAGAAAACATTCCGATAGAAGTCTTAGAAGAAACCAATCCTGAGAACTTTCAGACCTCTTCTACGAGAAACCTCTGAGTCCACAGAACCAGAAAGGTAGCCTCTCAGCTGCCCTTACAGGATCCAAGAGATATGAAAGAAAGATTCTGCCACCAAGATAATCTATGCAATAAAACTAGAATGTCCCAGAAACTTGAGAAAATAAAAGACCCAGAATTAATTTTCTACAATACATCTAGCATTAATCTCTTAAATGGATTTTATAAGGATTTTATTACACATAACTCTAACTGAAACCTAAGTCAGATTTACAGAAGCTAAAATTTCCATAAAATATAAAAAGTGAATAATTTAGAATACATCTTACTGTACAATAAATATACATCCCAGACAGGAAGAGATCTATAACCTCATTTTCCTCTTGACAGCCACAGAACAGCTTTCTCTGGCAAAAAGTTTGCTGACTCCAGCAATTCAGCCAGAGCACTAACAGAGGGAGGCATGGGTTTCCTTTGGTTAAAATGCCATTCATACCAAAGACAGATTAGAGCACAGGCTCCAGAGGTGAGCTATCTAGTTTGCAACACACAATCTGCCACCTGACCTTGAACAAATGTATGAATACTCTCTGGGCCTCAGTTTCCCACTCTATAAATTGGTCAAGGATTGTTGTTAGTATTAAAATAAATTAATGCATATAACCTCATTAGATGATTTGGAGCACAAAGCAAGCACTTAAATAAGCATTGGGGAATCTTCATATTCATCAACCTGTACAAAGTTCTTTCCCTGTCCTTCATTCTGCTGTGCTAAAGTCTACTTCCAGCAAACGAACTACAGTGATTATCTTTAGAACCAGAGGAAAGAATTAGGAGTGTTCCTGAGTGATGCTAATGTCTCTTTTGTTCTCTGGTGGAGCAGGCCCACTGAAGAATTAAGTTAGCAAACAATTGCACCATTTATAGGGTTATCTGCTGGGTAGCAGGTGCTGTTTCTGATTCTCCCAACTCTTACTCTTTCTAAATGTGTGAATTTCACAGCTGAGGAAATGGAATCCCCAGGCAGTCACGCTAGTGGCTGTTCAGAGAGAGGGGTGAGTTAAGATCAGTCTCACTATATCCTCCTTGCTATTTCTACCGCATCTGCACCTTGTATAGGTTAAGTATCATGCCCTCCTTCCCTGCCCCCCTCCATTGATTTCCATCCCCATCCTGAAATGCCAGGTGTCAATGTCATTGCTAACTTGAAACTCTTCCTCTGACAGGTATCAGAACTTTTCTCATCATTGTTCTACTCATCCCGCTCCTTTTGGGAAATAATTAATCTGGCTAAGATGTCATCAGACATTTATAACCTAACTCTTAGAACAATAAGAATGTCAACCAACAAGGTACTAACATTTGAAAATTTATCACATGTGATCACACAATCATTTCACAAATATGAAATTAAGTTTACTTAATTTTCCTGAAAGTCAACAAAGTGGTGACTGGCAATTAAGGGATTGTGAAGATCTTACTCCAAAACTAACCAGACCATACCTCCTCCAACCCTCCTATCCTCCCTCCTTCTTTCCCTCTCTCCCTTTCTGCCATGGGACTGAACTCATAGTGCCACATTTTTAGGTAAATGCTTCCCAGTCTCTTTTATGTTTTTGAATTTTGAAGCAGTCTCACTAAATTTCCAAGGTTGACCTTGAACTTGCTTCTACTGTCTACACAGGACTTGAATCTGAAATCCTCCTGATGCTGCTGAGATAGTAAGCTTCCTCGAGGGATGCTTGCACCTTTTAATTTCAACTGTTGAGGTATCCCTCAAATTCATGGTTGTCCAGGAAACAGAGACGGCAGAGAAAATAAGACCTATTTTTACAGTCTATACAGCCAGCTATTTGTGCAGTTTCCAAGCAAAGGTTTTGTGATTACTGTTCTTCAGGGCTTCTTTGTTCTTTCCTTCCCAACTGTAACAATTAACTCGATCATCAAGCTGTCAATACATAGCTTTGTAAACAGTGACACCCCTAAAACAGAGAAGAACACCCAGGGTTTCTGAGGATAACCATCTGTCAAGGCACAGTTTGAAAAGAGATATACCTCTGGAATGGTAGGACATGAAAGGTGATGAATGATAGGAGGAGGAGAAACCAGTCAGGTTATAATATATGAGAGAACAATAAAAGAAAACAAAGACAAACAAAAATGAGAGATGAATGACGACATCTCATAGAATTTGCCATAGTTTCATGGTTGTTACTGTTTTTTTTTTTTTTTTTCCCAGATACTTACCTAGAGATGAGAAATAAAAAGAAAAAGAAAAACCTACCTTATCCAGAAAGGCTTTATGGCCTCAAATCAACAGTGCAAACTAGGGTATGCCCTAAGAAAGCAATGAAGATACTCTCATGATTCTGGATTCTATCGGTGAATAGGAGCTACTGTCCCAGCTCCTGAGAGACTTCACAAGATTGGTTAATGACCCTAAATGCTTTATTTATACAAGATGTGGCACCTACTTGGAATAAGCCTATGAGAATATTTTAATAGATGACAAAATTTGCCTTATAAATTTGGACTTTTAATTAATGAATTAATTAACATGGGCTTCATGTGAAAGAACAAAAGCAAACTTCAATTTCTAAAGCCCAGGGACCAGCTTTTCACTCTGCAACCATCTGCAAGATAAACTCAGCTTCATCTCTTTATCTGTCCCCATCTCATCCAGTGGGCTGTGTGAAAGGCCATGACAGAGCTGAGAGCAGGTTCTGAAAACTCATAAGATACCCACACAAAGGTGAGGGATCATACTGTTGTTATCATAATAGATTACAGACTCTTCCTGGCAAAGGCCTGTCAGAAGCCAAAGATTGCCTGGGGGAAGGGAGGGAAGGAATGCAGAGTTGTTATTAATTCATTTAGGCTTTGTGCCAATTGAATTCTAGCTGTAGACCATTTCCTGTAATTATGATTCAGCAGTGCCAGGAACAAATATAACTATCAAGTTCAACACTCGCACAGAGAACAAATTAGTTCATAAAATGTAGTGGATTTTATCTCCAAATTGAAATTTTGGCCTAAGCCAGCGACAGATAGTAAGTCATTTAAGTTTTTCTCAGTAGAGTAATTTCAGTTAGCTGTTATTTTTCAAGGGGGAAAATAGAGTAAGGTAAAATGATTAGGAAAAACAGCATATTCCTATATTGCATCCTAACAAGAGGCTTATTTATGATCTTAAGATGGATAGCTGTTCTTAAAAACTGATTCTATTTGGTCTTTAAGACCAGTAGTCCCAGTTTGATTTCTTTAAGAGTAAGAAGGTTTTCCAGCCATGAAGTTTATTTTTGTTTAAGACCAGGACCCAATAATGTTTGTTGTTGCTTGAGATAGAAAATCACTATGTAGTCCTAGCTGTCATGTAACTCACTATGTAGCCTTGAACTCACAGAGACCTGCCTTGAGTACTGGAACTCAAGAGGCAGAGGCCATACAAGTCATGTATGGCCATACCCAGCAAGATCCATGATTCTTCCATTTTAGTAAAAGGTTTAAGTAATTTTATTGCAGGAAGACCTCAGAATCACTATTGGAGAACAAACAGTTCTGCTCATTCAAATGAGGGTCCTGTTCAGAGTAGGGCAAAACAAGCAAATGACGAGTTTAGCCCATGGGCTTCTGTGACGGGCACAGCAAGCCACATGTTCCTTTCATAGTGCAGCTGATATTTAACTAACATTGTAGATCAAGTGTTATGCTAAAGAAATAGATATCCACTTTTTCAAGTGTTTCCATACATTAAGAGATGTCAAAGCCTGGATTTTCTTATTGTGAAATGACTTGATCTTTAAAATGTAACCTCAACATTTAAACAACTACATGAACTGAACACCACAAGTTTGGTTTTCTTGTTGTTGTTAGTTTTGTTTTTGTTTTTGTTTGAGGCAAGGACTCATTATTTTCAGGCTTGCCTTGAACTCACTGTGTAGTTGTGGATTACCTTGAACTTCTGATCCTTCTACCTTTTGATCCTTCCTGAGAGCTGGGATTATAGGGATGTCTCATCTTGCTAGTTTTAGATGATGCTCTGAATTAAAGCCAGGGCCTCTGTGTGCCAGGTAAACACTGCACTAACTAAACTTCTTGAGCCACTAACTCAAGAAGCTACTTTGATAGCTGTATTCTAAGCTAGGATTGCCTGCAGTTTATGGAGCATGGCCCTTAGTCATCAGTGGATAGGTGGAGAGATGGATGGATAAGTAAATGGATGCAGGAATGACATGCCAACTCTTCAGAATTTCAGACCATATCAAGCTCCTAAAGCAAAGATCTTCCTCACACTTGAAGCAATTAATAATGACCACCCTTTGTTTTAAGAAGGAAGAATTGTGATAAGGCAGCAACACACTTGTTCATTGTGGACACGTCCTTCCCTCAATGGTGACATTTTATTTTGTTTCGGGTGACATCGTCTACCTATCTTTCATGGCGCAGCTCATTGCATTTTTAAAAGATGTTTTTTCCAGGAGCTAATTGAGCTTTATCTATGTGAGTGCGCTAGAATCTGTCACTGACAGCCTGCAGAAGGCCATTTCTTCAATTGCTCGAAAGAACTAAAGAGTCAGACATGACAAACTGCAGCTCGGAACACCTGGCAGCAAGCCCATTAGTGCTGCTGAGCCAAGACGAACTAATAAATTACTTAGAGAACACAGACTCGCTTCATTTCTGTCGTGAAACTTGCCACCCTAAAACCAAAGGAGAAAATAAAGTTGATTTTTTTTTCTTCATCATGCTTTGTCAGGGACTTTGAAAACAGAATGCATTATTTATTTTATTTTACTTATTTACTTTTTGCAAAATGTAATTGCTGGCAAAGCCACTCTGGTCTCTGAAAACAGCTTCCTTTATGTTTCTTATACAATTTGTAGAAACAAACCTTAGGCTTTCTTTACAACCCTTTCTCTCTGCCAAGAAGCAACTTTTGACTCTGAGGCAACTATTGCAAATGAGAAAAACAAACTGAGCACTCTTTTTCAATCTCATTTTATAAACTAGTGCCTATTGCCTTACCTTGCTGTGTAACTTAAGAGGTAATTGACTTTTTCTGAGGGGGTGGAGCAAGAGTATCTCATTTGATCAGGATGTCCTTATCAGTCATTGATTTAAGGATTAAGAATAAGATGTGAAAAGTGTCTGCTAGTATTCTGGGGATTTGCTCCATTTAGCTTGGATCAAATTCTTCCATAGGCAAAACGACCCAGACAGAATCCAAGTCTTAAGCTGATAAGTTCCCCTCAAATTATCCTCAGGTAATTTCCTGAATTGATTTTTCTACTATTCTCATCCCATTTCTAATCCTCATTTCTGATTAGGTAGGCCAGCACTACATCACAGATGTTGGCATCTATCTGTATGGTCCTTGCTGTTAGTGTGGCCCTTTTCATAATGGAACCATAGTGACCATTGGAATCTTCTGCTGGTTGGTCTAGAGTTGAGCCTTTCAAGGGACCAGAATTATTGGAGAGAGATTGGATGCACAAATTAAATTACATTGCTGGTGCCAGGTGATAAGGGATGGGAAGCAAGTAATTGAAAGGGATCAATGTAAGTTTACTAAATTAGTCTTGAGGCCCAACTATAAATACAATTATCAGATACTCTGAAGTCCAATATAAAGAACTTTGTACAAATGATTTTGAGAAATGGAAGCCTCATAAGGATCAGTGCAGGGACTCCAAAGAGAGCTTTAACACAAAGAAGATCCTCACTTGGAGGGAAGATTTCTAATAGCAGTTACAAACACAATATTATTTATCCACAGGCTGAAAATATCAATAGGCTGACTGACATGGTAGGTTATAGAAAGGTTCACGTGGGAAACTCCTGTATGAGCTTCTCCCCACCATTTGTCACTAGTTATTTAACTGGTACAGTTCCCAAGAAAAGCACCTTGTCAGCAAAGAAGCAGCTGTTCCACCATCCCCCTGAATCATGGGGACTCCTAGGAGGTGAAAGTGCCACCAAGATTCCCATACTGACTCGTCCCTATAGAAGCATGGAACTGATGTTCTTAGTCGAGAACTTGACAACACAGAAATCACTATTAGCCAGTCTTGTCTTGTGTATCCTCAGCTGGGTTTGGAGCTGAGATGCAAAGGAAATGAGTAAACTTCATTCTGGTACTCTGTTTTAAGAGCCTCAAAGTCCAGAATGTGTACCCTTTTTTTAACACATCTCCATCATGAACAACCTTTTCAGATTACCTTAGCTATATCTGCAAGGGAGACATGAACCTCTGCCATAAGCAAGATCATCCCATATATTTCCAATAAAATTAAGCCATTTATTCATTGATACCTGGCTCATCTTTTTCTCTGTTTGGGTGCCCCTTCCCTGGAGAATGCCATCTTCACTGTATGGAATGCCATGAGAACCTTAGAGTCTCCATGCTCCCCCTGTCATGTCAGTGCCCACAGCTACTCCCAGCATCACAATTTTTCCTCTAGATACTGTTCTTTCTAAGTTACACATTTCTGCTTAACTCAACAGCTCCTTTAGCAAACACAAAATGTGTGCTGTCTTTGCCTTAGACTCCTGCTGCTCATTGAGAATAAACATTAATACAAGGCTCAATTCATCTAGCATGTATTGCTGATCACACTTCGATCACACTAGGAAAGATAAACATACTTGTGAGAAAAGGAAAATGATGTTACTCAGAGCCCTGTGCACTGCTTTGGAGGCACAGGACAGATCACTTTGTACCAGAATCCTATCAGAAAACAGTGATGTCTTCTGAAGAAATCTGGTAACCCAACCCAACATGTTGTCCTCTTCCAACTCATGCCCACAGCACCAGAAAATTTAGTGCCCATGCCAAGGCTTGATCCTCAGTGTCCCTCCCTCTTCTATGCCCAGGTTTGAGAAAGTAAATAGGACAAAGGATTCAAGAAAAGAATTGAGTAAAGTCAGTTGAGTTATGTGAGTATAACAGTAGCTCATGACTATTATTCCAGCCTTTGGAAGTTTGGAGCAAAAGGATTGCTGTGAGCTCAAGGATAGCCAGGGCTTATGTGGAGAGTTCCAGATTAGTCTAGGTTATAGGTCCCTGTCTCAAAACAAAAGCAACAAAAATGAAAAAAATCAGTTGGATTGTATTCAAAAAGTAATTAAAATAAAATTTCAGGACTATCCAAACCCTTTTGTATCTCTTTGCTTAACATTCATATTCTGTTCCATGAGACACGTGACAGAGAAATTTTATCCCCCTATCTTTGGAACTTACTAGCACACAATTCTAGACTGCTACAACTGTTAACTTAGGAGATGGACCAGAATTGACATGCTGTGAATTCACTCTAGCTTCCTTTACCCTTACAGACCAAGGTATCACTACATGGATTTATATATTATTTATTCCCATTCAGGATCTATACCATCCAGAAGCCTCAAGGCTACATTAGGGAACATGCATTTGTGAAGTTAGTGTGCACATTCTGTTTGGTGGGGGTAAACATGAACAACATGTATGTCATGTTTGTCATTTTGTTCAGCTGCATTGTGGAATCTGATGCTGCTGATGCCTGGAAATCCACCATTCAATGAGTGAGCAAGCATACCCACCTCCAGGTGGGCATATAACAAACCCTACATTGTTGCCACTTACGACTATGTATATTATTTGATAACTATAAATTTGATAGAAGAAATTAAACAAGGTAACATTTATAGAAAGGAGAGGCTTACAGCATCTCCAAATATTCTTTACCAACTATATTGTATCATCTACCCTACCCTGTTTTTCTCTGTCACTGGGTGACCAAGCACAGAGACCATAATTGTGTATTAGAAACTAAATTAGAATTTAGCTGTAATTTCACTCCATATAATATACTTCAAATAGAAAAATGATCTACACAAATGTGCAACATTTTCAGAAATTATTTCTTCTTTGATAGTCACTTCATTCTTCCATTTTCAAAGGCTTAAGGATATTCACCCAGATATCTGAAGTTGAGAGTGCTGTATAATGGGATACTTAACTCTTGTAGCTTTTCACATAAGGTGATATTTGGGAAGCTTGCCTCTTATACAACCCTTCTGGGGCTTACATAATCCTGCAAAAGTGTATGCTGTTACAGTGAACTTTACTTCTCTGCTTTTAAATATAGTATTCTCTTCCAACCTGAAATTTTAGTGATATATTTGGTATAAAGTAAGATTATGACAATTTGGGGGGAAAGAGTATAGACTCTAAAGAGAGACATGTTTTCTAGTGGTGGCTGTCCTTTTGCTAACTGTGTCACCCCAGGCCAGTAAATAAACTCCTCTGATATATAATTTCCACTCTTGTAAAGTGTGAATTGTGGTGATCTGCATGATTGTCCTTAAAAGGATATGTGCAATATCATGAACTCGGTAACTATGGATAATAGATATTAGTTCACATGTAATAGAGCACGTATTACCTTACGTGGCCAAGGATGTGATTAAATTAAGGGAGAACTTCTCTGGGATATTGAGTCACTTTAGATATAATTGTACATATCCTTGTAAAAGGAAAACAAAGGAGCTAACGACATACCTTAGTGGTATGGTGCTCTTTCATAGATTGCACCGGACTTGCTTCTGAGAAAGGGGAGAGAACGAGAGAGCAAGAGGGGGGGTTGGGAATACACAGAGAAGTCACTGTGACTTCAGAGCACAGTGTGGTGTGATGTTGACACAAGCCAAAGAACTCTTGGATCATTCAAATGCTGGAAAAGGCAGGGAAGAGGTTCTCCTCTGGAGCCTTCAGAGTATGGGGAGGCTTATAGACACTTTGACTTCAGATTTGATGAGAACTACACAAAAACACACTTCTTTTGTTCCAAGCTATCATGTTTGTTGCTTGTTATTAGTTTTTTTTGTTTTGTTGGTTAAATCATCACAAAAAATAAACACATGAATAATAAATAGTACCTTGCAGGGTTGAGGTGAGCATTAGTAAGAATGAGGTTAGGAGTCTAGAGGAAAATGAGCATCCAAGAAATAGTTTCCTTATTATCATCTTATATTATTATTATCACTATTGTTTCTCAACAAAAAGAAACACATATAAATATCAAATCTTGACAGAACACTAATTTATTTTCACTCTTCTAAGAGATAAATAGTAAGTAGACACAAATCCCCTTCCCAAACTGCCTGGTTTCTGGCTGATGTCCTATTCTTCCTACTGTAGTTACAACAGCTATAGGTTGTTCCCAGTAAACAACCAGTAAAGACTGCAAAGGCAAACATGAACATTGCCATTTCTTTTCACCAAGCAGAAACAAGGTGTCCTGGAAGAGGTGGGAAGAGGTGTGTGTGTGCGTGTGTGTGTGTGTGTGTGTGTGTGTGTGTGTGTAGACTCCAGCTGGACTAACCAAGAAAGAATGGGCATGCTAACTTTATAGGGTTCAAAGTATGTTTTATACACTGTATACTGATCACAGTGCCTCCTAAAAGCTGATTAGAATTGTAGAAAAGCCAGCCACATTTCTGTCCAACTTCCTCTATCATCAGGCTTAAAGCATAACTGGTGTATCACAAAAAAATAAAAGACCCAAAGACAGATATTGTGGTTCAAGCTTCAAGCTAAAGATCAGAGAAGCAAAGCAAGCCAAGCCAGTAGATGTTACCTCTACCAAGCTGAAATGACAATCCTGTCTCCATGAATCCTCACAGGCAAAAAGCTCTGAATTCCTGTCTCCTCCTTATATTCCTTTCTCCGCCCATCCATATCCTCCTGTCTCCACCTCTTTAGTGCTGAGATCAAAGGCATGAGCTCTGTTACTCTTCACCCTTGTGTAGGCCTTGAACTCAGAGACCCATCTACCTGTCTCCTGAGTCCTGGAATTAAAAGGTGTGTGCCATCACTACCTGGCTTCAATAGCTAACTAGTGTGGCTTGCTTTGTTTTCTGATATTTCAGGCAACCTTTATTAAATCATAAATAATATGTTACCACAACCTGGCCCTGGGAAGCAATTGAAAATATTATCTATTCATATTATAATATACGAGCTATATTTGTATGTATGCTCCTGTGTTCCAGTAGGTGCACATATTTACATGCATATGGATGATAGAGGTCAAATTTCTATGTCATTTCTCAAGATCCATCTATCACATTGTTTGATGTAATGTCTCTCTCTGGGACTTGGTGTTCCCCAATTAGGATAATCTAGCTGCTCAGCAAGCCTCAGACATCTGCCTACCCCATCTCCTCAGCACTGGGATTCCAAATTTGGGATTCCAAACCAGCATTCTAGTTTTTTATATGTATGCTAGAATTTCATCTCAGCTTTTCATGATTGCATGGCAGGCACTTCCTCAAAGTAGCTGTTGTTCCAAACACAGTAACTGGATTTTAAACAATGCTGAGGTAGGTTTCAGAGACAGAAAAGAAAAAAAATGTCAGAAGGGACCAGAGCACAGTCAAGACACATAAAAAAGAGGACTGAAACTAAAGAACCTACAATAGTTGTTATTGCAAGAAAAAAGATCCTGCAGTAATAGTTTGTAGAATCTGGCAAAAGGTCTTGAGTGGCATTCACAGAGGTTTCTTTTCTTTCATGAGGGTAACAGAGAGTATGAAGGAGTAAATGATGATTTTTATCTATTTGTAAAACAAATAGGGTGGAATGGTTGCAGAATTGGAGGGAGCTATTCTATATGCTGCTATCATGAGGAGAAATGGTGGTTTATGTTAATTATCAAAGAGGAGTGTGGCCAGATTTAAAAGAGATCTACAGATGAGAAACCTAGGCTTCAATGAGCAACCAGTAACAGGTTGAATATGAATGTCTGGTCTAGATTGTATAATGATGATAAGCTATATGGGTAATTAAAACACACCTCTAATCCCAACTACCCTGGATGCAGAGTCAATAAGTTCACATGGACCAAGAGTTCAAGACCAGCATTAACAGAAGAGCAAGAATCACACTCAAAACAACAACAAAAAGAGTGGATGATAATGGTAAAGCATTTTACCATGTGTTAACTGACTAAGGGGACAACAGAGGTACAGTAACAGAAGCAAATAACAGAAAAAAAAAACAAAATAATGTGAATTGATATAGATAAATATGTGTATCTCTTAAGAAGCCTTTCAGAGCTAAGTAACCCAGGACTAAGTCAATGTTCCATGGTACTGGGATAACACGTCTTCAGTCTTGTTGGTCTTTCACTAAAGGATTCTCTCCCAAAGGTCAACTAGGACCAAAAAGGAAGAAGTGGGTGTTGAAGAGAGTGCCTTCAATTAGGTAGAGGGTCCCTAGAAACTGTCCCAAATAAACTTGACTTTGTATCTTATTGAGAATGATGAAAGAGAGACACTGAAAACATAAATGTTAGAAAGGCCATTTGCCCAGTCAGCAGTTACAGATTCCAGTACTGTTTCAGAGGCACACAGGAGATTCTGTATGCCAGCAAGTCCTGCCATAGCTATAGAATGTAGTAAGGGAAACAAACTCATCTCAGGAAAAAAACAAACATTGAGAAGAAGGTAGCTATGGGGACAGTCAATGATAAATACCCAGGAGGCAGTTGAAACTGTCTCTTATTTTTTTAAGGTAGCAAAGATAAAGATGAAAGTTTATAATCTTTTCTTTCTGCTTCCAGTTGTTCCAAAAGAAGCCTTAGAGACTCCGAAAGTCACCCATTTATTCACTGCAGAGGGAACTTTGTTGGCATGGCAATAAAACTAAACAGAAATTACAGTGTTATGATTGTCAAAAACGAGTAATTCATACGGTTTACAGGTAAGAACCTTCTAGATTTGTTCAATAGCCCTGTCACCAATGCCCATAGGCAGGTCGTATTTTACCTCTGTCAAGTTTTGGAGCCATTTCTTCATTTTGCTTTATGAATTTTGAGGCTATGAACATTCAAAATCTCTTATGGCAACTTCTTTAAAACTTACTCATATCTCAGTGTTTATGCTTTGTTGAGACTATAATTCATTTTCATGATTCTAAAGTTTGAAGATTGAATTTGGGGAGCAGATCTATTCAAAGAATCCATGGCACATGGAAAGCTTGGATATCAGATCCCCTGCCTCAGTATCTCACCCACTAGGAGCCAGACTGTCCTCAATTTGACTTCATATTTTCAAGGGACTATCATTATATTTCTGTGAAGGTTTGGGGACCCTGAATAATTACACATATTTCTTATGGTAAAGCAAATAAGAAGATTCACAGAGCTCGCCATCCACAAGCCTAAGAAGACATCAGCATCTGGAGGAGGTCCTAAGAGGAGCACAATCTGATGAAGTTGCTGAAAGCCAGGTGCACATAGGACCGTTTGGGGAATCCGGAGAGCAGATACACTCAGAAGGGTCTCAGATATAAAATCATGAACCTGAAACATACTTACCTATCAAATAAACCCAAAAGAAAAAAGTTGCAAGGAAATGAATTGTACTTAAAATGAGGCAATTCTCCCCCCCATCGAAATTCCAAAGGCATTTCCCACATACATAGAAAAAAATCCTAAAACGTGTAAGAAACCACAAAAGTCTAAAAAATCAAGGCAATTTTGAGGTAAAAGAACAAAGCTGGTAACATGATACTATATGATCTCAAAAAATGCAACAAAGTCAAATCCCATGGAATAAGTACAAAGCAGACATTTAACACCACTGTAGCCTAGAAACAGATTCATGCTTCTATAGCCAACTAACCTTTTATAACAATAGAAAGAATAACACATCAGGAAGAAATTGTGGGTCAGGCGTTGGTGGCACATGCCTTTAATCCCAGCACTCGGGAGGCAGAGGCAGGCGCATCTCTGTGAGTTTGAGGACAGCCTGGTCTCCAGAGCGAGTGCCAGGATAGGCTCCAAAGCTACACAGAGAAACCCTGTCTCGAAAAAAAAAATGTGTCTTTAGTAGGTGGTGGAGGAAAAGCTAAATATCTGTATGTAAAATAATGAGCCTAGAACATTACTTCATATTAAATATATAAATAAACTCAAATTGCTTAAACACTCAAAAGAATACAAGCTACAAAACTACTAGAAGAAAACATGGTAGAAAAATTTCTGCCATCTTGGTCTAGCAGCACAGGAAAGAAAGGAAAAATTAAACAAATGGGGCTTCATCAAACCAAAACTTCCCACACAGCAAAGTAAACAGTCAACAGAATGAAAAAGAACTTACAAAACAAGAGAAAATACTTGCAAATCATATTTGAAACAGGTTAATTTCAGTCTCAAAAATATCCTGTCATTTGCAACAACAATGAATAGATGCAAAAGACACTGTTAAGTGAAATAATCCAGGCACAGAATGACAAATATTACAAGAAATCAATTATACTTAGGATAGAAAATATTCCTCTCATGGTTGCAGACTGTTAGTTAACATGAGCTAGGTTGGTGGAAAGCTGAGAAATGGAGATGGTGGTCAATGTGCAGAAAATGAATGAAATAAGAAATAGTTGAGATATCAAACAACATCATGGCTATAATCAATGATAACATTGTATTACTAAAAAATGCTGAGGATAGAGCTCAAGTGGTCTCATCACTAAAGTGGTAACTGCATTACATGGGATTGAGCATCATTGAACTATTCAATAATTAGTACATTTTCTTTGGAACATAATGTTATATACAACAAATTTGTATGCTTTCTTGTGTTGACTCTTTTAAATAAGATTAAATGCTTTAAAAAAAATGACAGCCAATCTTTTACTGGAATCTATCCTGTTGAAAAAAATATTTAGTAAAACAGGAAAAAAGAAGTCATCCCTGATATAGTAAAGACTAGGTATGTCAATCAATGTCCTAGTTAATAATAAAACATGAGAAGCATTTCCACTAAGATCAGAAATATTTCTAAAAAGTACTTATTATTGTCACCATTATATGTAAATTCTAAGGATTAGAATGTATCAATAGCATGAAGAAGCAAGATATATGATTACAGGAAATGTGATAAAAATACATACAGGTATCTTCTTTATTTACATACTGATTTTATAATTTGTATATTTATCTAAAATTACCAAGCACATCAAATGAAAAGCTGCTAAACTAAGACGTTAGAAATGTAGTGAACCCAAAAAGTGGGCAGGAGAAAAAGAAAAGAAAAGAAAACTAATAGTGTGTCTAGACTAAAGTAGCCATGATTAAAATGCATGAAGGAAAGGCTTTCATTAGCAATGGAACGCCAAGCTTCCATTCTAGTAAAACAACCATCTGCTGTTCTGGTGAATGAACCAGGGTGAGAAGAGTGAGCAGAGTGTATCTGATCCCTGCCTGCTCACATCATTCAGTCAGGCTGGCCTACCCAGTACACTAGGAAAAACCTAAGCTCTGATCACACATTTATGTTTATGCTGAGGAGAGGAGCACAGGGGAGCACCAGGCACCTGTGTGAAGATGTGAACTATGTTCTAAGGAACAGCCCTGCTTTTGAGACAACAAGGTAAGACATCCTCGGCTCAGCCAGAAGGTCTTACAGAACACTGAATCAGCTAGTGATGTACTGTACTGCTCCTCTATTGAACCTTCGTAGACTTGATGACAGGTCACAGCACAGCAATCAAGAAGGGCAAGGATGCTTCCTAGAAGGCCATATGGACACAGAGCTCTAATCCCTCCTCACCAGTAAGTTGAAGAACTCTACTACAGGAAAGCAAGGTGTTCTGAAACACATTAATAGTTTGTTAAATGTATTATTTCCATTTAGTAATTTACTGAAAAATATTTTTGAAATTATAAACTTACTCATTTTAAAATAATAAACAAATAAATAAATCTGTGGTTATCAGGACTAAATTAGGCTAATCAAAGATAGGAAGAGAAAATGCCATCTAAAGTGAGCCAATCAGAGAGCAAGCTTCTATTTCCAGAACAAAGTTATTTAAAGCAGCAATAAGTTGGGGGGCCTCGAGTTTGAAAAACAATAAAAACATTCCCCCAAAAAAGCCCAATTTCTTTAGATATCAGTGGGCAAGGAAAAGAAATAGTACAACCTGTAATTAGAAGAAGAAATGAAAGTGGCCTCCTGGTCCCTGATAAACAGCTTGGATTTAGTTGAAATGCAATGATAGATAACCTATTAATAAGCAAAATGTAAGATAGATATTTTATCAAGTTTATGCTTTAAAAATTAATTGGTTGTTACATTTGTCTATTTTTTTGTTTCTATAACAAAGTACCTATGGCAGGATACCTTCACACAGAAAGAGAAGTTTATTTAGCATACAGTTTTGAAGAGAGAACACTTGGATCCAACAGCTGCACCCACTTGGCCTCTGGTAAGCTGGGAAGCATTCTGTTGGGTAGGAGGGGCATATACAGGAGAAAGATGCAATTAACAGGAAACCAGAACGAAACAGAGAGGCCATGCTGTCTCTAACAATTCACTCTTGTAAACAACCAGGGTAGTTACTTCATGACCTAAGGATTTCCCATGAAGGCCTATCATGTAAAGATCCCACCACCTTCTAGCAGGGCCTTGCTTGGGTAATGTATCCTCAGCACATGAAGCCCTGAGACATGTACTGAAAACTTACCCAAACCAAAGCAGATGCTAGGCAAGTGGCAGGCTGGAGAGGAAGCTAAGAACATTGAAGAGAATACCAATTCATGGCAGGAGAGACGGGCTCATGGCTGAACCTAAAGTACTGGGGGTGGAAATGGTGCAAACTCAGACTCAAAAAAAAATATGTTGGCAAATATAGAATAAAAGAGGACTCAGATTCTGGGGTCAGAAAATGGAGGAATGGGATTCTTAGGGAACATGTATACACAGTGGAAGGAAGGGTTCCAGGCTTGCAGTACAGGTATTAGCAAAATGACTAAGAACAGACAAGTGGATTTATATAAGAGAGCTGAAGACTTCAGTTTTGAACTGAGTAAATTTAAAGAGGTTGTGAGACATCTGAGAGAAACTGTCAAGTAGTCAGTCAACTATAAGAGTCTAAACTCCAAGAGAGGTTTAAGCTAAAGATATAAATGGAGCTGTCAGTGTGTCAATGCTTCAAGTCAAGGAAAGAATGACATCATACAAGAGAATGGTACACAACTTGAGCTGCAGCATCAGGCCTATCTGTAGAAAAGTAATAAACAACTATTTACTTGTAATATTTTTCCAGAATTCACTTAAAATGTCCACTTAAATACCCACTTTAATGTCTTCCAAAGCCATAGCATCTGTGAAATCTACTTTATGTGGTAACTACATTAAGGTTTAACATGCAATAAATACGTTACTATTAAAAGAAAAATGTGTGCCTATAAGCCACCTATGACCATTTGATTCCACTTTGATTGCCTGTCATATTTCAGGAAATATTGACGAATAAGAAGAAACACTGCAACAAATGTGAAAGAGCCTAGGACTGGGCAGGTATACTTGAATCTTAAAAGTGAGCCCGCAATAAAATGAGCTTCCAGAGAAATGAAATGAATAGGTGGATGAGTGGGTATTGTGTCTTATAAGCCCATTTCTTGGTTAAATGACTTCACACAACACACACACACACACACACACACACACACACACACACACACACACACCAAAATATTTTCCTCAACTGAGGAGGACAAACTCACACATGGTTATACCCCCTCTTCCCAGCTCATTCAGGGCTCACAGGCCCTGACCCCAGGCAGCAAGTCAGCCACCTCTAAAGGGTTCAGCCAATATGGTAGCCACCCACCCCACTGTTTAGCACATCCTTTACTTTTTTCAAGATTAATTCAATCTATCTGTTTAAATGTTTTGCCTACCTTTATGTTTGTGTACCAAGGGTGTGACTGGTGAGATCAACAGGAGACATTAGTCCCCTTGACTGAAGTTACAGATAGTTGTACACTACATGTGGAGACAAAGAACTTAGCCTGGGTCCTCTGGAAGAGCAACAAGTGCTCTTAACCCTGAGTCATCTCTCCAGCACCTATCAGGTCCCTTAAATGTGGTGTTGAGTCCAGAGTGAGATGGGCTCTGAGTCCATGCCAGTTTTATATATTTTGCACATGAAAATACATAAAAATAAATATTACATTAGTAATATTTGTGAATATGGCTACTTTAAAATACCAACATGTATATGTTGCTTGCATTAGTAGAACAATACATTTGTAATTTTTGGCTACGTTTGACAAGGTTAATTTTGTGATACATTTTTGAGACTATCTTTTTGACTATAATATTTCCTTTTCCAATCTTTGCATGTACATGTATGGTTCTTCATGGTCACTTTACTTTCATCCCCCATCCTCCTTACCATTCCCTCACAGCATCTCCTGCCCCATCATATTATCTTTTCAGTATCAGCCCTTATTCCAATGTGTAGCATGCTATGCATGTAGGATCATGGGTTTTGTGGGGGAGGAGGATGTTATTTGTAAAATATAGGCTTTTCTACCAAAGAAGAAAGGCAGACATGAGAAAACACAGGGTATAGATACACCGCGCGGCATCTCCTATCACCTCAGGTTTAGTACCATCTCCGTGCCTATAGTACAAGCTTGGAATGACCACTATCTACACAAGCAGCGCTGCCTAATCCCGAAAGCCATCCACAGACTGCCTGCAGCTGAATCTTCTCTTCACTTATGAGCATCTTAACTTTTACTAGCAGTGACTACGGCTCTCAGAGGCCCTTGCCACCCAACCCTGCTAACAGAGGGTTATGGTGTCCCTAGGGAAAGGCATCTTGTCACCTCCTGGGTTCAATTCAAGAGATGAAGGTTCTTTAGCTCATCTAATCTGGTCACAATTTTTTGTTATAAGAATTATCACTGGGGGGACTTTGGAGGCCAACAGATGTCGTCAGTAGTGATGGGAATTCAAAGTTAACACCAAGCGATAAGCACACCAGGTGAAAAAATGCAATGACTGGTGCACAGAACACATTTAATAATGGCTGTTGAATCTGTATCTGTGCTGCCTTCAAGCACCCATTGGAATCAAACAGCTCATTACCGAAGGGCTGGGGGCTGAAGGGAAAAACTCACAGAGAGGGATCTTCAAAGTCCAGCAAGAGACAGTGATTGCTATTTTTGAATTAGGGGTAGCAATTTGAAAAGCCTACAGGAGCCAGGCAGGAAATGTAAATGAAAGAAATAGGCCAGCTCTGCGAATGTGGCAGCACATACCAAGTATTTGTAAATGAAGCTGCTGCAATGCAATTTTATGAGTCTTCCCATATTCTTTCATTTCTGTTTCAGTTGAAGCAGGCATGATTGACAAAAATGGCAGAAGCTGCCTCCTCTTGATTCCTACAGGGGATTGCTTCCAGGAATCCCATCTGGATGATCAAGTCTCTCACACAAAATGGCAAGTGTTTATATGACCCAATATACATCAGAACATCTCTAGACTGCTTATAATTCCTAAAGTAATGTAAAAAGCTGTGTAAAGAGTTGTTATGTTGAGCTATTTAAGGAGAAGTGGCCCAAACAATCAGCATAGGTGCAAGGGGGTTTTTCCCAATATGTTCTATCTATACTTGATTGAATCCACCAGAACAGAGTTATCAGATATAGAATGATAAGTGCAGTTAAGATAATATGATGATTTTATGCATATACATTGTGAAATAATTGCCATACTCAAGCTTACTGGAAGATTCTCTCACATAAAATAGTTCTCACTGTGTGCAGGCCGAGGACTTGTAATGAGCAAATCTCAAATATACATTGTTGTTAACTTTAATCGCCATGTTGGATATTAGATGTTCAGAATTTATTCAGTTTGTAAGTGAAGTTTGCTCTATACCAGTGTTCTATGTTCCCTCTGCTCCCCAGTCCATTTTATTAATATTGTGAGTTTGAATGTTTTCCATTAAAATAGACATATAAGTTTCATATTGTTTATTTATTAAAAATTAGTGACTAATTCACTAAATAATACAATATGTCCACATATGCACACTGCTATGCAGAACCAACAAATTTCAACTGTGGGCTCATGCATCCCCTGTGTATCTTGAAATTCTAGAAGAATTTACTTTCTAGTGGCATGGTGTCTATCTAAGCATGAAGGAAGAGTAGAGAGGTTGCTGGGGAGATAAATTTTCTTTCCCACAGCATTCTTTCCCTCAATTTCAACATCTTTCCAATCAGGAAATGCCACGGCACTGGACTGTAACATGTCTGTAATTTCTAAGCCCTGAAATCAGAGTGATAATTTGTCATCTGCAATCCTACCAAGCCCCAGGAGGTTCATATTCCACGGGGCACAAAACTCTATATTTAAAATAAAAATCCCCTAAAGGGTTGCTTATGATCACCCTAGTTAGAGCCCCTCCCTTCCCTTTCCACCCAAAAGCCCTTATTGAACCACAAGCCTCCGGCCTGACACAAAGCTGTCTTCACAAAGACTGCTCAAAGCCATGGAATCCTCTGTCGCTTTCATAACTGTAACAGATATTGAAATGAAGCACATTCTCTTCTCTCCATGGGGAGATTTTTTTCTTTTTTTTTCTCCTTTAATTCAAAGGCTTCTCCCAGTACTGTGATAGCATAATAATTTACTTTTCTGTCCTATTTATTCATGCTTGTGGACACAAACTCCTCTGTTTTCATCCTATTTCAATAAAAATTATTGACACAAACTTTGCAATGAATGACTTTGATATAACTGATTGTTCTCCTGTTGAGTAATAATACTCATAAAAAGAAATGGAAAGCACAAGGAGAGGCAGAGAGTGGGCAGATATTGGAATCGGAGAGGGAACCTGTTTAGCATTTATAACTTCCATAAACTTAACCTTGTATTTGTGTCAGCTACTTTATAGTTTTCCAATTTACTTTTTAATTGAGTCCTTTTTTTCAACCATGTTTGGAAGACATAACTCTAGGTCGTCTTTCAAAGCCTGACCACTTTAGTTCAGTTCAATTGATCTCTCTTTGTATTTATTATTCTGGCGCCCAACATATATCACTTTCCATTTGGCCAACTGCAAATGCAATTTACCGTGCATCAAGCCACTTACACAGCAGAGCTCTGTTAGTTAATATTTTATTTGGAGTGATCCTTTCCATGTCTGCTGTTAGCCCTGGTCACTGCCACTTACCATATTGTTTAAGATATAAAGAAAGAGTACTCGAATGAACTGATCCACTTGTCTGACTAGAGAGCTTAACTGTGTGCAGGGAAGAAGCTGTTAGAGACACATTTGTGACCTCATCCAGCCAACTTTCATCCAAGACTCTAGAAATCCTTTAAAACTGTATACCTTGTCTATCCATGCTTCCTTCTCAGTGTATCTCCAAGAGTCTAGTTCCAGGTCCAGCACTCCAGAACCTTTCCTCCTTTTCTATCTCGGGTCTGATGTTTCAAATCATAGAGAAAACTTCCTAAAAGAAATCCTTGAAGTAGGAAAGCATGGGAACAACTCAATGAACAAAGTGAGCACCTCCTCTTGTCCATTCCTTCCCAATAGAGCAATAACAAGCACCTCCTCTCCATGGTCAGATACCCCTTGTATAAAGAGAAAATCAAGTCCAACTTAAAACTAGTGATAGGCACAAGGGCATTGTGGACCAATCTGACTTTGGAGTGACCTATCAAGGAAAATATCCTAATAACCATTTTGTTATTATGTGTATGCATAATGGGGCATGCATATACTTAAAATGAAGGGAAATATGGCTCAAATGCACACAGATCTTGCAAAGTTATTTAACAGTCCATATGTCAATCAGAATAAGGATCCACATAATTCCTTCCCCTAGAGCTCTTTGCTCAACATAGCCTCATAAAAAGGAACTGCTGGCATGTAAGCAATCTTGTTGGAGCAGTGTATCTTTTTATTTTTACTTTTATTTTGGAGTAGGCTTTTCTTATCAACTGTGCAATCTTCCTCAATTCTTGATTAAGTATCCAGAACCCCATCTGGTGTCAGGGATGCCCAGTAACAGTCTCATTCAGTTTCTAGAATGATATGAAAAGAAAAGTTTCCATTAATACATGAGGAGGAGAATAAAACGAATAGCAGAAAGAGAGATAGAGCATTGTAATGCTCAGGAAAGGCCAAGTCAAGAAACTGGATGTGAATCATGAACACTTACAGATAAATAAAGGTCTACCACTGATCCTGGATACAAGATCTGCCATTCCCAATGCACTACATAGAACTGAATTGAAGTACAATGGAGTTTCTATTTCTTATTAAGACTGGTTTGAAAGATACACTGGCAAGCAAGGTGGGCACACATACACCACTATCTTCTTGCTGCTCATAGGCAAAGACTTCTTCTTGCAAAGAAATATGGATATATAAGCCATAACTTTTGTGGTTGGTATCCATGAAATTCATGGTTCTTATTCTTCTCACATTTTGATTGAAAATAGATTCTTCTCTCCTATAGCACATCCTATCCACATACAATCCCATCCCATCCCATCATACAATACATTCCCCTCCCTCCACCCGTCCTAGCCAGCTCCTCACTACCCCTCTGTCAGATACACTCTCACTGTTTCCTCTTCAGGGAAGAGTGGTTTCCAAGAGACAACAGCCAGATGAAACAAAACAGGATACAACAAGACAAGGTGAAATCCCTGATATTGAGACTGGATAAGGCAACCCAATAGGATGAAAGAGTCTCAAGAGCAAGCAAAAGAGTCAGAGATACACTAACTCCCACTGTTTGGAGTCTCACAAGAATACCAAGCTAGCATTCATAACATATACACAGAAGACCTGATGCAGACCCATGCAGGACCCATGTTTGATGCTTCAGTCTCTGTGAGCCCATATGAGCCTTGCTCAGTTGATTCAGTTGGCCATGTTCTCCTGGTGTTCTGCATCCCTCTCTGTCCCCTACATCAGTCATTTCCCTCTTTCTTAGAGTTCCTTGGTCTCTGAGAGGGAAGGTCCTGACAGAGACATCCAATTTAGACTTTCTTGGCATGTCTGGCTGTAAGTTTTTGTACCTGCTCCCATCTGCTTCTGGAGGAAGCCTCTCTGATGGTGACTGGACAAGGCACTGATCTATGAGTATAGCAGAATATCATTAGTAATCATTTCATTGATTTTTTCCCTAGTCATGTTTGGTTTAATCATAGATCTCTGGGATGTCCCATCTCTGGTTCCTGGTCATCAAAGCACCGTAGAGCATTGGCTTCCTGTCATAGTGTGGACCTCAAGTTAGCCCAAATATTGGTTGGCCTCTCCAACATGCTTTGTGCCACCATTGCCCCAGAACATCTTACAGGCTGGAAAGATTGTAGGTTGAGGGCTTTGTGGCTGGATTGAGATATCATGATCATATTTTGGCTTGAACAAATACTGCTAAAACAGATTTTACCACCGTCAAAGTGCCTTTTGACCAGTATAGTCATTCATTCAGCTCTTAATTTGAATTCCCACACACTCATTCAGAATGTGCTGCTATCCTTTTAACATTCAACTCTTACTTACTTTTTTCCACAAATTGAAAAGGTATCTTCTCAATATGTATTTATTGAGGTGCTCCATTTATGCCTATTATTCACAAGCCCCACCTGTGCATGTGTCTTCTTGTATGCCTGTGCCAATTTCCACTTGTGTCTGTTGTAGAAGTTGTGTGACTGTATAATTTCCCCCAGCTCTTTGAGAATGGTTCTCTCTCAACCATTTTTGTGTGTGTGTGTGTGTGTTGCTAGCACTGAATGCAACGACCAGCACCTTTCATGCTTCTAACTCTATGGTGGCCACTGGAGCTCTATAGATGATTCAAATAGTGCCCTTCTTCTCAGGAACTCATGATAGAGTATGGCAGATACATAACCTTGAGGAAATGCAAAAATGTCTGGTGACTCACATCAGTTATCCTGTTAGGCTGCATACCAGAAATGTGAATCAAACTAATCTTAAATGCAAAGAAATTTCTCAGGCCTTTCCATTTTAGTTTCTTCCATTGCATTCTCAAGCCAACTTTGCTTCCCATTAACAACAGAGCTGTTTGCATGTGCAGAGGAGGTGAGGAGGGAACATAGAAGAGTCAGAAGAAAAGAGGTGGCATACCTGGAAGGCTGGGTAAAAAAGTGGATAGAGCACACCAATATATGAAAAGTGAGGGGAACCAAGTTCTCACTGTTGTAAAAGAAGTTTACAGGCATAGAAAGGGGGAGGCCAAAAAGAATATGGAAATGTCAGTTTGGATTTTAAGCCTCAGTAGGAATGTGTGCGTGTGTGTGTGTGTGTGTGTGTGTGTGTGTGTGTGTGTGTGTGTGTGTGTGTGTGCATGTGTCCTGGTAAATATGGAAAGAATCATCAACGAGTTGTGCATATGTGTTTTTAATGTATATACATGTATTTCCTACCCTTCCTGTCTTCTGAATGGCTATGGCCTCTGATAGCCATGAACATATTAACATTAACATGGTGGGTGATCTGTGCTACAATATGGTGATGAGGAAATGTCAGAGAGACCCAAGATAAAATCAATCCTGTAAAGTCCAAGGCCCACATTCTGTAAGTAAGACGAGTGAGGAACTATTCTAACTTATACATGAATGAGACCTGACAACTGCACAAAGTAAGCAGGTTCCTGAACCAAAATGAATAAGAAACATGACTGAGAATGTTGTTGTATACTTCGGTTTGACATCACATATTGCCTTTGTGTTGGCTTTTAACGATTCGAAACTATGAGGTGGCTAGTTCAGCGATTCAGCTCTTTCTAATATATAGCTACAAAGCTCATGAGAAGCAAATAAAATATTGCACACTGGCCCATGTGATCTCATGACTATGGTTTTCTAAAACATTACACAAAACCTTCCTTCTAATGACAGTAAAATGAGGTCATGTTAGTTCTGATATCTGCATTATAATAGTTTACTTGATAACAGAAAATTCTTCCTTCAGGGGTCTCAGGGACCTTTTGTTCTATGTGTTCTAGTTTTTCATAAGTCCCCAAGCTGTGAAGATTGGAAACACCAGCTTTGTTTTCTCTGATTTATATCTAAATAACTAACTGGTAGAAGTTAACTTTTTTTAACTTGTGGGTGTCCTAAAATGACCTTTTATGCCACCATTTGTCTAGTTATCTCACCTTGAACACACTGACCTGAGTATTAATAGTGTTTGGGTCTCTTTGAATTTATGATACAGAGCACGCCAACTCAGAAAGGACTGTGCCACCCATGTGGCAGCAATGGAGAAAATGAGAGGTGAGGAAAGCTACTGAAGAATAGTGAAGACCCAAGTGACTGTGGAAATAGAAGCAAACCAAACTGAGACAAGAGGAAGAGAAGAATAAAGGATGGATTTTGAAGAAGATATGGGGCTGGTTTGGGGGGATATAGGTTAAGATAAGGTGATGCTTAATTCTCTTAGCAAAGAAGGACAAAGCAGACTCTTATTTTCCATTTCAGTCCATTTATTTCACCATCAATGGTCTGTATACAGATGGTGCATTATAGCATAAATAGTGTACCATGGTACACTGCACCATGGGATGTCTTAGACAGATGGGTGATAAGTGAAGATTTTGAAATTTAAATACGTTTTCTCCTTGTTGAAATGGAGCTTTCAGTTTCTCTGCAGTTGATCCTGATTGCCAAGTTGATTGGATTTAGAAGTACCCAAACCATTAGTAAAACACATCTGAGTGTGATTAATGAAAGGGGGAAGATTGACTCTGAGTGTGGGCTGCACCATATTGTTGGGGCATAGATGGGATAGGAAAGGAAAAGGAGAAAGCACAACAACACACTCTCTGCTTCCTAGCTTCATAATACAAGCTGTTCTGGGATTCCTCATCCTCCTCTGCCCCTTGGACTTAAACCTTGATATTGTGACCTCAAAGACGTCCTTTCCCCCAAAATGGCTCACTCACATATTTTGTCATAGCAGTGAATGTCCGACTGACATAGGGACATGCTGCTCCTTCCTCATGTTGCCTATGCTTGTAAATGTATCTTTGAATGTACAGGAGTATTCTTCTTGGTCTGTGAATTCAGTAATTATTCTGAAGATATAAACAACTATTTTTATTAAGCCAGCAATCTATCTTGGAGATCTCACTGGCTGCTATCATCTTTGTGAAATTGGCAAAAGAAACAAAATATTATTGTTTTCTATATGCAAACTCTATATTTAGAATGCCTTGTATCTATGAACAATTATTGCTTGTGTCATTTTACATAAAATTACATTTCCTGATTGGTATTCACCAACATAAAAGGAGAAATTACTTTTTTCTCAAAGGCTTATTATCTACCTGCTGAAGGGGAAGGAATTCCCCTGCCCAAAAAATTTTAGAAAACTGTTTTGAGTTCCACATGATTCTAATTTGAAAGCTGGGTTAGTTTTCTAAGGCTGTTTTTTTCTTTTTCATTTTTTGATTTCATTTTACATTTCAACCACAGTTTTCCCTCCCAACCCTCCTCTCACTCCCCCTACCTTCCTCCCACCCCTTTACCTGCCCCCTAGCCCAACCCCAGTCCATTCCACTTCACGGGTACGGGCTCCTATGAGGAGTCAGCATAGTCTGGCACAATAGGTTGGGGTGGAGCCAGGCCCTTCTCCCATGCATTAAGATTGAGCATGGCATCCCACCATAGGGAATGGGCTCCAACAAGCTAGCTCATGTAGCAGGTTTCTATCGTGGTTCTACTACCGGGGGTCCCCTCTAACAGTCCAAGTTTCACAATTGTCTCCCACATATGGAAGGCCTAGTTTGGTCCCCTGGAGTCACCACAGTTGTAGATCTAGAGTTCATTAGTTTCCAGGTGCTTGGTTCAGATGTTTCTATAGATTTCTCCATCATGTTATTGACCTTCCTTGCTCTCCTCCCTCTCTTCGCCTGGATTCCCAGAGCTCAGCCTGGTCTTTGGTTGTGGATCTCTGTGTCTTGTTCCACCAATTGCTGGATAAGGGCCCAATGATTATTGGGGTATTCATCAATCTGATTACAGGGTGGGCCAGATCAGGCATCCTCTCTACTATTGCTAGGTGTCTTAGTTGGGGTCCTCCTTGTGGATTCTTGGGAGTTACCCTAGCACTGAGTTTCTCCAATGTTCATAGCAGCATTATTTCTACTAGCCAGAACCTTGAAACAACCTAGATGCCCCTCAACTGAAGAATGGATAAGGAAAATGTGGTACATTTACACAATGAGTACTACTCAGTGGTATTAAAAAAAAATGATGACCTCATGAAATTTTCAGGCAAATGGATGGAACTGGAAAAAAAACTATTCTGTGTGAGGTAACACAGACTCAGAAAGACAAACATGGTATTATTCACTTGTAAGTGGATATTAGATGTAAAGCAAAAGACAACCAGACTAAAGTCCACAGATACAGAGAAGCTAGGTAACAAGGAAGACCCTAAGAGAAACACATGATTAGTGATGATGAACATTTTTCATATACCTGTTGGTTATTTACATCTTCTGTTGAGAAATAACTATACAAGTCATTTGCCCATTTTAATGGGATCGTTTGTTTTCTTGCTTTTTAGTTGTTTGAGTTTCCAATGAATTTTGGATATTAACCCCCTGTCAAATATTTGCTATGTAATATTTTCAACTATTCTGTAGGCTTTATTCATTCTGTTGTTTCCTTTGCTGTAAGAAATTTGAATTTTGATGTGATTTTACTTGTCCATTGTGTCCCCTCCACGCCTTTGGGTTAATATCCAAATAATTTATCCCTAGACCGATGGCTTACAGCTTCCCCATGTTGTCTTCTAGCACCTTTATAGTTTGGGGTCTTTCATTTTGCTAATTGAAAATAGCCAAAAGAAAAGAGCCACATGCTATATGTTCATATATAGAATATAGAATGGCTAAATCCATAAAGACAGAAAGTATACTGGTGGCTAGAAGCTCTTTGGGAGAAAGACACAATAAAGTGATTGTTTTAATGGTCAAGTGGTTTCCTTTGAGGATGATAAAAATGCTTAAAAATAAATGGGGTGATGGATACATGTTGTAAATGTAGTAACTGACATAGAGATTTTATTTAAATTATGAATTCATGTTGCATGATACCTATCTCAGTTTTCAAATTATAAGGGTTTTCTTTTTTAAATAAACAATATTTACCAAATAGTCTTTTTATATCAATTACTGGTTTTCATGATAAGTTTTGAGGTAATGATGGGCAATCTTCTGACCATTCCAGCAGATTAATGAGTGGTAAGATGTGGCTCTTGATTCTATTTTCATCACCAATATCTACCAATATTCAAGTGTAACTTCAAATGACAGTTTTTGCATATTTGTACATATGAAAGTGAATTCACAAAACCCTTCCCAAGATGAGTACTTTCAGCTACCCTCATTCATGAATCACAAGTAGTATGTTCTATGAATGCCACAAATATGAATAATAGGCAAATTACACAAGGACAAAGACTGCGCAATTCCACTCATCTGAGGTATGTAAAATGCTCAGACTCATAGGTACAGAGCACAGAAGGGAATTTCCAGGGGTGAGGAACATGAGGGGGCAAGGAATCTGAAGCTTCATTCATGAAATGAGTAAATTCTGGAGACCTGATATACAAGAAAATATTTTGACAATGTACTCTGCATTTACAATTACTAGGTTATAACAATAACTCTTTCTGCCAGCTGCCTGGGTTCTGCTGCCACTTTAGGATCCCAAAATAACACAGAGAGGCTTATATTAGTTACAATGCTGCTGGCCAATGACTAGGATTTCTTATTTGCTAGCTCAGTCTTAATTATCAACCATAACTACTAATCTATATATTTTTACAAGGACTTACCTTACTGAGGACCCTGGCCTTATGGGTCCTCTCTTCCTGGGATCACACGGTGATTCTCCTCTTTCCTAGATTTCCCAGAATCCTCCTTCTCTCCTGGTCCCACCTAACTTGCTCCCCTATTGGCCAACAGTGCTTTATTTATCAACCAATAAGACAAGCATATACACAGAAGGACCTCCCCCATCACTAGGTGATGTGTCTCACATTCTCTGTTCCAACCACAAACATACAAGAATCTTTGGAACTGGTAGATATTATTATTGTCTTGATTGCAGAAAAGATTTCATGGATATACATGGATGCCAAGATTCACCAAATTGTGTGCATTAAATATGTATGTTTCTATATACCACTTTATTATATACCTTAATAAATTTACCAGATAGCCAAAAATCTGAGTTAAAACTACCCAAGCCATACATCACTCCCTTCAAAAACAATAAACAAATAGTTCAAACTTCATATTGGTCCCATATACCTTTATTTGGACCCACAAAGAAATTTGCATGCAAAACTCTAATATGTGTAGGTTAAAAACTTTAAACTTTGAAAGCCATGGTAATTGCTGAAAAGAATTTTATTTAAAAAGAAGATCATACTCCACAAGTATGACCCCAACTAGGAATCTAAGCAATAGTGGAGAGGCTACCTTAAATGACCTTCCCCTATTATGAGAATGATAACTACCTTAAATGCCATCCTAGAGCCTTCATCCAGTAGCTGATGGAAGCAGAAACAGAGATCCACACCTAAGCACTGAGCCAAACTCCTAGAATCCAGAGAAGGAGGAGTGTGATGAACAAAGGGGTCAAGACCACACTGGGAAAACCCACAGAAACAGCTGACCTGAGAAAGTAGGAGTTCATGAACCCCAGACTGATAGCTGGGGTTATCAAACCAGGCCCAAAGCAGGCCCCCTGAACTTGGGTGTCAGCTAGAAGCACTGGGCAATCTATGGGATCTCCTGCAGTAGAACCAGAATGTATCCGTAGTGCACAAACAGACTTCGGGAGCCCATTGCCCTTGGAGGGATACTATTTTAGCCCAGATACACGAAAGAGATTTTGATGATCACTCATGGAAGGCCTCACTCTCCCTGGGGAGTGAGTGGGGGAAGGGATGAGGGAGTGGTGGGGACATGGGGGGATGGTAGGGAGAGGAAACTGGGATTGATATGTAAAATAAGATTGTTTCTAATTTAAATAAAATTTATAAAAATAAATTAATTAATGTACCTAATTTAATATCTGAAACAGAGGATCCTACATGGATTGGAAAAATTAATATCAGAATAATGGCCAAACTACAAAACTAATTTACAGATTCAGCACAATCCCCATCAAAATTTCAATACCATTCTTCACAAAAAAAAAAAAAAAAATCTTGAAATTCATGTGGAAGTTAAAAACAAACCCAGATAGCCAAAGCAATCCTGAGCAAAAAGACCAATAACACAGTTATCACTTATACCTGATTTCAAGTTGTACTACAGAGCTGTAGTAATAAAAACAGCATGTTACTGGCAAAAAAAAAGAAAGAAAAGATACATAGATCAATAGAACAGAAGACTCACAAAGAAATGCACTGTTAGAGCCACCTGATTTTTTACAAAGATGCCAAAAATATACATAGGAGAAAAGAGATTCTTCAATAAATGGTGCCCGGGAAACTATGGCCCATGTAGAAGAAAACACCATATCCCCACCACTCACACTACTGTATAAAGATCAACTATAAATGAATAAAGCACCTTCACATAAGACTTGAAACACTGAAACTGATAGAGAAAAGAGCAGGAAAAGAACTTTGAGACATCCACACACACATTCCCATTCCGAATAGGCTCCAGAAACTGAGGCATGGGTCATCATGAAACATTGCTTCCTGGTTTGCTCTTCATGAATTGCTTGCTTTTTTGTGTAACTTGGGACCACCTGCCTATGGTTGGCACTGCTCACTGTGGGATAGACTCTTCCACATCAATTCTTCATCAAGAAAATGTCCCCACAGACTTGCCTATAGGCCAATTTGATGGAATCTTTTCAATTAAGGTTTTCTCTTCCCAGGTGCTCCTAGACTGTGTCAAGTTGATAAAAAAAAAATAACCAACACGTGAGATATGGGGGAATATGCTCAAAGTATGTGAAATGTGCACCTGAAAATAACATTATATAACTCTGCATAATAATAATTTTATCAAAAAAGTATCCCTATAGTAATTTTTCTTAGCAAGTCCCAACTTGCATATTACATCCACAGAGAAATCTTTCTGATTATTCAGTGAGGTAGAGCCCACCCTGTAATCTTTGTTAGGCCTTCTTGGGCTTCTCCTTCATAGGACCCATCTCAAGTTTAGTTCTATAGATCATTTGCTGTTTTGCACTAGAATTTAGCCTCCCAAGATGAAGTCATCCACCTAGTTCTCTACTCCAATAATCAAGTTTAATGAAAACCACTGCAAAAAAAAAAAAAAAAGGTTCTTAGCTAATAGTGAATACATGGGTGAGTGAATGGGTGAATGAGTTAGTGATCAAGTTTGATGAGGCCATGTCAGAGTGAGGAGATAAAACTAGAGAGAGAACATAGTTGGAACTGAGTTTTTCACAGGATGAGCTACCTCTTTAATGCTCCTTCTCAGATACTGGGATGCTATGGCAAGTCTCCTGTTGGGCAGAAAGTTTTCCCAGGGGACTGTCTCATGAAGCTGTGGAATTAAGAGACAAGCAACTTGAAGACACATTTGAAACATCTATTTCAAAAAAAGCAAAATAGA
This sequence comes from Cricetulus griseus, assembly GCF_003668045.3. NCBI lineage: Eukaryota > Metazoa > Chordata > Mammalia > Rodentia > Cricetidae > Cricetulus > Cricetulus griseus. Next base: position 54,613,042 of record NC_048595.1, on the reverse strand, counting down.
GCTTTCAGCTATTGAACATCAAGTAGCCAGTTGGCCCTGAGACAAAGTAACAAATCGGGTGAACTACACAGTACTAAACCTTATTGACTGGAGATTTTTCAGGGTTGCAAGTTCAGGGAGTAGGGATCCAAGCACCAGACAGTATCAGCATTTTCCCAAAGCTGAGGGGACTTAGCTTGTTATCAGGGAAACCTATGGTAGTTGATGTTCACAAGGCAGGGTGCTAAAGAAGCTTCAGAGACACAGAAGCTTTAGAGAGCCACAAAGGGCCCCCAACAACTCTTCAAATGAGTCCCTGAAAGCAAAGACGGTGCCTGAATTCTGGGAAAACACCAGATGAAGAAACAATTAATGCACTCACCCAGGACTGGAAGTCATTTTTGTCTCTGCTGATCAAAAAGGAAGAGCCTCATTTGGGCAGCATGATGAAAAGGGCAGAAACTCCAAAGCAAAGAAAGCCCTGCACTGCAGGCTGCTAACATCTGACCCTGCTCAAACAAAGCAAATTGTTTCCAAGGTACTGTGTGTGTATTGTAACAAAGCATGATAATACAGGCATCCAGGCATATTCATCACCCAACAAAGCCAATTCATTGTAACTAGCATCCTATCAAAACTGATTCAATGTCTAAAGAAGTCATATATGACCCATATCAGAAGAAAGAGGCATGGGAGAAATGGTTTCTAAGAGAAAACCACATGAAACACAGGCCAAATACCCAATGCTAACACCAAACAGAATGTGGAATGTAAGAGAGCAAGCATTCAGAACTGCAAACCTCCTCAGTTCACGAGATGAACACATTCCCACAGCTGTTTGCACTGTTCTTTCTGCTGCCCATCTCCACATGTGAGGGCTGAAAGAACTGGGAAGGCATGAGCTGGGAGTTGCTTAAGTCAAGGTAGCCCTGGGGTTCCACTGTAGATGACAAAGTTATCTGTACCAATATAGCTACCTCCTACACTCAGAATGCAGGAATTCACACATCCTCCAACCACAGGGGAGGACAATGACATTTTGAAAGTACTGTGGCAGCTAATCACTGCTTCTGAAGTTTCCACCCCTCCACTCTGAACTCTGGACTTTTTTTTTCTTTGCTAGCAGTTTTCATAACATCATTCAAACAGGATGGATTTTTTTCATCAATTAAGTGACATATCACATTGCCCTCATATGTCATAAATTTCATGGATTTCTCAATATCTTGTCATGATGAACCCAAATTTAGCAACATTATCAGACTGTGGCTCTGCATATCAAGACACTTAATGTCTGTGCCAATAACTGAGATTTATCATTTCTTGAATTTAATGGCCAGTGCCAGTGATTCTTTCAGATTGGTTCAGTGTGGGCTAAGCTTTCTAAAATCAATAAATTATTTTGTCTTTAAAGCAAACTTCAACTGTTCTCTCTCAGGTTACTTTCCATGGCTAAAATATTGCATCTTACAAACAGTAATTTGTTATTTAGGAAAGATATATTCTCAGGCTTTACTCTGAGCCACAGTGAAATTTCTAGAAGGGTCCTTAGTGAGATAAATAAATGACCAAAGATATGGATCCAAAATCAAGTGAACAACTACAAAAAAAAAATACTCTGTGTCAGTGAAAGATGAAATACAAAGGTCCATTTCCTATGAAGGGACAGGTCATTCTGGAGAAAATGTGTTATGAAGACCATAATTATATTGGCTGCCATGGTAGCCACTGAAACAGTCATTAGAATCACAAGCAACACATGCAGAACCAAAGGGCTGCAGGGTAGTAAAGGAGAGAGAGGAGAAAGGGGCTAGAGATTAAAAGGTAGTATATGAAAGAAACTGGAACAACCCAGGCATGAAGAGTCATCGGAAAGTTATAGCTTCTATGAAAGAGAAAGAAGGAGCCAATCAATGGGTTAGGCAGAGATATCCTTTGTGCCTCTGAAGACCACATGGCCAATAAAGTCAATTACAAGAACAGCTTCCATAGCATGTCCTGCCGACCTGACATGCACCTGAGTGAGAGAGTGGTCTTGGCCTATCATTCTGACAATTGGTGAGTTAGAGAATACCTAATTAAGAATGCCATAAATGGCTGAGGGTCATAAAAAAGCAATTAAGGAACAAATATGGATTTTTAGCAGAGGCCCTGGTGGAGACAAAAGCAATCTTAACCCATAGTAAATCAGGAAAGGAGCACAGAATCATTATTCATCCCAGTGTCTACATACATGCACCAATGTGTGAGCATTTGCAGGCATGCATGTGCATGTGTGCATACACACACACACACACACACACACACACACACACACACACACCCATCACAGGCCACAGACACCTCAGTGGACCAAAGAATACAGTCCCAAATTAAAGAGATTCAGCTGCTAAAACTAGCATTTCACCTAGAAATGTCTGAAGTCTTATGGTACAAAAAGTCAGAGTTTCAGACATCTTATTTTGAAAGTCACATGTGTCAATGACTTTTGAAAGTCGTCCCAGGAAATAATAAAGTTATATGGCCTCTTACTCTGACTTGAAGGCATGAACTAAAGAATATATAGAGGTCACAATTCAATGAGGTCAGGAGAAAGGGACAAGGCAGTAAAAACAGAAACAAAGAATATTTCTTGTACTTTCATTAGACAGTAAGCTGCCGATGGTAGACTGGCTGAACACTGGCTGTGTGTCTGGTGTGCAGTAGGTACTCTGCGAATATGAAATAGATTTGAAAGCATGTAACGCTATAGAGAAACAGAAAGCCATCAAAAGACTCATCTCAATGGTAAAGGTAAAATTGGTTTGGTTCCACATAACTAAGAAATAAAAACTAAAGTTGGCTGGAGCAAGACAGAATTTTATTTCCCATTCATATTCAAAAGTCAGAAGATAAAGAGTGATGAAGATGACATTGTGGCAGCTCCAAAGGAACCAGGGATGGTTCCAACACTTGATTTGCTCCTCCTGTATCTAGCCATGATCCTTAAGGGCTAATCCAGTTTATTGGAGCTCAAGTTACCACATTTTCATTACAATAAAAGGACCAGAAAAGCAGATCAACTTTCGAGATGCCCCTCAAAGATGTTTCAGCTATACTAATTAATCCAAATCGGTGGTATGGTCAGACTTGACTATAAAAAGAGACTAGAAATTTTCCAATTTAAAAATAAGTACACTAAATATTACAAACCTTGGCCATCAGTTAAAATCTTCAATAAGTCAGATGCCTGCAATCCCAGCATTTTGGAGCATTGAGCAAGAAGATCTCAGGAATTCTGAGGCTAGCTTAGCTGCACAGCATATTAGAGGCTATTCTGGACTGTACAGTAAGACGTAAGACTGCATCCAAAACAAAGTAATCTTTAAAATGTAGAGAAGGAAGAGAAGGAAAAGAGAAGCCAACTTTTTGTTCAATATTTTTCAAGAAGATAAATTAATTTTCTTGAAATATTTATGACAAAATAATCAGTGGAGTGACATATTTCTTAGCTATTAAAGGATAGAAGAAAATGAAAAGGTGATGTTTGGGTTTGTTTGTGTCTTCTTTTATTCCATGAAAAACAAAATTGTAAATGAAGGTTGCTTGAAATCAGGAAATTGGTAATTTCATAGCCTTGCTCCCATAAACCTAGAGGTCTGGAAGTTGGATAGATCCTGAAGCCAAAGCATTCTATTATCCAATATTTACAAGCACCTCCTCCCTCTTTAAATGTTTTAATCTCTGCCCACAACTGTCCATCCTTCCCACTGCCCCATGTGTGGCTGTGGGTATGGGAAAGATACCTCCATACCACAGTAAGGTGGGAGCCTTTCTAACCATATTTATTTTTACCAGTAATGCACTAATTTAATTATCATTACCAAAAAAGAAAATAACTGAACAAGAAAGGAAATTATAAAAATGGATTACAAATATGTTTGCCTAATTATCATTTGCTCTGCTTGGGATTTTAGCTGATAGTATCAAATTAAACATTTCTTAGAAAATAAAATAATTACAAAGAAAAATCATTGAGGTCATCTGTCAAGTCTAAAATTTTAATTAATATCTGAGAGTTACTTTGAATGTGAAGTCATGAATCAAAAAGAAGTGACAGGAATTTTTGTAAAGCTGATAAGAGACATTGTCTTTAGATACTTTGCCTTGTTACAGGAAGGTTAAAGATTTTTTTAAGTTCCTCAAATAGAAGGGACTTAAAACATTTAGAAGTTGTTAAATGATAGAGGATTTACCAAGCTCTCTAATCAGATTAAATATCAAATCTTGAGACACTAAAAGTCATGTGTCTGGGGTAGAACATCAGGAACAAGACATTTCCTTGATTGGAAACTGACATAACTAAGATGGAAGACTACCATCGTATCTATTCACTGCTGTAGAGCAATTTGGGGATGGTGTGCAATAGCCATAACACAGAGTAGACCTAGAGTCAGCACAGTAGAAGGTACCAGAAGAAGCACAAGCCAGCAGCCAACTCTGGGAATGAGGGCTCCCTAAAGCCATGCACTAGCCTTTTAGTTTCAATGTTGTGAGGTGGGTGGCAAAAGAATGGAGAGACCTCAGCCATTAGGTATGGACCAGTGTTGTCACATTAGTCTAGGGCATCCCAATGGAATGTCAAATCCAAGGCTCACCTCTAGATACTAAAAAGGCGAGCCCTGCAACCACTATGTCCCCACTCTTGCTTCCCAACATCATGCATTTTTACAGGGCCACTTATCATCTGATTTGCTACTTTGAGAAAACAGAAGTGTCATTCAGAAAAAACAAAACCTTCTGCTTTGCAGACCATTCATAGCATCAGTGTTAAGCAAAAGACATGAGACAAGAATTCATGAGACTAACCATAAGACCTTGAAGGGTCTCAAAAAAGATGGGAGGCACTAAATATGGGCAGTAGAATGGCTCAGTGAGTAAAGCCCATTGCCTCAAAGCATGGCAACCTATGTTGGGTTCCTGGAACCATGTAAAAATTAAAGAAGAAAACCAACTCAACAAAGTTATTCTCTGACCTCTGACCTCTGACATCTGACCTCTGACCTCTGACCTCTGTTCTGTGGCAGCAGCACAGACATCATCATCGCCACCATCATCATCATCAATATTTTAATAAAATGGGATTGTTTTGGTCCAGTGAGATGGTCAGAAGGTAAAAGGAACTTGCTGCCAAACCTGATGACATGAGTTCAATGCCAGGACCTACAGAATGGACAGGGAAAGCCAACTCCTGTTAAGTTGTCCTCTGATCTTCACTCATGTGTAGTGGCACATGTATGCCCACATAAAAATAAGACAATAAATAAATAAATAAATAAATAAATAAATAAATAAATAAATTTTAGGTTTTTTTAAGTAAACAAATTCTGATTCAAATCTGCTCTCAGCAAACACTGGGGGAGCATACTTCAAACCCACAAATCCTGAGGTAGAGAAAGATGACTGACATACCAAAAGTAGGCAGACACTTTATGGGCCCATCCTCCCACAGACAAGCTCCTGCTGCTTATGATACTGTCTCTAGCTTTTCATGATGCACCTTTCTTTGAATCTTATTAAATTTGTCTCAACAAGGCCCCAAGAACTATGTGATTCCTTTAATAGTCACACTGGAAATATCAGATAAGGAACATCTGTTTGCAGTTAGCAGTTGCTATTCTAATATTCACTCTAGATAAGTCAGAAATATAAAGCAAGAAAATGAAAGGAACCTCAGAAAACAGAAATGATTTCCTTTACTTTAAGCCTGTCCTCTGGTGTTGCTCCTTAGTCTCCTCTGGACAGGTAAATTAGACTGGGATGTGTCCCATCTTCCATCTAAACATTTAAATCAGTGTCACTTCAATTCTCACTTGTGGATATGTGTGAATAAGATTATGGAATTATTAAGAGGAGAAAAAACACTGAACAAAAAGAAAGGCTTATTGGTGGTACCAATCACAATGCTCAGTATATAATAGAGTATTTAATTATTTTCAGAAAAAAAAACAGATCCCTTCAAATAGCCTTCTATGTTTGATGTTTTCCAGTACATAATATATCCTTCCTCCAATCAAAGGCTCTCAGTTTTAACAAATTTCCTTATTTAAAGACTCAGTGAAGTTAGAATGGATAAAGAAGTATATTGTTACTGCTTATTCTGTAATTAATAGTTCTGTCATTGAGTCCATGACCTTCTCATCCATTGCTCATGTTCCTGTCTCCTTTGTCTTAAATGTCTCTTCATCTCAATAAGTTCCCTTTTAGATGTAGGTCAAATGGTGCAAAGCAGCTGGTATGCAAACAGACATGGCTAGAGATGCATAGAAACATGCAAACTATAGTTGCTGATGTCTTATTGTGCTCTGGATTTTTGCTATATGTGTAATTTTAGTTACTCTTCCCACAAAAAAAGCAATGTGGGGGAACTTTCAGGTGACAGATAAGTTTACTGCAATCAGTAAAGAAAATTTTTGCTATCTCTGTATACGCTGTTACGTTGTGTTCTTTAACTGCATTATACACAATATAGTAAATTTGAGGTGGACAACTCCATGGTGTTTAATACATACAATATGTAGCCTATCACCATAGTCTAATTCTAAATCATTTCATCTCCCCAGAAGGGAGTCTAGTACTTACTAGGCAGCCACTCCTTATTCACCTCCTTCCTACTCATGGAACTACTAATATGCTTTCTACTTCTAAGAATTCATCTCTTTGGAGACATTGTTAGTGAATAAAATTGAGTTAGATAATAGTTGTTTGTGTCTGTCTATTGTGGAGACATATGATGTACCATATGTCTCTGTACTATGTGGATATGCATGCTTTTTTTCATTCATTGCTTGGCTGCTGAACAGTTTGATTGGCTTGGGATATTGTGGATAATGCTAGTGTGATTGCTCATGGAGCTAGTACTTGAAAGAACACCAAACTGTTTCCCAGAGTTGCCATACCATTTCATATTCCTACCAGCAGCAAATAAATCTTTCAGTATCCTCATAACCTCACCAAAAACTGCTGTCTGTAATGGTTTCACTAGGAATGTTCCTCATGTGCTCACAGATTTAAGTACTCCGTCATTAGGAAGTAGAGCTACTTGACAGGGGTGAAGAGATGTGGCCTTGTTGGTGTAGGTCTGTCACTCAGAGTGAGTTCTGGGTTTCAAATGCTCAACCCAGGCCTGATGCCTGTTTCTCTCTTCCTGCTGCCTGCAGATCCAGATATAGAACTCTCAGCTCCTCCAGCACCATGTCTGCCTGCATACCACCATGCTTCCCACCATGCTGATAATGAACTAAAACTGTGAACCTGTAAGCCAGCCCCAGTTAAATGCTTTCTATTATAAGAGTTGCTGTGGACATAGAGTCTCTTCACAGCATTAGAACACTGACAAAGACACTGTCCCTGCCTCCCCAGAGCAGGGATTCCAAGTGCATACCAACATGTTCAGCCTTTTGTACATGGATTCTGGCAATCAAATTCACATCCTCAAGCATTTAACCAACTGAGCTCTTTGCCCACCCATCCTTTGTCTATTCTTAAATTTGGATATTTGCATTATTGTTCTTGAGTTATACATACTAATCATTTTAAACCATGATATTTGCTATTGTGTGTCCACCCCCAAAGTTCCACAAAGTAAAGGCTTGACCCTCAGCACTTGAATAAGTGATCCAAATGGAATGAAAAAACTTTCCTTGTGTTCCTTAGAGAGAATGGTAGGAACCAGGTCTCTTCCTTTCTTTCTTTGTTTCTTAATCAGCGTAAAGTGCATTGGGACCCTACCATGATATTCTGCCTTGTCCTTAGCCCAGAAGCAATGGGATCAATGAACCATGGACTGAAACCTATAAAACAACATAAACATTGACCATCTATGGTATTTTTGTCACAGTCACAGAAAGCAGTAACAAATCTGTAGAATACATTACAGAAGGTAGACAAGTCAAGCCTGAACCACCTGCCATACCCACTCACAGCTCCCTTTGGTTTTAACATTTTGAATTTTAGCATTCCAAAACAAACACACACACATAATAATAATAATAATAATAATAATAATAATAATAATAATGACAATAATAATAATAATAATAATAATAACATCAAAAAGAACAGAGAGGTAAGGTATTTCTAAGGAAAAATAAAGGTTTTTTGTTCTCAAATTGGCAGATGGGAAAAATAAAGTATTCATGTTTATATTTAGCACCAAAAAGTCTGTTTAGACCACTCTGCTAAGGATTTGGATAATTGGAAATATTGATGGCTGAGACTCAAAATATTGCTCTGAGTCTTCGTATAGTCTTCTCACAAAGGAGGTTTATATAGAGGAGGCATGTAAACTACAGGGGAAAGTAATGCTTAGAAAACGTATTTCACTTTCTTCTGAGTTCAGAAGAGAACTAAATTACCAAACTGGGTAGTGATAAATTACTTTACTTTTTATAATCTTCCTTTGCAAAACATACTGTGTTCAAAAGCACAATTGCTCCCACACCATGCTCGGGGATGTAGCATCCAGACTTACCCACACAGTGCTGATGAGTCTGCAGATATTAACAAGAACCTCTCAGATGTATGCTTGCTTTAGATTCTCAAGGATGGCTCAAGGAGATGTTTGCAGACATTTGGAATGGCAAGCAAATTTCAATGCAGATGCATATACATGAAAACAAATTGGCATTTTTAGATGAATAGCCTATGGAAGAAACCAATAAAATGCAAGATGAACTCAAAATGGACCAAAAAAAGCTGTGTATTTTATTCTTCAGTGTCTGAGTCTGAAAAAATATTTTGCTACTACTGAACTGTTAGAATGTAAAAAGGCTCGATAAGCAAGAGGTAGAGTATAAACATTTCGACAGTAGTATGGAGTAAATGATTTTGAGCATAAACTTTAACATCAGACAAATCCGAAAACTGAGAATGGCCTCTAAGTTTTACAGGATACATTACTCTATAAAAAATTATTCTCTCTGGAAATCAGTTTCCTTAACTAGAAAATGGGAATTAAAATATGTATCTTATGTATTTATTTGTGTTTTACACAATGCCTAGAATACACAGACAATTCTAATAATTGTTTGGAAGATGATGTAAATAGTAGAGAAGAATAAATAGATTGAGGGCCCCAGTCACAGTCAAGGAAAGCCTCAAGTCACCAGGAGCTGGAAACCACAGGCAGATTCACCTGTATGCTATTGAAGAAAGCATGTCCCTGGGAACACCTACATTTTTGCTCTCAGAGTCCTAGAAATGAAACATCTGATGTTTTGGGTAATGCATTATTGTAAACCTAGGAAGCCAGCACAATTCTTGCCTTGATGTATGTTTTGAATTTTCAGAATTTGTTTATATCAGATAAAATTAGAATCCTACATTTCAACCTAGGCCAGAAAAATCGCCTCTAACACAAGCATATAGTCTAGGGAGTAATGTGATGAAGTAAAGTCTCCATTTAATCAAATTGGCTTAGACCTATAAAGAATAATCTTTTTATGCCTTTTTCATCCAAAAGCTAAGAAAAAAGAACTTAGTAAAAAGAATAAATACAGATGGAACACCGACTTATTAAGAGTTTTTATAGAAAGATGAGCTTCATGAGGACAGTAGTATATGTTCATTTCCATGTCAGCCAATATGAAGTCAAGCATGTATTAATCCATACAGAAGCCAATTAGGAAGTATCCCATTAACAACTCTATGAAAATGTTGATTATTGAACATGAGTTGTGCATTCTCCATCTCATCAGAGACTTCAAATGTATAATACAGGTGAAATGTGATAAATATGCCTCCATAGATGTAAATTATAAATGGAAATATATCATACATAGTAATAGCAAGCACCAAAAGATGAAGTCATTGCGGGTGAGGAGATGGCCTCAGTGAGTAAGTGTTTGAAAAATAAGCATGAGAACCTGAGCTAGACCAGGTGGCACATGCTTGTGTACCCAACACTAGAGAGACAGAGACAGGAGGATCTTTGGGGCTCACTGGGCATGCTGCCTCCCTCAATCACTGAGTCCCAGATCAGTAAGAACCACATCTCAGAAAACAAGGAGCTCTTTCCAGAAGTCCACAACCAGTCAAAATACAGAGAACAACTGATTGTGGTAGCTGACCCCAATTGTTACATTTACAACCTCTGTACCTAAAGCCCTGGGAATATCATAGAAGAGGGGTAGAAATTCTGTAAGAGGCACAGCATGAAGACATCTGATATGAGATAATGTCTTCTAGATATGATAGAGAAGTTGTATCCATGATATTTGAACATTATGGTAACCCAAAAGAACCTGAACAATGAAAACACCAGCTGACCTGGCAACATGGTTTGGGGAAATCTCACAGGGCCTCACCCCTAGATGAAGAGCTGCAGGCAATGAATGGCTGTTGAGAGAGAAATAATATAATCATCCTTTGCCAGGGAAAAGTCCTCTGATAGATTATCCAATCCCAAGTAGACATCCATGAACACATTTATAGATGAGTTATTCATATATGTAACAATGACTGAGTAAGAAAAGCCCACGATTTTAAGAAGGAGTTTCAGGGGGCATGGGAGGAATTAAGGTAGAAAGAGGAAGTGGTGGAAAAATGTGTGAAATCTTTTTTAATTAAAGTTTTGAGAGTGTCTACTTACATAAAAATAATAGTAGAAAAAAATCAAGGTGAGTGCTGCTTAAGGAACAACATGAGAGATTGACCTCTGACCTTCATGTGCACTTGCACAAACATGGGCAAACACCTCATATTTATGTATATATGTACACACATCAGAAGGAAAACAATATATATAACAGCAAAAATAACTAAAAACCTTTTTATGTACTCAGCAGAGAAGTCTTGCTTTATAGACTAAAGAGATCAGAAACAGAACAAATAATGTATTGTCTATCCTGCTTTTGTTTGTTTGTTTTGTTATGTTTTGGAGAGTATGTGGTTTTCTCTCTCTCTCTCTCTCTCTCTCTCTCTCTCTCTCTCTCTCTCTCTCTCTCTGTGTGTGTGTGTGTGTGTGTGTGTGTGTGTGTGCATATAAGAACACATACAGGTGTGTGTGTGCCTGTGCACAGACTTGCAGAGATCAGAGGAGGACACTGGGTGTCCTGGCCATCATTCTCTAGCTTATTCTTTTGAGGCATGATCTTTCACTGACCCATCTCTCCAGCCCCTGTATTGGCTTTTTTGAAGTTAATTTCTTTATAGGGTTAATGAAAAGGGGATTCCCTGCTGTGTTTCATTTCCCTTAGGAAAACTGGACCTTTTATACGCTTCCTTTAGGCTTTCACTTGAGTAGTGTCTGAAGACCTTGCTTTGCTTCCATTCTAACACTGCCTCTCAGAGCTCAGATCTCCCTGGACCTCTCAGACCATGGAAGTGCATTAGCTTGTTGCCTCAGAAGACACAGCAAAGGATGTTTCTGTGTTGGTCCTGAAGAAAAGAGGAGGTGTGTGTGCGGCATCGGGGAGAAGGAGCCAGGCTCAGCAAGGGCTGCATCAGTTCCCTGAATGTGTTAAGGAAGACACTGAAACGAGAGAATTTCCACACCTGTGTTTTGGGTGGCAGATGATGAGCTCTCTTCATTTGATAATCATCATGCACAATGTCACAAAGGGAATTTAAGACAGAAAGGTTCTCCCCACAGCCCCCTATAGTGAGTGGACAAACTCATTATGTCACTGAAGTACTTAGTTCACTTTTCTTTAATTTTGATGCCATGCCTTTTATTCTATGCTGAGTAGGCTCTTTAAGAATTGTTTTTGACCACAGATGACCCAAAGTCTCTGGTGGACTGCCCACTGTGGGTTGGAGGAGGCCTTCAGTGGATAGTGTATGTTATTTTACATACCCTGACTCTGGTATTCTGACACCAAGTGTGGTACTTTCCTTTGCCTGGGATGTGAATTCATAATTGTTTCTCTTGTTCATGGCTGATATCTTTCCCATTGATTTTGTTACTGCACATGCCCGGTAGTCACATTCCAAAGCCACTGGGCCACTTGAGCGAATCAGCATCGCTGTTGAGTAACGTGTACTCAGGTCTGTAACCTAGCAGTGAGACTTGGAGCGCTTCCTGCAGAAGACTGACTGTTGAGTATTTACATGGACCATGGTGATATACAAAGGAAAAATGCTTTTCTGTTTATAGATTATTTCATTGAACTATATGTAAAATGGGTATCAATAAATATATTTACTCCAAAAAAAAAAAGAAACTGGACCTTTTTGCGTACTTGGATACTAAGAATTTAGCAAAAGTGACTCCAGATATCTTCTGGTGTAAAAAACCTTGTGCAGGAGACTAGTCTAAACATTAGCCTACCACTGCAATTATTTGACACAGGAAACAGACTCCAATTTAAAATTTTAACAAGAGGAGAACACCAATGTTGGCATTTGAGACCATGATGAAAATCCAATTAAAGATACTCAGTGAAGTGATTAGCATTACTCCAGTAGAATCTGAGTGAGGACTTGTGCTTCTGTGTTCTAAAAATCTCTTAGTAAATAATTTCTTGTAATGAAAGTATATACCAAGGAGAGATGGGATTAGTCTTGGAGGCAGTATCTTAGTTACAAAATCTGTTAGAGAAGGTAAATTTTCCAAGGCCTGGCATTGTTCTGTGCACTAAAGGGGCTGTGGGTATGGTGTTGTCATTAATTGCTTGCCACAGAAGCATGAGGAACTGAGTTTGAATCCCCAGACCTCATGTAGAAAGCTAGGCATAGTGGACAGCACCTGAAATCCAACCTCTGAGAAAGTAGGACTAACAAGAGGATTCCTGAGACTTGCTAGCCAGCTGTCTAACTAAGTCTAACTATGTCAGTGAGCTCCAGGTCTGAAGCGAATTGTTACTGAGGAAGCTCCAGCATCAACTCCTGGCAACCACATGCACATGTACACACACACACACACACACACACACACACACACACACACACACACACACACACACACAATACATAAATCCTTAGTATGAAGCAATAATCTTTAGTTATAGTAAACTTAGTGGAGTGGTTTGTTTGCCTATTTCATTATGTTTTGTCTTTCATACTTTTTTTATTTACTTATACCTTCTGTGATATGCTTAAGCTTTCTGAGTTTTCCCTACTTCTTTTATTTTGGAGCAATCTTTAGAATAAAAGGATGTGTGCATATGTGTGCTTCTTGAAGACTGTTCTCTTCTTCTTTCCACTCTATGGATGCTAGGAATTGAACTTAGCGGCAAGTACCTACTTATGCTGAGCCATCTCGCCAGCCCATGATAGTGTTAATCATCTTTTCTTTTTTGTAATTTTTATTAGTTCTCTGAGAGTTTCATAGAATACATTTAATCATATTTATTCCCAACTTACACCTCTTCCCTATCCACCCAACTTTGTGTTTTGATTTCTTTGTTTTTATGTTATAAAGGGGGTGGTTATCCTTCGAGACCAATTTGTGCTGGCTATGTGGCTTTCCACTGGATACTTTGATCTGACATTTTCCCCCTTTTCCCCTTAATATTCATCAAGTCTTTTCTGCAACATACAAATCTTGTGTGTATGTGTGTGGTGTGTGTGTGTATTTGTGCGTATGTGCACTCATTCATGCGTATGAATTCAGGTACATGCATGCCATGACACACATGTAGATGGTAGAGAATAACTTTAGGCTATAACATAACAAGTCCCACCCCCAGTGACCCACTTAAACTGGCAGGGTTCCATCTCAGAACAGTTCCACAGTCTTCCCAAACAGCACAACCAGCAAGAAACCAAGCTGGGGGACATTTCACATTCAGACTATAGCAGAGCCTACCTTTCACAAGATCAGTTGCCCAGACGATAAGTTTGAGTTCATAATAGGGCAAGTTTGGAGAAGCCCAAATCTTGGGCCATTCCAATACTGTTTCCTGTCAAAGAACAGACCAGAACAGAAACAGGGGAGAGGGTGTAAAGTACTGGGGACACACCATCACAGAAATTGGAAGACCAGAGAGGAAAGTTATCTCCAGCAGGAGTTACAGGTCTTAAACGGGCTGTCTGGGGTCTTCATACTACTTTCTCTCCACCTAAAAGACCTATGTTCCAGATTTTCCTCCCAATACTCCAATAAAACCTGCTTTTACTCCTTAATAGGAAGTCCATGGAACTTGTGCACAGTTTCCTCTTCCTGCAGTGTTACTTAGAAATCACTCCTGAAATCTCTACTGCCACTCATGAGCTGGTTATTTGTAGTCATTTTCACCTCAATGAGTCCCATGTACATCTGGAATGCAAAATTTCTAAGTAGATTTGTCATGTTTTCCTCAAAGCCAGCTTTTCCACCCACAGGTTCTAGCCTGTATCTGGTTCCTCTTTTCCACACTCTGCCCTCACTATCACATTCCTAACTCTGACAAAATTACAGCCTAGGTACCTTTCAGTTTAGTCTATACTTCATTTTCACCACTCCTATCTTGATATAAACCACCATCACCTTCTCAAGTCTAATTCTCTGCAATAGCCCTTCAACTACTGTATTCAATTCAAATCCCCTTATAGTAGATGTATTTTGCTCTGTGCTGTTGCAGAAGGTTTTGCCAGGGGTGGGGGCTCAGAGAGCTATTGTTTTGCCTAACATCAATTTTCTCCTTTCTTAGCAGCACTTCAGTTTTGCTGAATGAACATAATAGCAGTGTGTACTTTCATTTTAAAAGGTTCTTTTTAATTGGCATTCTATGTACAATATATATGGCAGGTCCCCATTGACTAGAACATTTGATTAACCAAAACTTCATTGCTTGATAATGGCAGTGAAGAGAGAAATTAGAAATTGAGGATCAGGGGCTCTGAGAACAGCAAAGGATGTCATTACAAAATAAAAGCTCACCAAACTAAAGCATCAATGATTCTTTGGTTTTGCCTTCCTGGTCACTAGTACTGTTCTAATATCTGTGGGGTTCAATTGTGTAGCTTCTGTAGGTTTTAAGTGAGTGTGGTTCCTTTCAGTAGCATTGCTTCTGAGGCAATACCAATGTACTATACAAATTTGTGCTTTCATCTTTGTAACTCCCCCTAAAAGACAGTCTTTAAAGTCGTAGTTGCCTTAGATGTGTTCAAACCCACCTAAACATAAAGCATTCTCTTCAGTCTGTCACATGCTGTCCCCTCCACCTTATATACTGGAGTGAAACCCTTTGGTTTGAAAGCTTTGCTAGTGTTTGAGAAAGTAAATCACTTTCAAGTTCAGGGTAAATGATTTCAAAGGGATTTTACAAAGAATCTTAATAACAACAGGCTCTCTTCTGCCATCCTCTGCTCAAATCTGATTTGAACTCTTAAATTTGATATCAAGCTTTAAATTCTCAGACCACAGAGACCTAAAAAGAATGTTGAAGCACTCCACAATCCCACCTACTCATTTTATAGACAAGGGGAGAAGAAGCTGAAGAATGAAAGACATTTGTTAAAAGTCTTGATGAGGCTGAAATACTTAAATTTTCTTCCCCTAATGGCTTGGGATGTCGAAAAGGAAGGAATCTATTACCCCACACACATGCTGCTGCACCTGTCTTGTTGACCCCCGGGTTCCTGATTCCAATTCCAATGTCACTCCTTATGTTCCATAAAAGGTCAACCACTGTCCTGTCTGCTTTCCTTGGATTTGAGGAATCCTCTTCAAGACTTTTCCATGGGGAGCCAAGGGTCTGATCTAAACTGAGGCTGAGCAATGGGTGATTGCCCTTGGAGACAGATGCCTCTTTGCTGAGTATCCAAAACAAGAGACCTTTGATCTGACAGCTCAATGTCCTGAGGGTGTGAGGACAGGTAAAGGTTAGCAGAAACAGCATGATTTATACTTCACTGATGAGAAAGAATGGCATGATTGAGGTTTCTCTCCTCCTTTCTGAAATCCCCTTGTACTACACGTATGCACACCCATACACAGAAACAGTCACTACCTGCCATTTGTCATTTTGTTATATGGACAGGGGAAGGTGCTGTGAGGAAAGTAATATATATATATATATATATATGTATATATATATATATATATGTATAATTCTATACTTCAAAATACCTCTTAAGTGCAGATTTGAAATGTTCATCTCTCCAGAATTTCTGTCTTTACCTTGTAACCTAAGGGATAAGGAACATTCATGGGATAACAACAAAATTTCAATGACCTTTGACTTCAAGCAAACAGGAAGTTCATTTTCTGCCCTTCTTTTTTTTGTCACCAATGCTACATTTTAGTCTCAGCTTTCCAGTCCCAGGAGAGTAAGTTGTGGATGTGCAATGAATAGCTACAGCAAATCTGGATTATAAATGAGAATGCCATAGGTTCACAACGAACTTTCACTGAAGCTAGTGATGTGTGTTATAAGGTGATACCTATTCTAGAAAATAAAACTATCAAGACAATAAGTCCTTGATGTAGTCAATATTTATCTTTCAAGGTCTAGAAGCTGAAATAAAGAGCTGAGTGTTCAGCTGTATTCTCTGTATGCACAATCACTTAAACAATTCAAGTCAGGTTGGTGTCTGGCTGCATAAAAATTGATTATGGGGATGTTCTTTTTGCAAAGAAACATTCTAAAGGCAAAATGGCCTCAAAAGCTTGTAGAAAGTGATTATTCTATTTCTAAGAATTGAGTACAATTATAGCTAAAGCAAACAATTGCCATAGAGCTCAGCAGCAGCCAATGGAGAGAACGCATTTGTATATGTGAATTGACTAAAAAGTGGCATTGATCCTACATAGTGTGAATGACAGCAAGGCCCTCTTCTGTGTCGTTTACTATTGCAAACCAATAGTTTTTCATTGCCATTGTTGTCATCATTGTAGTAACTGTTAGAGAAAATACCCCATACTGTTTGAATGGTGTTCCTTCTAGGCTTCTACATTGAGACGAGAAACCAAGCAGACAAAACTGATTCAGAATGAAGTGGCAGAAACCCCAGAATCCAAGAGGGGAGGTCACATAATGTAACAAGAACAATTTTTAAAAAATCAATGTGGGCCCATGACCAGAACTGTGTATTTGTAAATACGGGTACACAAAAGGTGAGAATGTTTTACTTTGACATTAGAATTGCGGCCTCGTGGCTTTAGTACAGAGCAGATTAACGACTCCTAAGTTTTGATATTCATTGGCTTTGTAGAATCAATCCAGTCCTTCATCATTGCACTAGAAGAGAACTTCAGCTATGCCCACCCTAGATAAAGCACTGGTTTTGAATTCACCTTAGTTTAACTACATCATGTCTGTTAGAGTGGGTGGTGAAGTAGATGTGAGCAGGATGGAAGAAGAAGCTGTGTGTGACCAGAGGTGAGGAGAACATACCCATTCGTCACCCAAACTCCACCTGGGTCTACCTCTTTTGTAGCTGGATCTAATGTTTAGGCAAGGATTTAGGCAGGAAGTAACAAAGGAAAGCACAGATGTATTTTGGTAGTTGTGCCTCCAGATGGTTAAAAACGTCCTTTTGTGAATAGATATCTGGAAGCCACAGTTAGGCTCCCTCTGCTATATCAGAAACCAAGGCAATGGCAACAAGACACTTTTCCAGTTGCCACTTGTGCACAAATGAGCATCCTGATAAGCAGAGAGGAAGGAAGGAAGGAAGGAAGGAAGGAAGGAAGGAAGGAAGGAAGGAAGGAAGAAAGAAAACTACATGCCCTGAAACATGTTCAGTGAGGAGGAAACATGTCCTAATCATTAAACATTATTGTCATTTCATTAGCAGGGCAGTTTTACACACCTCCACCTCAATTTCACTTAAATGTTCATGGGAAGAAGTAATAAAATTGGCCGGCTAGCACATGAGCAAAAGTGTGGTGTGAAACTAAGAAAGTACTGCAAGATGAGGGACTTAATAATGACATCATAAAACAGCAAGGACCCTAAGAAATTCCTTAATTTCAAGTATAGAGCTTGGCATGGAGACAATGCCTATAACCATGACAACAGAGGCCAAAGACAAAGGAACAGTGTTCAAGTCCAGCCTGATCTACAAATCAAGATCCCAGTCATCCAGGGCCACATAATGAGACTTTGTCTCAAAACAAACAAAACAAAACAAAACCACAATGCATAATTCAACAATGCAGCACCTGCCCTAAGTTGGTCCACTCCTGGTCTGGAGTTTTGCCTCACTTCCCTAAGTAAACCCTTGTTTCAACTGTCTCTTGGCTAAATTCTTCACTCTGAGAAGACAAGAATGGAAGAGAACTCCGAACCTGTTAACATCATCTCCCTTCAACATACCTCCTTCTGGAACAATGCACCCTGTCTGCTGCTTGTCCTTGAGCCTCTTTTTAGTGAAGGTTATTAATAAAAGGACTTGGGAAATGGAAAAAGTTCAGGATAAGCTTTTTAGTTGAAAAGAGATTTATATCATGTTATGATCCCAACACAGACAACACAATGGGTTTGAGGATACATGGAGGGCTGAGGACTTAGAAGTCAAGGACTCCGCTGGAAGGTACTGAGAGATTTGGAAGAAATACCTCAGAAGCCACTGTGCTGTGTTTTAAATGAGCCTAGCTCACTTAAGCTGTACTGTTTCTCTGCCTATTCCTGAGTCAAGGAAGCACCCTCTCTTGTTTAGCAAGACTGGGGAGAATGCAAAAGAAGAGATGAGCTACAAATAAGCAAATGACTCCTGTGTGGTCAATGAAATTGAAGATGGACTAAATCTGTTAAGTCAGTTGTTTCTACTGGTTTTATAGTGTGGCTTTCCTAGTAAAATACTTACATAAACAACATGTCCTAGGGAGTTGACTATATATGTTTTGTGTTGGCTTTGGTTCTACACAAGTGTGTTAATTCAGTGTCCACAGAACTTTTTCAGCTACAATTAATGCTGGTGATGCCTTGGCTTTTTCAGTGGCCCAGATTGCCAAAATCTATAATTGTACTGCCAACTGGGATACAGTTCTGCTTGCCAAGGCATGTTCACAGGAGTCCTAGGTGTGGTATGTCACTATAAATGTGATACACCCAACAGTTTCCATAGGTTGAACAATAGTAGAACAACAGTAGAATAGGATGGGAGGCTTGCCATTGGCTGAAGGCAACACCAACAGGAGTATAAAGTTTTGAGTTTCTTAGCTTCTCTCTCTGTCACCATAATAAAACACCCTGACAGGAGCTCCAAGAAGGGTTTGTTCAAGTTCAAGTTCAAGGTACCCCCATAATAGTGGAGAATTCAAGACAGCAGGAACTTGAAATATCTGGTCATATTACATCTACCATCAGAAGATAGCAATGAATGCATGCTGCTACTCTGCTCCATTTCTCTACTTATACAGTCCAGAATCCCATCCAAGGGATGCTAAATCCAAGTGGATGGGAATCCCCAACTCAATTAACACAGGCAAGATAATATCCCATAGACATCCCCAAAGTACTACATTTCAGGTGGTTCCAGATTGTGCCAAGTTCACAATTAACACTCTCACAGATGTCTATCCAGATACTTCATGGGACTGAGAATAAACAGGACCAAGTGTCTCCATATGCCATTCTCCTGAGATCTAAATACTTAGCTGCTTCTTATGCCCATGGGAGGATGGGCAGGTCTCATGCCCTGCTCATTTCCTTGCAAATTTGGAGGTAGGCCAGAAAACCTCTTCAGTTTTTCTAAGCCTCTGTGTGCCAAACCACTCAGGCATACTCACCTGGATAATTTTGGGGCTTCAGGTAATAGGTCCATTTAGCTACTTCTAGAACATGAATAAAATAGGCAGAACTACATAACTACCTTCTGGGCCAAGGAAGAGGTGAGTACCCCCCCCATTGACCACTAATTGAGAAAATGCTTTAGAGCTGGATCTCATGGAGGTGTTTTCTCAATTGATATTTCTAGAACAGTGGGAGTAGAAGAGCTGGACAGGCTTCTTGGTTGGCTCCTGAAAGTATGTCAGCCAATATGCTAAGTCCATCCAGTTTATTCCTCCAAGAATCACAAATAAGTGGTATAGCTAGATGGGCCCTATGCAATGAAAGCTGAGGTATAGTAGAGTAAAACATGGGATCATCTCTTAGTTAGGGTTTCCATTACTGCAACAAAACACCATGACCAAAAAGCAAGTTGGGGAGAAAAGGGCTTATTCAGCTTATACTTCCACTTTGCTGTTTATTACCAAAGGAAGTCAGGACGGGAACTCAGGGCAGGACACTGGAGGCAGGAGCTAATACAGAGGCCATAGTGGGGTGCTTCTTACTGGCCTGCTTTCCCTGGCTCACTCAGCCTTTCTTATAGAACCCAGGACACCAGTCCAAGGATGATACCACCTACCATGGACTGGACCCTCCTTTATTGACCACTAATTGAGAAAATGCCTTTTAGCTGGACCTCATGAAGGCATTTCCTCAACCGGGACTCATTCTACTCTGATGACTCTAGCTTGTATCAAGTTGATACACAAAACCAGGGCAATTGTAAGAGTGGTAGCCTGACAACTCCCAAAATTGGGATTTAGTCCTGTGCAGACCCTGGGGTTCTCAGGTCATAAATGCCCAGTAGTATGAATAGAGTACATCAGTAGCCTCATGCTTATACTTTGCCATTTGGTTTAGGGATGATTTTAAAGGACGGAACAGTAGATGCCATGTGCTTAGGTATCGTGTATCTCCATGTTCTGTGACATCCCTTGCACCCTAACTCTTTGTTTCAATCACTCCAGTGCAATAGCTCTTTCTCTCAGTGTTTCCATACTTTGTATAGTGGGACCTGCATTTCTGGACAGCCTCTTTCTAATGACTTCCTTCATTTCCTCACAAGTTTGCCAAATGTTCTTGGTTGGTAGCATTTCTTCCAGCAAGTTGAAAATATCACCCTGCTTTCTCCTGCCCTATAATATTACACTGAGAGTCAAAAATGGGATTCCCTGTATATGATAATCCTGGGGAGGTTGATGCTTTCGAAATTTCCAGGATTTGATTTTTGGTAATTTGATTAAAATGTTTTTCAGTGATATCTTCTTTGAGTTGAATCAGCTTGGAACCAGGTTGGCCCTCATGCTCCTGAGTGCTCCTCTCTCTCTCTCTCTCTCTCTCTCTCTCTCTCTCTCTCTCTCTCTCTCATGATTTGTGAAGTTTTCAGGGATTGTTTTAAAACAATAAAGTTTCTGCTGTCCATTCTCCTTTTGTTACTTTTACATTGTATGCATACTTTAATTCTCAATGATGCCACATAAACTGTGGTCAGGATGTAATATGTGAAAGAATAAATAAATAAGTAAATGTATGAA
This sequence comes from Cricetulus griseus, assembly GCF_003668045.3. Lineage (NCBI taxonomy): Eukaryota > Metazoa > Chordata > Mammalia > Rodentia > Cricetidae > Cricetulus > Cricetulus griseus. The sequence goes on along the minus strand of NC_048595.1, from coordinate 54,591,849 downwards.
GTGATGCAGAGAAGGAGTAAATGGACTATTGGCCTTAGCTTAAGAGACCAGAAGGAATGCACAGAAGAGTCTGAGCAGGAGTGCCATCCGGAGACGAGGGGAACCACTACAGATAGTCACAACCAAGCACTCATTCTAGAAAGACCTGAAAGCTCTTCAAGGAGGCACAGGCAAGGGCATACTCAGAAGAAAGGAGTACAGTGGGAGACCTCTACAGAGGAGTCTGTGGACAAGGATGAGGGATGGAGAGAAGAGTATGGATTCCAGGGCTCCATAAGCCAACAAGGGTGAGAGCAGGTACTAGACAGAGGAAGGCTCACCTGGAGGAAGAGTGGGAACTGCCATTAAGGGGCAAAGGATCTAGAAAAAAGATTTTAAGGTCAACTCTGCTGACCTGGCATTCTCATTTGGTGCTACCTGCTATATGCCTGAAAGCCAAGCTCACTCTTAGGACAATCCTTCTGGGGCTAGTGATATGGACCAGGCAGTTAAGAGTACCTATTGTCCTCAAAAAAATCTCAGGTTTGGTTCCTAGCACCTGAATGGCAAATCGTAACTGTCTGTACCTCCAGTTCCAGGAGATCCACCACCCTTTTCAGCTCCCCTCAGGTACCAGACACGCATGTGGTGCACATACATATAGGTACACAAACACTCATAGACATAAAATAAAAATAAATGCATCTTTTCTTAATGGATAGATCTCATACTTGCAAACTGACAGCACACCTAAAAGCTCTAGAGCAAAAAGAAACAAGCACACTCAAGAAGAGCAGACTACAAGAAATAACCAAACCAAAGTAAATTGGGGGCTGAAATCAATAAAATAGAAACAAAGAGAATAATACAAAAAAGTGTTGGGTCTTTGAAAAATTTAGTTCTTGTCTAATTAACTAAAAGATGGAGAAGGAAATATCCAAATTAACAAAATTGGAAACTTAAAGGGTAACATAACAACAGACACTGAGGAAATACAGAGAATCATAAGGACATACTTTTAAACCTGTATTACAGAAAATTAGAAAACCTAAAATAAGCAGAATCTTTTCTCGATAGGTACCACTTACCAAAGTTAAATAAAGATCAAATAGACAATTTAAACAAAACTATAACCCCAAGTTAAATAAAAGCAGTCATTAAAAAAAAACCCAACCAACAAAATCCCAAAGTTAGATGGTTTTATCACAGAATTCTACCAGACTTTCAAAATGGAGTTAAGGCCAATGCTCCTCAAATCATTCCACAAAATAAAAGTAGAAGGAACATTGCCAGATTCATTTGGGTACCCTGATACCCAAACCACATAAAGATCCAACAATGAAAGAGAATTACCAAGCAATTTCCCTTAGGAACTTAGATGCAAAAATACTCAATAAATACTCAGAAACCAAATCCAAGTACACATAAAAAAGACCATCCACTATAGTCAAGTAGGCTTCACCCCAGAGATACAGAGATGCTTCAATATACAAAAAATCAATAAATACAATCCAACACATAAACAAATTGAAAAAAATTCACATGATCATCTCACTGGATACTGAAAAGGCCTTTGACAAAGTCCAACACCCCTTCATGATAAAGGTCCTGGAGATATTAGGAATACAAGGGACATACAAAAACATAATAAAGGCAGTTTACAGAAAGCCTATAGCCAACATCAAATTAAATGGAAAGAAACTCAAAAGTATTTCCACTAAGGCCAAAAACAAGACAAGGTAGTCCACTCCCTTCATATCTATTCAATATAGTACTTGAAGTTTTAGCTAGAGCAATAACACAGCTGAAGGAGATCAAGGTAATACACATTGGAAAGAAAAAAGTAAAAGTATCACTATTTGCACATAACATGATACTATATATAAGTAACCTAAAAAATTCTACCAGGGAGCTCCTACAGCTAATAATCACTGTTAGTAAAGTGACTGGATACAAGATTAAATTTTAAAACATCAGTAGTACTCCTATATAATAGCAAATGGACTGAGAAAGAAATCAGAGAAGCACCACCTATCCACAATAGCCTCAAATAATATAAAATATCTTGGAGTAAATCTAATCAAGCAAGTGAAAGACCTTCATAATAAAAACTTCAAGTCTTTGAAGAAAGAGTTTGAAAAAGATATCAGAAGATGGAAAGATTTCCCATACTCATGGATCAGTAGGATTAACATAGTAAAAACAACCATCCTAGCAAAAGCAATCTACAGGTTCAATATAATCTCCATCAAAATTCCAAAACAATTCTTTAAAGAAAGGACATTTCTCAACTTCATATAGAAAAACAAAAACCTGGTATAACTAAAAAAGAATCCTGAATAATAAAAAACAGCATGGTATTGGCATTTAAACAGATGCATGTAGGTCAGGGGAATGAAATTGAAGACCCAAACATAAATCCACACACCTATGAACACCTGATTTTTGATAAAGAGGCAAGAAATTCACACTGCAAAAAAGACATCTTCAACAAATGGTGCTGTTCAAACTGGCTGTCTTTTGTGGAAGAATGCAGATAGATCCATATTTATCACCCTGCACAAAATTCAATTCCAAGTGAATCAAAGACCTCAACATAAAACCAGACACACTGAACCTGATAAAAGAGAAATCGAGGAACAGTCTTGAACATATTGGCTTGGGAGACAACTTTCTGAACAGAACATCAATAGTGCAAGCACTAAGATCAACAATTAATAAATGGTACCTCATGAAACCAAAAGCTTCTGTAAATCAAAGGACACTGTCAATTAGACAAACTGACAGCCTACAGAATGGCAAAAGATTTTTACCAACTCCACATCTGATAAAGGACTAATATCTAAAATACATAAAGAAATTGGACATCAAAAAAACAAATAATCCAATTAATAATTTGGTAAAGAATTCTCAATAGAGGGATCCCAAATGTCTGAGAAACCCTTAATGTTGAACATCCTTAGCCATCAGGGAAATGCAAATCAAAGCTACTTTGAGATTCCATTCTGTCAGAATGACTAAGATCAATGACATAAGTGCCAGCTCATGCTAGTGGGGATATGAAGCATGCGGAACAATCCTCCATTTCTGGTAGGTGTGCAAACTAGTCCAGTCACTATGGAAATCAATATGGTAATTCATCAGAAAATTGAGAATTGATGTGCCTTAAGACCTGGATAGACCACTCTTGGGCATATACCCAAAGAACACTCTATCCTACCACAAACTGACTTGCTGAACTATGTTCATTGTGGTTTTATTCATAATAGCCAGAAATTGGAAACAAGCTAGAGGTCACTTAACCAAAAATGAATAAAGAAAATGTGGTACATTTACAAAATGGAGTATTACAGAGCTTGTATTTAATGGCATCATGAAATTGTAGAAAAATGGATCTAAAAAAATCAACCTGAGAGGGGAAATCCAGACACAGAAAGACAAATATGGTATGTATTCACTTTTAAGATGATATTAGTCATTAAGTAAATGATAACCAAGCTACAATCCATAGACCCAGAGAGGTTAGATAAAGTGGAAGTCTCTAGAGGGGACACATGCATCTCCCATGGAAGGGACAACAGATTTTGTGGCTGAACTGGAGTGGTTGGACACAAGAATAGGATCAGGTGATGGGGAGAGAGAGAGGGTAGGATAGAAGGAGAGTGCAAGGAGAAACGGCTGGAATTGGGGGTATTTGGGAATGGTGTGGAAACCTAGTGCAGTGGAAACTTCCTGGAAAGTATGAAGGTAAGCCTAGTTAGGACTCCTAGTAGTGGAGGACAGAGTCTCAATTGACCGTTTCTTATAGCCATACAAGATTTCCAGTCTTCCAGTAGTAGGATCTGGGTGCATTCCATTGAATTGTTGGCCTAGAGCATCTCATAGAGATCCCCAAAGAATACAGACTGACGCTAGGACAGAGGGTTGCTCTCTGCAAACTGACAGTGGGGCCCCATTGCTGAGGACAATATCCAGATAGATCATTAACCATAAAGTGGTAGAGCTGGTGCCTTCATGGACTCTTCATCCCTATGTTCTAGTTTCTTTTGGGGCAGGAAGGTACACTCCAGGCTACAGAAAGAGAAACCTGAACAACAACCCAGCCACGAAACTTTTGTTGTACAATCTTTCCTGCCTGCAAGATGTCCTAGAGCCATCATGGCACAGAACTTGTGGGAGTGGCCAACCAATATCTGATTTAACTTGAGGCCAGTCCATAAGAGAGAGCCCATGTCAAACACTGTTTGGATGTCCAGGAACCAGAGACAAGATAGTCCAGAGACCATAGAGTAGAACCAAACACATCTGTTTTTTTTTTTTTTTTAAATCAATGAAATTATTCCTAATGATATATTTTATACTCATAGTTCAATTTCTGGTCCAGTCCTCACCAGAGAGGCTTCTCCTGGCAGCAGGTGGGAGCCAATGCAGAGACCACAGCCAGACATTATACAGAGAGCAATCCTATACTGGAGTTCTCCATCTGAACCTTCCCCCTTAGAGATCTCGGAAGCTTATGGAAAAGGTGGCAGAAAGATTGTAGGAGTCAGAAAGGATGGAGTACACCAGGAGACTACATGCCACTGAATCAAATAAGCAGAGCTCACAGGGACTTAAGTAGCAAGCATTGGAGCCTGCATGGGTCTACACTAGGTCCTCCACATTTATGTTGTAACTGTTAGCTTGGTGTTTTCATGGGACTCCTAACTGGGAGTGGATCTGTCTTTGACTCTTTTGCCTGCTCTTTGGAGTCTTTCCCTCCTTTGGGTTGCCTTATTCAGCCCTAATGTGAGGGGGTTTGCCTTGTCTTATTGTCTTTTGTTTTGTCATGTTTGGTTGTTGTCTCTTGGAAGCCTGCTCTTTTCTGATGGAAGATGGAGAGGAAGTGGGTCTGAGGGAGAGGGGAGGTGCTAGGGAAAGCTGAGAGGAGTGGAGGGAGGGGAAAATGTGTGGAAGATTATTGTATGAGAGAAGAATCTATTCTCAATAAAAACTAAAGAAGGGGGAGGAAGGGAAGGAGGGGTCCAGGGAGGGAGGAAGGAAGGAAAAAAGGGAGGGAGAGGAGCAAGCCAGGAAGCAGCATCCCTCGATGGCCTCTGCATCAGTTTTTGCCTCCAGGTCACTACCCTGCTTAAGTTCCTGCCTAACTTCCTTAGCTGAAATAAACCCTACCCCAGCCCCCCCAAAAAAGAAAATCACTTTCATTGAGTTTTCTGTTTTTCCTCTACTCCCAAGATCACCACAGTCAGTCAGTTTTGTTGATCTCCCCAGTATTATAGGTAGGCAAGAAGTAGGTGGGCCTATTGCAGTGTGTTCTGCACATTTGGGGAACTTTGGGGCTCACTCACTATGTTCTCATTTTTCTGTTTTTTATTGGGGGGAGGGGGATTTTAAGACAGGGTTTCACTAAGTAGCCCTGTATATCCAGGAATTCATTTGGGAGACCAAGCTGGCCTCCAATTCAGAGATCTACTTGCAAATGCTTCCCAAGTGTTGGGATTAAAAGCATGTGCCACCACCACCTGACCAACCTCGATTTTTTTTTATGGGGAGAGCAATGGACTGAAGGACTCTGTCTTCATACTGATCTGTGTCACCTTAGGTGGGAGTGAAACAGCTAAAGTGAAATTTTTAAAAGCATCTATTCTCCGTGGCTTGGGAAATGTTTGAATGAGTAAAATATTGCTGTTTAAGCAGAAGGACATAAGTTCTGGTCCCCAGTACCCATTTAAAGCTAGGTATGGCATCATATCCATCTATAAGCCCAGCACTGAGCAGCAGAAACAGGCAAATCCTCAAGGCTCACTGGCCAACATACCTAGCTGAATGATGGGCTTTGGTTCAGTGAGAGACCTTGTCTCAAAATGTAAGATGAATAAACAATAGAGAAAGATGCCTGATGCTGACCTCTGAATACCCATACATCCATGGGAAAGTATACTAGCACACACAGGAATACAACACACATGTATACTACCAGAGAGAGAGAGAGAGAGAGAGAGAGAGAGAGAGAGAGAGAGAGAGACATTTACACATCAATTTTCTAATTTTTTGCCCTAATAGTATACTGGACTTTCTCTATGGGACTGCCAGACTCCTACAAAAGCAGTCTTTCCCAGGGGTTATTATCAAGGTCAATATGTTGTGGGAAGGAATGGTAAAAAAATTAAATAATAATAATGATTTTAAACAGCAGCTTCTGTTTTGCCATCTTGTTAATAGCAGTATCTCTAGCCTCATGTTCAAACCATCATAATCTCAGTGATTTTGATGAAAACACTCTTCTCTTGAGTGATCACTGATTTACCTCCCTTTATTTGAGTATCCAATAGCTCTAATGCTACCATTGCTTGGGGGAAATTGCTAGGTTGAAACAAGTGCTTGAAGTTATAGTAATAGCCACAAAGTCTCTGTCTTTTTTTTTTTTTTGGTTTTTTGTTTGTTTATTTTTTTCTCTGTCTTTATATTTATAAAGGATTTTTTTCTTTGCTTTCTCTCCTTTCCTTCTAGTCTATCACACCACATCTTCATTGACCTTGTGTTTACCTTATCAAGGGATTACTAGATATCATTTTGATAAAGCAGAGAAATGATTCTAAATTCAATAGGATGCACATTGGAAAATGTCATCTATAAAATCAAGCCCACATTCCTGAAGATGGCACATATCTAGCTGCTGTTTGCTTCTCTAGCCTTATCCAGCGATATCCTTGCAATGAAAGCCATACCATAAAATCTACAGGAAGCATCCTGTTATTTCTCATACCTAAGTTGACTTTACATATTCGTCTTCTCTGTGGTAAATGTTCTCTCCCATCTAAACTGGCTGAAAATATCCTTCTCATTCCCCACATCCCAGCTATACACCTTCTCTGTAGAAGGTTCTAGACATCACTGGGAAAGCACTCTTCCACCGCTCACTGAAGTTCTTCTGTCACCATAGCCATATTTTTTTCTTACTCTGCCATCAATTCTGGATTTTTCTTGTCTTTTTATATCATAAGCCATCATAACACATATTTATGTAACAGACTTTCAAGAATGAGTAAGTGAGTGAGTGAGTGAGTGAGTGAATGAGTGAACAAATGCTTCTATTTCTTTTGAGCTGAGTAAAATTCAAAGTCATTTAGGCCTTTATTCCTGAGGCCTGGAGAGCTGGCAACTTTGCATCATCATTATTAAAGTCACGTAGGTTATCTGATTCCATGCAGAGAAAATTAAAATAACAGAAGCAAAGATCTTATCCGTTAGGAAATGTGTGTAGTGCTGACACTCTGATATTTATCTTGCTCACTCCTAATTTCTTCAGATCCCTCACATCAGAGTAGTTAAGATCTTCCTTTTTCTTATCTCCGAATAAATTAAATTTCTGATTAGTGCCAAAGGAAACTTTTGCACAAAGAAAGTCTTTTTAAATGAGAAAATTCTTACAGGGCTGATTTCAGAGGTGGGTCCTTAACTGCAATGGGACACTTGTGTCACTGACCTTTAAATTCAGTAAACCTCACCCTCCTACCAAGTGATGATGTGGGGGTTGTGGGCATCCTGCCAAACGCCTTCCCTATCCAGTCCAGATCTCCAAGGATAAAGAGGAGAGCAATTGATTTTAACCATTCAAATTATCATTACACAGTCATAACTGATCATGCTTGCTCTCACACACTTAACCGGCTCTATATTTCTGTGGTCAAATCACTTGTGGATCAAGGAATAGTTAAAATATTTAGAAGAAATAAATGCTATTTATGGGAGGCATAGTGATAGGTTAGTGTGGCCATATTAAATATAATGTTTTTTCTAGGGGAAACTCACAACTATAGAGGGGAAGATGACCAAGAAAGAGGTATCTTTAGAAAAATGGGATTTCCAGCCTAGATGCCCCTCAACTGAAGAATGGATAGAGAAAATGTGGTACATTTACACAATGGAGTACTACTCAGCAGAAAAAAACAATGGAATCTTGAAATTTGCAGGAAAACGGATGGAACTAGAAGAAACCATTCTGAGCAAGGTAACCCAATCACAAAAGGGCAAACATGGTATGTACTCACTCATATGTGGATTTTAGACATAAAGGATTACCAACCTACAATCCACACTGCCAGAGAAGCTAGTAAACAAGGAGGACCCTAAGAGAGACATACATGGTCCACTGGAGAAGGGGACAGGGTCAAGATCTCCTGAGTAAATTGGGAGCACAGGAAGAGGTGGGAGGGAGCTAGGAGAATGAGAAGGGGAGAAGAGGAGGGGTGAGGAGGACATGAGGGAGCAGAAAGATTGAGTCAGAGGAAAAATAGAAGATAACAAGAATGGAGATACCATAATAGAGGAAGACCTTTTAGGTTTACAGAGAAATCAGGCACTAGGGAAATGTCTGGAAGATCTACAAAGATGACACCAGCCAACAATCTAAGCAACAGAGGAGAGGCTACCTTAAATGCCCTCCCCTGATAACAAGATTGATGACTGTGTCTGCTTCTACTTCTACTAGCTGCTGGATGAAGGCATATAAGACAAATAATCACTGAATTGAACAGGAATCCAGGTGCAGAGAAGAATGAGTGATGAGGAAAAAGGTCCAGACCAGGCTGGTGAAACCCACAGAAACAGCTGACCTGAACAACGGGGAACTCTTGATCCCTAGACTGATAGCTGGAATACCAGTATGGGACTGATCCTGACCCAGGAACATGGGTTTCAGTGAGGAAACCTCAGAAATCTATGGGACCTCCTGTAGTAGTTCAGTACTTATCCCTAGCATAGGTGTGGACTTTGGAGCTCATTCCACATAGAGGAATACTCCCTGAGCCAAGACATATGGGGGTGGGCCTAGGCCCTATCCCAAAGGACATGATAGAATCTGATGACACCCTATGGAAGGCCTCACCATCCGGGGGGCACAGAAAGGATATGTGATAAGTAGGGTTTTAGTTTGGGGGGGTGGTAGGGGAGGAGGGGAGGGAGAGGGAACTGGGATTGTCATGTAAAACAATCCTGTTTCTAATTCAAATAAAATAATCTGCAAAAAAAAAAAAAGAAAGAAAGAAAAATAGGCTTTCAAAGTTGGAGTGGTCTGAATGAGAATGGCCCTGAGAGGCTTACAAATTTAAGAGCTTGGTTCCCAGTTGGTGGGCTATTTAGGAAAGATTGGGAGGTATGGCCTTGTTGTTCAAGGAGGTGTGTCACTGGGGCTAGGCTTTGAGGTTTCAAAAGCCCACACTAAGTCCAGTCTCCCTTTCTCTGCTTCCTACCTACAGACCAGGATATAAGCTCTCAGGTCCTGTTCCAGTGGTATGCTTGCCTGCCTGCCACTATGCTGCCTACTATGTACCAACCCTCTGAAACTATAAGCAAGCCCCCAGTTGGATGCTTTCTTCCATAAATTGTCTTGATCATGGAGTCTCTTCACAGCAGAATAGTAACTAAGACACAAGTGATATATTGATAGATAATTTCTTTCTGCCTTGGTCTTCAAGCACTGAACAAATTATTTCTCCCTAGGTCTGGAGACTTAGGGTTTATCAAGCACCAAATATAAAAGATCTTGGTAGTAATACTTACATCTTGGTGACAAATAGCTGTCTAATTAGACTTGAGGCCTGCTCAAGTCTATGGGGGGAGATTCATGCCTGGTACTATGAACTGAGCCAGCTATCATTAGCTTGAGAAATCATAGTCCCATGAGAAAAACTGACTACTGCCATTTTATACTTTCTAACTGTTCTAAATTCATATTCTTATACCCATAGATAGATGTATCTCTCAACCCTCATCAAAAAAAAAAAAAAAAAAACCAGCTCCATTTTGCAACAGATGGAGGCTACAACAGAGTTCCACAACTTAACAAAATGTAAATAAGTGACCATGGGAAGAAGTCTCAATGGACACTTCTACAATACAACCCTTATACCTAAGGCTCAGGGAACATAACAGAATATGAGGCAGAAAGATTTTAAGATCCAGAGGACCAGGATCCCTAATGCATGAAGGTGCCTTCTAGATGTGATATAGAAGTTACACTAATGAAATCTCATCAGTGTAATTACCTATAAAGACCCATAATGAGATTCCGCCGCCGAAGACTGACCTGGAACTAGGTGAGTGAGCTCCTGCCCGCTCCCGACCCCAGACCAGAACACCCCACCACCCCCATCCCACCACCCCCGCCTGAGCCTGCCGGCTTGGGCCAGACACGCCCAGAGAGGGAGGAGCCCTCTGCCCCACCAATCTGCTAGCACTCCATTCTTACATTCCGCCGCCGCAGACTGGCCTGGAACTAGGTGAGTGAGCTCCTGCCCGCTCCCGACCCCAGACCAGAACACCCCACCACCCCCATCCCACCACCCCCTCCTGAGCCTGCCGGCTTGGGCCAGACACGCCCAGAGAGGGAGGAGCCCTCTGCCCCACCAATCTGCTAGCACCCCATTCTTACATTCCGCCGCCGCAGACTGACCTGGAACTAGGTGAGTGAGCTCCTGCCCGCTCCCGACTCCAGGCCAGAACACCCCACCACCCCCATCCCACCACCCCCTCCTGAGCCTGCCGGCTTGGGCCAGACACGCCCAGAGAGGGAGGAGCCCTCTGCCCCACCAATCTGCTAGCACTCCATTCTTACATTCCGCCGCCGCAGACTGGCCTGGAACTAGGTGAGTGAGCTCCTGCCCGCTCCCGACCCCAGACCAGAACACCCCACCACCCCCATCCCACCACCCCCTCCTGAGCCTGCCGGCTTGGGCCAGACACGCCCAGAGAGGGAGGAGCCCTCTGCCCCACCAATCTGCTAGCACTCCATTCTTACATTCCGCCGCCGAAGACTGACCTGGAACTAGGTGAGTGAGCTCCTGCCCGCTCCCGACCCCAGACCAGAACACCCCACCACCCCCATCCCACCACCCCCGCCTGAGCCTGCCGGCTTGGGCCAGACACGCCCAGAGAGGGAGGAGCCCCCTGCCCCACCAATCTGCTAGCACCCCATTCTTACATTCCGCCGCCGCAGACTGACCTGGAACTAGGTGAGTGAGCTCCTGCCCGCTCCCGACTCCAGGCCAGAACACCCCACCACCCCCATCCCACCACCCCCTCCTGAGCCTGCCGGCTTGGGCCAGACAAGCCCAGGCAGGGAGGAGCTCCCTGTGCCCCAAATCTGGTAGCACCCCACTCTTCCATTCCGCCGAACGACCAAGAAACTAGGAACTAGCGAGGAGACCACCAGGAGCGTCGAGATCATCTAGAGTTGTGGACATCGAATTCCTAGCCCCCACACACCACTGGGCCACAAGAGGAGATAGAGAGAACCCACCCGCACCCACTAAAAGGATATGGGGAGAAGACAGAATAAGATTTCACTCAACAACACAAAGACCAACATGACACCACCAGAACCTAGGGACTCCACTCCGGCAAGAGCTGAAAAGCCCAACACAGAGCATGAAGATGAGATGGACCTCAAAAATTATCTCAGCAAGTTGATAGAGACCTTTAAAGAGGAAACAAGAAAATCCCTTAAAGAAATAGAAGAGAAAACAAACAAAAAATTAAATGAATTGGAGGAAAAGACAAACCAAAAAATTCAAGAAATAAATAAATCTCTTAAAGAATCCAAAGAAAGCCAAGAAAAAACATCCAAGCAAGTGAAGGAAGCTCTTGAAATAGTTCAAAACATGAAAGCTGAAATACACACAATAAAGAAAACACAGAATGAGACCATGTTGGAAATGGAAAGGTTGGATAAACGATCAGGAACTAAAGATGTAAGTGTATCCAACAGGATTCAAGAGATGGAAGAGAGAATCTCAGCCACTGAAGACTCGCTAGAGGATATACATTCATCCACCAAAGAGAACCTCAAGTCCAACAAAACCCTAACACAAAATATCCAGGAAATATGGGACACCGTAAAAAGGCCAAACCTAAGAATAATAGGTGTAGAAGAAGGTGAAGAAATACTGCTCAAAGGTACAGAAAACATATTCAACAAAATCATAGAAGAAAACTTCCCCAACCTACAGAAGGATATGCCTATGAAAGTACAAGAAGCTTACAGGACACCAAACAGACTGGACCACAAAAAGAAGTCGCCCCGACACATAATAATCAAAACACCAAATCTACAGAATAAAGAGAAAATATTAAGAGCAGCAAAGGAAAAAGGCCAAGTAACATATAAAGGCAAACCAATCAGAATCACACCCGACTTCTCAATGGAAACTCTGAAAGCCAGAAGGTCTTGGATAGATACCCTACAAGCACTAAGGGAGCATGGATGTCAACCCAGACTACTGTACCCAGCAAAACTTTCAATCACTATAGATGGAGAAAACAAGATATTCCACGACAAAAACAGATTTAAACAATACATATCAACAAATCCAGCACTACAGAAGGCTCTGGAAGGAAAACTCCAACCCAACGAACATAACTACACTCACAAAAACACTGTCAGTAGTTAATCGAATTTCACCAAACACAAAAAGAAACAGAAGGGCAAAATCCACACGCAATGATACCACCAACAATAAATCCAAAACTAAGAAGAACCAATGAACAATGGACGTTAATATCCCTGAATGTCAATGGTCTTAACTTACCCATAAAAAGATACAGGCTAACAGAATGGATACGAAGACAGAATCCATCCTTCTGCTGTTTACAAGAAACACACCTCAAATTCAAAGACAGGCGATACCTCAGAGTAAAAGGATGGGAAAAGATTTTCCAATCAAATGGGCTCAAGAAACAAGCTGGGGTAGCAATACTAATATCTAACAAATTAGACTTTAAACTGAAAGCAATCAAAAGAGATAAAGAAGGGCATTTCATACTCATCACAGGAAAAGTCCATCAAGACGAAGTCTCAATCCTGAACATCTATGCCCCTAATACAAAAGCATCCACTTTTGTAAAAGAAACATTACTAAAGCTCAAACCACACATAAAACCACACACACTTATAGTAGGAGACTTCAACACCCCCCTTATACCACTGGACAGAACTACTAGACAGAAACTTAACAAAGAAACAAAGGATCTGAAAGAAGTTATGACACAACTGGGTTTAACAGATATCTATAGAACATTCCATCCAAACACAAAAGAATATACCTTCTTCTCAGCGCCACATGGAACCTTCTCAAAAATTGACCACATAGTTGGCAGCAAAGCAAACCTCCACAGGTACAAAAGTATTGAAATAACCCCCTGTATCTTATCAGACCACCATGCATTAAAGCTAGAATTCAACAGCAATACGAATTGCAGAAAACCTACATTTACGTGGAAAATGAATAACTCCCAATTGCACCATTCCTTGGTTGAGGAAGAAATAAAAAAAGAAATCAAAGACTTTCTAGAATTTAATGAGAATGTAGACACAACATACCCGAACTTATGGGACACCCTGAAAGCAGTGCTAAGAGGGAAGTTCATAGCACTAAGTGCTCACATGAAGAAACTGGAGGAAAGTCACATTAGAGAATTGACAGAACAACTGAAAGCTTTAGAGCAAGAGGAAGCAAACTCACCAAGGAGGAGTAGACGCCAGGAAATAATCAACCTGAGAGCCGAAATCAACAAAGTAGAAACTAGGAAAACAGTACAAAGAATCAATGAAACAAAGAGTTGGTTCTTTGAGAAGATCAACAAGATAGACAAGCCTCTAGCCAAACTAACCAAAAGGCAGAGAGAGAGCATGCTAATTAACAAAATCAGAAATGAAAAGGGAGACATAACAACGGACACTGAGGAAATCCAGAGAATCTTTAGGTCATACTTTGAAAACCTGTATTCCACAAAATTGGAAAACCTAAAGGAAATGGACAACTTTCTGGATAAATATCACTTACCAAAATTAAATCAAGATCAGATAGACAGTTTAAATCGAACTATAACCCCTAATGAGATAGAAGCAGTAATCAAAAGCCTCCCAACCAAAAAAAGCCCAGGGCCAGATGGCTTCACTGCAGAATTCTACCAGAAATTCAAACAAGAGCTAATTCCAGTACTCCTCAAACTGTTCCACACAATAGAAGCAGATGGGATATTGCCAAACTCTTTCTATGAGGCTACAATCACTTTGATACCCAAGCCTCACAAAGATATGACTAAGAAAGAGAACTACAGACCGATATCCCTCATGAACATCGATGCTAAAATACTCAACAAAATATTGGCCAACCGAATACAAGAACATATCAGAAAAATCATCCACCATGATCAAGTAGGCTTTATCCCAGGGATGCAAGGATGGTTCAACATACGAAAATCCATCAATGTAATCCACTATATAAACAAACTTAAAAAGAAAAACCACATGATCATCTCACTAGATGCTGAAAAAGCCTTTGACAAAATCCAACATCCCTTCATGATAAAGATCTTGGAGAGAACAGGAATAACAGGAACATATCTAAACATGATCAAGGCAATATATACCAAACCAATAGCCAACATCAAAGTAAATGGAGAGAAACTCAAAGCGTTTCCTCTAAAATCAGGAACAAGACAAGGCTGTCCACTCTCTCCATATCTCTTCAATATTGTACTTGAAGTTCTGGCTATAGCAATAAGACAAGAAAAGGGGATCAAAGGGATACAAATTGGAAAGGATGAAGTAAAACTTTCACTATTTGCAGACGACATGATAGTCTACATTAGTGACCCGAAAAACTCTACCAGGGAACTCCTACGGCTGATAAACACCTTCAGCAAGGTAGCAGGATACAAAATTAACTCAAAAAAATCAGTAGCCCTACTATACACAGATGATAAATCCAATGAGAAAGAAATCAGGGAAACATCACCTTTCACAATATCCACAAGCAACATAAAATACCTGGGGGTAACACTAACCAAAAAAGTGAAAGACCTGTACAATAAGAACTTTGAGACCTTAAAGAAAGAAATTAAAGAAGATACCAGAAAATGGAAAGATCTCCCATGCTCATGGATAGGTAGAATTAACATAGTAAAAATGGCAATCCTGCCAAAAGCAATCTACAGATTCAATGCAATCCCCATCAAAATCCCAACACAGTTTTTCACAGACATTGAAAGAACAATACTCAACTTTATATGGAAAAATAAAAAGCCCAGGATAGCCAAAACAACTCTTTACAATAAAGGATCTTCTGGAGGCATCACCATCCCCGACTTCAAGCTCTACTATAGAGCCATAGTTCTGAAAACAGCTTGGTATTGGCACAAAAATAGACTGATAGACCAATGGAATCGAATTGAAAACCCTGATATCGACCCACGCACCTATGGATACCTTATTTTTGACAAAGGTGCTAAATCTATACAATGGAAAAAAGACAGCATCTTCAACAAATGGTGCTGGCACAATTGGATGCGGACATGCAGAAAATTACAGATAGATCCATACCTGTCACCATGCACAAAACTTAAGTGCAAATGGATCAAAGATCTCAGCATAAATCCAACCACACTGAATCTTCTAGAAGAGAAAGTGGGAACAACCCTTGAACAAATTGGCACAGGAGACCACTTCCTGAACATTACGCCAGAAGCACAGACATTGAGGTCTGCAATTAATAAATGGGACCTACTGAAACTGAGAAGCTTCTGCAAGGCAAAGGAAACAGTCAGTAGGATAAAACGACCACCCACAGAATGGGAAAAGATCTTCACCGATCCCACATCTGACAGAGGACTGATTTCCAAAATATATAAGGAGCTCAAGAAGCTAGCCACCAAAACACCAAACAACGAAATTAAAAAGTGGGGTGCAGAACTAAATAGGGAATTCTCAACAGAGGAATCTGAAATGGCTGAAAGACACTTAAAAAAGTGCTCAAAATCATTGGCCATCAGAGAAATGCAACTCAAAACAACTCTGAGATACCATCTCACGCCTGTCAGAATGGCTAAAATAAAAAACACCAATGACAATCTATGCTGGAGAGGATGTGGAGAAAAAGGAACACTCCTCCATTGCTGGTGGGAGTGCGATCTTGTAAGACCACTCTGGAAATCAGTATGGCGGTTGCTCAGAAAAATGGGAATCAGTGTACCTCAAGATCCAGCCATTCCTCTCTTGGGTATATACCCAAATAGGGCATGTACTTACAACAAGGACATATGTTCAACCATGTTCATAGCAGCATTGTTTGTAATAGCCAGAACCTGGAAACAACCTAGATGCCCCTCAATTGAAGAATGGATTGAGAAAATGTGGTACATTTATACAATGGAGTACTACTCAGCAGAAAAAAGCAATGGAATCTTGAAATTCGCAGGCAAATGGATGGAACTAGAGGAAACCATCCTGAGTGAGGTAACCCAGTCACAAAAAGACAAGCAAGGTATGTACTCACTGATATATGAATTTTAGACATAGAACAAAAGACTACCAGTATATAATGCTCTTCACCAAAGAAACTAGGAAACATGAAGGACTCTAAGGGTTAAATGGTCCCCAGGAATGGAAATGGCATGAACTCCCGAACTAATTGGGGGCATGAGGGTGGGGGGGGGAAGGAGCTGCTACAATAAGAGCAAGAGAAGAGGAGAAGAGGAGAGGAAATGGAGGGGCAGAAACATTGAGTTGGGGGAAGAATAGAGGAAAGAGAGCAAGATGAGAGAAACGATATCAGAGGGAGCCACTGTAGGCCCGAGAAGGGATCAGGAACCAGGGAGATCTCCAGAGACCTACAAGGATGACACGATCTGACAATCCAGGCAATGGTGGAGAGGATAACCTAAAAACCCTCCCCCTAAAATGAGATTGATGACTTCTCTTTATGCCATCCTAGAGCCCTCACCCAGTGGCTGATGGAAACAGAGACAGACATCCACAGATATACAATGAGCCGAAATCGGGAATTTAGTTGAAGAGAGGGAGGAATGAAGAACGAAGGGGTCTGTACTAGGATGGAGAAACCCACAGGAACTGTTGGCCTGAACAAGGGAGAGCACATCGACCCCAGATGCTGTCCAGGAGGCCTGTACAAGACTGATCCAGACCCCAGAACATAGATGTCAATAAGGAGGCCTCTGCACTCCAGGGAGCCTCTGGTAGTGGATTAGTATTTTTCCCTGGTGCAAAAAGGGACTTTGAGAGCCCATCCCATATGAAGGGTTACACTCTGGCCCTGGACACATGGGGAAGGGCCCAGGATCAGCATAGGAAGACTTGGTGGACTTTGCTGAGCTCCCGTTGAGGGCCCTACCCTGCCTGGGGAGTAGTGGGTGGATGGGGTTGGGGGGATGGGCTGGGGGTGGGGGAGAAAGTTTGGGGGTGAGGGGAGGGAGAGGGAGAAGGGACTTGAAATAAGCTTGTTCCCTATCTAGAACTAATAAAATAAAATAAATTAAAAAAAAAAAAAAAAAAAAAAAAAAAAGACCCATAATGATATCACCAGTGGATATGGCCTCATGATACAACCAGAGGCATTGTTATCTACATAAACATCTGATTATTAAGGACATGATGAAGGAATTTTCCCCATGAAACGAAGTTCCTACCAGATTCCAATAAAGAAAACCAGCAGTTTAAAACAGTCACACTTACGAACACTCCTATAGGCCAAGCAAATCATTTAGAAAATCTGTTTATAGCTCATCCTTTCTGTGAGTCTAGTAATGGTCAAATAAGTTAACCTGTGTCTATGGTTCCCAAGTTAAAGAAGTCTATTCATATGTAGAGAGGGGGACATTCAAAAATACAGTGAATAAACTAGATAGAAATAGGTCTGACTTTAATATCTTGGCAGCATCAGACAGGGTTGCTGTCTCCACAACAGTTGTACTAGCAAACTTCTGGTATTTAAACTCAAACCAAGGTCCCTCAGTCTCAGAAGTGTGGGCACTTTGGACTGACTAATACTTGTCATTAGAGCTTCCCTATGCAACAAGGATACTTAGTATCATCTCAGGCAAAGGTCGGTATGTGTGCCCACATCTAAACACACATATCCATGCATCCTTGGGTATGCCAGAAGGATCTCAGACAGAGAGGTTAGGCAAATGCCCTTCACTGAGAATAAGACAAAATCCAACTCTAATTTGAGCACTTCCAGAAAATAATAGTGAGAATCACTACTCTATCCACTAACCAAGGAACACTTCAAGTTCAAACTTGGGTTTATTAAGTCAAACTTCCAGGGGAGGTATGTCAGCACTTGATAAAGCATTTCTGCACTTTGTGGGACATTAACATTCATTCTAGTTACTCTGAAAAAATAAATGTTTCCATGATTGTTAAATGTAACTCAAGCTAACAGGGGAAGAAATGGGCCTATGTTCTTAAAACCATTTTGAATCTATGTCAAATTGGGCTCAATTGTTTGTTGATACTTTCACTCGTTGCTCTCTAGGGCTATTTCAACAGGAAGAGAAAGAAGTTACAGAGAAAGCCCATGTGATGCCTGCACCAGCATGAGCCCCTACCAGGCTTTGTACAAGACATGGAGAAGGAGATGGGACAATTTCCTGTCACTATTTCTGTCACCTAAACATGAATCTCATGCTCTTCAAGACTCTGCAGTGGCATAATTCAAATAGCTGCCATGGAAATGACAAGTTAAAGGCATTTGGTTAAGGGCACACATCATTGCTGTTCTGTCCTCAGTCTAATTTAAAGAGGCAAGGTAAGGGGAAAGGCCAGAGAATAGTTAACTACCAAGTACTGGACAGAAAAATACATACTTCACAAAGGGACCAGAGGTGAGTTTATCCCTGATACATTACTTATTGGGAGTATATAAGTAATAAATAACTAAATTTTACCCTTTGCTCATTAATTATCTATCAACCTGTCCTGGTCACAGGATGCTAACATATTTGGCCTGATGTTATTCTTGGTGTATTTGTGAAGGTGTTTCTAAAGAATATTGACATCTACTCAGACTGAGTAGAGAAAATTGTCCTCTCTAGTGCACAGCCTGCCTGGTCCAATCGTATGAAGACCTGACTAGAAAGAATACTTAGAGAAAGGAATGTTTTGTTAGGAAAATGGTCTTTTCTGGCTTTAATCTCACACTTACACTACTGGCTTTCCAAAACTTAGGTCTTTACATTTGCACTGGAACTTATACCCATGGCTGCCCTGGTAGCCAGCTTGCTCATTCTAGACTTTGGAATTTCTCTTCTTTTTTATTGTTTTGGATTTCTTTGGGGATTGTAGGAAATGAATTTGGAGGGTCTTGTATCTAAACATGAACTGTGCCAGTGAGCTACACCTCCATATACATTTCTCACCCTCAGTAATTGCAAAACCAACAACTATATGAACTAATCTCTCTCTCTTTCTCTCTCTCACACACATAAACGTATGATTATAAGAGACTTTTCTGTTTAGCCACCTGTACACAGTAGATGTGCAATTCATGTCAATTTTCTTCCTAACACCTTATTTCCTGTGGAATACACAACAAAGCTCACACAAACTCTTGTGCAAAGCAACATCACTCTACTTGATTCACATTCTGATCAGCATAAATCTTGCTAGAAAGAAGAAATTTTTTCAGTCAGGATTGAAACATCCAGATTCCAAGATATTTTGGTGCCCAGAAAATGGGAAAATCTCTAGTCAAAATTGACATTCACATTAGCTAACTACCTATCCATATCCAGAAACAGCAGCTTCCATGTTAAGCATCATTCTCCAGAAAGTTCAGATATTCTGGTACCTAAGCATCTACCTCCTCAGTATCCTCGACATCCAATCCTATATTGCATCATAGTCAAGTCATAAAGCCTCTTCATCTGCAGCTGCTCCAGCAGAGACACATGCATAGAAAACTACTCTATATATCTATTTATCAACTATCTTGACAAACTTTCTAAAGATTATTGATCTATCATTTAGATTGTGAAGTATTACAAGAAAAGGACTTTTTATTTCTGTGACTAACTTTGGCTTTTAGTGAACTTAATTCTGAAAACCACCTCCTAGCAGAACTTTGAGGTAAAAATAAATTGGAATGACTTTTTATTTTTTTATATTTTCAAAAAATTAAAATAAAATTACAACATTGACCCCTCCCCATTTCTCCTTCAGTTCTTCCCATGCACCACTTTAGCTCTACTGCAAATCCATGGCTTGATATACATGATTTTAATGCTGGCAACTTGTGATTGGATAACAACAATCATAGTAGAAGGGGGGACAGAAAACTTGTAAGACACAAAAGGAACAGGAAGTTTGCTGTGAGATTTTATCTTCTCACAAAGTCTCATCAACATGGCTGCCTAAACAAGATCTGAACAAGGATGGTAACAACAGACATGTTAACATAAAAGGGAGAAAACTCTCAATGCCTAAATCCTAAATGAAGAATTATAGATAATTAAGGAATGTTGAGATTGGGAGAAATAGTTTTGCCAAGGCAAAATACCCCAAATTTGTATTCACATTTGAAGATTTAAAGAAAACCGCATTTTAATCTCATTCTTCATGGCTCAATACAAATGAAAATGCATAAGTATAGCCTTGAACTTTATAGTATGTATGCACCTGAAAGCACAGAGATATGTTCATGTAGATGATGGTGAATATAACTATGCTGAACAATTAGAAGAAAACTGCAGAAATTACTTGTTTAACATATTGGTGAGAAACAAAATATGTAAGATCAAAGATCATGAATGATGTTCTTGTGTTTCTTTTTTTTAAGTCTTTTTTATTTAAATTAGAAACAAGCCTGTTTTGCATGTCAATCCCAGTTCTCTCTCCCTCCTCACCTGCCCCCCCCCCACTGACTCCCTATCCCATCCCCCTTCTTCTCCCCAGGGAGAGTGAGGCCTTCCATGAGGGATCCTCAAAGTCTGTCATATCATTTGGAGCAGGGCCTAGACCCTTCCCAGGGTGTCTAGGCTGAGAGAGTATCCCTCTATGTGGAGTGGGCACCCAAGGTCCATTCATGTACTAGGGGAAAATACTGATCCACTACCAGAGGCCCCATAGATTTTCCAAACCTCCAAACTGACATCCATGTTCAGGGGGTCTGGAACACTACTATGCTGGTTTCCCAGCTATCAATCTGGGGTCCATGAGTTCCCACTTGTTCAGATCATCTGTTTCTGTGGGTCTCTCCAGCCTGGTCTGGACTCCTTTGCTCATCACTCCTCCCTATCTGCAACTGGATTCCAGGAGTTCAGCTCAGTATTTAGCTATGTGTATCTGCCTCTGCTTCCATCAGCTACTGGATGAAGGCTCCAGGATGAAATATAAGGTATTCATCAATCTTGTTATGTGGGAAGGGCATTTAAGGTAGCCTCTCCACTATTGCTTAGATTATTAGTTGGGGTCATCCTTGTAGATCTCTGGACATTTCCCTAGTGCCAGATTTCTCTGTAAACCTATAATGGCTCTATTATGGTATCTCTTTTCTTGTTCTCCCCTAATCTTCCCCTGACTCTTCCTGATCCCTCATGTTCTCCTTCCCCCTCCTCTTCTCCCCTTCTCTTTCTCCTAACTCCCTCTCCCCTCCCTCCATGCTCCCAATTTGCTCAGGAGATCTTGTCCCTTTCCCTTTCTCCAGGGGACCATGAATGTCTCTCTTAGGGTCCTTCTTGTTTCCCAGCTTCTCTGGCAGTGTGGATTGTAGGCTGGCAATCCTTTGCTCTATGTCTAAAATCCATATATGTGTGAGTACATACCATGTTTGTATTTTTGTGACTGGGTTACCTCACTCAGGATGGTTTCTTCTAGTTCTATCCATTTGCCTGCAAATTTCAAGATTCCATTCATTGTTTTTTTTTCTGCTGAGTAGTAACTCCATTGTGTAAATGTATCACATTGTCTTTATCCATTCTTCAGTTGAAGGGCATCTAGGTTGCTTCCAGGTTCTGGCTAGTACAAATAATGCTCCTATGAACATAGTTGAACAGATATCCTTGTTGTATTAATGTGCATCTTTTGGTCATATGCCTAAGAGTGAAATTGCTGGATGATGTTCTTAAATTAAAAAAAAAAAACTATGAGGCATGCCAAATAGGCCTCTTCATTGACATCCATGTTCAGGGGTCTGGATCAGTCCTGTACTGTCCTCCCAGACAGCATCTGGGGTCGATGTGCTCCCCCTTGTTCAGGCCAGCTGTTTCTGTGAGTTTCTCCAACCTGGTCCTCTTCACCAAAGAAACTAGGAAACATGAAGGACTCTAAGGGATAAATGAATGAACCCCAGGAATGGGAAGGGGCAGGAACTCCTGAGCTAATTGGGAGCATGAGGGTAGGAGAGAGGTAGCTGCCAGAATGAGAGCAGGAGAAGATGAGTGGAGGAGAGGAAATGGAGGAGCTGAATTACATCTTTCACAACACTCTGGAAAACTCCAGATCAGTTTGACAACTAAGACTGACAAACGAGGTAAAATTCCAAATAACATAAAGCTGACAGAACCAAAGTTTAAGTCATCTTGTCAGTATGAAACATGTTTTTATAGTATGTGATTGTGTGTGTGTGTGTGTGTGTGTGTGTGTGTGTGTGTGTGTGTGTGTGTGAGCGCGCGCACATGTAGACATGCAGGCACATGTGTATATAATTTTTAAATATTCTAATCCTGAATTGTAATTTTAAAAACCAGCAACTTCATCATATTTGCTGCATTTCTTCACATTAAAAGAACAAAAAACAGTTTTGATTCATAATAATGATAAGAAGCAGTGTTGTTTGTTGCTCAGTCCTAAGGGTTCCCTTTGTGGAGAAGGTAAGAAGACACAGACCTCGGGAGGCAGGAGAAAGAAAAACAGCAGACTCGTTTATTTAGCAATGGTTACAAATTTATATGCTCTCCCAGCACCCAGGAGTTCTTATCCATTGACGTTGAGTCATTGGCTAGACATGATCAGGACCTCTGACATCTCCTGTTCTAGGGCCTCAGGCAGGATCACATAGTTGCTGCTCACTGGTGGGGCAGGATCAGGACCACTGACAGCAACTGTCAGACTCCAGGTTGGCTCTCTGGACCTGGTAGGCCTTAACTTCCTATAGTTGTTCATTTAAAAGATAATAGGCAAAAATAAACATGCCAATTATGGCATTATCAATAGATATAATCTAGCATAGGCCAGCAGCATCTTGCCTGAAGTACCACACTCAGTTCTTAGCACCAAACTAATACTAATGTCATTTTAACAAGAACTATAGCTGCAGGTAGAGCCAGCTACAGGAAGGGGCAACTTTTTCCTCAGTCCTTGCTTCAATGCATTCAGTAGGTGGATAGAGAGGGCAACTCTATAGCTGAGCTGAGAGTCCTCCACCCCTCCTTTATTCAGAATGGTAACAGGAACTATTAGGAAGAAAATATGTCTAGAACCTTGGCTTTTGCAGTAAAATTACACATATCCGGACTTACTGTGCCATCAGGGTAGCTTTTACAACAGAAAAGAGATGACCTCTCAAGAAGAAATTGGTGGATGGAAGCTGAATTGCCAAAACACATGCTGTTGGTATATGTAATGAGAACCATTTAAGTTAATACAGGGAAACTGGATTAATAATTGCCATATATGTAGCTTTCTTTACAGTGACAAGAATGACTTTGGGAATTGATAAGACTTTCCAACATCTGGCTTTATTGTTTCATTTTCAGTCATATTGTTAAATAGTTAGTTGTAAGCAGGAATGGAGAATACTGGGGATGAACCCCTCCTATACGGTCAACATTGTATGAAATGTTGACTAGACGATCTAGACGATCAACAGACTAGACGATCAAGACTTTACTGGTCAGGTACCTCTCTGCATGGTACCTCTGACCCCAGGAAAACATGGTATCTTCCATTATTAATGTGTTACTATTAACCTGGCTCTGATAACCCTTAAAAGAATACCATACAGCAGGAAACCTTCTGATCAAGAACAGAGACAGCATTGTGCCCATCTATTCAACAGATAATCCAAACAAGACTGTCAATCACCTGATCATGACTATACCCCTCAGGAAATTGTAAAAATCCCTCAAGAAGTCTCCTAGGGTGTAGATTAGAACAGTGGTCTCTTTGGCCACAGTGGATACGCACCCCTTGAAAATATGCTTTACAACAAGTGATGCTTATCTTCTATGCTGTATTCTGTTTCCCATCTAAATACTTCCAATATATCAATAACAAAGGGGATGAGCAGAGCCCAAATTGAAAGCCCAGTGAAATGGTAGGGTTTTTATTTTTCTTCTTCTTTTTCATCCTTTTAGTCCTGGTAAGATATGGATTCACTTCTTAGGATGAGCCCACAGAATTCACTGCTTCTTTACAGAATGCAG
Organism: Cricetulus griseus; assembly: GCF_003668045.3. NCBI lineage: Eukaryota > Metazoa > Chordata > Mammalia > Rodentia > Cricetidae > Cricetulus > Cricetulus griseus. The sequence continues at coordinate 54,567,648 of NC_048595.1, read as the reverse complement.
GATATCCATTCCTTTCCTCATTACAAAAGTATATACTCAGGTCACTCATTTCTGCTCATTTGTATGCCCATCACATATTGCACCTGAGCTTACCAGATATAGCTGTTTTCAGCATATCAGCATATCACACTACACTTGTGTAGTGTGTCTGAATGTGTGCCCTTCTCACACATCCTTTGCTATAGCAAAAGACTCAGCTGGAAGAATGCTTGTCGTTATTTTTCTTAACTAATTTTCCTGAGTGTTCTGTGGCTATTTTCCATATAGATGACATATTCATTTGGGAAAATTTAGTATCTTTATCTTCCTTTGAGTACACTCAAGGCCAATTCAGTGGGATCATCATAACTATGTTCTGAAATAAGTTTTTTTTCTTTATTCCATGCTCCTGTCACTATGTGGTTAGGTCACAGTAGTTCTCACATTGGATTGAAACCCCTAAGTAGTAGGTCTCTTTGTTGTATGTTTTGTTTTGTGTTTTATTTAAGGTCTCACCATGAAGCTCTGATTGGCCTGAAACTCACTATGTGGACAGGTGGAACAAACTCACAGAACTTGGTTCAGCACCACACTCAGCCCAGGTCTCTTTGATTTTGAGGCACTTATTTTACATTTAAATTTCCTGAAGAGAAAATTCCGATGGCCACTCGCCTCCAATACATTGTAGACTGGATTTGCAGTCTTCTTTTCTGATCCTGCTCAACTTCCAACTCCATCTCCAGTTCACTATCTCCAGTTTATTTCAAGAAGGAAGCTCTGCTGTGCCTGCAAAGGAAACTCATGCCTGCACCAGAGTCCAGGAGCAAATTTGAAATAATGCTTGTAGAATGTGACTTCCACCTACCTAAAGAGTTTAAGAATCAGAAAAGGCATGCTATGTACAACTCTCAGGCTTTAAAACAAAAGGAGGTCACTCAAATGTTCAGGCTAGGGCTGGATAGATGGCTCAACCATTTCAGGCTAGGCTCACAACCAAAAATCAAATGTTCAGGCTTCAGAGAAGGGAGGCCTTTTCTATATATTCCTTGTGTTCATTCTTCTTCACATGGGTTAACTACCTTCAATCTATATTTATTTGCAGTTCAATTATATCCTTCATAATTGGTCATCAAACCTTAAAAAGGAAGAAGTTGGTTTGAGCTCAGATAGTATTCATCCAAACAAGATAAATTTGAACTAAGGGGCATGGCTCTCGTAAGATGGAACCTGTTGGAAGAGGTTCCTTTGATGATTGGAAGAAGTTCCTTTGATAAAGCCTCCTCCTGATAAATCTAAGAGAACTGAAACCTTTGGCAACATCACCACCTACTGGAAAAATAAGTTCTGTGCCATACATTCAAAATCTTAATAATGCTTCAAATCCGGCTGCATCCCCTCCAAGCTCTTACAGATTTGGATTCATTAGGGCAGAATATCTTTTATCTATGCCAGGCTTTGAGCAATTCAAGCAGGATTTAGGTAGTTTCTCTGATTATTCTGATAAATACTTAGGTTTTTGACAACTCTATCAAAATATAAACTCTTTTTAGAAGGATGCTAATGTTACTATGGGATAGAGCCTAATTCTGAAAGAACTAGAGATTCAAAGAGATATATGATATACAAATTACCTGCAGGCAAAATATCCCACAGATTCTGAAGCAGTCTTGATAGATTCCCTGAGATGGAATGGTATTGCCTAGAATGATGTGTTAACTGTGCCAACATGCTTTTATCAAATATGTTGAGAGACCAAATACCAGTAAATTAAAATGAGCAAACTAAACCAACCTAGCAACTCTTTACCAGGAGATTAATGAAAACTCTACCCTTTCAGAGAATTTTTAGAATGATATACAAAAATACATCCTACCCAACTAATCCCTTGATGTTAGAGGAAATTACAAAAACTGTAATGGAATCCTGTGTTCTGTTACTAGAATCTAAATGGAAAGGAAAATAAATGGAAAGAGGTCAAAGAACAGACGACAAAACAGAAGATAAGCAGAAACACCTCTACCTTGTAGGATGACTCAAGGTCTCCCCACACACACACTAGGAATTTCTCAGAGGAAATAACCAGAAAACAGACTGAACACTAGAAGAAAGTTTGTCCAAATATTAAATGGTTTCCTAAGATTCTTTCTCCCCAAGTACTGGAAAAAATAAAAACAAAAAACAAAATATGGCATTAGAGAGCTTACGGCTCCAAAGACCTTGTACCAGAACCCCAAATGTTGCCTTTTGAATAAGAGAGACAGCTGTCCTGTGACTAAATTCTCACCCTCAGTAGAATGGATCCTTGAGTAAATTTGGATGTCATAGATGGGATTCTAAGTTTTCTCTATGATTAAGAAGTCTCATATTCTGGTCAATCATCTTCCAGACCTGTCAGGCTGTGGGCACCAATCAATTTTGCCCTCCCATAACCAAACATTTTACTGTCTTTGTTATTTATGGAATAATTTACATTTTGCCCATGTTTCCTTGCAATTGCTAAATGTCCATCCCCATTATTAAACAGATTTATTGGCAAAAATCAGAGCCCAAAATATTCTCAGTATCTAATCTAATTTCATGATGACCTCTCCTAAAGAGAAAGATAATTTACTCTGTTCAGATTTATTAATCCCCACATGAGCTACTGACCTGCCAGGTAGGGAAATTATAGACTCCAGGGCTATAATCAGATTACTTCTATGATTTAAAATTTAAATAATCCTTTATCCTGCTTAAAGCTCAAGTAGGGCTCCAGACCACAGTCACAGATAATACTTGGGTCAAGTTTGGCAAATAGGCCACCTTATCAAGGAGACAAATATTACTTTTGTCAATATTTTCATGGAAAAGATAGCATCCCTCCCAACTTGGCTTAAAAGGGACACTGCAGTATCTAAATCACCATCTAAGGAAATAATTCCTCAATTTAGCTTCTCAAGGTCTCTCCAAAATAACGGTCCTTCCTTGGCTTCCAGGATCACTCAGTCCATAACTAAATCTCTGGGAATTAGACATGTCTTCATTCTTCCTGGAGACTTCATTCCTCCAGAAAGGGTGACGATGCTAATCAGATCCCAAAGTTATTCATTAAAAATGTTTACCAGAAGACTCATCTCACTTGGAGGGCAACGTCATTGATAGTCCTCCTTAGCACTCATACAGCTCAATTCAGCTTTGGGCCTATATCCCATTCAGGGTGCTTAATGGGCATGTTTCTCTGTATTCAGAGCTGTGACTAAAGTACATATATTGGTCCTTAAGTCAACTTGCCCTCTAGGCTTGACAAACTAGAAATGGCTATCAAAAACTAGGGGTTAAAAAGACTAACCTATTGGGAAAGCAAAACTCATTTCAGCTAGGAGAATGGGTATAATGAGAAACCCATGTGTGTCTGTTTAAGGGGTATCAAGGATTTATTAAGATATGAAAGGGGGAAATTCACTCATGAATACAGGATATGGTAAATCTAGTTTCAGAGTCATTGGAAGGCTGGAGGTTGACTACACACTGCTTCACCCAGTGTTCATCACCCAAGAGAGAGCTACCCACTCCCTCCTGCCTTATAGGTCATGTAGGCAGACAAGAAGCACTGCCTCTATCGGGCTAGACAGCCAAACATCATGGGTTACCCACTACAAATGGGTGCTAATTAAAACTTACAGTGGGGGACTTTCAGGGTCAACAAGGAAACTCTCTTTGAAAAGGCCCATTTTTAATTTTTTAATTTTTTTTAAATTAATTTTTATTTAAATTAAAAATAATCTTATTTTACATACTAATCCCAGTTTCCTCTCCCTCTCATCCTCCCATTTCCCCCAAAATTTCCCTATATCACCACCCCCATCCACTCCTCAGGGAGGGTGAGACCTCCTGTGGGGGAATCAAGTCTCTCACATCATTTGGGGCAGGACCTAGGCCCTCCCCCATGTATCTAGGCTGAGAGAGTATCCATAGAGCCTTCATTCAGTAGCTGATAGAAGTAGAAGCAGAGATTCACAGCTAAGCACTGAGCCAAACTCCTAGAATCCAGTTGTAGAGAGGGAGGAGTGGTGAGCAAAGGAGTCAAGACCATGCTGGGGAAAGACCACAGGAACAGTTGACCTGAGCAAGTAGGAGCTCAGGGACTCCAGTCTGACAGCTGGGAAACCAGCATAAGACCCAGCCAGGCCCCCTGAATGTCATGTCACTTGGGGGGCTTGGGTAGTCTATGGGGCAGCTGGCAATAGAACCAGCATTTATCTCTAGTACACAAAAGGGCTTTGGGAGCCCATTCCCTATGGAGGGAAAAGGCCATTTTTGATACTTGTGTCTTCCATAACCATCAAGGCCTCAAGAATTGCCAGCCAGATTTATCATTTCCTTGGAATCATTAGATAGGAGACCCTCCTGCAGACCCTTGGCAACACTTCTCTCAAACCCTGGCAAAGTCAACACATTTGAGGCCTTGTGCATATTTTTCAAAAAAACAGATGAAAACTTTATTTGTTTCTCCCTCTGTAAAAAAGCTGTGGCTTCCTGGCAGTCTTCCCTTCTGACGAAGCTTTTCTTTCTGCCTTTCAAAACCCCAGAGGAAAATTCACTCTTTACAGGATGATGCTTCAGACAGTAAACAAGACTGTTGTTGAGGTTGTGAACAACTATTCATGCCCAGGTACTTCACTATTCCATCATGAGCATCTCCTCTTCAAGGAGATGGTTGGAATCAATCATAACCATACATTAACCAGGCCAAATTTAGCTCAAATAGTCTATTAATTTAACTACAAGTCAGAAGGGACACAGAGTGCTACAGAGACATGTTAAACCTCTCTCCTTACAACAATTAGAGAAAATAATCATAGCTACCATGATGAGAATTTTCCTTTTTCTTTATTTAAATTAGAAACAATCTTATTTTACATATCAATCCCAGTTCCTTCTCCCTCCCATCCTTCCCATGCCCCCCCCACCAAACACCCATCCAACCCCTCATCCACACCCCAGGGAGTTAGGCCTTCCATGGGGAATCATCAAAGTCCATCACATCATTTGGGGCAGGGCCTAAGCCCTACCCTGTGTATCTAGCATTTTCAAATTTGGGATGGATATATGACTCCAACAAAAAGGCCATTTAAATCAGACAGTTCCCTTACACTGGAAAAGGGAGATCATATTTTCTTCATTGTATTCCAATGATATTTGATATCCAGGTTGGATCACTCTATATTTCATCCATTAGGATTGTGTGATACTGAGTGGATTATGAGGGTAAAATACACTGAGCAGTTCCAAATGGTGTAGTCACCCATGAGGAGAGATGAGGTATTCTAAGACACCTGTGTTCTCTCCTTGGCTATCAAACAATTACAATGGATCCCAAAGAATTGAAATTTCCATAGGGACACCATGGAGAAAGGGAAAGGGTAGAACCTCGGTTTTAGCCAGAGAAGAAAGTTACCTCTCAAGAAGATATTTAACACAGTCCTGACAGTTTATAGAATCACTTTGACAAATCCTTCAAACAAGGTACCAATCAATAATGGGCAGGACCATGCCATTATGGTCTGTGTAATTGTGCATTATCTCTTGCTTTGGTTTGGATATTCCTGATAATTCATCTAATGTCTCATCCACTCTACAGAATCTACAAAAACAGATGCAGGCTGTCAGACATTGCCACCTCTTTGATTAACAGCTTTGAAATTATAGCTTTAGATTTTCAAGGTAGAAACTGCTTTTACCTGTTGTAATTTTCTGTTAGTTTTCTATAGTCTTTGTAGCCTACTTTGTTTCCTCTCATTATTGTCAACCAATATCGAGATGGTCCCACAAAATATATCCATATATCCCCATTGATTGTCCTCCTAAGGACATTCTTATAATAAATAGCTGTACTGATCCAACATCACTCTCCTAAATTATTTTAGAATATCACTGTACTTTTGAATATTGTTAGATAGCTAGTTAGATGTTATCAAGCTTGGGGGACATTGGGGATGGACCCTGCCTTCATTATCTTTAAAGCAAATGGTTGGAATGGAAACTAAATGGCCAGAAGGGTGAGGTCTGAGTCATAGTTCTGTCTCAGAGGAAGACAGGACATTCTAAGCTTCATGAAAGTCATTAATGAATAATATTCTAAATCTGGTCACAGAACCCTAACGCTTATAAGATTAGCACATATTCAGAACGATTCTGATTGCATTGCTCCTTTCTTTAAGAAATGATCCATCAAACAATCAACCAAGTCCCTCAGAGTAAGTTGCCAGTCCTAGATAACCTTTTAAGATCATGTGAAAAAAAAAAAAACCCTGCCCAACGTGTATTAGGACAGTGGTCTGTTTAACCTTTGTCCACTCTCATGCCTTTACAGCGTACTTTACTCTCTAATAAGCTCTCTATCCTACACTACATTCTATGTTCCTATAAATTATTTTTATGATGATTACAAAGGCCAACGAGATCTCTGGAGTCTAACCAAGATATTATTTGTGAGTCTATGGCAGATTCTGTTTTATACTTTTCCTAAAAAAGATATAATCAGACATCTCATCATCCCAGATAGGGTTCTGATGAGAGAACAAAGAAATTATTCCACCAGAATCCATTTTGGCAGGCTAATAAGTTTATTTATTGAATTGGTTTTGGGAGTATGAATGAATGGTTACTTAAGGGAGTATAGGTTAACTGAAATGCACATGTTTCATTGGAAAATCTCACCTCAGTAAGGTGATGACTGCATAATCATCCTATATTATGCTCTACTTCCTATATACTCTAGTACCAACTAAAACACTTAAGAATCCAGTGACTCCCCAACACCCCCTGCAACAAGAGTGCTCACAGACCCATTACCATTGCTATAAACCTAGCTATCTATATTATTTTGCTTATTATATTGTCATCATTACAGAAGTTAATATATTCTGTAAGTCATTTCAGCAATTTCTTCTCCATGATGGAGAATAGTCATGCTATGACCAGAAGAAACAGCTATACCACAATTCTCCTTCAGAGAGAGACACTGATCAATAAGCTTGCTAATGAGTCTCCAGGAGAATAATGCATCCTAAAAAGTAAGAGGCACACAGAGAACAGACCAGAAACATGGGTAAAGGTAGTTTTAAGTACTGTATTGTATCCTTTAATGAAATTATTCTCCAGGCCAGCCACTACCCCAGAACTCAGCTCTGAATGTTAATAAAAGCAGGGCATGGAGGTTGGGAGGATGACTCAGTAGTTAAAAGCACTTAGTACTCTCGCAAAAGACCCAGATTCAGCTCCCAGCACATAGTGACCTATAACACCACTGTTTCTAGGGGATTCAATGCCCTCTCTTCTAACCTCTGTGGGTGGCTACACATATGTGGTACATATATACACACTCAACCATATGAACGAACATATAAAGTAAGACAATTATCTTTTAAACTTATTAAATGTAAATAAACATGCTATGATGTGGGGGAAAAGCAAAATAGCATCTTCAAAGTACCATGGCATTTTAAGTCTACATTCTGAGCATCCCTTTCCTACTGTGCCTCATCCCAATGGCAACGATGGATAACATTCTTAAATATAAAACACAGTGATATCTTTATAGAGGAGAAAATAGAGCAGAGAAGTATAAAATAAGCAAGTCTGAAGTCTCTCAGGGGCCAGCAAGAAACAGAATTCCCATTCCACCACATACCATAAAGGACCTAAGCAAGTCAGCAGCCAAAGGGAAAGTATTTGCCATGAAGTAGGCTAAAATGTTTTTGCTAGGCCATTCCAGGCAAGCTTGGCCAAGTTCTGTATAACATCCCTGGATAACCAAGAAAATTAGAGGACATTAAGGCAGATACAACTTCTTATGTTTATGACCTGACCAACAGCCAGCCTTCCTTAGCAGCTGTAAAGAGTTAATGTCATGGATCTATGACTACAAACAAGGACCAAACCCTATTTCCTATAAACTCAAAAGTGGCATCTCTCTGCCTTTAACTCTTTCTTTGAGTCTTAGCTGAGTGGAAAAGTACTTTGTCCACCATATGACATCTGTCCCAGAGTCTGCTGAGCCAGATAAGGGACAAATAAGGGAAATTCAATCACTCTGCTGACTTCTTGAGATTAGCTCTTCAGCAACCTTTCAGAGGGCTTCTTGCAAGTGGTTACTCGCTTCATTCAACCTTGTGTTCTTCTTGGATAAAGTCATACGCATTCAAGAAATATATAAAACTTAGTTCTTGGTGGGAAGAGCTGACACTTTATGTCTTTGCCTCTGTGTCAGATACATTGTAAATCAATTTCTTGTAACCCCAACCTCAATTTCTACCAAATACTGTTGTAGACTGCACAGGGAGCCCTCTCCTTGAGTCCCTAGGCCTTCACTTACTCTGGTGGCTGGCCAACCAGACCGCAGTTAATTGAAAATCTCTAGCTGGAACTGCTGTCCAGTGGGATCCCAAGGCTTCTGGAATGTGATCCCCTACTACTATTGCATCATGGTATACACTGAGCCGTCCTTTCAACTCCTTTTGAAGTCTTATTTCTCATTTGCACTTCATGGACACCAGCCATGACTACATTTTGGTGAGTCTTGAGGCACTATAAAAATTATTGCTGCCCACACAAAGAAGATTAAGAGACTACTTGCTCTCCCTTTTGAAAATCTCCTTACTCTGAGCTTATGGTGAGGTATCAGTAGCATTTTGTCTAGGCACATATTTAGCTGACATTCTTGGCCTTACTCACTCCTCTTTCCACATATCCCAAATATATCCCAAATGCCACCCAATATTGCTACTGGCTACCAACACCCAGCCCCCACTCGTGCCTTCAGAAACACTGTAAGCTTGAACTAAAACTGGAGAGGACTACACTCTGTTATCACAAAGACAAACAGTGAAATGTGGGATAACTAAGCCTCAATGGGCCTGGAAGCTGGTGTACAGCATGCACAGTAGATATCTCCTGACAGCCAGCCTGGGTCTGCCAGCAAGCCTTGACAACAGCAGCCAGGTCTGACAAGAGATGATGTGGACCTATGGACAGCGACCACATCACCTCAGCAGATGCCAGCTCAGTGGATCTCCTTCCCTGGGGCAGGGTTGGGGATGTATTAAGACTCACCACTTCCTGGAATAAACTGAGCTTGTTGTCTCAACTTGATTCCAATGCCTATGTTGTTGGTGTCATGCCTACTTCCCCCTACCCCCAAGGGACACCTGCCGGAACCCTGCAACAGTGAAACACCTTTTCAAATATGCTGTTCCTTTTCATTTCTCACTTGCTAAAAGTCTTGTCACTGGGCCTGTCTACTTCTTCAATAGGATTGAATGGGTTGACCCTGCCATGGACATTTTTCAAAAAAGTCTCTTCATGAATTTTCCTCTTTCAAGAAGATGCTGGAGGACTAAGAATGTTCTTTTGTGATTTCCTTTCACCAATCGGGGCTAATTCCTCTCCTTGGGATGCCATAGAGGGTACCCTCTCTGATGTGTCTCCTGTTCTTTTCTCTCCTCCCTCCAGATACTGACATGACAATCAGCACCACAGAGGATTCTCCCTTGGGGTGTTTCTAAGGAACCTCAATGCTTTCTCATTAGAGCAAGACATTCAGCCGAAATACCTGACTTTTGGTTTCAACATTACCTGGTCTGTATAAAAAACTGGGCAGTAAGGCATTTTGGCTTCCTTAATCACAATACCCTCGCTCAACCCAATCATCACTGCTGCCATATTGGCAAATGTTCTGAAGAACCCCACTTTTGGGTTTTCCTCTAACTTGCTCATTATTCAGGTCATCCCTCTGCTTACCACGTTTTCCTTCTTTTCTCCTAGCCTGTTTGCTTTCCCCTTTTTAGTTCCTATTGACCCTGTCTCTCTGACTCTGACCTCACTGACCAGGTGGCGTCTCCTCATTCCAGCTCTGAACAACCTCCATATTTTTATCCGGCATTACTCCAGAGCTTCTTAGCACTTCACCCTGCCTCACTGTTCATACATTCTTTTCCGGCCCCTTTCAAGTGAGCCCTGTCAACCACCTACCCTCCAAGAAGTAGTTGGAACTGAGAACATTGTTCACATGCATGTGCCTTTGTCCATGTCTAATCTTTCTCAAATTGAAAACTGAATTGGGGTCTTTCTCTATTTATCCCTCATAATTTACAACAGAATTTGAGTTCTTAACACTCTTAGGACCTAACATGGAAATACGTAGCTTCCCTTCATCCTCTGTCACTCCAGAAGAGTAATCACACATTTGGCTTAAGCCAACATTATACAGGAATGTTCTAAACCATCAATATCCATACTACTATGGGACACCACAATCCCAAAGAGAGACCCAAAATAGAAATACTATCTAGCCTACTGCCCCAGACCAGACTAAAAGATCATATGTTTTCTTGCCTGGTAGAAGACATGAAAAGGACTATTTCCAAACTCATTAATTCTATTAATGTTAGAGAAGTTGGATGGGGAACAAATGAAAACCCATTTTCCCCTACTAACCTCAGAAGGCCTTCAAAAATCCACCTGTATAAATCCAGACTCCCCTGAAGGAAGGTTCATCTTAGGGATGCATTTCATCTCCCAGTCAGCACCAGCTAGCAGATGCAAATTAGGAAAAATAGGAAAATGCCCACAGTTTCTGCAAAACAAACTCGCATTGCCTCTCTTCAGTATTTAACAACTGGGTTGCACAGGATTAGGGGAAAAAAAACAGAAAAGAAGGCCTAGGATAAAAAGCAGGTCTATTAGCTCTAGAGACCCCTAACTTCAAAGTTATCCTAACAGACAAATTGTTCAATCCCAAACACATCCTAGCTCTTGTTTAAGGTATACTTACCCTGGCCATTGGAACAACAATCCCCCATCTCCAATTAAAGGCCCCATCTTCCTATGTCTTGTACAGCCTAAAAATTAGACATTAGAAGAGAATCCTTCCCTTAAAAGAAAAGTCAGACTCACCCATGCCCACCCAAACTTAATGGCTAAATGGACCCACCCTTTCCAGCAGTGAATTTTCTGGTCTATTATAGGAAACCAGCTAACATATCACAGGATCATGACAAGCTCCATCTTGTATCACCTAATTGACTGTTCCCAGGGTAACTTTCTCCTTGGCCAGTTTCTTTTTGTTCTGTTATAGAATAGAGTTGCTTATTCTGCCCTGACCAAAGTTTAAGCAACATTCTTTCCCTATTACCTCAATAGTTGGCGTCAATGGCACCTTCTCTTACCCTAAAGGTCACCCCCCTGTTATTGTGTGCTGTAGGAAATCAGGTTTTTAGCCTGCCTGCCCAATTCCTTTGTTTAAATTAGATTATTTCCAAGCTGGACACCAAACTACACTGGGTCCCTGAATCATCTTGAATTCATTCCCTTGGCTTGTTAACTATAGTCCATCAGAACATAACATTCTCTCTGCCCTCCAAAATATTCACCTTAATAACCACTCAGGTTCCCCCTCCATCTGGGACACATCAACACCAATCAGAACATCTTATATTCTGATTTCATCAAATTAAAAGACAATTTTATCATGCAAGCCTCAATACCCCCTTTGAACCCAAGTTCCTCAAAGAACTCCCAAACCCTTATTTCCAAGTTTCTGGAGGCAAACATCCCTAATTCCCTTGTGTAATATTTTCCATGTCAAGGAGCCTAGTTCAAGACCTTAAGATCATTAATGAGATAGTTGCCCATCTATATTTTTGCCCCATCCCATATATCCTCCTCAGTACCATGCTATGTAATACTCCATATTTCAGTGTCTTAGACCTTAAAGATGCTTTCTTCACCATACCCCCATTCCCTGAAACTCAGGGTCATTTTCTTTCACCCCCAGTCTTAACCCTGACACTCATCACCTCCAACAACACACTTGGATCATTCTTTTCCAAAGAGTCTAAAACAAGCCATATTTGAAAGAGAACCCTTGCTTAAGGTCTTTCTTCTCCTTTCCCTCATAGCACCTTGATGCAATATGTAGATGGCCTTCTCCTTTATATTCCTTCCTTCCAGATGGCACTCTAGGTTACTATTATTCTCCTAAATTTCCTAGGACAGCAGGGGCACACATTTGTTCCAAAAGGGCTCAGCTCAACCAACAATTACTTACTTAGGCTTCCTTTTCACACCAGATCAAAGGGTTATTACAGCTCACACATTCACATACATACTTCTTTCCTAAACAGCTTGGTAACACCACTAAAGGATGGCCTCCATGCCTTACAGAAATGGCAGCCATTGTCCTACTGATCCAGATAAGCTGGCAAACTTATATATGGATAACATTTCTTTTTATGTACTCTTCAGTCATAGCTATTGTATACAATAATCAAAAGTACCTACTAGTACCTTATTTGACTCACTCAATACCAGACCCTCCTATTATGAAATTCACACTTCTACACACTAATGAAATACATTAAATCCCATAAAAGAACCCATTGCATATCTGCACTGTAAATTATAGAATAACTGCAGGAAGCCCACATAGGCTTAATACACTCCATACTTCCAAATCCAGAAAACACTTGGTTCATGGATTGTAGCAGTTTTATTCTAAATAGAATAAGAAAGGATATTCAGTAACAACCATGGCCAAAACTATAGAAAGTCCACCCTTACCTCTTAACATATCTGCCCAAAAGGCATAACTGATTTTCCTTAAGAGCTCTCAACCATTGTTTCTAATTTAAATTAAAAAAGGGAAAAAAGAGCTCTCATCCTGAAAAAAAGGAAAAAGATTTAGCATTTATACTGACTCCAAATATGCTTACCTTGTCCTGAACTCATGTACAGCAATCTGTAACAAATGAAAGTTATTAAAATCTAAAGGCTTGCCTATTACACACACCTCTTGTTCTACAACTAATATAGGTTGCCCAGGTTCCAGCCTAGGTTGAAGTTACCCACTGAAAGGGTCACCAAAAGCCAACACTTAGAAACACAGGAATAGGGATCAGATAAGGAAGCAAAGCCCCTTTTCCCACTTATAGCCTCTGAAGCCCTTTATTATCCATGAATGTAGCCAAGCCGCATAAGAGGAGGAAGAAGCTGAGAAGGAGGGGCCCTAGTTTTCTTCACAAGGAAAAATAATCATCCTTCCTGCTGGTCATGACAGGGGAATTCCCAGCAGACTACACCATTTTGTGTCCATCAGTTGAAAGCCTCTCTATAAGCTCCTTAGTCTCCCTAGCCATTGCTGGGAATGAAATTTCCAAATCTCACCCAAACTGTCCTCTCTGTATCCTATCAGTCCTCAAAGATGTTTCAGGCCAACCTAACTTCCTTGCCCACTCAGGAGTCAAGAAAGCAAAACCATTTCACCCATATGGCTATGTGAAAATAATACAAGTGAATAGTCTTAATGTATAAAATGTTAGACAGCAGTATTATAATTTCTAATAAGGTATATTTTAGTGATTGATAATCCTTGCCTCCTTGTCTCCCTTACCACTCTGGATCTCCTGAACCTCTCTTGTAGGCAACCCCAATCTCTTTTCTCTTTTCATTTCCTATGGGTTATACCTTTGCAGGCTTGTTAGAAGCCTGAAAAGAGAAAGGGCCTTGGATGGCATTCAAGTACCTTTTGAGACATAGTCCCCAGATTTGGAGTCTGTACTTCTTCCAAAGAGGTAAAAGTTCAGCCTTTGTCCCTCAATTTGACATGTCTTACAAGCTTTAGATATCACCTTTAAATACCACTCTGGCCATTACCTTCAGTCTCTGGGAGAAATAGGAAAATCATACTCCACCCCAAAACAATACCTCGCCACATTATTTCTTGAGCTTCAGCAAGGCTAGCCCTAACTCTTGCTTTTCACTCCTCTAAGATATGGAGCCACACCCAAGGTCTATATACTTATGCCATTTTGAGGATGTTCCTCTTCTCCTCTACCCTTGTGTCCACCCTATTGGGTGTTCTCCTTTGAGCAACTCTTTAGAGCTTACTTACAAAAACAAAGAAAAAGAAAAAGAAAAACCCCTCAGGAACCATGCTGACCAAAATCGGCACCCTAATCACACTCCACCTTAAATCTTGAAATGAGGGGCTAGGCTTACCTTAAAGACCTACCAGGACAAATACAAAAGGGACCATTACAAGTTTTTCCTACCGCTCCAACTACAGCTAAGCATATAGAATTCCCACTCTAGGTCCATCTCTCTCGACTCAAGCTAACCAGCCCCACTACTTTATCCACCAGATCGAGTTCTCAGCCTATGAGTGAATCATATACAATAGACATCAAACCTACAGATGACTTCAAGATCCTCTCAAAAACTTTAACACTTCCATATGTGTGGGAGAGGAGGGAAAGTCTATGTACGATTATTCAGCTTGTTCATCCCTCTAAATGTCTAAACAGCTTGCCCATAGATCACTCCATGAGATTATCCTAACTCCAGCCTGGGGCAAATATCTTCAGCAGGATTTCTAAGATTATTCCCCTCAGAAACTTACCTTGTATTTAGAAATCACTTGGTTTGATAAGACTATGCTTCAAAGCATGCTTTGTTTGGCTTCTTTTGCCCTTCCAAGGATTCTAATCTTAGCAAAGTATATGAAAGCCTGTGAAGTTCTAGCCATGTGAATAACATCTTCTACTCAGACTAAGACTGATCACATCCTCCCTCTGCTTTTTACACACTATCCTTTGTTTTTTCCACACTACCCTGGGATTTCTATTCCTTTGTAAGCCATACTCTAATCCCTACTATCAAACCATCAGAAAGGTTATCTAAGCTTTAAATAAAGGGTTCCAGTTTCACAGAGTGGTGAGGTTTTGCCCCTAAATTCCCAACTAAGGACTCATCCTCATCACAGTAAATCAAAGTTTTAGATCAGAGTACCATTAATGCCATCTTTCACACTCAGACAACAGCCATAGACAACACCTTGCTTTTGTCAATAAATTCTCATATCTGACCCAGTTCCTTTCAGATTAAAATCAACCCGACCAGTTTGCATCTGTATAAGTACTCCTGTCTCATCTTCTCTAAGTGTTTCATAGGACCTTCAGTTGCTCCCTGCCCCCTCAGGCTCTCACCTGCCTTTACAAATCCAAAAATTCAATCTTCCACTGTAACCACTTTCTGAGTCCAGATGAGTAATAATCTCTCCAAATTCAAGGTCTATCTTGCTCTTATGCTATCTTTAAAAAAATCATGCCAACTAAATCTAGAAAAATAATATAAAATGAGGATAACTCATACTGGAGAATAGATCCCAACAGATCTTCCTACCCCTCTTCTACACTGGGCCTAGAACCAACCTATGACCTTCTATTGGCAGCTACATCCGAAGTGGTACTTCACCCTCTACTAAAACAACAAAATTTAAATGTAAAAATAATCTATTTCACCCTCTAAATAGACAGGAGTTCTTCTAGTCTCTCCTTATCTCTATCCCTCTTAAATCTATTTCTTTTTTGGAACTGAGACACCTTCATGCCTTCTACCATGTTATGCCAACCTTCATGCCAACTACACACCAGTTTACCTAGTGTCTGACTTAATCTCTTGCCAAGCATTCCTTCAACTACCTCTTTCAAAACATCTTTTAAAAAAGAATAAACTCTTATCCCTGCCATTAGAACTAAATGAGCTGAATAACTTCCAGTACTCCTAGTTTTAGGAGGACTCACTGACTTGCAACTTAGCATTGGCAATACAGTCCACTCTGACAAAATGAAAACTCCCCCTATATGGATATTCCTTCTACATGTACATGATACAAAGACAACTAAATTCTCTGGCCTGGGAAAGGTACTTTAAAACAGAGAGGACCTAGGTTTGCTAGCATCTAACCAATGTGGAAACTGCAATGTTATGCAGTGCTGTGTTGCTTTGTCCATGAATCTGATTAAGTACTAACAACCCTCAACACCATCAATGAAAAGATTAATGGTAATCAGAAAACTATGAGAACTGGGGCTCAAACTGTCTCAAGTGGAA
Organism: Cricetulus griseus; assembly: GCF_003668045.3. Lineage (NCBI taxonomy): Eukaryota > Metazoa > Chordata > Mammalia > Rodentia > Cricetidae > Cricetulus > Cricetulus griseus. Next base: position 54,551,739 of record NC_048595.1, on the reverse strand, counting down.
GCCAAATATTTGGTCTTGATTTTCTTAGGTAACTCCTTTTCTAGACCCCACTGCTGTCTTGTTCTTTGTCCTGGGTATTTGGGCCCTGCTTCCTCAAATATATTTTATCCCTCATAAGTCAAAATTCATACTTTTTTCAATGCTCTTTAACAGTACAAAGCCCAATTCTTGCATACCTTACTAAAAATCCCTCTTCACAGTCAGGCAGAAATAACTCCCTTCCTCTAGTCAAAAGAAAGACTATATAGAAGGCAACTTCAGCCTTATTCACCAATAAAACTAATTTTATCATTGTTGTTATTTATTGTCTATTTTCATGTGTGTGTATACAACTTGAAGAAGTCAGTTCTTTCCTTCCTCCATAGTGGTCCAAAGCATCAAGCTTAGGTCGCTGGGCTCAGGAGCAAGCATCTTTAACTACTGAGTCATCATGCTTGTCCTAAAATTTATTTTTAAAAATCAAGAGAAGGGACTGAGAAGGCTAAAATTAATATGTCTGTTAAATCAAATACAGCTCTTCTCTTGCTTTAACTCTATCTTTCTTTGAGTCTTAGCTGAGTGGAAAACTACCACACCCTGGCTGTAACATCTGTCCACCAGTGAGAAAATTCAGTATATACCACAGACTTTAGCATGGACTGACAATTACCTTCATGTATTGGCCCCATTTAACAATTGTTTTTGTCAACTTAACACAATCTAGAATCACTTAGGAAAATATCTCAATGAGGGTGATCATGGAGACCTGGTGGGACTATGGACATTCCTGTGAAAGATTGTTTTGATTATGTTCACTGATGTGGGAAGACTTGGCATAAAAGTGGGCAGCATCATTCCCAGGGTTTGGATCCCAGGTTTATATAAAGTAGAGAAAGCCACTGAGCAGTAGGCATCTCTTTGCTCTTGAATCTGGCTCCTTCAAGTTCCTGCTTGACTTACATACAACATTGCAATATAACCTAAAACTGTAAAATAAATACTTTTCTCCCCTAAGTTGCTTTTTGTCAGAGAATTTTATCACAGTAGCAGAAATGAAACAAATACAGCCCCTGTTGGTCTGTTGAGTGAACAAATGTCTTCATTTATGGCCTCTTAATACAAGTCTTTATTCCCTGTGATTCCAGCCTCAGTTTCCACCTAACAAGTTCCATTTAAAAGATTGGTTCTTGACTGGCACCCAAGTTATGTTAATAAAAAGAGACTAGTCATTCTGTTTTTATAGAGCCAGAGATCTGCAGTTAACATCTGCTCCCTTCTCCATGGTTGGAAGCTATAGAGAAGGTAGTGACATGTAACCAGAGATTTGAAGGTAGAAACTTGAGCTCTGGTAGGCCTAACAAGCTACACTTGACTACCTGAAGAGAATGAGAGAGACAAGCACTCATGTAAAGAAAACAAAATGGGTGAGATGGTATGGACCGGTAATCCCAGTGCTGGGAAGGTAGAGACAGGAAGAACCCTAACTTATATATATGTACACACACAAGGGACAAGGATCAGGTAATATATTCATTGTGGCCACTTTGAGAAGATGAACAGAGACAGAAGTTGAGTGGCCCTAAATTTGTCATTGAGAAATACCAGTATGAACTTAATAGAGGAAGATTTAGTTCAAAAGGAATACTAGAGATATGTATATAATTAAACAGTCTTGGTTTAGGTGCATTCTCCTTGGTCACTTTCTCAATTCCAATCTCACACAGTGTTCCATGGAAGTCTTGGCAACTTGAGGAGACAAGATGGTTCTCACAAAATTGTAGATAGAGCATCCCCTTTACAGAGAATTACCCTCATCTGTGGGAGGAGATGTAACCTGAGAGGTTCTGTTGTTCCCAGAACCCAAGGTGACTCAAGAAGAAAGAAAAGGACAATAATTTACTTCAGTGTCTTCAGCCAAAGTAAAGGAGACAGGCACAAAATGCAGACACTAATGTCAGGCTCTCTTTCTGCTGTTAGCTACCCCATGGCCTACATGACAAGCAGTGTCTAAGGGACTATTTCATGCACAATCAACTAAGAGGCAGGTGCCTACATAGTCAGTACCCCCAAAATGACCTTTTACTCAACTTTGTAGTATAATCCTTCAGCTCCAAGCATTGTGCCTGAACTTCTACAGTTTTCACTACTAAAACAAAAAGTGAAGACTTCTTTGATGAGCCTATGTCAAAGAAAGAGCATGTGTATTTCTCTAGAAGTCACCTGTTTTCCTGGGATGGTTGAATCACATATTTCTCAACAATGAACTTCAGCTATGATTTGAACTTCATGCTAGGTCCTGTGAGTAGACCCACAACCTCCAAATGTGTGTGGCCTTGAGATGCACCATAGCTTTGGGACTCACTAGCACAAATGCCACTCACTGAGTATGGCTTAAGAATCGTTTGAAAAAAAAAAACAGAAGAAAAGAATATGATCTTAATTCTAGTGCTTGGATGGTTAGGGTGTCATTCATATTCAAACCAACAGCTGACTTTTTATCTATTTTAAAATGTGAATGTATTTTTGGAATTTCCAAATTCCATAAGAATTATTAAATTCAATCCCAAGGGACTTGGAATCTTTGGATTTACTGATGTATTTGGGCCATGTTAGCTAAGATGAAGACAAAGAAGATATCTAGGTAAAGTTTTTGCCTTTTGAGCTTTTCTCCAAATAGAAGGGGCCCAAACCATCCCAAAGGTAAACCTTGAATGGATCAAAGACAATAAAAATCTTGGGAAACTGCTCTCTGCTCCAAATGGAAGTCTAAGCTCTTTCCCTTGCCTAACTGTGCCATGCCCACCTATTTGCATCCCAACAGACATTTTCTACCAGCTGCAATCTGAACACTGTAAATGCCAAATTCACTGCTGAGGATGAAGCAAAACATGCCATGAAAAATTAAATGACTTTGTGTTTCATGCCTATTTTACATACACAGGATAAAACAGAATGTAGTTTATAATTTCATAAATGTTATAGAGAGAAAAGCTTCAAAGGAAAAAATGTTACAAACTCCTTTGCTCTCTGCCATGCATGGGTGGGTCAATTGAAATCTAAGACCTTGAGTATTGGAAACAGAACAGATCCTCATAGTTGATGCTTTGTTATGGATTTTGCCTATTGGCGCCTCTGTGAGAAAGGGAGGAAACATAAAAATAAATCATCTAAAAACACTCTTGTAGTCTTGAAAAGCATTTTTCTGTCTGCTCATGAGTTCTTGTTCAAATCAAATGCCAGAACAGAGTTTTGAAAAAGGCAGAGACCAGGATAGATCTAAGGATAGCCTTTTACTTTGGACTTTCAATGTAGTAGATATCTAGCACCATTGTGTCTTGGTTTTGCTACTGTAGCAGAAAAAAAAAAAAACCACTGACATTTTGAAGCCCTGAACAAGAAGATCCTGGTTGCTCATATCTAGCCCTTAGCTGAAGCCTAATAGTGCCTGGTTTGGGTTGCATCAACCTTAACATTAATGACATCCAACTGAACTCTGGGACTTTTGGAGATTAAGCACACCCTTCAGTGGGGCCTTGACTTTTAAGAACATTGTGGATATGGCTTGCATGGGGTTGAGAGAGATGCCTGTGGAGTTGGGTTTATTCTCAAATGAGAAAATTTCCAGTCATACTGCTGCCTGGATGTGTACTCTGGATATAAAGACTAGGGGCATTCAAAACTCAGGGTTCCATCCAAAAGTTCCACTGAGGGAATTTCCTGGCCTGAGACAGGTTTTTATACAGTTAACTGTATTTTATCTGGTTAAATTGAGGATCCTTGAGTACATGATTGAGGACAATAACACAGATTAGTCCCTATACCATGGGTCCTAATAAGTTTGCTGAAAAGACGCCTTGCATAAGGGTGAAGGAAGTAGAATGCACAGAAAAGAGGTTGCAGCTGCTATCTTTAGAGCCTACATACAAAGTATAGCACTTGTCCAGGACCAAAAGGGTAGCTTTCTTTCTTCCACTTCATGCCCATCAACTTTAGGGCAACTTTCAAAGCACCTCAGGAATCTCAGCCAGGCAATGAGTGACTAGTGGGTTTCCCTTGGCAGAAATATTCATCATACTTTTGTATTGCTTCACTGCTGGGGAAAGAAACACGAGATGTGACTCCTTGTGGAAGAAATAAGCCATAAGGAAGTCTTGTGTGGGTTTCTTTAAAACTATCCTGATCCTTTGGCCCTTTCTAGCCCTGCCATGTATAACTTGATAGTGATACACCTTAGGCCTTCTAGAAAATCCCCAGATGTGTCGATAACTCTCAAGAACCCAAAAATAGACTAGAAGTCTAACATCCTTAATGTTTCAGTAAAGTAAGAAGTCGGGCCATCATTATAAGACTTGGCAAACTGGAGCCCCCCAAGCTATCCAGCAAGGAAAACCATTGAAAGCAAAAATGACAAAACTGTTAGGGGCAGTGTCATCACAAAAAGAGAAAGAGAGAGAGAAAATCAACTACAAAATACATAGTAATTCATGCTAAATCAAAATACCCAACATCCTATTAACTCATATCCTATCCCCTAAATAAGAGTAATAAATTACAGAAGCAAGTGTTGGGGGAGGGGGTATAACTGTGTGTAAGGGTGAGCATGGATATTGAAGCATAGGTTGGCATAAAGCATCTTCCTCAATTTCTTTCTGCCTATGTTTTGAGATAGGATCTCTTCCTGGACCAGAAGCTAGCAAGCCCCAGAGATACTATTGCTGCTGCCTCCACAACACTGGGATTATAGGTAGAGGGCCTCCAAGCTTGGCTTTTACATGGCTGCTGGGAATAGAATTCAGGCCTCCATGCTTGTATGGCAAACACTTTCCTAACTGTTCTTTAGCCTGTGTTTATATTTTTAAAGGTACATGAAGAAATATATGTGTAAAAAAACATGAGACAGAAACAGACCTAAAACACCCATAAAAAGAAAAGCTTGGCATAGCTCATGGCTAGAAACTTGGATGCTAAGGTAGAAAAACTAACATGAGCTCAAAGCCACATTATGAGACTCAGTGAGACCCTGTCTCAAGACAAACATTTTACAAAAAAAAAGAATTAATCAGAAATTCACATGTAACAAAGTTACTGGAGTTTTAAAACTGAAATATTAAAATGAATAAAGACTAATATATCAGAAGAGTGTATATAAAGAAATCAACTGAAATGTTGGATGGCAAAAAAGACATCAAAATGTGAATGAGAAGAATGTATTTGACCTCTAGTAGAATAGAAAACAAGTAACCCTGAAAAATTAAAAGTATGAATGCTGAACACATTGAATCCACATTAAAATAGATTCAAGGGGATTTATAACATAGGAAGGTATACAAATAATCTACTGCTACATAATGCTGTTGTGTAACTTACAAAAACACAAAATCCAATGTTTCATAACAAACAGCATCTTCTTAGTCAGTAGAGTGTAGGTTAACTGAAGAGTTCCCTCAAGCTCTCCAATCTGAGATCTGGAGTTCTCTGAGTACATCTCCAGAGTGCCATTATAGCAGGGGTTCCTTTGATATTGTCATTTGCTTTCCCCAAGGAAACAATCATTGTCCTGATTCTCTTTTGTTTCATTAGCTTGTCCTCCCTCTTCCTTGTCCTTCCTTGTCCCCAGCTTATGTGAAATTCCAAAAACATTGAAACTTGCAGGCAATCACCTCAACACAGGAACCAATTGCTCCCCTAAAGCATTGGCAGGACCCCACTAAATCAGAATTGAGATCATGTTAACACCACATAGTTTGACCACATCTGCTTGGCTCCACATACTTCTGCTTTCCTGCTTTAATTCTTCCACTCTATCATCACAGAGCCAGTACCTAGACCTCTTCATTGGCAAAGCAGGTCACACTGAGTAAATTTATTGTTGTCTACCATCACTTGCCTCTCTGCCAATTGGATTACCGTAGTGAGTGGCTGAACCTGGTCTGCTGGGATGCTTTTGAAGTCGAGACCTTTGGTTCTGAACTCCAGTAATAGTTTAAACTGCTCCCCATGAGTTCTAACCAATGTATGTAGAACAAGAAATTGTTCTACCTATGTATGTCCTTGGTTCAAAAAGCAGAGGAGCAAGAGAAGAGACAAAAATATTCAAGGTATATACAAGCCCCATTGACCAGAAAAAGATACATGGGCAAGATCCCCAAATTAAGAAACAGCTAACAGCATCACAAAGGCAAATGGCAGGGAGGCCACTAAGTGGCAACATCAGTTGTAATCAACCCACCCACAATAGCTTCCATGGTATTACTATCATACAACCAGAAAGTAGTAAAGCGAATGGGCACAGAATAACAAAAACTATCTCAATCATGATCACCTAGAGATGCCCAAAGTGATTTTCAAAATAATTCATAATAAAGTACAGAAAGATGACACCTACAGAGAGTCATCAGTGGTGGGCAGAATTAAATACTGATTTCTGTTGCTATAACCCTAAGTTTTGGCCTAACTAGATGACTTTTGGTAGGCACAAGTAAAGCTGAAATCTTACAGTTTTATCCTACACAAATGGCAACTTAGAGACCTCCTCTTTCAAAGGAGAGTCACAGTGTTTAATGTTCAAAGGAGAGTGGGCCTCCTCGGTGATGACCACAGCCAATATTCCCAGGCTGAGGTTGACACTCAGAAGATGGTTAGGAACCATCATCTGATGATTATAGGTCTTCCACTATTGGCCACTACCATGGCTTTCCCATCAAACGTCCAAAATGTTCACTACTACAGGTATTTTTTGCCAGAAAAATACCCAACTTCTTTTATAAGTAACATCATGCTGTTTTTGTTCTGTTTTGGTGTTTGCTTTTGTTTTAGGAGTTTGGGGGTTTGTTTATTTTTTTGTTTGTGGTTTTGCTTTTGCCTTGTGTCTCCATCACATGTTTCCATGGACAAAACCTGGTAAGTCATAATGGCAACCAATGGACATCTGAGTCCTGTCTTTATTGACCTCAGCACTAACGTAACTAAAACGAGAGATTAAAATCTATGTTGAAGTGAACATTTAACTTTTCCATGATATCTAATCTCTGTCTCCTATCAGGATTATATTAGACTCAAGAGAACATGAGTCTACTTTGTTCCTTTCAAAGAAAAAAATATCTCCTTATTCATATTGCCTGACCTGCATTGTAAGCAGCATCCAACAGAGGAAATATTTTGCTGTTTAACTTATACAAAGGACACAAATTTTCATTGTATGAGCTCATCCACATGAAACCATTCAGACCAAGATATAAAATATTTTCAGGATCTGAACACCCAGCTTTCTGCTAACTATCATTAATATTCGTGGAAGGTAATTTTAATTTTGACCTCTATTGCTGTCTTTTTTACCAACTTTTGTGTGTCTTCTATGTTTTCCATATCCATGCTTGTCAAACCCAACCTTGCCTCTGTCTTTTTTAGCATATGGAATATGTTTCTACTTCTTTGTCTGCCAGCTCTATCCTCTTTGTTATTCTAAGTAATTTCAATTGATTGGTTTTTCTCCTCATATGGGTTATAGGTTTCATCTTCTTTGCATGACTGGTGATTTTCATCAGATGCCAGGTATGGTGGTGAATTTTACCTTTGTCAGTGTTGGATTATTTTTTTACCTGTAAATATTTTTGTTCTGAGACTTGGTATAATTACTTAGTAGTGGGTTATTTGGGCTTTTGCTTTTAAGCTTTCTTTAGGTTATCCAAGAACTGAGACTAATCTCAATTCCTTCATTAATTCTCTATAGAAAGTCACAAAGATATTTTCTACCCTGTGTCACAGAAAAATAAATCAGCCTGTGGTAAGAAGAGATGCAGTCATTGTTCTTAGTGTCTTTCCTGGTGGTAGAATCTTCATCTAAAGAATTTGAAGTTTAACCTTACCAAGTAATTTCAAACTCATAGAATTTACTGACTGGACATGTACAAATAATTACTTTCATAGTTCACATTAAGAAATTTGTAAAATGATGATAATATTTAGTAGCCAGATACTACCCTGTTATGAAATTTTTAGTCTCATCCTCCCCTAGAAGATAACTAGTGTTGAAAACTTTATGAATGCCTGTTGAACTCAGAGGCATATTGAGTATGCACCAGCTGCTTGGTCTTTGTAATATAATTAGCTTTCTAAGAAACACTGAAAGTAGAGTTTATGCATTTTGCCTTTTGGTTGTAACGTTTATTCCATTAATGGGGTAAGAAATTCCATTTATATAAAAGATGAGTGTGCTCTGATAATTTGGTTATAATGACATTGAGCTCAGTAAAGATAAATACACTGAAGGAATTTATTCTAGAAATATAAATTCAATTTCTTACAATGCTTTCAGTTTTCCTTTTGTTCTTAATTCAAGTGGCTGCACATTAATTATTTCACTATCAGATAAGATAGTTTCATCAGTATGAGGACAAACTATTCTCATCAAATCAAAGTGTTTGAGAAAATTTCAATCAATATGTTCTATAAAAATAATGTATTATATCTGAGTGTTGCTCCTCAGTCTGGGCTTTTCAGGATTTCTAAAGGCTCTGAGAGAGGTTTGCTGTTCATCCACCAATATCAGATTTTCCTACTGGCAGCCAGATGCATAAACTACTGTTTGTTTTTGTCTTAGTCTAGAAGCAAAATAAATCAAATGCATTGGAGGCTGATACCATGGTTTGGTACAATTGAACCTGGACTAATTCTGTCCCATTAGGCAAGTATCACTGAAAAAGTCATTCAACCATTCTGAGTTTATTTTCCCATCTATAATGGCAGCATCCCTGTAAACCACTATGACAGATTCAATCCTTACGTGTAAAGCTCTTGGTGCCATGCCTAGAATGGAAGTCCCATATTTACTGTTATTGTGACCACTTAACGAATGCACTACTTTGCCAAGTTCTTCTGATGCAACAGTAGTATAACTTCTCCAGCCAAGTAAGAGACTCTGAGTCCTTCTGATAGAACAGAAGTGCAAGTGCTACAGCCACATAAAAACCGTCCAAATTCTCAAAGAACTATTTCTGCTCATCGACAAACCTACCATAAAACTGAAAGTTTACTAAGAATGATAATCTTCTTCCAAACAAAACATTTCTAGTTCTGAACTTTGCATGTTGCGGTATAGCTTCTTCTTTGTCCTACTTGCCTTATTTAATGTCATGAATGTCTTCATATTGCAGTGCTTGGGAAAAGAAATGTTACTCCCACCACCTGGGATTAATCTATATCTCCAACTACCATCTGTGGAACTCAAATTTATTAATCTCCCCAACAGTGTTTCCTATCTATAAAATTAATGCTAAAAATGCCATGTTAGACCACTCTACAGACTAAAATGTTGCAGGTAGTAAGGACATAGCATAAAGATGACACTTAGCTATTCAAAAACTGTCTTCCACTAAGAAATAATTAAGACCCTGTGTTATCAACTACAGATACAATTGTTTTCAGGTCAGCTTCTGCCTGTTGATAAGAGGCAATCACATCTACCTTCAAAAACATAGGAGTAACAAAAGTTCACTTTTCTTAGGAAAGGTAATTCAAGGGGTAAGGTGCTTCTTGTTACATCCCACTATTCAAAATATACTGGATTATTATACTTTTATGACAACAATTGCCTTCTAGTGATGTAACATAAATGTATATATAAGTGCATCTAAAATCTTCACTGTGGCAAAAACAAAAATTGCATTATGTCAATTTGATGGCTGTCCCTACAAGAGGTTAAACTACATCCTACTTAAAAATTCAGCTAGGAACACTCCCATGTCTAGACTTCTGTTGAGTTGTTATATATCATTTAACAGGGCTTTTGGGTGCCTAGCTTTGAGAGACTATCCTGGTTCAGTGCTAGAAACATTGAAATCAACTTTGAAAGTTCCAATAGCTGATTGTGACCCTTCTGCTGAACCCCCATCCACAGAGGCTTCCTGTCTAAGTGGGATCTTATCTGATACTTTCAAACTGTTTTTGTAATACAATCACGAGGAACTGCTGTGGTGTCTTGCTGTCTACTAGCTCCCTTGAGTTTATTTCCTAGACCTGCTCTTTGTTTCCAGAATAATCGAATGGGAATCTTTGATTTTATTTAAAAAAAAAAATTCATGCAGAAAAATAAAAACCTGAAAAGAGCAAGGAAGTGGCTGATTCCCAAACACCAACTCTGTGTATTCAGTCTTTTGGGGAAGCAGGAATACGGTGTATCTTCTTGCACAGGCCAACTGTCTCCTTCCTTCTGTCTGCAGTCTGACAATGTGGTTCAGTCATAAAATGTTTGTATGGACAAGGCCCCAGCTACAAGCTCCAACATTGCCAAACAAATAAATAGGCATGTAGGTAAAGCCATGTCTTCATTATGACTCTGAGATCTCCCAAGGGCTCTGCATACATTATCTCTAGCTGCTGTCTGCTATGCCTTTTTTCATTGACGATCCCACTAAGCTTTGAGTTAGGAACCACGGTCTAGGTCTGTGTGAATGGCCCTTTCTCTTATGTTTCTCCTCCTGCTACTTGCACTGTCACACTTTGTAAATTGACCCAGATTTCAATTATTGGCCAGATTAGTTCATACCACAGAGAACTAAGTGACACACCCACAGAGAAAGAAAGACAGAATGAGATAGAGTTTAAAATAATCTTCAAACTTTGAGTAGAAATAAGTCATTTGAATACTTATTTAGGAAAGAAGTTGGCAAAGAAATAAAAGCAGGAATGCTTGCTTCTGTGAATTATTAAGAGTATCATTTCCTATTAAGCTACTGACAGAAGATAAACAATAGGCATTTCCTGGATGCACAGGTAAAAAGACACATGCTTTCTGAGACAAAAGAAGGAGCAAAAGAATCGCACACAGGGGATAAAAGTGAGGAAACTACTCTCTCATTCACCTTGATTCTGTGTTTTATAAATTTGAACTTGCTTGTTTAGAAAAGAAACTACTTTTCAACCATCTTGTTCTAGGCTACCCATGGAATCTGTTCTCCATTCAGATCCCCTCAGTGGCTAGAGGAACATGCAAGACTCCTCAAAATGAGAGGGGAATGGCAGATTCATCTCCCTAGAAAACAATGATGAAAATATCTCAAAAGCCTTAATTTAAAAAGTAAAACCTTCTGGCTCAGTATTCTGGCCTGATGGGGGAAGATCTTCTGTGTATATCTCTCTCTTATTGGTTAATGAACAGTTATAAAACACTGTTGGCCAATAAAAAAGCAAGATACATAGGACTAGGAGAAAAGGAGGATTCTGGGAAATGTAGTAGAGTCGCCATGTGATCCTGGGAAGAGAGGATGCAAAGTCTAGTGTTCTCAGTAAGATAAGACTTACTGAGTCTTACTCAGTAAGATAAGATATAACTACTAATATATATACTAATATATATTAGTAGTTATAGATTAATGCTTAAAACAGAGTTACCAATAGAAGCCATGGACATTAGCCAACAGTATTGTAACTAACAGAGTCTCTGTGTGTTATTTTGGGAGTTGAAGCAGAAACAGGATCCAGGTGGGAATCCCTCAACACTGGTTAGCTTATTTTTCCAATTTGACACAGCTAGCCTTATCTACAAAAAGGAAAGGAACCTCAACTGAGAAAGTGCCCCCATTTTAGGCAAGCCTGTGGACATTCTCTTGATAAATTATTGATGTAGCTGAGGTACCCAACCGTGAGCAGTTCCATCACTAAGCATTTGGTCCTAGGTATATAAGAAAACAAGCTAGGCAAGCCAGGTAGAGAAAGCCAGTAAGCACCACTCCTCCATGGATTTTTACTTCAGTTTTTGCATCTAAGTTCCTGATCTGACTTCCTTCAATGATAGACTATGAAGTAGAAGCACAAAGTAAATAAGCCCTTTCTTTCCCAGGTTGCTTTTGGTCATGGTATTTATCACAGCAACAGAAATCAAAGTAGAGCACCCACTAATCCAAATCTAGGGAATGTAAAGTGACAGAAGTTCTCTATGCATTGACATAGAGAAAATGGCATTTCCCATCACAAAAACTTGTCTTTGCAAAAGATGTAGACCACAAGCAATCAATATGCAGAATTTCGGGACCCAGTCTCAATAGATACATCCATAAATCACACCCACACCTAAGGCTCTAGTAACATTGCAGAATAAGGAACAGAAAGATACTAGGAGCCAGAGGATCAGAGAGTTTGCTGTGAGATTGTATCTCCTAATGATGCCAGAAGCTATACCCATGAAGTCTCACCAACATGACTGCTTACATGACTGAGCTGAGCAAGGATGACACCAATGGCTATGCAAACTGAACAGGGAAAAGCCCGTGAGGCATCAACCCTATACAAAAACAACTATAAGTAACTAGGAAAATATTGAAGCAGAAGATATGTTTCGTGCCAGATGGTCAGTCTTGAAAACATGCATACAAGCAACATTATACCAACTGAGAATATTATATTTAGGAATGTGTATTATGTACATATATGCATTGTGTAACAGTGAAAAGGGGAGCCCTGAATTAAAAGGAGAGTGAGGAGGGTTATACAGGAAGGCTTGAAGGGAGGAAAGGAAAGGGAGAGATGTTGCAATTAAACTATAATCTCAGAAATTAAAGAAATTTAGATTGTTCTTCCAAAAATAATAAAAACAGAAAAACTTTACAACTAAATTCAAATACACAATAAAAGACAATGAATATAGGTATATGGGGGAGTTTTTGCTTTAAAGAGAAAACAAGAAATATTTAGGACAAGTATGAAATGAAGGCCCTCTTGAGAAAGGGCCAGCAAGGGGTCACTGAGACCACAGTGGTTCTTGGAGTTTGGGGATGCCTGAATGGGAAGAGGACATAAACTCTGTGGTGGTTTTATTCAATGTTAATCCCATGCCTGATAATCAAAAAGAAAGAACATATCAACCTAAAGCCAAAAGCATCTGGGCCCTAGGAGATCATCCTAGGATACTCCTAACCCTGAGCATGAGGACACCTTTAAAGACATTCTGCATAGTAAAAAGATAAATTTACTTAACATGGTAAGAAAATCCATTGAGAAAGAGGTGACCAGGTTGGGTTTCCCTCAGAAAATACAGAAGAGAGTACATGATTTCACAACTGTTTAAAGAAAGTAAGAGTGAGCAAGACATCCACAGTGAGTGACTGAACCCTTCATCTCTGGGAGAGGATCAAACTGAGGAAGAACAGAATTCACAAATGGCCCTACTCTAACCACCAAGTCCATTTCTCTTCTGTGGTCTAAATATGCACTCTCTCTACCTGAGTGACTTCTGTAACAGAGACAAGAGCTTCTGACTACTTAGTCTGGAACCAGTAAAGCCAAGGTAAGCCAACTAGATAACAAATACTATCACGCCTCTGAATTGAAAAAAAAAAGAAAAGAAACTATGACATGGAAAGGGAAACTGCCAGATAAAAAGCTTGTTTGAATGCTTTCTCCTAGCAATGTGTACAATAAAACGTATCCCTTAATTCATGGAAAGAAGCCTATGGATTATCTTCAGTCTCTCGAAAATCAGGCCTTTACATCCATAATGCTGAAAATGCCGTGCATCGTGCTGTGGGTAGGGGAAGCATCAACAGTTTCACATAGTTCTGTGCTCAATGTATTGTACATCCAACCCGCCATACAAGATGAACCCACAGTGCAAAAGTAGCATGACTCCCATGTAGGTATCAGGGTAAATGTTTTTTTCTGATTGAACTTGAGTTCCACTTCACACAAAGGAATTCATATCTGGTACTATACATATGGTCAAAACTCCATGACTGGGTAGATCATAGGCTGAGAGAGAGTAGTGACAACTGTTAGTTTGCTCAGTGTAAATATGCCATATTGCTTTGAACTACTTACATTTATGCTCATGGATTAGTGTTTCTCTTAACCTTGGGGAGAGAAGCCTCTTTGGCAATGGACAGAAATCACCACAGAAACTGATAAGAGGTCCAGGTGCTGAGAGAATAAGTGACTGTTAAATGTTCAGCCCTAAAAGGAACCTCTGTTTCATGTCCTCCTAGGCTCAGGGGACTTCAGCAGAAGAATTAAGCAAAAAATATGTAAGAAAAATGGACATAGTATGATGATCACACCCATAAACTCACAGCAGCTGTTATTTGCCTAAGACCTGCACAGGATTGGATCTATCAATAATTTGCCATGAATGGGAAGAGGTCCTTGAAGCTCTACCCGCTCCTCTTTTAGGAGCTGCTAGCAGTTGGTGACTGGTGGTAAAGGAGAAGTTTTTTTTTTCAATTGTGTAGTCACTAGTATGTTGCACATACATGAATTAAAACAAAACTACAACCTATGTGAATAGTCCTACACCCATGCCTTTGCCATCAAGTATAATTAAGTTCAATGGGACAATCACATACACACACACACACACACACACACACACACACACACACACACACACAGCGTCACAAAGACACAAAAGAAGAAAGGGAGCTTGTTGGAAAGAAGGAGTTCTGTGATGTAGGAATAAGACAAAGTGATGGGAAGAAAGATATGAACAAATATGTTATATACATATATGATATTTTGGAAGGTAAAAATAAAGAATGGGGATTTTTCCATGTGTTATATGCATTTACAAATGCAAAGGGTGTAAATCTTGAGCAGGTCTAGAAGGAACTATGATAGCTGATTTATACAGAAAAGACTATGCTAATTATCAACTGATTTCCCAGCAGCTGGCTACCCACTCAAGATTTCTGGACAAATAATAAGAAATTGTATTTCTCGATTAAGCTGACCAGCTAGGTCTGAAGATCATGCCCACAGCTCTTTGTCTCAGATGTGGGACTAAAAACAGTCTGTCAAATATCACCAGCTTTTTACATTGCTAGTTGGGTTTTCTAAGTTATTTTTTTTTTGACTTAAAGAAAAGATACAAAAGTTTAACGCCCTTGTCCAGAGTTCCGGAAATGAAAGGATTTGAGGAATCTCTGTTCTCTCATATGGAAATTGTTCACTGCAATCTCCACAGAGCTTGAAGGTCCCTTTCATGTTAGGAAGTGAGCTGGTTCTGACCAGAATGTCCCTTCCCTTGGGATTAGCTTACCAGAAGATACCATGCAAGTTCCCAAGGGTGGAAAACAGTCAATCATCCAACCCAGCTATGATGCCATCAACTAAGATATTGGCCACTGTGGCACAACAATCTTAAGGGTGCAATAGTGGCATGCATACCTTAACAGTAACCAGCAGTTCTCTAATTAGACTTACACCCTGCTCCACAGAGACATCATCCCTGATATGGAAACTTAGCCAATTACCCAGATATAGTGAAGACATGGTTGTTGGGGAAGAAAATAGAACTGCCAGTTTACTAAACCAGAATAACTTCTAACTATATTCTAAATATTTATTCTTTTACCCATATTTAGGTAACAGACTGAGACCAAATAGAAAGCCGCAAAAGATCAGAATGCAGGCAAGTGACAAACAACTCCTGAATTTAAGTCTTAGTGAAAAATTGTAGGAGCTGGAAGAACAAGAAGTTTGCTATGAGATTGTGTCTCCTAGAAATGTCACTGAAGTTTCATCAATTTAGATTCAACAACATGACTTCCTAAACAAGACCTGAACAATGATGACACCAATATTTAACATAGAAAGGGAAATCCTCATGAGACCTCAACCTTAGATCAAGAACTACATACTGCTGAGAACAGGAGAAACATTCATCCCCAGGGAAGAGTCCAAAAATTGGTTACCCAATACCAACTAGTCAGCCCTGAAATCATATACATACAAGTAAGATTAAATGGACTGAGCATATATGTGTGTATACATAGATGCTCATATATAATGTATGTAACGATAATTAAAGAAATAGAGGCCATGAATTTGAGAGAGAGCAAGGGGGTGTGTAGGAAACAGGAAAGATAGGGGAGAAATTATGTTGTAATTATATTTTAAATTCAGAACAGAAAGGTCTCTTCCAATAAGCAGTACTAGGAATAAGCTTGGAAGGATTAGAAAAGAGTCAAAACACAAAGGAAGTGGCAATGAAAAGGAACCCAGAAGGGCTGAGCCCAAGGTTGGAGATGGGATTCGGGAGGTTCCAAATTCCAGGTATATTACAACTTTAGTGAAAATTCTGAATCCTTCCCTCAGGTAAATGGAAACAGAAGGCCTTAACTCCAGAATCTTAACTCTTAGCAAAGGATT
The DNA here is from genome assembly GCF_003668045.3 of Cricetulus griseus. Classification (NCBI taxonomy): domain Eukaryota; kingdom Metazoa; phylum Chordata; class Mammalia; order Rodentia; family Cricetidae; genus Cricetulus; species Cricetulus griseus. The sequence goes on along the minus strand of NC_048595.1, from coordinate 54,535,626 downwards.
ACAGACAGCTTCAAGTCAGCAGGTTGATGCCAACACAAGGAGGGCAATATCTCTCATTCTCCAAACAAATACGGACATGTCACTACACAACAGGAATCGCCAGAGGTGGCATCTGCTTGGGAAATTCCCTTCACAAAGCCTGAAGTATAAAAAGCACTGAAGCAATGTTCATTGATTTCATTCTACTCTCGGGGATCCTGAAGGCAGAAAACAAAAAGACTGTGCAAGGTGACTACAGCTCAGAGTCAAGATAGAAAGGGGACATTCAAAGCTTCAGAGAGTTTCTATTAGAACTGACTTTCTATTGAAAAGATTATGGTAATGACCCTCTGATTTCCCAGGAGCAATGTACAGATCACAGACTGATGGATGAATAAGGAGTATAAGCTATTAAATAGGCAAGCAGAGAATCCCCCTTAATGAATCAATGCTGTAGCCTGAGAGAAGCCTAGAGCCAAAGTTACCAATACTGTCAACTTCCCAAGAAGTTGTCAAGTTCCCAAGAACTATGAGAAATTTCCCTGAAGGCCTCTGTCCTCCAGCAGAGTCCAGCCATTCAAGCAAACACAAGATGACTCACAGCTTCACTGTGTAGGATAGCAGTTTGGGATGGCCAGGACAAAGGCCAAGGGCAAGGATCAAGACCAGTAGAGCAGCTTCCAAGAAATTGTTCCCAAAGGTTTTCAGTATATGCCACTGTTACATGCTTGAGCCAAAATAGGTCTGCTTAAGCAGGGAATACTTTAAAATGGGGGATGATTGTCTCCCATCCCAGTCATCAAATATTCTCACCAATATCCAACAGCCACAGCAATCCTGCCAGGATTGAAATATCTCCATTAAGAGCATGAGCTGGTTCTAAAAATGTAAAGGACGATTCTACTCTGGAGAGAAGCAAAGCCTCATAAGATCCATAGTTACCAATTTAATTAGAAAGGCCCGCCTCCCTATCAGGAAATAAACAAATATATCAGATATAAGAAGAAACTCTCCCGAGATGCCCACCCACGGGGTCCCAAAATGAGCAAGCAAGGGAGAAGCATTAGCAGGAAACTACAGTAAGGTAGTTTTACCAATATCTGGGTCACCCAAAAGAGGGAATCAGTATATGTACCTTGAAGTCCAGTAATTCACACCCTGAGTCTGGGATGTCAAAAATATATGATGTCTTTTATAATCATAAAAGATGTATGTAAGTCCAAGAGGAAATGTTCCAGAAATGGATCCAAACTCCAAACTGCTTTTGGGTCTCTTTTCTGTCTTTGTCCATACCATGGGAAAACTATATAGTGACACTAGCAAACAAAAGCAATGTTTGTGTGTGTGTGTGTGTGTGTGTGTGTGTGTGTGTGTGTGTGTGTGTGTGTGCTTCAACATCATCTTATTTCCATATACACCACATTATGTTTGCCATCTTTGGTCACTGAAATACAATACTTATTGAACATATAAAGTCCACTCCAAATTTGTCTCTGGAGTTTAGGCCGCCTTTAAAAATATCATAGAAACAATGTCTAGTAAAGAGGACTCAGGTTGGAAAGAGAACAGTAGGGAATACAATTTTAAGGTAGGATAGAATAAAGGTCCAGAATAATTAAACTCTGAGTCTTAGAAATTAAAGAGCACAAGATATCCACTGTGAGAACCCTTCCTATAAGGCCCAGGTACCTGGAACTAGCAGATGCATAGTCATGAATACAAGTTTCAGACAGTCTTTAGGGAAGAGGCCTAGGCATATTGTGAGGACAGGTCAACTAGAAATACCTCTTGGAGGAACCAACTAGCTATCTTTCTATCAGCTCGCCAGATGGATCCAGCTATGGATCATTCAGAGGATCAAACTCCAACTCTCCTCAAGAGCCATCTAAAGTTTACTCTATTGGAAGACTTCAGCTAGGTCCCTTAGATGCACATTAGTCACAGGCCAGAATTAGAGAAGGAGATGACCCACATTGGATCCAGCTCTCAAAGCACCATTCCACCCTATAACTGCTAGTTTGATATTCTTGTGCTCTTTGATAAACTTTATTACAGTTTCCTCTCTGTCAAAGTATCAAAGAGATAATACTTGTTTGGTCAAGCAGGGAAGAAGAATAAGATTTAATCTCTTTGGTAGCTGTGATACCTAACTTCACTTGATTGGAGATACCCATTCTGAGACTCAGTAATGACTTGCTTTTTATTGTAGCTATCAGTGACAGTATCAGGGCCAACAGTCTCCAAGTACAGAAGAGGTTCAAAACTCTCATGTTGTAAACCTTACAACCTTTAGCTCATAGTATCACTCCTAACCTATTATTGAACTATATAGTTGAGGACTGACTAGCCACAGGATCAACTGGAGACCTTGAGTTGGATCCTCGGTGTTGCCTTAATCAATGGAGAGCTTTAGTCACATGGGGAAGAGTTACTACAGCAAGAGAATTAGTCTCAGGATAAACCCAGATGACTACCTACTACACAGTTTCAACATTATGACAGTACATGGATGGATCCCCGTACCTACTTGAAGTGGATAGTGAAACCTCATTGTTTGAGAAGACAAAACTGGATAAGAATACACTAAGCCATCTATTGTCATATGGTGGCACTCTCAGGTATTTGGGGATACCAGAAATCTCTCTAATAATTGCTTCCAATGCTCTCAATCGCCATTGACTATTGGGCCAAGAGATTCTATCCTACTTACTCAAGATTTAATATAGCTGACTTGATTCCTGGAGCAGGCTTAATACTGCCTCTGATCTAGATGTCTTTAGTATGAAAGATTTCAAGAGAAGTTGATGCCAGTGTTCTGGATCAATGTCCTCAAGAATGAAGGTATCAGTGGCTACAAATAAATTTGAATCAATTTTTATATTAAGTAAAATGAAAAAGGAAAATTTCTCATTGAATTCAAGATATTCCTAAGTGACTGGACTTTTCCTTAATCACAGGTCTATGGCAATAATTACTTTTTTGAAGTAGGATAACTCAATGCTTAAGAGCCAAATATGTACCTCTCATCTACAAAACAGATCAAGTGAAGGCTAATAATCATTCCATATCCTCAAGTCACTTTTGTTTTCCCTTTGTCTCAATTTCTTTTTTAATTTATCTTATTCTATTACAGTATCTTATCTCTGGGTGACCCTTTACAGGTTTTTTTTTTAAAAAAAAAACTCACATCTACTTAAGAATTTGACTTGATCCTGGAAAAGAGGAAGAGTGGTGGCCATTGGCTAACCTTGTCTCAGTAGTGTGGACAATGCCTTCCCCATTTTGCAGTGATAACTGTAGCTTTACAAGTGCCTCCTGCTTGACGTATCCATCACTTTGTAAGTCTCTCCAACTTCTAAAACAATGATATACAAAATAGCATTCCCAGGAAAATGGTCAGATATGTGATGAATCTATAAGAATTCTCAGAAGCTAAGGGACACTTGGGAGTTTGGCAAGGATTAAAAAAAAGGGATATTTAAAATGAACAGAAAAAAGAAAGTACAAAATGGAGACATTGTATGATCAGTACAGATGGAAAATTCATGAAAAGATAAGTGGCAGGACATATGATGGCTATGTAGGGATCCCCTCAGTACAGGATTTACCGTCCTGGAGTTTATCTTGTCAGCAGTACGAAATTCATGAAAGGTTTTAAGCAAAGAAGTAATGGATAACATTTTCATTTCACAAAAACAGTTTTGATGGGGCATAAAAGATGAATCACTTAGGGTGGGAACTAAAAACAAGGTAAGGTTTAGTGAAGGCATAAGATAAGGCAATGCCAGGGAGATGTTGAGTAAATCCCAGAGAAGCTTACAACACATAATTGATGAAACTCAGTGGCCACATTGATAGGATAGGCATTAATCTCATTCTAGATTAGACTCATATTGCTCAGAATTAAATAACCTAACACATGATTTTACTCAAAATAGGAAGTGGCTCAGATTGAATAGAGGATGGACAGAGAAAGATATGCTCTAAATACTTTCAATAAAGAAAGGAAAATTTGGCATGTGGGTGTGACCACATTATTACAAAACAGTATGAATGTGTCAAAACTCAGGGGAATGGGGACTATCTTTAAGGAGGAAAACAAGTGTTTAGAAAGGCATATGCATAGATATTAACTGTGACAGTGTCTCCATTGTTTGTTTTTTATCTCTACTTAATAATCTTTTTATTAGAGTGTTTATATATATATATATATGCTTATATATTATACATTCTTATTATATTATGTACATATGATTAAATAAAAAACAAAATGGAACACTTTATATTAAGAAACAGACCAGAGGATACTGAAAAAAGTTACATAAAACTAGCCAGGCAGTAGTGGCACACACACTTTAAACCCAGCACTTGGGAGGCAGAGGCAGGCAGATCTCTGAGTTCGAGGCCAGCCTCGTCTACAGAGAGAATGACAGGACAGGCTCCAAAACTACACAGAGAAACCCTGTCTTGAAAAAACAAAAACCAAACAAACAACAACCAAAAAAATAAAAAAAACCACCAGCAGGATGATCCAGAAGTGAGATGAGAGCTGTAAATAGGTCCATGAACATCAAGAAGAAATTGAAAAGGAGCAAGCTGTGTCCCAGGAGCTTTTATTATTCAATATTATTTAATATTGAATGTTTAACACCTAGTATTCTACCTTCTATGTCTTTGATTGCAGGACAATTTGTTATTTATTTGCTCTCCCACTGGCATGCTTATCTCCCAGCCAGAACCAGATGCTTACAAAATAAATGATTGCATTTGCCTCGGAGCCTCCATCATCTGGGCTATCTAAGACTATCACTAGAAAGGGCTCGTGGAGCTCAGGAGAAGGCTCCTCAGACCTCAGAAGACTCATTCTTCCAGGATGTGGGAAGAACATTTTTAAAAGCATAAGAGAATTGTTTGTTCTCTGTTTTCTGTAATTGTAGCTGCCTGAAAACAAGACTGGCCATACTGAGGGATGAAGGTAGGGAATAACAGGGGAGTATCTACCTAACCTGTTAAAAATAGGCTTCTCATTGGCAAACATATACCGAGAAGTCTCATGATCTGGTCATCAATATTTATAAATTCTTAGCTCAGTCCACACTGATCTCAGGCACAACGGATTATTCTGGACAACCATTTTTTTTCAAATATGTAAACTACATAAATATATCATTCATTTACGAATAAGGCAAGAGGAAGAAAAAAGCAAAAATATTTTCTAAGCTTGTTAAGTTTGCTCTTAAAATATTTACATTGTTATAATTTGGTGCAATGCAGATCAAAAAAAAAGTAAAAACATAGTAACTGAAGAAAGGTAGCAGGAGGGAGAAGGGTCCCTGAATGCATCAGGGTGACTCTGAGCTCCTTACAAGGCTAAGCAAATGAGAAAGAGTATTTAAAGCTGATGTAAAATGTGGCTTATAGACCCAAAGAAACTGTGGAGAGAAGAAATCAAAGGTCTCCACTGCACCAGGAAGGTAATCATGCATACATTCAGCAATGGCCCAGAACATTAAGAGTGTTCTCTGTAGAGGTTTCTCATTGCTATGAAGAAATTTGCCACTTACAACATAGAGAATAAATGTGTTCCTTTAAAGACACATAATCCTCAGGTCCCTCCAGTTAGGAGAGCAAATAAATAACACATAAGCACTGCTAAGCTTCAGAATGGAATAAGAGTCTAAATGTCTCCTCTCGTTTATTCCTATCAAGATGACAAAACTTGCATATCATCCCAAAGAGTGCAAATCATCCCAACTGGAAATGAGTCATTACCAACTAATCATCTAAAAGAATATACCAACTACAGGGACAAGTGGACCTTCATATGGGGAGACTCCCCAGAAGCCGTTCATGTTGCTACCCTCAGAGCCCTGCCAAAAGAAAATCCTCAGAAAAAAAATGATGTGTAATACACTGCCAGTGGCCAAAAAAGAGGAGGCCCTCTGCTGAGCCAGAGGGCTGGATCGAGCTTTCCAAGAAAAAGATGAATTGGGGATATCTTAGCATCCCCAGTGGAATGGAGAGAGCCATATAGACACCTGCTATGGTCCTTCAGAAAGACTCCACATATATAAAGCTGACAAAGCATCCAGTCCTTGCTCTTTGAAGATTTCTTTTGCAACACTGTACACTTCAGAAGCCTGTGCCTGATTTCACTGTCAGCACAGTGCTGCGGCAGTCTAAAGTGCAACTTTTGCTTCCTGAGAGTCAGTTCCTTCCCAAGGCTGCTGAAAAAGCAAACAGGGAGAGCCTGTGCCTGATTTTGCTGTCAGCACAGTGCTGCTGCAGACAACAGTACAACTTTTGCTTCCTGAGAGTCAATTCCTTCCCAAGGCTGCTGAAAAAGCAAATGGGGAGAGCCTGTGCCTGATTTTGCTGTCAGCACAGTGCTGCTGCAAACAACAGTACAACTTTTGCTTCCTGGGAGTCAGTTCCTTCCCAGGGCTGCTGAAAAAGCAAACAGGGAGATAAACAATGTCCAAAACCAAGTCCTTCATTTTGCAAAAAAATAAAAAATAAACATAAGCCAGGTCTTCAGTGATAAGATGCCTTAAACAGGACTGGAGAACACAAGTAATGCTTTCTCTTTAACAAAACGTATGCACTGGGGAGTTCAAGTCCGTGACAGGCACCGTGGTGCTGCTCAGTGCAGAGTTCCATGTTTCCTGTTTGAAACATATTCTTATTTTTGTATGGGAATAATTCAGAGGAGAGGTGGATGTGAGATTCTGGCTTTAAGAGTTCACGGGAATTTCTTATCAGACTTTCATCTAAGTTCGAGTAAAGCATTCACAGATCACTCAGTGTTCTTTTCGGAGTGGGGGATCTCATGGAAGACTCCAATGTGGAAACAATGCATGGAAGAGTCACAGAGTAAAATGCAGAAAACCCAAGTACGCAGAAGAAAGAACGAACTATGATTGGTAATGAAGAACCAAATGATATAGAGGCAGTTGGGACATGCTCCCCAGGGCCAGTGAAGGCTGTCTGCATTAAAACAAATTTACCTAAAATTGATGGTTGAGTAAGATAAGAGTTGAGGAGGGCAGTGTTGAGGTCAGGATAAAGCACATTGGAGAACACATCTGAGTTCTACCTTGTTACTGCTGAAATTATAAAATACTGATGACAAGCCTGCCAAGGGTGGTACTCTAGGCTTTGAGACCCAACCCTGAAGGCTTAAGACAGGGTATAGAGAAGAACGTGACAGACACCTCCACATTTCTCAGGTATGGGAGTAACATCACCAAGAGTAAATTCTATGAACAGAAACTACCTACAGTTTTCATAGTAGAGACAAAAGAAGCATGAACTGGGTCTTGATGTAGATGGTATTCAAAGATTAACTATTCCATGACTCCAAAACCAGGAGAGTGGGCGAAAGTATCTTAGCCCTCTATGGAATTCAAAATATACCCAGAATTCAAATCTACAACAAAAGAAAAATTTGTTTTTCTGACTGTTGCTGCTGCTCAGGTGCTCTCTTTGAGTCCTTTCTAGTTATATTCCGTTGGAAAAAGACATAATAATATGTCACAAGTCGGTTGAATCCAGATGATGGAGAATGATATGGACTAGACTATATCAAGCCACTTTACAAGGAAATTGCCACAGGTTTTTCTCCCTGTGGAAGTTTCCATTTAATCTTCCTAAAATCAGTGGACCCCACAAGGAAGAGAAAGACACTGACCTGACCCAGGTAGACAGAAAAGACAGTCCTGATGGACCACCCTGGGTAGTGACCCACTTCTGCATGACTAGCTGCCTCTCATGGCCATTCATGTTTCAGACACACCTGGAACCCTCTTAGTACCTGGAGAATGGAGGCTTTGCCTGCTCTGTAGCATCAAGGACAGAACAGATAGATCAGAAAGAAGGACAAGATCAAGACGTCAACATGACTAAGAAGGTAATAGTTCTGTGCAGTGACTTCTTTGTGGACTTCCTTAGGGTAGTTCATAAGATAGTTACTCTATGAGCTGACATATTTTACTTTCCAATTTCTCACTCCAGTCACCAAAGGGCAAGAACCTCCCCCACACCAAATAGCCAGGCCAACAATACTGTGATTAAAACTAGTCCAAATCCACAGTGCACCTATCATAAAAAGAGGTAAAATGATATGCAGATCACATCATTAAAATGAGGACAAGCATATTCTTATGACAAGTCCATGAGTTATCCCTTGTATCTAGAGCTAAGCAGGCTCTTCTTGTTGAGACCAAGAAGAAGGGGCTTCCAGATCATCAATAAGCCCTCTACAATGTCTTTATAATGCTAATTTTTGCATCCCAAGGAGATACAGTAGTCAGAAAGTTCAGTAGAATATCCTCTATGTTTGGATCAGTTCTACATAGGGCCCATCTCCCTTAAGATCCAGCTGACTGCCTTTATTTGTCATGGATCCTCGATATTTAGAGTTTATTTATGCCTCTAGACAATACATTCAAATCAGCTCAATAAGGAAGCATCTCATAAATAGATCAAAAATGTCTTTTTTCTACAAATATTTCTTTTCTTACTTTTAATAGTATTAAAGAAATAGGATCAAATTATTGACAGAAAGAAGATAAGAAACTGTTGGGTAGACCAAACCTCCTCAGAGGGTGAGAGTCCCTCTCTTCAGAAATTTGTTTTTACTAGCTCTACAAAAACATCCCTTAAAAATGTGCCAAATGAAAGCATAAAGCCAACTCCTCCCCTTACTGACTAGAAACCTCATGTCTCCAATTTGGAAATCCTATGCTTGAACCACATAAAACATAATTATGAAAAAGAAAGCTAGTGGAGATCAAGATGAGGAATGTAGTGGCCATAGGAGATGTCTGGGCTTGCTTTTGTGAAAAGACACCTCCAATCTTATGCTAGAGGAGAGAGGCAAGGAAGGAAAGGAATGATAGCCAGGTCTTCATATATCCTATAAGGTGAAGGGAAACCAGTGTTGAGATCTCCAAGTCATAACTCAATATACTTCCTTGTAAACAGGAAGCATTTGCTACATTTGTGCTGTTATATTTAAAAACTCAAATTGGTCTTTCCTTTCTTTAGCAACTCGGAATAGAGATTATAAATTTTGGTCCTGGCTCACTACAGAGAAAAAATATAGGTAGAAATATAGGCCATAAAAGAAAGGGGATTTGTTTTTCCTGTCTGCAATGATGCTTCTCAGGTATGGCCTCTGCAAATCCTTCCTAGTTACATTCCAAGGAGGGAAGATATTCTGATGCATCGTAGATCAGCAGAATCCAGAAAAGATGGTGGTATGAAGTAGAACACATCAAGTCACATCTCCAGGAGACTACAGCAGATTTCTCTCCCTGAAAAGAGCAAGGCTCCACCTCAGACTTCCCTAAAAGCAGTTGGGCTTCACAAGTAAGAGGAAAGCATAAGATAGCAAATATAAAAACACTGACCTGGCGGGAATGATCAAGGTGGCCTAGACTGACTGATCAACTCAGAAACCCACCCCTCTCTGCATGCCTGCCTACTCCTAGTAGGCAGACAAACCTTGGATGCTCTTAGTATCCTGTCAGTGAAGGATCTGCCTGTTCTGGAACCCATTCTAACAAGGGTAGACCAGCTAGATCAGAAAAAATATTAGGGACGTAACCATGACCAGAAAATTGGGAGGCTAGTGCCATAGAACGGGATGTGTGAGCCTCCTCATAGCAGTTCATAAGGTGAAGGCAAGAGAATGGAAAACTTTCTAACTAGTTTCTACCAACTTCAACCACCAAAGAGCAAGAATTTTCACACAATAAATGCTCAAATCAAGCGTAGTGAGACTGAAACAATTCCATACCCAACCCACAGTACTTCTCAATGTAAAGATCAGTAAAGCTTTTGGAGTGTGTCCTCCTTAACTAAAACCCAGGGAATAGTTCTCTCATTGAGGTGGACAGATGAAGATGCCAGTGTTGAGAGCCAAAGAAGAGGATTCTAGTGACAAGATGCTGTAGAAGTGATTCCTCCTATGTATTAGACATCCAGTAATCTATTCATTGGTGAAGGCCACTCATTCTGGTTCTGGTTCCAAGGGATTCTCCCCCACCACCCCTACTGTCTTTAAACTGGAATGGTTTGTGTAAAATGCACATGTCAATCTGAAGAGTCATTTCAGAAATGAGTCTGGATCATTCCTTTTGCCTCCAAGTGAGAAGACAGTATGTACTTATCTGCAGAAGAGAAACATGGCCAACAAGTGAGAAGAAGCCCTAAAGTTAAGTATCTGGAATACTGTCCTCTGTTCTTAGACATAAGAGGCAACTCGGAGAAATCAAGTCTCAGGTCTAATCTTTATATTCTATGTAAAAGTATTATCATTAGCTCATACAATGTAGCCCTCCTACTGATAAAGAATGCTACATAAATCTAGGCATAGGTGACAGAATCAAAGCTGAAATTCTTCCAATACTTAAAATTGTCAGTAGAGGTCCTAATAGCTAGTAGGGCTTTATCACCCTGCTTTATCTACCTGCTTCCCTTCTTATAACATTGATGCTAAATCTTTATATTGGAAGGAAAATAATCCTCTTGTAATACTAAGTTTGACTTAAATGAGGAAAATATTTAAAGCAACAGTTCCTGGATACTGGAGAGTTGCCAGACAACAATTCTATACATTTTCTTTAGAGAGTGCTAAAGAATACAGGCTGGGCTGGGCCATCTTTTTGTCTTCACTCCATTATTATCAAAACAGCATGGAGAGATTTAACTCCTTCCCTGTTGGTTGCCTCCTTGAGCTTCTACTCTGTATTAGGCTAATTTTAATTGCAAAAAGAACTCTAGGGGATGTAGACTTCGAAAAGTGGTCCAGTATGTAGACACAACAAGGAACAAGTGTGATTGTCTTAGAGGTAGTGACAGTAAAAAAGAGTCATCTGGCACAGTGAAGACATGTCCTTCATTCAACTTTTGATGGATCTGTAGTAAAAAGCCGAAGATGCATATTCCCAGCTACCAAGAAGAGAGTATGAAGAGCAGCAGAAAGAAAAGGAGTTAAGCAAAGGAGTTAGAGAGGCAGAAAGATAGTGACTTTATCAAGGATGGGGACAAAGAAAAGCATTCAAGAAGCCAACCTCAAAATTTCCAGGGAAGAGAATTCAGTACAGTGTAGAGCACCTGAGGGATATGTCACAGGGCTTCAGTAAGAAGGATGGAAAATAAACATTCACACAGTTTGTGGCTCCTCACCTAGGGCAGAGGCAGTCCCTTCTGCTCAAACCCCACACCCCATGATCATCCCAAACAGCCACCCTCTGCATGCCTGCCTACTCCTCTCCTAGTGGTGTTCCATGTTGCAGGCATACCTTGGATCCCCTCAGTACCTGGTCATGGAAGGTTTTATCTGATCTGGAACCCACTCCAACAAGGTTTAGAGTTCAACCAGAGTATAGGCTCAAGCATCTAGATTCAACTCAGGGGATAGTTTTCTGTGGAGCACTTATCTAGGCAGAATTTCTAGAACCACAAATATGCCACATGACTCTGAAGATAAGAATATCTATAAATTATATAAATCATGGGAAAATCCCCTGGTTTTTCCAGTACATGTGCTTTTTTTTATAGAGGTCAAATGATAGGAGCAATGAAGTAAAGGGGGAAAAAAGGGAAATCCACTCCCCAGCATCTTCATGGGCTCCTAGCAGGGGAGAGACAAGTCAGTCTAGGCTGGTGCCTCCTGCCCTTTTCAGCTCATCTGTGGAAAACTCTCAACTAGTACTAACAAGTTGAGAACAGAATCAATGGACCCATCGAAATCCTCAAAGATCCCAAAAGGCCCTCAATAGTAGCAAGATTCTGGAATGTTCTTTATACAATTCTCTTTATGATTTCCTCTGGGATAGGACAGCAAATGGGAATGAATGGACAGTCATGCTTCTTCCCAAGTTCCAACAGTGACAAGGCTGGAGAAGTAAACTGCTCCCTCCACAGGAGTAAAGCATAAAAGAGAAAAGATAATAGCACTCCTGAGGAAAACAAAAGCCACTGGGGAATCTCCCTTCCCAGATGGTTGTCTGAGTGCAGGTTATCATCCTGGGAGGTCCACACTAGAACAGATAGCCTCCTGTCAAGAATCCCTGTGGGAACAGCAATGCTGCTTTATTCCCTTTATAGTTAATACTTCTGAGGGTGGGTCTCAAGGAATGCAGCTGTCTAGTATAGACCATTTTTCTGTGTATACAGGATGTAATGTAAATTTTACCTCAACTATAGTACAAGCTACTTTCCTAGATATACCAATATACCAACTATGTTGGTGGGCTGGATATCACTAGTTGACTCCATCCGGTTGCTCTAAGAAACAAATTCCTCAGTCTTCTGTCCTCCCTTGGTACCAACAGCCAGAGCCATGATTCTATTACTTATGAGGAGAGAAAGTAGAAAAAGATCTAACTTTGATCCACATGAGAATCTATCTGCTGTTGCAAAATAAGACAGCCAAGGAAAAACAACTAAAGACCAATCTTTTGGCATGACAGACAGACACAAAGAGCGAGCAGTGGTGGTCCAGAGACTCAATGTTGAATACAAGGTCAGAGTTAGTGTTTTGACACATACCCACAATTGGTTTTTAAGACTGGGCTGTCACCTTCTTTAGACAGTTTCTTTCTTTGCCATCAAGGCTACAAGTGTCCTCTTGAGAAGGAGTTGTTTGTACTTGTCCCAGGATGGATTATAACCATACACATGGTAACAAATATCAGCCCAGCTTTGCTACCACCCTGTTCCTGTTCCTGAGTGACCCAGTCCCTCTAATAACCTTTGAATACACCACTGCTACCACAAGTGTGTAGCAACCAACTACCATGTAGAATAACTGCCAAGCTTATTCCAGAATCCTGCCCAGCCCTCACCCAGAGGAGTCAGGCTTTTGTGACAGTCATTCTCATAATTTAGCTTCCCTTGGCTATCATCCATAAGACCCCCTCCTTACTTTCCTTTAACCTTGAAAAGTTGTGGGGGGTAAAATGATATTTTAATTCTACAACAGAAAGATGTAACAAGGAAGCAAGTTTTCCAGGTCTGGAAGTGTTCTACAGAAGAAAGGAGGGTGAGCCAGCACTGTAAACTCCAATAGAATTTTGCATTGTGCTACTAGATTTGCTAAGATCCAAAGTGCTAAAACCTTTGTGAAGCGTGGGTCATGTCTTACTCATCAGTGCAGTTTCTTCAAGTGTTTTAGTCTGTCCATGGTTCCAAATTATTAAGACTGTTGTACCTAAATATGACAGCCATCTCATGTCTGAGCCTAACCTGTACGAAGTAACAGTTTCCAGTGAAAAGGCTCCAGAGATGTGTATGATTCTTGAAGCCTCAGTAGGAAATTTTATCTACCACCCGCCCCCCAAAATAAGGAGAGAAGACCCATTGGAGTAGTACACTGCCTGGAAAGAGTCCCAGCCAGGAAGAGAGGTGAGGAGGCTGTTATGCTTGGGGTCATCCTTTGTTTATGAAAAAGAACTCTGGTCCTCAAAATCCCTTTTTCTCCAGATTTTCAGTGAGTACATTCCTTAAAGTAGAATAAGGCTTGTTATTCTATGAGATAAATTTCTAGAGCTGCTGGTCCTCTTAAAACATACTAACCTTAGAGTGGCTAATATGGATCCCTTTTCAGAGCACAGGTTATGAAAGGAAGAGAAAGGTCATATTATACAAAATTACCCACCTGAAAAGAGAATATGTAAAAGGGAAATAGATTTTTGTGCTTAAAAAAAGAAATATTTCAAAATTGTGTATTCCACAAAAAGAAGAAATCTTCCAAAATTCTGTGTTCAGGGTTTAGGGGTGCACATTATGCAGAACTGACTACAGTGTGATGGAGTACAACTCTTTCTTGCTCCTGTCTAACTGTAACTTGATACCCACTTTACCCTTCCCCATCCTCTCTTTTCCTTGTATTCTCCCCAGTCTTGGATTCTACTTTTATGGGATTGCTTTTACATTCCATATATGAATGAGATCATGTGGCACTTGTTTAACTGTGCCTGACTTATTTCACATCACATGATCATCTCCAGTACACAGTGTGTCATCACAAATAACGTAACTTCCTTCTTTCTAATGACTGAATAATAGTCCACTATATGCCTCTCTCACATTTTCATCCATTAGTGGATACTTGAGTTGCTTCCATCTCTTGACTATTTCAAATAGTGCTGACATGAACATGGGAGTGCAGGTATCTCTTTGACATGCTGATTTCACTCCCTTAGGCTATCTACCCAACAATGGGGACTACTGGCTCATATGATCATTCTATTTTTTGAGGATCTTTGATAGTCCCTCCCTTAAAGGCTTTACTAATTTTCATCCCTACTACCAGTGTCCATGGGTTCCTATCCATTCCCCATTTGTGTCTGCACTTGCTATCTTCATTTAGCATTTCTGAGAATAGCCATTCTTAGAGCAATGGCTAGATACCTTATTGTGGGTTTGATTTGTAGCTTCCTAAATGGTGTTGAGTGGTTTTATCGCATGCCTGTTGTCCATTTGATGTGTCTTCTTCTGAAAAGTATGTATACCTACTGCTTTTGTGATGTGTTTCTCCTTAGTTTCACATACGTAACAAACAGAAAGCCACTCAGTTTGTTCTGTTTTTTTTTTTTTACTTATAGAATAAAATCAATTACCCTGAAAAAGCCATATCAAAGCCTCTTTAAAATAAACTAGTGTTTTAGTTACCAAAAGTATATACACATCCCTATTCAGAAAACATTTCGTGGTTCTAATACCCCACATATTCACATCTGAATTCCTTTGACTTCTGTCCCATTTCCTTTCATTGTGTCCTTTGAAATGTCTCTGGCCCCACTCTAGCATATTCTTCAGTAGCAAACACTCTTTTTCTTATCCTTACTAATCAAATTATTTGCTGCTAATTAAGACCATTTAAGGCCCCTTTCTCCAGATTAATGTGGGCTGTTCCAAGTGCAGGTACAATGCTGCCATCATTCTCTCATTTTTCCCTGAGTACTGTATTGATGCCACCAAATTCAGCATTTTCTTTGAGCATCCCTAGCATTTTCTTGGTTCAGAGAAGCCAGTGTGCCTTAAAAAATAATGGGAGAGGATGGTATTGTCTTTCCTCAGTCTATTTGTGTCATGTTCTGAGTCTGCTCAGATGGTGGACTGGTACTGAATCCACAGTTGTACTTCCGTATAACATAAGAAAGAAATGACCTTCCCTTGGATATGTTGAGACAGCTGATGCTTACTCCATTTCTGTAACAGGCATAACAAATGTCTGCAGTAGCATTTTTATATTGAACATGGCTAAATCACAATTATTGTTCTGTGATATTGCTCCAAGAAAGCATGTGAACCAAACGAGATCAAACACATACATAAAATCACCAGAAATATTCCATCCTGTCTTGAAGACTAGCTTTGGGTGTCACACATTCTTAGCCTCTTCAAATGTGTCTTGATGGGTGCTGGTGATATGGAAAGTTTTAGACATTAACCAGCATTCTTTTCTTGAACAACCAGTTACCAAAATTGTGCTGGAAGAATCTAAAATCAAGTTGTCTTTATCTGTCTGTGATGCATTATTGGACTTCCCCCAAACAACCAAAATAAACCATTCAATGATATTCAGAGAGAAGTCTTCAAATTTCTAATCCAGAATGTCAACCAAAGGACATAACTGGTCCATCTTCTGTAAAATCTTCCATTTTAACCACAGAAAGTCCTCAAACCCATGTGTTACTCTGACACCTGACACCTGGCCTGTGGGAAAGAGACTGTCTTAAACTGGCCAAATTGGTGAGCTTTAGGCTCAGTAATTGGATCACCCTTTCCACTTCCACATATAATACGGAGCCACTCTCTAATCTGGCTTGAATTAGGAAAAATTTTATGCCTCGAGTTTAATACATATACATATCATTAACAAGTGCTCTTAAACTTCTGCACTAGGGAAGCACTCATTTGCATGTGAAACAGCTAGAGTGAAACAGAGTCCTCTGTCTGTGGCAGCCTACACAGTAAAGTGGCACAGGTCCACTCTTAAGTCAGTGCTAGTACTTCATCCATTAACCATCTGAAGCACCACACCCGGATTGTGTCCAGCATAGAAGCACTGATGGCTTGCAACATGAGATCACCCTGAAAGCAGAAAGGGGACTTGCTTACACAGGACCTAAAAGGCAACTTTCTGTTTTTAGAGCAAGTCGGGGACATGGATTTCACATTTGTGTTTCTATTATGACATAATGATGGAAGTAAAGCCAAAGCTTCGGACATGCTATCATTTCTCCTGTAGATACAGAAAAGAGACAAGACATTTCAACTCAAGATTTTGAAAATAGCAAAGAACACTAACAGAAGAACACATATCAGCCTTCCCACACAAATGCATCAATCCCTTCTGTGAGCACAGATGCACAATGCACTTGCTAGGTATGTGCTAGATACATAAGTACACTGTGCAAATCGCAGTTGTTATCAACTGTTTCCTAGATTTTATATAACATACTCCCCTCTTTCTTAGGCCTGAAGTGAATGTCTAAAATAGAAATAGAGCAATTAAGTGCTATCCTTCTATTTAAAATGAAAATAAAATTGGAGGAAAATATTCACTGGAGAAAAGCAATCCTAAAATGTCATGACAAAGTAATGCTCATATCATTTAACAAAATTTCAGGTAAAAAAAAAAAAAAGGCATCTGAACACTATGTTAAACTAATCAATTCCTGAATGTCTCTCCCCTATCAGTGATACCTGAAAAGTTCATTTCCCAATGAATGGTAGCAATTATAAATTTCTCTGGGCCAATTTTTGTGTAGACATGCAGCATACAATGGTCAAATGGGACCACAAAGTTGAAGGCTTCATCAGATAACTAACTACATTATCTTTTTCAATTCCTTTTTTTCTACTGCTAAGTTTCACCCAGTCATAGTAGTTATCATTTTTATTCTTATTTCATCTTATAAAGGCAGCAAATACACTTCTTGGAGAATATACCACATGCCTGTTTCTAAACCACAAAAAGGCAAAAAGGATCTTACTTCTAGTGTAAGTGTAGTGTGCATCCAAAAATCACCAAAAATGGTGCTCCTTTATGTGTTACACACACACACACACACACACACACACACACACACACACACACGCACGCACGCACGCACGCACGCACACTCCCACACACACAATGATGTCCACAAGAGGCACATACCCATATAATATTCCAAAGTTCTTTCAGAAACTTCTTCGCACACTTAGGATTTGTCTCTTTAAAAATAAAGAGCCAGGGGTAAAACCAACTTGAAAAAAAAAAAAAAACATATGGAGAAGCTTCTAAAGCAGAACACAGCAGAGACATTGGATGGGAAACAGAGGGTAGGAAATTTATTTTCTCAGAAATGGGGCTCCATCAGCAGCATGATAATCCTGATAAGAAGGCCATAACATAAGAACCAAACTATCCAATTCCCCAGCAGCAGGCAATGGCCAGAGATATCCCAGCAGGGAAAGAGAGAAGAGGACCAGGGATCAGCTGCAGGTAAGGGAGCTAAGCCAAGGGACATCATGAGAGACTGGCCAGTCTGGCAAAAACACTTGGCACCACAGTCATTTAGCAGCAGGCACTAGACATGCAGCTCTGATTGAGGCCTCAGGTCAGGACTCCTTGAGAAGATCCTGGCAGATCTTGTGCTAATAGGAAACATGAAGGCTACAGAGGGCATGGGAGCAAGACAGCGACCCATTATTAGAATATGAACCCAAGCTTAGGTAACGGGCAGAACACAACAAGCCACCTGCTATTAGCAGTAGGTGGTTTGAGGGTAAGCTGTAAGCCACAGACTCCAATGAGTACTGTGTGGTTTTAGAATCAACCCTAAAGCCTGAAGTAAAGGGCAATAAAAGGATTGCTAGGGGAATAACTGCATAATTAACAGCACTGTACACTAAAGAACATGCCCAGAGCATAATGACCACTAGAATAATAAGCAATTCACCCTCAGCTACTATCTTTTTCATTAAGTAGACCAAGTATTCTTTGAAAGCCAGCCATGGGCTAAATCCTGCACTGGATTCTGAGTGAGCCACAGAGGGTTCCCATTCGTATTGAGTCTCCAATTCCAAGGTCCCAGTAGCCCCACCACAGAGTTCCCACTTCTTCTGAGAGTGAGATGTGCAGGCCTGATGGTGCTTGAGGAAGGAGAGGCATCTCCACGTCAGACCCTAGCCTCAGCTCCTTCCCTCCAATAACACCTTTGAGAGGGTAAGGGAGTGACAACTGACCCCAAAGCTCAGGCAGCCATCACACAACCACAGCCAGCCTTGTCAGTCAAGCCCTGACCTGTCAGAAAGCAAGTCTCAATTGATCTTCTGAGTAGAATCTTGGTGTGTGTTGCCCAAGAGTCAGTTACTTATATACAGGTTTTTACTTAAGGACACAGTAGGCACCAAGGACAAACCAGGACAGGGCCAAAAGTACAAGACAAGCCACCTGGTGATCATGTGAAAAGATCTTTAAGGAGAATGGCTGAGAGGCAAGAAGAGTTGAAAAGGATCAGCTTCTTGAAACAGAAGGTTATGCCCTAAGGAGGGTTGGGCCAAGATCAAGGCAGTTGGCTGTTTGCCTTGCGTGGAACCTCCTAAAACTTCTAAGCCCACTCCAGTTAAGGTCCCCTTAGAAAAAGCCTGCAAAGAGCAGCTTCTAATGTCAGCACATAGACAAGGAGACTATTCTGAACTTATTAGTTACTGTAGAAGGCAGTAGTGAAAGAGCGGGCCTTCCTCATAGAGGGAGACTGAGGCTTCAAGCTGAAAAGCAGATACCATGCATATCCTGCTCTCAGCCTATATTGACACTTCAGAAGAGGCCAGGGTTAAACTCCTGGAATAAATTATATAGCTGCTAGCTGGGATCCCAGGGCAGTAATTCCATAAAATAATGAAGAACTGCAGCCTGGTGGGGAATAAGATATATGCAATGTTCTCATTAACAATTACCAACATTCATATAAACAGACATTTAAACCATTACTCTGGTCAAGTGACATGCTTCTCCTGTACATACACATAGGTCAAATATAGACCAGGTTCCCCTTTGTTCCTACTCATAAGCTTAAATACAAGTAGCAAAGCTTTGTTCAAATGAATTTCCTCCATTTGCTGACACATAATTTTCTGTTCTTTGTAATTACTTTAAATTTGCTGAATACTTTTCAAATAATCCTATTAATTTCATGACACTAATTGACCATGTCAAAGCCAAGGACCTTTTGGGGTTTGGGTCTTCAAATATCTGTTTTGTCATTTGCTAGCAATCAGGTCCTACTCCATAATATGCCTTTAATTACAAAGTTTATTTTTCAGGAAAAAACATTCCCTTACCAATATGCCCCAGTTCCTCAATCCATTTTGTAGTTCTAGTTTGACTTAAAGCTGAGGCCAAGGTATATCTCAAGTTACCGTTATCACAAAACCCAAAACCACTCCAAAATGCCAATATGCCTCTTCATACTGTGATTTTTGATGGGAATTTTCTCGCAGTCCCAAGCTATTTCCAAGTCCCAGGGGAAGATCATCCCCCAATCCAAGTGATTCTCTGCCTCCTCTCTGCCCTCTGAGTGCTTGCAGGGTGCTCTTTCTCTGTGGTCCTTAGCATTCAAATCCATGATAGCTTAAGCTTTATTTCCAGAGTTATACAGGAACCATTGTTAAAAGGGATGCTTGTTTCCAGTGACAAAGACTACATGAAATCTTTCTACAGACAGACCCATTTCTTCATTATTCAAAATACTATCTGCCCATTTCTGTGTCAATGTCTTGGCTGTTTGATACAGAATGCCCCCTAACCTGGTCTTCTGCTAGCCAAATCCTATTTTACCAACTAAGGCTTAGCTTAAGTTATGTTTCTCCCTCAAAAAGAAAAAAAAAATCTCTTGGTCTTCATTCAATCAGTGTTCTTTGTAATGTTCCCAAAAATCTTCAAAAAAATATATACATATATATTACATACTATGACATAGAACTAATTGCAGAAAAGCCCTAAAAGACACTGAGACCATTTAATTGAGAGGCTGTCATCCCTAATTATGGAGAGGTGGTATGGTGCAGAGGACAAGTTCATATAATTGAAGGGTTAACAGACCTAGGTCTGGGTTGCAGCCCTAATATTAGCTATGTGACCTTAGCTTAAAGTTCAGATGGCAGCCACTTTCTTAAACACAGGGGCTACTATGATGAAGCTCTAGACTTGGGAAAACTAATAATCTACAAGTATGTTCTTTGCATGGCTTCAGGGTCTTTGAAGGAATTGGAAATAGAAGTTGGGGGCAGGGACTAGAGGCCAAAGCCACCAGAATTGTGGACAAGAGCTAAAGCTTGGGCAAAGGGGATTTGAAAGACATTCCAAAGAGAAAACTAAAATCAAATTGCAGGCCTTGAATCATTGCAGAACTAAGAGGATAAATGAGATAGTTGAAGTATCTTGGATTTCTTGCTAAGAAAGAGACAGGTGCAGGACAGACAAAAATGGAATAACTAAGGAAAAAATGTGTCTTGAGGTACCGGAGATCTGCCTCTACAGAGACTGCAGGTGTGTATCTCAAAAGCAATTGATGCCTGTCTCAAAGCCCAACAGCTTCTTCTTTCACAGTTTCATTGAGTTTTCCTCTTCCTACCCTGTTCAATCTGATTTTACTGAAAGTTCATCATGATTTGAACATTCACCCAGGTTTGCATGATCTGGGAGTGTCTAGGGCCTAATTTTAAAAAAAAATTCTTTGTATCTTATTGGTCCTTTTTGACTTTTAAAGTTAAAATACTTATTGCCTGAAACAGCTAATGTTCCTCTTAATCATTGCTCCAAGATCCCACATATCAAACTGTCCTCTGAAGTTGCCTGAGTCCGTTTCAAATGGGGGCAGGGAGATGACGTCTCCACATTCTGAGCCAGTAACTGCCACTCAGAACCAGCCAGTGTTGGCTTTCTTTGGAGTCTCTAACCCCCCCCACTAGTCACTGAGCATGCTCACTGTAGGTCAAGAAAGGGATTCTTTTATTTCTAATTTATATTTTATATAAACCCCTAAATTTCAATGCTCTAACAGTTCTAGAAATTTCTAAGAAAGTAATTTAAAACTACACAATAAACTTTATCAATTGAAGCATCCCTTTAGATTGAAAACTTCAGGGACATACTTAAGGCAAAACAAGAGACTATTAAATAAATAACCATGTGTTCCTAAAATGGAATTTATGAACATTTAAAAACTTGCAGAGGCATTTTAGTGATGTGGAGAAATATTTGAAATGTTTCAATAAGTAAATTAAGCTAACAGAACTGTATCTAATTTCATCCTTTATTTTGTGATATCTATACAGCTACATATATTTACACAGATATATGTACTACAGATACAAGTCATACATACTACATACACACTGAGGGAAAAACAACACAAGAGGAAATACTGAGAGAAATGGCTACCATTAACTCAGGGTAAAAAAAATTAAAGATTATTTTCATTTTCTTCCTGTGTTTTCCAATTATTCTTCAAAATCTTTATGCAATCAGAAAATATATTAATATAAAGGGGAAATGTCCATAAAATCAGTCATTAATGTGGAAATAAATGTGTCAAGGAACATTTGTTCTTTTGGTATTTAGCGGGTCTAGGGGGGTATTGTTTGTTTTAACCCAGAAATGATCCGTCTTTCCATTTCTTGCAACAATGTGCCTAAGAGCTCACTCACTCGTATCTATCCTCTGCCTTATGCAACTACTTACAAACACAGAGAGAGAGAGAGAGACAGAGAGACAGAGAGACAGAGAGAGACAGAGACAGAGAGACAGAGACAGAGACAGAGACAGAGAGAGACAGAGAGAGACTGCACCTGCACAATGTCCCTGGGGAAATAATTATTTTCTGTTGCTGTGATAAAATACAATGATCAATGCAATTTATAGAAGTGTTTATTTGGGCTATGGTTGCAGAAGAGTAGGAATTCCAGTGTTGGCAGCTTTAGCTCTTGTCCCCAGGCTTTAACTCTTACATAAAATTCTGGTAGCTTTGGCCTCCAGTCCCCACCCCCAACTTCTCTAATTTCCAATTTCTCTCTGAAGCCATGCAAAGAACAGCAGGAAGGTAGCAGGTGTGGCTGCTGGAACAGCAAGCAAAAAGCTCACATCTTGATCTGAAAGCACAGAGCAGAGCTAGAACAACTGGAGATAGCAGTCTTTAAAGCCTCAGAGGCCAACTCCAATGATATACTTCTCCAAAATGATCGAACCTTCTCAGTATCCGCATCAAATGCAGATCAAGTACTCAAATAGAGGAGCCTCAGTAAATGAAACCACTACACTACGTCTTTTTCTCCGCTCTCTTTTTTTATTTAAGTTAGAAAAAAATCTTGTTTTACATGTCAATCCCAGTTCCCTCTCCCTCCCCTCCTCCCTGGCCTCCACCAACCCCTCTCCCATCCCCTTTCTGCTGCCCAGGAAGGGTGAGACCTTCTATGGGGGAATCTTCAAAGTCTGTCATATCATTTGGAGCAGGGCCTAGGCCCTCACCTGTATGTCTAGGCTGAGAGAGTATCCCTCTATGTGGAATGGGCTCCTAAAGTCTAATCATACACTAAGGATAAATACTGATCCACTACCAGAGGCCCCATAGACTGCCCAGGCCTCCTAACTGACACCCCTGTTCAGGGGGTCTGGGTCGTCAGTCCTATACTATTTTTTTCTTTGTACTCCCACTGCCAGTGGATACCTAAAATTTTGCTGCGTTTAATTGGTGTGTTTTTAAATTAATACTTTGGGATATCTATCAAAAATACAGTAATTGTATCTGTATATTTCTTTTTTAAACTTTTTATTTTTTAAATTCCAGTCCCAGTTCTCCCTCTTTTCCTGCTACTCCCACTCCCTCTCACGTCCCATCTGCTCCTCAGAGAGGTAAGGCCTCCCCTTACCTCTGTCCCATCATCTAATTGAGGCAGGACCAAGGCACCTCTCCACCCCCCCCACAACCCTGTGTCTAGGCCGAGTAAAGTATCTCTCCATTAGAAGGGGCTCCACTAAGTCAGTTTGTGCATTAGTGTTAGATCTTGGACCCACTGCCAGTGGCCTCATATACTGTCCCAGTTGCACCATTGTCACCTATATTAAAGGAATCTAGTTCAGTCTTATGCAGGTTCTCCATTTGTCAGTAATGTCTCACTAGCTTGGGTCAGCTGATTCTGTGGGTTTCCCCATCATGGTCTTGACTCCTTTGTTCATATTATCACTCCTTCATCACTTTGATTGTACTCTAGGAGATTGGCCCATGGTTAATTGTGGATTTCTACATCTGCTTCCAAGTGGAAGAGAGTTCAAGCATCTCTGGGGTTATGGCTTGTAGGCTGGGTATCTTTTGCTTCACATCTGGTATCCACTTATGAGTGAGTACATACTATATTTGTCTGTCTGGTTTGCAGTTACCTCACTCAGGATGTTTTTTTCTAGTTCTGTCTATTTACTTGCAAATTTAAGATGTCATTGTTTCTTACTGCTACGTAGTACTATATTATGTAAATATACCACATTTTCTTTATCCATTCTTCAGTTGAGGGGCACCTCAGTTGTTTCCAAGATCTGCCTATTATGAATAATGTTGCTACGAACATAGTTGAGCAAGTGTCCTTGTGGTGTGAATGTGCCTGTTTGGGTATCTATCTCAGGGTCTTGAGATAGGGTGATCCCTAATTTTATGAGAAATTGCCATACTGATTTCCACAGCAGCTGTACAAGTTTGCACTCCCACCAGCAATGGAGGAGTGTTCTCCTTTCTCCACATCCTCTCCAGCATAAGCTGTCATTGGTGTTTTTTTATCTTAGCCATTCGATCGGTGTAAGATGGAATCTCAGAATAGTTTTGATTTGCATTTCCCTGATGACTAAGGATGTTGAGCATTTATTTGTCTTTTTGCCATTTGCCATTGTTCTGTTGAGAATTCTCTGTATATATCTGTACCCCATTTTTAAATTGGATTATTTGGTAGTTTTATGTCTCGTTTCTTGAGTTCTTTGTAAATTTTGGAGATCAGTCCTCTGTCAGATGTGGGGTTGTGAAGATCTTTTCCCCATTCCGTAGGGAGCTGTTTTGTCTTGTTGACCATGTTCTTTGCGTTACAGAAGCTTCTCAATTTCAGGAGGTCTCATTTATTAATTGTTGCTCTCAGTGTCTGTGCTACTGGTGTTATGTTTCAGGAAATAGTCTCCTGTGCCTATGCATTCTCTTCTATAAGGTTCAGTGTGCATGGATTTATATTGAGGTATTTGATCCATTTGGTGACAGGTATGGATTTATTTGATAGCCAGATATACCAGCACCATTTGTTGAATATGTTTTCTTTTTTCCATTTTATATTTTTAACTTCTTTGTCAAAAATTTGGTGTTCACGGGTGTATGGGTTGATATCAGGGTATTCTAATTGATTCCATTGGTCCACCTGCCTGTTTTTATGCCAATACCAAGCTATTTTCATTACTATCGATCTATAGTAGAGTTTAAAGTCAGGGATGGTGATGCCCCCAGAGGATCCTTTATTGTACAGGATTGTTTTCACTATCCTGGGTTTTGTTTTTCCACATGAAGTTGAGTATTGTTCTTTCAAGGTCTGTGAAGACTTGTGCTGGGATTTTGATGGGAATTGCATTGAATCTTTTGGTAAGACTGCCATTTTTGCTTTGTTGATCCTACCTATCCAAGAACATGGGAGATCTTTCCATTTTCTGATATCTTCTTTAATTTCTTTCTTTAAAGAGTTAAAGTTCTTGTCATACAGGTCTTTCACTTGTTTGGTTAGAGTTATCTCAAGATATTTTTTGTTATTTGTGGCTATTGTAAAGGGTAATGTTTCTCGGATTTCCTTCTCAGCCCATTTGTCATCTGTATATAGGAGGGCTACTGATTTTTTTGAGATAATCTTGTATCCTACTACATTACTGAATGTGTTTATCAGCTGTAGGAGTTCCCTGGTAGAATTTTTTGGGTCACTTACATAAACTATCATATCAGCAAATGGTGAGAGTTTGAATTCTTTTCCAATTTGTATCCCTTTGATCTCCTTTTATTACCTTATTGCTATAGCTAAAACTTCAAGTACTATGTTGAATAGATGTGGAGAGAGTGGACAGCCTTGTGTTGTTCCTGATTTCAGTGGAGTTGCTTTGAGTTTCTCTCCAGTTAGTTTGATGCTGGCTTGCTGTATATTGCCTTTATTATGTTTAGATATGTTCCTTGTATCCCTATTCTCTCAAAGATATTTATCATGAGGTGTGTTGGATTTTGTAAAAGGCTTTTTCAGCATCTAGTGAGATGGTCAGTTTGTTTTATATGGTGGATAAATTGATGGATTTTCATGTGTTGAACCATCCCTGCATCGCTGTGATGAATCCTACTTGGTCATGGTATATGATTTTTCTGATGTGTTCTTGAATTCAGTTTGCCAGTATTTTATTGAGTATTTTTGCATCTACGTTTATGAGACAAATTGTTTTGTAATTCTCTTTGTTAGTTGTATCTTTGTGTGGTTTGGGTATCAGGGTAACTGTAGCCTCATAAAAAGAATTTGGCAATGTTTCTATTGTGTGGAATAATTTGAGGAGCATTGGTGTTAGATTTTCTTTGAACATCTGGTAGAATTCTGCACTGAATCCACCTGGACCTGGGATTTTTTTTTCGGGGGGGGTTGGGAGACTATTGATAACTGTTTCTATTTCCTTAGGTGTTGTAGGTATATTTAAGCTGTTTATCTGTTCTTGGTTTAATTTTGGTATGTGGCGCTTATCTAGAAAATTGTCCATCTCCTTAAAGCTTTCCAATTTTGTGGATTATAGGGTTTTTTATTTTTTTAATTTGAATTACAAACAAAATTGAATTACATGACAATCCCAGTTCCCTTCCCCCTCCCTTCATCCCCTACCACCCCCCAACTAAAACCCTACCTATCACATATCCTTTCTTCTAATCTACACCTGACTCAACCTTTCTGCCTCCTCATGACCTCTGCATTCTTCCTTTTCTTCCATTCTCATTCTCGTAGCTCCCTCCACCCTCTTCCCATTTTCTCAGTTTGCTCAGGGGATGGTGACCCTTTCCCCTTCTCCAGAGGACAAAGTTTGTCTCTTTTAGGGTCCTCCTTGTTTACTACTTTTCTCTGGCAGTGTGGATTGTAGGCTGGCAATCCCTTACTCTATGTCTAAAATCCACATATGAGTGAGTACATATCATGTTTGGCTTTTTGTGATTGGGGTACTACTCAGCAGAAAAAAAGAAAGGAATCTTAACATCTTCAGGAAAATGGATGGAACTCCATTTGGAACTCAGAAAACCATTCTGAGTGAGGTAACCCAATTACAAATAGTGGCTATTACAAATAGTGCTGCTATGAACATCATTAAACAGATGTCTTTGTTGTATGAATGTGCTTCTTTTGGGTATATGCCTAGGAGTGGAATTGCTGGATCTTGTGGTAGAATGATTCCCATTTTTTTGAGGAGTCGCCATACTGATTTCCAAAGTGACTGTACAAGTTGGCACCCCCACCAGCAGTGGAGAAGAGTTCCTCTTTCTCCACATCATCTCCAGCATAAACTGTCATTAGTGTTTTTGATTTTAGCCATTCTGACAGAAGTAAGATGGTATCTCAGAGTTGTTTTAATTTGCATTTCCCTGATGGCTAAGGATGTTAAACACTTTCTTATATGTCTTTCAGCCATTTTAGATTCCTCTATTGAGAATTGTCTATTTAGTTCTGTACCCCACTTTTTAATTGGGTTGTTTGGTGTTTTGGAGACTAGCTTCTTGAGTTCTTTGTATATTTTGGAGATCGACTGTCTGTCAGATATGGGGTTGGTGAATATCTTTTCCCAGTCTGTGGGCTGCCGTTTTGTCTTGCTGACTATGTCCTTTGCCTTACAGAAGCTTCTCAGTTTCAGGAGGTCCCATTTATTAATTGTTGATCTCAGTGTCTGCTACTTGTGTTATGTTCAGGAAGCAGTCTCCTGTACCAATTAACTCTAGGGTATTTCCCACTTTATCTTCTAGTAGATTCAGTGTGGCTGAGGTCTCTGATCCATTTTGACTTAAGTTTTGTGCAGGGCAAAAGGCTTGGGTCTATCTGTACTATTCTACATGTTTGCATCCAGTTATGCCAGAACCATTTGTTGAATATGTTCTCTTTGTTCCAGTGTATATAATTGGATTGTTTGTCAAAAATCAGGTGTTCATAGGTGTGTAGGTTAATATCAGGGTTTTCAACTCTATTCCATTGGTCTGCCTGTCTATTTTTGTGCCAATACCAAGCTGTTTTCAGGACTATATCTCTGTAATAGAGCTTGAAGTCAGGGATGGTGATGCCTTCAGAAGTTCCTCTATTGTACAGGGTTGTTTTGGCTACCCTGTCTCTTTTGCTTCTCCATATAAAGTTGAAAATTGTTCTTTCAAGGTCAGTGAAGAATTGTGTTGGGATTTTGATGGGGATTGCATTGAATCTGTAGATTGCTTTTGGCAAGATTGCCATTTTTACTATGTTGATCCTGCCTATCCAAAAGCATGGGAAATCTTTCCATTTTCTGGTATCTTCTTTAATTTCTTTCTTTAGAGACTCAAAATTCTTACTGTACAGGACTTTCACATTTTTTTGGTTAGTGTTACCCCAAGGTATTTTATGTTGTTTGTGGTAATTGTAAAGGGTGATGTTTCTCTGATTTCTTTCTCGACTAATGTGTCATCCGTATACAGTTGGACTACAGATTTTTTTAGTTAATCTTGTATCCTGCCACTTTGCTGAAGGTGTTTATCAGCTGTAGGAGTTCCCTGGAAGAGTTTTTCAGATCACTTATGTAGACTATCATATCATTTGCAAATAGTGAGAGTTTGACTTCTTCCTTTCCGATTTGTATTCCCTTGATCTCCTTTTGTTGTCTTATTGCTCTAGCTAGAACTTCAAGGACAATATTGAAGAGGTATGGAGACAGTGGACAGCCTTGTCTTGTTCCTGATTTTAGAGGAGTTGCATTGAGTTTCTCTCCATTTAATTTGATGTTGGCTGTCGGCTTGCTGTATATTGCTTTTATTATGTTGAGGTATGTTCCTGTTATACCTGATTTCTCCAGGACCATTATCATGAAGGGGTTTTGGATTTTGTCCAAAGGCTTTTTTGGCATCTAGTGAGAATAGTCATGTGGTTTTTTTCCTCAGTCTGTTTATATGTTGGATTACATTGATGGATTTTCATATGTTGAACCATCCTTGCATCCCTGGGATGAAGCCTACTTGATCATGATGGATGATTTCTCTGATGTGTTCTTGTATAAGATTTGCCAGTATTTTATTGAGAATTTTTGCAGCAATGTTCATGAGGGATATTGGTCTGTAGTTCTCTTTCTTAATTGTGTCTTTGTGTGGCTTGGGTATCATGGTTATTGAAGCCTCATAAAAAGAGTTTGGTAATGACCCTTCTGTTTCTATTGTGTGGAATACTTTGAGGAGAATTGGTATTAGTTGTACTTTGAATTTCTGGTAGAGTTCTTCACTGAAGCCATCTGGCCCTGGGCTTTTTTTGGTTGGGAGACTTCTGATGACTGCTTCAATTTCATTAGGGGTTATAGGTCTATTTAAGTTGCTTATCTGTTCTTGATTTAATTTTGGTAAGTGAAATCTGTCCAGAAAATTGTCCATTTCCTTTAGATTTTCGAATTTTGAAGAATATAGGTTTTTGAAGTATGACCTGATGATTCTCTGGATTTCCTCTGTGTCTGTTGTTATGTCCCCCTTTTCATTCCTGATTTTATTAATTTGCATGTTCACTCTTTATTGTTTGGAAAGTTTGGATAAAGGTTTGTCTATCTTGTTGATTTTTCTCGAAGAACCAACTCTTTGTTATATTGATTTTTGTATTGTTCCCCTAGTTTCCATTTTATTGATTTCAACCCTCAATTTGATTATTTCCTGGTGTCTGCTTCTCCAAGGTGTATTGGCTTCTTTGTTTTCTAAAGCTTTCAGTTGTGCTGTTAATTCTCTAGTGTGATTATTCTCCTGTTTCTTCATGTGGGCATTTAGCACTATGAACTTTCCTCTTAGCACTGTTATCAAAGTATCCCATTGGTCTGGATATGTTGTGTCCACATTCTCATTGAATTCTAGGAAATCTTTAATTTCTTTTTTTTTTTATTTCTTCCTGGACCCATGAATTGTGCAATTGGGTGTTACTTAATTTCTATGAGTGTGAAGATTTTCTGTAGTTCGTGTTGTTGTTGAATTCTAATGTTAAAGCACGGTGGTCTGATAAGACACAGGTGCTATTTCAATTTTTTTGTAATTTTGTTGTGATTTGCTATGTTGCCAAGTATGTGGTCGATTTTAGGTCGATTTAGGTCCATGTGGTGCTGAGAAGAAGGTGAATTGTTTTGTATTTGGATGGAATGTTCTATAGATATCTGTTAAGTCCAATTTCGTCATAACTCCTATTAGTTCTTTTGTTTCTTTGTTAAGTTTCTGTCTGGTGTTCCTGTCCAATGGTGAAACTGGGGTGTTGAAGTCTCCCACTATAAGTATGTGCGGTTTTATGTGTGATTTGAGTTTTAGTAATGTTTCTTTTACAAACGTGGATGCCTTTGTATTTGGTGCATAAATGTTCAGAATTGAGACTTCATCCTGATGGATTTCTCCTGTGATGAGTAGGAAGTGACCTTCTTCATCTCTTTTGACTGATTTTAGTTTAGAGTCCAATTTGTTGGATATTACGATTGCTATCCCCGCTTGTTTCTTGGGTCCTGTCTGTCTTTGAAGTTAAGGTGTGTTTCTTGTATACAACAGAAGGAAGGATTCTGTCTTCTTATCCATTCTGCTAATCTGTATCTTTTTATAGGGGAGTTAAGACCATTAATGTTGATATATATTAATGACCATTGATTATTCATTCTTGTTTGTTTTTTGATTTGGTGATGGTGGTGAGATTATGTGTGGGATTCTATCCCTTTTTCCTTTTGGCTGTTGGTAAAGTGGGATTATCTATTGCCTATATTTTTCTGGTTGTAGTTAACTTCCATGGGTTGCAGTTTTCCTTCCAGAACTTTCTGTAGGGCTGGATTGGTGGATATGTATTGTTTGAATCTGGGTTTGTCATGGAATATCTTGTTTTCTCCATCTATAATGATTGAAAGCTTTGCTTGGTATAGTAGGGCTGGCATCCATGGACTCTTAGTTCTGGCTTTCAGAGTTTCTATGGAAAAGTCAGGTGTGATTCTGAGGTTTGCCTTTATAGGTTACTTGACCTTTTTCCTTTGCTGCTCTTACTATTTTCTCTTTGTTCTACGTATTTGGTATTTTGATTATTATTTGGCAAGGAGAACTTTTTTTGGTTCAGTCTATTTGGTGTTCTGTAGGCTTCTTGTATTTTCATTGGTATGTCTTTCTTTAGGTTGGGAAAGTTTTCTTCTATGATTTTGTTGAATGTTTTCTGTGCCTTTGAGTTGGATTTCTTCACCTTCTTCTATACCTATTATTCTTAGGTTTGGTCTTTTCACGATATCCCATATTTCCTGGATATTTTGTGATAGGGATTTGTTGGACTTAAGATTTTCTTTGGTTGATGAATCTATTTCCGCTAGTGTGTCTTCAACTCCTGAGATTCTCTCTTCCTTCTCTTATATTCTGTTTGTTATGCTTACATCTGTAGTTCCTGATCGTTTACCCAGCTTTTATATTTCCAGCATTCCCTCAGATTGTGCTTTCTTTATTATCTGTATTTCAGTTTTTAGGTCTTGAACTGTTTCCTTGAGAGATTTGTTGATATCTTGTATTTTTTGGTTTGTTTTTTTCTTCCATTTCTTTAAGGGATTTTCTCATGTCCTCTTTGAGTTCCTCTATCATTTTTCTGAAGATGTTTTTAAGGTCATTCTCTTCTGGTTCATCTGCGTTGTGATGTTCAGGTCTTGCTGGTGTATAGATCCTAGTCTCCGGTGGTGTCATATTGAGTTTTCTGTTGTTGAATGTGCTTTTACCTTGTCCTCTTCTCATCCTTTCTTCTGGTGGGTGTAGCAGGAGTTTCTTGCTCTCCTGGTGAGTATGGGACCAAGGTTCTCTTCTGGTAGATGCAAACAGATCCAATACTCTGATGTCTGTCTTCTTCTTGTGGATGGAGGTGTCACTCTTACCGGGGCATCAGTAGTGTTCGGGTGTGTTGGGTCCCTCTGGGCCGGCGGATGAAGACAGAGCTGCTACTGGGTGCTCAGTGTGTCTGATACCACTGTGGAATTGGTCCAGTATGCAGATCACTCATGTCAGATGACTCTGAGCAGTGACGAACAGGAACTGCAACAGATTACAGGTTTTTGAAGTATGATGATTCTCTGGATTTCCTCACTTTCTGTTGTTATGTCCACCTTTTTGTTTCTGATTTTGTTAATGTAGATATTCTCCCTGTGTCTTTTGGTTAGTTTGGATAAAAGTTTGTTTATTTTGATGAATTTCTCAAAGAACCGACTCTTTGTCTCATTGATTCTTTGCATTGTTTTCTTTGTTTCTATTTTATTGATTTCAGCCCTCAATTTGAGTATTTCTTGCTATCTAGTCTTTCTGGGTGAGTTTGCTTCTTTTTGTTCTAGCACTTTTAGTTATTCTGTTAATTCACTAGTGTGGGATTTTTCCATCTTCTTAATGTAGGCATTTAGTGCCATGAACTTTCCTCTTAGCACTGCTTTCATTGTGTCCCATAAGTTTGGGTATGCTGTGTGGTCAATTTCATTAAATTTTAGGAAGTCTGCCAACCAACCCAGGAACTAGGTAAGTGAGTCTCTGCCCTTACCCAACTCCCACCCAAAACATCACTCACCCAGACCAACCCCTACCCCACCCCTGCACCTGCACCTGCCAGCATCAGGGAGGAGCTCCCTGCTCCCTGAATCTGGTAGCACCCCACTCTTCCATCCCTTTCTGCTGACCGACCCAGGAACCAGGTGAGTGAGCCGAATGAGGTGAGTGAGCCTCTGCCCTTACCCAACTCCCACCCAAACCATCACTCACCCCAAGGAGGAGCTCCCTGAATCTGGAAACACCCCACTCTTCCATCTCTTTCCGCCAACCGATCCACAACGAGTGAGGAGACTACCAGGAGAGGCAAGACCATCCAGAGTTGTGGACATTGAATTCCTGGCCCCCAAACACCACTGGGTCACTAGAGGAGATAGAGAGACCCCACCTGCACCCACTAAAAGAAGATATGGGAAGAAAACAGAATAGATTTCACTCAACAACAGAAAGACCAACATGACACCACCAGAATCTAGGGACTCCACTCCATCAAGATCTGAAAAGCCCAACACAGAGCATGAAGATGAGATGGATCTCAAAAATTATCTCAGCAAGATGATAGAGACCTTTAAAGAGGAAACAAGAAAATCCCTTAAAGAAATAGAAGAAAAAGCAAACAAAAATTACACGAAATGGAGGAAAAGACAAACCAAAAAATTCAAGAAATAAACAAATCTCTTAAAGAATCTAAAGAAACCCAAGAAAAAACATCCAAACAAGTGAAGGAAGTTCTTGAAACAGTTCAAAGCATGAAAGCTGAAATAGACACAATAAAGAAAACACAGAATGAGGCAATGCTGGAAATGGAAAGGCTGGATAAACGATCAGGAACTAAAGATGTGAGTATAACCAATAGAATTCAAGAGATGGAAGAGAGAATCTCAGCTATTGAAGACTCGCTAGAAGATATACATTCATCAACCAAAGAAAACCTCAAGTCCAACAAATCCCTAACACAAAATATCCAGGAAATATGGGACACTGTAAAAAGACCAAACCTAAGAATAATAGGTGTAGAAGAAGGTGAAGAAACACTGCTCAAAGCTACAGAAAACATATTCAACAAAATCATAGAAGAAAACTTCCCCAACCTACAGAAGGATATGCCTATGAAAGTATAAGAAGCTTACAGGACACCAAACAGACTGGACTACAAAAAGAAGTCTCCCCGACACATAATAATCAAAACAAAAAATCTACAGAATAAGGAGAAAATATTAAGAGCAGCAAAGGAAAAAGGCCAAGTAACATATAAAGGCAAAACAATCAGAATCACACCCGACTTCTCAATGGAAACTCTGAAAGCCAGAAGGTCTTGGATAGATACCCTACAAGCACTAAGGGAGCATGGATGTCAACCCAGACTACTGTACCCAGCAAAACTTTCAATCACTATAGATGGAGAAAACAAGATATTCCATGACAAAAACAGATTTAAACAATACATATCCACAAATCCAGCACTACAGAAGGTTCTGTAAGGAAAACTCCAACAAACTGAAAAAGAAAAACCACATGATCGTCTCACTAGATGCTGAAAAAGCCTTTGACAAAATCCAACATCCCTTCATGATAAAGATCTTGGAGAGAACAGGAATAACAGGAGCATATCTAAACATGATAAACGCAATATACACCAAACCAATAGCCAACATCAAACTAAATGGAGAGAAAATCAAAGTGTTTCCTCTAAAATCAGGAACAAGACAAGGCTGTCCACTCTCTCCATATCTCTTCAATATTGTACTTGAAGTTCTGGCTAGAGCAATAAGACAAGAAAAGGGGATCAAAGGGATACAAATTGGAAAGGATGAAATCAAACTTTCACTATTTGCAGACGACATGATAGTCTACATTAGTGAACGAAAAAACTCTACCAGGGAACTCCTACAGCTGATAAACACCTTCAGCAAGGTAGCAGGATACAAAATTAACTCAAAAAATCAGTAGCCCTACTATATACAGATGAATAAATCCAATGAGAAAGAAATCAGGGAAACATCACCTTTCACAATATCCACAAGCAACATAAAATATCTTGGGGTAACACTAACCAAAAAAGTGAAAGACCCGTATAATAAGAAATTTGAGACTTTAAAGAAAGAAATTAAAGAAGATACCAGAAAATGGAAAGATCTCCCATGCACTTGGATAGGTAGAATTAACATAGTAAAAATGGCAATCCTGCCAAAAGCAATCTACAGATTCAAAGCAATCACTGGCAAAATCCCAACACAGACATTGAAAGAACAATACTCAACTTTATATGGAAAAATAAAAAACCCAGGATAGCCAAAACAATTCTTTACAATAAAGGGTCTTCTGGAGGCATCACCATCCCTGACTTCAAGCTCTACTATAGAGCCATAGTTCTGAAAACAGCTTGGTATTGGCACAAAAATAGACAGATAGACCAATGGAATCGAATTGAAAACCCTGATATTGACCCACTCACCTACTGATACCTTATTTTTGACAAAGATGCTAATCTATACAATGGAAAAAAGATAGCATCTTCAACAAATGGTGCTAGTACAATTGGATTCGGACATGCAGAAAATTGCAGATAGATCCATACCTGTCACCATGCACAAAACTTAAGTGCAAATGGATCAAAGATCTCAGCATAAATCCAGCCACACTGAATCTTCTAGAAGAGAAAGTGGGAATTACCCTTGAACAAATTGGCACAGGAGACTGCTTCCTGAACATTACGCCAGTAGCACAGACATTGAGATCTGCAATTAATAAATGGGACCTCCTGAAACTGAGAAGCTTCTGCAAGGCAAAGGAAACAGTCAGTAGGACAAAACAACCACCCACAGAATGGGAAAAGATCTTCACCGATCCCACATCTGACAGAGGACTGATTTCCAAAATATATAAGGAGCTCAAGAAGCTAGCCACCAAAACACCAAACAATGAAATTAAAAAGTGGGGTGCAGAACTAAATAGGGAATTCTCAACAGGAATCTGAAATGGCTAAAAGACACTTAAGAAAGTGCTCAAAATCCTTGGCCATCAGAGAAATGCAACTCAAAACAACTCTGAGATACCACCTCACACCTGTCAGAATGGCTAAAATCAAAAATACCAATGACAATCTATGCTGGAGAGGATGTGGAGAAAAAGGAACACTCCTCCATTGCTGGTGGGAGTGTGAACTTGTAAGACCACTCTGGAAATTAGTATGGTGGTTGCTCAGAAAAATGGGAATTAGTCTACCTCAAGATCCAGCCATTCCTCTCTTGGGTATATAACCAAATAGTGCATGTTCATACAGCAAGGACATATGTTCAACCATGTTCACAGCAGCATTGTTTGTAATAGCCAGAACCTGGAAGCAACCTAGATGCCCCTCAACTGAAGAATGGATTGAGAAAATGTGGTACATTTATACAATGGAGTACTACTCAGCAGAAAAAAGCAATGGAATCTTGAAATTCAGGCAAATGGATGGAACTAGAAGAAACCATCCTGAGTGAGGTAACCCAATCACAAAAAGACAAACATGGTATGTACTCACTCATATATGAATTTTAGACATAGAGCAAAAGATTACCAGCCTATAATCCTCTTCACCAAAGAAACTAGGAAACATGAGGACTCTAAGGGATAAACGGTCCCCAGGAATGGAAGTGGCATGAACTGAACTAATTGGAAGCATGAGGGTAGGGGGGAGGGAGCTGCTACAATAAGAGCAAGAGAAGAGGAGTAGAGGAGAGGAAATGGAGGAGCAGAAATATTGAGTTGGGGGAAGAATAGAGGAGAGAGAGCAGGATGAGAGATACCATATTAGAGGGAGCCACTTAGGTCTGAGAAGAGATCTGGAACCAGGGAGATCTCCAGAGACCTACAAGGATGACACGATCTGACAATCCAGGCAATGGTGGAGAGGATAACCTAAAAGCCCTTCCCCTAAAATGAGATTGATGACTTCTCTTTATGCCATCCTAGAGCCCTCATCCAGTGGCTGATGGAAGCAGAGACAGACATCCACAGATATACACTGAGCTGAAATCGGGAATTTAGTTGAAAAGAGGGAGGAATGAAGAGAGAAAGGGTCTGTACCAGGTTGGAGAAACCCACAGGAACAATTGGCCTGAACAAGGGAGAGCACATCAACCCCAGATGCTGTCTGGGAGGCCAGTACAAGACTGATCCAGACCCCTAACATGGATGTCAATAAGGAGGCCTCTGCACTCCAGGGAGCCTCTGGTGGTGGATTAGTATTTTTCCCTGGTGCAAGAAGGGACTTTGAGAGCCCATCCTACAGAGTGAAGGGTTACACTCTGGCCCTGGACACATGGGGAAGGGCCCAGGACCAGCACAGGAAGATTTGGTCGACTTTGCAGAGCCCAGGTTGAGGACCCTACCCTTCCCGGGGAGTGGTGGGTGGATGGGGTGGGGGATAGGGGGTGGGGGAGGAGGGATGGGGTGAGGTGAGGAAGAGGGAGAAGGGACTTACATGTGAAACAAGCTTGTTCCCTAACTAGAACTAATAAATAAATAAAAAAAGAAAAAAATTTTAGGAAGTCTTTAATTTCTTTATTTCTTCCTTGACCCAGTGGTGATTCAATTGATCATTGTTCAATTTCCATGTGTTTATGGGCTTTCTGAAATTAATGTTGCTGTTAAATTCTAACTTGAAGCTGTGGTGATCTGATAGGGTACAGGCGTATTCCAAAATTTTTTTTTTATCTGTTGAGATCTGCTTTGTTACCGAGTATGTGGTCTTTTTTTGAGAAGGTTCCATGAGGTGCTGAAAAGAAAGTATACTATTTTGTGTTTAGGCGGAATGTTCTATATATGTCTGTTAAGTCCATTTGAGTCATAACATATTAGATCCCTTGTTTCTCTGCTAAGCTTCTGTCGGACAGGTCTGTCCAGTGGTGAGAGTGGAGTGTTGAAGTCCCCCACTATTAGTGTGTGGGGTTTGGTTTGTGATTTAAGCTTTAGTAATGTTTCTTTTACAAATAGAGGAACCCTTGTGTTTAGGACATAGATGTTCAGAATTGAGATTTTGTCTTGATGGATTTTTCCTGTGATGAATATGAAATAACCTTCTTTATCTTTTTTGATTGATTTTAGTTTGAAGTCTATTTTGTTAGATATTAGATAGCTATACCAGCTTTTTTCGTATGTCCATTTAATTGGAAATTTTTTCCCAACCCTTTACCCTGAGGTAATGTTTGCCTATGAGGTTGAGGTGTGTTTTTTGTATGCAACAGAAGGATGGATCTGTTTTCGTATCGTGTAAGTCTGTGTCTTTTTATAGGTGAATTGAGACCATTTATATTAATGGAAATTAATGGCCAGTGATTGCTAGTTCCTGTTAATTTTGTTTTTGTTGTTGGTGATGGCATTGTGTGTTCAGTTCCCTTCTTGTGGGCATAGGTGATTTTCTTGGGTTGGTGTTTTCCTTCTACTACTTTCTGTAGGGCTGGGTTTATGGATAGGTATTGTTTAAATTTGGTTTTATCATGAAATATCTTGTTTTTTCCACCTATGGTTATTGAAAGTTTTGCTGGGAAAAGTAGTCTGGGCTGGCATCCATAGTCCCTTAGTGTCTGCACAACATCTGACCAGGACCTTCTGGCTTTTATTGTTTCTGTTGAGAAGTCTGGTGTAACTCTGATAGGTCTGCCTTCATATGTTACCTGGCCTTTCTCTTTGTAGCTCTTAATATTCTTTCTTTATTCTGTATGTTTATTTTTTTTACTATTAAGTGACAAGGGAACTTTAATTGTCCAATCTATTTGGTGTTCTGTAAGCCTCTTCTATTTTCATAGGCATGTCCTTCTTTAGGTTGGGTAAGTTTTCTTCTGTGATTTTGTTGAATATATTTTCTGTGCCTTTGAGTTGGACTTCCCCTTCTTCTATCCCTATTATTCTTAGACTCAGTCTTTTCATGGTGTCCCAGATTTCCTACTTGTTAGGTGTTAAGGATTTGTTGGATTTAAATTTTTCTTTGACCAGTGAATCTATTTCCTCTGTCATATCTTCAGTGCCTGAAATTCTCTCTGCTATATCTTGTATTCTGTTGTTTAATCTTGTATTTGTGGTTCCGATCATATACCCATATCTTCCATTTCCAGAATTCCCTCAGTTTGTGTTTTCTTTATTGCCTCTATTTCAGATTTCATGTCTTGAATCATTTCCTTCACTTGTTTGATTGCTTTTTCTTGGTTTTCTTTAAGGGATTTGTTGATATCTTCCAATTTTTTTGTCTTTTCCTCCATTTCTTTAAGGGAATTTTTCATTTCCTCTTTAAGGGCCTCAATCATCCTCATAAAGTTATTTTTAGGTCATTTTTTCTACTTCATCTATGTTGGGATGTTCAGGCCTTGATGTTGTGGCACCACTAGTTTCTAGGGGTGCTGTATTGCTCTGTTGAGTGTGTTCTTTCTTACCTTGTTTTCTACGCATTTCTACCTCTAACTGTCTCTCTTTGGGGGATCTCTCTTTCTCCAATTTGTATAGTTGGGGGCTGTGGCTCCCTTGACCAATCCTTTGGGCACAAGTAGAGCAGAGCTTCCAGTGAATGATCCTCCTGGTGGAAGTGGGCCTAATGTTCAGAAGGTCACTCCTTGAGGTACAGGTAGGGCTATAGCTCCGGTGGACACTCCTCCCATTGGATGTGTAGGTGGGGCTAAGGGTTCATTAGTCAATGGAGTATTGGGGTATCTCCAACCGAGAAATGGCAGTGGATGCTGGCTGGGACACAAGTGCTCTTTCCCAGAGGAACATTTGCAGTAATTTCTAGAAGCTACTGCTGGAAACTGCTGCTGTCATTTCACCCACCCATCACTCTTCACTCCTGGGCCCGGGACTGGGGCCTCCCTCTGACACTACTCTCAGGTCTGGGACTCGTGGCTCCTTTGACGCTGCTCAGGGCCTGAAACTCAAACCACCCTCTGATACTGCTGTTCCCGGCCTGAAGTTCAGGTCTCTCTCTGACACTGCCCAGGCGGAAAGCTCATGGCTCCCTTGATGCTGCTCTGAGCATGAAGATCGGCCTTCATATCTGTATATTTTATGACACATTCCTCCCACCTGCTTCTCCATTTTTATTTTCATCAACAATCTTTTCATTCATTTCAATAGCTTGTAGAGACTGGCATTGTGTTTTATAGGAAGAACATGATGAGATGTCTAATTTGTTTTAACCTAAGGTGCCAAGATTTGGGGAAAGTTTGAGAAATCACCTCTTAGTTGTTCTGTGGTTCCCTCTTAACTCTTCTCAACAAAATAATCTCTGTTTTTTATAAAGTGTATTTACTTATAAATGGGAAGAAGAATTTCATTTTCCTAGTTCACCTTAGCCAATTCTTTATGGCTATGGTCAATTACAACATAAAAAAACTGGAAGAACACCCCCATTTGATTATATAGTATGGTCACATAAGCCAAGATACAAAATATTATTCACCAAGTACCTCTAATCATGTTTCCAAGATTTTTATAACAATAAACTGCTAGTACTTAATTATGTTAGCCAAACATATTATCTGGCCAATCTCTTTCAAAAATGTAAATGTACTAAATAAGTTGTACTTCTTAAAAGGTGACCATTACATTAAATGCATGTCACTAGTATGGGGAAATAATCTTTTTGATACAGGGCTCCGTATTTTAGATACCACCATATAGGTTTGTTTGAGGACTTAAGAAAGCTTAGATACACACCTCAATACAACCATATACACTTATTCTCATGCACCTTTAAATTGATTTTGCTAAAGTGAGTTCCTAGTTGCCTAATACAAATTTTAAAATGTTTACCTTATAATTTTCATTAATTACTATCATCTAATATAGAGTGCTGCTGGGAAATTAAAACAGAAAAGCAATTCAGTGGTTCTTTTGCCATGTATTTTTGAGAAACAGAACTGGAACAATAAGAGATACACTAAGGAAAAGCTCCCTGTTCTTAATGTATTAAAGGCATTATTTTCAATGTGCTGCTCTGTTCCTCCAGGGCCAACTCTCTCCCTGCACATAGAACCAATCCAGCCTACACTCCTAGAAATGTTCCCCAGCTTTCTCCACACAGTTAAGTATGACCTTGCCACAACCTTTCTTTTAAAATGGCTAACTTCATATAGAGTCTTTGGAAGAAAATTATGTCACATTGATACAATTACATTTTGGATTTCTAAAAGTGAAGTGAGGATAAATGTGTCAGCATTGGAGGAAGGGTAACTTGGAGTATGGATTTTCAAAGGCTCTCATTTGAAAGCTGTGCAGTCTAATTATAATTGATCTCTACCTAGTATAATTCATCTTTTCCCTTGTGTTTCAATTGCATTGTTAAACAGAAGTATTGTATAGATGAAATAAAACTGAGTTATCTGAATAAAAGGCATTGTACAGTTAACAGCACTCAAGAAACTACAAATATATCTTTTACACAAAACTATTCATATCCTCCAAGCCCTTCTATGCCCATTTCATCTTTGGATAAAGAAATTTGCAACTCATGTCTTCTCCACATCTTTCTGTAGTTTTCTTACTAGCCAGATGACATAATGCCACGTGACTATTATTACTTGTTTTTTTTTTCCTGAGTAAAATAACCATGTTACCTATTACTTCAAACTTTTACACCACTTTTGTCGCCTGCATACTATCTCTGAACCTCCAAGTGTTCTATTTTTTGTTCAGTACAAGCTTTTCCTTTGCTTCAAGAACTTTCCCAATTCTGCAGAGCCTATATGAGGAGATACTTGCCAGTTTTGGATTTCATTCATGGCTATTATCCTTTTCTCAGTATTCGTGGAGGCTCTATGGGAAAATATACACAGAATCCAAACAACCCCTTTCTTCGCAAGAAGCAGCACAAGGAGTTTGACTTCAAACCCTGGATTTGGTTGGTAGCTTCATAGAAAACATGGACTGAATACACCTTCTGAACCTCCAAATATCCATCTGTAAAATGAGAGTCTCCACAAATACTTCCTAGAGCTGCTGACAAGTTTCAAGGTGAGTTCACCTGGGGGAACATTGGCACACCTACTGATCACTCCTACATGTTCTTTGTACACACATGTATCCTGACACCTCTTTTGTTTTCATTAAATGTTGAATCAAATATAATCATTTCTTCTGACTGCAAAGCCTTAATATAATAAATAACTCAGACTTCCTGTAACTCTTCAAGAACACAGTATTACTCTCCCCAAGTTCATCTCATTTATACCTACCATGCAGTTCATAAATCTAACTGCTACTGAAGACTCAGGA
Organism: Cricetulus griseus; assembly: GCF_003668045.3. Lineage (NCBI taxonomy): Eukaryota > Metazoa > Chordata > Mammalia > Rodentia > Cricetidae > Cricetulus > Cricetulus griseus. Next base: position 54,494,581 of record NC_048595.1, on the reverse strand, counting down.
TCTTACTCTACTTCTTGGAAAAACTACAGGAAACCACAGAACACAATAACAGTTTCTAGATTCTGAATGCTGCCTTCTTTCTCTTCTTTCAAATGGAAACATTCCAAACTTAGACTCAGCACTTTCAGTAAGCAAGATAGCAATCATATACTGGTATCAATTTGGCATATCCTTACACAAATATCATCTTCAATACAAAATTGAATCACAAAAAGAAAAAAGTAAGAAATTGTAATAAAGTGGGGGAAGATTGTAATGAAGCTTGGGACCAAAACTGAGCTGTCCAAATCTATTGTTTATATGTGGGCTTAATCCAGGACTGCTTGCTCAGCTTAACATAAATCCAGGAGGATAGAAAAGGCTACTTTCACATGAAGAAATATGAACTGAAATTCAGAGACCCTGGAAGAAAAAGAAGTATAACTCTCATCTGTCTTACAAGAGCAAACTTATTTCACTAATGGTCTTTGTGATTCATAGCTGCTACACTGTGACAGGTTCGGATATAATATACAAAAGAATTTTCTTTGTAGCAGAAGAGGACAAGAAAGTTGTTCTCTTTGTCAGGCTAAAGAAAGGTTGACAGAGTGGCTGGCATCTCCAAAGACGGGACATTACTGGGCTTGCAAGCCTACCTCCCAAACACTAGCCCTCTTAGGCTGGGGGTACAACCCACAGATTCACAGTTTCCTCCAAAGACATCAGGGTATCCTATGAACACTATATATCATTGTATACTCAGTTCACAGGATACAGATGTGGCCCAGAGGCATAAGGCATTTGACTGCACATCATCCTACTACACCTGCCCTCTACTTTTCCCCACCTGCATTCTCTTATTGCTCTAATAATTTTTTGTGTTTTTTCTTTTTTTATTTGGAAACAATCATTTCGAATAACAACCCCCCTTTCCCTCTCCCTCCCATCCTCCCATGCCCCCTAATAGCCCCCCAACCCACCCGCACCCATTCCCCAAGGATGGTAAGGCCTTCCATGGGGGACCATCAAAGTCTGTCACATCATTTGGGGGATGGTCTAGGCCCTCCTCCATATATCTGGGTTGAAATAGTATCCTTTCATAAGGAATGGGCTCCCAAAGTCCATTTATGCACTAGGGATAAATAATGGTTCCACTGATAGAGGTCCCATAACCTGCCCAGGCCTCCTAACTGTCACCCACATTCAGAGGGTTTGGTTCAGTCCAATGTTGGTTGCCCAGCTTTAAGACTGGGATCCATTTGCTCACACTAGGTCAGGTCAGCTGGTTCTGTAGGTTTCTCCAGCATGGTCTTAACTCTTTGCTCATCCCTCCTCCATCTCTACAACTAGATTCAAGAAATATGGCTCGGTGCTTAGCTGTGGGTCCTTGCTTCTGCTTCCATCAGCTACTGGATGAAGGCTGTTCAGGGGGCCTGGTTTGGTCCTTATGTTGGTTCCCCAGCTGTCTGACTGGAGTCCATGAGTTCCCACTTGTTCAGGTCAGCTGTTTCTGCAGGCTTTCCCAGCATGGTCTTGACCCCTTTGTTGGTCACTCCTCCCTCTCCAAAACTGGATTCCAGGAGTTGGGCTCAGTGCTTAGCTGTGGATCTCTGCTTCTGCTTCTATAAGCTACTAGATGAAGGCTCTAGGATGGCATTTAAGGTATGCTCTAATAATTTTTAAAGACAGATGAACACTGAATCCATTACTAATCTTATGTCAGTTTTCACTGAACTACATATTTTTAGACTCTGAGCCAACTGTTCTACAGGGTATACATTTCTTCTAGCTTCTAATATTCAGAAGATTTCACAAGAGGTGGTATGAGGGACTTATTTCCTCCTGGAGCAGCTATTTCATTGGAATGTTCTCCTAGAGCATCCTTCATTTGTGTGAGTTGCAGCCTGTTTATGGCATAGATTACCAGTTTGGATCTTGCCTAGATGAGTTGTGCAAAGCATGTCTCTTCTTCAACAGAGTTCTTTGGTCTTGAAATCTCATCAAATGTTTATTGCACCCTTTATAAAACAGAATACATTCATTCTTTACAGCCAATCCATTCAGAGGTACCCATACCACTACAAGAACATGTTGCTACTTACTATTTTCAATAACACCAAGAAAATCTATCTGTAGGCAAGAGGGGATAGACAGGCCTAATCCTTTCTCTCCTGAAATTATTGGTTTTCATGCCATTGAAGTATAGACTTGCTTTTAGATGCCCAGCAAGAAAACAAATGATAGAAATATTTTCCAGAAGAATCAATTTTCATAGAGTTATCCTTTATACCTAGTGGTAAATTTCCATGAGGAGCCTTTCCTAGTCTTATGTGACATCCATACTTTTGGTATATAAAGTTGTTCTGTTGTCCAAATTAGTCAGTAGACTAGTAATCAGAGTGGAACTAACAAGAGAATTAATTCCTACAGCTACCAAAGATGAACAGATGCTACAAAGCTACAAATTCAATAATTACAAATGCATCTGATCAGAAATGATGGATTTTATTGAGTAGTGTCATGGATTCTGACACTACCTATGCTGTACATTATGTTATAAGAGAAGAGAGTGTTTCAGCATAAGAAATCTGTTTCTTTGTGAAATACCAGACAATTTTTTCTCTGTTTTTCATCTTATCAAAGCCAAAATACATAAATAAATTGGCTAGTTGAAAGAGCAAACTTTGAGTTGTTCATTTCCCCCTATTAGATATGCTAAGTCAAGAGACTTTGTAGTCTGATGTAAGCTAGAAAGGCTATTAGAGTTCTTAGATATTGAAACGAAGCTACTAAAAACTCAGAGAGCAGATGATTCTTAAAAACAATTTAGTGCATTAATTTCCACAAAGTTCCCATCAAATTGAACACACTGCACAGATGGGAAAGACTAACTATTGAAACAATTAACTATTGTGAGTCATTTCCTCAATCTGCTTTTGTTTTAGCCAATATGTCAAGTGGTGACAGACACTGTTAAATTTCACAGGCTCCACTGTCTCTTTGGAAACAGCATAATACAATTGACATAACTCAGCTTGATAAATCTGCCGAGCTCATAGTGGTGCTTCCATCTCTCTGCTTTTCAATGCCAAATCCATAGACATTATGCAGAACCTATTCAACATGAAGAGCACAAAGTCCATTTTACTCTGAATACTCCCACTTGAACCCCTGCTAGTGCCAACTCTCCCTATCCCTTTGAATTGAGACTAAAATGAACAATGTAAAAATTACATTTGTTCTTTCTCCTTTATCTCAGAAAAAGGTCACCAAGAAGCCTGACTTGTTCTAAAACTTTGCTACTTTCTGCACTTTGGTCTCAAAGTTTACTACTTTAGATAATATTTGCATGACTAAATGCTTCTTGCCTGATCCATCTTAAATGTATGTAAACTTGGATTTGTGATTTTAAAATTCATGTGTATCATGTCACATGTCTGTAGAAAAAGAAAAGTTGGTTTGGTTGTTTCAACAGGAAAGCCTTGTTCCTATCAGGAAAAAATTAAAGCTCCCTAGGTTTCTTCTTAAGCACAAGCTACCAACTCAAAAAGGATAGAATGGTCAGTCAAGGGGAGTTCACATATTCCAGGGGCCAGGTTAAGGCATTTTCTCTCCATTGAGAGCAGAATTTTGGGATCCAGGCAGTTGATCCAGCCAGATCCAGGTAAATAAGACATAGCTCTATCCCAGCAACAACTAACCCAAGATCTGATAGAACATATTAATTGATGGCAGCTGGAAGATATAAAGGAGTCTTCCCAAACTTGACAAGGCCTTGACCAACAAGAAACATGCAACCATACATCCTCATTCTAAATTCACAACTTCCAACCACAGAAGGTTCTTTAGGCTCCTGCCAATCATCTCACACTTCTATCTTAATTACTTTACTATTGGTGTGATAAAATACCCTGACAAAAACAAATAAAAGTGGATTTATTTTGACTCACAGTTTGAGGGTATAGTCCATCATGGCAGGGATCCATGGCAACAGAAGCTGGAGAAAGTTGTTCACATCATATACACAGTCAGGAAGCAGAAGGGGAGGAATGCTACTGCTCATGTAGTTTGCTCTTCTTTGTGCAGGTCAGGACCCAAGCTCAGACAATAGTGTCACCCACATTTAGGGCAGGTCTTTCCAACTCACTCAGCCTAATAAAGATAATCCCTTAAAGGTTTGCTCAAAGGTTTGTGTCCTAGGTAATTCTAGGTCCTATTAAAGTGTCAAACAGTATTAGCCATTAAAACTTCCACAGCACTTTCACTCTCACGGTCTCTAAGGGGGTCTTTTATAACTTTCTTCTTGATCATCTTCAATACCACCTATTCCATCCATTCTGATGACCTTGTTTTGTCATTACTTCGAAGCTAAGCAGCCACAAACAAAATCTCCATGGAATTCTACCATCTACTTATCCACAGACAAATGATCTAGATTTCCACAAATTAGCAAAGCCTCCAGACACCTGTCTAACAAACTTAGAACTGTTTCCATCTAAGAAAAAATATTTTTATGTTTACTACTAAAATGATTCACTCTATTGATGCTTTTAATTGCTATCCCTTTGAATGAGATATTATGCTGTCAGTAGCAATTAAAATTTTGAGGACTAAATCTGGATGTAATGGCACATGCTTTTAATCTCAGCAGTCAAGTGGTTAAGGAAGGAAGACAAGGAGATCTAGGTCATCAAGGGGCATGCTGGGAAGTAGAGGCCAACCAGACTTATATAACAAGACTGTGCCTTAAAAAAATAAACACAGAAAAAGAAACTTGCAATAAAAGACACACATGTATATGTATATATATATGTATATATATATATATATATATATAACTTGAAAGACTAAAAGATCCCTATATATCATTTAAACTAGTTGACTCTCAAACCTGATTAAACATCAGAACCCCAAAATTACCAATTCCAAGGCCTCTGCTCCTGTAGAGATTATGTGTACGACCTAGGCATTAGTATTTGGTGCATTTCACTAGATTGTAATATGCATACAAGTTTTGGAAACATGAATCTAAGTTGGATTTCTTGGTGAATTACATAGAAAACGTCTAGAGAGGTAAAGCAACCCACTGAATCCCAGACAAATCTTCAGTGCAGGATGAAAAACAAAAAATCAGCAAAACTTATTCCTAGGCCTGTGCTCTTGCTAACATCAGGCAATGTGTCACATGCTCACACAAATGTAATCACTGGCAAAGAACTGAGGATGTCACCCTAAGTCATAAACTCAGTAACTGATCATCTCACTGAGAATTTTGGTCTTTTGGTCTCTAGCTCAGTAGAAGAGCTTTAAACCAGTATTCTGAGAAGGTGATTGGGTAGGGAACATGAAGAAACTACGGCTGCAGTACCCATGGCAGATGTTCAGAAGTTTCAGTATGGTGAGGGGCCTGGGGGAGGGTGCTGAGCAGCAGCATGAGGTACAGTGTGATAAATGAAGCTGTCTTTTTCCCATTACTGGAACATAGCAAGTTTCACAAAACAAATCAGAAACCTAGAATGATTAATTGTGTGGTCTACAATGAGTCTTGTAGTGTTTGTCTATGAATCCCTTTGCTCTGCAGAACAGACATACCAAATGAAGAGAAACACTGGGCTATGATGAGCCTCTAAAATCCATAGTTGCCCAGTTCAAAAAGAGTGAACCATAGTTTTGTTTTCAGGTGAGCTACAGGCAGGGAATCAGCTGTAGTGAGAATATGGATAAGGGGGAATAAGAACAAAAGAATCTTCTTTAACCTCAAGGCTTGCACTGCACGCTCTACCCTACCGATGGTTTTGCTTCCTCTTTTTATAGACCCACTTATCATCAATGAGAAGTAAAACACTCTAAGGAAATATTAACTTCAATCTAATATATTCCTACTCACAGATTCGGCTAACCTGTCCACCACTGGGAAGTTTTGGCTCAGCACTCTACTGAACAGCATAGACATCAAGTGTGTGGTTTTCTAGGTCCAAATCCTGTTGTTTTTCATTTTCTTCTTTACCAACATTGGATACGGCAGCCTTGTGTTGTTCTAATTGCCCCACTAATCAAATAAGGCTAAATATATACTATTCAAACCTGTACTAAAGGAGACATGGCATCAGATGCTTGAGGCCACCAAAGAGTAGACACCCTTAAAGAGGACAGAAAGGCAGGTTTCCAGTGTTTTTCTTTAAACTATTAAAAAATGCTATATCAATGCTCTTTACAGGAAAATGACTACTTCAGTTGCACATATTTGTTGATCCTGTCCTAATGCTGATAGGGTACACTAATATTTAGCTTGCTAAGTTTGTTCAGTTGTAGAAGTAATGTGGCTTAGTCTAAAGACCTAAATTCAAATAGCAGCTCCATAGTTTACTAATTACAATACTGGAAATGTTATTTCTTCACTCTCTACCTCGTCTGTTTTTTTTTTAAAGTGAGAAGAAAAATTCCTCACTTTCAGGGTTGTGAGAGAAAACAGCATAATGCAAATGCCAAGAATGCAACACATGTCTATAATAAGGGATAATTGGCATTAGAGTACATATATACTTTAAGGTAACAAAACTGATCTCCATTTTAAATGTTGTCTATTTTTTTTCAGTGATCAAAGCAGCATTTCTGCAAATTAGTATGAAAATATTAATTTGTTATGTTTTGCCATATTTCTTAATTTGAGCCACACTAAATGACAAACCACCATCTCAGAATGGCTTTGGGGGATGTATCATCTAAAATAAATTAATCTTGATGTAAATATTTGCAAAATACCAAGGGCAAAAATAAAACCTCTTTTAGTCTCATCAGGAGGGAGAGGAAACAATCAGGGTCAAATTGACTGAATCCAAAGAGGGGATAAAGGACACAAATCTATGTAAAGCAATATATATATGCCATTTTTCCAAAATTACGTTCTAAAAAATCCACCCATTAAATGTCTCTGGTATGACTAGTCTCTAAAAGTGAAGGATTTTAAATTAAGTTGCATTTCCTGAAGTTGCCATAGGCTTCTGTTACTGACAGGGACTGCCAGTATATAGGGTATCATTCCTATTTCTAAAGTACTCTAAACTCATAGTGCCCTGCACTAGGTTCTCTGGATCAGGTAAGAAGACAAAGATGCTGCACATGTGGTTTATTAAGGAAGTATTCCCAGGAGGAGGACAAATGACAGAAGAAAGCCAAAGAGGGTAAATCAGAAAGATAAGTTTGTCCCAAGTAGGGCTTTGGCCTGACCCTCTGGGAGGACTCTGGATGGTTAATTATGGCCCCATGTAGAAGCAAGAGACAGGAGCTCCCTTACAACTGTACTGGAAGTAAGATATGAACTTACCTCCAGTTCTCCAGAACAAACCTCCCAAGAAAAATGCCAGGGAAAGGGAGGGGAGAGGAGGGGCAGGAGAGAGGAAGGGAAGTAGGGAGGAAAAGAGAGGAAGAGAGGGGAAGAAGTCCAGCCATGGCTAGCTTTTCCATCAACTATGCCAACGTCAGTTGTTTCTTGTATTGTGCTCTGATTTTTGTTTGGTTTGGTTTGGTTTGGTTTGGTTTGGTTTGGTTTGGTTTTCTGTTATGGATGTTATGAGCACAGAACATAAAATAAGTTAAGTAAGCCATTTTCCCCCAACAGTGTTGTCACCAGTCTGACCCAAGGTAAGATAAATTCAATAAGAAGCAAGATATTTAAAACTTTTAATGTTATTCACTTCAAACTGTGCATTTAGGGATGTATGGGGGATTGCTACTATTTTGGGTGTTAGTCTTACAATTTGCAAGTGTAATTGCAATTCCTTAGATTAGTCGCCTGTGTACACACATTTAATAGGCAACTATATGGTGGGTTTTGTTTTGTTTTGCTTTTTTCTAATATTTTGTTTTGACTCTATTTACTCAAATGGAATCATATGGCAGCTGTAACTGAAAGTGACAAAATTATAATTGTATTTTATGTCTTTCATCTCAGTTCTCTAGTTATTCATTTTTATTTTGTTTGGCCTAATACTTCCAGGTAGGACAGGTTGGAAACTTTAATTCTTGATCAGGTACTATAGTTACTTTAAGAAGCCCTGCTATAAGGAGTATCAGCCTACAATCCACACCGCCAGAGAAACTAGGAAACAAGGAAGACTCTAAGAGAGACAGACATGGTCCCCCGGAGAAGGGGAAAGGGACAGGATCTCCTGAGCTAATTGGGAGCATGAGGTGAAGGGAGAGGGAGCTAGAAGAAAGAGAAAGGGAAAAGAGGAGGGGAGAGGAGGACATGAGAGAGCAGAAAGAGATAGTCAGGGGAAGAATAGAGGAGATCAAGAAAGGAGATTCCAAAATAGAGAGAGCCATTATAGGTTTAAAGAGAATTCTAGTACTAGGGAAATGTCCAGAGATCTACAAGTTTGACCCCAACTAACAATCTAAGCCATAGTGGAGAAGCTACCTTAAATGTCCTTCTCCAATGATGAGATTAATGACTATCTTATATGCCATCCTAGAGCCTTCATACAGTAGCTGATAGAAGCAGAGGAAGACATCCACAGCTTAACACTGAGCTGAACTCTGGAATCCAATTGCAGAGAGGAAGGAGTGATAAGCAAAGGGGTCAAGACCAGACTGGAGAAACCCACAGAAACAGCTGACCTGAACAAGGGGTTTCTCATGGACCCCAGACTGATAACTGGGAAACCAGCAGAGGACTTATCCAGACCCCCTGAATGAGGATGCCAGTTTGGAGATCTGGTTAATCTATGGGGCCTCTGGGAGTGGATCAGTATTTATCCCTAGTACAGGAATGGACTTCAGGAGCCTATTCCACATAGAGGGACACTTTCTCAGCCTAGACACATGGAGGAGGGTCTAGGCCCTGCTTCAAAAGACATGACAGACATTGAAGATCCCCCATGGAAGCCCTCACCCTTCCTGGGAAGCAGAAAGGGGATGATGGGATAAGGGGTAGAGGAGCAGGGGAGGGAGAGGGAACTGGGATTGACATGTAAAAGAAGCTTGATTCTAATTTAAAATTGGTCTAACTACAATTATAAAAAGAAAATAACAGACTAAACCTGAAAAAAGAAGTAGATAAAACAAAAAAGAAACCCTGCTATATGCCCTACCCTGCCTCCATGCTGTCTGATGGAGGGTGTCAGGTTCCTAGGCAATGCAGCAGAGAAAGCCAGCCTGAACCCACTCTGTTAATAACAACACTATAACAGTAACAGCCCTGTCTGAAGCATGGAGAAACAACTCCAGGTGGGATATGAAGTTGGTCTTCACACATTAAAAACCTAAGTCAAGTTTGCCTTTGTTCCGCAATAATTGGAATAAGGTAAAGGGTTTTCTTCTCAGGACTAAAGCCAAAGACAAAAATTTAGAAGTAAGGTTGCCATCTTGTGGTGAAACCAGCCAGCATCAAGTCCAGCTCTACCCTGACCCACCCCACCCGTGAAGGCAAGCCTCAGGGCTTGTGGGTGTTTTTCAGAAGCCAAGCACTCCTTTTTTCAAAGCAGGTCACAAAAAAATAAGAAAAACACCCCATTCCTGCACCGTTTTCCTTCCCCACAGAGTCCTGATACTGGGCTGGGCTTTAGGACTCCTCTTTAATCACAGGGAGTAGATTCCACCTGAGCCTGGATGGAGGAAACCTTTTGCAGAACAGAACCCTTTATCCCTTCTACACAGGCTGTTTTCCTCCATCTCTCTCTCTCGAGTCACAGAAAGCACATGCAGCAAGAAGCCTGGGCCCACCCGTGATTAGCTTCATCATGCGCAACAAATGGACGGTCTGTGAGGAGGGCTTTTAAGGCAAGTGCCGCCACAAACAGGACTGTTTTTGAGAAAATCATGGTTGAGGAGGGGGGAATTTAGAAGTAGTCTGTCACTTGTTTCTAAAGAGCACCACACAAAGCAGCTGCACATAAGAATGACAGTTCATCTCCCATCAGTTCTAACTGTTCCTCGAGACACTGAATTCAGTATGTAACTACACCTACCCAGAGATATGCCTTTATATTTAACATATTCTCCAACCTTTGATTCCAGTGTGCAGCAGAAAGGGAAAACACATAAAGGCAGATAGATACCTTGTCAGCTTTGACGATAAGTGCACTGATTTTTTTTTGGGGGGGGGGAGTTCTAATTTTTATAACAATATTATGCACACTATCAGTGACTGTGTTTTAACTTTCCTGTTACTGGGATCAAATACTATGACCAAAGCAACTGAAGAAAGGAAGAGTTTATTTTGGCTCACATCTCGAGGATATGGTCCAACATGGGAGGGAAGTCAAGGCAGCAGGAGCTCATCTCAGCAGGTCACATTGCAGCAGGAGCCCGTGGCAGAACATGGGAAGAAGAGCTCAAGATGGTCAGCCCCTGCCCTCTTACAGAAACTGGGCACACTGTGCTGTGTGCGTGGACTGACTTCAATACAAAGGAAGCATCTTCTGTCTCTGCATTCTTTATGCAGCCTCCATTCCTGTAGAGCACAGCCTGGTTTAAGTTTTTACCATCGTGTCTGTGCAAGGTCATTCTGCAACCCTCAGTGATCTACTGATTCCCCACCTAAGCACCAACATAGTGAACATACATGAAGACCCCATCAGACTTCATGCATCCTTAAGCAAAAGTAGGAACTGAATCAGCTGAAACATCACTCTGGTGCCCCATGAGGCTGATGGCACAGGTGTGAGGCAAAGGAAAACAGGCCATCTGATTGGCTTTTCAACCTCTGCTTTGTGCTTCAACCTCAGCAGAGCTTGAAAGAAGTGGTAAATTTTATGAGGAAAAAGTTAACAATAGTAAACCGGATACCAAAAGAAATTCACTGCCTAGAGCCAAGTCAGCACCAAATGTAATCATTGCTGAGATGGAAAGGGATCCTGGCTGTCAGGGAGCCAAGGAATTCCACAGTCACCATCAGTGTAGCAGTTTACAGCCCTGCTCTGTGGAAAGGGCTCCCCAATGAAACAACTCTGCTCTAGCAGGGGAGGGGTTCCCCAGTCAAGTTGTTACAGTTCTGCTCAGGTGAAAGAAGGTCTCATCCATATCTCATTGAAGAGATTTATTGGGAGGGAAGAATCCAGGAAGGTAGCTGCCTCTGCCAGGGTGGAAAAAGGCAACTCTCAACTTACGCGGGGCTTCTTGGGACAGAGTTTTCCCAGGGTGAAAATTCTCAGGGTGGTAATTTGTCAGATTTCAATCCCTGAGCTTGGACAAGCACAGAGCTTGGTTGGTTTTCCTGTTCATGGATTGGTTGGTTATTGTGCTTAGTTGGTCAAGGGCAGAGTGTGTTTCTTTGGCTCAGAAACATCGGGGTCAGGATGTGCTTGTTTTTCTGGCCCTTTTACCCTACACCTAGGATCTAAACATATATCTCTTCTTAACTATCTAAGGAAATTTAAGCAAGTAACTTAGCCTTTCCAGTTAAAACAAAAAGTGGAGTTGATCATGATGGTACACACCTTTAATCCTAGCACTCAGGAAGCAGAAGCAAAAGGATCTCTATGAATTCGAAGCCAACCTGGTCTACAAAGTGAGTTTCAGGACAGCCAGGGCTACATAGTAAGACCCTGTCTCAAAGAGCAGAGGGAGAGAGGGAGGAAGAAGATGGAGATAGAGGCATGAGATAGGGTGAGGTAAAGAGACAGAAAGAAAGAGAAATAATTTTTAAAAATCAGCGAGCAAAATTCTGTATCAGCATGTCAACAAAGGATTTTCTGCTTCTACTGTCTTTTTATAAATTAGGCCCAAAACTTAGTGCCCAGAAAGGGCAAGAGCCTCACAGCCTAAAGAAAGTGTTCAACCATTAGGACCAAATTTCAGCCAGGGATTTCAGTGAGATTCAGGGACAGACTCAACCCTACCATCAACACCACCTTATCTTGTATTACAACAGGGCTGGCCAGAAAGAAAAGATAACTAGCTGGGAAAATGGTCTTGTAGTAAGAGGTGACTGACTTCCTCCCCAAAGTCACAGAGTAAAGCATCCAGAAATGTTTACAAAGACTGGAAACAGCCCCACCCACCCTCATTCTCTATTCTCAGAGGGATCCTGGAGAGAGTCACTTATTTCCTCAGGGGCTGGGGAAAGGGTGTATCAGGGCCCCTTGGGTCTTCACTGGCTGGCATGGTGCTATACATATGCAAGGAGCTGTTACTAAATTCGAACTGCTTTGTTTCCTACAATAGGAAGTAGGGAGATTAAGAGAAAAATGGTGATTCACTATAAGCCACCTATAACCAATTTTGAATAACAGTTTCTAACAAAGATGAAAAGAAGCTCCAATGAGCACCACCCAGAAGAACATGGGGCACCCTCCAGAAATGGGCTCCAGAGACAACACACACTAGTGAAAAATGATAGTTCGTTGCTTTGGGAATTTGTGAGACTTTTGCTACAGAGTTTTCTCCATACTCTTGAGAAATTTGCCATTGTTACCTAAATCTATTCTAGAAATTACTTTTAGCTTTAGAAATGCTGGAGACACCAAGTAAATACTTTGACCCTTAATGACAACCATGATGTAGAGGCCACTAGCACCAGGTTGAACTCTGTAGAACTCTCTGAATCGTGGTGCTTAGAGACCAGGATGCTCCCAGTAGCATCTCATCAGACCAATCAAGAGCCCTCTACTTGGAGCTAGTGAGAGGGCCCAGAAGCCAAAAGCCTTCTGCACAAGCCTGGCAACCTGAGTTCCATCCCCAGAACCCAAGTAGAGGTAGGAGGCAAGAACCAGCTCCTGAAAGTGGTCCTCTGACCTACGTATAAATGTCATGCTATATGTAGACTTGCACTATCACATACACACCACACACAGAGACACAATGATAAATTTCCTTTTTAAAAAAAGTCTCCTAGTTCCCACACTTTCTCTCTGTCCTGAGCAGGAATGCCAATAGATCTCTCAGTAAAAAGAAATTCTTAATCACTCCAGAACTGAATTATCACTTGACTAAATTTCAACTGCTCAAACAAATGCACAGATTTTGATCTGATCTTTCAGAGCCAAATCAATGAAACTACACATTAGGAATGTTTCATTTCAAGTTTCCGAAAGACGGAAAACATGGCTATATCTGTATTAGCTAGTGTGTCATCTAATAACACAAGAGGAATGACTGTTCCTTTAACATACAAGAAATGGTCAGATCTGGGCCGCTGAGATGACTCAGCAGGTAAAAGTATCTACTGATGACGTAAGTTCAAACCTCAGAAATCCTGTAGAAGGAGAAAACTGACTTCCACATGTCACCATCTGACTTTCACATCAGTGTCCACACATCTACCCAAGAAAAATAAATCAACAAAAAGGTGAAACAAAATGAACAGATCTGAAGCCAAAAGAACCACCAGTCTTTGTTAACTCTAATTCTCCCCAAACAGCTGGCAAATTGGATCCCACTGGACCCCTACTCGAAGTTCCCCAGAACTGCTTCCCGGCATCCATGCGGTGACATCCAAACTCCTACTTGGGGCTGCAGGGTCTTATCTGGATTTACTTCTAGAGTACTTAGCAACAACTTGGTCTATTTGCTTACTTCTATCCAGTTAGACTGAATTTCCAGTATCCCCCAAAAAAATGTCTGAAACATAAGAAAGAATAAGGACAGTTGAAAGAAGGAGGAGATGGAATTCACTTTATTTTTTCCCAAGACCAACTATTCCCTCTCCCATATGGAAACTGCCTGCCTAATTTTTCATGCGGAGTTTTCTCGTGCTACATTCTGGACCAAAATACAGGACAAATATCATTATTTTAATGGTGTAATTGTTTGTTGGATAGATAGTGGTGGACAGATGGTTAGATATATGGCTAAGTGGTGAATGGATGCAGGGATTTTTTCTCCATCTGTAATGACTCAGAACCCTTACATGTCATTCAGCTATTTTCTTGGATAAATAAGTACTCAGAAACAACTATATTTTTCAATTTTGATCAATTCCTAATGACCTCATTTATTAATTAATTAAAACACATAGGCTTCAAGTGACCATTGCCTTCGGTAGAAGGCTCCCATGATTGTCAAGATTTGGAAGAACACTAAAATAGAAAATCACTGCCATGATGCCCTTCCTTACAAGGCTATAACACATTCACATGCATCAACTTGTCAATTTGATCTTCAGAACAGCAGTATTACCCACTTCTGCATGGTATTTCTAGCCGTTGCCCCTGACAGCTTCAACAAATGGTCCTCATTCTAACCCCGTTCTTCCTTATAGCTCTGATACTGTCTTCTCCCCACAAAGAGCAGCTTCCTCATCCTCCTGCACAGCCCTTGTCTCTGGGCCCTTTTCTTGCCTCTACCATTATTTTTCTTCATAAGTACATCAAAATTACCAAGTACTCATTTCCTTGCAGAGGTTCCACACCATTCAGAAGTTGTATTAGCAGCACCCTAAGTGATCAGAACTCTGCAGTTCAACTCCATTAGTCGAAAACCTATCCTCATGCCCCAGCTCTGTGAAAGATTTGCAGTCATTTTTGTTTTATAGAAAAACTCCCCTTGTAGAATATTTGAAGGTGAGACAAACAAAGATAAATAGTTGCAAATTTAGTCTTGAAGTCTAATCAAGAATAGTAAAGAAGCCTGCCAGAAAAGGTATCACATTGCCCAGTGATGTTCTAAATAGAGATGATTCAAGGTTGACATACTTCATACAAAAGATAGTAATGGCGCAGAAATCATTACCTACTGGAACCACATTTTCTAGAACATCCTAAGCATCTCCTGTTACACACACACACACACACACACACACACACACACACACACACACACACACACACGGGGAGAGCCTTGTTCTATTTATAGCCCCCTTCAGCTTTTAACATAATATCTCACTCATCATAATAACAAATAACATTTATCTGCCAGATCCTGTGCTGAGCATCTTACAAAAAAGTGTTGGACTTAAGCCTTTCAGCCACATTAGTAGAACTATTGTTATCCTCGGGGTGCATTAAGGAGGCTCTCCTACATATAAATATCTTTATAGTGTTGTTTATTTGAATAGTTTGTGCATGTGTGTGAGAGAGACGGGGGGAGAAGGAGGGAGTATATGTGTTTAGACAGAGTTTCATTGTACAGCCTGGGCTGTCTTATAATTCCCTATGAAGACCAGGCTGACCTTGAAATCAGAAATCCACCTGCCTGCTTCTCTGTGTTGAAAGTAAAGGTATGAGCCAGCATGCCTGGCTAACTAGTATCTATAAAGAAGCTATTTGGCTCCACATTTTTCAGACAAAGAAACCAAGGCCAAAACAGTTGATCAATCAAGACTACCCTTCTGGTAAGTATAGCAGAATGGACTCAGAGCCTCTGGTTCTATAATCCATCCTTCTCAAGCTGCCTTCTTCCTGGAAGTCACACTTGATATTTAAACTAAACTAAACTAATAAAGTCATACAATCTAAGTGCCAAAAGCATATTTTAAAAGAGAAGAAGCAAATGTATCCAAGAACTGCAATAAGTTAATAACTATAACTGAGTTAAATGAGAGCTTCAGAAAGAAAAAGAAAATGACACTAATCCTGGCCTTAGAGTGATCACCATATCACAGCTATGCTGGAAAGCTAACAGATGCATCAAACAGATGTAGTTGCTAGTTCGCTAGGAAGAAATGTCCAATGTCTTACCCTGATATATTTGAAAGGACATATTGAAGTACACACATCCATGCAGAGTAACCAGAACTAACATATATACACAATCTCAGGATGATTTCCAAAAATCTCCCCCTCTTACAGAATGCCTCCATCCTGCAGAGCATTCCAATTGTGAAGCAGTAGAGAAAGGTCACAAGGAAATGACTTAAAGGAAAAGTGAATGTTGGCTAATGTATTATGCCATCTCATCTCATCTGCTCAATAGCTCTGTGAAAAGAACATTAACAGCCAGCCACTTAACACATGAGAATGCCGAGGGCTAAGTAGTAACTAGCAGAATGCAATTTTCCCGAATAATAACTAGAAGAGCATAGTTTGCACCCAGATCTGTTGGATCCTCTCAGAGGTGTCAGAAGACAGGTGTCTGGTTCCTTTCTACCTGTACTAGTGATGTGACTGACTTGAGGCCACTCACGGAGCTTCTCTTAATACTCTAGACATCATCTGCTAAAAGGACTCTCCGGCTAGTGGGAGAGTGAGAGTGAATAGTGAGTGGGAAATCCCTTTACAAAGGATAGCATATTTCATAAATTCTGCCCTCGTTATGCCTGATTCATCTTTCACAGCTTAGTTCAGAGCCATTTCCTCGGGGAAGCTTGTCCTATGCTCCCTGTTGAGATCAATCCTTGGAGTATGACTGCATCTTCATACACCTTATGAGAGCTATGATTTTACACTGATGTGCTTGCGGACAGCCTTCTACCATTCTGCAGCTCTACAAGGGCACAGATTCTACTGGTTTTGCTTAGCAGTGTGGTAATAGCCTAGGCACCATTTCCAGGACTCCATGTTCATGCCTCATGCAGCAAACATTTGTGGAATAAATGTATGAATAAATGGATACTTCAATATCAAATCACACACTTAGTAATTATAAGGTATAATCATAATTTTAATAATAAATTATTAACACCATACTCATTATCCTAAAAGCCACAGTCATCTTAACCATCTAGAACCCAAAGGGAAAAGTAAACCCCTCTTCTTTGTGGAAAATGACTGTCACAAAGGTCACACAACCTGACTATAGAAGAAATGGGTCCACTCTCAAGTCATTGTCCTGACACCAAGCATAAAACAAAACTAGGGATGATAATGGCTGGGGCACCTGACAGCTGGCAAAGTGACAGCCACAGCAGCAGGAGGAGGCAAAATGTAAACACATAGGTAACTCTCAACACCCACACATCTCCAGAGTCCTAGGGGACACTTCTCAGTGCATCTTCAACACAGGGAAAATACTGTCTGAGACATAAACAAAGGAACTGCAGCAGAAGCCTCAGGAATGTCTGCCCGCTGGTCTGGAAATACTCTATCTCAGCAAAAATAAGCTTAAGATGAAAAGATACGTCGCTCAATTCCTTAGCACAGCTAATGCCACCCTGCAATAAGGAGGCAGTAGTGCAGGGCAGGCAGGTGAGGGATAGAAGAGAAGAGTAAAGAGCAAAGGACATGAAGGAGACTCCACAAACAGTGGGGGCTTCCTTCCAGGCTGTAGAATAGGCACAAACCCCACCTAACCACCTGTTTTCACAGAGAGATCCTTTGTTAAGCAGGAAAGTTAAAATGGCCTCTTTCTGATTCAGACAGAAAAACAACAGCAAATGACCTTGCAGGTTTAATATTTAAGAGGAGGAAAAAAAGAAGGGGAGAAGAGGAGGAGGAGGAGAATAATAGGGATCAGAAAGACTGAGACAGAGGAGGAATAGAGGAGAGCAAGAAAGGAGATACCTTGGTAGAGGGAGTGAGCCAGTATAGATTTAAAGAGAGGTCTGGCACCAGGGAAATGTTCCAGTGATCCACAGGGATGACCCCAACTAAGATCTAGGCAGTGGTGGAGAGGCTGCCTTAAATGCCCTTCCCTATCAGTCTCATTATAGGGGAAGGGCATTTAACGTAGCCTCTCCACTATGGCTTAGATTGTTAGATGGGGTCAAAATTGTAGATCTCTGGACATTTCCCTAGTGCCAGAATTCTCTTTAAACCTATAATGGCTCCCTCTGTTATGGTATCTCTTTTATTGCTCTCTTCTATTCTTCCCCTGACTATATCTTCCTGCTCTCTCATGTCCTCCTCTTACATCCTCTTCTCCCCTTCTCTTTCTTCTAGCTCCCTCTCCCCTCCCCCATGTTCCCAATTAGCTCAGGAGATCCTGTCCCTTTCCCCTTCTTCAGGAGACCTCTTAGGGTCCTCCATGTTTCCTAGCTTCTCTAGCGGTATGGATTGTAGGCTCATACTCTTTGCTCTATGTCTAAAATCTATATATGAGTGAAGACATAACATTTCTGTGTTTCTGTGACTGGGTTACATCATTCAGGATGGTTTCTTCTAGTTCCATCCATTTTCCTGCAAAATCCAAGATTCCATTTTTTTTCCCGCTGAGTAGTACTCCATTTTGTAAATGTGCCACATTTTCTCCATCCATTCTTCAGTTGAGGGACATCTAGTTTGCTTTCAGGTTCTGGCTATTACAAATAATGCTGCTATGAACATGGGTTAAACAGATGTCCTTGTTGTATGAATGTGCATCTTTTGGGTATATGCCTAAGAGTGGAATGGCTGGATCTTGTGGAAGACTGATTTCCATTTTCATGAGGAACCGCCATACTGATTTCCAAAGTGGCTCTAAGAGCTGGCACTCCCACCAGCAATGGAGGCGTGTTCCCCTTTCTCCACATCCTCTCCAGCATAAGCTGTCATTGGTGGTTTTTTTTTTTTTTTTATTTTAGCCATTGTGACAGGAGTAAGATGGTATCTCAGAGTTGTTTTGATTTGCATTTCCTTGATGGCTAAGCATGCTGAGCACTTTCTTATGTGTTTTTCAGCCATTTTAGATTACTCCATTGAGAATTATCTGTTTAGTTCTGTACCCCACTTTTTAATTGGATTAGTTAGTGTTTTGGTGACTAGCTTCTTGAGTTCTTTGTATATTTTGGAAATCGGCATTCTGTCAAATGTGGGGTTGGTGAATATCTTTTCCCATTCTGTGGGCTGCTGTTTTGTTTTGTTGTCTGTATCCTTTGCCTAAATGATGCTGGTATAACTGGATGCTTATATGTAGAAGATTTCAGATAGATCCATATCTATTGCCATGCATAAAACTTAAGTCCAAATGGACCAAAGACCTCAACATAAATTCAGCCACACTGAACCTCTTAGAAGAGACAGTAGGTGGTACTCTCAAAGAAATTGGTACAGAAGGCCACTTCCTGAACATAACACCAGTAGCACAGACACTGACATGGACAATTAATAAATGGGACCTCCTAAAACTGAGAAGTATAATTTTATATTAAAGGTTGGGGGAGTAGAATATGGTAGTGAAGGAGCTACTTTAGTGAGAATGAACAAGAAGTGCCTCTTGAGATAATGACTAAGAGGTGAGTAAATCCATTTCTTTCCTACTGCTAAAACCAGGAGAACACTTGTTCCATGTATAAGACATAGTAAATCCAAAAAAATTGAAACAGAAGCAAATACAGTATGCTTTGAAAACTGTCCAAAAACAATGTAAGTAGAACTGAGTAAACCAAAGGCAGAAGGAAACACACAGGCCAAGAGGAGTGCACTGGTGGCTATGGGGTAAGGACCGTCTGAAGTTCAACTGTCTCCTAAGATGAGCCCCCAGCTAAGTCACATTCTCTCTCTCTCTCTCTCTCTCTCTCTCTCTCTCTCTCTCTCTCTCTCTCTTCTCTCTCTCTCTTTCTCTCTCTCCATTTTGGCAAAAACAAAAGTACTGAGTTTAACATCAGAGATGTGAAGTAACTAGCCCAAGGTGACCCAGCTACTCAGAACACAGATTTGAACTGAGATTCTCTGGCTCCACCATTCCCTTCAGCAACAGTTGTTCATTCAATATTCAACATGTCCCAGGAGTCAGACTTCATTTAGTGAACTCATGTCCATTTCTTTTTGCCATTTGGCATTTTACCTTCCTTGTGACAAGGAATACAGCAGCTAAGAGTCAAAACTCTGGCAGATCTAGTTGCAGAAAAGCATCTATTTGTTGTAAATAATGGAAAGTACCACAAGGATCTGTAGGAGTGACACCACTCAGGACTGCTTTAAAAATGTTTTGTGATGAAAGAAAAGTTCAGAGCCCATGAGAATCTTGCAAATAGAAAGCTAATTTGCCTTATCAATTTTTGTCCATGATTCTTGATCCTCGAGATAATTTGTGAGCCACTGTATCAGGCTCGCTTATATTACGGTCTTTTATCATATGGATGCAAGAAATATTTCTTGCTGTCAAAATTAATCAAAGCATCTCTGGGAAGCAAAGCAACAGTATTTACTTCCTTGGAAATCACAGCAAATGTCCTCTTACTCTTTTTTTTAAATGAGTTGAGTTTTGGTTTTCATTTAGCAACAAACATATCAAGGCACTTAAATTAAGGACAGTATGTCTTCATTTCAAATGTTGGTTGATAGTCACTAAATGTTTGCTTTTTTCCAGCATGAATTCATATCGAAAGCTGGAAATAATAGGTACTTTATTATTAACAATTTAAATCAAAGTTTAATGCCTTTCACACCACAAAGGCATGAATCCCACATCACGAGATAACCCCTAGTAAATTAACAGTAAACTATGCTCAGGCTTCTGAAACATCTATTCTAAAAGGTATGGTACAAAATGAGAATATTTAAATACAGAGATTATTGATATGTGTGCTGGCTCCAATATAGGGAAGGGACAGAGGCTGTTTAATTTTAATGTCCCCGGAGATTGACTTTGCTCATAACATTTATAAAATATTGAAAGACAAGAAATGGTACAGATGTGAGTTCCGCAGTTGGTTTTCTCAGTTGCCCTTGAAAGCAGCTGCCATAAATCTTGGATGAAGCCAAATAAGGCTGATGATTTTGATCTTCAATGCATTCTTTTCTATCCTTCAAAAGGTAAATGATCCTGATGGAATTGGAGCTCAGCAGAATGGCTTTCTTCTGTGATCTGCATAGCCAACGATGCGAGCTGTCATCATTAACACCATGGAGCCCATTCCCTCTTGTGGCTGTGCCTGAGCACTCAGGCTTGAACAGTGTTGAGTGAGGAAGGCATTTATGCATTGAGCTCACAGGCTTCATAGCTCCTCCCTCTCCCCCTTGCTCTTATTCTCCCTTCTGTGTCAGTTCAGCAAAAAGCCAAAATGTGGACTGAATGAAGGAGAACCAGATACAAAGCTGTGTGCCGCCAAGTCCTAGGTTGGCATTTTTAAAAAGTGTCAGCAAAAGATTTTTTTTCTCTCCATCTGACTCTGGAAAGTGTGCCACAGAAGTTGTAGGAATTAAAGCAGCCCAAGGTTTCTCTTAAAGAAAATATGGGGGTCTTTCCACTGCAACATGGAAAGAGGAGTTGTCGTTGCCATTCCTAGGGTAGAACGTTGTATCACTTTCTGAAGTCCCACTCAGTCATACATAAGACATGGCATCCTGTCATTAGGGATGGCAATGAATGTGTCTGTGTGGGTTTGCAGCTCTGCCTCAGACTACAAGGCAAACCTGGTTAAAACAACCACAGAGAAAACAATCTATCTTCATAAATCCAGTTACAAAGAGAAATTCATCATGTTTGCTGTCTTTAAGGAAGGAGTGAAGCTTGTACTAAAATGCTCTCTGTTCCAGGTCCTTTGTATTTATAGGGTCCTTGTCTTTCTGCCTTTCACAGAGCACGGCACCACTGGCTATGCCTTCATTTACATAACATAATAAATAAGTTATGTGTTTCAAAATGAAGAACGTGCCTGGAGTTGGTGAAAGAGGGGTGTCCCTTCCACAGTAAGTAACACCCTTGAAGAGGAAGAAACTGCAGCGCTGAGCATTTTGAATGAAAATATGCAATAGAGACAAAGGTCCCTTGTGATGAAAGTGCATCCTAACTTCTCCCCTTCTTTCACTCCAGCACCGTGGATGGTTATTGTGGGAATGTGTTCATTCATTTGACAGACATTTATCAAGAATTAATATGTACCAGGCAATACAATACAAAAACACAAAATAAGTGAGCAGAAATAATGAAATGTCTCCGAGCCGATTTTCTTTGTCTTCCTTTTAAACTAAATATTTTACTATCAGGAGCACACACACAAACATGCACTCTCACAATGTGAAATAGATGCCTTTCATAAAAGAGAGGATCTGATGTTTCCAGGCATTCTGCTCTGGTGCTCCTACCCACTCCTCAGACAAAAAAAAAAAATAGTGATGACTAATATTGCAAGCTGATCTAGAAGCCAGGGAATGTTCCCCTATACATACTTATGAGTGTGTTCATGACCTATAAGTTGAACAGTGTATGTGTTCTTTACTTAGCTATGTCCTTTAAGTAATACAATTTTACCACTTCTTGCTAGCACCCTAGAAAATTCTTATTTTCTTAACTTTGTCATGTGGCTTCAAATAATCTTACAGAGAAAACAAAAAGACTTGTGGGTTTTGTTGCTGGTTTGGATTCAGAATTTGGTTCTGGTGTCACATTTCAAATGCAGATTTTTCTAAGCTACATTCTGGGAATTAGTACAAAAATGCAAAAGCCTAGGACTCCAACTGCATGGGTTGCATTTTTTTCCAAGATCTTGCATTAGTTCAAGTCCCTTGGGAAAGGTTTTAAGATGTGACAGCTCTCATTCCTTGCTTTTGTGTTGTAGGTGCTAATCCTTATAGCATTAGGATAATACACAAGTGAGATAAAACATGCAGAACACTTGAAGAGATGCTTAGTGCATAGAAAGCATAAACTAAACAAAATAAAAAACTATAATTCTGAATAGGCGCCTTGAAATGTAATCCCAATAGAAAATTGTAAACTATAGTTAATTTAAAGACATTTAGGATAAGGCATGGATCCAAGGAAAAGCACCAGAAATGACACCTTTGTGGAGATATTCCCAAGTACTTAGATGAGCTGGTAAGTGGGACAACCATCATACTCTATCAAATCAGAGCGCTTTCATTATTTCTAGACATTTTCATAAATGTACAAAATGCATTTTGTCATATTCACCCCATTGCCCTCTCTTGCCCCTTCCTCCTCCCAATCACCTTCTCATTCTACTTTCCAGTCTTTTTCCCCCAGCGAGTTTCCTTAGGGTTTAAACAAAGCCTGTAGAAGCTGAGAACCTAATGGTTATTGATCCCATGGGGCTAGATGCCTTAGCAGTAGCAGCCTGGTGCTGATGCATTCCCAAAGAGCCATTGGCCATCAGTCTATGTTGCAAGACTTAAGAAGTTGAGTTCAGTTGTCCATGAAAGAGGTCAATCAGCAGCAGAGTGGATGGGTTCACAAATAGTGTAGTTGAACACGCCAATAAGAGATCTACAAGGATGACACAAACTGACAATCCAGGCAATGGTGGAAAGGATAACCTAAACGCCCGTCCCCTAAAATGAGATTGATGACTACTTTTTATGCCATCCTAGAGCCCTCATCCAGTGGCTGATGGAAGCAGAGGCAGAAATCCACAGATACACACTGAACTGAACTCTGGAACTTAGTTGCAGAGAGGGAGGAATAAAGATCGAAGGGGTCTGTACCAGGCTGGAGAAACCCACAGAAATAGCTGGCCTGAACAAGAGGGAACACAT
The DNA here is from genome assembly GCF_003668045.3 of Cricetulus griseus. Classification (NCBI taxonomy): domain Eukaryota; kingdom Metazoa; phylum Chordata; class Mammalia; order Rodentia; family Cricetidae; genus Cricetulus; species Cricetulus griseus. Next base: position 54,471,371 of record NC_048595.1, on the reverse strand, counting down.
CGACCCCTGATGCTGTCTGGGAGGCCAGTACAGGACTGATCCAGACCCCTGAATATGGATGTCAATAAGGAGGCCTCTGCACTCTAGGAGGCCCCTGGTAGTGGATTTGTATTTTTCCCTGTTGTAAGAAGGGACTTTGAGAGGCCATCCCATGTGAAGGGATGCACTCTTGCTCTGGACACATGGGGAAGGGCCTAGGCTCAGCCCAGAATGATGTGGTGGACTTTGCAGAGCCCCCATTGAGGGCCCTACCCTGCCTGGGGAGTGGAGGGTTTATGGGGTGGGGAGGAGGGGTGAGGGGAGGGGGAGGGAGAAGGGATTGACATGTGAAACAAGCTTGTTCATAATTTGAACTAATAATAAAAAAAGACACAAAGGCAAAAAGTGTATACCTGGACCATTACCAGAAGATGACACCCACACTTAGTATGGGTTTTCCTATTTCAATAACCACACAGGTATGCCCAGAGACATTTTACTTGATTGGTTCTAAATCCAGTCAAGTTGACAACCAAGGTTAACCATCACAGAGAGTAAGAAATATTTATTATTTAATTAAACCTCAATAGCAAGAATAAATGAGAAATTGGGTAGTATCTTAGTTAGGGTTCCTAGTGCTGTAAAGAGATACATGACCACTGCAAGTCTTGTAAAGGAAAACATTTAATTGAGGCGGACTTACAGTTTCAGAGGTTTAATCCACTATCCTCATAGCAGGAAACAATGCAGTATGCAGGCAGACATAATGCTGGAGAGGTAGCTTAGAGTTCTACATCTGGATCTGTAGGTATCAGGAAGAGTACTGTGTGTCACACTGTGTGTAGCTTGAGCATAGGAGACCTCAAAACCCACCCCCAACAGTGACATACTTCCTCCAACAAGGCCACACCTTCTAATAGTACTACGAGGGCCATTTTCTTGCAAACCACCACAGGCAGATAGATATTGGCTTTCCTGGGAAATTGATCAATATATATGTAACACTTATGAGGCTATCTGGATAATATGACAGTGAACTTAATGCTCGAGCTAACTTTGTTCCTCTCTCCCCCAGAGGGTCTCACCATATAGCCCAGGCTGCTCTTAACCTCATACCCACCCTGACTTAAAGCATTAGTACTACAGGAGGATGCCAATATGCCTGTCTAAACTTCCCTACACTTAAATGCACATATTCCAAAGGAAGTGACTTGTGAGGATAGCTAATGCCACGTCGTCCCATCCGCTTCCCTTTACATTTGTAACAATGACTTTTATAAAGATATAGGCTGCATATTAAACAAGTTTATTGATGCCATAGACTGGAAAAGAATGGAGATGTCAAAATTAAGGTTTAAAAATTATCTTTAAACTGAAGCATTTAAAGCAAAGTCAAGGAACTTTAAAGGTAAATATGAAGTCCTACTTTAAGATTCAAAATAATCAATTACTGGGATACAGAAAGGTTTGCAATATTTTGTATGGATTACAAAACTGCCAGTGGGTTATAGCTGATCACAGATTTAATATAGACAGCCAAAGGGCTGTTGTGTTGGAAAATGGATTTGTCCAATTGTGCCCTAGACAACTGTAAATGCACCAATAAACTTTTAAAAAGAGGTAAGTCAGCAGGTTTTTAATCCTATGGTAAAGAAACACAGTCAAAACCACAGTTTAGAGGCTGTGGATGGGTTTCTGTCATTGGGAGACCACACCCAGGGAGCCCTGCAGACTTCCAGGGCATTATCTATGGACTTTGACATCTCGTAAACACTATATCTTACAGTCTAGCACACAAAGCATGAAGATCTACCAACATGAGTCAGGCTTTAGGAGGTCATGATGATGAAGCCATCATATAGTATCGTTTCGTTGTAGGGATATTCTATCCCTCCCTCTGTGCTCCCGAAGAATTTTGCATTTTCTGTTCTAACTCCTGTCAGGTTCCTCCCAGTGTCAAACAAAGCACTCCAAAAGGCAGAGCCTAGCTTCTATGAGGACTTGTTTGAAAAATAACTGCTTGAGTAGATAAATAAATAAATGGATAAAAATACATCTATATTTTCCTGTTTTCCTAGGGGATATTTTTGCCATCAACTGAGAGAAAAAGAAGGAAGAGAGAGAGAGAGAGAGAGAGAGAGAGAGAGAGACAGAGACAGAGACAGAGACAGAGAGAGAGAGAGAGAGAGAGAGAGAATGTTCAGAGGGACTTAGCTACCTTTAGCTTAAAATGTCCCCTGATCCTGATATAATTCAATTTAAGTGTTCTTCAGTAGATTCAAAAGTTCAATTCTCCTGCAAATTGCAAAGTAATGCAACTATTTCCCCTTTATACAGAATCACTTTTGACATGTGAAACAAACCCATGGCCACAGGAAAGCTGATGTTTCTGTTGTGTTGCATTTTAGAATTTAAAGCAACGATGATCAAACACTCACTTCCCTCGGAATATCAGAAAAGGGTCACATACACACTTCCCCAGTGAGTTAGTTATTGCAGTTGTAAAACCTGAGCCCTCTGCAGCCTCCACTAACCCTGATTTAAAGCCCAATTCTCTGAGCACACAGGATAAATCCTTCCAGCCAAATGTCCACTGATCTGGAACTGGAATTCACAAGACAATCATCTTCAAAGAATCTTATCGTGCAACAAATGTAATGCAATAAATTAAAAAGACCAGCCTGCTTTCTCCTTCTTCTGCCACAGTGGGAAAGGAAAACCACAGGAAAACACAGAGAGAGAGAGAGAGAGAGAGAGAGAGAGAGAGAGAGAGAGAGCATCGCAAAATGGAGCGGGAATTAATAATGCATATCCATCTTAAGTTCCTCTAATTTAGAAACCTGAAATTCATTCGTTGTTTTTCAAGAGTTATGAAATTACATGATTTGCTAATGCACCCATCTCTGTAATCCTGTGGTATACCGAACAATATTGCTATCTAGAGGTCTAGCATAGCAAAGGGTCTTAGGGTTTTTACTGTTAAGTATCTGTTAAACTTTTTACATGCTGACAGATAAATGATTAATTTGATTCTAGTTGCTTAATTTCAGTCGAGCATCAATGCAATCCTTTTCCTACCTGATTTTTCTTATTTTTCCTCTTCCTTTTAAAAAAATCTTTCCAATACAAAAAAGAAAGTGCTTTAATCCTCACTTATCTTTAACTAAAATGTTCATTGATCACAGGCAAACAATAAGTCATAAAGCAGACACCCTGATTCGGGTAGTAATCTATGGGCACATAGATCATCCTGCAATGGGACATTAATCATTGCTCTTAAAGACAGAGCAAGAAGGATGACATTTTTTCAATTGTGTCTATTGCAACTCAGCAACATTCACGAATTTTTAATCTAAGCCATTTCTGCACATAGAGATGGCTGTATTTTCATCTAGAAGCATGTAACAGCTCCACCTCCAAGCAGAATGAATGCAACCAACACCAGAAAAGCAGAACTATTCCTTCCTGAATTCAACAAAGTTGATCCAAACAATTAAAGAGACCAATAGGAGTCGCATGCCTTTCCAAATCCATTCCAGTCTAAAAATAAAAAAGCACTCAGGACAAAATCCAAGGCCTACTGCCTCATGACCTTCCCAGCCCTTAATCTGTTCATCTATTGAATGTGGGTAGTTTCCAGTCATATAGTGAGATAGTGAGGAGATCTAGTCATGCAGGCAAAATCCCAGTGAATTTTCACTGGACACATTATACATTTCAAATGGAGTGCTCACTGTTGTTCCAAGTATGTTTTATCTTGGATGGTCTTCATGTTCTCTATTAGGCTGAAGGTGTCTGGTTCAGTATTAAGCACTGCACATAAGAATGCCAGGACACCAGAAGCTCCATTATATCTGGAAGGATGATTCTAGGTAAAGGCCCATACTGCCCCCATCCTCACCCACAGAGAACTAATCACTTTGAAACAGAATCTCTAAGTGAGCAGTAGCTCCCGCTGCCATCTGACCAACTGCTCCAATTCTCTTGGTAAGTACAGAGCATCTTCTCCACACAGACACTTTAGGATGCCCAGATAACTCCCAGTACTAATGCAAATGAGGCTCTCATTCTAAACATCAAGCTGTTGGGTATTGTGTATATCTAACATATTAGTAAACGACCAATAAATTCACTTTGTATAGAGAGTCCATAATTATGTAGACACAGGCTATTGTAAACAGCCTATTAAAGTTAATGAGATTCTTTATAATAGTCTTTTTGTTTCAAAATATTTAGCCATTCCTTCTGAATGTCACTTTAGAGTATATCATGTTGTTAAAAGTTAATGATCTCAAACTAGATGGTTTCACCATCCTTCTGGCAGTAAGTCAGCTTTTAGGTTAATTCCCACCTCCTGAATAGAGTCAGAAGTCTTCCAAGGCTCCTAATCACATGGCGAGCATTTGTATCTCTTAGGTCTACCCAAAGCAAGTCTTGGGTCATCCAAGCCTGACACTCACCAGCCACTGACCTATTACAGCACATACATAGGGAACATATTTTAGTTTCAAGTGTGGATAGGTCAAAAACATAGCCACACCCAGGCTTTCCAAGTCTCCCAGATCTTCCTTAGAGTTTGAGAGAAAGCTTTGGAGATACTGGCAATTGTTGCCATACAGGAAAGTGAGAGCACCTGGGAGGAGTTAGAATTCAAACACTTTCAACATTGGGGTAAAATTGAAGCAACTCTAGATAGGGATCCTCACAGTAAAGTGAAGTGAAATGACTCATGCAATGCCATTAGCCCAGTGCTTGAGGAATATGCTGACAATGAGGATGACAATGGTGGTGAGACTATGCCTAGGAAATAGAAGGTCTTCAAGGACTTCTAAGGACTGCTCTTTCATTTTCATGGCTCCAGGCATTATTTCAGTGTCTGGAAGTCAGAAAGTGTTCAGTTAAAGCTGTTGCTGAGGCAAACATTTATAACCTCAGCATCTGAGAGGGTGGGCCATATGGATCAGAAATTCAAGACCAACCTAAAATATACCACAAGATCCTGTTTCAAAAAAGAAAAGTATGGTCAATTATTCTATGACTGTTTGTTGAGGTAAATTCATTAGAACTTAACAAAGAAATGTCAGCAATACAAAAAGGGAAAAGTTAGAAAGAGAACTCAAAGAGCCAAATAGGAAAAATCAAAGGGAGCAAAATGAAAGGTGGAGAGGCAACACCAGCCCACTGTTGAGCAATGTCCCAGATAAACAATGCCCACCAGGTGAAGGCAGCATTCTCTCCTGGGTTCCACAGCCCACAGTCATCCTAGTTAAACTCAAAGCAAGTCAATTTTAACAGCATGGACCTTTTTCTTTTTAAAACATAATACTGAATATTGCTTGAATTGAACAAATCTTTTATCCAAATAGAATAAATTTTAAAGAGTGAGGTCATTCAAGACCATCTATCAAAATCCATTCACTGAGGACAGTAAAGGAAGAGAGTAGGATGGCCCAACTTATCAACTCCAGATAGCTAGCCATTTTGTTAACTATAGTGATCACTAGTCATTTTTAGTATGTAAATTTGCTTTCTTCTTTAGTAAATGGTAAATTATATAAATACATAAGAATTTTTTAAATAAATTTTTTATGAATTGTCAGCAAATGTTTGATTTGTACACCTATTTTATATTACTATTCTGCTCCTGGTGTCACAAAAAAATATTCTAGTGGAAAAGTTTTACAAATGTGAAAAGTTGAAGAAAATCTGATTTAGTTCTTTAAAGGGGGTTAACAGAAAACATGACAACATGCCATAACAGCCAAAATAGGTGTCATTTACCTAGCTCACAGGTAACATTTAGGTCCAGCTATGCCCCATGCCCTGTACTGTCTTAGCAATCTAGCCAGGTATAGATTATCACTCTCTTTTGACAGGGGCAGAAACTAGGATTTATTGAGTGTAAAAATGGCTCACATAGCCAGGTGTTGGTGGCACATGCCTTTAATCCCAGCACTCAGGAGGCAGAGGCAGGTGGATCTCTGTGAGTTCAAGACCAGCCTGGTCTACAAGAGCTAGTTACAGGACAGCCTCCAAAGCCACAGCGAAACCCTGTCTTGAAAAAAGTTTGCTCACATAGGTAGAACAGTCACATTGAGACTTAAGCCAGGACAACTTGAACCTTAGTTATTACCATAAACCAGCAACCTGCTGGTATTTAGCAACAAAACCAGCTTTGGTCCTTCTCCATGCTTTTAACTTCTTTACTATTTCATAAGCTTTCTCTGCTATTTCATAAGCTTTGTCTTAACCGTATGGGGGGGCCAAAGAATCCAGGAAGCAATTGATAGCAATTTGTCCATGAATTTCCTAAAACTGAAAATATCACATATGAGTGCAAGGGTAGGCACAGTTGTTGGTGGTGAGGCAGGTTTATTGTGACAACAATTACTTAGAGTTGTAATCCAACAACCCATCAGTAATTATTGCATTTGACTGTGCATTCAGAAACAAAAGGCATTATCTGGTTATGATTATACCTCTCTATAAAACAGTATGTTACATAAGATACTAAACAGAGCTAGCTGGAGTCAAAATAAATTTAAAGCTACTACAATCAGTGGACTATCTTTGTATCTCAATTTAAAAGTACAGGTGAAGGGGCTGGAAAGTCAGCTTAGAGGTTGAGTGTTTGTCCCTCGTCCCTAGGACCTGTGTTTGGTTCCCATCATTCAAGTTGGGTGGCTCACAAATGTCTGTAATTTCAGTTTCAGTGAATCTTAAAACCCTCTTTGACCTCCTTTGGTTCCTACATACTTGTAGCATACACTCATACAGACACACATAGAGACACACACAAACTCCTCTCTCTCTCTCTCTCTCTCTCTCTCTCTCTCTCTATCTATCTATCTATCTATCTATCTCTCTTACACACACACACACACACACACACACACACACAGAGAGAGAGAGAGAGAGAGAGAGAGAGAGAGAGAGAGAGAGAGAGAGAGAGAGAATTTTTTACCTAGGTATAGGTGAGAGACCAAAAATTGTTTTGCTAAGACATATTATTTAAGGAAGGTCATCTCTGTTGATGATTCTTAAAATATATTATCCATCTTTATGTCTGGAGAGTTGACTTAGTTGTTAAGAGCACTTGTTGCTTTACAGAAGACTCAGGTTCCATTCCCAGCACCCACAATGACTGCTCGCAACCATTTGTAGCTCCAGTACCAGAGGATCTGATGCCCTCTTCCAACTTCCATGGGCACCAAGCATTCATGTAGTTCACAAGAATACACATAATAAAAGAAATAAACCTTTGAATAAAGTTGCTACTTGTCTGAGAAAGAAGGAAACAATCCCATTTGTTCATGGTCATGCCCACTCCCATTTATACAAAGAATGATATGAGCATTATGCAAAGGTAAAGACAGAAGAGCATCTTGAATCACTTCTCAGCACAGGGCCTAAAAGGATCCAGCTCCCAACAGCTGCTCAGCAGAGCTCAGATATATTACATGGACCTGAACAGGATGTCTGGGATTGCACAAACCTTGAGAGCTAGAAGCTGTGGCTGGTAAAGGCAGGATATCCATTCTAAAGTTAATCTCTTCTCAGCAAGATCCTACCATCCCAAATGCCTAGTGCATTCTTCCCAAAACCACCAGGAATGATAATGGAAGATAGTTCTTTTCCTCATTGAATAGAATATTCTTTCATGCTGTCACTTCTCAACGCTTGGTTTCCCTTTGGTGCAATGCCCTCATTGCAGCTCTATACATATTAGTAGTACAAGCACACAGAGACACACATAGACACAATACAACTAAACGCAATGTTCATGACTAGAAAAAAATATTCTTCTATTAGTTTAACTCATTATGAGGCCTGGTTTCCAATGCTTCCCTGACTTTTGCTAGCTTTAATACATTTACATTTAACTCCACAGGAAAAATTATTTCCCTTTAAGGAAATAATGATATTTCTTTGGAGGCATGTAGTTTATTGTGGCTTGCTTTATCTTTCTTTTTTAAAAGTTGGTGGGTTCGTGGAGCTAAGTATAAGTTTTTTGAGCACCTGGAAGAATGTGTTAGTTTCTATTTTTATTTTATTTGGGATCAAGAGGGTTGAGTTTACTTTTTTTCTGTTGAAAAAAAAAATAAGATAAAGTGATTTGGCCTTTCCAATCTTAGACCAACCCTAAGGTCCTGAGTTCAACCTTTCTCCAAAAAGAAAAATGTCAGGGCTGAAATGCACCCAATTTCACCTAATTTTCTGTGCCTCACTCTTCAAGAAGATGGATTGAGATGGCTCACCTCACTGAATGGGCACAACTTACTTGAGAAAATGTAAGCCCATGGTTTAAGTAACTGCATTATTGTGAGGCAGGTTTTTAGGCACTCTGTGCAAGCCTCATTTTATAGCTGACTGGGGCAATTGTGTAATTATGCACAGCACTCTCTCTATTGGCAAGAGCCATTGATCCTTAAGTGTACACTTTCTGGCATTCAATAAACTAGGACGATGAGCGAGCAAGGTTTTCAGCTCCTGGAACAGCAAAGGGCTAATTAGTTGCATCTGCAGATTAATGACTTTCAAGTAGAAAGGGTGAAAGCAAAGGGAGAAGCCACAACCGCAGTGACAGAATGCAAATAAAAGTATTTATAAGGGCAGGCGGAAGGTTGGGGGTCAGGCAGGGCCATCGATTGCTTTTACCCTCTGCACTGTGATACATTCCAATGAGGGAGGGCATCCTGCCAGTCTGGCTGCCTTCAACACAGCTAAGACATAAACAGAATCTATTGATAGATATAGGCAAGGCCAAGAGGGGAGACAGAAAGAAATTCTCCACAGAAAGAGCAGCAGGGATCAAAAAGCTCTCCCTTCTCACCCCAGCCAGCCTCTGCCTTCTCTTTGTCAGAGAAGCTTTCAATTTCAGCCAACTCCCCTGCCCTGCCTCTCACCCTCATCTAAAGAAAGATTGACTCAATCACTTGCTAGGAAACTTCCGTGGTTCACAGAATAACTCCTTGAAATGCTGTTTATTCTCATTTCCCAAGACAGCATTAAGCATCTTTGCACAAGGAGTTTGTCATATTATTTTTAACCCTATCTCCCACATAAATGCAAAAGTGCTACCTCATACTTTTGATGTATTATATTAGTAAAAGATGTTTTCCAGTTCATAAAATCAAAAGCAAGGGGTGGAGGTGAGATTCATGCTAGGATAGAGATCACTGTTTCCCAGATTTTGGGACACTGTTAATTAAAGTTTTCTTAATATACACAGAGAAAGATAAATAACAATTACAAATAAATAAAACTTTAAAATTGGAGGAAATCATGGAGAAATGGCTCAGCAGTTTAGAGTACTTGCTGCTCTTCCACAGGACCAGATTTAACTTCCCAATACTCAAGCCAAATGTCTCACAACTGCATGTAACTTCAGCTCTAGGATACCCAATACCTGGCACCCTCTCTCTCTCTCTCTCTCTCTCTCTCTCTCTCTCTCTCTCTCTCTCTGTGTGTGTGTGTGTGTGTGTGTGTGTGTCTCTCTCTCTCTCTCTCTCTCTCTCTCTCTCTCTCTCTCACACACACACACACACACACACTTTTTTATGCTTTTTGTCATCTTAGCACTACCTACAGACCTCTGCAAAGAGAGTATCTCAACTGAAGAGTTGCCTCCATCAAACTGGTCTGTGAATATGTTCCTAGGACATTTTCTTGATTGTTGATTGGCATGGGAGGACCCAGCCAACTGTGGGCAGTCCAGCCCTAGGCAGAAAACCAGGTGAGCAAAAGCCAGAGAAAGTAAGCCAATAAGCAGTTTTTCTCCATGGTTCCTGCCTCTTTTTCTGCTTTAGATCTGGCCTTGACTTCTCTCAGTGATGGAGTAGGACTTGGAAGTTTAAGCCAAATAAATGCTTTCCTCCTCAAGTTGCTTTTGGCAATAGTGTTTATCACAATAATAGAAAGCAAACTAGAACAATTGCTGTGTAAAAGAAAAGGTATTTTATGGTTATAACTAGAAAAGAGAAAGACAAATGTTGCATGTCCTCTCTCATCTGCAGTTCCTTTCTGGAAGTCTTCAGACGTGGGAACATAACCTAGAGTAACGGCAGAAACTAGGAAAGGAAAGGGGGACAATAAGATAGGGGGTGTCAACAGAGAAAGATTAGCAGGGTGATATGAGGGGGAAATGGAAGAAACAGCAGTACTTTAATTAGGAGGGGGAGGTAATTATAGAAGGAGTGTAGAGGACAAAATAACAGTAAGGATGTCTGAAAAAGTCATAAGGAACCATATTATTATTACCTATATACCTAAAATTATATATAATACATCTAAGTCTGTGTGTTTACATGCATATAAGTTTAAATAAAATTTTTCTATCTAGACTGGCAATGGTCCTCCCAAGAGCCATGCAACTAATAAAAATCCCAACACCAGGCATAAAAAGCCCCATCTTGAGCTGTTGGTCAGGGATATCCAAAAGACACCCAAAATGTTATAAGCTATTGCTATTGTCCTTGATTGCCTCCCAGAGATATAAGTCTCTATTGCTGAATATACCCTGCACTCCAGACACAGAACCCAGAGGACCTGAGCAAGATGTGACCTGCAAGTCTCCCTCTGAGAACAAGCTTTCATGATAGCAGAAAGAGCTATGTAAGCATCCAAAGGAGGGAAGCAACCAATAATCCTACCCAGCTATTATTATAACCACAACAATGACCAGCATAGCAAGATAACCCTAAGGGTGCAGTAGTGGAACACATACCTTGGTGATAACTAATAGCTATCTAATTGGATTTAAGACCTATTCAACAAGAGGGAAACTAAGCCAGGTATTGGAAACCTAGTTAAATACCCAGGACTCATGAAGCCATGGATCTTGAAAGAGAGCCCACAATTGCTACCTTACAAAACCAGCATAATTCCTATGTACATTCTAAATATGTACATCCACAGATAAATTTAGTCCTCCACTTTCATTAAAGAAACTTCTCTTTGCAACAGACAGAGACTATTACAGAAAACCATAACCAATCAAAATGCAGATAACAGGAGATTATGTAGTACCCAACCCTAACTGGATGCATCTATAACACAAATCCTGTGTCTAAGCCTCAGATATCATTGCAGAAGAGGGAGCAGAAAGAATATAAGACCCAGAGGAACAGGAGATTTTCTGTGAGGTTGTCGCCTAGAAATATCAAAGAGGTTACAACCATGAAGTCTTATTAACATGACTTCCTACACAAATCTTGGACAATGATGACACCAATGGACATGTTAACACAGAAGAGGGACAGTTCATGAGGCCTCAGTCCTAGGCAGAGAACTATGGGCAACCAATGGATTCTGAGAGTGGGAGAGAGATCATCATCCCAAAGAAAGAGCCCTCCAATTGATTTCCAACACCAAGTAGCTATCCCCAAGATCATATACATACAGGTAACATCATACGGACTAATCGGGTTCAATTTATATATTTAGGACCATGTAAGACTGTGTGTGTTTGTGTGTGTGTGTGTGTGTGTGTGTGTGTGTGTGTGTGTGTGTGTGTACATACACAAATATTTGTAACAACAATTACTGAAAAAAGAAGTCATGAATTTGAGAGAGTAAGAGGGGCTTCATGGGAAGAGTTGGAGGGAAGTAACTGATGGCAAAAATGATATTATATTATAATTTTTAATCATTTAAATACTTTTTAAAAGAAATGACACTTTTAAAGCTATGAAAAGGGTAAAACTTCAAATATATTTAGCTTGATTGAAAGCATACTATCCTCTCATTATAATTCTCACTTTCCCATATATTGTTAGGATATTCTGAACAGAATATAATGTCCAGTAGAGTTGAACTCATAAAGGACTCAGGACATGATATGGGAAGATAAAAGTTCCCCTTTGGACCAGCTTTTCTATCCAAACCTCACACACATCCAAGGCTATGGCTTGCCTATAAATTCTCATTGCAATCTTTAGTTTTCTTGCGTTGCACTTATCACAACTGTTATAAACATATTTTTGTTTGCTGTCTGTTCCCTTCTTTGTTCACAATCTGTCTCAGAGATCTAATATAGCACTATCCATAATAAGCTCACTGCATTTTTTTAGCTAGATGAAATTAAATTCACATTCTAGTTTCTACTCTGTCACTCACCAGCCAGATAACCTTTGTTAAATCATTTAATCAAGCTGTTTCATGTCTTGTAAAGCTTGTTTGGGGAACTAAATCAGATGATGCATGTAAATGAGCATGTAAATGAGCTCTGTCAATTGTAAAATTCTATGTAGTACACACACACACATTCACACATACACACACACACACACACACACACACACACACACACACAGTGGATAAGCAAAAGATTTCTTATCTTGTTAGATTGTCAGTTAAATCTCACATTCTAGCTAATTATGACACCAAAGATGATTTCAGATTTCTAGATGTCTAAAAGGATCTGGGTATAAGCAATATGGTTTCTAGTTTCTTCTCTTCTAACAAGGAGTCAGAATACCCACTATGGGTTTGTTTCTTAACCAAAAAAAAAGGAAGGAAGAAAAGAAAACAAACTGAGGAATGTAGGTCAGCCTCAAAACGACAGCCATGGGAACACTTTCAGCAGTGTGAATGCATAGGAAATAAATACCATGCTGCAAAGACAACACCTTGCCAGTTAATACACATTCCTGACATCTGTAACTTATTTGGCATTTTTATGTAACTTAATTCACTTCGAATTATTCTAAATAAGATAAGTTATTAATTTTAAATTAAAGAGATTGCTATTGCATTTTTTATACTGTATTTGACTTTTGGGTATAGCACCTGGAGCCATCTGCTAGGTAACTTTGCTTTGCTTTGTAACATCACTCACGACATTAGTGTGTCTCATAAAATCTTTCATTGTTTTCAAAACTGACATTGTATTTCAGAATAATAAATTGAAGGCATAAGGATGTAGTTAAGTGATAGAGCATTTACCTAATGCGCACAAGGCCCTAGGGTCAATCCCAAACACAGCAAGACAGAACAGAAAGTTGAAATTCCTCAAATTCAACAGATGTTTGTTGAGTTCTATAAAAGAAATTGCTCTTGACCCAAGACTATCACAAGAGAGGGGAAAGACTGAACTTAACAAAAATCAAGGGCCAGGAGAGGTTGATAAATGCTAAGGTAAATAAATGGGAAAGTAATGAAGGACATTAGGGGGAGTTTGGCTAATGTTCACAAAGCTGGGTAGCAAAGGCACTTTGTAGAGCAGACAATATCTTCTGCTTTTGATATGTCTTTGATGAGGAATGAGGTCCTGTGGTTCACACTGAAAATGCTAATTACAGAAATTTGAGTCCATTCTTACACAGATCAGTAAACTCCATGACTATCCATCTGCATAGTCCAAATCCAACAGTGTTTCACCAAGTGTCTTTTTGATTCAGGTAGCCAGGGGTCTGCCGCTCTCTAGTTTACTCATCCTTCTAGCAATGAAATCTGTTTTTTACACTTCAAAGAAATTTAAATATCTTGCATTCCTTTTTATTGTTATTAGTATGTATTCATTATACAGATTATTGTGATCTAGTTTATATTTCCACACATATATACATTATTCGATGCGATGATTAAATTCAATCTCTTTTCACCAACCCTCCTGCCTGTCACACATCCTTCTCAGCCTCTGTTAATCACTATTCTGCAACTAGGCCAAATTTTCTAGCATCTGTATATGACAGAAAAGTGTTCTATACGTGTCTTTCTGTGTCGAACTTACTTCCCTTAACATGGTATTCTATGGTTTCATCCATTTTGCCACAAAAGACAGGATTTCATTCTTCCTCTTAGTTAAATAATGCTTCATTGAATGTATACCTTATCCATTCATCTGTTGATAGACACCTAAACTGATGCTAAATTTTAGCTATGGTGACTAGTGCTGCAATAAACATACAGAGATATGTGTAAATATGTATCTCTTTAGTATAAAGATTTTGCTTCCTTTGGCTATCCACCCAGAAGTGTAATAGCTTAAATATATGGTAGATATATTTAATGATTGTTTCAAAACAGCGGAGTGTAATGTTAATGCTGGAAACAGGATCTCAGGCATAGATTTAATCAAATTTTTAATCTAACATTTTCTCTTCTTCTTCAAATGAAATTAAAAGCCATTTAATTGTGTAGTATTCTACCCTAACTTCAGAATCTTTTCCATTCTACACAAATATTTCTATACCTATTACTAATCTTCATCTGTTTGACATGTTTATCCACCATCATAATATCAAATTTATGAGTACTACCAGAATTACCACAAGTTGCTGGGGAAATTGGAATCCCCTTTGGGGAAGTTTTAGTCTCATCAATAAAAGGATTTAAGATGTACTCAGAAGAAATCCTAAGGACAATATTATTAGAGGGTAAAAGAAAAACCCCATTGCAGCAAGTTGTAAATGTTGGCAGTGACCTGGAAGAAAAAGATGAAAGGGAGAGAAAACCATGCCATTTGAATTAAGTTGGCATACAAGCTATCCTTATGGCAGATGAGCAGTCACAGTATAGAATAAAGGTTTAGAGATAGAATAAGATCCTAGGGCATGCTTAGAAATAACATAGAAAGAAGAAAAGGAAAGATTGCACTTTTCTGAGTATTAGAAAAGCAGGCAAACTTAATAAAGCAGAATGGCTACAGCTCTGTAAGTGACTGGACTGGGAATAGGAACTCTGAGAATGAAGAGTATATTATCTTCTGAAAGGGGTAATTATTCTCCATATCTCACAAGCATGGCTTAAGGTAGAAGCACCTCCCTGGAAGTAGATTCCTTAGTCAGGTGAACAGCTCACCAAACTGGACTGACTCTTTTATGTTCTTGATAACTTGGAATATTAGGTCTCTACCCAGGCCAGAGAAGTAGCTTTCCATAATGGGCCTCACGGAGCCCTAATCACAGCCACTGTGACATTAATATACTGCTCTAAGTGTTATTTTGATGTTTTTATTATTGTCATTTGTGTACCCAGTTGTTCTTGATCTCAGAGTTCTCTGCAAATTCCAGAGCCCTTATCTCTTATGACATACACTCTCAACTGCAATTTAAGTACTATCCATATCTGCCTTTCATTGCATTTAATCACATGGCATATTTACAAGATGAGTCCCCATAAAAGAGGCTCGTTAAATTTAATGGGTCACTTTTTATATTTGGGCAAAGGCCTTAAACCCTTGTAAATTAGGCTTCAATTTATAACCCATGGCAAAAGTGATGACAAATACTGATCTAGTAAATTTCTTGAACACTCTGGTCCCCACACATGATGGATGAATAGTTCTTCCTTCTGCTGTTGTTTACACAAATGACGTTGGTATCATTTCATACCTGGGTAGTAGGCTTAAACCCATGACATATCTCACATAATACGTCCAAGACATTTATCTTTATTTTAAACTTCTACTTTAAAAAGGAATCATACTACACACACGCATACACATGTGGACTGAGAATTTAAACACACTTCAGACCGTTTTTGAAATATTTACAAATAAAACAGAACAAATTGAGAGAGATTTGGAGTTTCACATGCAATTGTTCAGATTACTGCAACTGTGGTTCTTTTTCACAAACTACACCTCAGTGGTAAGATCCCTCTTCAAGAAAACCAGACGTCAGTCAACTTCAGCCTGAACATCCTTAATCCTGCTGGTAGATTTTTGTAATTTTCTGCTACCAGTGAGTTACTGCCTGACAAGTGTTTAAATATTATACATTGTGAGGTTTAAATAAGGAAATTATTTACACAGGAATATTTTTAAAGTACATTGACAATTATATAGTTCCCTGAACACTTAATCATGCAGCCAAGTGGAAAACCCTTCAGGAAGTCTGTCCTCTACCATTTCCCCACAATGAAGGGCGCCTTGGAAAATACGAATTTAATCTCCAGAGACGCATTTGAAGCACCTAATCTTACTTCGCAGTGCACTCTGCCACTTCTTGTCATCCAAACAAAATGCAGGTAAATGATGGAGAAGCTTAGCTTAGACCCTTTAAATATTTACTGGCTGGTCGACTCTTAGTAATACATGCTGTAGCGTTAGACTCAATTTCATCCTCGAGTGCTCTGCAGACAATTTGGACAGGCTTACTGAGAAGCACAGTATCTTTCCCTGCTCTGCCTTTGAGAAGCCATCCCCTTATCGTAAGTGAATTAGTTGAAGAACTTTCCTGCTAGTCGTGTGTATCGAAAAATCAGCCAGGCCAGCCACACTGATGGCTCACTTATCCCAGCAAGGTTTAGCCAGCTGAAGAAAAGGACTGTGGAAAGAGGGCCCGCTCTCCCGAGTTCTAGTGGACACTGATCCCAGTTACACGGGGTGCCTCATTTCCAAAAATATTGGTGTATTTTCCGGACAGAAAACCAACTTGATTTCTGTTTCATTTCTTTTCTACAACAGGGGCCTGGGCCTGAGTAAAAAGGAAACATGGTTTCCTAACTTCTTGAGGCTACATTTAAAGCCAAAGTGTTCCTAAAGTCATGGAGAGAAATCAAAGCCACTGAGGACATGTGATCACAGAAACCTGACTGCTGACTAGTTGTCTGTGTTTCAATTAAAAGTCACCTGAGAATATGATTCTTATCTTTAAAAGATGAGGTAAATCTATATACACTCATCAGAATATCAAAAATATACAACTAAATTTAAAAGTTTATCTATACTTCATGTATGTGCACATGTGTGTACATATGCATTATATTTGAAGAAGGGAGCTCAGAGAATCAAAAGTTAGAAATGAGGAATTTTCCTATGAATGCTTCACATGCTAGAATGCTTCCAACAAATAGTTACTGCCACTATCATATTGAGTTTTAATAAAGAGGTCATTTCTCCCTGTTGGCTTTTGTCATGTCTGAGCATATGGGCATTAGGTCACAATGTCAGACTGCAGATGGGCAAGCTGAACCCAGTCTGTTGAGATACAGCAGATAATCCACTGAACCAACCCCAGAGCAAGCTGCAAACCTTATCTGAAGCCTCCAGGGATGCTGTGGAAATCTCACTCTGAACCTCAATGCCCTGGTATCACAACAAACCCAGCCTACCCTGCATGCTCTCTGGCTCATGAGCTAAAATGCTTTTAAAGACTCTTCAGCCTCCCTCTTTTCAAAGTATCTTTTCTCAAATATAGCCCCTCCATGTGACTAAGTAAAGAAGAGAAAAATCCCTCGGTCTTGATTCTGCCTGGAGGCTGCAGCACAGGATCCCTCCAGATGTCTGAGAGATGGTTCCTTGCTTTCCTGAGGCAAAGAAAGCGGTCCTGCCATAATTACTCTCTTGCAAAGATTGGCACACTATCACAGCTAACACAACAGAGAACATGAAAGACCAGGTTACAACATCTCTGCCGCTGTAAATTGAAATAATAAACTTTGGCAAACACAGAGGATGGCAAATTCAATTTGACAGTGCTCTCAAAGCAGACTAAGAACAACACAGGGAAGCTGAATAAATAGGATTAGAAGGCATTTTATTTGATTATTACATCACTGGATGAAGCAACTTGTAATACAATTCCTCCAAATTGTTAATGTGGTATTCACAAAATAACGGTAGAAATCAAATTATCATTATGTTTGACATTCAAAATCACCGAGTTCCAAGCTGGAAGGAAATTTTCTAACTTTCGCGCCAAACATTCCCTCTTTAAGCACACTATGTAAAAGAGTTTAGCCCAAGCTTGCTCCAGAATGGAAGTTGTCCAATTTCAGTCTACAAATCTCTAACCACCCAAATCCCCAGAAAAGTATTATTTGGAAATGATCATCACCTTCATTTAAAATATAGAGGCTTTCAAAGCAAGCTGTGACATTGCCTATTAATCCCAGCATGGAGGAGACTGAGACGGTAGAATGGTTTGGGCTATGTAGTGAGAGCCTGTCACAAACAAACAATGGCAACAAAGATCAGACTTTAGTTCTCTTAAGATTTGCTACTAAAAGAGCTACAAAAGAAAGGAGAACTACTGTTATGGATTATGCTGGCTTAGTAAATTAGTGGTTGTAGATTTTCCCCCAATAACCATGACTTCACTAACATTTAGTTAGCTAGCTTTCCAGTGAGGGCCTTAAGCTCAATTAGAGAGTTGTTTACAATCAAGGTATGTGCGCCACTGTTATACTCATAGGGTTATAGTGCTAAGCTGGCCTTGATGTGGTTCATAAACATCATGTCTGAGTAGGATTGTTGGATGCCTCCCTCCTTTAGAAGACTGATATAGTGGGAAATTACCAATATAGAATCAGGTAGAAATATAAGGGTATTTAATAGGGAAAAGCCTTACTTACAGAGCGACCTAGCCAGCTGGCGTGGCAGCAGTATGTACAGCAAGTACCAAAGTGAAACCGAAAGAGCAAACGCAGTCACACTATGTCACTCTGACCACGCCCTCACAAGCGTGGTCAGGCACACCTGTAGCCAGTCCCTAAGAAGGCGTGGCTACAGCTTCCCCTACAATTCCCCTTTTAGTCTAAAAGAGGACTTAACAGTTTAAACTTAAAACTTAACAGTTTAAAGTATCCAAAATTAACAATCATAAAGGTAAAATATAAGAAGATACAACAATCTCTTTATGTCATATCCTAACTATCTATTTTAACTAAACCCTAAAGTCATCTGAAAGAGGTGTCCAAGCCTGAACACCTCCTTCCAATCCCAACCATAAACAATAGGAAGCTATCCCTAACTAGGTATATATACTATCCTAAGTGACAACAATGGGGAAAGGGGGCGTAGCATTCTCCAAGTTACTTCCTGCTGAAATGGGACGATGATAGTCATGCGGGGTCCTGTAGGAAGAAAATGTTAGTATCCAGTCCATGTTAGATGGGATTCACTTGATTGAAGATCTCCCTTGAAATCCTCAACTTGATTGAAATCAGTACCCGAACCTCTGGCCGGAGTGTCAGTTGAAATGGAGCAAGTTGGATCCAGTGCAGTCAAGGAGGTGTGGCCCACGTGGCTACAGCTTCCCCTACAGACTTCATGGCACCTTCTGGTACCATGAAAGCTATTCCTCAGAGGGAGCAATCAAGTTCATTGGAGGGAATATGGCCTGCACTCCTTAATAAGCCTTCCAATATTCTGTCCATCATCTTACACCTTAACTGTCCCCTATGTCGAGGACAAACCACTATGTTTTAAATAATGAGGAGAAATTAAATAAGGTTTTAAAAAACAGAACAAAGCTGATTAGAAAGCTCACTAGAGAAAGAGTAAAATATTTAGTGCTGTTTAACCTGCATAAAATAACACTGAGGAAGGTTGTGGGGAAGGATGTTCTCAACCACACAGAATATTCCTGCAGGAGAATGCTTGACCTCTACAGTGGTTCATCAAGAACCTCTCATGTGTGGGGACAAGAATGTGGAAAGGCACAAGTCCAGTCTGGTGAAGAACTAGATATATAAACAAGTGACTGGCATCGCCTTGTAATGGGTACTATAATTGAGGCATACATGAAGAACAACAAGCACAATAAAAAGAATGCTAGGACCTAGAGTGACGGAGCTGAGGCAGCTGAGGGAAGATGAAAGGGGATTTCCAGAACGGCAATGAGGCAACATTCCAAGCAGGAGAAATAGTATATTCAGAGACAGAAGACAAGAAAATAGCAATGACTTCAAGGACTTGCAGTGAGCTGAAGAAAGCCAGCAACTGTCATCTAACATGAGAAGCCAGAAAAGCCAAAGATGTGGGCTGAGGTCAGATAATGGAGAAATGTATGCATCAATTAATAGGCTGTGCTTATTTCTCTAAGTTATAGCATGTTATTAGAAAATTAAAACATATCAACTGGAATGGGCTTCCTGATAGTATCCTTCCCACCAGTTAACTGAAGAGTAATTTCTGGGAGAATGTTGCCAATCAACTTTCCAGTGCTATATCACATCCATTTTGATACCATGGAGGCTGTTTCAATTCCTGTTAACATTTAAGGACTTTGTTCACCAGGAAAGGGAGCCATTGAGAGGCCAGGCTTGGCTCAACATGTTAAAGATCTTCCCAGTCAAGCCTGACAACTGTAGTTCAGTCTCAAGAAATCACCCAGAGCCAGACTGGGGGCATGTATCTGTAATCTCAGCTCTCCTGCAATGAGCTAGGAGGCAGAGGCAGGAGAGTCACCCAAAAGCACACAGGCCTTCCAGCCTGGAGTAGACAATACAGGAGCAGAAATAAGAGACCCTGTTTCAAATGGTGAAAGGCAAGAATCAACTCCTCAAAGTTTCCTCTGACCTCCACAAGCATGCAAGTATATGGCACCCACAGTCTTACAAACACACACACACACACACACACACACACACACACACACACACACAAACACACACACACCAGTAAAATAGAGAGAGAGCCACTAAACAGTTTCTGTCAAGTAAGATGCATGATCAAAATGGCATATTTTAAAAAATAAAAAATAAAAACCCCTCTCCATAGAAATATTTACATAGCTTTTATACCTTGTGGATTGGCTTTTTTGACACTGTTTAACCTTTGGGTAACTGAGCAGAGGAGGGATAGTTCTCACTTCACTGATGAGACTGTTCTGTGATCAGCATCAGAGAAGGGCTGCCTGGTTAAACTTTTCTTAACTTTCCAGGGAGAGGAAGCAGGTGAAAGAACTCACTTGGAGCAGACTCCCCTTGAGTGACAATCTAGAAAAGGCAGAGGCCCTGCTTGGTGTTGAAATTCTTTTCACAGTGGTGTCCTTGGTAACCCTTAGCAGCAAGTGGCATCTGGCAGTGGCCTTCTGTACCCCAGCTGTCCACACACTTGCCCTCTGTTCCCCAGAGCCAGCCACAGGGCCAGAGTATGCTGCTGAGTTCACAGTTCCATGTGAAGACAAGTCAAGAGCTGCCAGAAGGAAGGAAAGGACTCCAAGGTCACTCAGCAAAACTGGAACCTGGGGAGGGCTATGTGTCAAAATTCACCTTCCACTCAGGATTCATCACTTGGGTCAGATCTTTCCAGACACTCTGTACTCCACTCAAGTTCAATTATTTCCCAGGATTATCCTAAGAAAATAAAACCACAGCTTTTTCCTTTTAAGAAATTTCTTTTTCTTTTTTTTTTTTTTTTGGTAAATCACATAAAGTTTGTCATGAATGTTTTTCTCTTGCTCATTTTTTTCTCATATTTCAATTACCTGTTGATCTACTACTGTGTGAGCGTTTTTCTCCTCATTTACGGAAGATCTCACTTCTCTCCCCCTCCCCAAGTCTGTCAATGAAGTTAAGGAGGTTTTTCATATGAAATCTCTAAGCTTTTCTTTCCTTCTGATTAGAAGCTTTTTAAAAAGAGGGAGCTCACTTTTACTTCGTTGCATTGGTGTTTGCCTGCATGTATGTCTGAGGACATCAGATCCCCTTGAGCTGGAGTTACAAAGTGTTGTGAGCTACCATGGAGGTGTTGGGAATTGAACTCAAGTCCTCTGGAAGAACAGTCAGTGCTTTTAACCACTGAGCTATCTCCTCTATCTAGTAGCTGATGGAAACAGAAGCAGATACCCACAGCTAAACACTGAGTCATACTCCTGGAATCCAATGATAGAGAGAGAGGAGGCATGAGCAAAGGGGTCAAGACCAGGCTGGAGAAACCCTCAGAAATAGCTGACCTGACCAAGTGAGAGCACACGGACCGCCATCATAAAGCTGGGGAACTAGCATTGGACTGAGCCAAGCCCTCTGAATGTGGGTGCCAGATAGGAGTCCTGGAACCTCTAACAGTGGAGCCAGTATTTATCCCTAGTGCACAAATGGACTTTGAGAGCCCATTCCCCATGGAGGAATACTCTCTCAGCCCAGATACACGGAGGAGGGCCTAGGCCCTCCCCGAAATGGTGTGACAGATTTTAATGACCCCCCATGGAAGGCCTCACCCTCCCTGGTGAGTGGATGGGGGTGGGATGTGGGGTCAGTGGGGGGCATGGGAGGATGCGAGGAAGAGGGAACTTGGATTGATATGTAAAATAAGATTGTTTCTAATTAAATAAAAAGAGGGAACTGTTGACTTTTAAAAATCATTTTTCCAAGAGTTAAGTATGTGGCCATCAGGCTATCATCTTGAAAGGATCGGGTGTGAACAGCAATACTAAACTTCCAGGGAGACTTGTCTTCCCTGAGAGGATCCCCAGATGTCTCAGGTTGGGGGTTCTTTAAGGCCATGCTGGCAGCCATATGAGCATGAACACGGCAATCTGATGGAACCATCTGCAGAAGAATTCCAGTTCCTTTAAAGTCTTTTCATTGTCCTGTACTTAAAGTTTAAAGCTGTCCCATTTTCAAACTCTTATTAGTTAATTCAACAATGTATTGGATACCAACTGGGCACTAAGCTCTGAGTTAGACACAGGAATAAATTAATGAGCAGAAGATACTATTATTCCCAAAATGAGGTAGACACTCCCCAGAAACCAGTCCCAATCTAGCTTTAACATTGGAACTCCCCAGGGAGCTGTGGCAATCCCAACACACTTCTAGTCCCAGGCAAATGAATTCAAAGTTCCAAGGATGAAGCCCTGTTTTTTCAAGAGTCCCAAGTGAAACCAAGGGTGAAAGATAGATGCAGTAAACTAATAATTGTATAGATAGATGCAAATCGTAACATTAAGGATGACAGGATTTGAAACATGTTTAAAAGGCCTCAGTGTCATTCATTGTTATATGTAACCCAGACTACGTGGATACCACTAGCTCATCAGTAGCTAAAAGGCATCGCACCACAGGATCTTCTAAAGAAACATTGACCATCCTGGCCATGCTTCCCGTCAATGTGTCAGATCTGTGCTAAGCATCTGGGAGTTTCAAGCCATTGGCAGTTATCTAAACAGACCCACTTTATTAAGATGCAGTGCTAAGAGGACTAACTGCAGTAGATGGCTATGGAGAGGGATTTGACAATAGATGCCCACGCTACAGGAATGAGGAGAGCTGATCTACTAGGTCTGTTTGCAGACTTAAGGAGAAAAATAAATTCTGTAAGGCTCTAAAGCAAGATTTTCTGGGATTTGCTAAGGGATATGTGAAGAATCCTTATATAATGAGCTTCTTTAAATAAACAAACAGCCTCAGGCTTTCCAAAGCTTCTGGGTACTGGAGAGGTTATTAGAAAGCAGGGGTGGTGACTGAGCCTTGTTGCTGCAGCTGGGAGCATTCCTTCACATCAGTGTGCTCTCACCTGGACCACACAAGAGAATAATTGTGTTCTTGTTTCATTTTGTAGTTTTAAGAAGTCCTCTGGAGCCAGGCCATGCCTTTGATATCAGCACTCAGGAGGTAGAGGCAGGCGGATCTCTGTGAGTTTGGGATCAGCCTGGTCTACAGAGCCAGTTTCAGGACAGGCTACAAAGCTGGACACAGAGAAACCCTGTCTCCAAAAACAAACAAACAAAAAAAAGAAGTCCTCTGGAGTCACTAGTTTGATTTACACTGTAGTGGACGGAACTATGAATCCATTACCGCCTTGTTACAGTCTTGTTTGATCTCCAGTCTTTGTTTTGCTTGTGTACTTCAGTCAGGTGACTATAACCACATCTAATTATCACCAAGCAGATAATATGGAAAATTAAGCAACAGTGATATGTGGACAAATACATATCTCTAAGAGGAAATCACTCTTTTCAAAGCCCAAATAATCCAATTTTTAATTACATAATGAGAGTATCATTTTTTAAAAAAGCATACAAAAGCATTTTATAAAGCAACTTTGTGCATGGAGCGGGGGACCTAGCTGAGAATTTGCCACTCTTCCCAAGATCCCAAGAAGAAAGACACTAAGATTAGATTACATTACATAAGGGAAGAAAATTCCATTTTTAGTACTTATACAAGTGTGGGATTTATTATAAACAGAGTTCAAACTCTACACTGCAAACTTAGTTTTTTCCTGAAAGCCGCCCAGTGAAGGGCTGACAACTAGGCCTGCCTTGAAGATGACTGACACAAGATGGAACCCAGAAGCTATGAGTGACCCTGGCTGCTAAGTCAAGACAGATCACTCACATAATTTACATCATAAATGTACAAAGTAAGGAAAACGAAAAAAAGATGAACTTGTAATCAAAATCAATGGCCAGAGCCCAAATCTGAACTTCTACAATAAAGAAAGCCTACTTTTTAAGATTACCAGGAACTGAGCAAACCTATATCACATTTGGTGGTGTGTCCTTGGTTTACTGAAGGCCTATATTTTCTGTGAAACATAGTGTGGTGAATAGGTGTGCCCCCACCATAGACACTTGTGTTTGAATGCTTGGCCTATAACAAGTGGTACTATTAAGAGGTATGGCCTTGTTGGAGTAGGCGTGGCCTTTTTGGAAGATGTGTGTCACTGTGAGGGTGAGCTTTGAGGTCTCATATATGGTGAAGCTATACCTATGCAGAGTCTTCTTTTGCTGCCTGTGGATCAAGATGTAGAACTCTCAGCTCCTTCTCCAGCACTATGGCTGTCTGCATGCCATCATGTCCCGCTATGATAATAATGGACTAAACCTCTGAAACTGTAAGCCAGCCCCAATGAAATGTTTTCCATTATAAGAGTTGCTGTAAAATAAGACTGTTTCTAATTTAAATTTAAAAAATATTTAAAAAAAAAAAGAGTTGCCGTGGTCCTTGTGTCTCATCACAGCAATAGAAACCCAAACTAAGACACATAATAAATAATTCTCCTGCCACATTACTCAAATGCTAAATAGGTTACAGAGCCTAGAGGAAAACCTATCACTACAATTCTACTAACTGAATATAGCAATAAAATGACTCATTGATATAGCCATAGATCAGTGCATTGCTCAACTTTCATCAGAGAAACTTCTTGCAGTAGATGGTAATTTACACAGAAAACCACAACTGATCAACATACAAAGAATAAGAGATTTTGGAATGCTACCCACTAAATGGGATGGATGTCCATATCACACTCTGCCTCTTAAGACTAGGCAATCTAAGCCAGGCGATGGTGGTGAATGCCTTTAATCCCAGCATTCAGGAGGCAGAGGCAGGCGGATCTCTGTGAGTTCCAGACCAGCCTGGTCCACAGAGCAAGTGCCAGGATAGGCTCTAAAGCTACACAGAGGAACCGTGTCTCAAAAAACCAAAAATAAATAAATAATTTTTAAAAAGACTAGGCAATCTATAAAGAAGAGTAGTGGAAAGATTCTAAGAGCCAGAGATTATAAATAACCTTAAGCAAACAACACAGAAAGGTTGATGCACATATGAACTCACAGAGACTGTGACAACATACACAAGAACTGTTCAAGTTTGGGGCTGGAGAGATGGCTCAGAGGTTAAGAGCACTGACTGCTCTTCCAGAGGTTCTGAGTTCAATTCCCAGCAACCACATGATGGCTCACAACCATCTGTAATGAGATCTAGTGCCCTCTTCTGGCCTGCAGGGACACTGTATACATAATAAATAAATCTTAAAAGAAAAAAGGAAATATTTAAAAATAAAAAAGAACTGTTCAACTTCAAACCAAATAAAATTCCAGGATGGAAAATGGGAAATGGGCACAAAATTCCAACCCAATTCTATCCATTGCAGTGTGTACTTAGCACATTTTCTAATATATAAACATACATAATAGGATTCACATGCATTACAAATACCAAGGCAGCTTCCCAGTCTTTATGTTATAATAAGATTGCATACCCAGTGATCTTAGGGTTATTTAAAGGCATTTGTTCTTTAGGCAAGTTTTGCAAAGCAGTTTATAACCAATGTATATAGTTTTGTTTTGTTGTTTTTAAGCTATGGCTAAGTCAACATTCTACAAAGGACTATGCCTCCCACATAGGAAGAAATTGTAATAGAACAAACCACTTTAAAAGGACAACATATATTAAACTAAAAATGACAAAAGACAGACTTGAAAAATATTATTTATTGTAATTTCTCATTTTTCTGATTTGTTCTGGGAAGCATTTTAGATGACTTGATTATGTGCATGCAACAGTTTGGATTTGTCCCCAAGAATCTATGTGCTAGACACTTAATTTTCAGTCATTTATTAATGGTATTTGAGAGTAGGGCTTTTAGTAGATAATTAGTATTAGATGAGTTCAAGACAGTGGAACCCAACATTGTATAAGTTACTTTAAAAAAAAACTGTTAGGTTAGCCTACAATGCCATGGCTTTATTGGTATTAGTGACTTTATAAGAGGAGAAAGAGAAATTGGAAGTAACAATCGTGTTCTGTCTCTCCATGTAATTTCCAGCACTGCTTTGGGACTTCCAAGATTGAGGAGGTTCTCACCAGTCATTGCCCCTTGGCCTTGGACTTCCAAGAGTAAGGAGGTTCTCACTAGTATTGCCTCTTAGCCTTTGACTTTCCATGCTGCAGAATTCTAAGAAATAACTTTACTTTCATTATAAATCATTCATCAGAAAAGACCAAGGTACCACCTGAACTTGAGCCTAATGTTTTTCTTTATTCCTGAATCAAAATATTTATTCTGAATCAAAATATACCAAAGTTCCTATTATCAATTTCTTTCTAAGGGTTAAGGAGCTCATTAATAACCTAAGCAACCATAATCCCTGAAAAAGTCCGGGAACGCAATTTGGTTATTTTAGTTTGTGATGGACATGCATTAGCCTTTCTCATTTCCCAAATACCTTAATGTTTGATATAGAATAAACAAAATAAAACATATGTCATGGAATTAGTAACACAAACCTCCACATGGAGAATTCCAATTGGTAAGATTTTTGTAAGTTTAGGCTCTAACTTAAAAAAAATGATGTTTATTAAGACAGTTTTTCTTTTCCTTTTTTAACTTATTAGTAGTACTATTATTAGTGTGGGGGTAGGGGTGTGTGTGTGTGTGTGTGTGTGTGTGTGTGTGTGTGTGTGTGTGTGTGTGTGATGGGGAAGGGGACATGAATATGCTACCAAATGTGTGAAGAGGTCGAAGGACAAGTTTCTGAAACATATTCTCTCCTACTTTTTATAGGCTCTGGGGATCAGGTCATCAGTCCTGCACACAAGGGCTGTTACCCACTGAGTCATCTCATTGGCCCATGTTGAGACAGTTTAAAAAATAAAATTAAGCATCAAAAGGCATAGCTGGACATTATGAAATTTTGGAGTCAAACATGCCAAGTTTATTTATCTAAATATATATTTGAAGTCTTGCAACTAAAACAATTCTAGTCAGCATTTCTCAAGCAAGAGAGGAACTCCTCTCAGAAGTGATAACCCCCATTTCCCAGAATCCCTGAGAATGCTCTCTTCCTCCAAGTAAATTCCACTTTATCAAACCCTAAGAGGGTCTTATACAGCAACAGCAACTGCTCTAAAGTGATTTTTCACCCGAGACAGCTACTTTAGGCAGATGCTTTAATGCTGACCCTCAGGAAGGAAAGTCATTGAGTACAGATGGGGAGGAATAAAACCTTCCTTTTTAAAGTAGAGTCAAGGTCTAGATAACTGAATATCTTAAGATAATAATCACCATTTATGGCCAGAGCACTCTGGTCTTCTGAGAAACATTAACTAAAGAAAATAAGCGTGCTTAGAATTCTGTTCATGAAAGCAGAAGTGGACAAAGAAGCCCAAAAACAATCGATTGTGTGTGTCAGACATTTTCCCCATCTCCAGAGTCTCTGTCCTTCTTTCCAGCCTGCTCAGTGTCCTGGGAAACTCACTGACATCATCTGCACCAGCAGGCACCCCCACTCTCTGGCTGTTGGGTGTTTCTGCAAGAGATAACCAGCACCAAGAGATTCAGGCAGAAGCTGGGGGTGTGTAGGAAATAAATAAACTTGAGTAGGAATGAAACAGGAAGATGGAAAGACCAAGTCAGTGTGTGATGCTGATTGCCTCATGGAAGGAATAAAGTAAATGGGGAAACCTGGAAGAGTGGATCTGCCATGCCTGGCAAGGTAAGGCTTAGGAAGACCTCTGGCAGGCAGAGCTTCAGGGTCTGTGCTGCACAAAGGGCAGGACTCTGCATGGGGGTGGGTTCACATGCCTTGCAAATCCAAAGCAGATTGTAATGGTCCTGAAGGATTGGTTGGCTGTCCTCATTTTCAGTGTAAGATCATTCTTGGCCCCTGCTAGCTGCTTTAGACCTGATCTAAGAAGTATTTCTCTATCTCCAGGTGCAAAAAGAGCAAGAATAAGTGATTTTTGTAAATCTGCCAAAATGCTGTACTTCAAGTATTTCATTTTCACACAACCCATTCAGAGATGAAATAGAATCAG
The DNA here is from genome assembly GCF_003668045.3 of Cricetulus griseus. Taxonomy (NCBI): domain Eukaryota; kingdom Metazoa; phylum Chordata; class Mammalia; order Rodentia; family Cricetidae; genus Cricetulus; species Cricetulus griseus. The sequence goes on along the minus strand of NC_048595.1, from coordinate 54,443,171 downwards.
TGGGTCATTATGGTCAGAAGTATTTAAATGTTTTAATATGACTGGAGATATAAATCTATACTGTAGTCCTTTATTTCTTCTATTCATCCAAAACCTTTATAATTCAAAAGTGCTCACCAAGTTCTGCCTCATGAAGAAAAGTGTCTTCACGCAAAAGGACTATTACATATTCTTACCATATTCTCCCAAACTTGAATGGTAAGCAATTGTGCAGCAGCAGCATCACCACCACCACCACCCACTGCCACGGGTGTGCATATGGAGTCTAGCAAATACGAACATAAAATAATGACAGGAAGAAAACAAACCAAAAGCTAAAATTACCAGTGGAACTGATTAGCATATGTATAAGAGACACTTGTACAGATGTGGATGCTTTCTTTAGAACCTAAGTTCTCAGAGCAGTGATTCTTAATCATTTTTGGAGTTTTGAAATCTTATTATTTATTTGCTTTTTATGATCATCGCCAACTCCCTCCCAGAGGCATATTTTTAAATGGGAGAGAAATAATTTTATTCTCAAGCATTTGCTCTTATTTTACCCTCCCAAAGAGTCACCCTAGAAGTTTTCATGGTTATCATTGGTCGAGATCCCAGCAACCTTTGCTCTTGATTTCTTTTGTTTGCTTCCTTTGGTGTATAATTAATAATTCACTGGCCACAGTAAAAGGCGTAAATGAAGGGGAGAAAGCGTGGTGAGAGCCATTTCTACAAAAGCTTTTCAGAGTTCACATATGGTTTTTAGTATATACATATGTGCATGTAGGTGCTCATGTAGGTGCATGAGGGTGGCGTGCATGCACATGTATGCACATCCCTGTGAAGACAGGAAGACAACCTCCAACATCATCCTAAGAAATGCCATCCACCTCCTTGGAGACAGGGTGCCTCCTTGCCCTTGAGCTTATCTATTAAACTCGATTAGTTGTCCAAGAGAACCTCCAGAGTCTCTGTCTCCCAGCACATGCCACCACAGTTGACATTTTTTAAAAAAAATTCTTTCACTTATACATCTGAAGAAATGCCATGTGCATATTATAGCATATGTGTGGAGATCATTTTTTTTACATGATGGTGTCGAGGCTTCAAACTCAGACCAAGATAGGGTCAACAGACTAGCAAGTGCTGTTATCGGTTGTCTCGCTGGCCAATGCCTGGCTTTTGTATGTGGATTCTAGGGATTGGATTTGGGGCCATACACTTAAGAGGTAAGTACTTGACTAACTCAGCCATTTTCCAAGCCCTACACAGGACATTTCAGAGTAGACGTAGAAGAAGAAGTGTTGGTAATCAACATGTTTTTTCCCACATATACTTGTGTATCCTTCTATTTAGACAGAGATTACAAATAACTTCATCTCCACAGACTCATGCTCACAGCATCGCAACCTCCACCAAGCTGAGACAGTTTCACAGGCTTTACTGAGCAAATGTGAAAGTTGTCACAGGCAGAACTTGATTTTGCAATTTATTTTAAGCAAAGATTTGAACCTTCCTATCGGGTTTACTAGAAGCCCTCTGACAGGGCCAAAATGAAAAGTAATTCATTCCTCTGGGGAGAAAACAAGCATTCTTACACGTGTTCCTTAGAATCTGAGTTGGAAGGAACTTTTTCTCTTGCACAGGAATAAATAGCACATAAATACAGCTTGAGACTGCAAACTGCATTGAATCACTTTCAATAACTTTCTCGTTCTCATTCATCTTCAGGAGGTTTTTTCCAGGTGTGCAACCACCTGATAGTATTTGTCTAACACAGGTGCCTTCTGAAAGAAACACCGAGTCCTAAATTGTTTAACAAGGTGAACACCCATCTCCCCTACAGTTTCTATAGTGGCCTCCTCCCTTCCCTTCCTATTCCATTTCATCAACCCCCTACCTCTCACCCCAGGGATTCTTTCTGAGTTGCAGACCAGTTTACCTCCAAAGAGCAAAAGCCTGACATTATCAGGTAGGTGAAGTTTCAAGTGGATGGTGTAGGGGGAAATGCTGACCACGCCCGATTGGGGCTGGCACAGGCCCCGCTGACCATGCCCACTTGACATAGCAAGGTTTTAAATATCAAAGATACACCCATGAGGGTATCTTTTCCCTCTCCTGACTGGCTGAACTGACGAGCAGGCATCCTGTGTAAACCAGGTCACTATCTCTGTTGTGTGAGTACTTTCTTAATAAACTATCTGTGATCAATCTAGTTCTGATTCCAGCTTTAGGATGGTATCAATGTGAAACACATAGAAGTCCATTGTGAGATCTACCCCGATCTAGAGAGAAAACAAGGGTCTCTCTCTCTCTCTCTCTCTCTCTCTCTCTCTCTCTCTCTCTCTCTCTCTCTCTCTCTCTCACACACACACACACACACACACACACACACACACACACACACCCCTCCCATATACCAATTCACAGAATGGCATCACTCAGCAGAGAGACAAGAAGAATTCATGTACCCATTCATGCCCACTTCAGCAGAGAAACCCATGGGGCAGAAAGGGTCATTTGATTTGTCTGGTTGTTTACTCAAACTAGCTACCCATTCTGATCCAAATCATGACTCTGACATTACAAATCAACTAAGATCCATTCTGGATTTTATCTACAAAATTATTTATGCAACCAACACTCCAGCTCCTCTGAAAGGGATAAAAATGCCTTCAAATCCTTTAAAAATAAAGTTGGTGTTTTAGTCCTAGCAAAATGCAAGAAAAGGCAAAACATGATAATGTCACTTGCAGAAAAAAAAAAAAAAAGATTAAATTCCACTTAGAGGAAATGTCATCACAGCATATCACATACCCATTTGAGGACTACAGCAGTCCTGCCAAGATGATGCTACCAAGACAAAGAGCAAGAGGAAGGGTGGGGCCACGAGACAGGGAAGGAAGCACAAACCAATATAATGAAAAGGGAATAACCTTATGGCTAAACAGTTTACTTTTCAAAGGCAACACAAGGGCAGAATGCTTTGTGAAAAGAGAAAATTAGTTTCCAAAGTGTATGCATTCTACAAAGAGCCAAGTTAATTATTCAAAGCAGAAGCCCATGAATTCCCACAATTTAGTCATTCTGTTCTGACACATTCAGGCCCATCGAGCTGCTTCTTATCACTAAGACTTTGATAATTGGCTTAGACATATCAAATAAACTTTCTGGAGAATTCAGTCGTGAGCAGGTATGACATCCTAATAGGGGTTTTATTAGCCCCTTTTCTGTGCAGTAATGTATTAGCAATCACTGTGACATTTTCTGCTCTGGGGGCTTTTGGCCTTGCTCATTTTTTACACTTGCTAGAAAATAAATTTATTCACGGTAGAGATCTAATCCAATACACTACACTGTTTACTCTGCTTTCTAAAGGGACAGGCCTCGCAGAATTAATGGAAAGTGACATATACATCATAGGAGAAAATGTTCTGTCTTCAGCCAGGCAGAACTGAAGAGCGAGAATCCCTTATGATTTTTAGCAACTCGGGGATTTTGTCAGCACAACCTCACTGACCCTTTTCCTGGTCACATTTTTGCCTTCGAATCCATCTAAGAAAAAAACAGGGAAAAAAAAACAGCCAATAGTGTGTGTGGATTAAATTTCCCTCCTCAGCAGCAATTGTGGGTTAAAAGTATTTCCCTGAGAAGATGTCTGCTACTGAGATATTACTAATACACTTTGGAGAATCATTTTCAATTATTGCCTTTTTATTTATTTATTGTGAGTGCTCATGTCTTTGTGTATGTGTGAGCATGCATATGAAAGGGTCAGAGGACAACTTATGGAAATTGGTTTACTCCTCCCACCAGGTGAGTCTCAGGGATCAAACTCCGGCTGTCAGGCTTGGCAGCAGTCTTGCTGAGGCTTCTCTCCAACCCTAGAGTATTCTATCAACAGAGGTCATTGGTGTCAAATCTAGGAATTAAGTATGGTTTAGTTCCCAAATTCTGTGTGGTGATAGGTTAGAGTCTGTGGCTTTAAGCTTTTGTCAGTGTACAGAACTATCACCGAAGCTGTCCTCAAAAGTTAATAATATTTCTTCTTTTGGCTGTGGGTTGTGTGATCTAAAGGGAAAGGAAAGGCACTGTTGTGTGTGTGTGTGTGTGTGTGTGTGTGTGTGTGTGCTCGCACATGCAGTGAACTTCAATGAGCCTCACTGCTTTATCAAGGCCAACATAAATGAAGGACATCAATCAGAACCCCTGTGAAGGCAGTCTTTTATGATCCCTACTGATTTATGAAACAGACTGAGCTGGTCATCACCACAGACACTGAGGTTTCCCTCAGTATCTACAGTACTTTGGATATGGCACCATGCTACCATGGCTTGAAAACCCTGGGGACATGGCAAGCTGGTACAATCCTCTTGCCAATAAAGTCCCACAACCCAGAGACCAAGAAGATCTGAATGAAGCTGTCTTCAGGGTCAAAGGTAATTTTCTTGGCCAACAGAGCTGTTTTTGGTGTGGTAGCTGCTGGAGACAGAATTGGCAAACCTATCTTAAAGACTGACAGTGTATAACGCAAGTACGAGACAAAGACTAACTGCTGGTCATGTGTACAAGCCATGTACACATGTGGAAATGGTAACCACCAGCAAACTGGCAAACACTCCACTATAGGAAGATGTGTCCCTGCTGTGCTCAAAGTGGGTCTCATTTCTGCCCACTAAAACCAAATGAATATTTGTGCAGGAAAAAACTAAAACCAAGGAGTTCAATAAAGTTTGTCCTTTTGCAAAATGAAACAAAACAAAACAAAAAAAGCATAATTTAACTCATGTTAAAGCTTCATCCCTAAGATTTCTTATCCTTAGAGAGTCGGACTCTGTTAATAATCCTTGTGGCAGCAAAACTACTGTAGCACAAATCATAACAAATATATGTCATAAATACCCAACTGTATATTGTACACATATCATCATATTAGCCTATAGAGGTAAGAGGGATCTCAAACCAGCATAAATGGCATTTAGTTAAGAAGCTGAAAATGTCTACTCTTACCCTCTTCCTCATAGGCTCTGAGATTACAGGCATCAGTGACGAAGGAAACAAGCCATACATCTTCAGTCATTGGGCTTAAACTCCAAGACCTGATATAGAAGCCTTTGCTAAGTAGAGCCAGAAAAGTCTGGTATAAATAGAGAATCCCAAGACTGGGGCTTCAGCTCAATGCCAGAGCATTTGCCCAGCATGTGAAAGGCCTTAGGTTCAGTCCTCAGTATCACAAAAGAAAGCCTCTTAACAGGATACAAGATTAACTCAAAAGAAAAAAATTAGTAGTCCTACTATAGATAGACAATAAAGGGGCTGAGAAGGAAATCAGAGAAACATCACCCTTTACAATAGCCATAAACAACATAAAATATCTTGGGGGTAACTCTAACCAAACAGGTGAAAGACCTATATAACAAGAACTTTGAGTCATTTAATGAAAGAAATTAAAGAAGATACCAAAAAATGGAAAGATTTCCCATGCTCTTGGATGAGTAGGATTAACATAGTAAAAATGACAACCTTACCAAAAGCAATCTACAGATTCAATGCAATCCCTATCAAAATCCCAACACAATTCTTCACAGACCTTGAAAGGACAATACTCAACTTTATATGGAAAAACAAAAGATGCAGGATAGTCAAAACAACCCTGTACAATAAATGAACTTCAGGAGGCATCACCATCCCTGACTTCAAGCTCTACTATAGAGCTATAGTGATGAAAACAGCTTGATATTGGCACAAAAACAGACAGGTAGACCAATTGAATCGAATTGAAGACCCTGATATTAACCCATACACCTACAAACACCTGATTTTTGACAAAGAAGCTAAAACTATACAATGGAAAAAAGAAAGTATCTTTAACAAATGGTACCGGCATAACTGGATGCAGACATGTAGAAGATTGTAGATAGATCCATATCTATCTCCATGCACAAAACTTAAGTCCAGATGGATCAAAGACCTCAACATAAATCCAGCCACACTGAACCTTCTTAGAAGAGAAAGTGGGAGGTACCCTTGAACAAATTGGCACAGGAGACCACTTCCTGAACATGATGCCAGTAGCACAAACACTGGGATTGAAAATTAATAAATGAAACCTCCTGAAACTGAGAAGCTTCTGTAAGGCAAAGGACACAGTCAACAAGACAAAACAGCAGCTCACAGAATGGGAAAAGATCTTCATCAACCCCACATCAGACAGAGGGCTGATCTCCAAAATATACAAAGAACTCAAGAAGCTAGTCACCAAAACACCAAATAATTCAATCAAAAAGTGGAGTACAGAACTAAACAGAGAATTCTCAAAACAGCAGTCTAAAATGGCTGAAAGACATTTAAAAAATTGCTCAACATCCTTAGCCATCAGGGAAATGCAAATCAAAACAACTCTGAGATAACATCTTACACCCGTTACAATGGCTAAGATCAAAAACACCAATGACAGTTTATGCTGGAGAGGATGTGGAGAAAGGGGAACGCTTCTCCATTGCTGGTAGGAGTGAAAACTTGCACAGCCACTTTGGAAATCAGTGTGGCAGTTTCTCTGGAGAATGGGAACCAGTCTACTTCAAGATCCAGCAATTCCACTCTTAAACATATACCCACAGGATGCACATTCATACAATCAGAACATCTGTTCAACTATGCTCATAGCAGCATTATTTGTAATAGCCAGAACCTGGAAGCAACCTAGATGCCTCTCAACCAAAGAATGGATAGAGAAAATGTGGTACATTTACATAATGGAGTGCTACTAAGCAGAAAAAAAAACAAGGGAATATTGAAATTTGCAGGTAAATGGATGGAATTAGAAGAAACCATCCTAAGTGAGGTAACCCAGTCACAGAAAGACAAACATGGTATGTACTCACTCAGATATGGGTATCAGACATAGAGGAAAGGATTACCAGCCTACAATCCACATCTCCAGAGAAGCAAGGAAACAAAGAGGACCATAAGAGAGACATACATGATCCCCCAGTGAAAAAACAAGATACTGAACAAATTGGGAGCATGGGGGGAGGGGAGGAAGGTAGGATAAAGAGGAGGGGAAAGAGGAGGGGGAGGAGAACATGAGGGATCAGGAAGATTGAGTGGGGAGAGGAATAGAGGAGAGCAAGAAAAGAGACAAATCAATAGAGGGAGCCACTATAGGTTTAAAGAGAAATCTGTCCCTAGGGAATTGCACAGAGATCCACAAGGATGACCTCAACTAGGAACCTAAGCAATAGTGGAGAGGCTACCTTAAATGCCCTTCCCCTATAATGAGAATGATGACTACCCTAAATTCATGGGGAATGTACTGTGTATGTTTATCTTATTGATTGTTAAATAAAGTTCTGTTTGGCCAATGAAACAGCAAGTTAGACAGGGCTAGGAGTCAAAGAGGATTCTGGGAAATGTAGTAGAGAAGTGATGATCCAGGCCAGAAGTGCCATAGCAAAGAGACTCATATTTGAGCGAAGAGAAACTGGAAGTGTCCCTCTTTCCCCTTCGCCTCCTCCAGCAGCAGGATGTGAGCCACCAGCAAGAAGGGAGGCCAATAAGGCGTCCGATAAGATAAGTCTTTTATAGAATATTTATGATTTTTATAAATCATATTATATAAAATATTTTAAAATATTTTATATAATTTTGTAATTTATATATTTTATGTATAATACATATAAATTATGTAATTTATATATTTAAAATATTTTATAAAATATTATAAAAGATTTATGATAATTAAGTCTGAGCTAACAGATGAGAAATCCTAGTCATTGGCCAAGCAGCATTGTGCCTAATATGTCTCTATATTATTTTGTCCATTCATGCGGCGGGCAGAACTCCAGCGGTGTGTGGCAGTAGGGCTCGAGGTGGCTTTTGGCAGAAAGATTTATCATAACACTAAATGCCATCCTAGAGCCTTCATCCAGTAGCTGATGGAAGCAGAAGCAGGCACACGCAGCTAAACACTGAGCCATACTCCTGGGATCCAGTTGTAGAGAGGGAGAGGAATGAGCAAAGGAGTCAAGATGGTGCTGGAGAAACCTACAGAACCAGCTGACCTGACCTACTGAGAGCACATGGACCCCAGTCTTAAAGCTGGGGAGCCAGCATTGGACTGAACCAAACCCTCTGAATGTGGGTGCCAGTTAGGAGGCCTGGGCAGGTTATGGGACCTCTAACAGTGAACCAGTATTTATCCCTAGTGCACAAATGGACTTTGGGAGCCCATTCCCTATGGAGGGATACTATTTCAGCCCAGATACAGGGAGGAGGGCCTGGGCCCTGCCCCAAATGATGTGACAGACTTTGATGATTCCCCCATGGAAGGCCTCACCATCCTTGGAGAGCAGGTGGGGGTGAGTTGGGGTGGTTGGTAGGGGACATGGGAGGATGGGAGGGAGAGGGAACAGTGGGAGGATTGATATGTAAAATGATTGTGTCTAAATAAAAAAAGAAAAAATTTTTAAGAAAGAAAGCCTCTTAAATACAGGAACCTAAAGGAAGCAATGAAGTCAAAGATCATCTCCAGACTGCCATTTGAGGCTTAGAACATTGAATTGATCAGAGTTCCCAGCAAATTCCCCAGATGGGAGAGGAGGGTGATGAATAGTGCATGGCCATTTCTTCCATGAAGGTGTGACCTGCCATGTTGTCTAGAGCCACAGAAAAGATGTAGACAAAAGAGCTATGGAGGTGGGATGTTTAGCATAAAATAATTGTAAAGACAATGGACTTCAGTATGACATTTTTCTACATGTATACAATGTACTTCAATCATCCTCATTCCCACTTCACATTGCCTTGGCTCCCTCCCCTCAGCAGGTGATTCTTTTTTATGTGGAGATCACATATGGGACCCAAAATGCATGGTGTAACTGGAGCAGCAGCATGTAGAAGCTGACAGAAAAGTATATGGGTTCTCCAAAGGTCTCAGCATTTAATCTTTGAAATATAGAAAGCTCTCTTTCTACAAGGTGGCCAAATTTGTGCCTCGCTTAAAACTTAATGCAAAATTCATTCATCACTGACATTTGCTGTCCTCTGTGGCTTGGGTTTTCTCTAATGAACTATTATATTTATAGGCATTTATTTCCCATGGATCTGCTAAAAAGTGAAAAATCATGATCACACACAAGACCAAACAGCATGCAGAATAATCATGTGGTTTAAGTCCTTACTAGAGTGATACCTCATTATCCACAGATGGTGTCTGTACAGTGGCTAGCATACTCCTGGGAGAAAACAGCTGTTCTTACTGAATGTTCGGCAAAACTTCACTTTGAGGAATTTGGTAGGAAGTCTTCAGCCTCTGCACATCCCAGAGTCCATGAGCGTACACTTTTGAGTTTTATTCTAAACCATAAAAGAAGACTGCTCGAAAAACATCTGGGCTCTTCCCGGATACCTCATCAGCCACTGAGCTTTTGCCAAAATCCACGGAGACTCATTTTCTTTTTCTTTCCTTTTCATTAAAGTCTTTTCATAGGTTAGCAGCTAAATTGAATATTCATCTCTGTTATATAGAAGTTGTTCCTCAATCTCATTCTAACTTACCTTTCTTAAAGATGCTGCGCTAGTCAGATGAGTTGCATTCATTCTCCTATTTTCTTATTATATCCTATTAATAGTTTCTGTGTTCCCAACAGAAGCATCATAGTAAAATATCCAATCTAAACTACTGACTTACATCCAAAGAAACTTAATCTCAGACTGCTAGAAAAGGAGAAAATAGCTTTGATTATCCTTGGTTGCATAACAACCACCCTCAAGCTGGTAGGTTAGTATTTTTCCAAATTTTATGGTTTGGCTGAACAATTAATGTTCTAAAACAAGAAACCTAAATTGACCATATATGTGCACACATAGAAGTCAGTATTATTATGGGCAAGGGTGCCTTGGTTTACTCCCAGTAGCTTATCCTCCTCATTATAATGTGGTCTCGAGGCAAGAGACCAAAAAGTTGAAAGGTAAAACTATAATGCTTCCCAGAGTCTACACTCTGGAACACACATAATACTGTTTTTACTATGCTGTACTACTCAAAGCCTACTATAGTTATCTCTCCTAGCCTCAACAGTTAACCCACTTGGTAAAGTGCTAGCTTTGAAACCATAAGGATCCAAGTTCAATTCCCAGAACATATTTAAAAAAAAATGTTGGGCATGGTGATGTGCATGTGTAATTCCAGACATAAGGAAGCTCCTTAGTCTCACTGGTCTCTCTAACTCTGGTAAGACAATGAGGACACCTGTCTCCTATGCTGACATTAACCATTAACATTACTAGAGAAATCAACCCCGACCTACAAAGTTTGACATGCCACCTTTTCTGTAAATCTGCCCTGGGAACTTGCTACACTTCTGTTCTTATCACACTTATGTTTATAAAGCATTTGCAGGCCAAGGCAGCAATATATTAGAAGTATAAGTCAATCTCATAATTTCCCATGACCTGGATAAAATGTACCTGCCGAGGTGGAAGAAACAATTCAGCTGATCTCCCAAGGATGAAGATGGCACTAATGAGGTTTTATTGTACAGTTTTAATGGTAGTCTTAATAACAGTCATATCAGAGGCAATTTGCTCACCATAACATTAATACATTGCAATTAAGACTACAGATTAATTTCCTACTGTGATTACAGAGAAGGATCAATGCTTTGTCAAACAAAGAAGCAATATAAAGCTTAAACCTGGAATGAGGTGGAAAATAAGTATTTTTGTTAAATAAAAACAACTTTAAAATATCTCAACTACACCTTTCTTCATTTTCCTCATACTTTATAAAAAATAATGTATTAGAAAATATATTATTCCTTTGTTTACCTTCTTTTAACAGTTCCTCCTCACTTTACCACTCTTGCTGAAATAAAAGATTGTGTAAATCATTTTGAAACTCACTTTAGTTGTTAATCCTCATATGGCTAACAGAAAATTGGCCACTTGTAGTTTGAACTTGGAAATCCAAATAGATGCCTTCAACAAAGAGCAGGGATCCAAATCCTGATGTCTTTCATGGAAACTTCTCACAGTTCTAGAAACACTGGTCACAGAAATGCTACAGTAGGAAAATTTTCTTGGGAGAGAACAGATTAAGGGAAGACTTGGTAGCCAATGATCCAAACCATAGAACAAAAATGAAGGTATCTGTGTTCCATTTACACCAGCATTCTCCCCCATAGTGGGTATTATTTTAGTCTACCCAAGCTTCCATAACAAAATACCATAGAACAAATGTCCTAAACAGATTAATTCAAGGGTTGGGTCAGGAGCCAGCAGGAATAGATTCTGAAGGAAACCTCTTCCTGGTCTTCAGATGACTTCTGCCTTCTACCATCCTCACAAGGCTTTTCTCTGGACATATATTGTGATGGATAATCCTGATTGTACCCCTGCAAGATTTATCTAGGAGACAAGCCTCTGGGCATGCCCATAAGATATATCCAGAAATGCTTAGCTTAGGTAGAAGAGCTGCTTAAAATATGGGTGGCACTATCCTACAGGTTATCATTCTAGACTGAATAAAAAAGGAAAGCAAGACCGGGTGTTGGTGGTGCACGCCTTTAAACCCAGCACTCGGGAGGCAGAGGCAGGCGGATCGCTGTGAGTTCGAGGCCAGCCTGGTCTCCAGAGCGAGTGCCAGGATAGGCTCCAAAGCTACACAGAGAAACCCTGTCTCAAAAAAACAAAAACAAAAACAAAAACAAAAAAGGAAAGCAAATTAAGTAGCAGCATTCATCTCTCTCTGCTTCCTGACTATGTAACCAGGCATGTCACATTCCTACTATATGTGTTCTCACCATGATGTACTGACTGTACCTTCCAACTGTGAGCTAAAATAAGGCCTCTCTTCAAGTTAATTTTGGCAGGTGTTGTGTCATAGCAATAAGAAAAACCTAATACATATATGCATATATATGGATACTATATATATACATATATATATTACATATATATCAGCCACATAATGAGCACCTCATCTGACCTTAATTTCCTTAATTCTCCTAAAATGAGAATTTTACATACCAATCCCAGCTCCCACTCCCTTCCCTCCTCCTGCTACCCCTTCCTACCCTCCACCCTACCCCCTATCCACTCCTCAAAGAGAGTAAGGCTTCCCATAGTGAGTCAACGAACTCTGGCACATTACTCTGAGGCAGGGCCAAGGCCTCCCCCCTATATCTAGGCTGAGCAAGTTGTCCCTCCAAAGAGAATGGGCTCCAAAAAGCCAATTCAAGCACTAGGGAGAAATCCTGGTCCCACTGCCAGGGGCCCTACAGACTGTCCAAGCCACACTACTGTCACCATATTCAGAAGGCCTAGGTTCCCCAGCTGTCAGTCCAGAGTCAGTGAGCTCCCACTAGTTCATGTCAGCTGTTTCTGTTGGTATCCCCAAACTGGTCTTGACACCTTTGCTCATTTTATTGGTCCTCTCTCTCTTCAACTGGACTCTAGGAGCTCCCCCACAGTGCTTGGCTGTAGATCTCTGCATCTGATTCCATCAGTTACTGGATGAAGATTCTATGATGACAGGTAGTCATCAATATGATTACAGGGGAAGACCAATCTAATTAAGCATCAGGCACCTCTCCACTGGTGCTTAGGGTCTTCATATCAGTAGAAATATGTCAGGGAGTATCCCATTATGGTTTTAATCCTGAACAATAAAAGAACTTCTAGAGGTATCACCATCCCTGATTCCAAATTATACTACAGAGCTTTAGTAATAAAAACCGTGTGGTGTTGACATAAAAATAGACACACTGATTCATGGAATCGATTCAGAGACCCAGACATAAATTTACACACTTATGGACATCTGAATGTTTATAAAGAAGTCAGAAATACACACTGGAAAGTAGAAAGCATCTTCAACAAATGGTGCTGGTCTAACTGGATATCTGCATATAGATCCTCACTTATCACCCTGAATGAAACTCAAGTCCAAGTGAGACAAAGACCTAAATATAAAACCAAACACACAATCTAGGCAATGGTGGAGAGGATAACCTAAAAGCCCTTCCCCTAAAATGAGATTGATGACTTCTCTTTATGCCATCCTAGAGCCCTCATCCAGTGGCTGATGGAAGCAGAGACAGACATCCACAGATATACACTGAGCTGAAATCGGGAATTTAGTTGAAGAGAGGGAGGAATGAAGAGCGAAGGGGTCTATACCAGGTTGGAGAAACCCACAGGAACAATTGGCCTGAACAAGGGAGAGCACATCGACCCCAGATGCTGTCTGGGAGGCCAGTACAAGACTGATCCAGACCCCTGAACATGGATGTCAATAAGGAGGCCTCTGCACTCCAGGGAGCCTCTGGTGGTGGATTAGTATTTTTCCCTGGTGCAAGAAGGGACTTTGAGAGCCCATCCCACGTGAAGGGTTACACTCTGGCCCTGGACACATGGGGAAGGGCCCAGGACCAGCACAGGAAGATTTGGTGGACTTTGCAGAGCCCCCGTTGAGGGCCCTACCCTGCCTGGGGAGTGGTGGGTGGATGGAGTGGGGGTAGGCTGGGGGTGGGGGAGGAGGAATGGGGGTGAGGGGAGGGAGAGGGAGAAGGGACTTACATGTGAAACAAGCTTGTTCCCTAACTAGAACTAATACATAAATTTAAACAAAAAGAAGAAAGACCTGAAACTGCAGAGAAAAACAAGTAAAATATCTCAAAATTTGCACATAGGTGAGGACTATTATAAAATTAAATAGCTAAATAAATTAAACCAAAAACATGACAAATGGGAGTACATGAAACGTTATGGCTTTCTCACAACAAAGGAAGAAGCTATCCTAGTAAAGAGACAGCCAAGAATGGAAAGCAAATTTGTGAGACTGTGTGATGGTTTGAATGAGAATGCCCCACAATGACTCATATATTTGAATGCTTGGCGCTCAATTGGTGGAACTGTTTGAGAAAGATTAGGAAGTATGGCCTTGTTGAGGAAAGTGTATCAATGAGGACAGACTTTGTGGTTTCAAAAGCCCATGACTATTCCTATTCTCAATCTCTCTCTCTCTCTCTCTCTCTCTCTCTCTCTCTCTCTCTCTCTCTCTCTCTCTCCACCTCCCTCGCTCCTTCCCTCCCTTCCTTTTGGATCAGATGTAAGCACTTAGCTACTGCTCTAGCACCATGCCTGTCCACCTGCCTACCTGCTTTGTGCTTCCCACCTGATGATAATGAACTCACCCACTGAAACTGTAAGCAAGCCCTCAATTAAGTGTCTTTTGTCTTGATTTTATAAGTTGCTTTAATCATGGTGTTTTATCACAACAATAGAAAAGTAACTAAAACAAATCTATATTTCTGGAAAAGGACTACTATCTAGAAAATATAAATCACGTTAAATACCAAGAAACAAAATTGCCCAATCTCTAGAGACTAATAAAACAGGCAGTTCTCAAAAATAAAATAAAATAAAATAAAATAAGTCCAATAAACATATGAAAAAAGTTCATCATCCTTGGCCATCAGGAAAATTTTAAAAACCACATAACCAAAACAAAAAAACAACACTGAATTATCTTACCCAGGTCAGACAGGATAACTATCATTAAGAAAACAACTATAAATGCTGTTGGTATTGGAGGTGCAGAGGAAGTAGGAATTATATACTGCTAGTAAGAATATAAATAAATCCATCCACTATAAAAATCATCTCGGGATTTTTTTGGAAAAATTACAATGATACTAGAACTATTCTATGACTCAGCTATATGACTCCTGGGCACTTACCTGAAGGACTCTATGTCAGCACACCAAAGAAATACTTTCCTATCTATGTTTATTGCAGTATTATTCACAATATACAAGCTGTAGAATCAACATAGTTGTCTGTCAACAGATGAATGAATAAAGAACTATGGTATATATATGCAATGGAGTTATAGTCTGCCATAAAGAGAAATGAAATTATGTTGTTTGCAGAAAATGGATTAACTGGAGGTCATCATATTAAGTGAAATAAGATTAAGACAGATACCACATATTTTCTCTTGTTTTTAAGATTCTAGACTTTATATAGATATGTAATTTCATATACACACACATATATATATGTGAATATATATATATGAATGAATGTGGACAAAGTGCATAATATATTTGTATGAAATTGTCTCTATGAAACCAAACACTATGTACAATGAAATGTCAATAAATAACTAAATAAATGCAGTACAATGGAAAACTAAAATGATTAAATTAAATTAAAGCTCAGTAACTTTGAGAGTATATAGAACTAAGTTTCAGAAAGTCCCAAGTATAGTGTTTACAATTTATATTAATTTCATAAATATTCAAATAAAACTCTATACTCCAGGTACCTGAATTCAGAACCTACCTGAACCACATAGTACTAAGACTTCCTAGGCTTTGTTCTATGTATGTTTTAAGTGGTGAGAACATGACAAAAACTAGGCATATAAAGTTCTGCTACAAATATTCAATAAATACAAACTAGCAATTAAATGTATGCTTCTATATACTTGATATACTGAGCTATATCAAGTTGGAAGACATATTCCAGTTGTTTGAGCAACATGCGTTTGTTGAGTCAAGTTCATGCTGGTCTTTATAATCTAATGTGATTCTCTGAACTGGTAGATGAGCCGCCTGTTGCTAAAGAGAAGGCAGGAGATAACTTTAAATAATAAAAATAGAAACTGTTACTCTGAACATCTTAGTATAATTTCACATACTCAGTCAATCAGGCTTGTAGATTCAGTATTTCAAATGGTGTATGTTTATGCTATGAAGCAACAAGAAGGTTGATTACAAATGCAATTATTTTGCTTGGCAGTTAAGTGCAAAAGGCAGATACCAAGTCTCAGAAGATAGGCCCCAAGGGAATTGCATTATCTTCATACAGATAGATAGATAGATAGATAGATAGATAGATAGATAGATATAGATATAGATATAGATATAGATATAGATATAGATATAGAGTGCATTGTATTGAATAGGAAAAGCCAACTTTATTCCAAAAGTTTTCAGTAATTGGAGTTGAGTAATATTTATTGAAAGAACTTGTGAACTGTGTTGAAATTGACAGGAGTGGTGCTTTTTGGCTCAGCATGATGCTAATATCTGTAATTAAGGAAATGCTTAGAGAGCATCTGCAAAGTGAGTGTTTAGTGTGATAAATCTCCTTGCAAGTAAACTTACTGAATCTCATTATTTGTTTTCAACCACAGGCACATTTTAAAAATGTAAGGGTCACTTGACATCACCTCCCTGCACAAGGCCTATCATCACCTTGCATATTACTGGTAACTTCACTACACTCACAACATCATCAGCTTCCTTACTGGCAGCACTAGCTCCCCTCCCAACATATCAGCTTTACCTTTATAGTCTCTCTAGTACTTCCACCACCACGGACACCATCAGATCTCTCAGTAACGATACCAGTTCCACTACCAATATCAGATCTCTCAGTAACAATACCAGTTCCACTGCCAATATCTGCCACAGACCTCAATGATCATCAGCAACCCCTCTTCTCTGCATGCATCATCCTTAACAACACTATCATTAGTCAAGTCCACCAGTCTCCCCAGTGATCTCAGACCTCTCGTTACATCTAATGCTGATGCTGACTTCCATGTTTTCTTCTTTCTTTAAGCCAAATTGTTTAACTGAGACAAGTAGCAATCATGCAATTTAGTTACTTAATTGATTTGTATTTAAAAGAAAAATCCGTACTCAATTTCTGCTCACAATTTGGGGTAGAATGAGATATGAAAATAAACAAGGTATGTTCTTGATTTAGCAACTCTCCCTCTACCATTTTGGCATAAATTTTATGTTATCCCATTTTTTAAATCTCACCCACTCTTCTTTTTGCTTTTTCTTCTCTTTTTAATTTTATTTTTGAGATTATAATTATAACATTTCACTGATGGGGAATGGTCTTCTGTGTATATGTTTCTCTTATTGGTTAATGAATAAAACACTGATTGGCTAATTGCCAGACAGGAAGTGACATAGCTGGGCAGAATCAGTATATAAGTAAGGACAAACAGGAAATCACTCTCTTCTCTGCAGAGATGCTGAGCAGTCTTGATGTAACCGGCAAAGGAGTTGCAGGTCTGGCATTCTCCGGTAAGCCAAGACCATGTGGAAATACATAGATTAGTAGTTATGAGTTAATAAATAAGACAGAGCTAGCCAATAAGAAGCCCAAGCCATTGGCCAACAGATTTATAACTAATATTGAATCCATGTGCTTCTTTAGGGCTGAGAAGAGCAACAAGACCTGCCTGGACAGAAAACTCATGCTTACATTTCTCCCCTGCCTATCCTCCCTCCAAGCCCTCCTGTATACACACTCCTCACTCTCCTTTAAATTCATGGCCTCTTATTTCACACACATACACACACACACACATATGTTACTAAGTATAACCTGCTAAGTCCATACTTGGGTGTTTGTTTTCAGGGCTGACCATTTGACAAAGGACAACCAATTGGTGTGCTCTACCACGGTGAAGACCACCTCTCCAAATCCCAGATTTCCTTGGTTGTTTATAGTTCTTTGTGTAGTGTTGAGGCCTTATGGGCTTTTCCCACCCATTTTGGCTTGTCCATTGGTGTTGACTTGTTCAGCTCACATTTAAGCAGTCATATTGGTGATACATCATGGGTCTAGCTTCTGACACTACCAAGAGAAACAATCTCACACAAATTTCCTGATCCTCAGACTCTTAGAGTCTTTCCATCCCCCTCTTCCACAATGGTTCTTGAGCCTTAGTATGGGAATGACTCAGCATTTTGATTGTTGTGCTTTTCTGTAATGGTCTTTGTCTGTTGCAAAGAAAAGTTCCCTTGATGAATTTTGAGGACTACACTTATCTGTGGGAATAAGGACAAGTTTCTGTAGATTATTGTTAGGTATTATGCTATTTTAGTAGATTAGTGATTATAGGTTCTCCTCCAGTAACCAACTAACTAGAACTGACTAGTTAGCTAGGTTTCCTGTGGTTTCCCTCCTGTTGAACAGATTTTAAGTTCAATTAGAAAGCTGTTGATTATTGCCAAGATGAATGCTTACCACTACTACACCCTTACAGTTATCATGCCATGTTGGTTATTAATGTAAATTTTACCCATTCTTCATGCCCTCCCCCACTCACTATATAATACCTTCCTAGGCTCAGGTTTAAGATGAAGTTAAATAATTGTAATGGTGCTTCTTTTAATAAAAGCAAAAATGTTAATGATAAATATACTTCAAAGGAGATACATCAAAACATATGTATGTATATGTATGCATATATGTGTGTGTATGTAACAACAGCAAAAATACCTTGGGATCAAAAACTACACAGGAATATCCACTTTGAACTACCTTCATCCAAATTTTCACAACTAATAATAGAACATGATAAGCATCATCATATTGCTAATATAACCTGCCTAAAAATCTATTACTCAACGTGTTCTTCTAGTAATTCAAAATGCAAACTTACACATAAGGTATGTTCATGTCATTTCAAATTTTCAAACTTCCACTTTGATCAGCTAATAATATTTCTCAGGTCAACTAATCACCATGCTCATAAATTTCAGTCAAAATCAGTCACAGTCCAAAGTTCTGCATTATAATATTTTTACCTGAAAAGAAGCAGGGTGGGAAACAAGATGGGGAGATGTGATCTTCAGCTGATGCCAAAGAACAACTGTGCTGTATGTGCTTCACCTCCATACATCTACATCTCCTCTACTGTGATTCTGCATCCCAGGACATTGATCCTTGCTGACTGCATCATCTGGGCTTCCTTGCTAACTGGCTGATGTTGGTAGATGCACCAATTGGAGGCAATAGAAAGAGAAGTTGGCCCATCTACTCCTTCTTGCCAGCTTCATCTTCTATTTCTATGTCCTTCCACTATAACAGTTTCAGTCAGGCAGGAACTCTGTTCTCGTGGGCTTAGCTGTTACTGAACTAGCATACCACTGTTCTGTCTCTTGTCTTTTCCATCCTTTCAATGGTAACAACTTCCCATCTTTCTGTGTCTGACTGTCTCAATGTTACTGACCCTGCTCACACACTTTGAGAGTAATATGACATTAGAGTTCCTTGATTTGAACCATCTGGGATAAATTCATCTTCCTGATCACCCCAACAGCAATGGGAAGGAAATATTGTCCTTATGCCACTCTTTTGGGTACCTTGAAAGGAGATCATCACTAAAATCTATCATGTAGATTAAAATACCTCATCAATCTCCAAAAATTAGTATTAAAGATAATAAGTAAGATTTTTCCTTAAAATACTGATCACTACTTTAAGCTCTGTCTCCTGTGCATAAATATGTAGAACAAAGGAAAACTTAGGATGGTATTCTCACTTCATCCTACACAGCAGGGGGTAGGATTTTTGCACAGTTCTCTACATAAAGAGTGGGCTCTCTCTCTCTCTCTCTCTCTCTCTCTCTCTCTCTCTCTCTCTCTCTGTGTGTGTGTGTGTGTGTGTGTGTTTGTGTGTGTGTAATATCTTTCGTGCAAAACCTCCAAGAATCTAGGGATGGCTTGTGGAGTGCAATGAGGAACAAAACTCTTCAGTATTAAAACGTCTTGCATCTTTATAATTTTACAGCTTCCAAAACACTTTTATATTCTTCATATTATTTGGTTTAAGTATTGCATAATTAGGAAATCAGACTGCAACCGTCTGAATGGAGAAGGCAAATTTAAGAAAATAAAGAGAACACTGAATAATGCTATATTATAAAAAAGTAAATAACATTTGGAGAGTAGTCACACAGGGCAATCTCATCTAATGCAATTGTCCCGATTCCTGTAAAAAATTGACTATAAAGCAATTTTCTTTTAATCAAAACCTATTTTTCCATTACAAAGCTAAAGATGTATTCCCCACAGGAAATATTTTAGGCCTAAGTCTAAATAAAAATCACATTTAACAATGCAACAAACCCCTCTAAAGTCAATTATCTAGAGGAAAAGCTATTGTTTCCTGACAAAACAATAATTGTACTCAAAGTAATTCAGAAAATACAAATAAAGCCTCCACAGTAACATTCCCTTAAGGCTACATCCACATAGATACAAAATCACCTGGAGAGTCATAAATATAAGGCAGAAAGACAATATTTTAGAAGTATGTCCTTATTTAAGTTTAGTTGTGATTATGGGATGCCATTTGAAGAACCTTTGGGAGTTCACATTCAAAATTCCTTCCTACATGCTATATTTGACATTCCTTCTGATTGATTTATTCCTTTGGATTACATATATCATCTTCCCAGAATCTTCTTTCAAACTAGAAAAATCCTTTAAAAGGATAACATTTTACACCTTAGAAACTGTGTTCTCCAAATTGTGATCTTTGAGCTACCCATATCAAAATCATCAAGGATGTTCATTAAAAAAAATGCAAATCCTTGTCCTCACTCTAAAGTTTCTGAATAAGCTTCCTGGGGAATTGGTCTTCCATCAGAAATCTTAGCAAGTTCTCAGGGGCATGTTAACATTTGAAAACTACTACTTGGTATGGAAAGGGCTGTCAAACTCTTTCCCTCTGTTTCCCGAAGATGGAAGACATTACCCTGACCTGTGTATATTCTGCACTCTGGTTATCTATGAGTTTCTTATTCTTTTAACTCCTCTGAAGACACAATTACAACATCCTCCAGCTGCAAGGGCTTTACAGTTTATAAAGAATATCTTATTCACTCTGTTTTAATCTTTACCAAAATCCTGGAAGGACTCTTTTTGCATCAATTCTATTTATGAAAAACATAAACAAAAACACAGATTTTCATAAAAAATCAGGTATTTCTCAAAGTTACATAGAATTCAAACTCAAATCAGAGTGAATAGTAATTCTCATGTTCTAAGTTTAGCTTGTGTCACTTGAAAAGCTAAAATATCCATTAATACAGGAAAAATAAAGTAGGAATGAGCAATTGAGAGAAAACTCAAATACTCAAAAGATGGGCACACGGAATGGGATTAAGATAAAAATCTTATGCTAGACATTTACAATTCTAAGTAAATTGCCCTGACTCTACACAGTGCAGTTGAACTGTAATACCACAAAAGCACTTGGCTCTCCTCAAAGGCTAATAGGACAAAGGTTATGCTCAGTCATTTGATTTTACACTGAGCACTCAGGAGCTCTTCTCAATCAAATATGGAGTTTTATAGTCTACTACAGATAGAGAGGGCATGGTGACACTGGGTATATTTGTGCTCATGAAAACATAATCTTCTCAGTCTAATTTGTATTTAGCTGAGTTCTAAATATGCACAGCAGAGAAAACACTACAGCATCCTCACATATGCCCATCACCCAGCTTCAATGAATATTAAGATTACACCACTCTTGGAAGGGGAAAAAAAAGGATAGTTTTCTAAATCACTTCTTTAAATCATATAACAATACATAAATTCAGAATACCCCACTGAAGATCACAAATTATTTCCTAAGTAAAGGAATAGATATGTATATTAACAAATAAATGTATGCACACATTTTAAGGGAATTAAATGTGTCCCTTGTGGGGATGCAAACAAAAGCCTGCTTACAGCTCAAAAATGTGTGCATTTTCACAATCTGTTTGATGACAGGCACTAATGGTCAGAAAAAAAATAAAATTTAGTCCTTACAGTCTGTCCTGTCTTTAAGCAAAATGTGCACCATTTACTTAGGAGCTATACAACAGATGCAGATTTCAAAGGAAGTGGCCAGTTATAAAGCACCAGAGGAAACTGTGCAGATGTCCCTGTCTTTAATGTGCTACTATGCAGATCCAATTTATCTCACTGCAAGCAATCTAGGACTTCATTCAATAGCCCCACATTATAGATCACCAACACCTTTTAAAAGGCCTGTGTCATAAAAAGAAAATACATTCTCAACCCTGTCCATTCAAACACAGGGGTGTTTTCCTGTACATATTAAATCTAATAAGCAGGTGGAAAGGAACAAGTGTTGAAGAGGCTTCCTTGAAGGATCTAGCATACAGAGACATGTGTGGCCAGGGCTCAGGCCTCTGTGTGAACACCCTTCCAAGGTTCCTCTTATACATGATCATTCATCAAATAAACCAGAGGCCCAGAATTGCTTCATTGTGAGGATAAAATGTGTGTTTTCTGAATTCTTAGCACTCTAGCCCTTCTACAGATCCAGGAGCTACCATATAGACACTCTTGACAAATGCCAAACACTCACCCAGTCTCTTATAAATAAATATTTCTCAGTCCACATACATAGTTCTATCAGGCATTGCATTGCTGATAGATTTCAGACACTAGGGGGTCGAAGCCAGGTTTGCCTGACATGCCAACTTTGTACGATGCAGAAGGTAGCTTACCAAGATCTGTACTGAAGCCTTCTGATTTCAACTTCTGAAATTCTTATAGCCTACAAGAGTTGGTGCGATTGGTACAGTCCTTTTTAGCACAGTCTGGCAATACATATGCTCTGACTTAGTTCAGCAGTTCTTCTAGATATTTCCCCCAGGGAGAGAGCTGGAGAGATGGCTCAGTGGCTAGAAATGTGTGAAGAGTTCAGTTTCCAGTATCCACATCAAGTTGCTCACAGCCACCTTCTTTGTTTTAACTTCATATTTTTATTTACATTTATATAACCTTTTCTTGTTATTTTTTTATTTTTAAAGCAATCTTATTTTATATACCAATCCCAGTCCCCTCTCCCTCCTGTCCTCTGCTCCCCCACCTTCTCCCCACCCCATCCTCCAACCACTCATCAGGGAGGGTGAGACTTCCCATGGGGAATCAACAAAGTCTGTCACATCATTTGGGGCATGGTCAAGGCCCTACCCCCTGTACCTAGGCTGAGCAAGGTATCTCTCCATACAGAATTGGATCCTGGGTCATGGGGTCATGTTGCACTGAGTTGGGCGGTAGCTTACTATCAATTGGACTCAAATGTGGAGGTCTGAGAACTGTTACTGGTTGAGCAGGTCTGGGAGTCTGCCCTTGGGCGAAACAGCCCAGCAAGGTGGTTAACACTTAGATACTTCACAACTACCTTTAACTCCAGCTACAAAACATTCCAGCACCTCTGGCCTCCATAAATACTTGTACTCATGTGTATGCATTCATGTACAGGCATGTGCGTGCACACACACACATACTCACACATGTATATTATAAATATAAGTAATTAAAGATTACTAAACTTTTTTAGTTCCTTTTAGAGAAAAATAAAATAAGATTCCAGAGCACTACATTATAGTGGTATGTTGTTTATACTCTAATAAGTAAAGCTTGCCTGAAAATCAGAGGGCAGTGTCAGCCACTAGTTATCCATAGAGGTCTGGAGGTCTATACAGACACATAGGAAGTGAGATGGCTAGGCAGAGAAAGGAAATGATAATGCAGAAGGAGATAGGAGTTCAATCTCTTTTCGGCTGGGAAGTTGAGAAGATAAGGTGGCTATGATTTTGCTCTTTCCTCTCTCTGATCTCTCAGCATTTCCCCTATATCTGACTCCAGATATACGACCCACTAGAACTCATGTTATATGTTATAGTATGTACAGAGATCCATTTCAGTCTTTTGCAATATAAAAAGCTGACAACCAGGAAGGTGTCCTTTGAAGCTAAATTAACACTGACAAACTCACATACCAAAACAGTGCATACTTTTTTAAAAGATGCAATTGTAAGAAATGTCTTGATTAAAAATGCCTTTTATACTGCAGCCTACAGAATGGGAAGTCTTCACCAGCCCCACATCTGACAGAGGACTGATCTCCAAAATATATAAAGAACTCAAGAAAATAGACATCAAAAACCAAATAATCTAATTTAAAAATGGGGTACAGATCTAAACAGAATTCTCAACAGAAGAATCTCAAATAGCTAAAAGACACTTAAAGAATTCATTGTTAACATCCTTAGCCATCAGGGAAATGCAAGTCAAAGTGACTCTGAGATACCATCTTACACCAGTCAGAATGTCTAAGATCAAAAACACTAATGACAGCTTATGTTGGAGAGGATGTGGAGCAAGGGGAACACTTCTTCACTGCTATGAGTGGCAAACTTGTACAATCACTTCGGAAATCAATATAGAGTCTTCTTAAAGAAAAATAGGAATTAATCTAGCTTAAGAACCAGCTATACCACTCTTGGGCATATACCCAAAGGATACCCAAACATTCTACAAGGACAGTTAATCAACTACATTCATAGCAGCAAATCAGCATTATTTGTAATAGCCAGAACCTGGAAACAATCTAGATGTCCTCAACCAAAGAATGGATAAGAAAATATGGTGCATTTCCACAATGGAGTATTACTCCACTGTTTAAAACAATGACATCATGGAATTTGAAGTCAAATGGATGGAACTAGGAAAAAATCATCCTTAGTGAGGTAACCCAGACCAGAAACACAAACATGGTATGTACTCACTTATAAGTGGATGTTAGCTGTAATGTAAAGGATAACCAATCTACAATCTATAGCCCCAAAGAAGCTATATAACAAGGAGAGCCCGAAGTGGGACCAGGACACATGGATTTCCATGGGACGAGGAAAGTGAAGAGATCACCTGGTTAGAATGGGGGCCAGCAGGTATGGGAACATGAGGGATTGTGCTGGGGGAGGGGCATGGATGGTGGGACAGAGTAATGAAAGAGACGCCTTGATTTGGGGGAGCATTTTGGGATCAGGTAGAAACCTAGTGTAAGATAAACTCCCACAAATCTACAAGGATAACTCCAGCTAAAACTCCTAGCAATAGTGGGTAGCTAGCCTGAACTGGCCTTCTCCTGTAATCAGATTGATAACTACACCATTGTCATCAGAGAGCCTTCATCGAGTAGCTGATGGAAACAGATATAAAGATCCACAGCCAAGCACTGGACCATAGCTTAGGGAATTCTGTTGAAGAGAGGGAGGAAGAGTTTGTGAGCCGAGGGTCAAGATCATCACAAGAGAACCCACAGAAACAACTAACCTGAGTTCATAGGACCTCACAGACTCTCAACTAACAGCTGGAGATCCTTCACAGGATGAATCTAGGCCCTCTACATATGTGTGGCAACTGTGTAGCCTGAGCTACTTGTGAGAGACCTACTGATAGAAGCAGGGCCTGACCCTAACACTTTGGCTGGCTTCCAGGAACCTATTCCTCATACTAGGTTGCCTTGCCCAGCCTTAAAACAAGGGAAGGAGCTTAGTCTTATCTCAATTTGATATGCCAGGTTTTGTTGACACTCATGAGAGGCCTGTGCCTTTCTGAACAGAAACAGAGAAGTGGGTTGGGGCAGGTGTGGGGGGAGGGGATGGAAGGAGTGGAGGGAAGAGAAACTTGGGTCAAGATGTAAAATAAGTAAATTTAACTAATAATAATAATCAGAGCAGGAAAAAAACTTTTATTTTTGGAATGAAGAAAGAGAATTTCAGGAAAGTATATAAATAGAATTGCTCGAGTATCTCTCTGAGTGTGTGAACACCAGAAGATTGAAATGATGCAGAAAATTACCAATGATTTTGTTTCCTTGAATTATTGAAAAATTGAAACTACATTATCAGATAAAAGTTTTTTTCTATTTGGAACACTAAATCTGTGGTCTTTTCTTCTCAAAAGTCGTGCATCTATTCTAATCTTACTCGGATGTTTTGTGGGAGATAGATTTGGGCTTTATCTTTACTCAGATATTGTCTACTATGCAAATAGGTGCTTTCTCTCTAGGCTCCTAGATATCTGAATGTGTCCCCATCATCCAACTTTCTCTTCTGTGTGCATTTGATTTATTACATTGCCTAGCCCTGAAACCCTGGAGAAGACAACTACACTTCTGTTTTAGGTTTTTATTTTTTTTAATTGTGTGAGTATCTGTGTAGGGTATGTACACAAGAGTGCCTCTACCCACAGAGTCTAAAAGAGGGTATCAGGTTGCCTAAAGTTAGAGATCCCAGGCAGCTATGAGTTGCCTGATACGGGTCCTTAGCACTAAACTTGAGTCCTTTGCAAGAGCAGTGTGCACTCTTAACCATGGAGCCATCTCTCCAGCCCATTCATTTTATTTTACTTTATTTTTATTTTAAGTTTTTATTCATTTTATATACCAGCCACAGTTCCCCCTCCCTTCCCTCCTCCCGCCCCCCCCCCACCTCCCTCCAACACACTCCCATCCCCTCCTTAGGAAGGGTAATTCCTCCCATGGGAAGACAACAAAGCCTGGCATATCAAGTTGAGACAGGACCAAGCCCCTCCCTGATGCATCAAGGTTGAGCAAGGTATCTCGCCATAAGGAATCCTTGTGGATTCCTGGGAATCTCCCTAGCACCAGGTTTCTCCCTAACCTCATAATGGCTCCCTCTATCAAGATGTCTCTTTCATTGCCCTCCCTCTCCATCCCTTCCCCAACTCAACCATTCTGTCCCTTAATATTCTCACCCCCTAGTCTCTCCCCTCTACCCGATTCCCAGTTTACCCAGGAAATCTTATCTATTTCCTCTTCCTAGGGCAATCCATGCATCCTTCTTAAGGTCCTCCTTGTTACTTAGCTTCTCTGGTACTGTGGATTATAGCCTGGTTATCCTTTGCTTTCTAGTATCTACTTCTGAATGAATATATACCATGCTTTTGATCAATGCTTGATGAATGAGCAAACTGCAAAACAAATACTTGTTGTATCATAATTAATTTCAAAAATATTCTGGTGTGCTCAAAATCCCTCATAGTGAACTATAGTAACCAATTAAGAATCACCTAAATTTGGGTGTGGTGGCACGCACCTAAAATCCCACCATTCTGGCAAATTCAAGACTAGCTGGTACTGTAACATACTGAGTTGCCTTGAAAACCAAAGAAATCCAAGTCCATTGAAGCCTGATGTGGCTACTGAGAAAGAGCCTCGTGTCACTAAAGGAATGTGGACTTTGGATTTAGGCAATGTATGTAAATCCTAGGTTTACTGTTCAGTCATTTTGTGGAAAAGTTTCTTCAATCTGAGCTTTAGGTCTATGAAAAGGATAGTGAAATACTGCCATTTTGGGCATTTAATGAGAATCAAATTCGATAAGTCTGCATAGCACCTCGTACACAGCAGACAGTCAACGAATAGTTCCTGCTGTCAGAGTCACACAGTCTGCTAGGTGACATGTATTTGTGCTAAAAGTGCCTTCCAAGAGCATGAGCACACCAAACTAAGGGCTGTTTTTAGGCTTCAGTACTGATCATTCCTTAAACAGAACATTCCCAAATCTTTCAATGGGGCAGATGGAGTTCCTGGGTGCTCTGTTCTGTGAGACCTCTGCTGGACCAGTCTGACTCTTAGGCAAGGAAAAATGGCATAGACAGGAAGAATCTCTGGAAACTGAAGAGTTTAAGGACCTCTAGAAGTCTTGGTTTCATGTAATCCAAGACATTGTCTAATTCACCAAAACCAAATTCAAAGTAAAATACAGACTTTGGGACTCCAGTGCACTGTGAGTGGGAATAGACCCCAAGAATGGATTAGTCCAGTCTACCTATCAACATGTAAAGTACACAAGCTTTACTCCCTGATTCAGCATCTGGTCATCTATGTATCTGTTCTATGAAAATGCTTTCAGAATTAGATATTGTAAATGAAAATGTGAAGCTTTTTTTTTTGCAGAAGTGAAAAATCAGCATCAACCCAAATCAATAGGGAAACAACTAAACATGATATATTTTCCAGTGGTGTACACTGCAGCCATTAAAATGAAATATATCTATGCTTTCATGATGAAAATTTGCAATGGGTACAAATAAGATATTTTTAATGAAATTTCAGGAGCATATAAACCCAATTTCATTTTTAAAAGAATATTAATAATGTTTTCATGTAATGCTTCATAGACAAACCTGAAAAATACACTCCAAATTATTCTCATGGTGACATGAAGAGGCATTCACAATTTACTATATGCAGTACCTTATGGGATAAATCTTATAAATAAATATATACTGCTTTGATAATTACAAAACAAAATTTGTTATTTCTAAGTCAAAGCTCCTAATGGAAGATGGTAAAATATGGGATGAGGCCTGACTTTCTGAAGTCTTAAAGTATTGTTTTGGGCCATTCCAGTCTCCAAAGCCATTTGATCTTCCGACAGGGAATTGGTCATGTCTCACATAATTCTGTTACCTAACCCAATAGGTCTGACTGACGGCAAAAGGGACAGCAGAATATCTAAAATGGCATTTCGCTTCTTTTTTCTAAATGAACAAAAGCCTAGTATACAACCTGGCTGTGAAATAAGTAATTGGAAAAAGTATTGCCCCTTGGTTAAAGAAGTGACCTCCAATGGGCAATAATTCCTTTAGATTGAACATTTTGTTACAATTGTCCGCAGAAACTTAAAGAGGTTATTTCCTTGATCTGCAGGGCATTCATTTTCCACCATAAGCACCCCACAGTGTAATGTATACACCCTACATATAGAAGATTAATAGCATTCCTCTAGCGCCTTTCCCCTGAACTTCTTGATACAAGTGGTGTTCATAGAAGTGATTTTTTCTGAATCTCTCATGAGCTCAAGCACTGAAGCATTCTTAAGCTGCTCTGCTTTCTGATTCCACCATGGCATATTTTTTCAATCATCCTTGCCTACTTCTTTTTTTAAAACTACAAAATAAAAAAAATATTTCTCACCTATCATATTGGTAAACCAGGGAAAATGAACAAAATTTGGGTTGGTTAGGTGTATACTCATACAGTGTGTGTGTGTGTGTGTGTGTGTGTGTGTAAATTAATACTTATTAGAAATAATTTAAGAGATAGCTTGGCAAAGTATATCAGACTGAAAATATGAATTGTTGTGACCCTGCTGTCTTGCAGAGGAGTTAAAAGATAGATGCTTTTAACTGGAAGTCTAGAAATGACCAGTACAAGCATCAATACCAAACAGTCTAAGACTGGAATGAGTTCTGAGTACAGGCAGGATGGATTATTTCCCCTTAAAATTTGTGGGGGAGGCTGTAAACTCAGTGACTGCTGAGTTTGTTTTAAGGTTCTAAGACAAAGAAACACATGACATACACAGAGAAGAAGACCATGTGACAGAGGCAGAGAGAGGAACAATAAATGCATCTACGAGTCAAGAATTTTCACCATTCCAAAAAGCTAAGGAGCAAAGCATGGAAAAGACCTTACCTTAGAGCTTCTGAAAGAAACCATCCCTGTCAGCATCTTGATCTCACACTGTTGGAAATATTGCTAAGAGGCATGGCCTAATGGGAGGCATTTGGGTCATGAAGGCTTCACCTTTACAAATAGATTAATACCCATATAAAAGGGCTTGAGTCTGCAAGTTAGATTTCTCTTGGTTACTCTTGCCATGTGATATTCCACCATGTGAAGACACAGCAAGAAGCCAAGGAACATGGCATGAAAAAAAAAGGCCTTCTCCTTGCAGAGGTCAGCACCGGACACCGTAAGACTGAACTTCCTCCTCCCCAGAGATATTAAAAATAAACTTATTTTCTTTATAAATTATCTAGTCTCGGGGTTTTTCATTGAAGTAGCAGTGAATAGACATCCTTCCTGACATCGCTAAGGATTTTAAATCAGAGTTTCACGTGAAGACCACAGTTCATCAAAATGAAGGGAATTCCCTGTGCATTTCTCACTCTCAACACATACTTTAAAGTTTGATACTTACTGAGAAACGGCTGGACACTGACTTTATAGGTAAGACATTTGCCCGGCATCTGGCTACAAAGAGGGATATCTCAGGGCCCTTATTGTCTCTCTGTGAATCAAGAGAGACATCTTTCACTCCAATGGCATGTAAGTTATGCTAGTGGGAAGAATGAGAATCAGATCCTGACCCTTCAACCTTCTCCTACTCTTCTGGTCCAAGCCTTTGAATGTCAAGAAAAATATCCAAACAGGGTTGAAACTTCAACATATAAAAGAAAACTTGAGCAAGAAACTGCAAACTCATGACATTGTTTCTCCTGATCCAAGTCTGTGCCTAGCAACTACCATCATTGAGCATGTTCTTTTTTTTCAGACTAGAAACTACATGACTTCCCAATAGGACTTTGTTTCTTGTATAGCTTGTTTAAAGATAAAATCTATTTTCCATTCTCAGATTCTATTCTGAATCAAATTCTGACAAAAGGTTAAAGGGACAGTTCATTGGTAAAATAGCAAAGTCAGTGAGAGGATTCTTGAGAAAGGAACAACAATACCCAGGAGGATTATTTAATTATCCAGTTTAGGATTATTTTTTTTAAAAAAAATCCCTTGCTGGTCCTAGATAGGTTTTATTGTCAATTTGACACACCCTACAGTTTCCTGAAAAGAGATAACTTCTATCGAAGAATTGCCTCCACCAGATTGGTCTGTGAGTGTGTCTGCAGGCATTTTATTGGTTACTAATTGGTGTAGGAGAGCTCAGCCCACTGTATGTAGTACCATCACCAGGCAGTTATTCCTGAACTATATAAGAAAGCTAGCCCAGTGGTGATAGAGGCATGGAGAGTAGTGCTGCCTACTGGCTTGCTTCCCATGGCTTGCTCAGCCCACCTTCTAATAGACCCCAGGACCAGCAGCCCTGGGATGGCATAACCCACCATAGGCTGGGCCCTCCTGCATTGAGAAAATGCCTCACAGCTGGATCTCATTGAGGCTTTTCCTTGGCTGAGGCTCCATCCTCTTATGACTCTAACTTGTGTCAAGTTGACACACAAAACCAACCAGTACAGTGAAGCAGAGGCAAGTGGATCTATATAAGTTCAAGGTGAGCCTGGTCTATACAATGAGTTCCAGAACAGCCAGGGCTACACAGAGAACACCTGTCTCAAAAAACCAAAAAGAAGAGAGAAGGAAGAAAGGAAGGAAGGAAGGAACAAACGAAGGAACGAAGGAACGAAGGAATGAAGGAACGAAGGAAGGAAGCTGAGCATAAGCTAGTAAATTGCATCCCTGTATACTTTCTGCCCCAGGTTCCTGCTTTGAGTTCCTACCCTGACTTCCCTCAATGATGGATTATCATCTTGAAATAAAAGCTAAAATAAACCCTCTCCCCTCCTAAGTGGCTTTTGAAAGGAATGGGGTTCTTTTGTTTTTTGTTTGTTTGTTTGTTTTATCACATCAACAGAAAGGAAACTAACAATAGTCCCCCTGGTTCTACATTTTATTTACTATTTACTGTATGTCAGCTTGAAGAATATTTTTGCAGCAATATGAATAGGGACTGGGGAAATGGCTCAGCAGTGAAGAGCATTCTTCTCTTCCAGAAGACCAGATCTCTATCAGGCAGATCACAACCTTCCGGGGCTCTGACCCCTTCTTCTGACCTCTACAGACAACAGCTCTCCCTCCTTCTCTCCCTCTCTCTGTCTCTCTCCCTCTCTCTGTCCCCGTCTCCCTCTGTCTCTCTGTGTGTGTGTGTGTGTCTTGCACATACACAAATAAATAAATCTTTTTAAAAACAATAAAAATTATAAACACAGTCTCTGCCCCTGACAAATCACATCTACAAAAAGAGGCAGCAAATTGTTCTAGAAATGGGGAATGTAGACAATGCACAAGACCCTCCCGGGGTCTCCCTCTCCTTGGCTACAACTATAGCAGTGTAAGCACAGACTTGAAGATTAGAGTTCTCACAGATCCAACCAGGACGGCTGCATCCCAGTGCATAGGCTTTATTCTTTGCTATATATAAAACACTCTAGAACCATACAAAAGAATCTGATGTTCTCTTCTTTATGTTAGCAACAACCATAGCTATCATTCATTAAATAAGTGCTTTGCACTTTTCTTTTATAACCTCTCTCTACTCTTTACAATGGCTCACAAAATACAATAATTGTCCTTTTTTACTCACAAGAGTAATTATGCTTCAAGAAAAGACATGGTATGATGATCGGGAAGCAGCATTTAAAGGAGTAGAAATGGTATTTAAATATGGATGTCTTATAGTCTGTGTGCTTTACACAACACAATACATCCTCCGAGGGGGCAAGAAAAACCTGTGTATTTGGTAAGCAGGTGACTCACCCACTCTATGGTCACATGGGTATGTGCCCAACAAAGACCAGGAACAGTGATGACTGAGAACACCTGCTTTTCTATAAATTACCAGAGCTAAATCGTAGTGGAGATTATTAACATGCTAGCTGCAGATCTAGAAATGGCTTTTGGTCGCAGGAAATACTCCCAATGCTTTTGAGTCACTGAACTCAAATTAGGAAACAATTCCTTATATTACTTTTACAATGTGTTTTGGATATATAGATATTAAGACCTTCTTTCTCAGAATGTGTGCTTCTGATTAGGTAATCATCCAAAATTAAAAGGCAATTTTTGTATTTATTTTTAACTCTTTGAATTGTCAACATGTTCCAGTGTTAGTGGCGAACCCAAAGATTAAATGTCCTTATATTTTTGTTTTGATTTTGCTGCCAAATGCAAATATCACACTGTAAGTAAGTCATTACTCTCCTGCTGTTGCGGTCTGATTAATTCCCACAATATTAGCCAGCAATTCATTTTATCCCTTGGCGTCACAAGTCCAGTTGAAGGAGATAAGTGGCTGATAAAAGACCTGAGAGAACAGTTATAAATGATTCACTTTAAAAGAATAATAAAGCAGCCGCTGGCTAAGTGTGGCGGAGTCACCCTTCCATATATTGCACAAAACTAATTTCGTTTAAAAAACTTGGGCAAATTATAGTCAATAATCTTCACTGTCACCCTGCTGCTCATAAAACTTTTGAAAAGAAACTTAATGCTGAAATGCAAATATTTAATTAGATTTTAATGGTGAGGTTTATTTTTCCTAAATCTGGTCATCTGTCTCAATTATATTCTCCATTTTTTACAGTTAACCAGGAATTGTCATTCCTGTGGACTTTGGAATGTTTTCTTTCTTCCTTTTTTTAGCTTTTTCACAAGTGTTGTTCCTGTGGGAAGGGTTCGCTTTGTTCTGTTCTTTTGCTTTTGGAAAAGAGAAACATTTGATTGGCGGGGGGGGGGGGGGGGGGGGGGGGGGGGGGGGAGTATATGTTCTGAGCAATGCTTTTAAGTTAATTGTCAATATGTCCCAATACAGAGTGTTCAGAAGCTAAAGAATTAATTGTCTTTTTTTCTACATCATTACACAGGGCAATTAATACTCATTTTATTAAACATCCAATTAAAGTAGTTCTGTTTATACTTAAGTGCTAGAGCTATGCTTCTTTTTGATGTATTTTGTAGTTATTGCGCTTTACACTAATTCACAGAGATTAGTGAAACTTGGCTGCTCATGTCATTTTCTCCAAAACCAATATTGAAATCTGTTACTCCTTCTATTAGGCACAATAGCCTTCAGAGCTGCTGGAGACAGGCATGGCGGTCCCGTGGTCCTGTCTCTGAGTGGTAGTCATCAAGCTACCCTCTTGCTTCAGAACCACCTTCCTTTCTAGGTCCTGTTGTCCCAGAATTTCTGAAGCCCCTTCCTCTCTTGACAGAGGCTTTCGCCAACAGGGGGCTCTAAAGGAAACTAAAGGTCAAGAGGAGGAGAAGGGGATTCTCACCTTCCTTTCTTCGAGCGTCATTCACCCTTGTGAAGTTTCTTAGCTCTGGCAAGAGAAACCCACGCTGGTACACCAGTTGATTCTAGTCTGCAGTTTCCTCAACTTCAACTCCCACAGACACCAACACAGCCACCACCGCCCACGGAGGCTTCTAGATTTAACTCAAATTTTCTCCATTTATTCCCTCAGTCCCAAGTCAGGGGCTCCTTCCTGCAGTTGCTACTTCTGTGAGCCCTCGGTGTGCATCCGCTTGTTTGTACAGATTCCCCCACCTGGTTCTGAAGAGCAAACCCATGGTATCTGGTGTTCTCAGCATGGATCCGCTGATCCACGGGTCCGCACGCTTTAATATCACTAGTAGAACTTTCAGCATTTGATTCTTTAAAGTTCATTGGTATGGTTTCAGTCTCCTGGCTAAATCACACCTGCTCCATCCGTTTTCTTGGATCAGAATCTTAGTCCTATCACTTACAAGCAGTATGGCCTTGGCCAAGTAGAACTTAAAATTCCCGAGTTATCATTTATCTTTGTGAAAAGTGAGTACAAAGTCCTGGAGTTGCATAGACTAATGAGATAATCTCGATTAAGTGATCACATAGTCAGGGATCCTTTCCTTTTTATCTTCTATCAGCTCAGTTTCTCCCGTTTACAGCAGAGGGAAAAAAAAATAGTTGCAAAGAAAATCATAAATTCTTTCTTTACTGAAAATAATCCTCTCTTCTCCTTTTCTACTTTGATTGTAGAGCTACCTGGCACAGTGTCAACCCCATAAGGTTCCTGTTCACCATGGTCTTTCCCTTTGTTCTCAGCAACCTCTCTTCTCGTTATTTTACCATTTATTTTTCTTTAAAACCTTCCAGAGACTTTTGTTCTTTTCCCATATGGGTTCTGGAGCTGTCATTACCCCCAACCCACTTCCAGGCGGCCTCACCATCACCCCATTCTACACTTCCATTCTCTTGCCCCCTGGAAATTGCACATATTCTTACTGTAATTCCACATCAGTAAAGTCAGATATATTATAGACGCTGTGTTATCTACAAAAGAGTTTCCTGTTCACTTTCCTTTGTAAAGATTTAGGATTTGACTCATACTAGACACTTGATAAATATTCTTGGAGTGAAACAAGGAATGAAATCTCCATTTACTGGAACCATCAGTCTGGTTTTTTCCAC
Organism: Cricetulus griseus; assembly: GCF_003668045.3. Taxonomy (NCBI): domain Eukaryota; kingdom Metazoa; phylum Chordata; class Mammalia; order Rodentia; family Cricetidae; genus Cricetulus; species Cricetulus griseus. The sequence goes on along the minus strand of NC_048595.1, from coordinate 54,408,496 downwards.
CCTTTCCAAATTCATGGGCTTTTGCCTTTTGAAAGCTACAATTTTCTCACTTCTGAGCAAGAAAAAATAAATGTGTGCTATCTTCCCCTTTCTGTTCTAGTCTCACCATTAATATTATAATAAAAAAACAAAACTTCAAAGACACAAAAAGATGTCAGATGTTCAAAGATAGAAGGCAGTATCCTCATGTCTCAAGCTCTCACTCTGACAGCACTCTACCTTCAGTTTTTCTATCATCTGTTGTTGGATGATCCTATTAAATTAGTGATATCCATTCATAGATTTTATAGTTGTGCTCATGCATATACATGTGAAATATTTGGTGAATCGGTCTGATTTTTTATTTAATTTACTTATTTATCTATGTATTACTGTGAAGGTTGTGAACCAGTCAGAAGCTGTTACAAATGGACGCACTCTTTCTGATTCCTTTTTGAACAGCTCTGTGTGATCATTGTGGCTAAGTCATACCGAGCTTCAAGTTCCACAGTTCACTCTGTTCATATTCTCCATCACTACTCCTAACTAGGGATTATATCATCTTCAGTTTCTGGTGTTTCACCCACAGTCCTCCTCCTTCAAAGTACTAGAAACCTACTTTTAAACCTCCAGCAGTGATTTCCCCAGACACGTGAAGAATTAGGCATTGACATTAATGGTTTCAAGACACAAAAATCCAAGCCGGGTAAAAACATCTAGGTAACATCTTTCTTCACAGCCCCATTATTGAGCATAAAACCAAAACCCAAAGGGCTGATGCAAGCTGGCCAGATGACAAACCAGGAATGACAGAACTTGGAAGAGGTTTAGATGCCCATTCTGAAGCCAAATTTCTTCATCTTTGTTATTATTTTGTTTGGCACAAATTCATTGCATCTCAATCTCTTTTCAGTCCATTTGATGTATGATTTTTCTGTTTCTTTCCATCTCATAAGGCATAAATAAAAATGTAAATTCTTCAGGACCACAGGTCCCAACACACACAGCTGTACTAATTGAGAGGCAATCAGTAAATGAAAGCAAAATTAAGATTCTAAAATATTTGCAAGCATGAAACTTCCATTTCAAAATGACATGTGCTAGATATGCCCACCAGAATAATAGAAGCATGAGTGTTATGGGAGTAAACAAACACTTTCTGATTGTATCTAAGGCCCACGTAATGAGATGGAACCCATTCATGACACTGTTAAAAGGAAAAAAAATACATGTGGCTAGATAGTTCATAGACCCTAGAAGAGCATTATTATCTGATCAATGGAATTAGTGTGTATCCCTCAACCCTCATTAGAGAAGCTCCTTCCTGTAGTAGCTAACAACTAATACAGAAACTCACATAATGGTCAACATAGCATAGAGTAAGTAACTGAGAAGTGTTCAGTCTTAAATGGTACATACATATCACACACACACACACACACACACAAGCATGTGTGCATGCCACAGGCTCAGGAAACTTCAAGGAATAGGGGGCAGAAAGATTGTAAGACCCAGAGATAGAGGATGACTTACAGTGCTCTCCAGACACAGCAGAGCAGTTGCGCATACAAACACACAGTGATTGTAAAAACATGGACAAGACTTGTGAAAGCTGAATCCATACAAAATCACAGCATGTGGGGAGGATGTAAGTACCAAATCCTTCTAGAAACAATTTGATACATAATACATTTTTGCCTTTTTTGAAGAAATTCTGTCTAACTAAAAAATATTGCACCATTACATACTAAATTGTTTTCTTACATCCCACAGTTTATCATCTGCAGATACTGTCAGAGTCTGATGTTTGAGTCATTATGCTTCTGGGATTTAATTTTTAATGATGCAAAAATTATGCACAATGTACTATCATTTCTCTCCCAGACTCAGAATCTGATAGCTAATAATTGCTCCTTACTTAGTTTGCTAACGCTCCATGATATTAATTAAAATGCAACTGGAATCAGAAAAGTGACTCACTGAAAATGGCCTTTATGGATTCTGTGCTCATTTGCTTCCAGTAAGTTCAAGAATAAAATTGTCAGGTATAGGCATCAACAACTTCTTGGCAGACTCTTCCCCCAACAAGATCTGAAGTCTGAAAAAGGTGCTTACTGACCTTTATGCCCATTGAAGGCACAGGGAACTCTGAAATGGTATTAGTGTGGTGAGGGCTACTGTTAACGGTAGGCTGAAATTAATGATTTACCACAGTAGAGAGAAATAAATCTCTATTTACTCCCATGTCACCCCAATGCAGGTGTTTGCAGTCAATCGGTTCCTTTCTTCCACACAGTGGTGACCTAGGTGTCTCTCCATTTATGGTACTGCCATTTCCTGCTTAGACTCTTCTGCTTTTTTTTTTTTTTTTTTTTTTTTGTGTGTGTGTGTGTGTGTGTAGAATGACCAAGAACACTGCTTTATAGGAATATTTTACACACACCTAAATCCCTGCACTGGGCTAGTGAGTCATCTTGGTAGGTAAAGTCACTTTCTGCCAACCATAATGACTTGACCCATATGATAGAACCCATATGATAGACTAAAAGAACCAAATCCTGTAAGTTGTCCTCTGGTTATTGCATGTGTCCCATGCCATACACACACCTCTTACTCACAAGAAAACAAATAAATGTAAACACTAAAATCACTTCACTACTCTCTTGTGGCTATTTTTCCAAGTTACCACAAACTTGGTGATTTAAAATCATGGAAACTTGTAGTCTTACATTTCTGGATGCAGGAAGCCCAAGTTAGCATTATTAAGCTGAAATCAAAAAGTCATAAGACCATAATGTAGGCTCTAGAAAGGAGTCAATCATATCCTCTACACTGTCTGCTTGCTGCCAGTACTACTTGTCTATAGCAGTGATTCTCAACCTTTAATACAGTTCCTTATGTTGTAATGACCTCCCAACCATAAAATTACTTCATTGCTACTTCACAACTGTAATTTTGCTACTGTTACGAACCATAATGTAAATATCCAATAATCAGGATATCTGATATATGACCCATAGGTTGAGAACCACTGATCCATAGTGACATCACTCCAAATCTGCCTGGTCTTCACACTGCCTTCTCGTATGCATGCTAGCATGTGTGTGTGTGTGTGTGTGTGTGTGTGTGTGTGTGTGTGTGTGTGTGTGTGTATTTTCTTCTATGCCTTCTTAAAAGGATACATGTATAACAGTTCAGGCTTACTTTAAAACTTACTTTAAAAATCTCATTTCAAAATCTATAATCTTATAGAGATGCTTTCCCCATTTAAGGCAACATTTACAGATCTGAGGGATAAGAACATGGATCTTCTTTGCAGACTCATTTCCTGGCCTATTATAATCAGCCAAGTACCAAGTAGCAGATCTAGAGATAGAAGTCATAAAACCTAATTCCACAATCTGAAATCACCCATTTTGCAAAAGTTTCCTCTGGTCATGTACTGATTCAGCTACCAGACCGCACTCAGCTGCAAACCTGGGATAGTGGCTCAGTGATAGAGCACACAGGATCAAGGCTCTGAGTCCAAGTCCCAAGTCCAAGTCCAAGTCTTTTGTAGATGAAAGAAAGATGTAAGTAGTGATGATTTATATGAGAAGAAATTAAAGATGAGATGCATATCTCTCCACATGTCCTGTACATCCTGCCAGCCCTCTGCCTCTCTCGGTTTTATGACTTAGGACAATGTTAAGTTCCATAGCATATGCCCACAGCAAGAAGCAAGCCTTTACTACCTTGTTTGTCTCTGAATAATCAAATAATTAACAAACAAGCAAAGAAAATATTTAGAAAATAGCCAAAGATGAGTGAGTCAGAAACTATATACTGGACATGTTTTATATAAAACATGACATTCATAAAAGGAACTGTAACTATGGTGGAAGCCAGAAAAAAATAGGACGTGAAATCTGCCAGATTGCTGAGAAGCACGGCCACAAGTAACTTATATAGTTTGATTATGTTTATGAGCACAGATGCATGTGCTTTCATGACCTGTGATGGAGCGGGCCTTGATTTGTAAGAAGCAAACACATGTAAAGGCATCAGTATATCCAAATAACATCTGTATTCTTATACATATCATAGCACTGTTTGTTATTGACATGGCAACAAGCTAGGTATCCATCAGTGGATAAACAGATTCAGAAAATGTCAAGGTGGAGGAAATGGCCCAGTCCATAACGTGCTTACCACACAAGCATGAGAACCTGAGTGCAATCTCCAGCAACCGGACAAAAGGATAATCTCAGCACTAGGGAAGAGGAGACAAGCAGATGGTATGGCTGTCTAGCCAGGCTTCCCTGTCAAATTGGTAAGTCCTGAGTAAACCCAAGGTTGTCCTCTGGCCTCCACACAAATGCTAATGCTTAAGTGTGCACACCCCCCACACACACACAGGTTACTTAATGCACAATGGCATATTATTCATCTACCAAAAAAGAATGAGGGTAGGGACTGTAGTTTATTAGAAGAGTGATTACATAGCATATGCAAGTCTCTAGACTTAATTCCCAAAACTGAAAATAAATAAATAAATAAATAGGAAAGGGATGGGGGGAGGGAGAAGGGAGGGAGGGACAGAGGAAGGGAAGGAGAAGAATATGAAAATGTGAAACTCCATCATTCTCATTGCAACATGGATAGAACAGGAGAAGATGAGGTCAAGAAAGATAACTCAGGCACAGAAAGGCAAATACTTCATATCTCACTCTTGATATGGGAACCAAAAACATTTATCTCATCAAAGTAGATGGCCACCAGAGTCTGTGGATGTTGGAGCAGTACAAGGATGCTCATAATCACTTTTCTGTTTACAAATAGAACCTTGAAGGAAATAACATGAATTTATTAAATGTCATCATCAAATGAATGATTTCCCAAAGGTGAAGATAAATTCATTAGCTGGCTGTGTTTTGTTTTATTTTGTTTTGTTTTTTTAAAAAAAAAAGGAAACATTAGCTTGGCATAGTGATGCCTTGCTGGAATCCCAGTAGTCAAAATGCTGAGGCAAAAGGATTATGAGTTCAGGCCAGCCTGGGTTGCAAAGTAGGATCCTGTCTCATGTGGAACAAAAAAATAAATAAAATAGGCATTAAGTTCCCCAGTCTACATCTACCAAGAAGACCCAGATGTTGATTAAACCACACCAGAGAGATTCCCTGAGTTATGTTGTAGGCCTGAATCCTTTTGTATCATGTTCCAGTCTGTGGTATCCTGGTCCTTCTAGCAGCTGCTTACCCAACAAAGAGCCATTATAATCACATTGTCTCTGTGTCTGGGGATGTTTGTTGTTTTTTTGTTTGTATTGTGTTTTATTTTTTGTTTATAATCACTGTGGAAAAATACCTAAGGAAAAGCATTCAACTTAAAGGGGCAAAGATTTAATTTGGCTCATGGTTTCACAAGTTTCAGTTTATGACTATCTGACTCTGTTGGTTTTAGGCTCATGATAATGCAGAAGCACTATGACAGAAGGACATGGTTCACCTGATGGCAGCCAGAAAGCAACAAGAAAAGACAAGATGTGACTGGGGGCATGACAAACCCTCCAAAGGCAGCCCCCTGTGGCCTACCTCCAACTAGGCCCTACCTAATAGTCCATTCAGTTATGAATCCAAGAACAGACTAACCCATTAATGAAATAGATAACCTCATGAGCCAGTCATAGATCAATAGAACTGCAGGCTATTTTAAAAAGAAACTCTTTGCCAAACCATACCACCAGGTGTTTGAAATTCTGTTTCCTAAGAGTTCATTTCCTAGAACAATAATTTTGGGAGGCAACTTGGAAGTTACAAAGACCATGAATTTTCAAATCAGATAGATTTAGAGTTGAAAATTAACCATGAAATGTTAGGCTTAAGTATACTAACCTCTCCTCAAATTCCTTACTAGGGAATTAATACAACCTACTTCAGTGGGTTATTGCATAGGTCAGTAAGAAAGGGCTGACCATGTAGCTGAATGGTAGCATACTTGCCTAGCATGCATGAGGTCTTGGGTGTGTGTATTGCCCTTACACACACACACACACACACACACACACACACACACACACACACACACACACACACACGAATGATATATATGAGTGTAGTACCCATCAAGCATAAAATTTCAGATGTCCCTCTCCTTTTTCTTCTACCAACTTTGCTGCTTCTCTCTCCTCTCTCTCTCTCTCTCTCTCTCTCTCTCTCTCTCTCTCTCTCTCTCTCTTTCTATGTGTGTGTGTGTACTTTGTGTATATGTGTGTCAGCAAATATATTGACTGATTGACTGAATCTTTGATATACAACTAGCATCTAGTTCCTGAACGTTTACATCTTCTCATCTTCTTTGAATAAACAGGTTGATTCTGAAATTGGGACTACAGGTGCATAACACTGCTCCCAAGTCTGTGTCTTCCCCTTTCTGTCTCATACTTACTCTCCCACAGAGTTAGAAAAATTCAAGGAGAAAGATGAAAAGAAGAATTACTCCCCCGTTATCACTATAATGTCTAAGCTGCCTCTGAGAGTCCTAGATGACCCTTCAATCAACATCATAGTCCACCTTTTCCTTGTTCGGTGCATACATGCAAATTCACTTAGACTGGGAGTTCTGCGGACTTTATTCTCTCTGGAATCAAGCCAGTTTGCATAACAATTATAGCTATGAGAACACATTTGACTTTGCATCATGCACTATTTGCAGATCTTTTCGATGGAGAATCACTCTGGCAGTTGATGGAAAGGAGGTAGGAGAGTGGGTCATTTGCCACGGCTTTTTCATGATAAGCAGCAGGCATCTATGATTGTTTCCAAAGATAGTGAGTAGGTTCAAAGTCTTAGATTATTGGACTTTAATTAGGAGTCTATTTCACATACATTTTAAATGTTAATCACTGTTCAGTGAACCAGTTGTCTCAGATAGGTCACCCACAACCTACTCCCTCCAGAAGTATCTTCTTGAGATGTAAAGCACTGTGAAGTAGTGGCACAAGAGCCTGTTCATCTGAAGAAAATGACAAAGGACACAAAGAGTTCAGAGTGGTTACTCAGATTTTGCAGATTTGCAACTCTTAGCTGTGTCTTCAGATACTCCTGTCTACAACATACATTGCCTGTAATGAGGAAAGGTACCTTGTAACACCTACAAGTTACAATGAATTTTTAAGACTATTTAGAAACCTTTGAATATAGTCTGAGACACAAAGACAACACTGAAAATATTTTTCTTTTTAGCATAAAATTAATCAAAACTGGATCTGAGCAGGGCAGGTCACTAGGGTATTAGAGCAAAAGCCCCAGTACCAGTAGTTCCAACAGGCTAAGCTTAGCCACCCATTTCAATGCTCCAGTTAAAGAGATGAGTGCCAGTAGGAAGTAGAGAAAGAAAATTTAACCCATGAATGAAAAGAATAGATAAAGGGAGCCAGTGACACCAAGTTTGCTTTGGAGCACTGACCCCCAAGCCTTAGTCTAAGTAAAGGAAGAATTAGAAGTAAGAGGAATAAATAATTAATCAGAAATGGTCAGAATGTGGTCTAGAAGGGCATAAAGGGAAAACCCTGGTAAGTGGGTAAAACTGTCTCTGTATATGCTGAACTGGGCCATCCCTGTCACAGCATTCATCTGGGAAGAAGCCCTGCTGTCTCAAGATCTTTCATTTCTGCATAAGACAATGTTTCCTCATTTCCTGGCTTTTCTACTGATGAGGAAGGACAAACACTCCCCACCCCCCAAACACACACAAGGTACTTGAAGACAGAAATTATTTCCTCAAAGTGTTTTAATCATGCTCTTGAAACCACTTCCTTCAGTGGCCTAATCACATAAATCATAGCAAAAGGTTAAAGATGAAGTTCAGTTGTACCAAATTGCCTGTGAAAGTTTCTAGCAATGGGTTCCTTTGTATTAAAAGGTGAAGTCTCTCTGATACCCCCTAGTACTAATAAGTGGTCTCTGGGTTGTAACTTTTCCTTCCATCCAGAAAATGTACACAAATAGTCAAATACTCAGTGTGAAGAGAAACATGCTTAATTTTCATCAACATCTCACTCAGACCTGGAGTGGACACAACAGCCATGAAATGTCATTTAATACCACAAATGCAAGGCAATGGCATCAAGATTCTGTAAGAGGAAAATAATGGTAGTCTTCTTCCTTGAACATTACATATCATCCATGGGAATTTTCTTTATTACTCATGATTCCCAGGTAACATTATAAATAAAAAATAGTCAAAATACAATTTATTTAATAAATATAGCACATGGCACCACATTACCATGGTTCTTAAGCCCTTCCGAAAGTCTAGAACAGGAATTCCTGGCCCTGAGAAGCAGGAGCCAAAGGGCCCTTTTCCTCTTTGGTAAATCAGCTGAGACAAGTTACCTCATTTTTGTGCATCTCACTTGATCTTTTAAAAAGTGTTATGCCTAAAATTACCCTTTTATCTCTGCTTCTTAAACATTTTGCCTTGGTTAGCAGCACACACCTGTAATTCCAGTGCTCAGGAAGCTGGGGCAGAAGGATAGCTACACGTTCTAAGCTACTAAGGATTACTTAGCAAGATAATGTATAAAATAAACCCTCAAAGAAAAGCATTCACTCTCTAACTATAAGTGACAAGTGTGTCACAAATATCTTCTCGCTTCATCATAGTTAGGATTTTGTTCATTAGTTAGTTAGTTAGTTAGTTAGTTAGATAAGTCTTAGGTCACTGCCACTAAACACCACCACTGTAGTAAGAATAGTAAAAACCCAGAGACAGATATTGGGGTTCAAGCTGAAGATCAGAAATGCAAAGCATTGAAGCCACCAGAGAGCTCTACTAAGGCTGGGGGCAATCCTGACCTCAATATGGCTGGAGACTAATTTCCTTCCTGTCCTCAATGTGACTGGAGACTAATTGCCAGAATATGAGACCCTGGTCCTATCTTACATATCTCTCTAGTGCTGGGATTAAAAGTATAAGCTCTGTTTCTCTATTAGATTGATTCACTCTCATGTAACTCTGGGTGACCTTGAACTCACAGAGAGCCCTCTGCCTGTCTCTTGAGTACTGGGATTAAAGGTATGTGCCACCACCACCCAGGTTCTATGGCAATGGCTAGCTTTGCATTCTGATCCCCATGCAAGCTTTATTAAATCATAAACAATATATCACCACACCTGACCAAAAAGGAAATTGGAAAGGAAAGGGTTTATTTGGCTTACACTTCCATGTTGTTGTTTATCACTGAAGGAAGTCAGGACAGGAACTCAAGCAGGCAGGAACCTGGAGGCAGGAGTTGATGCAGAGGCCATTGAGAGATTTCTACTGGCTTGCTCTCCATGAACTGCTTAGCCTGCTTTGTTATAGAATCCATGACACCATCGGAGGGACACCACCCACAATAGGCTTGACCCACCCCTACTGATCACTAATTAATAAAATGCCTTACAGCTGGATCTTGTGGAGGCATTTTCTCAACTGGGGCTCCTTCCTCTCTGATGACTCTAGCTTGTGTCAAGTTGACATAAAACCAGCCAATGCACACTTAATCCCTGCAGCAATACTATGAGGTAGATACTGTTAATTTGCCTATCTTTAGAGATGAAGCAACTGTTTTAAAGAAGTTAAAGTGGGACAGAAGTAGGAAAGGAAAGGGGCTAAATTTTAACCAACCTAACTAATTCTGAACTTACTTCTACCCTCTGCTAAGTGTTTCTGTCCTCCAAGAAACAAATACTCAATTTGAAATTATCTATTTATAGTACAAAGCATGCACGTTTGTACACACACACACACACACACACACACACACACACACACACACACACACACACAAAAGCACACCAGGTACACATCTCAGAGCCCCTCCATTCTTTCAGTAGCATGTGTCCATTTGCAGACAATGCCTAACCTTGATTGTCTAACCCAAGTAGCTAGGTAGAAGGAAACTGGAAACCGAAAAGGCAGACAGGAAAGCCCCATGTATGCTAGCTACATCAGAGTGCTCCAGGAAGGTAAGGCTTCACAGGAAGGAGCACCTTTCCTATTAGATAGCACTCACCAACATATCTGAGGCTAAGTAGCCTGAGCTGCTGTTTGTGGCTTATAAAGTGGCTGGGCTGAAAGTAAGGGAGACATGGATGAAAGGGACATTATCACATCATGAGATACCTTTGTATGCTGATACTCTAATTTCCTTAACAACTGACAAGATATGAATCTTTATACTACTTTACAAAAAGAAACAGACTCAAAGTGTGGGGTTCAGATTTAGAGATGTCTCTTTATATTGGATTCCAAATCCTAATACTCCTGTCCTCCCCTCCGATATCACTGTTCTAGAAGGAATCTGCAAGATTAGCGCAATCTCTTTTTTTTTTTTATTGACTTTTGGTTAGCATTTAAAGAAAGGCACTTAATTATGGCATTTCCATACACATATATCATTACAGTTCGCTCTTGTTCACCCCAAACAGCTCTTCCCATCTGTAAATGGAGTTCTTAATTGGTCTAAGCAATAAAAATCTGGAGTCGGATATAAAGGGAAAATGCTGAGATCAGAAAGAAGGAGCAAACCACTGCCATAGTGTCTCAGCAGACAAAAGAGTGTGTTCCTGTTTCTCCCTGCTTATATCCTGATTCTGCCCAGCTACCTCACTTCCTGTCTGTCTGTATAAACCTCCAGACCTCTATGGTTAGCTAGTGGCAAGCTCCATTCTCTGACCTTCAGACAGGCTTTATTTGTACAAGGAAGGTATCACCACACCCATCTCCTCTCTCTTCTCATGATGGCCCCTTTTCTCCTTGAAAGTAATTCAATTCATTTTACTTTAGGTTTAAGTGACTCATTCAAGATCATTTAATCCATAAAAGAAATGTGGTAGAACCCAGGTTTCTGGACTCTCATCCAGGCACGTAATACATTTTTTCTTCCCCCAAATAAATGTAGTCACTCCTTCCCAAGGCTAAGACTCAATCACAGCTTCTGTGACTAACAGTTTGCCCTTTTGAGTTTTCTTATGTTCTTATGTTTTTTATCAGCTGTGGTTTCTCTTTTCAGGGGCGACACAATCCACATCTCAGTTCCAAACAGTCAACTAAAAGAGGAAACATAGGTGCTGTTTAACCAACACCAAGTCATGCTCTACAAATGCTTTCTATTCTTCTGAAATTCCTGCATTGCAAATTTTGAGTGCTCCACTTTACATGAAGGAGGGCATGGTTTCCAATGCAGCCCTTTGAGACCTTGTTTGTAGGTTTTGGTGGAGAAGTGCAGCTGTTGTTGTGCCCTGAACCAAAGAATGATCTTCATCTATGAGGGGAAATCCTCCTCTTTAGTGGAGAGTGCAGCTTCAGGAAGGATGCACATGGAGACGAGCAGCAAGGGAAGGAGACACCCAGCCAGCCATCCAGACCCTCTGAATGAACCAATGGGAATACAGATGTCTCAGGCAGATCCAGATCACCGCTGAGTCCCCCACATCCACCAAGGCAGCTTTTGGAGCAGATGTGTTGTCTATATATTTCCTCTTATGCAAAAGCTACTCATCTCAGGGATGTAAGTTAGTACACTCAAATACTCAAATGAAAGCTGTTTGTATTTGATAAGAAAGACTGTTGAAAAAAAGAAGGATGTAACATGTTCATGCATTTGGTTTCTTAAACCATATGTAACTACTAAACTGCTGTGTGACATCAGGGCAATTGCCATTCTGTGACTACCTGAGCTTCAGTATCAAAATAAAATCTAATATTTCCTCATTTCATCTCTGTTGAAAAATGAGAACTCTGTTTACCAAAACTTACAGATAGTGATAGACGCCTCATACTTTGCTGATTTTACACAATGATTTCTTACGTTCTCTGTGGCTTTGAGCAATGAGCTTGCTCATCTGTGTTACATTTCAGATAGTACCTAAATTCCAGCTAATTTATCACATTTTTATTACAAGTCAGGACATGGAGTTAAGACTCCATAAATCAACTCATCTATCCATCTTAAATTAGTTGTATAAATTCAAAATGGAAGAAACATCATGGAGCTTTATTTTCCATCTGGTCTTGCTGACAGAGATCCCTCCCTCTTTGATACTTTATTACCCCACTCACCATCCCCTTCGGTGAACAAGATGGCCCACCAGACTCCCTGACCAGAATCTTGGCTTGTTTTCTTAAGGTATGTTTCGTTGTCCACATGAGAGTCCCCCCAAGCTCCTACCTGAACAGGCAGTGAATACTCATCAAGCACCTATGGACCACATGTTTAGGCATTACAGATGGTCTGAAGATGCACAGGGGACAGACCTCTGACCTGGAGAGCCTTTAGAGTTACCAGCCAGTCCTACTAGATTAAACTGCCTCCAAGCTGATCCTTAGTACTTCTACAAAGAAATGAACCTAACAACATTGTTCTAAAAAAAAGAATTCCTATTTAACACAGAGATTTGCTGTGCATTTCCTGAATGGATATCAATGCATTAAAAGCTGCATAACTTTTGGAGAAGCATATTTGTTTCTTTCACAACAACAAAAATAGTTTGGTGGTTATTTTTCTCTTTCCCAACAGCAGGAATTAATTTTTTATGACATAAGTTCTTAATTTGTTTTAGGATTTTTTTTAAAAAAGGAACTTGCAAATAAGCAGTTTATTTATTGTGAGCTTTTGTTAAATGACATCAGAAACAACCAGCCACAATTCCTTTTCTCATGATTTCTCTCTTTATAATATCCTTTTAAAACATTCATTAAAATATGTGTTTGGTCCTTAAACTATCAATCTCATGTGATCATTTCCAAAGAAGTTGTAAAAACTACAAAACTATTATCATAATCAATAGGATATCAAGAAACAAAAATGAGATCTAATTACACTTTACCGTACTCATATGTCCCCTTAATGACATTCATACATTTCCAGTTACATAATTAAATGCCAAAGGTGTTATCAAAGATACATTTTAAGGTCTAATTAACTGATAATAATTATGGTTGGATGCTAAGTCTACGCGATAATTAGAAAGACATTAGCAGAGAAAGGCTGCTAAAAATCGGAGAATTACAAAGATACTTCCCACCTGTTGCAGTAGAGATGAAGTTCTATTTCCAAAGCAATAGCTTCAGGTTTTCAGGGCAGATGGGAAATAAATGAGGCTTAATGTGCATTTGACATAAAATAAAAAATTGCAACAGAGACTTTATTTATTTATTTATTTATTTATTTATTTATTTATTCATGTATGCATTGCTGTGCTGGAAATTAAGCCTGGTGTATCACCACCAAGCTGTGTGCTCTACCACCAAGCTTCACTGCTAGCATTTTTAAATTTAAGCCAGGGTCCCTGTATGTTGGCCAGATTGGCTTTGAATTCACTCTGTAGCCCAGGCCTGGGCAAAATATAGAGCTGGCCCTTATAGAGCAGGTGTGGAAGAGCCAAACCTGAGGTGGGAGAGCAGGAGAACTGGCCCCACCCCTTGAACCATACCAGTGACCCTTTGTAATGAACCCTTGCAAGTAATGACATATGGACAAAGGAATTTACTGGGTGGCTCGCTGTGTCACACTGCAGCTTCCATGATGAAATTTTTAATTTCTTCCTTTTTTTCCTTTTCCATTTCTTCTCTTAAATTTTGTTTTATCTGGGGGGTGGGGGCTGCAGGGGTGGATGGTAGATGCAAAAGGATGGGCAAAATGAATGGGATCGATATACATGATGTAAAAAACACATAGAATAGATAAAAACGAAAGAGAAAAATAAAAATTAAACCTTTTATATTCTAAAATCCCATGTACCTTTACAAACCACACAGAAAGTTAGAGGAACAGCCTTCACTCGCTTGTAGAAATCGCACCACCTGATGGGTGTCATTCTGCATAGACACTTCTTTATGTCATAGGCATTGTCCGTTAACTACCTTGCTGCTATGTGCCTTCTCCTATCCTAGGCATGATGGGACGATGAATCAGAAGATGAAACCCTATCCATAAAGAACTCAGAGCCCACTTGGGAGGAAACACAATAGATCTCACAGGAGTGAGCTTCATGTGCACATAAGAGTGGAAGTTGAGGACACGGATTTGACCCCAATGCCAGCCACTAGTAGGTTGGACTTCCTTTGCACTCCAGAATGTTGATGCTTGATCGAATGCATACAATCAGATTACTCGGGTGACTCCAGGCAAAAAGCTTATGTCCTCAATCATAAAATTCTAAGTGAATATGTGTCCTGAAGGATCTGTGGGGATTAAATGCAACATTTCCAAGAAGGGCAGAAGCACCCTTTGGTACAATAGACAGTTGCTAGTGCTACTATGGAGCTGTGCTGACCATTGATAAAGACAACAGCAGAGAGGCAGAATGAAGATAATGCATGCCAGAGTGTCTCAGGTGTGCTTTGAAGGGTTATCTTTCCCTCCTAGACAAGAACAATTTGGTTCATCATCCTGACTCCTGCGAGAATTAGACACTGCCCTGTGTCTGAAACTATTTTCTATCTGCAAGGGAAACCTCCAGGGATTTCACAGACGTCCTGTGGCTCAGTTTAATCAAATCATTTGAGTGTGACGAGGACTTGAGAATCACGGACCTAGTTGCCATCTTCAACACCCCCAAACCCACCATTTTATCAGAACCAACACTGTACATTTCTCTGCCACACTACTACGTCTTCTGCTTCCAGAACCTTTGGTGCTCCAGGTTGAACTTCCCTGGCATCAACTGCCTGGCAAGTGAGAGATGGTTTTCATACTCTTTTTCAACCAGAGGTTAGGTCTTTCAATAAAGCTTTCTTACATACCTAGTATTTGACAACAATTTTTGTCTTATTTTACCCTTTTTATCAATATATCCTAAAAACTGGAGATAAGAGAAAAAAGAAGTGAAAAAAATTTAAAGTACATATAATCCCATCAGCTACCTTCAGCTACCTTCAGAAGTTCTCTCTCTCTCTCCTCTCTCTCTCTCTCTCTCTCTCTCTCTGTCTGTCTCTCTGTCTCTGTCTCTGTCTCTCTCTCTCTCTCTCTCTCTCTCTCTCTCTCTCTCTCTCTCTCTCTCTCTCTCTCGGGACAACACTATGGATTATCATTTTATGTTTTCCTCCCCAGCACTCTTTTCATCTTGAGAGTTGATTACTAGATATCCGAGGCTGGTGTGAGCATGGGAGCTGGATTTCAGCACTCACTATCCCCCAGAAGTTCTCACATCCAGGTCTCTAAATGGCTGTGTTCCTAAAGGAGTACAGCAGAGCCCAGGAGCCTGAGATTAAGGACGGTACAAGGAAAAGAAGCTTTCTGCCTCTTCTCTCAGGCTTCCCTGAATCCTCCTTCCTCTCTTGTCAGGTACCACTCCACACAGGATGCACTGAAGCTCCAGCCCTTTGTAGAGAGCTCACCCTGCCAGGAAGCAGGCATGGTGCCACTGCAGCAGATGGGCCAGAGAACAGGTAGTCAATGAACAGGAGTACCAGCATGGATGTTGGAACAGAACTCCTAGGTAAGAATTTATCCTTCAACATTCGAATCAAGACAGACACAGTCAGAATGCTAGCTGAGGGACAAATTCACTCTGGCCCAGGAGGAACAGCTGTCAAGTCTTGAGGAAAAATGCTTCCGCAGAGACGGAAGGATGGCAGTGAGGCCAAGGAGCTCTCTTGTGGATTCCTCTGGGTTCTACAGAATCCTTCTTCTAGCCAAAACAAGCTTGCTCAGCCCAGCCGGTGCCTAGTAAAGCAGGCTATTAGAATGCAGAGCTGTGCTCTGCAGGCTCTCCTGATACATAAAGAGTCCATAACATTTGGGCTACAGCCCCAACTCATTATTTGCTATGAAAGTTTATGCAGCCACAAAATTAAATGAGAAAAGCACATTAGGAAGGGTTTGCAACCTACTTAACTCATGTCTGACAGCAGCAGCAGACCACAACGCGGCTGTCTGCTTTGTTACTCTCCGGCCCTCTACGTCATAGCCAGTTCTTCAGAGAACGTTCTACGCAAATGTGAGCTTCTCTCACATTCTATTACTTGTCCCTCCAGCCCAACGCTGACTTATCCAGGACCCTGCTAGACTCCCCTGCTCCGGGTGCCACTATATGAAAGTCCCTGGACTCCTCTCTAGAAACTTACTGGGTGGGATCTGAAAATCCCCATTCAGACACTGGTTAGATTTGAGGGAGGTGTTTAAGATAGGGGTCCTTTTCTCTGTATAGCTCTGGATGTTCTGGAACTCTCTAACTTACAGAAATCCATCTGCCTCTGCCTCCTGAGTGCTGGAATTAAAAGCATAAACCAACACCACCCAATCAGATTAGATCTTTTAATTTTTTGCCTTTTTTTTTACTTTTTAAGTTTCATTTCACATTCCAGACTAGACCGTCTAACAAATGGTTTTCTTTTTAAAGCCACAGATCAGGGCTGAGACTGAAGCTTAATTGGCCAAGCACTTCTCCAGCATGAGGTAAGCCCTGAATCACCAGGAGGTGATATATATATATATATATATATATATATATATATTATATATATTCACACTCCAGAGATGAATACAAGAGGACCAGAAGGTCAAAGTTATATTTGGCTACAGAGAACATTTGAGGCCAACCTGGGCTACAGTGAGATCCTGTCTCAAATAAATAAATAAGTAATCATGGCACCAAAGCTGGACTCTGACACTGGCTGCTTTTCTTCATCAGAACAGAGCCTCACTTCTGTGATCACCTATGATGCTTTTGCCCTGCTAGAGCTAAGTTGAGAAACTGTAACAGAGTCTCTTTGACTCATGTACTAATCTGGCTCTTCGGATGTTTGCCAGCTCATCTATTACATCATTATCAGGATCAACTTTCATTGATGCTGTGAAAGAATCATGTGTTGATTGCAGAAGAGATCATAAAGCAATGGTTATAAAAGAGAGGAAGGGTTATGAGTAATATTTATTTCTTTCCATCAGTGTGATATATTTTCTTATGATACAGGGGAAAACTTTCCAATGAACAGGTGACAGGATAGAAGTCGGTAGACACAGGACTGACTGTCAACATGTAAATGATGACTATTTTAGTTCATGTTGTAAGAAACTGGGTAGTTTATAAACAGCACACAGGTAAGCCTCACTGTTTTAGATGCTGGAGAGTCTAAAGTCCAGTCAACAGGACTTTCATTATTTGATGAGGGTCCAAGTTCTGTTTCCAAGATGGGGATTTGGCTCTGCATTGTCTGGAGAGGAAAGATGTTGTACCCTCAAGAGGAAGAGGGCAAAGGGGCACACAAGCCCTTTCATAAAGACTCTTGTCCATGTTTTAGTTAGCTTTAGTTGACAAGTTGACAAGAGCCTAGAATCATTGAGAAGAAAGCCGCCTTTGAGGAGTTCTCTAGATCAGAGTGGCCGCTGGACATGTCTGTAGAGGGTTATCTTGACTATTGATTGATTCAGAAGGGGCTAGCCCACTGAGGATGACACTATCACTAGACATGTATCCCTGGCTATGAGAAAGCTAATCATGAGCCTGAGAGCAAGTTAGCAAGCAGCTCCATGGCTGTACTACCTTGGCTGTGAGTTTCCTGTTTAGAGGTAATGTGTCCTGGAATAGCTAGCAGTCTTGCCTTGAGTTCCTGCTCCCACTTCCATCAATGATGGAATGTGACTTGAATGTGTAAGCCAAATAAATCTTTCATCCCTTAAATTGGTTTTGGTCATGGTATTTGTCACAGCAAGAAAAAGGAAACCAGAACACTCCCATTTTCCAGGGAGAAGCCTTACTGACCTCATTGTTTCCTAAAAGATCCACTCTAAATGCTGTTAAATTGTCTCTTTGGTTTTGATGCTTGAAGTTTAGAGGGAACAGAGTCAGCCTTTATTTAGCAGTGCTAAAATGAAACCAAGTTTTCCATTTTCTTCTCCAAAACAGAAATAAACTACCTATCATAACGAGAATGTTAGGCCAACTCACCCAAGTACTAGTCACCAGACATGGGGAACATTCATGATGAGACAGACTTGTAAGAGAAAGGGAACAGAGAGCCTGAGGAGTCTGAGAATAGTTGGGCCCAATGTGAGGGAAGAAGGAAAATTGGGTAAAAGCATTGGCTCATGCAATTTGTTCTGAGAAAACCTTGGCAGGGCAGACAAGGAGTTCTTGAGCCAAAACCATCAGGCAGTGGAGTCCTGTGTCTCTCAGGAACAGGCTTTGGGAAGCCTACCCTGGGCAATGCAGACATGGGCCTGCAGCTGGACCTCCTGAAATTATACTACCTGCAGTCAGAGATTACAGATAAAGATTTATGTTAGTTCAAAGAAAAACTATAAAGGACTTTGCACATAAAAGTATGTGATCAAACTCTTCAACTTAGGAAGAAAATAAGATTCTAAGGAGACTTACTATTTGGAAGCAAAACAGACCCTACAGAATGTTTTATAATAGAAAAAAAAATGTGTGTGTGTGTGTGTGTGTGTGTGTGTGTGTGTGTGTGTGTGTGCGCGCGCGCACGTGCGTGCACGCACACACGCACGCATGCATGCGGGCTGGGGATGTCTGTTATGCGCTGTATATATTTACTTGGTTATGTGTGTTCATTTGGAGACCTTATTTGGGGTCAATATGAGGTGTATTGTTCTATTCTACTTTAAATGTTGAGACAGTGTCTCTCACTGAACCTTGAGTCTGCCATTTGGGCTGGATTGGCTGGCAAATGAAATCCTAGGTTCTGCTTGTCTCTCCACAGGCATGCACCAACACAGTTAGCTTTTAAGTGGGTGCTAATGACCCAAACACCAGTCCTCATGCTTGCCCAGAAAGTACTTGATCCACAGAGCCAACTCTCCATTCCTGGAAATGGTATTTTAATAATTCACCCTATAGAAAGTTGCCCAATGCCCATTAGAGACCATTTTATATTCTAAGCATAGTTGGCTTTAGAGTTTAGATACTCTGACAATGGTCAAATACATGAGGCAGAAAGAAAGTTTTAGACTGAAAATGAGCCTCAAATATTGGGATCACTATTTGGAACTAGGTCTTGATTCATCAGTGTTAAGATTTCAGGCAGAACACAAATGAAAGCTCCATCCTCTATTTCTGAGAGACATAACTTCAGGCTAAGGCTGAATGAAAGTTATCTAGTTGAAATCTCTCAGCTTATCAAATCAAATAACTGAAGCATGGGAATAATGAAGTAACACTCATTGGACAACTACTTGCTAAGGGAGAATTACCAACATGGTTCCACCAAGGTGGTCTTGTGTAGAAGCAGAAAGACTGGTTAGAAGGTTACTGTCATAAGCAAGAAACAAAATATCTGTTCCCAGATAAGTGAAGAGAGTATAGGCATCATAAAGTTAGACAGAGGTATTTCCACAAGAGTACTAATCCTTCACCAAGAAGAACAGCCAAGGCAGGTGAGGATGGAGGCTAAACAAAACTGGGTCTGCATAGGTTGACATACTGTATAGCCAACTGGTGAGGGGGCAAAGATTCGGTATGTGTCTCATTCATCGAGACAAGGCTGGTGTCACCTAAGCCAGCACAACAAAAGGGAGAGAAGTCCAAAAACAAAACAAAACAAAACAAAACAAAACAAAACAAAACACATGATGGGGTTGGAGATGTGGTTGAATTGGTAAGATACTTATTTAGCTCAACAAAGCACTGAGTTTGATCCTAAGTACTGCATAACCAGGTGTGGTGGCTAATGTCTGAAATCTCAACACCTGATGGACAGAGACAAGATACTCAGAAGTTCTACTTCATCTTCAGCTCTGTACAGAATGTGAAGCCAATTTGCTACAGATTCTGACTGACAGACAGACAGAGACAGTCAGACAGACAGTAAGAAAGATGGATGGACACACACAGGCAGAGACACAGAGATGCACAGAGAGAGAGACACAGAGAGATGCAGAGACAGGCAGACAGAGACCCAGAAGACCAAATGGGAGGAGTGGTCTGAAAGCAATAACCCACCATCAACACTAAATGTCCCCAATAGATTAAATGTGACAAATAATATAGAGAGATCATAGAGAATCATCCAAGGCCAGGCCAGAAGAACAAATGTGACATTGCACATTGGGAGGACATAAACCTCAAGGAAGGGGCATCAAGAGAAGGGAGTAGGGAAACTGTGTTCTAGTTAGTGAGATGTGATAGACCTGACCAAGTGTGGCTTTTTGGGGCTGGCTTTGCTATTGCCAGGTACTTGAATTTTTGAGTTTCATTCTCTCATTTCTGAACTCATTTTTAGCCTTGAAACTTGTCTGCCTAGTCTTGTCTGTATCCTGTAGAATTCAATGGTGTTGAGGACTAAACAGGGTTTGGGGAGTGAGCCTCAACATAAGCATTTGTAATAACTTGCTGTATTACAGATGTGTTCTTTTTCTCCTCTATTCCCTCTCTCCTCTCCACTCTCCCCCTCTAAATATATGCACATATTGTAGAAAGTCATTTGAGTCCTCTAGCTTTGAATCTGTATTGAATGTGGAAATGGTAGCTTCAAAAATGCTCTTGTTAAAAGAAAATAAAAAATAAAAATAAATAAATAAAATGCTCTTGCTTTGCTCTGTAGTAAATCTGAACTGTAAAGATGCAAAACAGAAACCATTATACTACAAATAAAACCTACATCTGTCTCTGTCTAAAATGCCACAGCTTATTATTGTTGTTATAAGAAAAGGGAAAGGCAACCCTATAGGTATAAACTTTCACAAAAGAAAACCATTGCATTGGCAACTCATTATTTCGGGTTGTTATTCTGTTAGACGATGGCTTCTAGGTGGAAGGCACACACCTATAATGATCACATTAAGGCAGAACCTTATTAATAATAGATGAGATCTGATTATATCCATTCCTGATCTACTTTAATAATGTGGCACTTTTACAACAAAAATAACAATTTAAACCTTTTTGCTTTTTGTTACAGAAGTTATTCTTGGCACACCTTAGTACCAAACTGGAGTATACACGCTGCCTTTGAATTTAAGCGCTGTCTCCCACTTGAAGCCTTCCCGGTGCCTTTAAGCATTTGGACCTGGCATTTCAAAGAAAATATAATAACTTTAGACTGAATTTGGCCTTTGAGAGATTTGGATAGCTTTTCATTGCTAGGCACAGTCATTTTGGTGTTTTCAGTAGGATACATCCACTTCTGTGATCTCACCAAACCCAAACACTGTGTTCCCTACCAGGCAACTAGTCCGATATAGTTAGTCTGCAAGAATTGGACAGATATCCTAGAAAGAGGCTCTGATTTTTCACTACAAGGTACTTTGTTGTTGATTTCCCTTGCTCACCTTTTTCTTTAACTCTTCCCCTCTCATTTGAGTACCACGGGATGAGATGAGTAATATCCCTTCCCCAAAAACTTCCACTAATCACCTATGGGAAATGGACCATGCAAATTATACTTTATTACATTATTTTATGTGTGTTTGCATGTGTGTGCACATGTGTGTGCAATCCAGAGGTCAACAGCTGGTGTCTCCCTCAGTTATTCTCTGCCATTGTTTCTTGACAGAGGGTCTCTCATTGACCCCAGAACTCATCAATGAGCTTCAGAGGTCCACCTGTCTCTAATGCCTCCACACTGAGAGTTTACAGACACATGCTGCTGCACCCAGCTTCTTTGGGTGCTGGGATTCAAACTCGGGTCCTCATGCTTGCACAGTCACCACTTTACCAACTGAGTCATCTCCACAGCCTCAATTATTTTATTTTTGAGGCAACATCTTAATTATTTGTCCTTGCTGAACTCTAATCCCCAAATTGAAGTGAGCTTTCTGCTTCAGCCTCCTGAGTGATGGGGCTACAGGAGCCAGCCTCATTCCACACTCCCAGACATGCCTTGTTCAATTGTTTTCTTAAGGATCCTGGCATGGAAATTGGAAGACTATGTTGGATATCTGGACCTGTCCAATAGACTTAAAAGTATCATCATAAAGGAAGAAGGTGAAGTGATGGGAGAAGACACTGGAGCAAGGCATTCTGCACATGCAAGAAGGAACCACAGCCGAGCATTGGTCAGCCATTGGAAGCTGCACACATCAGAGAAACAAATTTTCTCCCTCAAGTCCTCCATACATGAGCCAGCATTCCTACATTTTTACATTAGTGACAAAAAATTAATTTAAGTTTTCTGGCCTCTGGAAGTGTACAGGAAAGAACTTACATTGTTTTAGCAGGGGAGCACAGCTAATTTTATACCCTTAACCAAAGGCCTCTCCTCCTCTATTCAGGAGGGATGCACATGAAGCAGTAAGAGAAGCAAAGGACACCCACCTAGTCAGCCAGATCAGTCACTTCAAGCCTGGCGCTCAGTGGGGTAACAGATGTCGAAGCTAGATTGGCCTCACATCCGAATTTATGTTGTTTTAAACCAGCAAGTCATTTATTATCATTCATTACAGCAACAACTAGAAACCAATGCACTTTATATGTTCTTTGCTTTCAAAGTGTATCTACCTTAACTCTTCTTTGTTTGGAAAGAAACATTATATGGGGCAAAGGAAAAGAAGAAACGTCAATGGTCATTTTCATCTATGTGAGTTTGAACACAAAAGGTTGGAAACAATGGAAATCAAAATTTTCTTATGAAGATAATACTTGTGTACTTTTAAAAGGTTAAAAGGCGTAGACAGAACAAACAGCAATTGTTGACATCCTACTTTTTTTCCCTTTCAGTCTTCTTTCTATGTGGATTTTTATTTGTTCTAAAATTTGCTGCTGAGATATTGGAAATCATGGTGGACAATTACGTTTTGCCCATTTTGTAGATAAGGAATGTGATGACAGAAATAGAAGCAATTTTGTTCAGACACACTGCTCATGGGGAAAGCTTGCTCCCACGTGGGTGTATCTCAGAGCAAACTTCTTTTGGCTGCCTCCCACTGTGAAGCTGGGGAGTGACAAAAGTGGTGTCTAGACCCACAAGTTAGGATAGAAGCTTATGGCTCAGCTTATGCTAGATGCAACCCCACAGAAGCAGATACTATGGAAAAAACAGCTAAGGAGGAGGACCCTTCTTCCTTTTTCCTAAAGTGACTCTACCCTAACAGGCCAGGGGGCCTGGAGTGCATTAGATTGATGTTATTGAGATGCATAAATTAAAGTCTCCTTTCATACCAGCAGCAAAACTACTTTATTGCTAGAGCCAAAGGGAAGGAGTATGTTTTTCTGAATCATCATGGAATCCTCAGATAACAGCTTTTAATGCATGCTGTTTATTTACTGTTACTCACTTCTATTCCATTTTGTTCTATTTGCATGTACTTGCTTTGTCTTTATTTTAATTTTATTTTTGTGTGCTTATGTATATGCATGTGTATGGTGTATGTGGAGGCCAGAGGTTGATACTAGGATGTCTTTTCTCAACCAGTTCTCCACCATACTTTTGAGACAAGGACTTCAGTGAGCCAGAAAATCACTATTTCAGCTAGATTAGCTATCCAGCAAGCTCCCAGGATCTGCCTGTCTCCTTCCCCTCAGTGCTAGCACTGAGCCTGGCTTTTGTGTGGATCTGAGGATCTGAACTTATGTCTTTGTGTTTGCAAAGCAAGCACTTAAGCCACTTAACCAGCTCTCCACCCTGTTCTTTTCGAAGAAAATTTCAAGGGGAGAAAGGAAGGTTTTAAGGCCTTTATAAAAAGTTAGAAAGCTTGATTACCAGGCCCTCACATTTTGCATATTGGTTTCATTCATAGGCTTCTTTTTTATTATTATTCATTAAAGTTTTCTATTTGCGTCGGACAATTGGGAATTGCTTGCATTTAACAGTTTAATGCCTGAGCACTCAGTGATACTGAGAAATTAACGTGAATGAAAATAAATTGAGTATTATGCCCAGTAGGAAAGCACTCCAGGCCATAACCCTCATCTAATTCACTGCCTAAGCCAGAGAGCAGAACTTCTAATGTGGTATAATTTCCTCTTCATAAGGTGCAAAACACAGCCTCCGTTAATGGTCAATTTGAAGGATGTTTCATAAAGAGAAAGAGCATCTGTATCTAGGAAGGTACTTGGGAGCTAGTGTCCTCTATAGGGATTCTGGCTTGGACATTCATCCTGAAGGCAATTTGGAGAGAGAGACAATAGGCAATAAAGCTAAATCATTCCAGACATCAGAGGGCTCTCTTCTGTGTCCAGGCAGTGGAGCTGGGCTGTGGCCAAGGCCTTTCTCTCTGCTCAGAATACACACACACACACACACACACACACACACACACACACACACCTTCAAGGTCATTCTTCCTAGTAGAGCAGAAAAGCAAGATGGGCTAGGCTGACAGCTCTAGGATAATCTAACTACATGTCCACAATACTTAAGGGGATTTGCCTGTTTTATGTTAGGGCCCATACACCAGAGTGAAAACACATACCCTCCCCACAAAAAAAAATGGATGAAAAATCATTGTCACTGAAAATTTATTTATTATAGACATCCTTTGCAATTATTCTCATCTTCTTCAATAGAAACCTATTGTTTTATAGTTACAAGAACACTTTATGAAATATAGATGGATCCAAAACACCTGTACACACAAAATAAAATAAATCTTAAAATAGTAACTATTTTTAAAGGTTCTGATCAACTGGTCAATCATGCATATATTTCACTATGATTTACCAAGCACCCAGTAGGCTCCAAACTCTGTTAGGACTACAAAGATAAATAAGGCTCTGTCCAGGGGCTAGAGAAACGGCTCAATCTGGAAGAGCACTGGCTGCTCTACAGAGGACTCAAGTCCAGTTCCCAGCACCCACATAGTTGCTCACAGCCTCCTATAACTCCAGTTCCAGGAGATCTGACACACTCTCTTCTATATATATATCAAAATACTCAAATACTTTGTTCTTATCTAAAATGAAAATTAGGTCAAAATATAAATACATATTAATTTCTTCCAAGTGTTTTGCATGTTTTACTGTGCGCTAAATAGTATTCCTCGAAGTTTCATTTTTTTCTTGATCTTTGCAGTGTCAATTGGATGACCTATTAGATGACAACATACAAATTGTAGCTGTTTCAGTGATCTTAAAAGGAAAAGAAAATTATATTCTTTGGGATGTAATTGTCTTTGTTTCACTTCTAAAATGCTAGTCACGGACCAAATGGTGTGAGTGGTTGTATGCCTGGCTTGAGTGGCATATGCTGAGTACACAGGGTCAGTGAGGACAGCCATCATATTAGAGATCAACCACACTGAACAGAGATCTGGAAGAGAAGTTCCATGTAAGAAAGGAGAGGCAAAGGCACATAACCAGCACTCTAGGAATCTAGCTCACACAACTCCCTTCAGTAGGAAATAGGATGGTTCTTTCCTTTGCTGTCCACAGTCCAGATTTATAACCTCCAGGGTCTCTGATCTTTCTGTTAAAAATTGTAGTTACCCAACAATACTTTTCAAACACTCCCACTCCTGCTAACATTTTGGCCTCAATTTAAGGAAGCACTGCTCTTTAATGCAGAACCCAGCTCTCGCTCATCTTCACATTTTTTTTCTCCCCATGAACACAGCTCATAAGACAATTCTTTATCAACAAAGATGAAAAACCACAGATCAGTAAATCCAATGACATCCCTAGAAGTGGCCAAGCTAAATGGAAGCTCTGAAATCTCATCTCCAGTCATCTCCTCCTAATGAGAGCATAGGAGTAGCCAATGTGATAAACACTAGGAAACATTAGCCTCAAGAAGCTTTGCTCTTGGAAGTACACAGCATGTAAACAAGGCCCACTCATCTGGGATGACATTGATTTCTTCTTGTTTGAAGTATCAGGATGACTTTGAGAGCTGTCTTATGCCATTATTTTGCAGAAGGTTAGTTGCTTCACATTGAGAACATTTTCCTGAGTGACCAATTAGACAATGTGTCACTTTAATGTGAATCAATTATTTCTAGAGATGGTTCTCTATATACAGAAAGTAATCTGTAAGATCAGAGAAATTCAGCTTTCACTCAGGAACCTCTTTTCCCTAATACCTAAGACCTGCTAGAACTAGAGGATAAATAGATCCCATTTTTTTAACCCAGTCAATCTACCATGGCCCTGAGCAATACCCATAAATCTACCTATAATTTATTCAGGACTTTTAGGGCACTCTGTTGAACCAACTCACACAGACAGCATGCTTTGTTTTTTGGGTTTTTTTTTTAATAGTCCCATCGTTGAAAATGAGAAAATACAAGTCAAGGCCACAGTATGTTTAGAGTGACTGCGTTTAAAGGCTTGTGAACTCAAATCCCAACTTATCTTGTTGATGACAGGGCAAAACTTCAGCAGCAATTGATGGCGTATGTGCCCATGGACAATTCCCAAAGACAGGCTAATATACTTTCATCTATAACTCTCCCTGTGTCAGAGGAGCCTGGAACTTCTATGATAAAATTAGAAACAATAAAGACTCAGGTTTTCTGTATGATTGCAGCCTCTTGTTGGCTTTTCAGGCATCTGTATTCCTTAATAAAACACTGCATATGCACCTCAGGTGAGAACAAGTGCACTGTTAATTCCAAATTAATTCCAAATCCATGCTCAGTACATTTATTCCGGGCCAGCAGAGGAAAGAGGAATGATACATAGATTTCTTTTGTTTTTTGTTTGTTTGTTTATTTTCTGAGGCAGGGTTTCATTATGTAGCTCTGACTTTCCTGAAACTCACTGAATAGACCAGGCTGACCTTAATCTCACAGAAATCTTCCTGCGTCTGCCTCCTGAGTGCTGGGATTAAAGGCATGCACCACCACTGCCTGTCTTGATGCATAGAGTTCTTAAAGGGAATATTAAGAAGAAAACAGTGCAACACACAACATAACCAGAAAGTTCTTACCCAGAGCCTTGTTAGACAGGAAGAGTGGCTGCTACAGTCTGAGCATATACCCAACATCCATGTGTTAGAGCTTTGAGTCCTGTGGCAACTATGTAGAGAGATGGCACCTTTAAGAGGTAAGAAAGTTGTGAGGGTTCTGTCCTTGTGGGTAGGTTAAATTGCTCTTGCAAGACTGTGTTAGTTGTCACAGAAGTAGGCTCCTGATAAAAAGATGAGATCAGGGATGAGAATGTAACTCAGTAATAAAATGTCCATGCTTTCCATTTGTAAGGCTGTAGGTTCAATAACTAGCACCTGGGATTGAACCTAGCTAGGACACAAGACATGCTAAGCAAGTGCTATGCCAGCTATATCTCCAGACTTCTTTTTATGATTTATTTTGAGATAAAGTCTCACTAAGTTGACAGACTGTCCTAGAACTCACCTGTAGTCCAGGCAGACCTTGAATCTGTGATCCTTCCCCCAAACTCCCATGTGGTTGAGATTACAGACAGACACCACTAGGCCCATCTAGTTCCAAAATATTAACTACTGTGTGAGATTCTGTAACGTAAATAAGCAAGCTGACTAAGACAGTGGAGAAACAAGACTACTAAGAGTTTGAGATTTCAATGGCATCTTCTGACTTTCTCTGAGATGTCAAAGTCAGGATTAGACAGGCTCCTCACATTGAAAGTCAACCTATTATATGCTAAGCACTGTGTTGGCCAATATGGCTTTCATTACAACAACATACAAATGGTTCAGCCTTTAGAGGAAGGAAGCTGAGCCTGAGAATGTGACCAGTACTGAGATGTCCAATGTTAGTGATCAGGTGGGAATAGAGATGACTGTTACTTTAGAGAAGCCAATGGAACTAGGAAAAGGAACTATCCTGAGAGTACCACCACAGCAAGCAGCAAGTTCATCAAGATATTCCCCCAATGTACCCCATGGGACAATACCTGTCACCCCGAAGGTCAGCACTAAGCAGTCCCATAAACTTAAGAATTAGTCTGTCAGGATCCTGACAATGAACCTTTCACATTAAACAAGCTAAAGAAACTAATGTGCAAGGGTAGAAAATGAGGTGTTTTCTCACAATGAGAAATCGGTATCAAAGAGAGGAGGAAGGGGTGCTAAATTCCATTTAATCACTATTTTATAACCCTGTGCAAAGAATTTCAAAGATGGTTAGTTAGAATGTACTTAAAAACAAGTAATTGGAAAAAGTCGATTCACATTTGGTTAAATAATAAAAAAGACGAAATTGACTTATATAACTCAAAAGATCAGTTGTAGGGAGGCTTGAGGCAAGGCTTGATCCAGCGTCACCAAGAATGAAATTTCTGTCCTCTATTTTTCCATTGCATTGGGCCCCTCCTGCTTTTGTGACTGGAATTCAATAAGATGAGGAAGGCTTCTGCCTAATCACCAAATAAAAGACCTAAACTTTAGCCAGATTGGACCAACTTAAGCAAATATCCACTGTCCTAGTTTCATTTCTGTCACTGTGATTAAGTGACCTGTCAAATAGCAACTTAAGGAAGAAAAGGTTTTGATGGGGAAAGTACTTCTGTGTATGTTTATCTTATTATTGATTGTTGAATAAAATACTGTTTGGCCAATGAGACAGCAAGTTAGACAGGACTAGGAGTCAAAGAGGATTCTGGGAATGTAGTAGAGAAGTGGTGATCCAGGCCGGAAGTGACATAGCAAGGAGACTCATATTTAAGCGAAGGAGAAACAGGAAGGGTCCTTTTATCCCCTTGCTCCTCCAGCAGCACAATGTGATCCACCGGCAAGGAGGGAAGCCAATAAGGCATCCGATAAGATAAGTCTTATAAAATATATAGATTTATGATAATTAAGACTGAGCTAACAGATGAGGAATCCTAGTCATTGGCCAAGCAGCTTTGAACCTAATACAAGTTTCTGTATATTCATTTGGGCCTAACTCGGGTGGGCAGCTGGCATAAAGCGCACATGTGGCAGTGGGGCTCGGCGGCTCTTGGTGGAAAGATTTATCATAACAGGGTTGGTTCTGGTTCACAATTCCATATTACATTTTATTACTGCAGAGAAACCAAGGCTGCAGAAACTTAAAACAGACAATCACATCCAGAGAGAAATGAACCCACACATGTTTCTAGTGCTTACTGTCTACACTCATATGCACCACCACCCAGACACCAGAGACCCAGGGAATGGTGCCGCCCACAGTGGGCCGGTCTTCCCACATCAGTAAACATAATCCAGAGAATTCCCCCCCCCAGACATGCCCCTAGGCCAGGCTGATCTGGACGTTCCTCTTTGAGACTCTTTCCGGGAGACTCAAGGCTATGTCAGGCTGACTGTTAAAATTAGCAGGCATACCTGCCCATGAACTGATCATTATAGACAGAGGATTGGGTTAGACCTGGATCAACATCCATCCATAAACTGGTCATTGTAGCCAGGCTCTAAGTAGGCGTGGCTACAGCTTTTTTGACTCTGCATTGGTAATTTCCCACTATAGGTCATTGTGACAAAACATACATGGTTATGGAGAAAGAATTGCAAACCTCAATGCAACACTCTGTAGTATAAATAAGATGGTATGGAGGTTGGGAAATAGCTATTTGCATGTAAGTTAGAAAAACATACCATAACCAGAAGGTTGCTTTATTATTATGTAATCAGAACAAAGCACAATAAAAATGCTTGCATGGCATTAAGATAAAGAGCAAGATTCACGCAACACTCAGCATGGATTTTCTTGCTCACTCAGGTTATTAGATAACAATTTTGTGTATTCTTGTTTATTATTTTCTTTTATTATGTACATTAATTATATAAAATAATGGGTTAATTATGACATTCTCATACATATGTTTTATATTTTGCTCATATTCACACCCCATTAAGGTTAAATGAGTCTATAACAGATAACTGGCACTGTGGCACTATTCATATAGACAAATTAAAGAATCAGCCTTAGTGTCCATCAACAGATAAAGAGGTAAGAAAATATGGATCATATATGCACAGTAGAGATTTTCAGCCATATAGAAAAATGAAGTTATATAGGAAAATGGATGGCAGTAGTAATCCTCACAAGAACTGAAATAGTCCCCTTCCCCTTTCATGTCTTTAAAACATTATTTATGTATTTTTAATGTAGATTCTGCATGAATAGAAGTGTGATGGTTGTCTTCCTGAGCTTTGATGATTATATGTTGCATACTGACTCACACTCTTTCAGGTATATATCCTAGAGTGGTATAGCTGAATCATATGGTAGTTTTTATTTTAGTTTTCTGAGAATCTTCACACTGACTTCCATTGTGCCTGCTCTAATTTTTTCATGCAATATATTTTGATCATATTCTTTTCCAACCCTCAACACTTCCCAGTCCTTTCTACCACCTTATCCCCCAACTTTGTGTTCTTCCTCTCTCAAAAAAAAAAAAATCCAGGCTTTTGTGGTACATGCCTTTAATCCCAGCACTTGGGAGGCAGAGGCAGGCAGATCTCTGTGAGTTTGAGGCCAGCCTGGTCTACAGGGCGAGTTCCAGCACAACTTCCAAAGCAATACAGAGAAACCCTGTCTCAAAAAACCTAAAAACAAACAAACAAACAAACAGAAACACCAAAACAATACCATAAAGTATACACACAACAAACAACAGCAACAAAAACATGGTATGTATTTTGTGTTGGCCAACTATTCCTGAGACTTAGGCCTGCCATGGACTGATGGTAGTTGACATGTCCAGTGTCATTCCATCAAATAAAACTATATTTTTTCTCTTCCATTAACTACCAACTAAAAATATCTTCTTTTTTATTTAGAAAAAATCATTTTACATATCAATAACCTACTTCCCTCTCCCTCCCATCCTCCTATGCCCCCTACCAATCCCCTAGCCCACCCCTCACCCCCACCTGATCTCCATGACTGTGAGGCCTTCCATGGGGAATCAACAAAGTCTGTCACATCATTTGAAGGAGGATGTAGGCCCTCCTCTGTATATCTGGACTGAAATAGTATCCCTCCATAGGAAATGGGTTCCAGAAGTACATTTGTGCACTAGAGATAAATACTGGTTCCACTGTTAGAGGTCCCATAGACTGCCCAGGCCTCCTAACTGATACCCCACATTCAGAAGGTTTGGTTCAGTTCAATGCTTGGCCCCCAACTTTACAACTGGGATCCATGTGCTCTCACTAGGTCAGGTCAACTGGTTCTGTGGGTTTCTCCAACACTGTCTTGACTCCTTTGCTCATCCCTCATCCCTCTTTCTACAACTGGATTCCAAGAGTATGGCTCAGTGCTGAGCTGTGGGTACCTGCTTCTGTTTCCATCAACCACTGGATGAAGGCTCTAGGATGGCAATTAAGGTAGTCATCAATCTCATTATAGAGGAAGGGCATAAAGGTGGCCTCTCCACTACTGCCTAGATTCTTTTTTTGTTTTGTTGGTTGTTTTTTTGTTTGTTTTTTTGTTTGTTTGTTTGTTTGTTTGTTTGTTTTGTTTCTCCAGACAGGGTTTCTCTGTGTAGCTTTGGAGCCTATCCTGGCACTTGCTCTGTAGACCAGGCTGGCCTTGAACTCACAGAGATCCTCCTGCCTCTGCTTCCTGAGTGCTGGAATTAAAGGTATGTGCCACCAACACCTGGAACCTAGATTCTTAGTTGGGGTCATCTTTGTGGATCTCTGAACATTTCCCTAGTGCCAGATTTCTCTTTCAACCTATATTGACTCCCTATATTAAGGTATCTCTTTTCTTGCTCTCCTCTATTCATCCCCTTTCTCAGTATTTCTGATCCCTCTTATTCTCCTCCCCCTCCTCTTCTCTACTTCTTTTTCCTACCTCCCTCCCCTCTCCCCCATGCTCCCAATTTGCTCAGGAGTTCTTGTCCCTTTCCCTTCTTCAGGGGACCATGTAGATTTCTCTTAAGGTCTTCCTTGTTTCCTAGTTTCACTGGTGCTGTAGATGTGTGGGTTAATATCAGGGTCTTCAATTCGATTCCATTGTTCTACCTGTCTGTTTTTGTGCTAATACCAAGCTGTTTTTATTACTATAGCTCTATAGTAGAGCTTGAAGTCAGGGATGGTGATGCCTCCTGAAGTTCATTTATTGTAAAGTGTTGTTTTGGCTATCCTGCATCTTTTGTTTTTCCATATAAAGTTGAGTATTGTCCTTTCAAAGTTCCTGGAGAATTGTTGGGATTTTGATAGGGATTGCATTGAATCTGTAGATTGCTTTTGGCAAGATTGCCATTTTTACTACGTTGATCCTACCTATCTAAGAGCATGGGAAATCTTTCCATTTTTTGGTACCTTCTTTAATTTCTTTCTTTATAGACTCAAAGTTCTTGTTATACAGGTCTTTCACTTGTTTGGTTAGAGTTACCCTAAGATATTTTATGTTGTTTGTTAATGGGGAATGTCCAGTGTATCTTTATCCTATTGGTTGTTGAATAAAGTACTGTTGACCAATGAAGAAGCAAGTTAGGCGGGACTAGGAGTCAAGGAGGAGAGAGCCTCATGCATGAGACCCTCATATTTAAAGTCTTGCTATGTCACTCTGGCCACACCCAAGTGTGTGTGGTCTGCATCACCTGTGACAGCCTCCAAATGGGCATGGCCAGCATTTCCCCTACCGTTTGTGGCAGTTGTAAAGGGTGATATTTCTCTGATTTCTTTCTCAGCCCATTCATCATCTGTATATAGTAGGGCTACCTACTGACTTTTTTGAGTTAATCTTGTATCCTGACACTTTGCTGAAGTTGTTTATCAGCTGTAGGAGTTCTCTAGTGGAGTTTTTCGGGTCACTTATGTAGACTATCATATCATCTGCAAATAGCGAAAGTTTGACTTCTTTCTTTCTAATTTGTATCCCCTAGATCTTTTTTTTTTCTGTCTTATTGCTCTAGCTAGAACTTTAATCACAATATTGAAGAGATATGGAGAGAGTGGACAGTCCTGTCTTGTTCCTAATTTTAGAGGAATTGCATTGAGTTTCTCTTCATTTAGTTTGATTTTGGCTGTTGGTTTGTTGTATATTGCCTTTATTATGTTTAGGTATGTTCCTGCATCTATCCAGGTCCTTTATAATGAAGTGGTGTTGGATTTTGTCAAAGTCTTTTTCAGCATCTAGTGAGATGATGATGTGATTTTTCTTTTTCAGTTTGTTTATATGATAGATTACATTGATGGATTTTCATATGTTGAACCATCCTTGCATCCCTGGGATGAAGCCTACTTGACCATGGAGGATGATTATTCTGATATGTTCTTGGATTCCATTTGCCAGTATTTTATTGAGTATTTTTACATCACTGTTCATGAGGGAAATTGTTCTGTAGTTCTCTTTCTTAGATGTGTCTTTGTGTGGGTTGGATGCCAAGGTAATTGTAAACTCATAAAAAGAGTTTGGCAATGACCCTTCTGCTTCTATTGTGTGGAACACTTTGAGGAGTATTGGTATTAGCTGTTCTTTGAATTTCTGGTAAAATTATGCACTGAAACCATCTGACCCTGAGCTTTTTTTGGTAGGGAAACTTTTGATGACTGCTTCTATTCCATTAGGGGTTACAGGTCTATTTACACTACTTATCTGTTCTTGATTTAATTTTGGTAAGTGGTATCTTTCCAGAAAATTGTCCATTTCCTTTAAATTTTTGAATTTTGTGGAGTACAGGTTTTCAAAGTGTGACGTGAAGATTATCCACTTCTCTCAGTGTCTGTTGTTATGGCCCCCTTTTCATTTCTGATTTTGTTAATTTGCATGTTTTCTCTCTGCGTTTAGTTAGTTTGGATAAAGGTTTGTCTATCTTGTTGATTTTCTTGAACAATCAACTCTTTGTTACACTGATACTTTGTATTGTTTTCTTTGTTTCTACTTTATTGATTTCAGTCCTCAATTTGACTATTTCCTGGCCTCTACTCCTCCAGGGTGAGTTTGCTTCTTTTGTTCTAGAGCTTTCAGTTATACTGTTAATTTTCTAGTGTGGCTATTCTCCAGTCTCTTCATGTGGCACTTAGTGCTATGGATTTTCCTCTTAGCACTGCTTTCAGAGTGTCCCATAAGTTTGGGTATGTTGTGACTTCATTCTCATTGAATTCTAGGAAGTTTTTAATTTCTTCTTTTATTTCTTCCTTGATCCAGGAATGGTGCAATTGTGCGATGTTCAATTTCCATGAGTTTGTAGGGTTTCTGCAATTTATGTTGTTGTGGAATTCTACAGATACCTTCTTTCGGAACTTTGTATCCACTTCCCATTCTTTGCCCTGGGGTTTTTGTCTGGCTTGAGGGTACATGCTGTCACACTCTGTGAGTTTCTATGTGTGACATCCCTGTTGTGTCTGAAGATGCACTTTCCTTGGAATCATCACCATCTCCGGCTCTTTCCAATTTTCCACCTCCACTTCCGCATAAATCCCTGAGCCTTGGGGGAGAGATATGATAAAGACACCCTTTATACACTATCCAGCTGTAAGTTTCTGTGTTTAATCCCATCTAGTGCAAGAAGAAGCTTCTCTGCTAAGGGTTGTCCTTATGGGACACACTGATCTATGGATATAGTAATATGTTATCAGTGACCATTTTTATTTCTACATTCCTTTAACAGAATAATAGTAGTTTGCCCCTGAGGTCCATGACCTGTCTAACCTCATGTTGCTGGCCTCATTTACAGTGTCAGATACAGGTTCCATCTCATGGAGTGAGCCTTAAATCCAATTTTTAAAAAACAGTTGTTTACTTTCTTAGTTACTGTTCTGTTTCTGTGAAGAGACACCACGACCAAATCAACTTATAAAAGAAAGCATTTATTTGGGGGATTACTTACAGTTTCAAAGGTTTAGTCCATGAATATCATAGTGAGGGACATGGCAGCAGGCTGGCACTGGAACAATAGCTGAGAGTTTACATCTGATCCACACGTTGCAGGTAGACAGAGAAAGACACTTCCTAAGTCTTCCCAAACAGTTTCACTAACTGGGGACCAAGCAGTCAAACATATGAGCCTATGAGAGAAATTCTCATTCAAACCATCAGTTGCTCCCATAACATCTGTGTAATAGTGCATAAGCAGGTATACCTTGCAGACAGATCACTATTGTAGCTCACAGGGTTCTTGGCTAGGTTCATGATTACTTTTCTTCTTTGGTAGCATGTATGAATTCATTCAGCACTGTGAATGCTAGTCAGTAGGGATGAAGCTTCTAATTGGGCACCAGCTCAATTTCTCCATGTTGGATGACATCAATATGTGGCGTCTTTAGTAACTGGGTCTTACCATCGGGTTGTGGAGGGTAACTAATAGCATTGGCAACAGCCTACAACATTTGGAGAGAGATCTGTGTGATCCCATTGGCCAAAGTTTTAAGAAAGATTTAACCTATTCTGATGCTGGGTGTTTTATTTGGCAGCATATGATTTCTACTTAGGACATTATCTCCTCATTATACCGTAATTCCACTTAAATTCCTCTTACTTTTACAGTAGTAGGTTTTGAATTTTTGTCCCAAAACTTTTAGTGTTAATAAGCCTCTCCATAATCTTGCTAGTTTACATTCCCATCAACAATGTATATAGGTTCCTTTTTCTGGTATCCATACTATGTCTGATTTATCACTGTGAATTGAAACTGAAAATAATACAGATTTGAATGAACCCACTGAGTGAGATTAGACAAACAAAAGAGTAGTCAAATATATTAAGAAGGTGGAATGGTGATTTCTGGGAGCTATGGGCAATTATTGCTAAATGGGTGTAGATTTTTAAGTTTTATAACATGAAGTGAGTTGGTGATTATGTAAAAACATGAATGTACTTAACATGCTGAAATGCCCAGTTGAAATGTGAAAATGCTATATACATTTTTAAGCATAGTTTACATTTTTCTTTTTTTTTTTTTTTTGAAGCACCATTTCTCTGTGTGACAGTCCCTGGCTGTCCTGAAATTCACTTTGTAGACCAGGCTGGCCTTGAACTCACAGAGATCTGCCTGACTCTGCTTTCTGGGTACTGAGATTAAAGGCCTGTGCCACCACGCATTTTTTTGAAAAATGAATGGATAGGTATGTTGTGGACACACTTTGCAAACCTTGGAGTTGCTAGGTATATCTACTCCAAAGTGTTATGCACTTACTTTAAAGTGAAATTGTAAAAGATAATTATGTTTGTGTTGCAAAGTGATAGTGTTCAACAATGCTACACAAAGATGGCATATGTCAATGCTTGAGTTCAAGGAACAAGATGTGTGATGTACATCATAAATAATCTCCACTCCTTTGTCATCGAAGGGTCAAGCTGGGGGTGCCATGCTTAAACTGGAACAGTTGAAAGCCATATAAATTGTACTGCAAGAGAGAGCTCCATAATGTCCTTCCACTCATACATTTGTAGTTAGGACATAACATTTACCTGGCCTGATTGTTTTGAAAGCAGGGCACAGTTTTTCCAACATGGAGAAACAATTGTTCTCATGCTCATCTTCTGGGAAGTTTGTATAACAATAGCAGTGACAGCCAGCAGAGTTTCAGGCTCTCTGAAGGGCTAACTTATTACTAGACTACTTGAGCAAGCACTGCCAGAGGCAGGCAGTAAAGTATATTTGTCTCTCGTCATAATCTTAAATCCAAGTGCTTGGAGGAAGCCTCACTGAAGTCTCCAACTACTGACCAAAAACATTATTCCTATTTCCAAGGAAACCAACAGGACAGAGACAATGCATCACTAGTAGCCCTGCAACAGTCCTAGAGGCCTGGAAAAGGGTGGCTGGTGTGACAGCAAGTGGAAAATAAAGCACATCCTACCGAGGTGGAGTGCCCGATACAAAGGATAAGCCCACAAAACTGCAAACAGGTTTCAGTCATCTGAGCATAAGGGACAGTGCTCCTACTGTTCTTTATCATGTTTACCTTTGATTTCTCTGTATTCTGTTACTCCTGCAATCTGATCCTTGAACTCTAAAATTCAGAGGATGTGGCTCCACAGCAACTATAGCTAGTCCCTCAAAAGAAGGTCTCAATGTTTACCCTTAAAGGACAACTTTCCTTTACTTCTTAGAACTCTTAAGGAAAGAATTGTCATAGTCTGTTCTGGAATGACCATTTCCTAAAGGAGAGAACAAGTCCTTTATATGTAAGACATTGGCTAAGGTGTTTTGAGCTTGGTAGTATTCTTATGATGGCCATATATTATTATTGGCATGGTAACTTCAATGTTGGGAGACTAATAAATATAGGACATAGCAATAAACTGCATGTATCAGATTCTCTAACCCTTAAAACACTGGTATGAGGATGACTATCTCTAAGTTACAAAAGAGGAAGCTGAAGCTTAAAGTGTTTACTTAATAATTTGCCCAGGATCAAATGGCAGAAATGACAGAGTAAGTCAAGCTGAGATCTGTCAGATAAATATACAACGAGGGCTGAGGATATGGCCCAGATGCTAAAGTGAATGCCTGGCATGCACAAAGTCCTGTGTTCGACCCCTGGGACTACATAAAACTGGATGACATAATGGTGCATGCATGTGATCTCCGCACACAGGAGATGGAGTCAGAAGGACCAGGAGTTTAAGGCTAGCTTCAGCTGTAAAGCAATGTGGAGGCTAGTCTGGGCCATGTAAGACTCTTAAAAAACACAGCTTGATTTTTAGGGGTTATAGTTAAACAGAACTGTATTTTTTGTTGAACTAGTGAAGTTTTCATATATTTTCCATACTTTGGATACTTCTCCAAGAGGCATCCAGACAAAGCTGGATGTTGGAAACACATATTTTACACATTAGGTTAAATAGATAGCAAAACTTGCATTAGAACTTCCATAGTATCCACCATGACTAGGGCAGCCTGTCTGTCCTGTCAGAAAAGGGAATAATTAAGAAATAAGTAAATCCCCATCTTTTCAACCTGAGATTTTAAAACCTTCTTCAAATGACTGTGACATAAATTATTTCGATTGAGTTACTTAATTCTGTGAGCCTCAGTTTTTCCATCTATAAACTGAGCATAATAATATGAAGTTATTATATTTTCATCTTGCCACTTGAATAACCACATCATTGTGTGTTACAATAAATCTTTCCGCCAAAAGCTGCCTGAACCCCACCGCCACGTGTGCGCTTTAGGCCAGCCACCTGACCGAGTTAGGGCCCAAATGAATACACAGAAACTTGTATTAGGTACAAAGCTGCTTGGCCAGTGACTAGGATTCTCATCTGCTAGCTCAGTCTTAACTATCATAAATCTATATATGTTATAAGACTTGACTTATCGGACACCTTATTGGCGTCCCTCCTTGCTGTGGATCACATCGTGCTGCTGGAGCAGGAGCGGAGGGGAAAAGAGGGGGCCCTTTCTGTTTCTCCTTCGCTTAAATATGAGTCTCCTTGCTATGTCACTTCCTGCCTGGATCAGCATTTCTCTACTACATTTCCCAGAATCTTCTTTGACTCCTAGTCCCGTCTACTTGCTGTCTCATTGGCCAAACAGTATTTTATTTAACAATCAATAAGATAAACATACACAGTACATTCCCCATCTATTGTAGTTTTAATTGTTCATTTCTCTGGTAGCTAAATATATTGAATATGCTTGTCATTATTTATATATCTTCTTTGATACGTTTAAATTTTTTAATTAATTTTTTATTTGGCTTGTTTCCCTTTCTAAAGTATTATTTTCAAAGTAAATACTAGACATGCACTATGTGTTTGTGCAGATATAGAACAAGTGTGGCTACAAGATATTTGTGGTAGGAATATAAAATGGTACAACTACTTGATACTTGGCAATTACTGATTCTACTTCTAGTTTATCCAACAGAAATGAAAACATATCTAAAAATCACCTGTACACAAATTGTTATAACATTTTTATTGATAATATCCCCAGACAGAAATAAGTAAAATGCTTGCTAACTAATAAATAAACAAGCTGTATAATCTATTCAGCATTAGTCACTCATATAAAGAAACAAAGCACTGCTGTCTACTGTAACATGGATGAGTCTCACAGTAGTCATACTGAGTCAAAAAGAAGACATGCACTGTATGATTCCATTTATATGACACACTAGAAAAATTGAGTCAATCTAAGGGACATAGGCAGTGGGTGCTTAGGGATGGCAGGGGCTGAGGGAAGGAACACAAAGGCACAAGGAGATATCCAGGGGTGGAAGACAGTCATTGTCTTCATCATAGTGGCAGTTTTCCAGATGTGCATCATCAGTACCAAAATATACCAAACCATGATTTCAAATATGTGAACTTTGTTATATGTCAACTGTGCCTCAACAAAACCTTTAAAAACTTTCAGTGGTGTTCTGAAATTTCATCCTGTAACTATTTTCTGCATTTTTTAAGGGGGAGGAGGTTTTCTTGGGATTGAACCCAGGGTCTCATGCATTCTACCACTGAGCTACGCCTCCAGCCCAGCACATAAATATTTCCTATGTCTCTCTTTTATGGTAAACTGTTACCTACATTGATAACATTTGTTGTCTCTAAAATTATTTTTTCCATAGTACCAAACAAAACATTTCAAATAAAATATACAAAAAAAAGAAACCCTTTAAAATGCATTAGTCTCCCAACATTCCCTTTGCCCTGCAGAGTATTCCTGAATCAGCGAAGTGACAGCAGTGTCCATGTTTGGGACACGGCCCTGTCTTCCTGGCAACCAATGACAGGTCACTAAAGATGAGAAATAAAGCCATCAACATTCCAGAGGAAGATCCATAACCATCTGCTTCTGAGGCCCCAGAGGTCCACCACGGCTTGTATCATCAAACTGCTTGCTGCTTCAACTCCTAAATTTCAGGATCTGACTGTTCATCCAATAAGTTCTAGCCAGAGTCAGTGTATGTTGTCTGCAACCCTGCGAGAGAATTAAATGGATGTTTAATTCATTTCTTTGATGTCTATTGTATTTCCTATTACAAATAGCCACACAACTGTTTAAAACATAAGGTGTCCAAACAGCTAGGAAGCACATTAATCCATGCCTTCACTGAATAAACTTTCATCCAATTGTACACCGTATGCCAGTACCAATAACAGACATTTTCACAAATCATTCAAATTAACCTCTGTAGCAGTCTTACATTGATGTTGAGAAAGCTCCGACCAAGGAGCCTCAGTTACTTAATGTCAAAGCGTGTCTAGTTGGTACTGGATTCCAGATTTGTAAAGCCTGCTTCAGATGCCATGCTTGCCCCACTCTGCACATTGTAGTCCAGGTAGGGGCATGCCTTTATTCCAAGAGTGAACTCACAATGTCCAGCAGCTATGGCCTATGGCTGGGGGTGGGGGGAAGGCATCCTGATTCCTTGCCTTGATTCTGCTTCATGTGTTACAAGAATGTCCTCTGACTACAGCTCAAGAGGTCTTGACACTACAGGACCTGTGCCCTAGGAGCAGGTGAACTATCTGCTCTGAAAGTTTAGGACAATCAGGGTCCTGTTTTTCTGGTGCTGATGTCTCTTACCTAGTAAAAATAGTCAGTAGTAATTTGTTGACCAAGAAATTGCAAAAACCCTACAAGTAAAACTGGCCAACCCTAGGAAATGCCCAAGCAATGCCACCCCTAGTCACACATCAAAACACATCAGCTGTGACACTCTTCCGAGAGCTCACTTAGACCACCTCTGTAAAGCTTGGGCTTGCCGCTGCACTTGAACTTAGCTGTATGCTAACAATCTCTGACAAGCTGGCTCAGCCTACAGAACTCCCAGGGCAATCCTTCCCTCAGGGAAACAGGTCTACCAGAGCAGAGAAGTTCATTTTCAATTTTACAGGTTTCAGTTTAGTTTAAATATATTAGTCTTGGGTTTAAAATAAGACAAATAGAGGAGTCCCTAGATTCTCTCATATGATATATTCTTCTTTTTTGATCTGTAAAAATATGGATATTATCCAAAGTTCATGTGTACTAAAAATCACCATGTAATCATTTGCAAGAAAAAAATGAAATGAACAATGAATGAGTAATGTTAACCAAAAGAGTATCCACTTTTTAAAAAACTGAAAATATAAAGGTATCTTAAACTAAAACTACAGAGGGTGATATTTGTGATTTGCTAAATGATTAAAATAATAGGTGAGATGGCTCAATGGGTATATTTGCCACCATATTTGATGGCCTAAGTCTACTCCTGGAATCCACATGGTGAGAGAAGAGAATTCAAAAATAGGTGGGTGACTAGGTGTAATAGCACACTCTTATAATTCCAGCACTTGTGAGGCTGAAGTAAGAGAAACCAAGTTCTAGGCCAGCCTAGGGTACATAGTTAGATCTTGTCACACACATACGAAAATATTTAAAAATAAGTGTCAAGCCTGACCTAAAATTGTGTGTGGTATTTGTTAATGTATGTGCACTAGGGAGAGAATACACTAAATTCTAACAGTATTGATGCCTGAGTATTCATAAAATTCTTTGCATCTTCCTTGTATATTTTATACCTCATTAAATACATATATGCTAAATATATTAGGTGCCAAAACAGAAAAAAAGATACCCATTTCTTGAAATGCTCATTGAATCTGAAAAAGAAGTATAGATTACTTAATAATATACCGATGGCAATACCTTAGTTTAGTAAATGCATATGGCTACATATGATAGTAACATTAAGGAAAACTGAATGAAAGGTATATGGGAACTCATGGCTTACTAGCAATATAGTTCTTCTGGAAATAAACATGTATCTGTATCTATATGGCATATAGATACAGTATGAACTGAAACAACATAGCATATACAGGAATCTTTATTTCCTATACACATCTTGTTTTTCCACCTAGAGTAACCTCTGTGGCCCAGAGCTTCCTGGAGTATATCATTGTCCTCCAGATAACACATGCTGGTGGAGACAAAGGCTGTGCAAGTATGGTGACAGGCTAATTAACTGATGTCTTGTCTTTAGAAGAAAAATACTAAAAGAGACACAAAGGTCATTGTAATGTTACTTTCCTCCTTCTGTCAAGAGTTTGGAAATTACTTCCAAGTATAATTTAGATGAATGTATATTTTAGATGAATGGTAGAAAATATTAACAAATTAACTAGTTTTCACTTACAATGAAATTACAAGTGAAAGATGTCTGACATTTGCATATAAATGGTT
Organism: Cricetulus griseus; assembly: GCF_003668045.3. Classification (NCBI taxonomy): domain Eukaryota; kingdom Metazoa; phylum Chordata; class Mammalia; order Rodentia; family Cricetidae; genus Cricetulus; species Cricetulus griseus. Next base: position 54,366,617 of record NC_048595.1, on the reverse strand, counting down.
CACTTTAAATATTAATACTCATTATGCTAATCATTCTGAAACAATACCTAACAGGCATCAGTAAAGGCTTTACTGCTGTTCTTTCCAAGCATTCGTCTCCCACTTAGACTCTCAACTCCATGCACTGTTTTCCTCCATAAAAGTTATATAAACAATAAAATGCTGCCCAGAAGTTCAAGACCAACTGCTTAAACATAAACTCAAAAAAATCATGTGACACTGCATCAACATAGACACTGTGTTTTTATTAACTGTATCAAGTAATTTATTATTAAAGACAAAAAGTCTCTAATATTTATAGCTGGTTTATTGTTTGTGTTACTTACGGTGGTCCCTGTAAGGCCTTATACCCACACTCACTGGCTTACCTGCTGATGTGATTTCCTGAGTGGAAAAGGAAGAAGGGCAGGCACAGGCAGACACAAAGTAGCCCCGGTTTATTTTGAGGGTATGTGTCCGTAGATTGTCAGCCTGTGTGCACCTGCAAACAGAGAGAAACTGAGAACCTCTGTGAGAAGGGCTTGGCTACAGCTGTGAGTTCTTGGTGCAGTGTCTATTGAAACGTCATCGCAAGGAGCTCATTTGAATGAGAACGCGGTGAGACATCTGTAAAGGTACCTCTTGGGCTTATGGTCATGTTCATTTAAAGCACTGCCTCTTATACTTTTTAAAATCCAGGTATTTGTTCAAATGCAATCCTATAGGTCTTCATTCATTTATCTAATAATTTTCTAGAGTGCTTGATGTTTGCCATTAAGTGTACTACTGTTGTTGATAACATGAAATCTGTGGTGGAGGCAAGCAATAAGATGTGAAAGCACTAAGAAAAAAATGTTTTTAAAGTGTTGGGAAATAAACAGGACAATGTGTAAAGAGGAGGGGGGTCTCTGTAGGCAGGGAGATCCAGAAATGGCTTTCTGGGGCAGTTATATTTAAGGTGAGAGTTGGAGGGCAAAAGGACAAACAGCCATGTAAAACAATCAGGATGATGGCTACTACAGAACACAAATCGAACAAAAGGCTGGTCCTCAGGCTGGAATATGAAAATGAACGGCAGTGTTGCCTTGATGGCCATGTGACCTACACATTATTGGAAAATATCAGAGGCCCAAGATTTACCTAAGAAGATAATCTGTTCCAAGTTCTCCATGCTCCTTGCAGACTTCTGCACACATTTGGTCTGCCACGGTGACATGGAGTTGCTGAGACCTGCCCAGCAGCTTTCACTACAGTCCGGTTATCTGAAACAGAAGTGAAAGTTCTTAGCAAAATTCCATCACGTCCTAGGAGACAGCCTGCACCTATGAGTCAACAAATGGAGCCTAAGGCAGCATTTTCTCCTGTGCTCTGTAGCTCTGTCACCCCACCTGGGGAAGACTGCAAAAGTCAGCGCTCACTTGCCACATCCCACACGTTATCTGCCATTAACATAAATCAAAGCTTTCCATTTGTGATTTATGTTTTAGCATTTAAAGAATACCTTGCTAGTTATTTTAAATACATAAGTCAAGTCAAACATGTCTTATAAAGTATTAGAGATGTCATAAGACCTCTGATTTATTTAACAACGTGTAATTTTTTTATCTCAATTTATTTGAAGTTTTTCGGAAGAAAAATGGTTCTCTGTCTCATCCTGTTCTTATTTTTATCCCTTCATTTGGGAGATTACATCTCAGCTCAAGCCATTTTTAATAATAAGATATGCAATTTTTAACTGTTGATATTTTAAAAGAATAGAAATGATTAAGATTAATCGATGTTGCATTTGATATACTCAAATAATATATTAGTCTAAGCAGTATTATGATTCATGTCTGATAGTCAAGGCTTTATGTATTAACTTCACCCAAACAGAGAGAAATCTACTCTCTTATTTGCTTAAAAACCAGAGCTGTTGTGCAATAGGAAGAAGTGAATACAAACTCTCCACTGCTTAGGAGCCCACAGCTTACAAATGGCATACATTCACAGGAAAAGACTACTAAAGAAAGAGTACTTTGATACCACAAAACCAAGAGAAAATTGTGTCCATGAACCACATAAAAGTTCTTCTTAGAGGTAGAACTTCACACAAAGATAAGAACCCAGTACATGAAGCAGGTATAATTGAACCTGTAATTCCATTTGGGAAGAAGAGGCAGGAGGGCATGAGTTCAAGGTCATCCTAGGTAAAATTCCAGGCTAGCATAGGCTACATAGAAAGTCTTATCTCAAACAAGCAGAGAAGTCTACATAAGAAAGATACTGAAAACAAAATCTTAATAAGCAAATAGAACAGTGGGAGAGATTCTTTCTTCTAAGGACTGTGCCCATGCTAAGTCAGAGAGATTCACAGTTTTAGGAGTTACTATATAGTGTCCTTATACTGGGTCTGAGAATCATAGAGTTCATGGTTGATCTTAGAAAGAACTACTAAATGTATTCACTTATATTTGATTAATTTCTGTACTTATTATGAGAGAGACAAACAGACAGACAGACAGACAGACAGACAGACAGACAGAGAGCGCACTCAGAGAAAAGGCACACAATGCAAGTCCTCTTTGTGTATTTTAGAATGGAAAGCAAAACCATTCATACTTTCCCATGATATCTAAGGCCTTAACATGATGACTTTTTAGCATTTACCCAAATATAATATTGTGACAATATTGAACTAAGATTCATTACAAATGCTGGGCAGTGGTGGTACAAGGCTTTAATCCCAGCACTTGGGAGGCAGAGGCAGGTGGATCTCTGTGAGTTTGAGATCAACCTAGTCTACAAAATGAGTTCCAGAACATCCAGGGCTGTTACACAGAGAAACCCTGTCTCAAAAACACAAAAGGCAAAACAAACAAACAAAAGATTCATTATTAAAAGGAAATTACAGTTAATGATAGAAAGATCAGAAACACATATGAAAATTAGCATAATCATTCCTATATTAAATGTTTATTATTCCTATAAAAATTACTGAACTTAGAAAAAAGAGAGGTTGGGGGAAAACTGAAACAGATTAGCAACTATGTGTCCATTTGATTTAGAAAACAAACAAACAAAAAGTAACTCAGAAGTTTCAGTTCCACCAAGAACAAAATAAAAACACAAAGGAGTCTGGCAGTCTAATAAAACAGTATGTTTCAACTTAGGCTTTTTTACCCTTAAGAAATACAGAATGAGAATGTTTACTGGGATCTTTAAAACCACTGTAGTTTTCTGTATCAACTCAAGCCTTCAGCAACATCCTTCTTCAATTTCACTTTCCTCCTTATTGTTCCAAGTGAAGAAAGTGGGGAGAGGGTGAAAGAGAGGGAGGGAGGGGAGAGGAAACGAGGGAGGGGGAGAGAAAGAAAGAAAGAGAGAGAGAGAGAGAGAGAGAGAGAGAGAGAGAGAAAGAAAAGAAAAAGAAAGAGAGAAAGAAAGAAAGAAAGAAAGAAAAAGAAAGGGAAGGAAGGAAGGAAGGAAGGAAGGAAGGAAGGAAGGAAGGAAGGAAGGAAGGAAGGAAGGAAGGAAGGAAACATCCACAATGCTCTTCTCTTCTCCCAGCTGCAACAGTACACCAACAATGCACACACACATAACCTCTGAACTCACATTACTCCTGGCACACACACCATTTACACTCATGGCAAAAATACCAGAGGATTATCAAAGCAACAACAAGTACCATAAGATCAATGAAGGAATACTGAGAAAAGATGTAACTTACCAGTATCAATTCAAATACTTGCAGATATTTTAAAGGAAAGAGAACTGCTTCTTAGGTCTAAAGAGCCATCTGGAGGCAGAAAATAGAGAGAGAAACCTCATTCTCAGTAATAGTAAAAATATACCAAAGCCATTTCTTAAGAGAAATAAAGAATCAACAATCAGACTTAAACTGGGCAAATATTTAGGCACAAAAAACAATTGTAAGCCAAGATATTGGATTAGGAAGTTTAATATTAACTCTTCTCCATTTTCAGACTCTCGGCTTCTGCAACTAAACTTCTAGTGGTGTTTTCTACACCACACAATGGTAATAAATTCAGCAAATGAGCAACTATAAGCTAAAGAATAAGGAAACAATACATTTACAGTTAAATTCCACTTTTCCAGTTCACAGCCTGTCCCAAAAGATGAAAGAAAAAAATTCAGGTATTTGAATTTGGTTCCCAATGAAAAGCCATCCTGTTAAATAAAGCACTTCACTGATGGGGGAAGTGCTTCTGTGTATGTGTTTGTCTTATTGGATGATAAATGAAGTACTGTTTGGCCAATGAGGCAGCAAGTTAGGTGGAACTAGGAGTCAAGGAGGATTCTGGGAAATGTAGGAGAGATCCAGGCAGGAAGTGACACAGCAGGGAGACTCATATATAAGCAAGGGCAAGAAGGAAGTGGTTCCCTTCCCTCTTCCTCCTGGTCTCTGCTCTGGAGTCACCATATGATCTGCCAGCAAGAGAGGGAGCCAGCGGAAAACATCTTATAAAATATATAGATTTATGATAATTAAGACTGAGCTAGCATATAAGAAATCCTAGTCGATTGGCCAAGCAGCATTTGTACCTAATATAAGTCTCTGTGTATTCCTTGGGACCTTAACGTGGCAGCAGGCAGAAATTGGGCGGCCTGGTAGAAAGAGCCCACGTGGAGGCGGAGCTCAGGTGGCTGCGGCGAAAAAACTATTTGTTACACTTCACAGCTGTCCTCTCTCTCTGAATCTTGTGCAATCAGTCATGTCCACTCATATTCCTTTTAACACAGTCTCAGGCTCCTCAACATTAATACTTACTTCTGGGGGTGCTTGTAACCAGACCTCTGATTTTAGGGGGGGTAAAAAGAAAAGCATATGATTTGTTAAAATGTGCTGAGAAGAATGTTAAATTTGGCCCCAATTTGAAAATACATTTACCTAGTATTCTTTCTTAAAAATTGAACCACATTAATATTAAATTCATTATACTTAACTATCAAGGAAACAAATACAGTGGATAGGAAAGTTAAAAGAGCACCTTGAGGAGACCATCAATGTGAAGATGCTGGGATACTATATAGGACCACTTTCTGTCTAACAAGCTGATGGTATTAAAATGTTTGTAAATGGGGCTGGCAAACACCTGTAATCTCAGCATCCCAGAGATGAGACAAGAGGTTCACAAGATGAAGGCCTGGTACATAGGGAGACTGTGTGTGTTTAATTTACCCTTCAGAATGATACATGTTAATCATATAACAACCAACTGTATGCAATGCGTGAGCCTCACTTGGACCCTAATTTGCACAAATGAGAGAAATGATCCATTATTATCATGTCAATTTAGACTTGGATTTTAGATGGCAGTTACAGAGATTTCCTTAGAGAAATGTCCTTATGCATTAAAAAGTCAGTCCTGAAGTATTTAGTAGTAAGCAGTAGTAGATTTTAAGAAATTTGAAATTTTCTTTAATATTCTCAAGAAATAAAGGAAGATTAATTAAAACAATATGTGCAGAATGTTGTTATTGGAATAGGGAGTTCTTTGAAAGTTAAATAAAAATTTTCTTTGAAAGCCAACATTACTATCTATCTATCTTCAAAGGGGACATAAATATTATAATTTATCTCAGCTGAAAATGAAAATATTCTAAATACTCTGCAGTAACAACAAAAATTAAACTTTATATAATTATGATAAACCAATCATAACTTAGTAATCGAAATGACAATACAAAAGACTAAAATGACAAGAATGTTTGTACAGTCAACATGTTAGAATGAGGACTGTGAAGCACATTATTCTAAGAGTTTAAGTTTGTGTGATATACAGAAACAGCTGGTCTGAACAAGGGGGAACACATTGACCCCAGATGCTGTCTGGGAGGCCAGTACAGGACTGATCCTGACTCCTGAACATGGATGTCAATGAAGAGGCCTCTGCACTCTAGGGGGCCCCTGGTGGTGGATTAGTATTTTTCCCTGGTGTAAGAAGGGACTTTGAGAGCCCATCCCACGTGAAGGGATGCACTCTTGCCCTGGACACATGGGGAAGGGCCTAGGCCCAGCCCAGGATGATGTGGTGGACTTTTCAGAGCCCCCGTTGAGGGCCCTACCCTGCCTGGGGAGTGGAGGGTGGATGGGGTGGGGGGGTAGGTCGGGGTGGGGTAGGAGAGGTGTGGGTGAGGGGAGGGAGAGGGAGAAGGGATTGACATGTGAAACAAGCTTGTTCCTAATTTGAACTAATAAAAAAAAAATAAGAAAAATAAAAAAGTTTGTGCAATATAAGTAAATCATAAATAACAAATAGAACAGGTTAGTGTAAGGATGGTGACATGCTTGTCACATGGTGATACAATATCACTTCTGAAACAAAAGGTGACATGAAGACAATAATGAAGAACTGACTACATGCAGTGGCCGACATGTAACTTGCTACACTGGAACTACATCAGGTTTTATCTTGGACAATCAGGATGAGTTATTTAAGCCATCTGAGGATGCTTTCTCATCTGTAAAATGAATGCAGCCACCCTTTAGGAAAAGTGCAAAGACTTCAAGATGGTGAAAGTAAATTCCTGCAGCAACACGGACACAAAATACACATTCAAAGAACAGTACTTAGTGTTATTATCATATTCAAGGTGGAAGCACACCATGAAAGTAGGGACAGGGTGAAATAAACCCATAGTGAAATGGTCTCAGACGCTACATTGACAGAAAATTAAATAAGAGAAGAGGGCTTTAAAAGTTCCTGAGGGCCAGTTGCAGGTGAGGGGTGGCAGGAGAAAGGCCATGAATTCTGAGTGTTGGCACAGTGAGCAGCGTGAGCAGTGGAGAGGTGAACAGGGCCACCTGTGGGAAGAATGAGAACGCCAACTAACACCATACTGCATTCAGACTTCTCTACAGCTCAAAGCAAATCCTACAGGACTGGAGGGAGAGAGAAATGAATATGAAATGACAGAAAAAATAAAAACAAAGAGAAAGTGCCCAGAGGACCCCCAAACTGAAACAGAGAACAGGACTGCCAAGAGCTTTATGAGGGGCTAACAGGATGGGACTCTCTATGGTTACAGACAATCTCTAAAAGATCAGTAAAACATGAAAAGGGTTTCAAAGCTTCACTGATCTGGAATTCGTGTAAGATTACCTCTTCTTGTCTATTTAATAAAATTAGGGGGGGGGGGTGTTATGATAAATCTTTCTGCCAGAAGCCGCCCGAGCCCCACCGCCACGTGTGAGCTTTACGCCAGCTGCCCACCCAAGTTAGGCCCAAATGAATACACAGAAACTCGTATTAGGTTCAAAGCTGCTTGGCCAATGACTAGGATTCCTCATCTGCTAGCTCAGTCTTAATTATCATAACTCTATATATGTTATAAGACTTATCCGACGCCTTATTGGCGTCCCTCCTTGCCAGTGGATCACATTGTGCCGCTGGAGGAGGCTAACGGGAAAAAGGGACCCTTCCTGTTTCTCCGCTTAAATATGAGTCTCCTTATAAACATACACAGTACATTCCCCATCAGGGGGGTTCTAAAAAGGTGAGTCCCAAAACTATGGCCAGGTCCTATGGCAAAGCCATACACTGGGACCCATGCTCTTGTCATACCCTGCCAACATGACCATCCCATTCCTTTACCAACACCAAGCCAATGCGCGTATACCCACATTGAGGAAATGCAAGCAACTTTCTGTGTCTTGGAACACAGTATAAAATGAACGCATTTAATACCTTTTACATGTAAAGCTCCCTATGACTTCATGTTATTTTGCTGCACGCTAGCAAAAGAGAATATATTGAACATTTGTCCAGCAAATGTTCCACCAGTGCCTACCATGTGTCAGGTACCCAAAAACCAATGGTTCAGACTCTATCGTCAAGGAGCCTGTGAGTACCCTTAGGTAAAGCACATCTACAAATCCATTTAATCCAGTGAACACACTTTGTTCAGAGTGTCTTGGAAACAAAGAGAACTGAACTCAGCTGGCCTGAGAAGTAGGAACTCTCAATGAGAGCTGAGGCTAGAGAAGACCCTGAGGAAAACTGCCGCTCAACAGACAGGCGACCCTGACCACTGACTAACATTCTTCTCTGCCGCATGTTTGCCTGTGCCAACTAGACTACTCAAATATTAACAGGGTCCTGGTACTTGTCATTATTAATTTTGGAGAGGACAGAGGCATACTGAGCCTGGGTATTGATAGATGTGTAGAATATGTTAATCGTAATGCTCATTAGTCGGCTATGTTATTATTTTTTCAGATGGTTTTTCTCCACTGATCATTTTTTATATTTAGCCATTTTTTATCTCTAATGAAATATGCTTGTTCTTTAGGAGGGGCAAGGGAGGGAAGGGAGAATGAATGTGTTCAGCTTAAACACACATACATAGTATAAAAGAAATCAGTACATGTATTTTAATACTTTACATAATTGGATAATTATGTCATATTATACAATAAAAAAATTTCAAAATCTACCTAAAGTTATTAAATGAGATTATTTAAAACAGGATGAAAAAAATGGGTCTGGAGAGATGGCTCAGTGGTTAAAAGCAGAGAACCTGGGTTCCAGTCCCAGCAATCAAATGGTGGCTCACAGCCATCTGTAAATACAGTTTCAGGTATCTGTTGTGTTCTGACTTCTATGGGCACAGTCAAAACATTCATATATATAAATCTAAAAAAAGAGGTTTTGCCATGCAGTGGTGGTGCATACCTTTAATCTTAGCATTCAAGAGGCAGAGACAGGTAGATCTCTGAGTTCAAGGGCAGCCTGGTCTACAAATCAAGTTCCAAGGAGTCCAGGGCTACACAGAGAAATCCTGTTTCAAAACACAAACAAAAAAGAATAGCACCAAAATAATACTTTCCTTTTACTTTAATTCACTTGTTTTGATTTTGTCCCATAAAGCTAGCAAGGCTGGGGGCCAACTGCTCAGGACACAAGTCCTGCCAGTGATGGTAGCAGCAATTCTACACTCACAACTCGAGGGCTGCCCCCCCCCCCGCACCCCCGCCACATAGTGAGCTATTAGCACCAGAGGCCTCAGACCAAGGCTTCTGGAAATTATCAACTTTCTGGTATTAACAACTATTAGAAACTCCGATTCAGATATTTTGAGACCAAACAGATCTAAGCTATCTTCAAAAAGGAAATCAAGATACCACCTCACAGGGGCTGCTCCTGCTTTTAACACCAGAAAGCTGAAGCTAAAGTCAATGTCTTCCCAGAAATGAGCAGCAAAAACTAACACACCAGAAGATTACATCATTTCTGATTTCTGAAGTGTGAAAAGGGCCACCTTCACATTCAGGCTGTACAAAATCAAGCCTTTCCCTCATGGAATAGGACTCAAATATCATTGGAAATGAAATTACAGAGTATCTTTTTGTCACCAAAAATCTTCAACCCAAAGCGATAGTGAAAAGAACTACATGCAGATCCTAGGAAGTCATCACACCTACATGTTTTCACACATGTTTTACTCTTTTTCTTATCATTTCTCAAAGTCAGGACTTCAGGGGAGGAGGTGCTCAGCTGATTGAGTGCTGGCCTAGAGTGCATGAAGCCCTAAGTGTGATCCCTAGCACTGTGTAAACTGGGCATGGTCGTGCATGCTTGTAATCTTCATACTCAGTGCTGGAGACAGGAGGATAAGGAGCTCGAGGTCATCCTCAGCTACATAGCAAGTCTGAGGTCAGCCTGCGGACATGAGACCTTGCCTCAAAGACAAAGAGGGTCAGGTCTTCACATATCCAAATACGGAATGTATAAGTCAGTCTTCAGTTACAAAGGCGCAAGCTTCACACCCAACTGCAGCACAGATGTGCTGTACAATGGAACATTCCATTCTACATAGTTGAGGTGGTCAGTGATCAGGCCACTCCTTAGGTAGCTTGATAACCCCTTACTGCAGCAACCTAGGCCTGCAAGAGGATGGCCCTGAGAGTGAGACACACTGGTGTAACCAGAAAATAATGCTGGCTGCACCGTCTTCATCATTGTACCCCAAATCCTTGTTAATGTGGCTTCAAGCAGAAACAGAAATGTTTTCAATCTGGAAGTTGAAATGGTCTCCATCACATTTTGTCTAAGCTGCCTACCATAAATCAGATCAATGATACATGTTTCTAAAACATGGTTAGCATTGCTCGTCACAGCCCAGACTCAGACAATGACAACTTAAAATAATAACAATAGGCTTCTTTGAGTTTTCCTTGTAAGACTCAAAGAAGTGAAATGAAAAGTGGGGGAGGCCTTTTCAACTTTCAGTATTGTGCAATTCATGTTTAAATTGATAATCTAGATTTCATCTCCTGACCTTGAAGCGACTTACTATTTCAATTGTAAAATGCAAATCTCATCCCATCTCCCCAAAGCATTCAGTGATGGATTATACGGAAATAAACATACAAAACAGAATGCTTAGAAAGCAGGGTTATAATTAATCTCTGATTCTCCACAAACTCCTCTATGCTTTCTATTCTAATCACTCAAACCTTCTGAAACTCAGTCCTTTTATACCCATGGTAATATAATGGAAATTATAATCAGAATATAACGGAAAATGTCTTGGGTAGGTTAATTCATCCCTCTGTGTTAATTTAATTCCAAATTCTAATTGGTACAGGTTTCTGTGAGGGCAGAAAGAATGCAGAACATATAAGGGACTGATGAGACCATAACCTCCCTAAGTTGCCATTTTTCCTTTTTAATTATTGGTGTAAACATTCTCTCTTGTGACTGATCTCTCTCTCTCTAGAAAACTAAAGTGGGTGCATCAGGGTTGAGTGAGTGCAGGCACCACGGTGGGTATGGATGAGGATGAAGGACACTCATGGCTGCCAAGACATGCTCAGACAACTGGTACTTGTTCCATTGTGGACTGAACTGATACTCTTCAAGGCTCCCTTTTTCTGAAGAGAGCAGTTCAGTCTCACCCTTACTTTGACAAAATAATACAACTGGGTAACACTGTGGAAGGACCAAACTGTGTCATCCCCCTCATCCTGCCACCCAATTCATTCATTGAAGTCATAACCCCTATTGTGATGATATCTGAAGTTGGAGCATTGTAACAGGCACAGATGTAGTCATAGTAACAGCCCCTCCTAGTGAGATTATAACGGTAAAAAGAAGCAAACCAAAGATCGGACTTTCTCTTTATGCACACACAAAGAACCTTGTGAAAGCACACAGTAAAATGCCAGCTTACTGCAAGCCAGGAACAGAACCCTCCACAGAGCCTGGCCATGTTGCACCCTGATCTTAGTCAGCCTCTACTACTATCAGAAAGTTAATTTCCATTAGTTAAAACACTTTGTTATGGCAATCCAAACCAGATAGGTAAAAAGACACATTTCTGAGAAAGATTGTTCTCAAAGAAAATAGAGCAGTTCTGTTACAGGTGGTCTCTGTCTGAGTAGGTGTTTCCAGAGACGTTGCTCAAAGAGTTAAAGAATCAGATAAATTAAGTAAAGCAGCAGGGGTTTGATTTGGAAGCAAAGTTTAAGTATAGGTCAAATATGCTGCAAGAGAGTGGGGTCTGAGCAGGCTTGCCAATTAAGAGGGCCTGGGCACTGCCTAGGTATTCCTTTGGTGAGTCCAGGAGAGGGAACAGTTGGTTGCTAGGGGCAGGCTATAAGTGATCTTTTGCTTTTGATTGATAGGCTTGGGTTAGGTAAGCCTTACCTCATTGCACATGTCCTTTCTCATTGTGTTAGTTAGAGTTTTTATTGGTGAAGAGGTACCATGACCATGGCAACTTGTATAAGGAAACATTTAGTTGAGGGAGCTCGCTTAGTTTCAGAGTTTCAGTCCATTATCATCATGGTGAGGAACATGGTGGCGTTCAGGCGTACGTGGTGGCGACTGAGAGTCCTATATCTTGCAGACAACAGAAAGCCCACTGACAGTCACACTAAGGAAAGCTTGAGCAAAAAAGACCTCAAAGTCTGCCCCCCACAGTAACACACTTCCTCCAACAAGGCCACACCTCCTAACAGTGCTGCTCCCTTTGGGAGCCATTTTCTTTCAAACCACCACACCCATGATCTGTGTGATTTTAACTGTATGCATACCCAATCAAGTGCAAGCATAAGATGATAAAAGTTCAGAGGACATAACTTTCCTTAATGTGTATACACCTAAACCCAGTCCCAGCTGGACCAGCCCATTGCCTGTAGTTCCTGGATAGGTTTCAGGATATGTCTGATGTGAAAAGAGCACCAATTAAAACAAGAGGCCGCTGGGCTGTGGTAGTGCATGCCTTTAATCCCAGAACTTTCGAGGCAGAGGCAGGTGGATCGCTGTGAGTTCGAGACCAGCCTCCAAAGCCACAGAGAAACCCTGTCTCGAGAAAAAAAAAAAAAAAAAAAAAAAAGAAGGCCACTTATAAGCCACACCTAGCAACTGACTCCCCTTTTCCTGGACCCACAAAAGGGAGCCCCAAGCAGTCATCAGGTTCTCTTGCGCGCTCACACTTGGAGTCCACTCTTTTACCTTCCCTGATGCTTGTGTGTGTTTCGGTAGTCTTTGAACAATGCTCAAACAACCTGGAAGCACTGGATCCAAATAGAAATTACCAGTGTGTGTGTGTGTGTGTGTGTGTGTGTGTGTGTGTGTGTGTGTGTGTGTGTTTGTGTGTGTGTGTGTGTTCCAATAGAAAAAAATCACCTCTTTTTTAATTTTATTTCTTTAGTTTTTCCTTTACCTCAGAACTCACTGTGGAAAGACTCCAAAAGGCAAGACTATATAGTTATTCTAGAGATAATCATGAGTGACTCTGGTCAAAGAACACAGATTTAAGTTATCCCAAACTCCATGTTCCTAAGAGGATAATGGTTTTGTGAAGTTTCTTCTGAAGTAAACAACAGAACAAAGAATGCTATAAATCAAGGCCGAAACACATGTGGACACAGACAAGCAGATTTCAGCAACACAGGGAAATCTCTACTATGGGAGACATATCTGATGACACTCATGCCTTTGGGTTGGTGAAGCACTAAGCAGTAGATTGTAAGAGAGGGCCAAGAGGAGTGCTGTAGATTCCCTTAGAGACATGTGGACCTCTTAGGTGTCAACCATCCACAGAACAAGGGTCAGGATTGGAGTGACCTTCTTTCTGGGCTTCACTGGCTCCTTTGTAAATGGAGGAGTCTTATTGGAGGCTGAAAATACCTATATGTATAGCATCTCCAACCATCTTCCAGGTTGCTACATGCCTTGTCAGAAAAGGGATGTTTGTGTACTCAAGACAAGCAGAGTCCCAGGTTGCTATGTTTTCCCTCCAGTTGCCTGCCTCAGTTCTAAGTGGTTACTTCACACCAATGATAATCTTTAAAAAAAATTAAATTCTCCCTCCTCTTCTCCTGTACTGATATTGGTATGTAAAATAAATGAAAAAATGTTATTTAAATAAATTTTTAAAAATTAAAACTTAGTTATTTCATCTCATCCACATTCATATTTACAGAAGTTTTGTTTAATGGATTTCCCAGCACTTGGGGTTACCTCCCTTAGGATAGGAACAAGAAAGTGAACAGAACCCTTGTCAGAAGATGGCTAGATCAATTCAGTTTCTGCATGTGATAGTTTTTAACTGCAATAGATTAAGAAAAAATGTGCTCCTGGAACTGGAGGCAGCCAGACTTTGTAGCAATTGAGGGCACTAACATTACGGCAAACTCTCAGCTGGACATATGTTTGTTGCAGTCCCTCTGTACCTGGGCTCTCCCATGTCTCACAACCTACACTCCTGGGCCTGGTAACACGTGGAAAGGTGAACAGAGTTACATCAAAATGGCCTCCAACACAGAGTAACTTAAAAGTCAAAGAAAATTGCTATATCCTACCCTATAAACTAAGTCTTTTTAGTTGTGATTTTGGCAAATTCAATGCTTTCTACTGGAATCCACGGGGTTCTGATACATTAGGGCTTATGGAGTACTGAGATGTACAGCTAGGTTTACCAGATGGCTATGGTCAAATGTGAAGATGCCCTTGAAGAACAGGTTCTGGTCACCTAACCATTCTCTGCTGTTTAAAAATGAGGAAGGAGAAAATGTCAATTTCATGCAGGCCAAGATTGATGTAGAAATGAAAGCTCTGCCTCAGACTGCAATGTTTATTTGCTTTTTAATAAAATTGATTTGAATCAGTTTGAGATAACTGCTGGGAATGGAACATTTTCCTTTCAGGTATGTCACTTATTTTTGTTTCTGATATGGTCTCAAAAGGAACATTGCTGATGTTTTTCTGTGTGACATTGTAGTTCTAGAAGAGTTAAAATAAGAAACTACCTGCTTAATCTGCCAGAAAACACATGAGAGGAGCAATCAGCTCTGGAAAGAGTTGCTAGGAATGAGTATGCCTGGCTGCTTTAGGCCATGCTGTTTGTCAGTCTTTCAAAATTCAAGTCATTACGAGATGCTGATCTACTATAATATTGTGATATTTTATCTGATTACACTTACCTGATTGTGCCTTATCTGCTATTTGCCTTCCCATTCTTCCATGTATATTAAATGCAGGTGCTTTTATTATTCTGAGAGCTAGAGAGTGTTGACTGCTCTGAATATAAATGGGGATATTATATCATTAGCTTGCTCTGAAAGCAGGGCCATTCACCGTGTAAATCACATGCAAGGTACCTGCTGGAGACACAATAAACCATAATGTCTTGAGAAAGAAAGCAACTCGGAATGGATAAGGAGATAAAAATTTAAGGCATTGTTAAAGAAGGGTAATCTTCAAAATCCTATTTGGTTCCTTCAAACTAGCATTTGTTGATAATATAACCTTTATATTAGAAACTTTTTTAAGTCAGGGAAAAAAATCTTCTGGGAAGACATCGCAATATGGGATACTATCACCAGTGGAAATAGCACAAAATAGACAACAGTAACCACCTACGGTTTATCTGCACTAGGAGAACATTTTGAATACAGCAGTCTAATCTTTTAGAGGGGTGTTCTTTGATTTGGCAAATATATTCTTACCTTACTTGGGTGTATTGCCCGGACAATACGAAGAAATGAACAAATGGTGTCAGCATTTCCAGGCATTAAAAGTTGAAAAAAACTTAAGACTCTAACTGCAAATTTCAAAGGAAGCAATACTCAGACAACTGAGGCAGAATTTTGATAATGTTTGGCTTGCCAAAACTCTGAGGTTATATGCTCCACTTAGCCTCCACTGTTTCAGCCTTGCCAAAAGTTAATCCAGTTATTTAAGTTTCAGGAACTTAATTCCCTTCTGTTGAGGGGAACATCAAATGGCATACTCACCCATCAGCATCTCTACTTATGAGGCAGATGGGAGCCACACCTCCCAAATTAGTTACCTTTCTCACTGCTGTGACAAAAAGCTACATAAGGGCTAGAAGTACACCTCAGTGTTGGATTGAAATGAATTCTCAGAATTGCAATAACCAACAAGAAAGCTGAAAAGCAACTCAATGGAGGGTTTATTTTGGGTCACAATTTGAGGGTGCAGTCCATCATGTGAGGAAGGCCAGGCGGGAGAAGGAAGTAGTCTGAGCTGTGACCCTCACCTCCCCACACTTGACTGAAACGGAAAATAGAGCAGGAAATGCTCACTTTCAACTTGGTTTCTCTTTTCTTCCATTTTTGATTATTCCAGGGTCCCTGCTCTGGAATAACGCTGCTTCCATTTCACAGTAGGTCTCCCCCTTCAGTTAAGACTCTGGAAACACCCATCTGGACACATCTGGAGGTCTGATTCCAGATGATTTTAAAACCAATTATGCTGAAGACTGAAATCAATCGTCATGCCTCCCATGGACACAAGCTACAATCTTAGCTTAAAGGAGTGTAGCCAGTCACATTATTTCAGATCTACAAGTGTAGAGAAAATGATTCTGAAGACCACTGGGGCCATGAGGAGGAAGGTAACCTGCTCATTTCTCTGACAGGTTCCCTATGGGAGGAGACTCTTAGTGCAAGTGATGGCCATTACTCAGAAATGCGCAGCCCAGACCCTTACCTGTTTAAAGCAAATCACAGTCACCCTTTCATCAGAAGAACCTTAAAGTACATGCTTTATATTCTTAAAGTACATGCTGGAAGGCAGAACATAGCTATGGAAGATGGTCTGGTGTGTTCAATAGTTCCATACCTTCATACATTTTCTCCAGAGAGATATTTAATAGGATTCTCATGATCTTGTTAAACTTACTTGTTCCTAAATACAAGTAATTTTAACTGGCTATTATCTTACACTTCTTTAGAGGATCTACTCTGAAAATCATAAAAAATCATCAAGACAGAAATAAGAAATAAATGAGCTGTGCCTAAACGTTAAAGCTCTAAGGTTTTTAGCAAAGGAGAATGTGTGCCTAAGTCATAGAAACCAATAAAATTGCAAACTTCGGCTCATCAAATGACACCATGAAGATGACGAGTGACTAGAGAGATGGCGAGCCTCTGTCAGACATGGCAAAGCATGTGTGACAAAGGACTGGTGTCTAGACTATAGCAAGAGCTGTGCAACACAACAGAAAGACAAACACCCCATTTAAAAATGTGAAAGGTATTCAGAATCAAAAATCTATATTCACAAGTGAGCAATGGTCACATGAAAAGTACCATGAATCATCAGCAAGATGCAAATTAAAACCATGAGGAGAGGTGAGACACGTGGTGAGAGGAAAGAAGACACATCTACAGTTTCCTTCCCTCCTATTGCGGAATCTAGATCTATTCTATTCTAGATCTCCAGTCTTCTCCAGCTGGAGGTTCCAGACTGAGTATTTCTATCGCCTCTCACATACACACAAAATAATAATGCTAGTCTGTAGTACTTGATAGTTAAAATTCTCTGAAGCAAACTGTCATTTGCCTAGTTTCTAGAATAAAGAATTCTTGGTTCAAAATAAACAAAAAAAAAATGTGACCTCTCTCAGGACTGCTAAGAGAAACCTTCTGAGCATTGGTACTTTCATGTTCTTTTTTTTAGGTTTGGCAACTACTATGCTTATTATAATAAAGCTTAATATATACAAACGATAAGACTTCTATGTTTTATATTGTTATGTACTCAGTCGGGGTCTTTGATTAGCCACATTTGGAATTAGGAATCAAACATTTGAAATAAGACCTTTTATCATATGATTTCACAACATGGATCTGGAACACTGGATGTATTTTATTTCATACCTCAGTTGTCTCTGCACAGTAAAGATACAGGAAACTGTGCACAAGACAGTCAGGAGGCTGAGATGTGGCTTAGTTTAATAAAGTGTTTTCCTTGCATGCACAAAGCCTGGGTTCCTGGATTCGATGTTCAGAAGTACCTAAATCAGCCATGAAGGTGAATATCTGCAATCCCAGCATTTGGAATTTAAGAGGATCAGAAGTTCAAGGTCATCTTGTGCTACATAATAACTTCAAAGCCAGTCTGGGCTACATAAGACCTTGTCATCGTTCCCGCCTCACCCCCTCCCCAAGAGAAGAGCTCACATTTCTGACCCATGCACACTCAACTTACTTCATAAAAGATCAGATTCCAGTATTTAGTTCATTTTCAGTGTCAAACTTTCTTCTTTTTTTTTTCTAGATACTTTAGGAGGCATCAACTGTGCACACAGCCCTATTTGGCTACAATAGCCTGAATATTTCCACTGGCAAACACAAGAAATGTACAAATAACAAAAGTGGATGTGTCTACTTTCTTATTGACAGTACAAATTCTTTCAGGAAGGACCGTGCTTAAGAAGCAGTTTGTTTTGGTGATATATTGTTTATGAGCTAATAGAGCAAGTAGAGATCAAAATACAATGCTAGTTACAGTCATAGAGCCAGGCAGTGGTGGCACCCACTTTTAATCCCAGGACTGCAGAGACAGAGGTAGATGGATCTCTGTTAGTTCAAGGCCACACTGAGCTGCACGAAACTGATCCAGTCTAAAAGAGAAACAGCTCACACAAAGGTGATCTCAGCACTTGGGAGTCACACCCCTTTAATCCCAGCACTAGGGAGGTGGAGACCAGACTGATATGGCTGGGGGGGAGAGAGGAATATAAGGCGGGAGGAGTCAGGAACTGAGGAGAGTGCAGTCTGAGGCTTGGTGGAGAGCAGTGCAGAGTGCATTGCACTCTGAGGATTGGTGGAGACAGAATCACCCTTCCAGTCTGAAGTAGAGGTAAGAGCTAGAGGCTGGCTGCTTTGCTTCTCTGATCTTCAGCTTGAACCCCAATATCTGCCTTTTGATTTTTATTATTCATGTTATTGTACATTATCATAAAGATACTCAACTCCTTTTACAGTTGTGTCTAGGCTATCTATCCCCAGATATCTAATACTTACCATAGCATGCACTTTTTGCCCCCAATGAAGTGATATACCCAATAAAACTTCTAGATGTAGAAAGCTATAAACAAAATATCCAAATGTACAAAGGTTTTCCAAACACAGAAGCATATCTATAAAAGCACTACAATGAGGAAACTGCTATATAAAGACTATTAAAAATGTGACACAAGGTGTCTAGGGAGATAGATAGCTCAGTAAGTGAGGGGAGACAGCTCAGTAGGTAAGGGGAGACAGCTCAGTAGGTAAGGGGAGACAGCTCAGTAGGCAAGGGAGACAGCTCAGTAGACAAGAGAAGATAGGTAGCTTTTTAGGTAAGGGCTCCTTCTGTGAAAGCATGAGAGTCTCATTTTGAATCCCTAGTGCCCATGTAAAAAGCTGGACATGGCTGCGCATGCCTGTGGGACTGAGACAAATTAATCCCAGGAACTCACTGGCCAGTCAGTGTAGCTAAAACAGCAAGCCTCTCGTTCAGTGAGAGACCCTGTCTCAAGGCAGAAAGCAATAGAAGACACACAAATGTTCTCCTTGGGCCTCTACATGTATATACATATACCCACATACTCTTACATGTTCAACACACACACATACACACACACACACACACACACACACACACACACACACACACACACACACACACACACCATACAAAATTTTAACTATTTAAAATTTTCTTTCCAACTAGCCTATTCATTTCAGAGTCAATGGCACTTCCCAGATCATGTAAGTATCTCCTGACATCTCATTCCTTGTCTTTCGTGATAAAAAAGGAATTATTTGGGTTTGTATTTCATTTGAAAGTTCAATCACATTTACTCATTTTGGGATCATTTCCTTGTTTACTCATAGAATTGGAAATGCTGGAAGGTTCCAGAGAAGGAAACAGGAAGTGATATGCAACATTATGAGCTTTTAGTCCCTATGGAGCATTTGCTAGAAAAATGTGGAAAGGGCAGGAAGGCCTGATAACATGTTATAAGTTCATTAAAACTATTCAAAAGAGAAGATCCAGGTTGTATTCCCACAACATACATGCTGGCTCCACAGCCGTCTGTAACACAGCTACAGGATACTCAATGCCCTCTTCTGACCTCCAGAGGCACCTGGTACACATGTGATATCCAGACACACATGCAGGCAAAACACCATCCACATAAAATAAAAATAGAAAGAAATAAAATAAAGAGGAGCGAAATTCCCTCCTGTGGAGAGCTTAAGTTTCAGGAAGAAAACAACGGAAGATTCAGGAAGTGTCTGAAATTGACAAGATGCACTAGCCCTTTATTCTACAGGCATATATAAATAGTGGTAAAGACTGCCCAGAGAGATTCCCAGACAAAAGCTGCCTAGAAGAGGCTCAGACCAACCGAGCTACCTGGAAGAAACTCTCCAACTCTTCAAACTGCCTGCAAGTTATGCAGTCAGCTCCAGGCTTCTAGCTTTGTGAGATGTCAACCATGCTGGGGTAGGCTCTTGATGATGTAACTGTTGTTGAGCCATTTCTACTTCTTTAAGTAACCCCTCACCCATATTCCTGTAAGTAACCTCAATGAAAATCATGGGTTCATCAAGCTGGATTTTAGTGGCATCCTCACTTTGGTTTGCTGTCAGTTCTCTATCTTGATGAGTAGATGTTCATTCACATCTTCGCAGGAGCCATGTCAAACAACACAAGTATGTATGTATGCTTTTATATAAGCTAAACATACAAGTCACACAACATAACTTTAAAAATATGGCTGAAATAAAATAACAAGGCTGCCAAACATTTTAATGGCAGAGTTTTGAGGGTCATCAACAAAACCTATAGCAATTTCTCATCCCAAGACAACAATGTTAAATTCAACTCACTAAACAGTCATACCTCATTTCCATGATAGCATGGAAAAGTGCTTTTGTAGATGACAGGACAGGATGCCCCTCTGTGCCTCCTACTTAAAATACAATGTGTCCTCACATAAAATGCTCAGCTATTGACCTATTAGCTTTTGTTGTAGAAATTCTACCATCTCTACTAATATCCAAGCATCTAGGTTAGAAACAAGGGCATCCTTAAAAGTTAGAAGTTGAGCAGCTATTTGCTTACAGACTAACTCATCCATCTAGAGATTGATCTCTGCCAAACTCTCTGTGATTCTGTTACTCTGTTATTTATGAGGAGCTGTGCCTTCATGTTTCAGAAATTACCAACCAGTCAGCACTGATGGGTATGTATTTGTCTTGCTCACTCAGTGGCAAGAAACATACATAATAAATTCTTAGGAATGTTATCTCTTTCATTTAGAGCCAAAACAACCTCTGAATTATTGATCAGTCTTAGAATCTGTTCATAGGTAGAAGGAAATAGCTCCTGTTAAAGACAAGGACTTCAACACTTCCATGTTCCCAAGAGCAGAAAAGTGTTCATGTTCTTTTATTTCTGCAGATTTTTTTATTTGAATTAGAAACAAGATTGTTTTACATGACAATCCCAGTTCCCTCTCCCTCCCCTCCTCCCCTACCACCCCCCAACTAAAACCCTACCTATCACATAACCTTTCTGCTACCCCCTGGATGGTGAGGCCTTCCATAGGGTGTCATCAAAGTCTATCGTATCCTTTGGAAAGTGTTCATGTTCTAATACCAACATCTAGGAGGCTTCAGCAAGAGACCTGTGAGTCTAAAGCAAGCATTAGCTACAAAAGCATTTTCCAAGCTAGCCTAAGCTACATGAAGAAATAAATAACACATGAGAATCAAAATAAGAATGTGTTCCTGATGAGAAAACTGTTTCTGAATGCTTTTCAATTATTTTAACTCAATTATTTATTTCTCATGGGAAGATGGCAACAGGTTCATTGCCTACCTGCCATTTGCTTTAAAAAAAATAAACTTTAAGCCAGGCAGTGGTGGCACACACCTTTAATCCCAGCACTTGGGAGGCAGAGGCAGAGGCAGGTGGATCTCTGTGAGTTTGAGACCAGCCTGGTCTACAAGAGCTAGTTCCAGCCTCCAAAGCTACACAGGGAAACTCTGCCTCAATAAATAAATAAATATAAACCTTAAATGAACTTACTACACTTTTAAACTTTAAGGAAGAACTTAATAGCATCTGCCTTTGTATTATCTAACTACCATATAAACATTAATTTAAACCATAAAACAGAAGTGTACATTCATTACCATCTTTTGCTATTTAATAAGGACCAAAACCTACTGTCAGTCCAACTGTTTCATATCTTATTTCTTTAATACTAAAAAAACAAGATGACAGCATGGTATTTCATCACCAATGAAGAAGTCCCCAAATATATTTTTAAATCTTATAACAGCATACGCACCTTTTTTTGAGAAAATATTTAAAAGGGAAAACAGATGACTTAAGTCAACACACACTGTTAAAAGAAATAGGGGTGGCTGAGCAGCTGCTAGGTGACAGGCCACTAACACTTTTATAAGGCTAAACATTCTCTTGCATAGAGACAAAGTGTAGATAAATAAACTAATATAATATACAATGCATTATATCAAATAAATAAGGTAGTTTTTTTTTTCTTTCCAAAGTTTTCCTGCTTGAGATTGCTCTGTTACAATGCACCACAGAGGAAATAATCAATTATAGATGACAAGTGCATCACTCAATTCCCACCAAAAGAGTTTCTTCTTCAAACAGATGTGAATTAACAAGGAGATCCACAAGTGGGCAATGTGCAGAGAGTGGGAAAGTTTGGAGCACTCAGCTCTAACTCGGATGTCTTCATCAAAACCCTCCCCTGGAGGCTCCGGGATGTAAGCAGAAGAGGAGGTGGAAGGATGCTAAAAGCTCTCAGAGGTGGTGAATGCCTCCAAGGAAATGGTGTCTTCCACACACAACAGGACTGATACACACATTAATTGGAAGAGTCTGGGACAGAATACAGGAGACCTGTACAGGCTCAAATCAGCAAAATCCCAGCACGGAGAAGAGGAATTGGGTACAAAGTCCCAACCCCTCCCAAAAAAGTTATTTGCAAACTGATAGCTGTTAGGAGAGGGAAAATTTGTTTTCTCCAATAGAGTGTCACTGGGTATATCAACCACACTGCAGGCCTGGTCCCACACCCAGAAATAACAGGAATAATTGGCCAAAACAATACAGACCCCACAGAGAAAAGCGGGCAAGTGAATGCTCAAGATCTCCTGAGAAGTATGTTTGCCTCAACCTTATTAAGATTGGAGTGATATCCTCAAAGTCAGAGTCAAAATAGACAAAAGAAAATCTTTATTGAAGACAAACTCTGAAGTGTACCCTAAACCAATGTTACACATATTATTCTCTTGGCTACTTACAAAGGTCACTGTTACAGCTTCTGAGATGGCTCCCAAAGACCCAATCCTCATGGGTGCTTAGCTAAGAGGAGAGGTCTGCTAATGCTGTTAAAGCGCTGTCCATGTTAAATGAGTTATTTTTAAGCACCTTCTGATTGTTTGTTGATGTTTTTAATAAGCTTTTTTGTGCTGGGCACTGATTCGTGAATCGACCATTATTAGACTCCTTCTTGGTGCTTGGATATCTAGAGTGGAGGATGTAGGGGAGACAAACAGTCCCTCCTTGGCAGCCAGCAGGACCATCTTCGTGACAACAGGCTGCTTTGGACACTCCATATCAACAATATCTCTTGCTGTCAAATCACAGTTCCAGCCCTGGAGGCCACTATTCCAGCCATGACTGTTTCAAATAACCTGCACCACATCTTTTGCCATCACAAGCCTCAGGCTCCTGAAGCTGTTTCATGGGGGCTACAGAGGGAGCCTTTTTCTTAGCAGACAAGTAAAGACGAACTGCATTTAATCTAAACATAGTCTTTCATGCAAATGATGAAATACCCATATCACACCCCTCTTCTGGGTGTGTGGCTGTCTGGCTCACTTTTCATCGGGACACACCTTGTTGTGCTGACTCCTGATAGTGCAGTATTGGGCCATTACATACCTCACAGTGGTCTTTTCCTGCTTGGTTTTTATCATCAATAGTTGAGCAGGCTGAGTGAAGAGACAGCAGAAGTAATATAATAGATAGCAGGCAACAGCAAGAAAAGGTGGGCTGATGGGTTCAAAAGGGTGACTGGGAGCACACATGACAGACAGCAGAGGCCAGAAACCGCAGGCCCTCCTCACTGGAAGAGGTCCAGGGAAGTGTCAAGTACTAAGGGAAAAGGATACCAACACCCTAGGCCCAAGAGCTACAGCACTAGTTGCTACCAGAACAGAGTACCCCAATACCGAGGCCTGCTCAGAAGTTCTAATGGAAGCAGACACTGCCTAAACTCACCAGTGCTGAAAGCAAAGGATTACATTAGAAGTGCCAGGGCCATTGCTATTTAAATCCCAGCACAATAAGCCTCCAACTTAAACATCTAGAGGTGTAAATCTCTGGCCTCTAAAGTTTGGGGCAATACGGTGAACAGTATAACAACCCATGAGAAACTGAATCCTGCCAAAAAAATCATGTAAGTGAACACAAAAGTGGATCTTTTTCCAAGTCTAGCCATCAGGTAAGACCAAAACCTAAGTGACACCTCAGTCATAACCTGTGAGAGATCCTGTGCCAGACAAGCCAGTAAAGCTGACCCAAGTTCTGTAACACCAAGAAACGTCTGCTTTTTGAAGCTACAGAATTTAGTGTGGTTACTTACACAGCAGCAGGCAATTACATACAACCTTTTTCTTGAAGTTATTGAATCAGTGTTCCTCTCTTTCTTTCTCTCCTTTCTTTCTTTCTTTCTTTCTTTCTTTTCTTCCTTTCTTCTGTTTTGGTTTTCAAAACAAGGTTCCTTTGTGTAAGTCTGGCTGTCCTAGAACTCACTCTGTAGATCAGGCTGGCCACTCAGAAATCCCCTGCCTCTGCCTCCCAAGTGCTGGGATTAAAGGTGTGAACCACCACCACATGGCTTTGAGTCAGTGATTTCTATGATGAGGTCCACAACTCTCAATGGACAATGATTCTGCTTCTGAATGTTCTACTAGCTTCAAAGACAATGCTATTTCCTTAAAAAGTATAATATCAGAATAATCCTGAAGCTCCTTCTGCAAAGCCTTGAAACCATTTTCATGTGAAAGATTCTAGAAGACTGCTTACACAACACATAACACAACACACATAACACAACACATAACACACAACACAACACATAGAGGGTTCTGG
The DNA here is from genome assembly GCF_003668045.3 of Cricetulus griseus. Taxonomy (NCBI): domain Eukaryota; kingdom Metazoa; phylum Chordata; class Mammalia; order Rodentia; family Cricetidae; genus Cricetulus; species Cricetulus griseus. The sequence goes on along the minus strand of NC_048595.1, from coordinate 54,342,177 downwards.
GTCTAGCCATGCATAAACTGAATATTTAGGAATATACATAAGTATATTCCTAAATAGCTGAACTCAAGGGAGACACTGCCTCTAGGACAGCTAAGGATGTGCCAGTGGAAACTAAATTCAGAATTCAATGAAGAATATAGAAAAATAATTACATTTTAATATGCTAAGAATGTAACTAAATAAATATTTCTAAAAATATAATACATATAATGGGGATTTTTCTATGAAGTATAATAGAGAAGAATCCATAAATGATACTGTTTGGTGGTTTTACAAAGAAAGCATAGCAATTTAACCATCACTCGGCTAATGAACGGGTTCTTGTTGAAGCCCATCACATCTAAGATTTATTTTACTCATATATTACTGTTGTGAAACTTTCCTTAGCTGCAGCAATTTGCTCATGCTCACTGCTATATTAACATATGTAATAGATGAAGAGAACACAAGTTAATTGTTCCTTCTACTACTGGTGGATATTTGGGATATTTTCAAACTTCTTGCTTTATGAAGACTAGGAACATTTTAGGCTGAGGATGTAGTGAGCTGGCAGAGAGGGTTCTGGGTCTAGCCATGCATAAACTGGGTGTGGTGATACACACTTTTAATCCTAATAATACTCCAGGTATAGGCAGGGAAATCAAGATCATCTTCAGCTACAAAATGATTCCCAGGCCAGCAGGGAATACATGAGACCTTGTCTCAAAACACAAACTAACTAACTAAAACAAAACAAAACACACGGCAACAACAAAAATAGTATAAACCTTTCATACATTGTTCTTCTAGTGTGATACAAAACAGTTCTAACATGTACAGATGCAGGTGTCAGATTATTAAACCACAAGCTATTGTTCAGCTCTGGAAGGTACACTGCTAAAGCTCCAAAATAATGTACTCATTATAGTACCACCATTGTTGTCCAAGAGCTTGTGTTGCTTTGTTGTCACACTGATGGCATTCTGACAGCAGTTTAGAGGCACTTCATTGTGGTTTTAAGTTGTAAAGCCGTGATAACTAATGTGATCCAGCACCTTACCATTTTCTTCTTTTCCAAGAAGTTGATAATTTATCTCCCTTGTAAACATAATCACAAATAAAAAATGTAATCATAAACATAAAACATAATTATGAATAGAAACATAGTAAGTATTCTCATTCTTGACAAACAAACCAAAAACCAATGCAAACAAAGAAATAAACAAAATGTAAATAATCCTAGAGTTTCTGGAGTGCTAACAAGGTTCTTTTACTCAACTGAGAGGGTAGTGAGATATCTGTTCAATTTACATTAATGTGTCTTCTTTTAAAGATTACCAAGCGTAAGCAAGCGTCCTGGATATTAGAACTACTAAGGATATGACAACAGCTATTTTGACCATGCTTAGGGAAGCAAAGTACTGTCTGGATAAATGAAGTGATGATCGTCTCAATAAAGACACTGAAAACACAAAAAGAGCTGAATGGAGATTTCATAATTGAAATGTACAATTTAAAAGACTTTATGGGTACTGTTACAGGCTTAACAGCAAGACTGAGATAGAGTTGAAATGAATCAGTGAATTTTAAGATAATCTGGTTAATTATCTAATCAGAACAAGAGAAAAACCTTATTTTTTTTTTTAACAAAGCCTCAGGCCTCTTTGTGACAATGTCAAAAGGGCTAATGTATAAGTAAATGGAGTCTCAGAACACAAGAAAATAAAAAATAAAGCAAGTATTACGATGACAGTCCAAAAACTGGCATATTACACATTACAGAAACAGTTTATATACCATGGACTTATTCAGAAATTACAGAGGCCGGAAGACAATAAAACAGCACCTGAGTGCCGATAGGGGCAAGAGAAGGTAAAGCAGGATTCTACTGTACTCAGTGAAAATACCAAGAATGAAGGAAGCTTCACGTGTGGTCAAAACAAAGTAACAGGAAATAGGTTTACTCATCCACAGGAACAACCAAAACCCAGAAAAAGCTTGTGGAGCAGCAGCCCTGAATTCATATGCGTGGCAGCACAGAAGACAGATTCCTGTGAAGGAAACAAACAAGGTACGGCTGTTTTGAGATCTTCCAAGTAATCAGGGAGATGGAGCACAGATAACTCCCTCAGGTGAGAAAGTGAAGTTTAAGTCTAGAAAGACTAAACCAGCAAGCTTTCTCAGGAAAGTGCAGCAGAGGTGAAAGAGCCATACGAAGAGAGATCTCAAGATCTGCAGTGAGTTCCCACAAATATGCAGCTGAGCACTGAAGCAATCTGAGGCCAAGAACAGGAAGGGGTAGAGCAGCTGAGCCCCTGAGGCAGCCACAGTCCCTGCCCATTTAGCTAGGTGGAGTCTTAAGGCTTCACATGTGTTCAGACACAGGTGTCTCAGTAATGGGGAATAATTAGCCCTAGGACGAATGTGACACCATTCTGCCTGCCAGATATCAAGAGCAAAAACAGAAAGCCTTAAACTCTTTACAATAATTATGTCTGATAAAAAGGTCCATGACTACTTATGCAAAAAAAATAAATTAAAAAAAATGCTGCATACTCAGCAAAGTAACATGAAGAATGAGTGGCATCCAATCAAAAGTTGTGAGGCCTGCAAAGAAACCAGAAAACTATCCATGTGAGGAGAAAACCAACTCAACTGAAACAAGCCCAGTACTGGCACAGCTGCTAGAGTTAAGAGGACAAGGACTTGTTCAAAAAGGTTTTAGAAGTGATTCCTACAAGTCCAGACAATATACAGGGGTGGACAATATACAGAGGTGCCAATCAACTTTCTTAAAGGAAATACTACAATGTGTAACATGGGAAATGCATTGAATGGGATCAACACTAATTTAGGTTGGTGAGTTTCAAAGACAGATAATTTTTAAATGAATAGCATTAGTGAGATTTGCTAAAAAAAAAAAAAAAAGTAACATGTTATATATGTATAACTGGAGTACTCAAAGAAGAATGAAGGGCAATAAGAATATTTGAAGAAACAATGGCTCCAAATCTTCCAAATTGTGATCTGAGAAATAAATGACAAATCTAAGAATCTCACTGACCCCAAATGAAAGCATAATAGGAAGAAAATGCAGTAAACCACACTGTAATCAACTCATTCTTAGTTAGTGATAAGCAAAATTCTAGAGTTTGTTGATAAAGGAGTACTTTTTGGGGATAAATATAAAAAAGTACTGACAAGATGAATGATAAAATAAAAAAGCCAGGTACCTATCCTAGGCTTCCATTTATATGTATTACACAGGGTAAGCAAGCCCAAGTATAAACAGTCTATCAGTGTTGCCAGAGGCTGGGAGAAGTAAGGCTGAACGAGTGCCTTTATCAGTGAAATGCATCTTTTTCAGATTACAGTGATTTCTAGACTTGGATAATGACAAATCATAATCTGTAAGAGTCACTGAACTGTACACTTTTAAAGGGTGACCTTTATATGTGTGAATGGTATATCAACAAGATGGAGATTAAAGTGATAGAAATACACGAAGGAGCATTGCTGGCCCAGTACACTTGGACTCCACCAGAATTCTGTAAAACCCAGACTGAATAGTTGCAAATTTGCAAAGTTTTAAGTAAAAGAACAAGATTTAATTACTGCACTTAAATATTTTAAATGTACCCGATGCAGAAGGAGAGATAGCTATTGTAAGAATAGAAATAGGGCTGTTGGACTATCAAATATTTTTCCTATCAGCTGACAGAAAGAAGCTGTCTCTTAGCCTGATGGCAATGAAAGACAGAAGATGAATCACTGCTTGTGGAAACCAATTTATTTAGTCCCTCAGAGTGGCTGTTATTTATGGCTTGTCAACACATGCTGTTAGTGCAATTAAACATAAAACCTGAAATTCTCTCCTCTCTACAACCCCACCTTACGTAAAGAAAAATACACAAATTTAGAACATGAAAATCATATTTTACATTCATTGTGGTTTTATTATTTTGCTGATGTTGTCACACATTTGCAATCATTGCTTTGACTTGTTAGATTTAAATGGTTACAGGTACCACTGTGAAAATAAACACGGGCATCGTCTACTTCAAAATAATATAAACCCTAAATTGTTAAAAAAAAAAAAAGGCACTAATAGAATCTTCAGTGAAAGGCTGAGACAGTAAGCTCATAACAAATGAAAAGCATGAGTTCTTAATGGTTATGTGGGCAAAATCTTACACATAAAGTATTCTGTCCATACTTGTTGCATGAAAAGCACATTAAGAAATTTCACTTTGACCAGGCCTCCACAGGATTTTCACTGCAGCTGCAATCAACCATACACATACACACACAAAATCTTACTCATATCATTAAGCAACTGTTTCCATGGAAAAAATATTGGGGAGAGCTAGAGAGTTGTAAGTAAGCAGTATTTGTCAACTGTGTCACTTATCTGCCAAATATAACAGCCAGTTATTCTGAATGATATTCATTGAATTTACATCTTTATTTGTTTTTATTTTTGTTTTGTGGGGGAGAGCATCAATTTCTCTATTTTTTTAGATTTATTGTATACATTCAAATGTTTTGCCTGCATGGATATATGTACATCACATATGTCCCTGGTACCCATGGAGATCAGAAGAGGGCATCAGATGCCTTGGAACTGAAGCCCTATGGATGGTTGTGAACCACCACATAGGTGCTGGGAAACTAACCTGGGTCCCCTGCAGGAGTTGCATGTGCTCATAACCAGTGACCCATTTCTTCAACCCTGTTTTCTGTTTTGTTTCTGAGACAGGGTCACACTATTTGTTCCTGGCTTGCCTGGAACTCTTTATGTAGACTAGGCTGGCCTTGAATTTAGAGAGATTCACTTTCCTCTGCCTCCTGAATGCTGGCATTAAAGACACGAACCACTATGCTTGGCTTAATTTATACCTCTGAAGTATCAAATCCAGCTCACTAGCAGTGGGCCTGTAGGAGCTTTCAGTAATAAACACCTGCTTTAAGTGAAATCATCAAGGGACTATGTACTCAAAACACACAAGTTCATTTCTTTCATTCTGTTGTTTCATTCTATTGTCTTATTTCTTTCATTCTATTCTATTGAGAAAGAATCCCATTGTTAAAAAAATTAAAAAATAAAAAAAGAATCTCATTGTTTCCAGCAAACTTAAAGAATGTGATTGCAACCAATATGCAATTCAAATTCAAATACATGTAAGTGCATATAATAGTGTGTTTTCAAATAGCTGCCTGAAGTTTGATGCCACATTTGCCTAGTAAATCAAGAACAGAAGCTTGGATAGTTTCAACAAAATATTTTTGCAATGAAATCTATTTGCCAAAATTGCATATGAATCCCACTTCTTGCAGACTGACTCATCATTAGAAACATCAATTATCATACACGTTATGATACTTAGAGTAAATATAATTCCTGCAGAATGCTGTTTGCCTTTATTTCAATCTCAGTTGTAGTGCTTCCTCTGTATATCTCCCAACACCTCTTCCCTCCAACATTAGATGAACCTGAAGAATAAGCAACCATAGTCAACATATATAAAATACTAAGATTTTGCAATTTTTTAATTATATATAGGACATTTTGCTATCCTAAGGATATCGCCCAGCCATATGGTTTTATTTGTGCAAATGTGTTCTCTCCAGATTATAGCTTGCCTTTTTTATGTCTTATATACTTGGAAAACAGTCTCATATATAAATGCATATGGTGTGCATACACACCAATATATAATTTATTTAGTGAAAAAGTTTGCACACCACTAATTTAATTAACAGATTATGATTTAGGAATATAGAAAACTCACTACAAGCATTAAATTATATCTAGCCAGGATTCCTCTCTACAGTATTCTCTTTTGTCCAAGTAAGCTGCAACACCCACAATATTACAAAGAAATTAGGAATTAAGGAAACAAAGGTTTTCTAAAAAAATTCTTACAACTCAAAATGAATGATATTCATGTGCTTTTGATAACCAAAACCCATTTGTGGGAAGATAAGTACAAGGAAAATAACTACATTTAAGTGACTATGTGCACTGAAACGATGGTGGGTTGACAAAAAACTGAGATTCTGCAAATTCAAATAAATAAATTTTAAATGAATGTTAACAATGAGTTTAGTCTGCTCACAAAAAGAAACATTAAATGTGTGGATATTTTAAACTAGATCTAGTCAAAAAACAAATGTGAGGGCTTAAGAGTTGGCTCAGTGGTTAAGAGCACAGCCATAGGCTACTCTTGCAGAGGACCTGAGTTTGGTTCTCAGCACCCACATCTAGCTGCTCACAACTGCCTGCAACTCCAGCTCCAGGGGAATCAGACGCCTTCTTCTGGGCTCTGTAGGCACTGCACTCATTGCACAAACCCACACTCACACATTAACACATATAATTAAAACAAGATAATAATGTCTGGGCCCCAAGTACCTGAGATAACTCAGCAGGTAAAGTCACCTGCCACCAAGTCTGAGGAGCTGAGTTAGATCCCTGGGACCAACTTGGTTGAAGGAGAGAACCGAGTCCCACAAACTGGTTTCTGCTCTCCACACAAATAAACATGATAAAACCAATTTAAAAAAAAATCATCCTATTCTAAAAGTATAAAATTTCTGCCTAAAAATTAAAAGAAGTTTTCAGAAAAAGTTCATAATAGATAATATTTTTGTGAACATTTTTATGAAGTTCCTTGTGGGTGCATATGAGGGTATGAGTATGTATGCACAGAAGTTATCATGAATGTGGAAGCCAGAGGTCATTCACCTTGTTTGTAAACACAAGATCTCTCATTGGTCTGGGACCATCGAGGCTGCCTGCTCAGTGAGCCTAAGAGATCTGCCTATCTTTGCCGCCCCAACTCTGGGATTACAGGCATGCACCACCACACCCAGCTTTTAAAATATGGACTTTGTAAATCTAACTCAGATTCTCTTCCTGAATGAGCTGTCTCCCCAGCCTCTTTCTTAATATTTACAAATTGAGAATGAAACAAAGTTGTTGTTGTAAGTTTTTTTTTTTCAATGACCAGTTAAGGTGAAAAGGTGAAAGATAAAATGTAGAAGGAAGGAGTTGCTAGCAGAGTGAAAGAAGGAAGAAGAGTAGACAAAAGATTATTCAGGAGGGGCTGCTTCAAAGCAGACTAATGTAGTTAACTACTCACCCTGAATTTCTATTCACAAAGTTCCGTAAGCTCTATACACTGACCAAACCATCAAAATTCTTTTTTCTAACAACTGTTCACCAATAATTTCAAACCAATTAGCAATAAAATGTGTTCAATACTGATGATTTAGAGTTACTCTTAGAGAAGCTTTAATTTGAAATTTCCTGAATTTCACAATATATTTAATTAAAGGTCAATTTTGAGGATTCAAAATAACTATCAACAACATGTTTATCCTTCATTAAGGACTATCAAGCTTTAAAACACAATTGGCATTAGTTCATGTATCAGTGGAATCATAAAAACCAAGACTTCATATTGTCAAATATTCGCGTTATGTATTCTGCAGCTGGTAAAGATGGATTTCATTTACTCAACATAGAAACCTGTTAAGTTACATGAGAGGCTTTTTCCACATAGACTAAAATTCATATCCTGACTAAACAGGTTTCCAATTCTGACAGACAAGATGTTCCACCTACAGAGTGGGAAGATGAATCCTTAGGTGGATAGGGCAGTTAATTATATGAACAGGCATTAAAACAGCAATAAGGAAGAATGATTAGTTATCCTCCACAATTTTGTAACCATGTGGTATTTAGTAGTCTTTTGTTTTCTCCAGTGACTAGAGCAGCAATCTGATAAACTAGTGCACAACAAATACTTTTTTATACAGTCTGCAGAATACTAAGTACTCAGTTTACATATTTTAATGTTAATAGCAGAAAAGAACTATAAATACAAAATTGAACAAGAAAATGCAGTATTTTCACTGTTTAATTTGGCTGCAAATAATGAAATACAATAAATGTTTTTTTTTTCCTCTTTCTATACATTACAGATTTGTTGTGGAAATAAAAAGAGGTTTATATAATAAGTAAAAGTTCTCATAATCAAAATGCAATTTAATATCTTAGTGTTATTGATATCATTTTCTTCCACATTTACTAATAGCAAAATCTTGAAAAAAAACTATTACACCAATGTTTAACATAACACTAAAACAATCATTTTCAAGTTAAGCTATCTTTTTCACTAAGATATAGAGATAAAAACTGTGTCATGCTTATGGATGATTCCAGAATCTCTTTTTGGAAGACATGTTTTTTGTTTGGTTGCTCTTTAGGTTTTCTTCTATGTTGTAATGGCGCAACAAACCTGATAGGCATAAATACAAATTTATGTTATTTTGGTGGTTCTAAATATTACATAAGAAATGGAACCTTATTTAAAAATCCCACATCAAACTGTGTTTACAAAGGGCAAATTCTCTATTATGACTTCTCAAACTTTTTTGAACTTTGATAAAAATATATTCTACAGAGAAGACATGCTAAAACAATAAAGTAATAAAAATATAAAAACTTACCTTTTACAGTGACAATGAATTTTAGTCTCTTACATTTTTTAAAAGAACATTATACTATTAGTCCTTTTAAATCTATAAAGTTGTAGGTTTTAAATCTAAAGCACTTTCTATTTTATAATCAAAAGACCTATTTCCTACCTAACTAAAAGTCTCCTATCCCTGTTCCTTCCCACCATAAAGTCACCTTTTCCTTCTCTTTCAGAATCTTACTTTCCAGATAGGCTCTGCTGCTCTGGATCTAAGGCCTTCCACACTATACACCCAGCTTCTGTGATCTCTTGGCTCCAACTGTCAACTGACTGGGAGAGCACACCAGAAGACAACAGAATAGCAAAGTGTGTGCTGACTCTTGGATGGTGTCTGTTCGTGCAGATAGTAGTAAACTCTCATAAGAAAATTAGGAATATGACTTGTAGCCTTCAATACCAGTTCCACAAGAGAAAATAATAGTTCAGTCCTTTTACAGTTTAATCCCTCTTGTGAACATTGTGCATGCCTGATGAAAGAAAAAAAGTTATTAGAGCAAAAAGAAAGATGCACCTAACAAACCACTTCAGATGTACAAATCCCAGAGCAGAAACAAAAGTAACACAAAGCTGGGTGTAGTGGTACACACCTTTAATCCCAGCACTCAAGAGGCAGAGACAAGGAGACCTCTAAGTTCGAGGCCAGCCTGGTCTACAGAGTGAGTTCCAGTGCAGCCAGGGTTACACAGAGAAATCCTGTTGGTGGGAGGGAGTACAGAAAAAAAAAACACAACTGTCCCCCAAAAAAGTTACTCATAAGTGATGAACCCTGGTGAGAATTATGTGGAAGACCTTCGAGAAACAGACTTCAAAAGAATGATTTTAATTAAATTGAAACAACTCAAAGAGTATATAAACTCGAAGAGTATATAAAGTTTTGTCCTCTTACTTCAAGAGGACAAAAACAATAAGCCGAATGAAATGTAAAGGCTAATCCAACATATGGAAATAGAATTCAGTAGAGGTGTAATTGGTGAAGAAACGTCAAACTGAAATGATGCTGGAAATGAAAAGTCAGTCAGGTGAAAGCTTGAATGGAAACCTTCACCAACACAAGGGACCACAGTAGAAAACAGTTCTCTGAAACACAGTGGAGGAACTGGATCATTCAGTCAAACCCAATATAAGTATTCTTTAATACGAATTGACACAGTAGAGCTTTGGGACACCATGAAAAGACCTAACCTTCAAAGTAGGTGCGCAGAAAAGAATACCATAGCACATATAGAGAAATATTCAGTAACATCATAGAAGAAAATGGAAAGATGTCTGTCTAGGTACAAGAGGCCTACAGAATGCCAAATAAGATAGGGCCAGAAAAGAAATTCCAACATATTACAGTTAGAGCATTAAAAGCACAGAATAAACAAGGGGTGTTGACAATAACTCCATATGTGTACCTCACATGACTGTCTTGCCACACCCATGGGAGAACCACAGGCTGCTCTGCTGAGGGTCAGTCTGAATAGTGAGGCCAATCAAAACACAAGTTCCATTACAGACACCAATATTTCATGTCAGAGTAAAAGGGGAATAAATATACATATACATATTGTTTGTTTTGTTTTTTTGAGATAAGGTTTCCTCTGTGTAACATTGACTATCCTGGAACTCACTCTGTTGACCAGACTGGCTGGAACTCTCAGAGATTTGCTTGCCTCTGTGTCCTGAGTTCTGGGATTAAAGGCATGTGCCACCACTGTCTGGCCTTAAATGGGGAATATTTACAAGTTAACAACAGCAAAATCTTCTTGAAGTTAAAAATGGGAATTTTTTTTCTTTATTACAGAAAGCTGAGAAAGTGGAAGGAAAAAGATGAAAATAAAAAGTAATTAAAAGAATTTAAAATCATGGGCTGGAGAGATGGCTCAGAGGTTAAGAGCTCCAACTGCTCTTCCAGAGGTCCTGAGTTCAATTCCCAGCAACCACATGGTGGCTCACAACCATCTATAATGAGATCTGGTGCCCTCTTCTGGTGTGCAGATATACATAGAAGCAGAATGTTGTGTACATAATAAATAAATTAAAAAAAAACATTTAAAAAAAAAGAATTTAAAATCAGATAACCCAGAAACACAGGTAAAACGAAAACAGAGGAAACACTTACCCAGGAAGTAATACTTTAAAAGCTTCCCAGAGATGAATAGATGAAAATCTTCACCCTGACACCTCATCATGATTTCACAAATCATGTGGTCTAATATTAGAATTACAGACTACTGCAGCAGCAAGAAACTGTATACATAGCCAACCATATGTTTCCCTCATTGTATGGCTATTTGGACAAGATTACACAATTGCTCAGTATAGAATCTGAACCCTTTGTTCTTTTTATCCTTAAATATTTTATTTTAGAAACAATCTTATTTTACATATCAATCCCCCCATTCCCTTACCATCCCAACCCCCCTTATCAATTCCCCCAACACACCCCCACCCACTCCCCAAGGATAGTGAGGCCTTCCACGAGGGATCATCAAAGTCCGTCACATCACTCGGGGGAGGGCCTAGGCCCTCTTTCATGTATCTGGGCTGCAATAGTATCCCTCCATTGGGAATGGGCTCCCAAAGTCCATTTGTACACTAGGGATAAACACTGGCTCCACTGCTAGAGGTCCCATGGACTGTCTAGGCCTCCTAGCTGGCACCCACATTCAGAGGGCTTGAGAATCTGAACCCTTTGTTCTTTAATCCTCACATTCATTACATCAAAGGCATCTACTTTTTAAACCACATGTGTGCTGTGCCTATGTGTGTATTCAAGTTCACATATGTGAGGCTAGTTAACATTGGAAATCTCCTTCCATTGTTCTCTAACTTACTGGGGCAGGCCCTCTCAATTTGAACCCAGAGTTCCCTATGCAGTTTAAGTAGCCAGCTTGCTCTGGTAAGCAACTGTCTCAGACTTGGAAGTGCTGGAATTACAGGTGGGATGTCACATACACACACAGTATTAACATGTTTGAGGGACCCAAACTCAAATCCTTATGTTTGTGTACAGGTGCTTCAACCATGTACCTACATCCCAAATTAATAATGCATCTCAGTTACCAAACATTAAATATACCTAAGTGCTTATTGGTAATAATTAAGACGTAATTTTAAAGAGAAATACCTGTGATTGGAAGATGAAGTAACAGAGGGACTACCGTGAGTTTAAGGCCTGCCTAAGCTAATGGTAAGTTCAAAGACAGCATGGACTACATAGCAAAACCTTGTCTCTGGCCAACAAGATGGCTCAGTGGGCAAAATCAAAAGCTACCACCCTGAAGACCTAATTCAATTCTCAGAACCCACAGGGTAGGTGGAGGTAAGTGACTTCAAAAAGTTATCCTCTCATCTCCACACACACACCTCTCTCCCAGACACAAAAATAATAAATAAAATTAATTTTTAATTAAAAATGCTTGTTAAAAAGTTTACTCGGGGCTGGAGAGGTGGGTGAGTGGTTAGAGTATACACTGCTCTTGAAAGGATCCAAGCTGAGCTCCCAGCATTCACATTAAGCTGCTCACAGCTGCAAGTCTAGCTCCAGGGGCTCCACAGGCACCTGCACTCACATGCACACAAACATATGTAACTGAAAAAATAAATCTTTAATTAAAGTTTACTTTATCGTAAGATTTAAAAAATGTAAAAATAGGAAGCTGGATGGCCATTTCATTAACCATGCTGTTCTGGGTGGGATTGCCTGCCACCACAGAGTTTGAAGAACAGGAACAACTTGGGATCAGTGATATTGCCTGTCTACTGCCTCTTCTTGAATATGAAGAAAAAGTACCTATGGGGCTGGTCCCTGAGGAATTCTCCCAGTTCCTTTATCCTGAAACTGAAGTACCAAGACCCTACATATTGGAACTGGGCTTATCTTGCATTTTCTATCCAAAGAAATAAATGTAATTAACCCAGAGACCCTCTCTGCCACATCAATAGTAGGGTTAACCATCTATGTGATTAAAAATTATAGTGACTCTCTTGGAGAATTGATTGGTAAATTTAATAAATAAATTGCTCAACTAGAAGTAAAGCATGTGAGCATCAAAGGGATGTGGGATAAAACAGGTACAGAGAAGGCAGAGCAAACACTAATTCAGAAGCAGGACTACCTCTGATGTCACTTACTAGCAATGGCTTCATAGAGTGCAGGTACACAGCTACATAGTATAGGAGGTAAAGAATCACCTGGACTACTATATTTCTGTACAGGACATGATGTGGCAAAAGGACTAAGAGCACATGACAGACTGGGTGAAGCATATGATGCAGGGCACCTCTACACATCAGGGAAAGGAGACAACTGCCAAGTACACTGCACCTATCCATCTCAATTGAGACAGCCAGAAACAGTTCACTAAATGGGAACTCGCCTGGGTGACAAAAATCTTCCTGTATTGCTAGCTACTGAAATTACAGTGACAAATAAGTCATTTAGTGGCTTACACCCATTGCCCAGTAAGGTATGTCAGATCCTTGATCTGCATCTGAAGTTGTTTGGTGATGGCTTTTGAATGAGCAATTTGCGGCAACTTGTTGGCTGACTAAAATGACCACGTTATGGCCTACACTTGTAACTTATTATACTTTCTTGCAATAAATTGACAAGTAAAATTGAAAATTACAAAAATAATGGGTGAAATTTTTAATTAAAGCATTGATCTTTTAGTTTGTAAGACAAACAGGCATGGTCAAGGAAAAAATAACTTAAGTTTCTTTTCCAACTTTTTATGAAAAATTAGAACTGAGAAATTTCAGTATCTTTAAACTGCCAAAATTGTAGATTTATAAATGTGTGTCCAGCTTGAAAATGGAAATAAAATGTGTATTTTACTGTAATTTGTATTAGTGTTCAAACTATGGAGAATTCCCTTATACAGATAAGTGATCATGGCCTGGGATCTAATGTTTGACTCAAAACAAGTTTTGAAAAAAGACTTATAATAATATACAGTCTAGTAATCTTAAGGAATTGCTACCATTCTACAAAAAAGACACTTTCCTTAGGATAACTGCTCATTAATGCTAAGAACCCATCATCAGCTGCCACACAGCATTCAAGATTTGGGTTAAAGCCAGACACAGTGACATACACCGTTAGCCCGGCACTGGAGAACTAGAGGCAGAAGGTGAGTAAGAGAGGGCCTGTCTGGACTACAAGACAGATCATGTCCCAAAGTACGGGACATGATCATGCCCCCCCACACACAAAATAAAATCATATTTGGGTCATTTTCCTAGTCGTGTTAAAACTATTTGACATTGAATGGAAAACTTTTTAAGTTAATTACTTGCTAAATGTCACTCAAGGATTTTCCTCACTTTATAAAAGAATTATACATATAAAGAGATAGCTCTCACATATTCATTTATCAGTCTATTCCATGATCAAAATCTCCTTAGAGACATTCAGTGACTGTCCCTGAGCTGAGGGTTATGTGGTAGCAGTAGAATTACGTGTTATTTTTCCATTACAACACATTTCTAACACGAAAGTTCCTATTTTTTTACAGCCAATCATTTTCAGAAAGCTCTTAATGCATCAATGAAAACAATTTTTAATAAAATAAGCAGGCATCTAATAATCCTTACTATGTCTACCTCATTCTTTCTCACACATATTCTACTTCAAATATCCTCTACAGCAAATATACCAAATAGGACAGACACACAAGGTTTTATGAGCAGTAACTAAAACTCAGAGATTTTTCTGCTCTTGTATATTTAATCACACAGACTGCAAACTGCTGTGTTTTATAATTAGTAAGCAGTAATAGTTTTTCTGTACTGCTTCATTATTTTAACATTTATGTTAGAATAAAAAAATTATTTCACTATAATCAAAGCTTGTTCATACAGAAGCCCTGACAATGAGCACACACTACTGAAATCATACCCACGTTTCCTGGCTATGAGAAGTATCTCATGTAACAAAGATTTCTGTGCTTCATTAAATTCAGAGGGGGAAAAAATGAAAGGATTATTTAAAGATGTGTTCAGGAGCAATAAAAGCATCTATAACACCAATGGCTTATAAACTTGTCTTCTGTGCACCTAAAACCTCTCAAAAATCAACATATAATTAAGTCAGCTAATCAAAGACAATACCTGCAAATTGTGTGAAGAGGCATCACTGGAGCATGGCTTATAAATAAACTATATCAAAACATTTGTTGGCAAATATAAAACACCTCCAAATTTCTATTTTAGAAAAAAAAAAAAGTCATTTAAGGGACCTACCAAGATTTTGGTATCAAGTCAAACAAGTGTAACTAGTAATGAAGCAAACAGTATCTATAATTGTGGCAAGATGCTAATTTGTTTATTAAAAAGTATACAAAATTAGCTTAATTACAACATCAACTTATCAAAGGTCTTAAAGTCAATTTTGCTTTTGGAAAAGTATCAAGTCTTCATATCCAGAATAACAGCCTTTTATTATTTTGATTTATGGAACTATACATCAGATCTTCAAACAATGACATCAAATGAAACCCTGTATCATAATATAATACCCTTTTCCTGAAAGCTTGGAATGTAAATGAAAACTTATTTTTTTTAATTGAAGAAAAAAAAAAACTGTGAACAAAGTACTCCCAAAAGACCAAACATATGTCAGAATGGCTTTCTGCTGGAATTAAACATGAACAAATTAAGTTTACATTGCTAAAAAAATAGTCATAAGTTGAGTTTTTTCTTTATTTAAAAAAGCTTTTAAAGCAAATTCAGATCTTTGAGCCTTACAAGAAAACAGTTCATTAGTTTTAGCTAGGAAACTCACATCCACAAAAGGCATCCTCAAACAATACATATCTTAAAAGTATATATACACAAAACTAAAGTTCATAAATTGTTAACAAATCTAGGAGCAATAATTTAAGATTCTATTGAAAAATACAGGTAGCCTTAAGAGAAACATGCTTGATCAATCTTTCTTAAAGCTTTTGAGTTTGTTGCCCAAACATTTAAAAACAAAGAAAAAAAATATCCTGACTCCTTGTTGACTTTTAAAATATCAATTTACAGACAAAACTAAAAGAAATATTTAGGGTATCCAACTATATTTGCCATGAATTTAAACACACATCTACAATCTATAATATAAAAGTAAAAAATATATATAATTTCAGTCTAAGATGAGTTTACCTAATAAGTTTTACATGAGAAATATCACATGAGACCCCAAATAAATGTCAGATACAAAATTATATGACATGGCTTCATTCAAACACACACAAAATCAAAATCAGAAAACTAGACTGGCTTTTTTATATCACCAGCTTTCATGAGAGCCTTAATTGCTCTTGCCCTCATCTCAAGTTCTAGAAGTTCCAGTTGCTGTGCAGAAGGCTGAACATCTTCTGGTGGAGGAACAGTCAGGGTGGCCGCTTTGGGCTCCTTTGGGCTAGACTCCGCCAGTCCCAAAATCTCATTCACACTCTTTTCAATATCTTTCTCAAGGTCATCTATCTGACCAGCTTCACTCCGGACTGTTCTTTCTGGGACTTCTGGAGCAGAAGCAGGAGTAGCAACAGCAGCGGCAGTGGCAGTAGCGGCAGCGGCGTCCTCATTGCATGGGCCTTCTATATCGCTGTCATAAGCATCTGCATTTATACTGAGTACATCACTATCTTCCCCTTTGCCTGAAACAAACAAAAGAAGGGGTGGGGGAGAACCATGTAACCCAAAGTTCTGGGTCAACATTTCCTTCACTTATGATGAAGGGGTTGCCCTGACCTACCCCCACTACAAAGGCCCAAATTCATTGTAATCCTTATTGCAATCACGTCTTTCCTGACTCTTCAACTTGAGAAAGAAACTGTATTTCATGTAAATCCTAGAGTAGTTTTCATCCCAATTTGTGGAAACATGGAACATTGGGAAACTTAGTCCATCAGATGGAGTTCCCTTGATCGATTTTCCTAACTAAAACGTCATAATGTTTTACACCACAATGAAGTTTATAGATTACAAAAGGAAGACTCATGTTGGAAACCTTTTAAATAGAGCATTATTGGGTAAATGCAATTTCATCCTAGAGGATACATTGTGCTTTGAAGACTAGAATAAAGGAAAAATGTCACCAGGAAGCTAGATATTGTGTATATCACTTATTCCAAACCCTCTCTTATACTTATTCAAGCACTTGGTTCTGAATCAATAAATTAATAAAATTAGTATACAAATATTTTAATGTTATAAAACTCTGATATCAAGAATTTCATCTAATTGTAGATTATATCATGTTCAAGTAACAGTCTTGGCCTTGGCACTGGACATTACCTAACTTCAGATACCATTTAAAATTTTGAGTGCTCATTTATTATCCTAATCTATTTATATTTTAAGTAATAAGCATGTTTTTTTATTTAAAAATTAATTCTCAAACTTTTGGTTTGAGACTAAAACTTATTTATAAAATACTGAATAGCAAATGGAAACAACTGTTAACAGAATGAACAGGAAAGGAACAATTCTACCTCATTTGTTTTATAACACATACTCTACAAACCTTAACCCATACCACTTTAATTACAAAATCACTTCCAACTCCAAAATAAAAGTAGAAAACCAATCGACATATTATTTTTGTTGCCACAAATAGAATGTTTAAAAAGTTGCAATTTTAATAGATTCTAAAGAGCATTTCATATATCTCCCCAAAGAAGCAAGAATTTCTAAACAGCAAGGAAAAAAATTACAGCAAAATGAGTAATTCTTCTTACAAAATGTTTGAAATATTCTAACTTGAGATAAAAACAAACCTAAGAAAGCATGCGCTTTGTTGTTCAAAGCCTCAAAAAAAAAAAAAAATCAATGTGCAGGTGGAAGATTTGGGGTCATCTGCAATCAAACGGGTTGTGTGCAGAATACATAAGCCACAATGTTATGAAGGCTTCCACAAAGAGAGTTCCAGGAGGCCAGGCAATGCATAGCAGGATTAGGATCCCTCTGAGCAGCCCCTCAGAGGGAGGTGGGCTTAGACTTTGGGCAATGTTGAAATTGTTAAGACTTTGGGAGGTCTAGAAATAGACTAAGTGTGTTTTGTATTATATAATGGCCATGAGTCTTTGGGGGTCATGAATAGAACCTTAAGTATTGAATATAAAATGTTACTGACAGGCTTATGTGACCTTCAAGTTGGGGTAGCTTTTATTATGAGAGGCTGACACAATAGTTTGCAAAGGTAGATGTTGCAGAGCATCTTGCCCTGATTCCCCTGTACTTTGTTTTTGTCTTGTTCTATTTGTTCTTTCTGCTTCCTGCCTACCACGACAGGAACAGCTTTTGTCACATGCCCCCACTGCCACGGTGCTGTCTCACAGCAGGCCTGGAAACATGGAGCTAAGTCAGTCAGACTATGACAGAAGGCATGAAACAACTTATGAGAGGAAAGATTTAATTTAACTTATAGTTTCAGAGACTTCAGTCCATGAATGGCAAAGAGGAAAAGAAAACAACTGGAGGGCCAACGACATGGTATCTCCTGGGATAAACCTCAGTGGCCTACTTCCAATGATAAGGCACTTAAAAGTTCCACAACCTCCCCAAATAACATCCATGTCGGACTAAGGGTACATCACATGAGGCTGTGGGGACAATTCACACTCAAATCATAGCACATGTTCTTTATCCCCGTCAGGAGGAAGACGGCTTTCAATACCTTCCTGGGGCCAAGAAGCACAAAATTACACAAACATTCACTTAATCTGAACAAGACGTAACCATAGCTAGAGTCATTACCCTGAGCTTACATTGTAAAATGTTTTATAAAATCAGTACCACCAGAGATTCAGCATCAAAATGTTCATACATCTAGTCCCAATCACAAAGGACAAAAACCTAGTGAAAAAAAATCGTTTTGAGTGTATTTCAAACACTTAAATGGACAACAGATATACTGTTTTATACCTTTTCTTTTCTTTTTTTTTTTCCAACTTTTTTTATTTGAATTAGGAACAGGATTGTTTTACATGACAATCCCATTTCCCTTCTCCCACCCGTCCTCCCCTACCCGCCCCCTACCTTTGCTTTTCTATCAACAACAAATCTATTCTATTATTCTATTACTAATGAAATTTGATGTTCTCTGTTCACTTTCAAAATTACCGAGTCCTAGTAACTTGAGTTCTCTACACCATATTGCTACATCTGCCCATTGTTAGTATACTATAGGTATCAAAACTTTGTAACATCACACATCTGAATGATTTGGCATGTATAAGTCATTATTTGAAGGTATCAATATCATTTTAGCCTATTATTTAATTTTTATCATTTCAGTAAAATCAGTCAGTAACTAATGTTTTTAAGTCATCATCTGAAAATATATGGACACATTTCCAAAATAATTTGCTCTCATCGCTTCTCAGCAGTGGGGACTTATAAAGATTTTTCTCATGTCTCAGAAAGAAGAAAAGGCAAAGCTTATACATTCTTTTCAAAGCAGTGATTATCTTAAATGCCTCATTCAAGGGCTGGAGAGATGGCTCAGAGGTTAAGAGCACTGACTGCTCTTCCAGAGGTCCTGAGTTCAATTCCCAGCAACCATATGGTGACTCACAACCATCTGCTATGAGATCTGGTGCCTTCTTCTGGTGTGCAGATATACATGGAAGCAGAATGTTGTACACATAACAAATAAAATCTTTAAAAAAAATGCCTCATTCAAAATCCCTAAAATTGTGTGATTATGTGTCCTATCTTTCTGTACTCTTACTCAGGATGTGTATGTATACTTGTGTGTGTGTGTGTGTGTGTGTGTGTGTGTGTGTGTGTGTGTGTGTGTGTGTGTGTGTGTGTGTGTGTGTGTGTGTGTGTGCTCAAGTGTATGTATATACACAAGTGTGTGTGTGCACGCACACACTCATTTTCAGGGCAAAGTGAGTGTCAATTTGTCATAAAGAAATCCACAAAGAACTACCTTCAAGTTTACACACAAACTTACAGGAGTCTTACAGAAACAATCTAAAAGGTAAATTATTTCTATACTTTTAAATAAAATCTAGTCAGGAGGAAGATCTTGAGCAGATGATATGCTATCTCCTTTAATAAAGCTTTAGAATTACTATTCAGAATTTATGTCCAAACTTTTTCCATAATAGACATATTCACATACCATGAATTATGGTAAGAATCCCCAAACACAGTTTGTAAGCTAATTACATACTTGGTCTTTACAAAAGCACTTTACAAAAGTCCAGTTAATTACTCAAGTTTTATTAAGGATCTTTTTAAAAGGTTTGATGTATGCAAGACATAAACAAAGGTTATTATAAATCAAACAAAAAATAAAATACAAATAAACCTGAATTAAAATATCACATATGCAATTAAAATAATAAGAATAAAAATTCAAACTATTAACTAAAACCCCAAAAGACTAGTCAAAAATAGTACAGGGGGAAAAAAAATCAAGAAAAAAATGAGACCCAAGTTGCTGATGTTATGGAGCTGCAGAATAATTAACTTTATTCACAGGAAACAGAGTCTGTGATATATCCCTTATATTAACTCTGCTCCTTCAGTAAGATGGGTGACCCCTCATATTACAGACCTTATAGAGCTCTTCAGAGAAAAGCAATATAAATAGTGGGGAGAACTGATTATGAGAAAGGATTAAAGGACTTTAAGAGCTTGGCTAAGCTATAGTGCTAGGAAGACAAAGTGAAAGTGAAAAAGAAAGTAAGAAGTAATAAAGAGTACAGGGAGTCCCTGAGCATTTATCTCTTACAGTTGATGCTGTAGCCAATTTTGCGCCAATGTACATTCTATTACATTGTCCTCTGGTCTGTATGCTTTAACCGTTTCTCTTTTGTTCATTTCCTTGCTATCTTCTTTCTGTCCTACCTGTTTGATTCATATCCCAAACTCTGAACACAAGGACTAAAGAGTTTTAAGTAATAAACCAATTCATCTAGACTCAGTATCTAGACAGAAATATTAATCAATCATTACTCAAATTAATCATTGACAGAGGTGAATACCCTGATTTAACAGAGAAATACTTGTCTATCTTATTTGATGACTACAGATTTGAGAATGGGATAAAAGCATAAAGGCTAAATATTTGACAACTAAACACAATTCTGTATACTCTTCAAACATTTTACTGCCAAGGAGAAGAAAATTAACTAATACTCATTTGGTTTAACATATACTTCTGGGCCAAAGATAACAGGTTCAATCTCCAACACTGAGAATGCACTCAGAGACACATACTCACAAGTAACATACCATGGCTATAAATAAAAGGGCTGCACTACAAAACAGAAAAAGCTAAAATGCAATACTTATATGTTACGATAATCTGCAACAAATGCCACTGCTTGAAAACTACAAGGTTTCATGAAATTAGGTAAGAGGAAAACATTTCATGTCATAAACTTGATTTTTCATAAGTGTTTAGATAGAACAGTCAATAAAAGCAAATAAACACAAAAAAACACTGATGACATCACATGAGTTACATCGCAGTGTAACTCATAAAAGTTAAAAGGCTTTTAAGTTATATTAGCATATTTAACACTTGTAAGATATTATATTCTAGTTGTTAATTCAATTCTTATTTGTAACATGAAAGGCTAGCCTGACTATGAAACCTTCTGACAGCGTATTATTACATAAAGGCAAGAGACAACGCCTAGAACAGGGAGTATTTATACAGCTGTCCAAATCCTGAAAATGGCAACTAGTCACACAGGAGAGAAATACCTAAAAAATAGCACAAAATGTAAATTAACTGAAGAGAAGACAAGTAAATATGAGTCCTTCCTAAGAAAAAAAGAAAAATCCACAACGAAGTTGTTTCAATTAAAACAACTAGAGTTAAAGATACAGTTCAATGACAAGGACTGGCCTAGTCCATGAAAGGTTCTGAGTAGATACCCAGTACTATTAAAAAAGAAGAAAGAAGGATGAAGGAAGAAGGAAAAAGGAGGAAGAGAAGGAAGGAAGGAAGGAAGGAAGGAAGGAAGGAAGGAAGGAAATAAAAAAGAAGGAAAGAAAAAGGTTAAGACTAATGAGATAGGGACCAAATTGAAGAAAACACTACCAAAATATTTTTGTAAAAAGGAAAAATATAGAATTACATAGTTATATATCATTGAAAACGAATCAGAAACAAGGGCAAAGGGTAGCAAGGCAATAGAGCTGGCCCTGATAGTGTGAGCCAGACCTGAGACCTTTAGAACAAGAGAACTGACCCTACTCCTTGTTGGGTGGGCTAGTTGGGGTAGTACCTGAGAGCTCTCTGGGGTGGTGATGACAAGGGAAAGCTGGCAAGCTGACCAACCCAGCTACCACCCAGAATCAGAGCTCCAAATTAGCCCACCCCAACATCTACCTCATCTATGAGCATGTGAAGGGGCGGAGCCTACAGATCTAAAACTGCAGGACCTCCACAACACAGAACAATAACAGGATATCCAAGAGGAGACCCACTGAAGGCCCATATTGATAATGCAGAAGTCAGAGGCCTTGAACCAGAAGAATGACTCACTGCAATGAACACTTACCAGTAAAGATGCATGGACTGAAGTGTGACTCAGTGGGACACACTACAGAATCTTTGTGTGTGTGTATGTGTGTGTGTGTGTGTGTGTGTGTGTGTGTGTGTGTGTGTGTGTGTTTTGTTTTCTGTTGTTCTTTTAAAGTTTGTCTTGTTTTGGGGGGCAGGTTGCAAGGGCTGAGAAGGATGCAAGGGGATAGGGAGATGAGTGGGATCGGGATGCATAATGTGAAATCAACAACGAAACAAAAAAAAGTTCAAAGTGGTGGCGGGAGGGGGGGGGTAGCAAACATCAGGTCAGGCACTCCACAAATTAAAAAACACAAAGGACCAATGAATACATGAAAAAAATTTCAACATATTTTCTAATTAAGGAAATGTAAGTTTAAAAGATTCTGCTTTTAAGCCAGGCATGGTAGTGCATGTCTTTAATTGAAACACTCAAGAGTTTGAGGCCAGCCTGGTCTACATATTGAGAACCTATCTCAAAAGCAGATATTACTTTTTACTGACCAATAAAAACTAGAACTTTTAGCTTTTTATGGGACAGAAAGGAACCTAGTACATTGGCAAAATGGAAAAATTACAAAAGCAAGTTAAGGGATCAGAGTTGGAGAGATGGCTCAGTGGTTAAGAATACTTGTTGCTCCTGCAGAGGACCTGGGTCTAGTTCCCAGCACTAACAAGTGACTCTCAATCATCCTCAACACCATTTCCAGGGGACATATGCTGGGTTTTTTTTTTTGTTGTTGTTGTTGTTTTTTAACCTCCACAGGCATCAGCTATACACACTCATACATACAAAGTTTTTGAATCTTAAAAAAATATTTTAAGTAAGGGGTAGTGAAAAACACCTATAATCAGCTTTTTTTGGGGGGAGGGGATCTTGAGTTCAAGACCAATCCGGGCTACAAAGGAGAGCTTGTCTCAATAAACCAAAGAAAAGCAAGAGATCTTAGCACAAGACCACACCAGCTGACATCCCAGCATGAACTGGGGAAGGGCTCATAAGGTCCCACCCCTAGTTGAAGAACTACAGGCAGTTACCTGCTAAGAGTTAGTTTACTTCAGGGACAAGCAACTAAGGCTGCCCAAGCTCATGCAGTTGGCCCTATGCCCCTGTACATACATACAGCCAACACTAATTGGGAGGTTTTACACACATTCACACCCCGCTAGCAACATCTTAATACTTCACAATCTGTCCAAAAAGCCTGTGCTCAGCTTTGTTATCTATTTCACACATGGGCATGTTGCCTAAAGCATTATTTTTGCTTATTTAAATATATATAAGCTCAGAAAAAGATAATAAAAATATAAAGGTCCTTTTTATAAACTCATAAAGCAAACTCAATTATTATCAGTATGCTAAGAAAAATTGAGAATATTTCACTGAACATGCAATCATTCCCCCAAACTAATAATATTTCGATTGAAGAAGTACTAAAATTAATGGCCATAGTCAGTTCTTTCCACCCTCAGTCTTTCCTCAAGAGGCATAAAGAAGTAGAGGGAACCCATGGTGGGGAAGGGTTGGGGAATTATCACCTTAAAATGAAGGCGGAAATCACAAAAGTATCCCATGGGTTTTGGATTTTTTGTTTGTTTTTCCAGACTAGTCAGAGAGAAGGCGTACTTCTCATGGGGAAAGACAGCTTAGGGATGTAAAAGAGGCTCTATATTAAACTCTATAAATATCACCCAAATTATGAAATTTCAAAAGAAATGTGACCTACAGAGAAATGACTTTTAGGACCACATTTTAAAGAGGTCATAATCATTCATCAACATAGAAGACTTGTATAGAGCCTTATTACACATGTAATGAAAACAAAGCCAAAGACTAAGGGAAACAACAAATGGTCCCCATCTTGGTGAGGACAGAAAGAAAAAACAAGCTCAGAAACAATGTGCTTTTCTGAAGAGGCATTGGAACAGCAGGTGAAAGAAACCAATACTAATACAATGCTAGAGTATTTTGCAAGATGGTTCAACCAGTAATGGTGCTTTTCACCAAGGCGGACTGATGACCTGAGTTTAATCCTCATTGGTGGAAGGAGAGAACAGACACCTACAAGCTGCCCTGTGATCTGCACATCCACACAATGGCACTCATGCCGTGAACACACATGCGCACACACCACTTTTATCCATCTATCTTATTTATTCATCCATCTTAATTATTCAAAAAAACTCACTAATGTCTATGAACAAGTACTGAAGACTTAAAGGATCCAAAGATATAAATAACCCTGTCTAAAGAAGTACTCCATTTAAATAAGATAAGCAGATGTAAATTACTACAAGATAGGCAGCTACTTAAGAGTAAGGACCATGCCCAGTTAACATGTGGGTACCCCTAAATATTTGCCAAGTTGTAAACAATAGCTAGCAGAATTTAATAGGCAATGATGGTAGGAATCGGGTGCTGATCAGTTCTGTATCAAGAAGAAATGAGACAAACAGTAGACTACGGCACTTCACATATTTGGAGCTGTTTGTTTGGTTTTGGTTTTACCTAAACAGTTTGCTACTTATGTAAACGGACTTAAGTCTCAAATGTAGACATTTGTATCACAAGTATTGAAACCCAGTCACAACTGACAGATTTCCATTTATAATAAATCAGTGCAGTGCCAGTTATCAAATGAAGATTACTTCTTTGAAACTACAGTCCAGTAAACATGATACCAATCCCTAGGAAAGTCGAGGAAGATTAGGTCTATGAACTCTGGAAAGGGGAAACAAATTAACTTCTTTAAACAGGCCAGATAACATTTGATAAAGATATAATTGGCATATGGAAAACCCATGTGATGAACTAGAGAGAAAACACCAATAGCACAGACAAGAAGGCTTGGAGTGCTGAAAGCAAGTCAGGCTTTCTTCCTGTCAGTCTTAGGAGTACTTAAGAACACCATCTCTGGAATGTTGAAAAAGTTCAAAGTCCTGAGGCACTTATTCTTTAGACATCAGAAGGAGGAAAGGAAGACAATATTGAGAAAAGGAAACTCGTCAGTGGGTCTATTGCAGTTAGGAATCAGGATGAGCAGTAAGCAGTGACTTAGTTGGTAGCAACAGTTCACAAGAAAGGGAGAATGGTTTGATAGGAGATAATTATCAAAGAATAGGACAATAAGACCTGAATACAAATAGAGGGCTGGCGTCAATCTCACAACGATCCCTCCTGTCTCTGCCTCCAAGTGCTGGGGA
This sequence comes from Cricetulus griseus, assembly GCF_003668045.3. NCBI lineage: Eukaryota > Metazoa > Chordata > Mammalia > Rodentia > Cricetidae > Cricetulus > Cricetulus griseus. The sequence continues at coordinate 54,316,938 of NC_048595.1, read as the reverse complement.
TTAAAGGCATGCAGGCATGCACCACCACTACCCAAGAACACTTTATTTATCTCTTTAGCCCTAGTGCCTAGTACTAGACATGCTGGTTGAAAAGATGATTTCCAAATTTTTAAAATATACAAACCAAAAGATACTTAAAACTCATTTTAAGGGCTGGAGAGATGGCTCCGTGACTAAGAGCATGACTGCTCTTCGAGAGGCCCCGGGGTTCAATTCCCGGCACCCACAAGGCAGCTCTAATTCCAAGATCTGACAGCCTCACACAGACATATATGCAAGCAAAATACCAATGCAAATGAAATAAAAGTAAATAAATTATTTTTTAAAACACACATTTTAAAAATTATACCCTTCATTTTTTGAGACTATAATATAATTACATCATTTCTCTTTCCCTTTCCTCCTCGAAACCCTCCCACATATCCCTCCTTGCTCTCTTACAAATTCATGAACTCTTTTTCACTAATTGTTGTTACATGCATATATGTATATGTATTTACTATGTTTGTGTATATACACATATACTCCTGAATACATAAATACACCTTGTTCTGTCCATATAATGTTACTTCTATGTTTGTTCTCAGGGCAGACCATTTGGTATTGGGCTACCTATTAATGTGCTCTTTCGATAAATCAAAGGTCTCAGAAGAACTAATGAATATAAGTCACTTGCAGAAACAGCCATAGACTTGGAGGATAGTTCCTCTGGTAAAGTGTCATGTAAGCGTGAGCACCCAAGTTCTATCCCTACAACCCAGATCCCTATAACTCATGTTTTAAAAAAAAAAATTAAAAAAAACAAACTTAGTCATGGTAACACATGCACCTATAATCCCAGCACCAAGGAGGCAGACAAAGGAGGGTCCCTGTGGGCTTCCTGGCCAGTCAGCCTAACCTAATTGGGAAGCTCCATGCCAAAGGAGAGACTTTGTCTCATAATAAAACAAGGAGAGTGACACCAGAAAAACAGCACCTGAAGGTTCACCTCTGACAGCCACACACCCACACATATACATACATGCACATGTATACAACAGCAACATCTAAGACAGGTGCAGTGGTATACACTTCTGGTCCTATTAGGCTGAGGTGAGAAGTGTTTAATGACTTAAATTACCCACTGTACCAAACAGGATCCAAATATCTGTTAGAAATGTATGCTGTGCAACCTCTGAAATAACCGCCTTAAGAATCCTGGGAAACCATAATGCCAGTAGCACAGACACTGAGATTGACAATTAGTAAATGGGACCTCCTGAAACTGAGAAGCTTCTGTAAGGCAAAGGACACAGTCAACAAGACAAAATGGCAGCCCACAGAATGGGAAAAGATATTCACCAACCCCACATCTGATAGAGGGCTGATCTCCAAAATATACTAAGAACTCAAGAAGCTAGCCACCAAATAGTCCAATTAAAAAGAGGGGTATAGAACTAAACAGAGAATACTCAATAGAGGAATCTAAAATGGCGGAAAGGCACTTAAGAAAGTGCTCAACATCCTTAGCCATCAGGGAAATGAAAATCAAAACAACTCTGAGATACCATCTTATTCCTGTCAGAATGGCCAAAATCAAAAACACCAAGGACAGTTTATGATGGAGAGAATGTGGAGAAGGGGGAACACTCCTCCACTGCTGATGGGAGTGCAAACTTGTATAGCCACTTTGGAAATCAGTATGGCAGTTTTTCAGGAAAATGGGAATCAGTCTACCTCAAGATCCAGCAACTTCACTCTTAGGCATATACCCGAAGGATGAACATTCATACAACAAGGGCATATGTTCAACGATGTTCATAGAAGCATTACTTGTAATAGCCAGAACCTGAAAGCAAACCTAGATGTCCCTCAACTGAAGAATGGATGGAGAAAATGTGGTACATTTACACAATGGAGTATTACTCAGTGGAAAAAAAAATGAAATCTTGAAATTTGCAGGCAAATGGATGGAACTAGAAGAAACCATCCTGAGTGAGGTAACCCAATCACAGAAAGACAAACATGGTATGTACTCACTCATATATGGATATTAGACATAAAGCAAAGGATTACCAGCCTACAATCAACACCGCCAGAGAAGCTAGGAAACAAGGAGGACCCTAAGAGAGACATACATAGTCCCCCAAGAGAAGGAGAAAGGGACAAGCGCTCCTGAACAAATTGGGAGCACAGGGGAGAGGAAAGGGAGGTAGGAGAAAGAAAAATGGAGAAGAGGAGGGGGAAGGAGAACATGAGGGATCAGGAAGAGTCAGGGGAAGAATAGAGGAGAGCAAGAAAAGAGATACCTTAATAGAGGGAGCCACTATATAGGTGTAAAGAGAAATCTGGCACTAGGGAAATGTTCAAAGATCCACACAGATGACCCTAACTTCGAATCTAAGCAATAGTGGAGAGGGTACCTTAAATGCCCTTCCCCTATAATGAGATTGATGGCTACCTTATATGCCATCCTAGAGCCTTCATCCAGTACCTGATGGAAGAAGCAGAGATCCACAGCCAAGTACTGAGCTGAACTCCTGGAATTCAGTTGTAGAGAGGGAGGAATGATAAGCAAAGGGGTCAAGACCATGCTGGGGGAACCCACTGAAACAACTGACCTGAGCAAGTGGGAGCTCTTAGACCCCAGTCAGATAGCTGGGGAACCAGGATAGGACCGAACCAGGCCCCCTGAATGTGGGTGACAGTTAGGAGGCCTGGGCAGTCTATGAGGCCTCTTGCAGTGGAACCAGTATTTATCACTAGGAATGGGCTCCCAAAGCCCATTCCTCCACAGAAGCATACTCCCTCAGCCTAAATACTCAGGAAAGGGCCTAGGCCTTGCCCCAAATGATGTGACAGACTTTGATGATTCCCCCATGGAAGGCCTCACCTGCCCTGGGGAGTGAATGGGGGTGGTTAGGGAGGGGAGGAACGGGCAGTGGGGGGCATGGGAGGATGGGAAGGAGAGGGAACTGGGATTGATATGTAAAATAAGATTGCTTCTAATTTAAATAAAAAATATTTAAAAAAAGAATCCTAGGAAACAGATCACAGAATTATGTGCCTAAAATGGACATAATTTAAAGAAACAAGGAAGTAAGCATTTCTCAATATACCAAATCAAGCCTTCTGTAATTTCATTCTCCATCAAACAAGGCAGGCATAGTGGCCCAAGCCTATATTCCCAATATTTAGAGGCTGAGGTAGGATACATGCTATAACCCTAGCTCCAATATTAATAGGATAAGACATTAGATGTACAAATTTCTTGACAATTTACTTTTTTAATGTAGAAAATTCTTACACTTCAAAAGATACAAAAACTAATTAACAATACAAAATGTAATTTTCATTGTTTCATTCAACTATTACCCATAGAAAGAGATGAATTAAAAAGTGGGAAAGGAGCTGGGAGCAGGTGCTTACCAAATCCATGAGGGCCAACGTTTGGATCATCAGAACCCAGGCGGGCATGGCTGCCACTCACGGTGGCTGCACAGGAGGCAAAGATAGGCAATCTCTAGAACAACCTGACTAGCTAATCTAGTCAATCAGTGAGCTCCTGGTTCTACTGAGAGATCCTTGCCTCAATAACTACAGTGTGCAAAGTAATAGAGGAATATATGAGACACATACATGCATGCATGCACACACACACACACACACACACACACACACACACACACACACACACACACGACCACTCACATGTGACTATGCACATACAAATGCACATATACCATACCAAGAAAAAATAGTAACAAGTAATTTAAGGGAGGCTGGGCAAGGTGGCACAGCCTTTAATCCTAGTACCTAAGAGGCTGAGGAAGTTAGATTTCTAAGTCCTAGACTAGCCTGGTCTAAAGTGAGTTCCAGGTGAGAGGAACTACATAGTGAGAACCAGTCTCAGAAAAATAGAAAGAATAACAATCATAATTTTTTAAACTAGGAAGAACATTGTTTCCATTTCTGGCAATGATGTGTAAAAAAGTTCAAAGAAATGAAAAAAAAAGCACAATTATTTTTTCTTGGGGTAGAAAGGAACAGGGTCTTGCCTATATATAGGTCTTGCCAGGTTGGCCTACGCCACAATCTCTTCTTAGTTGACCAACCAAGATGTTAAGTTCACAGTCAGAATCTGCATGACTACTTACTTGTTAAAGCCGGTAAGAACATAAAACAGGAGCTCAGAAGAAAAGGAAGTAGATACGGCTTTTAAAAATAAAATAGTACACACACCCCTGTGCTCCCAACTCCAGACTTCTTTGTAAAACTTTCTTCTCAGTCTCCTACAGCTCTTTAACACTCACACCACAAACGCACGCAGGTCTTCTAAGAAGGAGTGGATTTGCCAATCCAGAGATTTCTGTGGCAACACATACAAGGAAGAGATTTAAAACACACAGACAACAAAGCTACTTCATTAGCTGATGACCGTTCTCTATTCATTCCTGTCTAAGAGTAAACGCCTCTGGTGGCATCTGATTTTCCATAACTTCAAAACTGTTTTCGTCTATACTTGTGAAGTTCTTTTTAGCAAAACTCACCCTTTTGTTTCTCTTTAGAGATGCAATCTTGCTATTTAGCCCAGGCTGGCCTGGAATTTGTTCTCCTACTGCCTCAGCCTACAATGTTGGGATTACAAGCATGCACTCCCTCAGTTGGTTCTCGGATGCCTCAGTAACTGCAAATCCACTTCTTCAGGATCTTTGTTCATAATCTTTATCTATCTATTTTAGTTTCTCCCAGTGTAGGACTTCATTAGATCAACAATGGTAGCAAGATGAAGAATTAGTTGTTTTTTCCTAACAATCGCCCATCTTAAGAATTCAAATGACCTCACCAAGTTTTATACTTAATTCTTCTGCTAAATGACAACAAAACATTTTTATATAACTTTTAAAATGTTAGAAATAAATAAGTTAAGCCATTATCAATTATTTTCCCCAAGTTTTAAGATGTGACTGGCAGGCAAAAGATACATGACACATGTCATAGTGTTTGCCATACCTATGTATTGTAGCACAATTAAATTAAGCTACAATATCACTACCCCATAATACATTTGGGATCTATTCTCTCAGCCATTTTCAAGAGTCTATTCAATATGCTAATGTATAATCATGATGCTATGGTATAGACCTCTAGAACATAATCTGACACAAAAACTGCTTCACTGACACTTTCATCCCTTTGTCTAGCTTCGAGATAACCTGCTTCTCATCCTGTGGGTCTCAACTCCTGGGGGATGGTCTCATATCAGATATCCTGCATATCAGACATTTACATTACAATTCATAGCAGTAACAAAATTACAGGTATGAAGTAGCAGCAAAGTAACTTTATAGTTGGGGGTCACCATGACATGAGAACTGTATTAAAAGGTCACAGCATTAGGAAGGTTCAGAACCACTGATAACAACTCTCCATTCTCTAGTCCTTGCAATTCTTTGATAGTTTATAGTCTCTTAGCCTATCTGAAAGGAAACATTTTTAAACACTTACTCTAGCACACATATTTTATATTCATATAAACTGGTTTATACAATTATAATTATACAAACATTATATATACATATATAATCAAAAGATTAAGGAGAAAGACTTAAAACATCCTTAACTTATACTATTAATTTACTATATAAATTTTGGCATTTCCTCCCTATAACTCTGGAAATATGATAAGCACACATTATTGGTGATCACTGGTCTGAATGGCTGAAAGCTCATTAAAAAATAAAAGCCATCACCACATAGCTTAACCACTGACAAACATTTTGTTCCTACTAAAGCCTGACTTTCAAATTCTTGAAGCTCTTATTAACATTTTTTTTTTTTGCAGTGTTGGGAATCAAACCCAGGGCCTTGCATATTCTAGGCTAGTGTTCTACTACTGATCCACACTCCTAGCACAGCCAAGCAATCCTTTTTGCTGTCTAGCACTCATTAACTCATGAATTCAAAGGCTAAATTATGACTGTAAGAGCCAACAGGATTTAATGGTAAAATCTGAGCCTAAACACAGCATAAATATTATGTGCATATTTTTGTGTATATGTATTTCTCTAATTTCACTTGAAAAACAGTGAATGGATATGATTTCAAGTAAATTACAGCAAATGCCTTACTGACACTGATAATTTATGTACTGTATGGTTATATTATTTACTTTAACACCTAGATTCCAGTGAACATATTTCAAAGAATCATAAATAGACTGAAGAGTAAATCAAGCATCCTTTTTTTCTAATGTAACAACAAAAAAAGTGGAGATAATAGAAAAGTTTGTATAGTTTGCTCTACCATTAAGCAAAGAAAGAAAACATATTCAACACTCTGCCCAAGAACAATGTAGTAGTAGGCACTGGTCTTTACAAAATCTGACAACTGAAAAGAAACTTCCAGAAAAAAGGCCAAACAGCCAAGCATTGGTTGAGTTTGCTGTACAACAGCACCACCAGGTGGTGGTTTATGCAATCTTCATTCAGGCACCTTCCATTATAGGAAGAAGGCAAGCCAATGCATCTTCTGATACCTCTGATAATTAGAAATAAACTCCAAAATCTAGTCTAGTGATATTTTTGTCTACTCTGTTTTCATCTGTATGAGAAATAGAGAACTAATCACTTTTCTATTTAACAACTTTTCAAATGTTTTATCACAATAAACCTCGAAACTCTTCTCATTAAGATAAATATCCACTTTCTAAAGCATGGTTTTAATTTTAACATTACAACTTTAAAGAAGCATAGATTTTCCTTAATTTTTGAAGTAAAAATATCTGTAAGCTACACATATCCCCAAGACATGAATAACTTAAACACAGACCTATACTTTAATATTACTGAATGTCCTCATAAATAAGTCTGTAGGAAATTAACTCATTACACTAACAAAGCTGGGTTTAAAAAATGTTTTCTACACATTGTCTTCATTAAACAGAAATTTTCATTTTTCCATCTATAGCACAAATGGTGCATTTTTTAAATTCAAATATTCCATGTCTATTTTCAAAGCTCCACTAAGTCTTTTCAACAAATATAATAACTGGTACTCTAGGAAACCTTAAGATCTCATGCTGACAATAAGCTCACCCAGGTGCCTCCTCATGTATGCACATACACATAGCTGTGCTAAAACAACAAAACTGTAGCCAGGCACTGGTAGCGCACACCTTTAATCTCAGCACTAGGGAGGCAGAGGCAGTCAGATCTCTATGAGTTCAAGGCCAGTCTAGTCTACAAAGTGAGTTCTAGGACAGGCAGGGCTATTACACAGAGAAACCCTGTCTCAGAAAAAAACAAAAACAAAAACAAAAAAAAACCCAAAACCTGAAATTAATATTCCTTATATAACTACCCTCTGGCTGAAAAATTAATGAATTAAGAAATTATTTCTAACAGAAGAGTTTAAATTTTGCTACAATACCAATATTATACCTGCATTTAAATGTTTTCATGGTAAAAGTAGATCTCTAGTTATTAGCATCAGTAGAGGTTATTTTATGAACTCAATATTCATCCTTAGCACTGTTAGTTTCAAATATGCTATGTCCTATCAGTACTTAACAAAGAAACAGCAACTTAACTGAGAATTGAATGTCCAAGTCCTACCTGGATAACTACTCAAATAATACTTCAGCCTTTTAGAAACTGAAAAACAATTAAAAAGGTAATTTAAATTACATGTCTGTTCCATATAAAATAGGTCATAATAAGATTTACACTGAGAAAACAGAAAACAGATTTACACAGAAAACTCAATGGTCTATTGAATCTTAGAACTAAACTTGAGTGATTAATCTTAAATGGTCAAGCCATAAAATAACAATGCATTTCCAAGGAGTGTTATGTTTTATAATTTTGTTTTGTTTTTTTCTAGACAGGGTTTGTTTCTCTGCGAAGCCCTGGCTGTCCTGGAATTCGCTCTGCAGAACTCACAGAGATCCACCTGCCTCTGCCTCTTGAGTGCTGGGATTAAAGGCATGCGGCACAATCCACTGGTGTTATGTTTTATTTTTAATAAGCTTATTGTAAGCAGAATGGCTAACTATATAGGAAAAGTTCCAGATATAGCATTATATTTCAGAGTTTCGCAAATTACAAATAGAAAACAGTTTTTTTATTCAGAAAAAAAAGGGGAGAAGGCTCTCTTTTTTGAGCCTGCAGGATTTCTTTTTTTTTTTTTTTTTTTACTTTTTTTTTTTTTATTAGCTCAAATTAGGAACAAGCTTGCTTCAGATGTCAATCCCTTCTCCCTCCCCCTCCCCTCCCCGAGCCTGCAGGATTTCTATTTCCTAATAAAGCATGGTTTTTAGGTAACCCCATTAAGTTACTTACAGTTTTTCTAGAATTTGCCTGAAGGATGTTCTACATAAATAAACTTCCTGATAATTCATTCTTATCCTACTAGGCAGCAAAGCATTTTATATTTGACTTACAAACATTTTCTTAAAAATAACTTTACTTCTGTTTTCTTTTAAAGGTGGGTAGAACTGGACTGTGATTCAAAGATAGACCACTTGCTTAGCATACATAAATTCTTTCTAAGGTTCCACCTCTTCCATGGGAAAAAAACAAAATCAATAGCAACAACAACAAAAAGAAAAATGTTGAAAATGTAACCGTTTTCTTCGGGTTAGTTACAATCTTAGCACAAACTGTTTTGCACAGTAGTCCTTTCATACTCTGACCTCATCTTTCTTATGGCTGCCAATTGCCAACGGTGTGTTCCCAATGCTTATGTAGGAAGCTAATTATAATCTTCAGATTCCTAAATACAAAATGCATAGATTTTCTAGCATATGGCTACTTAGGTCCTTTCTCTTCCTCTTGCCTTATCTGAGCTGGTATTCAAATGATTAGAGTTACTTATTGCAGGAAAATTACAGCAAAACAGGCTATTGATATTGCAATGGAGTTCTTAGGAACTCTGGGTGTCTGAACAAGGAGTCAAAATACATCTCTTCTTAGAAAGTGAGCCTTGATGTAAATTGTGCAGTGCAGTTTCTGGCTTCTTTTCTCCTGGAACCAAAATTAACCTGCCTTATTCTAGCCTTTTCTATTCTTCATATGATATTTTTCCCCCTAGATAATCTAATAGGATACTCACTTCCTCTTTACTCAGTCAATACCAAGAACTTTAGGAACAAAGGAAAGTAGTAATAGCAGACAGAGCATATGATGGTTATATGCCTATTCACAGTACTCCTGAGGCAAAGGCAAGAGGATCATGAGTTCAAGGTCACCTAGGACTCTGTCTCACAAATAAAAAGAAATGAAAAAGACTCAATAGCACTGTGGTTTAGTTATATGTGGGCTAGATGATCATAATTATATTAACTGAAAACATTGTGTTTATAGCTTGTATTTCTATGACAAAGAAATGCTGGTGAACCAAATTTCAGTTTCTATGTATGAGGATGTTCAGTAGTCAAAGTACAAATACATAATTTTGTTTGGCTATTTATAAGCCTAACACAGGAAAATTTCTAAAACCATTGGACAATTTCCAAGAGCATCAGAAACATTAATAAACACCAATGCATTTTTAAAATCTAAATTGTGTATATTTATTAACAAATTTTAAAAGTATACATTTTTCACTTTGTTAACCAAGTATCAGAAACAAAGTGAAGCTTCAGGACTTCTACCCAAAAGAAATAAAAACTTGCTTCTCTATATTAAGGAGTTCCTATAGCAAGTTTTATAGAAATTTTAAGTTATCATTTTAAAGAATAGAAAAAAACATGAGATGATATTTGAACAATAAATAAATTTGTTCTAGTAAAGAGAATAATTTGTATAGTATTTAAGTTATTAGCCTTATTAATCTATAGGGCTTAAATAAATTAAAATTACCACTTTATACCTACAAGCTGATTATGTTAAAACCAATTTAAAGAAAGGAATTTCCCCTCTAAAGAAGGAAGTAAATGAGGAAATATATCTTGGCACAGGGAGGAGGGGTAGTTATCCTACAAAGTTATCATCTTTGTTCCACATACCACCCAAAGATACCCAGCTAACTTACTTCTACCTTGCAACTGAAAATACCCAATAGAAATCACTAAAATAAAAACCATTCAAGATGGTAAAATGTTTGTGGTGGCATCTGTAGCCAACCACACTACACTCAGGTCACCCAGTAGCTAAGAAGACATGATCATGAACAATAATAGTGTATTCCAGTTCCCTCTCTGTAAAACAGGGTGAATTTCAGACTGGAAATTTACTAGTGGTAAAAGCTATATAAAATTAAGTATTTAATCCATACCTTGTTTTGATTCCAAACCTTCTGGTTGTTTGTTCTCTCTCAGGGATGAAGTAGAATCTACACAGGCATCTTGCCTAAGCAATAAAAATAAAAACTTTAAATACTGTATTCAATCATTTAATGTCCAAGTTCTTAGAATTATATTATGTACCAGGGAGACAGGATGAATTCCAAGCCCCAGGGTATAATTTAGTATTAGGGGAACTCAGAACCGTGTATACATGTGTCAGAAGAAGCAATTATAAAGTAGTAATTTATGCAATGTACTTCTTTGTAAAATCAAGGAGAAAACCTAGGGGAACATGGACACAATTCTTTTCTCCCAAAACTCTGTAGGGTAGCTAATGGAAGAAATCACAACTCACAGCAGTATCCAATAAATTTCCAGTTTTCACAGCTAAATATAATGGGCATTTTAGCATTCAAATTACTTTATATTCTTCTAATTTCATACCTCAAATGCTTTGGTATCTACTGTATGAGGAAAATACATTTGATATATAATATATATACATACACATATATAAAAATCAAAGTAAACAGATTAAATATAAGAGTATGCAAAAAGTTTCCCTGTACAACCTGCAGCAGAGCTGAACAGTGCTGTACCATCTCAGTGCTAATGCTACAAACACCTTTCCAACACAGTCAAGACACTATTTGTGAATATTCAAGTGATCTTCTCAAATCGGGTAACTATTTCCTTCTGAGAATTTTCATTGCTACCCTGAAAGCAGCACTGCAGGAATTATGTGGGAAATGTTGCTAGTCACAACTATTTTATCTAGTTACCAGTAGCACAAGTCTTTCAAGTAGCCTAAGAATAAAACACAATTGTATTTCTTTGCCAAGATTATTCCTCACAATCAATGTATTTGGCAAGTGTGTGTTTATTTTGCATTGAAAAAAATCACTAATACAAACCCAAACTCAAACAGAGGCTATAAAACCATGTCTTTGGAACCAGGCATGGTCCACATCAATAATTCTACCATATGGGAAGACAAGGCAGAAACAGCAGTATCTATCTAAAACAATTTATTTGGCTCTGGTACTAATAATAACTGTGAGATTTGTAATTGCTATGACTCCATTTCTAACATTTCTTTGCTATCTAATGACACCTACTCAGATTTTATTCTTTCACTATAATGACTGGCAAGCACTAAGGAAGGTATCAAAAATTCTCCTTGGCAATCCAGGGACAAAATACAGAACTTTGCAAGAAATAAAATTAAAATGTTCTACCTCAAGCATACCAATAAACTCAGATACTATCTACCCCATGCATGGATCAACCTTTAAAGAAAACATTTTTATACATCTTCAAACAGCACATAACTCTTTAGCTACACATTCATGTATCTTAAAAAGAAAAATCACAAAAATATGCATTTGTATCAAAACATGACAAAGTATTCCATTAAGACCTGTAATTTTTATGCTTTTAAGTATCAGCTAAATTTAGTTAATATTAATGTACCAAAATTACCACCAACAAAAAATGGCATCACCGGTAAAAAGTATAAGACATATATAATACTACAAGATGACCCAACAAAATCTCTGCAATCTAGCTGAGAATGTGTAGTCTATATTACAATGGATCATCAGACAAATCCATTAATGAAATGAGTAATGTTTTTTAGTAAGGGAAGTTAAATGTGTTTTATGAAAGACAAAAGGCTATGAAAATATTTCAGGTCAAAGGAATCTAAATAGCCATGACAATTAGATATTATAAATGACCTGACTAGAGGGGGAATAAAGGCTGAAATAAACTGAATCAAAAGAGAAACTGAACTACTGATGGTAGACAAGATAAAAGCCTTTTATTAATGCTAAATTCCCTGAAATTGATACTCATAGTTATATAAAGGCTATGACTGTTCTTTTGAAAACACAATATAGCATTTAGGGATGTGTCACATCATAATGTTGACTCAGACACAAAAATTTCATACGTAGGTCCTGAGAGATGGCTCAGCAGGCAAAGGTGCTTGCCATTCAAGCCTGACAACATGGGTTCAATCCCTGGGGCCCATGTAAACAGAGGAGAGGAGATACTTGTTCTCAAACCTCCACACATGTGTGCAGACATACATACATCATACACACATACACAAAAATATTATTCTTTAAAGTATATGTATATATAAATAAAAGGTTGTAAAAAGGATAAAATGTTAATAAAAAGTAAACCTAGATAAACGCTTTAAGGATTTTTCCTTTACTAGCCTGATTTTTACAATGTATTTAGTCTAAAATTACTTCCAAATAAAATGTTTAAGTAAAACTGCAAAAAAAATTATCAAAGTCCCTAAAATATTCTTCAAATAAGACTCTTTAAAGATTATCTACTGTTATAAACTGTTTATTTGCATGCCCAATGAGAATATACATAAAATTCTATTTAAAGTTACGTTTGATCAGGCTGTTGAAGTCACAAAACAGAATTTCCATAAGTAGCTACAGTACACCACCCTGTGGCAGAAACATGAAAAGACAGAATTTCTTTCTTTCTTTCTTTTTTTTTTTTCTTCTTTTTTTTTTTAATCAGAGGTAGCTCTGATTTAAAATTGAAAACTCAGTATTTAGCAGAGCATGGCGATGCACACCTGCAATCCTAGTACTCACAGAAGCAGGGACAGGAAGACTGCCAAAAGTTCAAGGCCAGCATGAACTACAGAAGGAGACCTTGTCTAAAGAAAAAAAGAAAAAGCTAATAAATACAAATAAGAACTAATACTAGATAATTTTTCTAAGATGGTAGATTTCACAACTAAAATTGTCAATGTTAGCTCTTTAGCACAACTTAAAAATTTCCACTAAACAGTACAGAAAACAAGAGATGAATAAAAATGTATTAAAGTCTAAGAAAACTACAACATGCATATACTTTTTCTCTTTCTAGGTTTATGAGGGGTCTGAGTCTACTTTACAATGATAAAATGTGCTAGTTGCCTTTAGCCCCCTTCAATAATGTCAAATGTATCACGATACTGTGTATTGCAGCCATAAAGATGGTCAAAATAATTTCTTCCATATTGCTCATCTCTGCCACATCCACCACTGTGTCTCACACCCAAAATGTTGCCAATTCAGGTGTCTTAATTTCCTGATCAATCTCTGCTAGCTAAGATGTTGGCAGACTGATTGAGGAGGGAAAACAATCTCTGGGAAGAGAAATATTTGGTCTCTAGTGTCTTTTGGTTTTCTACATGTAGTTTTTGTTCCATTTATTGTGAAAATATACTGTGAACTCTTGCAACATGCTTCATACTATGTGGCTCTGCCTTTGTCCTCAGTAGGTTAATCAAGTTGGTTACTTGCAATTTTCACAGTGCACACTGGAATAAACATATACTACTACTGCCTAAAGAGAAATTTGAGGTTCACAATAAAAGTGATGAGAGAGCTATGCGTTTTTCTAAAGATACATAATTGTTATTTGTCATTTCAAAGTCATGAAAAAAAATGTGCTAGTTGCCCAAACTAGGAAAAAAAAATGGCAATTTATTTTAAAGGATATTTGATTGTTTGTATTAAACACTTTAAGAATATTAAGAATAAACAACTGGAAAACGAAGAACTGGGTTAAAAAATCTACAGTGATCTTTGTGATTCTATTTAAAACAAGTTAAGAATAAGTTTAATTTTATTTTTAGTTTTCTAATTCCCTTCTCCACCTGCATTCTTCCTTTAACACAGCTTAATTTATAATCAATGACCTTGTTATAAGAGGACTCTACTTGCAGCCCTGTAAGTTCTCAAACTGACATAAGCCTAACTTGCTTTTACATAACACTACTCTCTTTAAAGAAAAAAAAAAACATAATTTATTGATTCTTTGAGAATTTCACATCATGCACCCCAATCCCACTCATTTCCCAGTCCCTTCACACCCACTCTTCACCCTTGCAGTGCCACCCAAAGAAAATTTTAAAACAATAAAAATATTAATTAAAAAATGCACTTCAAAAAAAATGTACTTCATTCCTCTATCTTTCTTGTCACTCCATCACTTCTTCATTTGTCTTAGTGGTACTGGGGGATGGATATATATCCTTGTATCCAAACTTGTAAATGTTCCTTGTAATGAGCTGTTGGCCAGATTCAAGGCCTCTGACTTCTGGTACACTATCGATACTGGATCTTCCTCAAAACTCCTCTTGGACATTCTGTTGCTGCCTGAGTCATGGAGATCCTGCACCTATGGTTCCACAGGACCAGTCCCTTCAAGAGGTCATACATGGGGTAAATGTTAGGGTTGGCCAACTCAAAGCACTGGATGTGGGCCTGGGTGGTAGCTGAGTTGGTCAGTCTGGACCTCAGTTGAGATCAACACCCTCATGAGAGGGGTGAAACCAGCTCTCCCACACCCATTTTGAGTGGTAGGCCCATCTCTCCCCAGTACAGGCCAGTTCTCCCAGAGCCAGGGTCATCTGGGCCAGCTCTTCCATGTGGGGCAGAGCCAGCTCTCCCAAGGCCAGCAAGCACTTCGAGCTAGCATGGCACTCAGATTTCATCACACATGGTTCACATGCCCTCCTCATAGTGGTAATATGGGCCAAAGAAATCAACACAGACCCCAGTCGTAACAGGACCAGAGACCAAGACCCCTTGGTAGCTCGGGCCATGGCCCCATGATAGCACAGGCCACTCAGATCTGCATGGCCCCAGTAGTGGCACAGCCCTTTGACACTAACATGGCCACAAGCAGCAGTCCAGACCACAGGCATCCATGTGGCCTTTAGTGGCAGCATGGGCTAAAAACATCAATACAGACCCCAGCTAGGATAGGACCACGGCCCAAAATTGTCCTCAGCAGCACTATGGCCCCAGGTGGCAGCACAAGCCACTCAGCAGCATGGCCCTCAAGCACCAACATGGCCCTGGGTGGTGGCCCAGATCCAAGGTGTTTGCACAATTGCTAATGGAGGCCACAAGAGGGTATCAGATTCCCTAGAGTTGGAGTTAGAGAAAATTGGGAGCAGCTGACATGGGAGCTGGGAACTCAACCCTAATCCTCTGCAAGAGCAGCAAGTGTTCTTCATGTCTGAGCCAGCTCTCCAGCCCTTAAATACATTTCTACAGGAAGGGGAAGAGTAATCAATTTCTTGTCCAAGTGAAAAGTGTTAGGAAATGCCGGGTGATGGTGGCATACTCACTCTGTGAGTTTGACACCAGCCTGGTCTGCAGAGCTACAGAGAAACCCTGTCTCAGAAAAGAGAGGGAGGGAGGGAGGGAGGGAAGGAAGGAAGGAAGGAAGGAAGGAAGGAAGGAAGGAAGGAAGGAAGGAAGGAAGGAAGGAAGGAAGGAAGGTGTTAGGAAAATCTCTCAACAAAAGGTTGAACAGGAAAAAGACAATCTGATTTTTCTCAAAGCATCAAAGGTCAACTGGCAAAACCAGGTAAACTAGTAAAACAAAGGATGTACATAGTACTGGATTCACTCCACACTCCTCAATATTAAAGAGGAACAAAGGAAATTTAATGCAAAAAGAACAGTCTTTGAATCAATATTGTTAGTAAGTTAAACAGCTTACAGATGATCTTAATCAATATTTTATGTCATATACAAATAGTATTTCAGGCTACAGACCCAAATGTCTAAATCTGTAAACCTTTGGAAGACACAGGAAAATTTTTGGTTTACAGGATAAGCAAGCAGCAGACCTGACAACCTGAGTCCAATCCCTGGGTCCTACAGTAAAAGAGAACAGACTTTCTAGGGTTGTCCTCTAACCTCCACCCATGTGCCATGGCTCATGCACCTGCACTTACACACACACACACACACACACACACACACACACATACACACACACACACACACACACACACCTACACCTTTAAAACATGACTTACAAATAAAAATAATTGCTAAGTTGGATTTCATCAAAATTTTATATATCTTCTTTTCCAAAAAGACTAAAACAATGAAAAGCAAGCCAGACTGAAGAAAATATTTGCAAGCCACATATCTGCTAAAGAACATATATCCAAGGTGGTTAGCATGTGCCAACAATCAAAGGAATTTGGAACACTGATGCAGGAGGATTACTTAGGCCCAGGAGTTGAGCCCAGCCTGAACAACATAATGATTCTTTTCCACAGCAAAACCAGTTCAATCTAGAATACATTGCTGTAGTTGAAATTCTAGATTTCTCCTATAGACTTATGTATTTGAATACATGATCCCCAATTGGTGACAGTGTTTAGGAAGGTTACAGACACTTTAAGAGAAAGAACCTTACAGAGGAAGTATGTCACTGGAGGTGCACTTTGAGATTATAGGCTGGCCAGATTTCCTGATCTCTCTCTGCTTCTAAACTGCCAATTCAGGCCAGCCTCCTGCTCCAGTTGCCATGTGTTCCATGCCATGATGAACTGCAACCATTCTGGAATTCTCAGTCAAAATAAAACATTTCTCCCTTAAGTTGCTTTTGTTATAGTAACAAAAGAGCAACTAAGATAATTATAATAGGAAACAATAAAATATTAAAATGCCTTCAATTGAGGGAGACATGTAGATAGCAAACAGAAAAAGCAACTGGAATCCAACATCCATTGTTATTAAGGAAATGCAAACTAAAACCACAATGTTATATACTACACATGTTACGAAGGCTAAAAACCAAAGCAGCTAATAAATGGAACTCTCAGAGTTGGCAAGCAAGGGTTTAGAAATGGCATAGCAATCCTGATCTTAAGTGTTTCCTTTAAACAAAAAAGAAAAATGCACAAAAGCTTGCATTCAAATATTAGTAGTAGCTTTGTTTAAAATCATTAAAAATAAGAAGTAACCTTATGCCCTCATTAGTTTTTATCACTGCCATAATAAACCATAAGACATTTGATGGTTTAAAAAGCATAAATTTGCCAGGCATGGTGGCACATGCCTTTAATCCCAGCACTTAGTAGGCAGAGGCAGGCAGATCTCTGTGAATTCCAGGACAAAATGGGTCTACAAAATGAGTTTCAGGACAACCAGAGCTACTATACAGAGTAACCCTGTCTCGGAAAAAAAAAGGGTGAAAAAAAGAGCATAAATTCACTATATTCATATTCTGAAAGTCAGAAGAATGGTTTGGATCTTGCTGGACTACAATCAAAAAGGATCTAGGACTAGGTATAGATCCATCTTCTGTTCTTTCAGGTTCTGGATACAATTAGGCTACAGGACCAAAATCCCTATTTCCCTGTTTGAAAACTGAAGGTGGTTACCAGCCTTGACCTTTGATGTCATTGCTTTCTTACTCCTCCCTCTCTCCCACTTTTAAAGAAGGTTCAGATGATGGTAGCAGGCCCATGTGGATAATCAAGGATATGTCCCCCATCAAAAAGTCCTTAATCTTAAATCTAGTCTATTTTGCTATATAAGGCAATATATTCTTGGGGTCTGGAGACTAAGGCATAAATACCATTAAGATGACATTTATTCTTAAGAGTATCTCAACTGGGGAATTAAAAACTGATACACTCACAGGATGGAGAACTACCCAGCAATGAGAAGAAACTACTGAAATTCAGATCACGTATGAGCCCCAGATACACTATGCTACTAAAGCCAGCCTCAAAAGACTATACATGGGGCTGAAGAAATGGCTAAGTGATTAGGAGTGCTTACTGCTCTAACAGAAAAACAATTCAGATCCCAGCACCTTCATCACTGACTCACAAATCCTTAAAACTAGCAGTCAACTGTAACCTTCAAACACTATACAAAGAATCAAAATCACCCACTCTTTTCAAACAAAGCCTTTCCAAGTAACAAATAACAAGTTTTGTCTCTACTGCATCCCTTCCACAAATGACACCAACCCTACCCAAAGGCAAGCTCATTTCCATCTGTTTTTTCCAAATAATAGAATTCAGAGTCAAGAGTCACCATACCCCAGTTCTTTCTCTGAATTATGCTGCATAACTTACTGCTTTCAACTCAAAGTTTTTAAACAAGCAATCATCTAAATAAAATTAACTAAGCATGAGCCTATGGAAGACATTTGACATATAGAATATTCTACACATGCCATCTTATGTAAAATATGTTTACTAAACTGTACATTAAATGCATACACTGCCACACCCAGTGACAACAATCATTTTAATAAGTGGGAAAAAAGACACATAAGCAATGAATTGTATTTTATAACATAGTAAAAAATAACCAAAAGTCATTTCCCAGCTATATTTAGACTTCATTTCCCAGCTATATTTAGACTTTTGTTAAAGGAATAGGGGAAATTCCCAATATTCATCAATGTAAATTAGAATTTATTGTGATAGAGTATCGTTATAGATTCATAGTAAAAGACTCCACAAATACAGTATTTTTTCAATGTTTACCATATGGCAATTCTAAGGACTTTCAATCCTTTTCCCATTTGACTATCATAATGTTTTATAAGGTAGAATTTCATTCTTCAGATGAGGAAACTGAGGCCAGAAAGTTTAAACAGTTTCAAATGTCAGATTAGTAGTAAACTGATGGAGTCTCTTAAAAATGAGGACTCCTCAAGCCCCGCACATCCACTTTCTCTTTATGCAAACTCTACAGCTTACAAAAACAGTCCTCTAAATGGAACACCAAAACATAGTAACTCACATTACACAGCTGTCTACATCCAAGCAGGAAGTCAGCCATCATTCACAAGCTGGTTTTGCTGTCTTTTAAGCACACTGTTGTTACACTGCCCAACTCACTTACAAATGAGTCCTCCTGCCTCAGCCTCCCAATATACACTACCATGCCCAGCTTTACTGCATGCTTGATATAATAAAGAACAGTTTTAATTATTATTAAATAGTTAATTCTTTTATTAATAAAGATTAATAAAAATTCTTTATTAATAAAGAATTAAAAACTAGGCCAGGAGTATTGAACAGTAATGGAACCTAGCATGTGTTAGCCTTGGGTTGAATGATTTTAAAAACAAGTAAACACAAAGAGAATCCCCCTCCAAAAAAAGCAGTAAAAATCCTTTCAGCTAATGCAGACAGGAAAAGCAATTCATTTTCGAAACACACACACACACACACACACACACAGTGGCTCATACCCACTGTAAATCCAGCATTCAGAAAGCTAACAGTTAACATCTAATATTAACATAAATCATGTAAATGCCTCTTCAGTTCACCAATTTTCATATATATAGGGTCATGCCCTCACTTTTAATACAAATTCACACAATCACTATATATATATATATGTGTGTGTGTGTGTGTGTGTGTGTGTGTGTGTGTGTGTGTGTGTGTGTGTTCATACGACCAATATCCACATTTCTAGCTTTGGCTTACTTAAAACGGAAAAAAAATAATCTGAGTTCAACTTAAAAAAAAAAAAAACAAATAACAACAAAAAACCCAAAGCCCAAAAACAAAAACAAGACCCCACCAATGTTTAAAGTCAGGCATAGTGGTGGCACACATACACAATTCCAGCACTCAGGAGGCAGAAACAGGAGGACCTGGAACTTGAGTTTGAGGTCAACATGGGCAACAGATTAAGACTCTATTTCAAAAAGAAGTTGGTATTTATTCAGTGCCACCCATTGTTTATTGTTTCCCCACAGCTTACAGACCACAACTTTCAGTATTCTCAAAGCAGTTAATTAATACTTATTTCATATTAATAATTACATATTTACTTACATTTAACTAAAATGCACATCTGTAATAATTGTACTGGCAACAGGCATAAGTTAGTTTTGGCAAGGAAACAACTGCAAGCTTATTTCTGTCAAGAGACCAGTCACTACAGAATAGTTGTTGGCAACCAACTTAACACATTGCTGATGTCAGTCAATTCATTTTTCAAATGAAATGAAAAGATGACTAATAAAAATGGAGCTATAAGAGAAATTTTTATTTTCAAAAAGGTGATGGTAAGTTAAAAGGAACCATGGTTGCGGGGAGGAAACAACAGAGGGGAATAGTAGGGTACAAAACAACCTTACTGCTGTTGCCCTTGGTTGCCTCCCAGAGGTTAAGGTAAGCCTCTTTTGCTAAAGATACCTTTTGCTTCAGACACAGGTCACAGAGAACTGAGCTAGTTTTGACCTGAAAGCCTCCTCCCTGAGGACTAGTTTTCATGGTAACAGAAGGTATCATGCAAGCTTCTAAGGGAGGGAAGCCACCAACAGTCCTACCTGGCTATGATGCCTACAAACTAAAATAATGAACAGCAAAGCGCTATATCCCTAAGGGTGCATATACTTTGGCTCTCTAACTGGACTTAATACCCTGCTCAATAAGAGGGAAATCATGCCTAGTACTGGAAACCTATCCATCTACCTGGGACGAACAAAGTCATGGGTCTTGAAGGAGAACCTACAACTGTCAATTTACTAATCCCTAACTACATTCTAAATAGCCTCACACTTACACGTTAAGTTTAGTCCACAACCCCTCAACAAGAAAACTCCTTGTAACACATAGAAAGCATTAAAGAAAACCACAACTGATCAAAGAACAATTGACTGTGTGGTGTCCAGTCCCAACTGATGAATCAGGGTGGCACCACCCACAAAGGGCTAGGACCTCCCAAATTAATCACAATCAAGAAAGTGACTCAGAGGCTTGCCTACAAGCCAATCTGATGAGGACACATCCCATTTGAGGATCTCTCTTCCCAAGGGACTCTAGCCTGTGTCAAGCTGACATAAAAAACTAGCCAGTACATATGCCAAGGAGTAGTCTTGAGAGATTCTGGAGAAGTATATATCTGTTTCTCATTTATAAACAACTGAGTCACAGTGTGCTTCAAAACAATCAGACTGGAAGAGCTGGGAGGTTTAAAATACCACAGACAAAAAAAGTGGGTGGTAAGTTTGAAAGAGTTCATCGTGCTATTGTCATTTTACGTGTTAAAATTATTCCATACTTAATACAATTAAACTTAACAGTGTCATACATCCCAGAGTGGTGACAGTCAATTTTAAAGTATCATTCCCAACAATTCCAGATCACAGGTCTATCTTAGGTCCCCCTTTTAAAAAAGCCATTGACAAAAAATATTAGGTTGTAATATAAATTTGGGCTGCCTATTAATCAAGCTCAGGGGCATTCACAGTACTCAAATACTTTATTGCATTTAAGTTAAATAAGAATGGGCTATGAAGGACTCATTTCTAACAAGTTCAAGTTTTGTTAAAAAGCTATTGAGAGCAGCTGATATTTAGATAAACAGCATTCATCTTTTTTAAAATCTACTTATGCAAACATGGTCAAGGGAAGTTTTTCTAATAAACTCTTAGCACTCTACTGACAGCTGAGCTGAACCACTAAACAGAGATCACCATTCTTATAAAAAAAAACAAAAGGTAGTGAGCAGCTGTATTATGATAGCGCAACAGGAAAATTAACATAGCTTCTAATAGCTGGCTTCCAACTGAGCTTTGTAACTAAACAGACTATTATTTGAATATATAAAAGTTTATTAAACCAACCAACAACAACAGAGTTCTACAATATTCCACTGCTAGGGTTCAACAACTGATAAGTGGTCACGAACAAATTCTAGTTGCTGCTCTTAAGACAAAAGAGCCTAACAATTCTTAAACTAAACTCTTTAGTGCAAAGCAGTCATTAATCCCACTATTTATGCACTACATCCTCCTGTTCTAGCTTCTAAAGCATCTACTCTGGCTATAAAGAATATACAGGAAAATTGTTTTGAAGGTTGAATAGCTTATAAAGAAACTAAACTATTACATTAAACTAATGTAGTATAATAACCAGTACCTCCAAACTAGTAACTAAATAAAGCTAACTTATGTTTTAACCATGTTAAAGTCTGAAGATCTCCAAAGAGGGAGGAAGGGAGGAAGGGGAGCTTGGTGTGGTGGCACTTTTAACGCCAGCAGTCAAGGAGGCAGAGGTAGGAAGACCTCTGGCCTCTGGTATCTCTGGGAGTTCCAGCCTAGCCAGAGCTACAGTGAGACCCTCTGTCAAACAAACAAACAAACAAACAAAGAGGAAGAGGAAGAGGAAGAGAAGAAGGAAGGAAGGAAGGAAGGAAGGAAGGAAGGAAGGAAGGAAGGAAGGAAGGAAGGATCTCCATGTATGACAGTTAATCCTGTCAAGTTGACTAAATTAGAATGAAAATAGGAACTCACTTCTGGGTGTGTAGATGAGGATATATCCAGAAAAATTTAAGTGGGGAAGGAAGTCCCATGCTAAAGATAAACAGCACCATCCCACATGCTGGGTTCCCTGACTGAAGAGAAAAGCACTGAGCACCTGCATCTGCCTCTCTGCTTCCTGATTGTGGATGCAATGTGATCAGCTGCCTCATGCTACTGCTGCCATGCCTTTCCCATCTTAATGAACTGTATTTTCTTAAATGTGAGCCAAAATAACACACCCTTCCTTAAGGTTCTTTTATTGGCTATTTTATCACTGTCACATCAACAAGAAAAGTAATTATGCACCATTTCTTCAGTTTAACTTGTAAAATAGTGCCTCATTGCTGGAATTAAAGACATGAAGCAATTTTTAACTTATTTTTCACCATATCTTATTTTGTCTCTCTGTGTACACACACACATGTATGTATGTATGGACATGCATATAGGTAGCTCAAAACTTGTGGAGGTCAGTTGTCTTACTTATACCATGTGGGTTCTGGGATTAAACTCAAGCTACCAGACTTGGCAGCAGAGGCCTATCCCCACTGGACCATCTTATGGGCCTTTCATGTCATTCTTACGGTGTGGGAGGGGTCATGCCTCTGCCACCGTGCACATGTGGAGATCAGAGCTCAACTTAAAGGACTCAGCTCTCTTTCTACCTGTGGGTCCCAGGGACTGAATTCAGGTGACAGGGTTTGATAGCAGAGACCTTTATCCTCTGAGCCATCACACTGGAAAATGAAGCAATTCTTAAAAAGAACAATTCTCTTTACAAATTCTAAATTTTTTAAACAGTTCAGTCAGATATATGCATTTCTACAATTAAAGTATATCTGTGTATTAAAAAGTTAACATTAAAAGTTGAATTTGGTAGCTAATTCAAAGCACACCCTCTGGGAGAAATGTAAGGAATGACTGTAATAGTCCCAGGGTTTCATATAAAATTGGCAGTGTAACCTCTAAAACTATGATACATACTATTTCCTTATTGCTCACTACCTATAGGGAAATACAAATTCATTTCCACTGACATATCCTGCAATAAAAACACATCCATTTAAAATTCATAAAAAGGTATTTAGCAATAACAATTCCAAAACATTGCTATGATTTCCCTAAAGTATATATTTTTATCCTTTACATATAAAAATCCCCATGCTGATTATTCCACTGTACTATTCAAGACTTAAATTTCATTACAAACACATTCTTTAGAGCATAATCATATTACATTATAGGCCAAACAACTAGTCTTATCTTTAGTGCAACTTTAACTGTAATAAAGCTTTTCTTCTAGCCAATCTTCAGAAGGAGGTACCATATTAATTCCCAGTCTGTGCATTATCTTATATGTTATTTTTGCTAAGCAATTTATCTTAATCTGTACATTTTATAAGTTTTGACACAATTCCTACTTAGGAAAACAGAGATGGTAATGTTTTTAGACTATCTACAATAGTATGTAACTTGTGTACCTCCTTACAGTGATTTAGAAATTGTAGCTATTAGATATTCAGAATTCTTAGATCTCATTCTCCTTTTTTTTTTTTTTTTTTTTTTTTTCTTTTTTTGAGATAGGGTCTTGCATGTTGCCCAGGCTGTCCTTGAATTTACTACCTTCCTGCTTCAACCTCCTAAGTGCTATTATAAACATTTGCTATTCTATTCAACTGTCCAAGTTAGGTTTTGATTGCTCTAACAAGACACTATGACCAAACAAGTTGGGAAGGAAAGGGTTTATTTCAGCTTACAGTTAGTTGCACACAGTCCATCATGAAGGGAAGTCAGGTACTGTTTCCTGGCTTGCCTGCCCATGGCTTACTCTGCCTGCTTTCCTATATAACCCAGGACCACCTGCTCGGCTCGAACAGCCCTCAGTGAGAGAGGTCCTCCCACATCAATAACCACATAAGAAAATGCCCCCATCAGACAAGTCATTTTCTCAACTGAAATCTCTCTTCCCAGATAACTTGAGCTTCTGTCAAATTGACAAAAAAGAAAAAAACCTAACTAGGTCACCAACTTTAAGTTCTTATGAATTTCAAAGTAGCCAAAGTGTCAAATTCTTTCATAACTACCTCTTTTGTTGTTCTTTTGGAAATAAAATAAACCCACTTTAAAGTAAGAAGGACTGGAGATGGGGCTAAGAGATTAAGAGTATTTGCTGCTCTTCCAGAGGACTGGAATTCTATTAGCAGCACCCACACTGGGAGGCTCACAACTGCCTGCAGCTCCAACTCCAGGGGATCCAATGCTTCTGGCCTCTGCAGGAACCTGCACGTGTATACACATACCCATAAGCACACATAAATGTAATGAAAAGTAAAACCTTAAAAAAATAATGTAAGTGAGAAACAGCAAACAAGCTTTAAGCAGAGGAATATAAACAGTCTGGGAAGAGAAAAGCATTTCAACACTGACCTTAGAGAAGAAATATAATTTGTCTGTTTAAAGTTGTCTACACAGTGACTTAACATAAACTGTAAAGATAATTTCGGAACTTATACATTTTGTACACAAACACTTTCATGTATTTCCATATCTTAAACTCTCTAGCACGTTATAAGAAAACTAATAAAAATAGATCATATTAAACACCACACACAGTTCCATGGATTTTTGCTGAAAGATGTTTGTAGCATCTCAATTCTGTTAATATTATGTCCCTTCTGATTAAAACTGCAAAAAATCCAGGCAGCAGTGGCCACATGCCTTTAATCCCAGGACTTAGGAGGCAGAGACAGGTGGATTTCTGTGAGTTGGATTCCAGGACAGGCTCCAAAGCTCCACAGAGAAACCTTGTCTCCAAAAAAAAAAAAAAAAAAAAAGGCCCATTTAAATAAAATACAACTGTTTTTTCATTGTTGTTCAGACCTAGCAAGAAATTTACACTGAGTTATTTCCACAGCCCTTAAAATGCATTTAATCTTAATAATACTGATGCTTCATTCAGACATTTGAAAACCATTTGTTCACTGAAACTGGGATTAAAAAGCTTGTCACTGTGGAACATACCTAAATCTCAGGATTTGGAAGGTAGAGAAAGGAGAACCAGAGAAACAGCTTGGGGAACCTGAGACTCATCTGTCTCAAAAACAAACTAATTAATTAATTAATTAATTAATTAATTAGGCAGCGGCTCAGCAGGTGAAGCACTTGCCATGCAGATCTGATAACCTATGTTCAAGCCCCAGAAGCCACATAAAAGCAAAAGTAGAGAACCTATTCCAGTTTTCCAGGCTTTCACACATGCACTATGGTACACCCACACTCATATCACACACACACACACACACACACACACACACACACACACACACACAGCAATAAATAATAACAATACAAAATAAAAACAAAACAAGTGTAAAGTGAAAATGGCCAGAAGACAGCACATACTTATGATCCTTGGACTTACAAAGAAGACTCAAGTTCAAGGCTTAGGCTACATAATAACACTCTCTCTCTCTCTCTCTCTCTCTCTCTCTCTCTCTCTCTCTCCCTCTCTCTCCTCTCTCTCTGTCTCTCTCTGAATATAAAAGTATCAAGATAAATTTTTAACTACAACATCTCAGATATTATACATTCATAATCTTGAAAAACTGGGCTGGAAAATGGCTTAGCAGTAGGAGCCCTCCGTATTCTTGCAGAAAACCAGTTCAGGTCTAATCACCTACAAAATAGCTCACAATCATCTATAACTCCAGGTCCAGGAGACCCAATGCCCTCTTCTGCCCTTCAAGAGCACTGCACACATACACATGGTGCACACATACACACACACACAGGAGAAAAATCAAATCAAATAAAAATATTTAAATAATTTAATTAATTAAAAAATAATGTGATAAACTGAACAAAGACACTTTCATTTCCTCTTTTCCTTAATCACAAGGAAATTGAGAAACTGATATATTTCCTAAACTATCATCTGGCTTTTATGCAATTTTTTCCTATAATCACAGCTTCATTCATAGATCCTTTTATATATTAAACATTTAGGCAAATAAAGTATTACGAAGATGACTGAAATATAGATGCCATACAAGGATACCAACACATAACTCCAAACAATGTTTACCTTCCCAGAAAACCTGAATCTTTTTTTTAAAAAAAGAAAGAAAAAATTGGGCTGGGCCAGGGTGGCGCATGCCTTTAATCCCAGCACTCAGGAGGCAGAGGTAGGCATATTCTGTGTGTTCAAGGCCAGCCTAGTCTACAGAGTGAGTTCCAGGACAGCCGGAGCTACACAGAAAAACACTGTCTTAAAAAGCAAAAACAAAACAAAAAATTGGAAATCCGTATTTTGATATATTGCTGCTTGGAAACCATTTCAAAAAAATTTCTTTACATGTAACTTTTGGCTTACTGCCCAGGTTTTAGCAGGTACACTGCATTAGTTTCCTGTTGCTCCTGTAGCAAAGTATTTAGTGGATTAAAACAAGGTAAATCTACTACTCCCAAACAGTTCTGCAGGCCAGCAAGCCAAACAGAACCAAGCTAGAAACATAGCTTCATACCTTCAAAGAGCTACAAGAGAAGGCTCATTTCTGTGTATTCTTCATGCCCTAAAAGACCAACTATATTTCTTAGTTTATGGCTACTTCTTCTATCTTCAAAGCAAACCAATTTTAACCTCCTCATCTATTGCTGAGTCCACCTTTGCCTAATAAAAAGACTGTTATCCCTTGCTTACTAAGTACTAATGCTTACAATCTCATTATGAACTGAAAAACACTGGGGATGACATGATAGTGCATGCATAATGCCAGCATTTACAAGGTAGAAGCAAAAGGGTCAGGAATCCAACCTCAGATACATAGAGGCTACACGAGACAGTCTCAAAAAACACAAGGCAAAATAAAAACATTGTTAACTTAAATTGTATTTAATATACCTAACCAACTGAACAGTCCAGCTTATCCTAGCCTACCTTAACCATGCTCAGAGTACACAAAATAGTCAATAGTTGAGCAAAACAATCTACAACAAAGCCTGTTTTTAATTGACATCGAAAAACACCATTAATAATACACTATATAAAATTTCTACCCACTTTTTTATTGGATTCTGGGATTCACATTCACATTGGTCAGCTTGGCAGGGTGGTAGTGGCGCACGCCTTTAATCTCAGCACTCAGGAGGCAGAGGCAGGTCTCCCTGATTCTATTCAACCATTTCTATATATTAATTCACACAAATCTATCTTTATGGTTTCTGACTACCTGAGTGCAATTCAATTCATACAACACACAATTAGAAGGAGAAAACACCCACACCCACACCCACACCCACACACCCACACACACACAGTAAGTAATGGTGTTTTTAAAGTATATTTTAAAATAACAAGGATAAGGATTAGTGAGGATGTGGCAAAGAGAAGACCTTGCAAACTGTTGGTAGGAATGTAAATTGTACAACCACTATAGAAAATAATATGGAAGTTCTCAAAAAATTTAAGAAAAAAAGCAACTCTGTATATACCCAAAGACAATGGAATCAACACCTCATAGACATATTCACATTTTGTTTACATTGCGGTCTTATTCACAACAGTCAAGATATAGTAGCAACCTATGAATCCTATGGTAAATAAATAGTAGTATACAATAATATATTCTATTTATATACACATACATACATACATTCCATAGACAGAAACACACATGCATATATGCATAGTATGTATGTATGTAGTATGTATGTATGTATGTATGTATGTATGTATGTATTCAGCTTTTTAAAATGAGATCCTACCATTTGTAACCACATGGATGAGACTGGAATCTATTACACTAAGTGAAATAAGCCAGGCATAGTTGCACATGCCTTTAATCCCAGCACTTAGGAGGCAGTCAGGCAGTGAGTTCTATGTGGTGACAACTCTGCTAGTTGAGATCAGTCTGGTCTATATAGTGAGTTCCAAACAAAAACAAAGAAAAAGAAAGAAAACAAAAAAGCCCACAAAAAACAAACAAGAAAACCAAGAAACACATTATTTCAATTATACACGCAATCTTAAAAGAGTCACATAAATATAGGGCTGGAGAGATGGCTCAGAAGTTAAACACAATTGCTGCCCTTGAAGAGGACTTGGGTTCAGTTCTGAGCACCTACATGACAGCTCAGAACCCACTGTCTAGAATTCAGCAGTTTCAGGAATTCTGACGCCCTCTTCTGGCCTTTTCAAGTACTGCATGCATGTGGTGCAGGCATACATGTAGGCAAAACACTCATAGAATAAAAATAAATAAATCCTTTAAAAAATTAACTACATTGATTGGAATTTAGTTGAAGAGAGGGAGGAATGAAGATCGAAGCGGTGTGTAACAGGTTGGAGAAACCCACAGGAACAGTTGGCCTGAACAAGGGGGAGCACATCGACCCCAGATGTTGTCTGGGAGGCCAGTACAAGACTGATCCAGACCCCTGAATATGGATGTCAATTAGGCGGCCTCTGCACTCCAGGGAGCCTGGTAGTGGATTAGTATTTTTCCCTGGTATAAGAAGGGACTTTGAGGGCCCATACCATGTCAAGGGATGCACTCTGGCCCTGGAAACATGGGGAAGGGCCCAGGCCCAGCACAGGAAGATTTGGTGGACTTTGCAGAGCCCCCGTTGAGGGCCTTACCCTGCCTGGGGAGTGGAGGGTGGATGGGGTGGGGGTAGGTCAGGGGTGGGGGAGGAGGGATGGGGTGAGGGGAGGGAGAGGGAGAAGGGACTTACATGTGAAACAAGCTTGTTCCCTAACTTGAACTAATAAAATAATAATAAAAAAAAATAACTACATTGAAACAGAATAAAGTAGTGTTTACCAGGGTAAGGAGAAAATGGGTCAAAGTGCACAAAGTGGTAGTTACACAAAATGACTAAGCCTAGAGATTTAATGCATGATGTGAGGACTATAGTTAAAACAACATACACAGGAAGTTTACTGACCTGGATTTTAGACGCTGTTACAAACCCCAAAAACCAACCATGCAAGGCAATGGATAGGCTTATTTGCTTGCCTAATAGTCATTTCATAATGGATCAAAACATCATGTACTACACCTTATATACATGTAAAATGATAGACTATACTTTCAGGGATTTCTATAGTTCATTACAAGTAAAATTATAGCTGAATATTCCCAAAAGCCTTTTCTATATATACTTATAGGGTCATATAATTTATCTTTCAATTTAGTGATATAAATTATGGTAATAAATTTTCTAATTAGGTTTTCTTGTAAAATTCCTGAAGTAAATTCCACATGATGAATAGTGTACTTACTTGATACACTATTTGTTTACACCTGCAAACCTATATTCACAAGTTGAAGTAACTTATAATCTCCCATATACTTTCCTGGCACTACTTGTAAGATTCTGGGTATTAGGAATATGCAGAAATCATAAGCCGGATGATGATACCACATGGCTTTAATCCCAGCACTCAGGAGGATCTCTATGAGTTCAAAGCCAGTCTGGTCTACAGAGCAAGTTCCAGGACAGCTAGGGCTGTTACACACAGAAACCCTGTCTTCAAAAACAAAAATCCATAAAGTAAACTGAAAATCTTTTCATCTTTTTCTAGGTACTATACAGAAATATCTGTCTATGAATAGTAACTGTTGGCATTTATCGAATGTTTCATTGTCTGTAAATACATTAGACATGTTGACTTAATCTAAGAAGCAGTTCAGGTATGAATGCACCCATCTTGTTTTGGTGCTTCTTCAACAGAACTTCATTCAACTTTCCAATTTCTCCTGTATCAATCTCCATGTTTTCCACTTCTGTGGGGATCTACTCCGTATTTTGCATGAAGACCATGTATTTGCTAGTTTCATGGCTGTATATACAACGACACATGTAAATTCTAATTTGTTTTAAGCTCACATATACCTATGGAGCATCTCCTTGCTTTCTATCTTAACTGACCTTCAATTACTTCCTTCAAATCAAAAAGATCTTCTCTATAGTATAGCCTTTACAAAGACAGAGTTCAAGAACAGCTAAGGGTCTGTGTGTTTTCTATCTTTAGTTTTCACCTTTTGCCTCTGCTGTTTCATTTTCTCAATGTTCTTTTAGTTTGTTAATTTTTTTTAGATTTTATTTATTTATTATGTATACAATATTCTGCTTCCATGTATATCTGCACACCAGAAGAGGGCACCAGATCTCATAACAGATGGTTGTAAGCCACCATGTGGTTGCTGGGAATTGAACTCAGGACCTCTGCAAGAGCAGTCAGTGCTCTTAATCTCTGAGCCATCTCTCCAGCCCCTAGTTTGTTATTTTTTAATTTCTTTGCAATGTGAAGGAAGTTCTTAGACTAATTATAAGCTTTTTTTCTCTCATGTCCAAACTGGGCTTTAAACTGGGCTATGTGACACTATGAACAGATGTCACTCTCACCTAGCATTCTTCTTGCTAGATATGGTGAAGGGGAACAACAGGAAGACTCAGAGTCAAGAGTAAAGTTGACTCTTCCTCTGCTCTGGCAGCAAGAGCTTCTTGGCTCAACTTCTTTGGGCACCCTCAGGCATTCTGAGTACCCTTAACCTAATCATGGTCCCTGGAAGAAAACAGAACCAGAAAGAAGTTCTCTACTCAATTCTAACCCTAGAAACGAGAAACTAGAAACCCTAGTAAACTAGAAAAAAATTCTAGTTTACTTAGAAAAAAAACAGCTGTATGGATAGATGGATTAGTCTCTAGTGTTTTCCAATGTATTCACTTGCTTCTTAATATCAGGACACAGATGAGATCAGCAGCCATTTTATCTCTAAGTAAGGTTACATTCATAGCCACTGCTGGGTAAGACCTCAACAAATGAATCTTCAGGACATAATTTAGCCCTTAATATCTCTCATTATTTCCTCCCTGGGATCTTAAGGCAAATTTTTTAACTCAAAACGTGTAGTTTTTTGTTTTTCCCAGTATATCCATGACAGGTGAGTTACATATTTTTTGAGATTTTTCTGTAGTGTTCTGTATTTATCTGCCTGTTCTACCTGTTTGGGACAATGATTCAGTTCCCAGTCATAACCAATCTTTTTATCAGTCAGTCTAGTGAGTTAAAAAACAGAATAGTGTTAGCTTCCGAAATTACATTTGTTCTCTAACTGTATTTCCTCAAGCAGTACTATTATCTTGTTAAAGCTTTCTTTCCTGTATTCTATTAAGTCGGGGCTCAATAGACATTACTGAGTTCCTTTCAGCCTTTTTTTTTTTTTTTTTTCTGCTCATGACAGACTATTCCCTTAGCATGCAGCCTGGTCACACGATAAGCATTCACTAAAAAA
The DNA here is from genome assembly GCF_003668045.3 of Cricetulus griseus. Classification (NCBI taxonomy): domain Eukaryota; kingdom Metazoa; phylum Chordata; class Mammalia; order Rodentia; family Cricetidae; genus Cricetulus; species Cricetulus griseus. The sequence goes on along the minus strand of NC_048595.1, from coordinate 54,285,249 downwards.
AAAACAGCAGGTCATAGGACATGGAAGTTTAAGCAACAAATACACCAAGCTGACTCTTCTGCTGAAGTCTGGAAAAAAGGTTTACATGAATCTACCCACTAGTTCACTTCCCCTCAGATGAATAGAGCTCAATTGACCCCCAGAGTACAAAGCAAAATCCAAAAGGATACTATCAGCAAAGGCCTCTTAAGCTGCCTTTGCAAGCTTTGAGAAAAGGAAAATCAGTCTTTATTCTGGACCTCCAATTTTGTTCAATAGCAAGGTAAATGAAATGCCCTGCTGCATTCTGTCTGAAGACCTTAGTTTCCTTTCTTATGTCCACAGGTTTGCTTATGTAGGTTATCCTGCTCCAAGAAACAGGAAAAAAGAAAAGTCAGCAGCAGGAGCTAAAGCTGGTGTCTTCCCACATGCCCTCCCTTTCCTAGCACTATCACTCTACACTCCAAGATGTCTCCCTCATTCACATTGACATTCCTTTTTAAAAAAAAATTTTTTTCATGCATTTATTTTTGTGGGTTTGTGTGTAGAGTTGTGATGAGTGCCTGTGGTGAGCCCAAAAACACTATTTTGGGGAGTTAGTTGTCTCTTTCCAACATGTGAGTCCCCAAGATTAAACTCTGGCCATCAAACTACCTTACCCGTTGACTCATCTCACTGGTCCTATTTCATTCTTAGCAATAAAAACTGGGGTCTCAGCCGAGTGGTGATGGCACATGCCTTTAATCCCAGCACTCAGGGGTAGAGAGAAGCGGATTTCTGTGAGTTCGAGGCCAGCCTGGTCTACAGAGCGAGTTCCAGGACAGGCTCCAAAACTATAGAGAAACATTGTCTCAGCTACTTAAGAAAGAGGCTGAAGCATGAGGTCAGGACTATAGTCTTGGAGCTCTTGCATCCTAGAGAGAGAAATGGCTGAGTGGTTAAAAGTGCATATTGCTCTTCCAGAGGACTCAGACTTGGATCCCAGCACCCACATCAGGCAGCCTGCAACTCCAGCTCTAGGGCATTTGACACCCTATCCTGGCCTCTACAGATACCCATACATATATGTCATATACACAGCAGACAGATACATCCACACAAGCACAAACACAAAAATAAATCTAGAAAAAAATAGTCATTAAAGAAACAAATAATAAAAGCTAGCAGTCACCAGTAATTTCTAAGAACTCAATAATCTGGTACTTACCAGCTCCACTACTGACTACAATAACAATGTGTGAAAATACAGGTACATATTCCTTCCTTATCCACACTGCTCAGAACCAGTACAATTCCAGTTCAGAGATGTCTGTATTTACCAATAGGTGTATACAATTTGCCCACTGAAGATCCCTAAACTAAAAATCTCAAACCAGAAATTAAAAAACATTTGTAATTGGCAACATAAAAATTAAGAAGTCTTAGAGCCTGGACTTAAGATCTCTGGTTAAAGATGCTCAGCCTGTGTTTACAATTGCTTTGTCAGCCTGACAGAACATGACAAAAAGGTCATGTGACCTGTCTAATCACACAGTGGGTTCTTTATGACACTGGTTTTGTATCTATGTAAAACTTTTTTCATTATAATAATTCAAAAGTTTAATTGAATTTTGTTGTTGTGGTTCTAGGGGTTAAATCCCAGGATCTAGTTCATACTAAGCAAGAACTGGACCACGGAGCTAAAATCCATAGCTAGCCTTTGTTCTAACTTTTTTTGGTTTTGTGAGGTTTTTGTTTGTTTGTTTGTTTGTTTGTTTTTTGTTTTTCGAGACAGGGTTTCTCTGTGTAGCTTTGGAGCCTATCCTGGCGCTCCCTCTGGAGACCAGGCTGGCCTCGAACTCTCAGAGACCCCCTGCCTCTGCCTCCTGAGTGCTAGGATTAAAGGCATGCGCCACCAATGCCCGGTTTTGTGAGGTTTTTTAATGTGTGTATGTGTTTTCCTGCATGTATCTCTGTGCACCATATGCATGACTAGTATCTGTGGAGGCTAGAAGAGGATATTGAAGTCCCAGGAGCTGGGATTCAAACCCAAGTGTTACCACAGTATGAATGTAATTGGCCCCCATAATCTCATAGGGAATGGCACTATAGGAGGTGTGGCTTTGTTGGAGTGGGTATGGCCTTATTGGAAGAAGTGTGTCACTGTGGGGGTGGGCTTTGAGGTTTCCTATGCTCAGGGTACTGCCCATTGTTTCAGTCAACTTCCTGCTTCCTGTAAGATAAAGGACTCTCAGCTACTACTCCAGTACTACTATGATGATAATGGACTAGACTCTGAAACTGTAAGCCAGCCACCCCAATTAAATGTTTTCCTTTATAAGAGTTGCTGTGGTCATGGTGTCTCTTCACAGCAATAAAATCACTAATTAAGACACCAAGTTTCTAGAAGAGCAGCCTGTTCTTGTAAGCACTGAGCCACCTCTCCAAACCCTTGATGTAATTTTATAAAGAACCAAATTTCTATTCTGAGTAACCATTAAATGGCTTCCACGCTAAAAAATTTAACAATACTGTTCAGGTATGAGACAGTAAAGCATTAAACCTCAACAATACCTAAAAAAATAGAGGGAAATAAATAAAGGGAAAATAAAAGCAATCAAGCAAAATCTCAATTCAAGGTTCTAAAAGTAACATCAAGAAGCAAAATAATTAATTTAAGAAACTGAAGGCAAGGGATATACCTTGGTGGGACAAAGATCCTAGCATGTGTGAGATTCAGATTCAATTTCTAGAACTAAAATTAAAAGGAGAAGTGAGGAAGGGACAGAAGGGGTTGGGGAGAGAGGTGGGAAGGAAGGGGTAGAGGAGAAGAAATTTGAAAGTACTAAAAAGTAACAGGTTTAGTAAATATTTAAACTAAACTTAATAATGTGCATTTCTGTACTATATAAAGGATTAGCACTGTTTTTAAAGAAAAGCTACTAAAATGATTTATTTAAAATGTGAACATTTTCTATGTTGTCAAATAATTTAAAGTAAGACATCACAACTAAGTCTGTTTCTAATTTGATACACTCTCTACACCTTTAAAAAAAGTTCTTGCTGGGCAGTGGTAGCACACGCCTTTGATCCCAGAACTCGAGAGGCAGAGGCAGGTGGATCTCTGGAGTTCAAGGCCACCCTACTCTACAAAGGGAGTTCCAGGATAGCCAGGGCTACACAGAGAAACCTGTATCAAAAAAATTTTTTTTTCTTAGATTCATTTTAGTTTATACTTATGATGCTTTGCCTACATGCAAATGAACCACATAATGCCTGGTGCCCAAGGAGGTAAGGCGTAGGCATCAGGTCCCATGGAACTGGAGTTGAAGATGGTTGTAAGCAACCATGGGGGTGCTGGGAATTAAACTGGGGTCCTCTAGAAGAGCAACTAGTGCTTTTGACTGTTGAGCCAATTCTCCAGCTTCTCTCTACACTTTTAATGTGAAACTGCCCCTTTGAGTTATACTTACTCCATAATATTCTATTAAACATGAAAAAAACAGAATTCAGCTTAACTATGTATTCATGCTATTGCCCACTGACAATGGTTCTCAAAATTTCAAGTACTTTTTAATCATCACAATATTCCAATGATATATATATATATATATATATATAATACACATATAGATGTACATGTAAAAATAAATAAATCAAAAGAACTTTTTTACACATACAAATTTATATAAAGGTTCTCATACACACATACACACTCATACACCCTTAGAAAAACAATCATAATCTTCAAAGAGACTACAGAGATGGCTCAGCAGTTAAGAGCACTTTCTATTCTTCCAGAGGTCCAAGTTTGGCTCCCAGCATCCACTTGCAATTCCCACTCCAGGAGATCGATGCCCTCCTCTGGCCTACCCTACCAACATGTGGCAACACACTCATACAAGCACACAAACATTCATTTTTTTTAAAATCAGGGATCTTCAAAAGAATAACAATAAAATTTTGAAATGAAGATGAAAGTGTTTGTGTTTTAACTTACTGACTGATTAAATCGGATGCCACCTTACAGCCATCATCTGCCTCCTCTTCCATATCAGTGTCCAAGCCATTGTCACCTTATAAAAAAAAATGAACTACTAAAAACATGTTTATAAAATGATTTTATCATTAATAAAAAGTACCATCTTTAAAAGAGATGCAAGTTTTTAAAAGTTATAAACTATTCCTCTATTATTTGTATTTTTTAAGATTGATTTTGTCTATGTGTACATATGTGTGTATCTGTGTGTGAGTAAGTACATTTGTGCAAGTGCCCACACAGGACAGAAGTGGCATTACATATCGTTATAAGCCACCCAATGTGGGTGCTGGAAATCATACTCAGATACTCCAGAAGAGCAGCAAGTGCTCTTAAACCTAAACCATGTCTCCAGTCTCCAGTGTTATATTTAAAATTTATTTTTTTCATTGTCTTCCCTTTATCACATACATACAAGAATGTGTATGTACATAATTAGAGACTATATACATGTATGCATATTTTTCCAGAATTACAAAATGCATTAAATCACTTACTTGTTGTTGGGGGGGAGGGGCAGATGATATCAGATCCCCTGGGGATGGAGTTATGGAGGAATTACAGGTAGTTGTGAGTCACTTAATGCTGTTGCTGGGAACCAAACTCCAGTCTTAACCACTGATCAATCTAATCTCTCCCACTCCATTACTTTACATTAAAAAAAAAAAAAGTCTCTGAAATTGAAAGCATCTGCTTTTGTTTCTTCTGTGATACAAATGAGAAAATCCTCTCAAAGGTTCAAATCAAACCAAAAAAATAACTTGAAAATTCAAATTTCTAAAAGTTATCAAAGAATATCTTAGTTTAGGAGACATTCATGCTGGAAAATTGCAAGCAATTCTAATATTGCATGTAGGTCTTGTTGGAACAGGAGAAATATGCAATAGCTCATTGTAAGTTATAAACAAAATAAACCAGAAAATGTCTTAATTATTTTAAAGAAAATATAACTTCTTGGTGATTTTTTACAGTACTTCCATTTTTTTTTAATTTCATTTTATAGTATACAAACATGGGCTATCTATAGAGTGGTTGGGGAAAACTACATACCAAATTTGGGGGATTTTTTGGAAACTCTATTCTGATATATAAATTATAGTTTTCAGTACAAACAGAAGTAAAGATATTCTTCAGTGATTCCTCAATAACAAAATTAAAGTCACATTCAAGCAACACAAAGAAACTCTCAATAATTATACAGAGAACCACTTAATAAGTTTGCAGAATGTAGAAATATTCATTCTTACCCTCAAGAATCTTCAAGATTTTTTTTTCAGACAGGAGCTCTAATTGTTCCTGGCATAGTTTTTTAATTTCTTCTACTGAACAGTTCTAAAGAAAATGACATTTAAAAAAAATTGCATTTATGTACTACAGCTCCAATGTAAACTGCAAAACTGCAATTATAAGAAAAATTCCAATTAGCAAAATCTTATAACCAAACAAATTAAAGCCTCAAGAATATTCTCATGAGTTTTTTTCATGGGATGAAATCTGAATAGCTGTCAGTTGATATGAATATTTCAGGGATTTGAACGAATATATAGTCATGTTTATTAGAAGGAAAAACTGAGGTACAAGTCAGTCTTCCAGATACCCTTAATTGTATTCTGATTTACCTCATGTAATTCTTATAATGATTTAAATCTTCAGGGACTGACTATATCAGATACTTGCTTGGGTTTGCTTGGGTTTTCTATAGCCATAAAATCAGAATACCACATATTTCCCTAAAATTTTCAGAAATACATACACAAAAACATCTATAAACTTGATGAAACATAAGCTACTACAAACTATTGTGGATTCTTACATAGCAGCATGTTATTCTTAAGCACTAGAAAGATACCTTATAACTCCAATTGTACCATTAGTGGGAAATAATACAGTTATTTCCACAATGTCAATAAATGACTTGCCTAAATATTTTTCTTTAAAAAAAAAAATCTTAAACATATAAGGTCATTTAAGGTTCTCCAAATTCTCTTCCTTGCACTCTTTCAAGCTGCTTGTTTTAGATTAGAACATCCAATCACACACTACATTCAGTGAAATGACTGCTACACAAGAAGGTTCTGTTTCCACGTGTGTGCAGCCTACTAATGCAGCAAAGTACCTTCAAAACATCAGGGAGCATCTTCTGTAGCTTCTTTTCTCCTATTATACAGAAGCACTGCTGGAGCATTTCTTTTTTGTCTGATATATAGAAACTAACTGGCTTTAATGAAACAGCCAGATCCAGTCCACCTTCTTCAACATCACTGTGCTCTGCCAAGAGTAATTCTTTTTCCAGAGTTGGCAAAAGATACTTTGTTTCCTACAAGTAAAGAAATAAGGAATTATTAAATAACACTATTTAAAATACTTAGAGTATATGCATGACACCATCTATCGTCAGTGAATTATTCTTCTTTAAACACTTCTAAATTCCTTTTGTTTGCACAATTATCTATCTAAAGTCAGAAGAGAAAATTTTGTTATTCGTCACTCTTTAATTTTACTCTCCACAGTGCAGTTAACACAGGGAGTTGTAATAAAAGAAAAACACACCTCAGAAGACACAAATGAAAATATACTCCATGGGGACCATTTCCTAAAATTTTAGACTTGAAGAAATAGGAGAGTCCTTCAGGGACCATTCATCCAAAAGTTATAAACGCTTTGTCATTCTACTTAAAATCATATAAAGAAACAAAACAGCAGCAAATGTTACAAGTCACATTACAAAGCCATATTCCAGTCACAAGCTGTCATTTTTAAACTGTTGTATGATTTCATATTCAAAAGGTTCAAATAGTTTCCATAATTTAAGACATTTCTGACACTTACATTTCCTATCCCCCAAACTAGTCAGTCTTTTCAAATCTACTTCCAAATCTCCTGTCCATAATCTTTCCTAGATTATAACAGCCATGGAGCTGGCTTCCCCACATTCAATGGGAGCTTCAGTTTTGTATACTTTATAAGATGAATTTTATAGAATGGGTCCTTACTCATCCTAGTTTAAAACTATTAGATTCCATGCTGTTCTTGTGATATCACATTCCACACGGCCCTTTGTGCTCACTTATGTTCTCAGCACCAGGACCGTCTCTGAATTACTCAAGTACAAACCTCCTTCCCTCAGCTCATAGAGGCTGGGCTTTTGTGTATCTTTTGTGTAAGATTGCCTTTCTTCCCTTTTTCTCCTACACTTCATCCAGTGCAGATGCTTATCAGATATAAATCTCAAATTCCACATGAGGTAGGAAAGCACAAAAGATCTATAACTTTTACTTTTCTTTTTCAATTTAAAATTTTGTTTATCGATACTATGAGTGCACGATGTGTGAGCTTTACCAGCACACAGAGAGGTCAAAGAACAACTTTTAAGAAGAGTAGGTTTGCTCCTTCCACAGTAGTTTCAAAGATGGAACTCAGGTGTAAGGCTCATACAGTCCCGCTGACCCATCTCACTGGCTCTTAAAATTTCTTTTATAAGAGTGGTTTTTTGTTTTGTTTTGTTTTGTTTTTTAGTGTAGGCAAGACAGAGCCCATCTTTTACTCCAGCACTAGAGAGGCAGGTGGATCTCTTCGTTCAAGGCCCACCTGGCTACACAGTGAGTTCTAAGGCAGTCTGGGATACATAGTGAGGCCCTGACTGAAAACAAACAAAAACAAACAAACAAAAACCAATTAAGCATGTAAAGCCCAACCAATGGTCAAGTTCTGATAAGCATGTAAGGAAAATGTTATGAACCACTATGGAATATAGACGAATTTCCCAACTCAATGCACGATAAAAACTAAAACTATAGGCTAGTCTAATTTATATTTACCCCAGCACTTGGGACGAAGTGGATCTTCATGAGTTAGAGGCCAGCCTGGTCAAAGCAGTATCAGGACAGCCAGGGCTACTTCATGCAACACACCAAACAGGACTTATCCCAAGACGGTACATACCGTTTACTATCAACTAGCTTACCAATACTTAAAATTACACTAGCTGATACAATCACATAAATAGCATGCCAGGAAGCCACACAATAAAAACATACCCACCAAAGCAGTTGAAGAAATTTCCCTAACCTGGTCAAAGTCACCCTTCACAATCTATCACAAATATACTTACTGGTACAACATAAGAACTGCTCCCACTAGAACTGGATGTGTAGGTCAGTGCTAGAACATTTGCCTAGCAGGCTCAAGGCCCTGGGTTCAGTACCACAGACAAGGAAGAAGAGAGGAAGGAGTGAGTCTGACTTTAAAAACAAAATAGGAAGAGAATGCCCATTGTCATGGCTACTATCTAACACTGCACTAGGTTTTGATAATTCAAAATGAATAACAATGACGAAAAAGAAAAGTGCTAAAAAAGAAAAAAATTCAGCCAGGCAGTGGTGAATCCCTTTAATACCAGCACTCGGGCGGCAGAGGCAGGCAGATCCCTGAGTTCAAGGACAGCCTGGTCTACAGGAGCTAGTACCCGGACAGCCTCCAAAGCCACAGAGAAACCCGGTCTCAACCCCCACCCCTCAGGAAAAAAAAGAAAAAAAAATTCAGTGTGAGCAGCAATATTACAGAAAATCACTAATAAACAAATAGTGTGACTAGGTGGAAGAAAATCATATAAATAGTTGCACCCACTAGTCCCAATTTAAAGTTGTAATGTTACAAAGTATGAGGCTGGAAAGATAGCCCAGCAGTTAAGAGAACTAGCTGCTCTTCCAGAGGATGGAAGCTTGGTTCCCAGCACCTACAATGGTCTTAAAGTCACCTATATAGAGTTCCAACAGATCTCATGCCCTCTTCTGTCCTCTCTGGGAACCTGCATGCATGTGGCACACACTCAGTGGGACACACACACACTCATTCTCTCTCGAGTGCTCTCTCACTCTTGCTATTTCTATCTTTAAAAACTGGCAAGGTGGCTCAGGACCTAAGGGTGCTTGCTGCCATCATGACAACCTGAGCTCGATCCTTGGAATCCATGAGTTGTAGAAAACTTACACCTGTAAGTTGTCCTCCAAAGCCACATTTGCTGCCACACACACGAGCACTCAAACACACACATACACACACACAAAATAAATGTGAAATTTGTTAAGTATTAAAAGAAAATGCAAAATTATTTTATAAACTTTAAGATCTTCCAAAATCTAGAAGGCAAAAGAGACTACCAGTTCTGGCTACAAAGAAATCAAAGGCTCCTGCACACCTTAAACAAAGTTATAACATTTCCCTTATATGCTATGCTACACAAAAGCTTAAAACTAAAGCTTAACATAAATTCATGTGAGACTTCTCAGTGGGAAAAAAAAAAAAAAAGACAGGCAAAAGATCTATACAAGAAGTCAAATACAGGCCGGCATTGGTGGCGCACGCCTTTAATCCCAGCACTCAGGAGGCAGAGGCAGGCAGATCTCTGTGAGTTCGAGGCCAGCCTGGTCTACAGAGCGAGTGCCAGGATAGCCTCCAAAGCTACACAGAGAAACCCTGTCTCAAAAAAAACCAAAAAAAGAAAGAAAGAAAGAAAGAAAGAAAGAAAGAAAGAAAGAAAGAAAGGAATCAAATGCTAAATAAAAATGTAAGAATGTTCAGTATCACTAAATCAGGAAAATACATTTTAAAACAATGTTAGCCAGGTGAAGTGGCACATGACTAATTTTTAATCCCATTATTCTTAAAACAGAGGCAAGTAAATCTTTGTGAATTTGAAGCCAGCCTGTTCTACAAATTTCAGACCAGTAGGGACCACATAGTGAGAACCTGTATCAAAACAAAGTAATATCCACTTGGTCCATTAGTCTGAGGACAGCTCTCTAAAAGACAGACAACAGGAATGGTGTGGTGGGACACACCTATAATGCCAGCATTCCAAAGACAGAGGAAGGAGAGTGCATACTAAGTTTGAGGCCAGCCTGGTCTACAGAGCATACATATACCAAGTTCCAGGCTAGCCAGGACTACACAGGGTGGGGGGGGGGATGTTAGGAGGATAACATACACTAGTGAAGATTTGCAAAGGCCAGCATTTGTACTATTCCAACTGTAAATCAGTAGTCTTCCTTTTAAAGCATTTAGTTCTATTTCCCAACTCATCTGTTTTGCTCTAAAAGGTTTGGGTTCACAGATCTAGGATTTAGTCCATCTTGGCTGTGAAGCCCTAGGCATTGTGAGCATGGAGCATCTGGTCAATATACGATCTGCTGCCAGAATGCAAAGAAAAGGATTTCATAACTTTTTAAAACGCATATACTTTTGGCATTGCGATCCGCTTCTGTAGTTCCATGCCTATGTAACTCTAGCCCAAGATCCATGACAACGTGTTCCATTTGGTATTATTTTATGTAAAAATCGAGAAAACTAAAAATCTAAGTATTAATCAATAAAGATATTCGGATACTGGGAAATCAATAAAACAGAGTGTATGGAAGGAACCCCATTCAATGTTGGCATATTACCCAAGGAAACCATGAAAAGTGGCTGCATATCAGCAGAAGGTATGCATACCAAGTGGAAGTGTTAAGGGCTTTCAACTTCTCCCTTTAGTTCTATTTTCGATGAATTTTAAGAACATCGTGTCGTTTTATAATAAGTTACAAACTATACATTTAAATGGTGGTATCACGGCAGGCTGATGACCCATAGCCCCCACCCCCATCCCCTTTTTTGGCCTCAGGTGTTGAACTCAAACGTAAGAACTATGAAATCCTCGCAATTGTGACTGTGGGTAAAACTTCTGAACTTGGGTCTCAGTTGTTAGTCTTTTTTTTTTTCCATGTGTGATGTGAAAATAATCAGAATCCATTAAAACGGTAAGGTATAATCAGTGCTTACACCGACCGGCATTTATCACTACAGAGCCGACGACCCAGAGAGTCTCCACGGAGAACGGGGAAACCACGAGTAAAAAGAGCCACGAAAGTTTAATGCGGAAGGGGTACCGCGCTGTCAAGCCAGAAACTTGGAAGTTCACAACACGGGGACGGGTTTAGCAGGGCTCAGAATAGAACCGGCGGCCCCGGGGACCCCGGCACTAACAATGAGCGCCCGTGCGCGCCCGCGCGGCTCCGCAGCCCGGCTCTTCTGAGGGGCCGCAGCTCCGGGGGCCGGCGCGAGGCGAGGCGAGGCGAGGCACGCACCTGCTGCAGGGAGCCCGAGACGCTGGAGGACGAGTCGGTGCTCCTCCGCTTTCGGCGCTCGCTCCGTTCCGCGCCGCCCGCCACACTCGCCCCGCCGCCGGCGCCCCCGCAGCAGCCGCCGCTCCCGCAGCCGCCCGCGGTACCGCCCAGCACGGGCACCAGGTCCGGGGCCGCGAGCGCAGCGGCCGCCTCCTGCCCGCTCCGCTTGCGCCGCTTCTCCCGGGAAGACTTCTTCCCCGTCATGGTCCCGGCGCCACAACCATCGGCGACAGCCAGCCGTCTCTGCAGCAACAGAACACCGCTTCCGTAGCGGCCGGCGGGGCTGTCGCAGGCTTGGCGTCACTTCCGGTCCCGGCGCGTTTCGCAGTGGGTCGTTCCTGGAGGAGGGACCCGGACGCGCCGTGCCTGCTGCTGAGGTGGTCTGGAGTTTGAAAGGTGACGCGTGCGTAGGCCAATCGGGTTCAGTTTGGGTTTTTTCAACCTCTACGAAGATGGAGTTTTCCATCTTCCGAAGGTGGAGTTTTCCAAGAGCTTTTTGCCTTCCGAATAGCTCTTTTTAAATGTTTCTCAGTTTACAGATAACGTTCCTGAGTAATTTTCCTTTCCAAAAACGATGTAACAATAAAAAGAATTTCAGAAAAAAAAAGTTTCCCACGATCTCATCTGAGCAATTTTTTTATAATTTATTTATTTGTGTTATTTTATGTGCATCGGTGTTTTGCCTGCATTGCATGTATGTGTGAGGCTGTCAGATCTTGGAGTTACAGACAGTTGTGAGCGGCCATGTGGGTGCTGGGATTTGAGCCTGGGTTCTCTGGTAGAGCACTCAGTGTTCTTAAACCGCTGAGCCATTTCTCCAGCCAGATTGGGCAAATTTTTTTAAGTGTACTTTAAAGACTTGTTCAAGAATAGCTGTCTGTGCATCCATATCTTTTCTCATTAATACTAATTTCAAGGCATGATTCCATGTTACATTTACAGAAGTGTGGGGGTAAGGGCGGTTAAACGTTTAAAAAGAAAGGTTCTGGCTGTAGTATTTCACAGTGTTGAGCAATGTGAGCTCAGAGTTTTATTAAAAGTCAAGAAAATGGCCACCTGTAGAGATGAGTTCTAGCTGCCTCAGTAAAAGCTCCTCATGTGTCCTAGGGAGAGGAACTCCTTAGATGTTTTTGTTCCTGAGGTGATCCAGCACTGTTGCCTCGTCAAACCTGGAACTCTTGCGCTTAAGCTGTCTTTGCCTCTAGAATAGGTAGAACTATAAACACACAACACTATATACCTTGTGAAGTCTGAATTTGAGCAGGTTTGTGGCTTTGTTTTGTTGTTGCTGTGTGACATAAGAAATACATCTCTCATCTTAAAGGGAATAAGAGTTCCACTTTCCAACAGTTTCATGAAGTAAGTGTGTGTGTGTGTGTGTGTGTGTGTGTGTGTGTGTGTGTGTAGAACAAATATAAATCAAGACAAGTTTAAAATACAATAGTGGATACACCCACCCAAGAGACAGATACATTGACGTGGGGGAGGGCACTATTCTATAGGCCCAAGATTTTATCTGATGATATTCTTAGCTCTCAGATTGATAGTGTTCTGTTAATTAATAGCTTCTAAGAGGCTTTTTTTTTAAATCACAACTTGTTAATTCAGATAGTCACACTCAAAGGAAACTCCAATTCCCCAAACTCCAAAAAGCAGTCCAAACATTCAGAAACGGATTCAACCTGGACTGTTTGAAAACTTCCGGAAGCTAGGTAAAAAGCCAGCATTCCAAAAGGAGTCTCTTCTACCTCTGGTAAAAGGGACATATGGCTACCTGTGGTGCCTATCAGCATATCAAAGTCCATGCTGGTCTCCAGGTTCCTTCAGTATCACAGGTATCAGAGTATCACACATTTCAAAGTCCATGCTGGCTTCTAACCTTTCTTACCCCCTACCCTAAATTCCCCACACCTCATGGGTTTCCTTCTCCCCAGCTACTGGGTCTACTTATAACCCTGGCATCCTCACTATGTTTTCTCTATTCTCTATCCCCTGATACTCACCCCTCTCTGACAAATAACCCTGGCCATCAGTCTACTTCTTTCTTTCCTATGGATTCTCCCACAGCCTCTGGCTGTTCTCTCTCATATCTACAATAAAAACCCTTCCCCTTAACCATACCACAGAGCAGTCATGTCAGTTTACACACAGATAACAGGGTGAGGCAAGAAATGGCTGTTCCTACAGGCTAAAACTAACCCAAGACAAACTGATTAGCCTCTGAAGCTACAAAATTCCCATCTCTCCTCAGTACTGAAATTCCAATCCATCCTTCATTCCTTCCAGGCTCCTTCCAGGTTCTATTTTGGGAGGGGAGGGAGTCATTGTTCACAGACAGACAGTTTCATTTCCGGATTTTTTGTTTACAATTGTTTTTGGAAGGATTGCTTACAGCCAAGGCTGGCCTGCAACTCTGTATAGCTAAGGATGGCCTTGAACTATTCCTTGTTTTGTTTTGTTTTGTTTTTAGATTGATGCATTTTTTATGTGTATGAACGTGTTACCTGAATGCATGTATGTGCACCACACGAGGTGCATGGTGCCCTCAGAGTTCAGAGGATCCCTGGAAATGAAGTTACTGGTAGTTGTAAGCCACCATGTGGGTGCTGGGAGGGGAACCCAGGAACTCTGGTGAAGCAACAATTGCTCTAAACTGCTGAACCATTTCTCCAGCTCCAGCTTCCCCATTCCTAGTGTTGGGCTTATTGACATATAACACCTTGCCTAGCTTTTGTAGTGCTGATGATCAAACTTAGCAGTTTGTATATGCTAACCAAGACTATCTACCAATGGAGCCACATTCTTGACCCCATATTGACATCTTTTTTTTTTTATATTGACATCTTTTTAAGAAACAAAATTGTTTTTCAAATAAAACAATTGCCTTAATTTGGGGGCTGGAGAGATGGCTCAGTGGTTAAGAGCACTGACTGTTCTTCCAGAGGTCCGGAGTTCAATTCCCAGGAACCACATGGTGGCTCACAACCACCTTGAATGAGATCTGGTGTGCTCTGCTGGCATGCAGGCAGAAGAATGTATACATAATAAGTAAATAACATCTTTTAAAAAAGAAACACTACTTTCCTTCCTTTCTTTCCTTCCCCTTCCTTCCTTCCCTCCTTTCAAAAAAGAAAAAGAAAAAAATTGTCTTAATTTCATTTATTCACAAGGATAACAGGATGGGGGAGGGTGAGTAGAGAAATGGCTCAGTGTTAATAGTTTACACTGCTGCTCCAGTATCCAATACCCTCCTCTGGCCACTATAGGCACCTGCACTCATGTACAGGTACTCCCACACAAACACATACAAGTACATATAACTTAAAAAGTACATTTCAAGAAATCAACATTTTAACCATTCCAAATAAGAAATGTGATAAGAAAATGGCTTTTACAGGGGGTGATATTTCCAGCCTTTCTTAGTTACCCATCATAATTAAAATCTTTCTCTAATAAACAACCGATAGTTCTCAAGAGTTTTGAATGTTCATTGACTGGACAGTAGTGATGCACACCTTTAATCCCAGCACTCAGGAGGCAGAGGCAGGCAGATCTCTGTGAGTTTGAGGCCAGCCTGGTCTACAGAGTGAGTTCCAGGACAGCCAAGGCTACATAGAGAAGCCCTATTTCACAAAAACAAAAAACAAACAAAAAAAAAACCCTGAAGATCTTGTGTTTCTAGAAAGACTTATTCCTAAGTGGTTGTCCCACAAATCTGTAGTTATGAGGCTTGAGCTAAATTTTAGATAGCAACACAGAGTCATGTAATACAAGAACAACAACAACAAAAATCAGTGAGTTGTATCCAACTGTTGCACAGCCATAATTCTAGTAGGTTTATGTGTGGTTCCCAGACACCAAGAGAGACAATAATAATTTGTGAAGGACAACAAGCATTAGTAAATGCTGAGATCTAGATCTGAAAAGGGATGCAGTTCCTACAGTAACCAGCTACCAGTTTCAGAAAGCTTAAATGCAAGCCAGCTGGAAAGTTCATATGGCATTTTGTCCATATGGTAAGCTCAGATAGCTTAGTACTTTCACACCCGACCTAAGAATCATTTAATCACAAGCAGCATGGAAAATAAAAAGACTTTTTGTGACTGTAACACAATCAAGCACGAGGCCCTGAGTTCATATCCCCAAAACACAATGTCAACAACCAAGTCCAGTGGTGCCTGCACTCCTATCCCCCAAGAGAAAGATGGGAGGATCCCTGGTAGTTGCTGTCCTTCTAGTATGGCTGAATCAGTGAGTTCCAGGTTCAATAACATTCCTTGTCTGGAAAAAGAAAAAAAAAAAAACATACACTGAAGGGTCACAGGATTTCCTTGAGCCCAAATAGCACTGGTGAAAGAAATGATTCTACTAAAAACTGAAGAGGTATTTCTATTCATGTGTTCCATTTCCACTGGAGCTGTTCTTACTCACAACTCCAGCATTTTGCCAGTATTTGCCCAGTGTCTGGATATGTACTGGCGTGTCACATCGTCACATCCCTGGCAGTGTCTATGCCTGTTACCCTGTCAATGCAAAGCACAGCTCTTACCTAAAAGGAATAGGTTGCTTATTATGGGCCAAATGTGAATATTTAGATAGAAACTTATCAGGTTATAGTGAAGTGTGGGAAATGCTGTTACAGGTTTTAGATAACAATGCAATGCATTCCAACCTGATATTTGAAAGTTTGTTAGGCCAAAACCAGAAGTGGGCAATGAAATGGTACTATTAAAGGAACTAATGATAACTCAAGATAATTTTACTCTGGAACTGCAATAGTCCAACTCTCCATAATCATGGAGTTTTAATCATCCATGTAGAGTCTTTATTATAATTGTGTCAATTTTCTGGAAACCTCTTTGTCCTCATAGTCAGAAGGATCTTCCTCTGTATTCATGTAGTATCCTCATAAGTCTCCTCTTTAACTGATTATGAATACAACTTTGGATAGTAAGTTTAAAAATAGTAAAAGGTTTAGTTAGTTATTTTAAAAGGAACTATCTACATTCATAATGAGCCCAGACAGTCATAAGCTGAGGGGTGATGTTTGTTATCCTCCAATACCCAAAGGCAAAAAAAAAAAAAAAAATTCTAGCCTGTTGCTAAGGTGTGTTTAAGTTTTGCTTAGGGGCCTGTTGGAGCTAGCCGACCTATGGAAACATTCCTGAAAAGGGGAGTGAGGGTTGGGAAAGAAAGAGACAAATGACAGAAGATAGAATCTGGAGAGCTCTCTGTGAATACTGCAGCAACCTCGAATTAATTTTTCATACCCCTTTTATGCCCAAAGCAAAAGGGAAGGGCAAAAGACTTCCTTTCCATGGTTCAAGGAACAAACAAGAGTAATCAACTCTTTAATTCTCAAAACATCTAGTAACCATGCATTTGGCCAAATATCCTGTTATTTGGCCTTGAGAAGCAAAAACAAGCTTGAACTCTCTGACCGTAAGTCAAGATAAAACAGAGTTAACTGTGGGGCTCCCACAAGGGGGTTAGTTTGATTTTTTTTTTTTTTTGGTTTTTCAAGACAGGGTTTCTCTGTGTAGCTTTGGAGCCTATCCTGGCACTTGCTCTGGAGACCAGGCTGGCCTCAAACTCACAGAGATACGCTTGCCTCTGCCTCCAGAGTGCTGGGATTAAAGGTGTGCGCCACCAATGCCCAGCCAGTTTGATTTTTTTTTTTTGAGACAGAGCCTCATGTAGTCCAGGCTGACCTCAAAGTTATCAGATAGCTGAGAGTGACCTAATTTTATGATCTTCCAGCTTCCCACCTCCAAAGCACTGTATTGCCAAAATGCAAATATATATATATATATATATATATATATATATATATGGAGGCAGCAACAGAAACAAACATTGTTATTGTTTTGAAATCAAGGAACAATGTTTCAGACAGCCAATGAAAAACAGTCAGTTGAGCAGATGGGCAAAAATGTAGTCTGAGTCACCTAGTTAAAGCCAGACATCTGTAACAAGCAAACAAATGAAAACCCAAAGGGTTTTGATATTGGGTATTGTCTTAGTTAGGGTTTCTATTGTTGTGCATAGACACCATGACCATGCCAACTCTTTTAAAGGAAAACATTTAATCAGGATAGCTTATAGTTTCAGAGGTTTAGTCCATTATCATCATGGCAGGTGGCATGTAGGCAGAAATGGTACTAGAGAAGGAGCTGAGAGTTCTACATCTTGATCCACAGGCATCAGGAAGTGAACAGTGTACCACACTGAGTGTAGCTTGAGCAAACGAGACCTCAAAGCCTACTCCCACAGTGACATACTTCCTCCAACAAAGAAGGCCACATCTACTCCAACAAAGCAACACCTCCTAATAGTGCCACTCCATTTGGGGCTACTTTCAGCCAAACTACCACATTCCTTTATGTGGTCCCCAAAAGGCTTGTGGCCATATCATAATGCAAAAATGCATTCAGTCCAACTGCAAAAGTTCCCATAGTCTATAACAGTCTCAAATTTATTTAAAAGTCTAAAGTTCATGTCTCTTCTGAGATCCATGCAATTTCTATCTGTAATCCCCTATAAAAACAAAATCAAAAATCAGATCACATACTTCCAACATATCATAGCATAGGATATACATTACCATTTCAAAACATGGGAAAGGGAGCATAGTGAGGAAATACTAGACCAAAGCAAGACCAAAAAACCAGCTGGGCAAACTCCCAGATCTGCATCTCCATGTCTGATATCAAAGTGTTCTTCAGATCTCCAACTCCTTTCACCTTTGTTGACTGAAACACACTTTGCTCTCTTGGGATGTTTGCACTCCCTGTTAGCCGCCCCCCTCAGCAGGTATCCCATGGCTCTGGCATCTCCAACATCTTGAGGTCTCCAAGGCAATCTAGGCTTCACCTTCACAGGTTCACACAATGACCCCTCTGAGCCTCCATGCAGGGAAACCCCTGCCACACAACTGGCCTCATTGGCATTCCTTAGTCACAGAGGGAAATACCATAACACCTTTCTTCTGTTCTTGACTCTAAAGCCAGAACCTTGTGGTCTAATCTGCTAAATCCTTCAGCTTTCTGGGGCTGGAACATGGTCCCCTTGTTCAATTACATCTTCACCTGATTTCTTTGTTCAATGCCTAAGGTAGGCTGTCCTGAAACTGGATCCATAGACCAGGCTGGCCTCAAACTCAGAGATCTGCCAGGCTTTGCCTTACAAGTGCCAGGACTAAAGGTGTGCACTACCACCTCTGGCTCTAAGTTTTTCTTTAATTCCTTTTCTCAAATTGGAAGGTTAGCTGGGTGGGGTCTTGCCCTGAGGTCAGCACACCCTTTATTCCATTTCTTAGTCTGTTTATCTCATTGAACACAGGATTTAACTCCATTCCACTTCCTGGTGCCCCTATTGTCCTCAGATTGTACATTTTGTATTTTTCCTTTCTCAGCTTGTTCCTTTTTATTATAAATCTTCATTAGAAGCTGGGTAGTGGTGGTGCACGTACTTAATCCCAGAACTTGGGAGACACAGGCAGGTGGATCTCTATGAGTTTGAGGCCAGCCTGGTCTACAGAGTGAGTTCTGGAATAGCCTGGACTGTTACACAGAGAACAGTCTCAGAGAGAGAGAGAGAGAGAGAGAGAGAGAGAGAGAGAGATAGAGAGAGAATATCTTTATTAGATTAACATTAATAACACATGATAGAGTCATACTAGGTTGTTTTGAGATTTCTAATGCTCACAGAATTAATCTAAAACTCTTCAATTTAGTCTCAGGTAAACTTTTCAGACAAGGGCAAAAGGCAGCCACATTCTTTGTCAAAATATCACAAGACTGGTTGTTAGGCCACTAACATTCTTCTCCTCTGAAACCTCTTGAGTCATGCCCTCCCACAGTTCACATGACCCTCAGTACCACTGTCTTCCCTGTTCCTATTTGCATGGCCCATTAAGCATTCCTCTGTTTTACTACCCCAAAGTGCCAAAGTTCAAATTCCTCCAAACAAAAACATGGTCAGGCCTATCATTGTCCCAACTATTACCAACTTCTGCCTTAGGGTTTCTATTGCTGTGAAGGGACACCATGATCACAGTAATTCTTATAAAGGAAAACACTTAATTGGAATGGTTTACAGTTTCAGAGGTTCAGTCCATTATCATCATGGTGGGTGGCCTGCAGACAGACAGGGTGCTGAAGAAGGAGCTGAGAGTTCTACATCTTGATCCACAGGTACAAGGAAGTGAACTGTGTACTACACAGAACATAGTTTGAGTGAGGGAGGCCTCAAAACCCACACTAACAGTGACACACTTTCTCCAAAAGGCCAAACCTATTCCAAAAAAGCCACACCTCCTAATAAGGCCACTCCCTTGGGGGGCCATTTTCTTTCAAGCCACTCCAGGTGTATATTACATAATGCATGTTCTTTGTAAATATTTTATGTAGCTAGAATGTGCACAAAAGTGGTATTCTCAGTCTAACCACTAACATTTGTAAAATGTTCCTAAATCCATAAAGAACTGACTGCCTCTTGATTCTAAATACATGAAAACAGTTAATGACAGAGGTTCAGGCAGAAAAACACAAGTTTTTAGACATGATATGTAGGAAAATCTGTCAGGCAGTATCTACAGGTGTCTCTTTATAAGTTACATAAAAGGAAGGAACAGAGGAAAAATTAGTGATGAGCATCACAAACCATTATCAGTTGTAGGTGGATGGTGACATCCAACATATCTCAGCTTATTTAGGCATGCAGATTCCTAGGATGGTGACACTTGACTAATCATAGTTTTGCCTTTCATAGTGGGGTTTTCAAAAAGACAAACAATGAGTCCTTAAGAAGACAAGCAGAAGGGCTCAACATTTAAGAGCATCCACTCACTGTCTGCTCTTCCAGAGGACCTGGGTTCAATTCCCAACACCCACAGGGAGGCTCACAACTGTCTGTACCTCCAGTCCCAGGGGATCAAGAAGAAAACTAGAATACAGGAGTGAAAAGCATAAAAGCCATTTTGTTTGGACTGGGTTTTAAATCAGAGGTAGAGTTCCTATTTAATAAGGCCCTGAGTTTGAACCCAGCATCAACAAAGCTAGAAGTAATTTTGCTCATAAGAAAAACAATAAAATGGGATGAAAGGTGTGTGCCACCACTGCTTGGCCTGTGTGGCTTACTAGTGTGTCTAGCTTTGCACTCTGATGTTCAGGCAAGCTTTACTTGTTAGATCATAAACAAAATATCACCACATGTAGATAAAAAAAGAAAAATTATAATTAGAGGCAAAATACTCTGGCATTGTAGAAAAAATGATTTTGAACATTTTTACCATAACAAAATGATAAATTTTTGAAGAAATAAATGTTTTACTGCACCTAAATATTGCACAATGTATGCATGTGTGAAAGTATCACATGCTGCCCTGTTAGTATATACAATATTTTGATGTCTAGGTATATAATTCAGTGGTAGAGCACTTGCTGAGCATCTCTAAAGCCCCAGGATTGAACCTCAGCACTGTAATAAATAAATAATTTTCTACATAGCAATATTTCTATGTAACAATATTTTTTTTTCTTTTTTAGTTGAGGAGCAAACGAGACAGCTCAACAGGAAAAGGTTGCACAACCTGTTAACAGTTCAGTCCAGAACCCACTTAAAGGTGAATGCAGAGAACTGATCCACCAAGTTGTCCTCGAACTTCCACACATGTCTTATGGCATGTAAACAATACCTCCCACACAAATTAGCATAAATAAATAAATAAATAAATAAATAAAACAAAAATGTTGTTAGCTGGAAAAACATGGAGTTAGCAATCAATTTGAATGAGACTTTCTGATGAGGATGCAGGTCAGCATTTTTCAAATAGTCAGTGTCTAGCAGCACAAGGATTGGTTAACAATACCTCAGAAGGTCCCTTCCAGGAAGGTGGAGGGAGTCCTTTACTTTATTTAGCTTCCAGTGAACACAACCCCTAGGTTGAAAGCTGTGATCTAGAATAACATCTTTGACCCCGGGACCTTACTCTTAAAACATGCTTTAAAACTTGGTGGGTTTTTTTTTTTTTGTAAAAAGTTTAACCTTAACAGAAATGGAAAATATCTCCTTTGAGGAAAGCTGGCTCATATGTTTCCTTCTACTAGGCAGATGGGCCTTCCTGCTATTATTTCAAAGGGGAAAACCTTGATGTTTTACAGATGGGATTGTAACAAAGGTTGAACACAATCAACAGAATAGCCTTTGGACAGGGAGAGTTAAAAATCTCTGTCAACAACTGGGATTTTATTATTCCATTGTGTCTTCCACCAATCCATAAAACTCAGGATAGTAAGTACAATGGAAGTCTAAGAAAAGAGCCTTAAGTAAAGATAAAAGGCCTACATCTGAGGCAAGCCTACTGACAGTAATGTTGATGGTTTGATAGTAGGAGTTACAGGATGAGGTTTATAAATAGAACAGGCATGATCCTTCAAGTGTCTAGAAGTTGCTCTCTGGCTGTTGGAGCTCTCATACAGGGAAGCAACTTTTGACTACTGGATCTTCTTGTTGACAGTAATATCTGTTCACTCTGCTTTTTAGTAAGATCTTCCAAAGTGTTTTATTTTCATGCAAAACAAGAAATACCGTTCCTGCTCTAATCTCCCCCCATAACACAAATTCTAATAGGTTTTAATAATAAAAACCTCGAGTCAGATATTCAGATATTGGGGGTGGGGCTGAAAGGTCAGAGAAGCAAAGTATCCAGCTATTAGCTCTTACCTCTACCTCAGACTGAAGTGACTGATCCTGTCTCCACCAATCCTCAGACCAAATGCTCTCTCCACAAAACCTCAAACTGTATCCTCAGACCACTGCCTCAGAGTGCCATGAGCTTCTGTCTCCTCCAGCCTTATATTTCTCTCTTCCACCCAGCCATATGCCTTCCTGTCTCCACCTGCTTAGTGTGGGATTAAAGGTGTGTGATCCCAAGTGCTGGGGTCTCTTTTATGTGAGCTCTGTTTTTCTTTTAGACAGATTCAATCTGGTGTAGCCCAGAGTGGCCTTGAATTTACAGAGATCCATCTGCCTCTGTCTCCAGAATACTGGGATTAAGGCCCTGTGCTACTGCCTGGTCTCTATGGCTAACTAGTGTGGCTAGCTTTGAACTCTGATCTTCAGGCAAGCTTTTTTTGTTAGATCATAAAAGAAGTATCATCACACCCCCTGTTGATATTTTGGATTTTTTTTTACTGTCCCCTTTTAGGTACCCTGGCCTTTTAAAATAGCAGCAAGCTCTTTTTTTTACTATGTTCAGATCATAAGGGTGTTTTTTCTTGTTAAAGGATCTTGTCTGGTCTGAAGGCTTGATCTTACTTAGGGTTTCTATTGCTGTGATAAAACACCATACCAAAAGCAACTTGAGGAAAGGGTTTATTTCAGTTTACAGTTTTATATCACAGTCCATCACTGAGAAAAATCATAGTAGGAATTCAAATAGCATAGGAACCTGGATGCTGATGCAGAGGCCACAGAGGAGTGCTATTTACTGGCTTTCTCCTTCTGGCTTGCTCTGACTACTTTCTTATGTCATACAGGACCTCCCACCCAAGAACTGCCCCTTCCCCATCAAGAACATGCCTCACATGGTGCCCACAGGCAATCTGGTGGGGACATTTTGTTATTCTACCCAAATGACTCTAGCCTGTGTCAACTTGACATTAAAAACTAGCTAACACAGATGTTAAAAATGAAAGTTTATTTTTTAAAAGGACTTGTCATGATTTTTTTCTGTAAAGTCCTTGAGAGTTAGGTAGAAATTGTTCAATGAGTAGGAGTAGTCACCCAATTAGATTGACATCTTTCAACTTCTTTTCCTAGTTCCTTCTCCTCTTCTGTGTGTGTGTGTGTGTGTGTGTGTGTGTGTGTGTGTGTGTGTGTGTGTGTGTGAGAGAGAGAGAGAGAGAGAGAGAGAGAGAGAGAGAGAGAGAGAGAGAGAGAGGTCTGTGTGATATGTGCATATATGTGTGTGATGTGTGTGTGGGTGTGTGTGTGTTATGTGTATGGGTGTGGAGATGTGTATGTGAGATGTGTGCACCTGTGATGTGTGTGTATGATGTGTGTGGTATATGTGTGTACAAGTGCAGTTGCCCAGACACGCATGTGTGGAGGCCAGAGGTTGATGTTGGGTGTCTTCCTCCACCATTCACCACATTATCTTAAGTGTCTTTTAATGAATCAGAACCTCACTGTTTCTAGCCAGTGATCTCTTAGGATATGCCTGTCTCCACCCCCAATGCCCAAGAAGGGGAGGTTAGCAAAGTCACTGCTTTGGTTTTGATGATATACAGATTTTTATGTATACAGATTTTTGTGTATATAGATTTTTCTTCTGGATCCTAATCTTCCCAGATAATGACATGGAGACTTATTACTAATTATGAAAGTTCAGCTGACAGCTTAGACTTGTTTGTAACTAGCTCTTTTTAAATTAGCCCATTTCTATTAATTTACTTTCTGCCTTGTGGCTTTATTACCTTTACTCTGTGCTGTTCATGCTGCTTTCTTGCTTCCTCGGTGTCTGGCTGGAGACTTTTCCTTCTTCATCTTCCCAGAGTCCTCTCTGCCCTGAAAATCCTGCCTAGCTGTTGGCCATTGAGCTTTTTTATCAAACCAGTCACAGTGGTGTATCTTCATATAGTGTAAAGGATTATTCCACAACATTTCCCCATTTTTTCTTTAAGTTAAAAGGAAAGGCTTTAAATCTAACATAATAATAATATAGTATAATATAATAATATAAACAATAAGAACAATTATCAGGTAAGAAATACAATTACAATGTCCAGTCCAGCCACCAGATCCAAACACAGCAGCAGGATCCAACACACCCAGACACTGCCAAGGCCCTGAGGGCAGTTCTGCCTTCATCCACTGGCCCAGGTAGTCCAGGAGCTGCTTTCAGTTCCGGTTAAGTGTCCCTGCTCCCATTAGCAGAATGGATAAGAAGACAGAATCCATCCTTCTGCTGCATACAAGAAACACACCTCAACTTCAAAGACAGAGGGTACCTAAGAATTAAAGGTTGAAAAAAGATTTTACAATCAAATGGACCCAAGAAACAAGCAGAAGTAGCAGCATCCTAATATCCAACAAATTGGACTTTAAACTAAAATCAATCAAAAGAGATGAAGGAGGTCACTTTCTACTCATCACAGGAGAAATCCATCAGGATGAAGTCTGAATTCTGAACATTTATGCCACAAATACAAAGGCATCCATGTTTGCAAAAGAAACATTACTAAAACTCAAATCACACATAAAACCGCACACACTTATAGTGGGAGACTTCAACACCCCACTCTCACCACTGGACAGGAACAAACTTAACAAAGAAACAAAGGAAATAGGGCTGGAGAGATAGCTCAGAGGTTAAGAGCACTGACTGCCGCTCTTCCAGAGGTCCTGAGTTCAATTCCCAGCAACCACATGGTGGCTCACAACCATCCGTTATGAGATCTGGTGCCCTCTTCTGGTGTGCAGATATATATGGAAGCAGAATGTTGTATACATAATAAATAAATAAAATCTTTAAAAAGAAAGAAAGAAAGAAAGAAACTAATAGAAGTTATGGCCCAATTGGACTTAACAGATATCTATAGAACATTCCATCAAAATAAAAAACAATTTATCTTCTTCTCAGCGCCACATGGAACCTTCTCTAAAATCGACCACATAGTTGGCAACATAGCAAACCTCAACAAAAAAAATTGAAATAACCCCCTGTATCTTATCAGACCACCATGCTTTAAAGTTAGAATTCAACAACAACACGAATTACAGAAACCTACAAACTCATGGAAATTAACTAACACGAAATTGCACAATTCCTGAGTCAAGGAAGAAATAAAAAAAGAAATTAAAGTTTTTCTAGAAATCAATGAGAATGTGGACACAACATACCCAAACTTATGGGACACTTTGAAAGCAGTGCTAAGAGGAAAGTTCTTAGCGCTAAGTGCCCCCATGAAGAAACAGGAGAATAATCACACTAGAGAATTAACAGCACAACTGAAAGCTTTAGAAAAAAAAGAAGCCAATACACCCCAGAGGAGCAGAAATAATCAAATTGAGGGCTAAAATCAATAAAATGGAAACTAGAAGAACAATACAAAGAATCAATATAATGAAGAGTTAGTTTCTTGAGAAAAATCAACAAGAGAGACAAACATTTATCCAAACTTACCAAACAGCAGAGAGTGAATATGCAAATTAATAAAATCAGAAATGAAAAGGGGGTCATAACAATAGACATAGAGGAAATCCAGAGAATCATCAGGTCATACTTTGAAAACCTATATTCCTCAAAATTCAAAAATCTAAAGGAAATGAACAATACTCTGATGTGTATCCTCTTCTCTTGGGTGGAGGTGTCACTGTTACCAGGGGCCGGGCAGTGCTTGGGTGTGTTGGATCCCGCTGGCTGGGCCATCGGATGGACGCAGAACTGCCACTGGGCCTCAGTGTGTCAGAGCCCGCCACCAAACTCAGATCCGGCGCACCGAGCACTGGTGTCAGTTCCCCAAGGTTCTTTCGTAACACTAGGGCATCCATCTTTGGCCTACAGGCCTAGAATATCTGATAGACTTTTCTATGAAGCAGGAATTTTGAAGGACTGTCCCATCTTGTCTTGGTAAAGTTTGTCAATCTTTTTCCTTTGTGTCCTGCTTGTCCAGTTTGCACAGCATACTGTCAGCAGTTAAGACAAGAACAGCTTCTTTACTCAGTGGCTGACCTTGCCACAATGAAAGCAAACTACATATGGAATTTCTTTTATGCCCATCAACTTCTCTGAAATAAATTGGTGGTGCCAGGAGCAGATGGGTCTCATGGTCATGAAAGGCCTCGTTATTAAATATCTTAAATGCTATATTCTGTAGATCTTTGAAGTGTTTAAAGACCATCTCTCTAAATATATCTGTTTAACCCTGAAGCCATACCTAACATAACCACAAGTTTGATTTTTATAGATAACACATGTGTCAGACACATATCTTATTGTGTTGGGAATCTTGACACAGGTGCCAACTGAATCCTCTCCTTGTTTCAACAGAATACAATCAAGGTATCAGCAAAGGCTAGAGTCTCTATTTAAGGACTATGGAGGTATCAGTTTTCAAGTTCATTTGTTTGGTATTGCATTCTTTAGGGGTCTTTGGATCGATCAACTCAAATCCTAATTAGTTGTTTGCCAGAGAAACAGGTTGGATAACTTAAGGCTGTGAGTACTAGGGGAAAATTATATATGGCCATACTGGAATCATCATATGACATCTTCATTTCCTATAAACTGATTGGTTACAGTGAGATTAAACTATTGGCTATGCTTTGTGCATGTGTATCTGCTATTTTAACTTGATTCTATGATATTTGAGACATTCTTTGGGAGTAAAATAGTCTTCAGAATTTTAACCCTGTTTTAAACTAAGTTTAAAGCTTAGTGCAAGCTTTAAAAGACATCCTAATAAATAGATAACTCATTTATTTATCCTGGGACCTAAATGAGGTGCTGAGGCTTTGTGTGTGTGTGTGTGTGTGTGTGTGTGTGTGTGTGTGTGTGTGTGTGTGTGTGTTGTTTGTTTTAAAATATTTTACTTTCTTTGTTTTTTAAAACTTTTATTTTATGAGCATTGGTGTTTTACCTGCATCTATGTCCTTGTGAGGGTGTCAGGTCTTCTGAAACTGAACTGAACTGTGCTTAACTACTGAGCCATCTCTCCAAACCTGGTGCTGAAGCTTTTAATTAGTCTGTGAACTACAGCAATTACTTCTGATGCCACAGCACTTCCTAACTGACTCTACCTGTTGTTGCAATTTAAGAAAAGCAGTGCTTGTAAGAGAAAGATGCCATGAGACAGGGTTCAAGCAGAGGGTTTTTTGTTTTGTTTTGTTTTTAACTAGGGAAAGGGATCATAAAAAGGGGAAAGAGGGAAGACTGGCCTCCTGAGACAGGAGCAGCAGGAGAGAGGAGAATGGAGAGGAGAGAGGAAAGAGGGTTAGAAAGAGGAGAGGGGGAGAGGAAGAGAAAAAAACCAAAGAAAGAGAAGGATGGGAGGTGGGCAGGGCCCTTTTAAAAGGGAACATAGTGAGTATGCACAGGTGGTGCTCTTAGTGCCTGCAGGCGAGGGCATATCCTGTCAGAACTCCAAGAACAGGCCAGTACAGATGCCTGAATACTAACACCTGTTAGCTGGGTAGTGGTGGCGCACGCTTTTAATCCCAGCACTTGGGAGGCAGAGGCAGGCGGATCTACAAGAGCTAGTTCCAGAACAGCCTCCAAAGCCACAGAGAAACCCTGTCTCGAAAAACAAAACAAAACAAAAAACACTTAAACAAAAAATACTAACACCTGTTCTATGGAAATTTAGTTTAGAAATAATGGCCAGGGGTGGAGAGATGGCTCAGGGTTTAAGATCACTGACTGCTCTTCCAGGGGTCCTAGGTTCAATTCCCAGCACACATGACAGTTAAATTGTAATTCCAGTTCCAAGGGGACCTGACATTCAAGACAAAATACCAATGCACATAAAATAAAAAATAAATAAAAAGTAAGGCTATGAAAGAAAGACGGAAAGATGGAAAGAAAGAAAGAATATCCTTCATAAAAGTAAAATATTTAAGGCCCTTGGCTCAGCTGGAAGTTACATAGATAGTCTGGTTACCTTGAACATCACATTTACAAGGTAACTGGGATCCTGAAACATAAACAAACACATTTTTACCTCCATTATTCTCCTTTATTTCCTTTCTTCTCCATTTTTTTTAATTTGAATTAGAAACAAGATTGTTTTACATGTCAATCCCAGTTCCTTCTGCCTTCACTGTCCCCCCACTCAACTAACACCCTACCTATCCCATACCCTTTCCATCGATCTCCTTATACTCTTTATTTTGAGCATTGTTTCTAAGTCAACTGTAGGCTTTTGACTGTGTTTATAATACCTGGAACGAATTCCTTCCTGGAAGTGTGGGCCTCAAATTCAATCAGAGTGGCCAGTTACCTCCATAACAGTCATACCACTATTGTACCAGTGGGCACATTTTGCCTAGCAAGTCTATATTGTAGCATACAAAGCACTGCTGATAAAATAGTTGATAATTGCACTGTTTTAAACCATTAAGTTGTATTTTTTTATTGTTGCCATTTATTAAATAATATATAATACAGAGGGCTACAGGAAATGTTTTTTGCATGTGGGGTATTTCACATTCTATTGTAGCCTCCAAAGACAGTATTTATTTTTTTTAAAGATTTTATTTATTATGTATAAAACATTCTGCTTCCATGTATATCTGCACACCAGAAGAGGGCACCAGATCTCATAACAGATGGTTGTGAGCCACCATGTGGTTGCTGGGAATTGAACTCAGGACCTCTGGAAGAGCAGACAGTGCTCTTAACCTCTGAGCCATCTCTCCAGCCACAAAGACAGTATTTTTAAAAGATGGATTATTTTAGAGTAAGAAATCAGATTTCATACACACACAAATATCTATTACAACTCATAAATTCTGATTAGATACATCTAAAGCAAAAACTATACTATGTATTTATAGGGCAAATAAGGTCATTTCAAATACAGACTAGATATCAAACATGAGGTTATTTACTAATTTTGACATTAGTTTTCTCAAATGTACAAATGTTTGTTCAGAGAAAATATATATTGAAATGCTTAGTTGATGTGAAATCTGCAATTTATTTTTATGCAGTCTCACAAGTATAGAGAAAGTAAATATGGTGAAATTGTAGAATCTACTTTTGACAGCTGTGGTTTGACCTATGATGGCTTTATGAGCGTAATACCATTCAGTAGAAAACTTTAGATTTTGATTTTTTCTCACCTAGCGATATATAGTAAGCAGTGGCAATTCTCTTATACAAAGCAGTGGCAATACGGGACAGCTAGGGCAGGCAACCTGACAGTAAACAACCTGTACTCCAAGTGTCTCAAGTTGCTATGATGTTTAGTAGATTCAGTTTATTAACATGTCTCCAAATTGAGGGTAGTTTCTACTAGTGGTAGATCTGGGGGGAAGACTTTAACTCCAAGGCATACATATATAGCTTGTAACTTCCTTGTAGGGTCACTGTAGTTTCCAATTTTTATAAACATCAAAGGTAACTCATAGGAAAATGTTTTATTATTTATTATATATATTAGTATATATATTTTAAGATTTATTATGTATACAGTGTTCTGCCTACATGTATGCCTGCAGGCCAGAAGAGGGTACCAGATCTCATTACAGATGGTTGTGAGCCACCTTGTGGTTAATGAGAACTGAACTCAGGACCTCTGGAAGAGCAGCCAGTGCCCTTAACCTCCATCACTCCAGCCCAGTTATATTTTATTTATCATCACGTTTATGATGAATACAATTTGTTACAGAAATTGCATTAGAAATTAAAATTAAATTTTTTATTAAATTATGTATAGGTATGTAGGTTTGCATGTGGGTATGCACCTGAGTGCTGAGCCTACAGAGGCCAGAAGTATCTAATTTCTCTGGATCTGGAGTTAGCAGGCAGTTGGGAATCACCTGTGTCCTGTGATCTGTGACTTTAACTCAGGTCCTCTAGAAAAGCAGAACCACACTTAACCATTAAGCCATTTCTTCAGTCTCTAGGAAGTATTTTCTTTTTTTTTTTTTTTAGATTTATTTATTTATTTATTATGTATACAGTATTTGCTTGCATATATCTCTGCAGGCCAGAGGAGGGCACCAGATTTCAGTATAGATGGCTGTGAGCCACCATGTGGTTGCTGGGAACTGAACTCAGAACCTCTGGAAGAGCAGGCAGTGCTCTTAACCTCTGAGCCATCTCTCCAGCCCTAGAAAGTATTTTCTAATACAACAAAGTAACATTTTAGAATTTACTTATTTTATGTAGATTTTGCCTGCATTTATGTATGTGCACCATGCTTGCCTGGTGCACATAGAGGTCAGAAGAGTTCAGATCCTCTGGAACTTGAGTTATGAATTGTTGTGAACCACCATGTAGGTAGAGGGAACTGAGCAAGTGCTCATAACTGTTAAGCCTTCTCTCCAACCCTTTGGGTAACATTCTTAAAAAAAAAAAAAAAAATTATTTAACTTTGTGTGCATTGGAGTGAATGAAGGTGCCAGATTCCCTTGAACTAGAGTTACAGATAGTTGTGAGTTGCCATGTGGGTGCTAGAAACTGAACCTAGGTCCTCTGGAAGAACAGTCCGTGCTCTCAACCACTGATCCATTTCTCCAGCCCCTTGAGTAACAATTTTAATCTTGAGGAGTTCAGTTCCTTCTCAAGACATGTAGGAGGGGACCCTTCTTAAGAGGACTTGTAGGAAAGAGGACACGCCACTAATGCATCTTTATTCATTTGATCACTTCTTCATAAAATGTACTGTGGTACCACTCAGGAACCTACTTCCCTCTTATCCCCACAATTATCTTTGAAAACAATCTATCTTTAGCTATGTCTCTCTTATCATTTGTGAAACTGAAATGGATAAAAAAAAATTGCTGCTTTTAATCCTAGCACTTGGGAGGCAGAGGCAGGTAGATTGAGGTCTGCCTGGTCTACAAAGTGAGTTCAAGGACAGCCAGCGGTGTTACACAGAGAAGCCCTGTCTTGAAAAACCAAAACCGGGAAAAAAACAAACAAACAAAAAAACCCCTGAAATAAATGAAAATTAGTTGCATTATGTAATGGACATAAAGTATGTCTTTTGTAGACAGTGGGCTTTAAAATGCAATATGAAATCCACTAATCTGGAATTGTCCCTATGGAGTTGATTTAGACACAGGTTATCAGTTTAAAATTGCCTATTAATTTGATCCATCAATTTCTTGCATAAAATATATTTCTAAGGAAATGAAAGACTGTTGTGTGATCTTTAATAGCATTGCTTGATAATCAAAAACAGGAATGTTTCAGATAATAAAAAATGGTATAATAATATAATGGAATATTAAATAGTTTCTGAACACTGCATATAATACATCCCTTTTTGAAAAATAAAATGCATGTTTACATACATGTCAATATAGTATAAGACACTAAGAATGGTTCTCTAGTAGGATTACAGTCAATGAGATGTGTGTATGTTTTACTAAATGAATGTTTATTTCTTTTATAATCAAGAAAACATTAAGAGATCTGTAAAAAAGTTTAAAGGAAAACAAAATTTCAAACCACTATTTAACAGGTTCTTCAAGTGAGATTATCTTTTTTGATGAACTATACAAATAATAGAAGCTGATATAAAAAAGGACAGTGCTATGAAATAAAGTATTTACAATATGCCACCTCTTACATTTGGAAGAGTGAACTCATGTTCTAAAATAAGAATACATCCAACCGTTTTTCAAAGGTACCCACCCAGCTTTTCAAAATATAAGATAAATTGTAACTAAAATTGCATGCTAGATTGGATGTATTAACAAGCAGTGTATTGCAATAGAACCAGGATGATGTTTTACCACTTAATTTTGATGTAACAATTTAAATCCCAATTCAACAAAAGTAAAGCACGAGTACATAAATGAACCAGCAACATAAAAGTTTAAAGTTCTCAGGTACACACAGGAAATCCCAATTTAATACTTAGTAAGGTATATATCCCTATTTACATTTCCTCACTCCCTTATGATATTTTACAAGTTCTTCCTGGATTAATCTAAACATTCAGAATCTTCTTCCACTTACTGGAAAAAAATTTGTCCTTCTTAGACTGCTGTATGACATTAAGTCAGGAAACCTCATGGTTATCCATACTGTCAGTGTTGAAAACATTGCTCGAAATTTTAAAGCAAAGTCCTTGTAAAAATAACATTTTTCCCATAATTAAAATGGAAGTACTGTTGCTGGGAATGTAATCCAGTGGGTAGAGTTTCCCCAGTATGCACCTGGGTTTGATAGCTAGCACCACAAAACAAAGAAAACCAAAAGGCACACACATGTACACCAACATAAATACACTTCTAAAGGAAAAAGATTGAGCTGAGCGTGTGGCTTTAATCCTAGCAGTCAGGAGGCAGCAGGCAGGTTTCTGGTTCAAGCCCAGCTTGGTCTACAGAGAGCTCCAGGACAGCCAGGACTACAGAGAAACTCTGTCTTAAGAAACCAAATAAGAAAAAGAAACATCACTGTCACAGACATAATGAATTGTGCAATTAATTGGTATTTCTTCCTTTATTTTAGTTGTTAAGATACTCAGAAACAAGTCTGTGACTTCCTGTCTAGGAAGCTGCATCACAGCAAGTGCTTTGTGCAGAGAGCATGGAGTACTCTTGCCTTTACCTTGTTTTGTCCCTCCCATTATAATTTATTCTATTATCTTTCCTTTTGAAAACAGAAGCATAATAACCACCTTTTAAAGAAAGCTGATTTGAGAATTAAATGACAATAGATATAATGTCTGGACCATTCTAGGGGCTAAAAACACTAATTTCACACGACAGATTCTTGACTTTAAAGTCTGATATATTTTGCTTGCAAAACTGCGTAGTAAAAATCAATAAATTCCAAATTCTCTTGAAGTAATGAAGACAATCAACAAGTATACAATCATATCAAAACAGAAATGAAAAATGAGAAAGGGCATTTTGGTAAAGGGTAAAAGGGATCTAACTTGTAAAGAAGAGTGACCAAATATTCAGATATCAAAACTAGAATGAAAAATGGAATTACCTCATATAGTGAAAGAAAATTAGTGATCCTAACCCACAATCATTGAAGGCCTCAGTTGTCTGAATTGATATGTAATAACAGCTTACCAATTTGTTTTCTTCATCTAAAAATGAACCATGAAAGGTGATATTTTCTATTTACAAATGGCTCAAGAAATTATTGTATCTTGTTTTCAATTTATAACTTATAACAAACTTAAAATTATTTTTCAAGTAAATCCTAAAAGACCTTGAAATGTGCTACTGAAAGAATTCAACAGTGAAAATAAGTAGAGAAACTGATGTACAAGAGAATAGTCACTGAACAAGATGTCATATACAAATAGCAGATTATATAAATAAAAGCTTCTGTGTTCTCCTGAGTAATTAAGGTAAGGAAGGAAATGACATTGTAATTGTGCTGCTATTGATTGTGGTTTTAATGTTTCTATACCCTTGAAAATCTACCCCATTACACAGGAAAACCTCACAACCATCAGTGCAAAAACTTTATTTATAATTTGTTTCTACTCAACACAACTTTACAAGATCTGAACTTAATCCACAGTTGTTTTCTTTTCTTTTCTTTTTAAAACATCTTCAATCAGTCATGTAAAATGTGAAAAAAAAATCCCCATTAATCAATTTAAAATCTCAGCTTCCCTTCCCCATTGTTACAGCAAATTTAAGATAAGTCTACAGCATTCACTTACTTTAGCTGGCTCTGATACGGAGGCATACTTTTTTATTTGAGAGTCAACACCTAAGGACTTGGCTAATTGTATAGCATTTGAATCATCACTGATAAGTGTCCCAAGAGCCACAAGGAGTCTAAAAGTGGCTTCTAGGTCTTGTACAACTTCCAAGATTGTGCTAATTACTGACAAGCATTGAGCTTTCCCTTCAATGTTATGGTCTTTATGGAAACAAACAGAATAGTTCAAGGTCAAAGTAGCCAGAGCAATATGAATGTTCTTATTGCTCCCTGATTTCAGTTCTATTGCCTGTGACATCAGTGATTCCCTCTGGGACATCATGAGCTTTTGTCCTGCCTGACTAACAAAGCAATTGCAAAAAGTCCTAAGAGCAAGCAGCTGGTTTGCTGGCTTTCCTTTAGGGTTCAGAAGGTGGATAAGATGGCTGCTGAACTGATCTCCTTCTTTTTCATTGCAGAAATTCTCATTCACACTGGGATGTTTTATTGACAGCCGAAGAATATCAAGTGCAGGAAAGACAATATCTATTAAAAAGAAATACTCGTTAATATGTATGAAAAAATCTAGAAAATCCTTAGGTTTATTATTCAAATTTACTTTATTTTTCCAACTACAAAACAACCATTTTTAGGAAATGTGTGAAAAATGTTTTTGTATATGCATAGACTAGAATTATTGCTACATGCTTCAAAATTGAGGTAACTCTTAGATTGTCTTAAAAAATCTGACACAGCTAAATATTCAATAATGAAATGAATGAATGTAGTAAGGAACCTAGCTGTAAATATTTGGAAACTAGGCTAAAGAGTTAAAGGGCAATTATTTAGAGAAGAATTTTGGTAGAAGCATTATAACTGGGGCTGTGTAGATGCTTTGCAAACATTTACTGAACAATCTTACTGTGAATGTAAGGAAACCTGACATTATATGCTTCATAGTATGAGGACAGTCATGTATAAAAGATCTTCATGGGGGCTGGAGAGATAGCTCAGAGTTAAGAGCACTGGCTGTTCTTCCAGAGGTCCTGAGTTCAATTCCCAACAACCACATGGTGGCTCACAACCAACTGTAATGAGATCTGGTGCCCTCTTCTGGCATGCAAGCATACATGCAGACAAAACACTGTACATAATAAATAACTAAATCTTAAACAAAACAAAAGAAAAACTTCACACACAACAGAACAAAACGACCCTAATAAACTAAAGTCTAATTATGGCACTCAAACAAAAATATAGTGGTAGAACACAGTAAGCAGTCACATCAGTCAGTTACTTCTTTAACATCTCCCCCCCCCCCCCCGCCCCAATAAATTATTGTTATGAAAAATCAGTCTTTGGCCTGAGAGATGACCCAGTGGTTTAGAGCACTTGTTGATCATGCAGAGGACCCAGGTTCAACTTCCAAGACCCACATGGTGACTCATATCCATCCCAACTCTTGTGTCTGGGGATCTGTTACCCTCTTCTGACCTCCACACTCACAAGGCATGCATGTGGTACACATACATACATGCAGACACAACATCCATACACAGAAAATTAAATAATTTGCAAAGTTTTTTTTAAAAAATCATGAGCCGACCTTTTGGTTTTCAAAAAATATGATGACATAAAAGGGAGAATAGTAGTAGATACTTTAAACCTGGAGTTTAACAGGTTTACTGAACAGGATAATAGACACTATGACACAGCTTACAAACTGCTGTTTGTATAGGATCACTGTAGTACAGGCTAAGAATTCCAAATACTAAAATCTCAAACATTTTAGCACTAAGTACCTAAAAGAATTTCTGATTTTGGATTTTCAGATAATGAATATTCAATTGGTAAAGTCAATGAAAATATTTCAAACTCTGGGAGACTTCAAATTCTAAAATATTCCTAATTCTAAGTTTCAGTTAAGAAATACCAAACATACACCATTAGATTCTCACAGGCTGTGAACAAAGCAAGGTCAGTTAGAAATACCCAGGTTAAATTTTAGTTAGTCTAGAAGTATCAGTAAAATTGGCAGAAAGCAAAGATTCCTAGTTAAAATTTGAAGACTACTTATTTACCTTCAGGCCAGTTGATAGCTTTCCACAAAATCTGAAGTTGCTGGGCTGTGGGCTTTTCTGAAGAATTATTACAAATTAGAGACAGTATCTTTTCAAGAAGTACCAAGTCATCTTCAGTGAGCTTCTTGTCTTCCGGTGCAGTTCCATTAAGTTCCTTCAGTTTTCCTAAAACCCAAAACCAATCTTTCAAAACTCTCTACCTGAACTTAGCCAAATAATATATAAAAGACATTTTCAGACTTTCCTGTACAGTAAGACTCTTCTCAGAAATTGTCAAAGCCCATAAAATGAGGATTGTGAGCATTTATGTTTAGGCAAAGGAAAGGCAATCACTAGTTTTGCTGTTTTCTGAGACTCTCAGAGATCCTGCTTCAGAGCTACTCAGTGTTTTTTAAAGCAACAGTAAGTTACATATATTCAAGTATAAGTCATCTCCCATTTTCCCCAAATTATTTTTGTGTATTGCATGATATGTGTGTGTGAGTGCAGACACACATGTGCCATGATTTACACGAGGCAGTCAAAAGACTGCCTAAGGCACCAATTCTCTCCTTTCACTATACAGATTCCAGGGATCAAACTTGCACATTTGCTTGCCTACCTGTTGAGCCATCTCAGCAGTTTCAAATTTACAAATCCTTTTTTTTTTTTAACTAAAAGTTTTTTTTTTTTTTTTTTTTTTTTTTTTTTTAATTCTGTGGTGTTTTGCCTGCACGTGTGCCTGTGAGGGTGTCAAGATCCTCTGGAACTGGAGTTACAGACCACTGTGAGCTGCTTTGTGGGTGCTGGGAACTGAACCTGGGTCCTCTAGAAGAGCAGTCAGTGCTCTTAACTGCTAAGCCAGCTCTCTAGCCCCCAAATTTACAAATCTTTAACAATCACAAATGGATTTTGAACCTATCTCACTTGTATTTGGTATTGGTTCTTAACGCTGCAAATTATTAACAACAAAACTTAAGGAATGTAGAAAAGAAGAAATCTCTTAGATTTGTATAATTAACAAATGTTTAAGCGTGTTTATAGTTTTTGTTCAAAATATTACCTACCAATGCTATTCGTAACAATAATATAAATAACAATAATGAAAACTAAATCTCTGCCTTATGTCTAGATATGTGTTATCATAATTCTCACTATCAGCTTTGTAGCAAAGGGATAAAGTAATTTAGACTCCAAAATTTTCCCCTTTCACTTCAAGTTGAGAAACAGTAATAGAAAAGTAATCAAAGTATAGCATTTTTTTCTCTCTCTCTCACCCTTTCTGCTCCCTCGCCACCCCACTCCTTTCCCAGATAGTCTCAATATATAATTCAGGCTAGCCTTAAAATTGTACTCCTGCTGCTTCATCCTCCTATGTTATAAATACCTGTAGTATCTAAATAGATAAATATTTATTCAACATTTTAAAAACTTTAGGATTTCCATATACTATAAACTCTTGACTTTGGAAAGGTATGCAGTCAGAGGGTATGTAGCCCATTCTCTTTCCTAAATATGGGTCCCAAGAATTGAACTCTGGTTCTCAAGAGTGACAACAAGCACCTTACACTGGCACTGTCTACAGAACACTAGTATTTTAAAATTGAAAATAGATTTTTTTCAATATATTCTGATTATAGTTTCCCCACTCCCAACTCCTCCCAGATCCCCAGATCCTTCCCACTTCTCCATCCATCCAAATCCACACCCTTTTTCTCTCATTAGGATACAAACAGATAGATAAAATAATAATAATACATCAAAACACAACAGGACAAAACAAGCAAAAAGAGAAAGAGCCAAAGAAAAAGCTCAGGAAACATACAGGAACAGAGATAACACACATGTACAAACACATAAAAAGACACCTTGAAACCATAAAGCACATGTAAAAACTTCTAAGGAAAACAAACAAACAAACAAACAAACAAAAAAGAACAAAGAACCTCCAAAAATACCACTGAGTTCATTTTGTGTAGGATACTTATTCATTTTGAAATAAGTGGGGTGTGGTAGTACAATGCCTAGCATTCTAACACCCAGAAGGCTGAGGCAGAAAGACCAGGAGTTGGGGATGAGTCTGGGCTACATAGTAAAAAATATTATCTTTGTTTTTCAAATGCTTTACTCATTTATTTTCACCTCCCACCCTAAAAAACCCAAGAGCCTGAGAGTAGTACTTATATTTTCCTGAAACAGGTGTTTTCTATTAAAGTCATGATAAACCATTATCCTATATTTGTACAAAACTTCTTACAAATCATTAAGGCTGAATTACCAGACTGTTGTCAACACAGCTGGATAACAACTATCTCACTAGAAGTCTCTATTCATTTAGGTAAGCCAAATCCTGGCACACGTCAGGTGGAGGAAGATTAAGTCTTCAGAGCATCTCCAACGGTCATTGGGTATACAAGAAAAAAAAACATTAATATAGACTTACCTAATATTTGTATAGGGTTTGCTTGGTCAAAGGTAAGAGCTTCTTTTTTGGGGAAATAAATATTCACTGTTTTAGATGCTGCTGATCGGTAGGCACTACTTCCTATTTACAGACGAGATTATGAAAATCATAAGACATATTCAAAAATGACTTTCCTAATTTTATGACTATATTCTCACAATTACTGAGTTATGTAACTATTCAAGGTATGCAATAAAACCAGCAAGCCACCTCCAAACCATTCACAAACTTTTGGATACCACTTGCATTTATCAATGTAATAATTTCTGGTTCAAGAAATGGAATTAAAGAACTAAAGTTCCTCCCTATCTCATATTTCCTACTGTTGCTCAACCGAAAATATTTTTAAAAGGTTGAAGAGCAAAACAAATATGAAACTTCATTCTCATCTTAACATTCTGCTAACTTTTCTCATGTCCTTCATTGCTTACTTCAAATGATAAAGTAGTTAGCGTCACCATTTTATACAACTCAGTTATCTGATGACTAATAAAAATGTTCCACCACAGCCAGTTGTGGTGGTACACATCTTTAATCCCAGCATTCTTTTATTCTAGGATGGCCTTGTCTGCATAGCAAGTTTCAGAACAGCCAGGGTTACACAGAGACCCTGGGACAAACAAACAAACACAAATTCAAATTTCAGTAATATTCAGTGGAATAAAATGACTTCATATTAAAATGTCTTCAATTAAAACTGTCTTTTGTTGTGACATATGCTCATAGATACCTTTAATCACTGCACTTGGGAGGCACAGGACTACACAGCGAGACCATGTCTCATATTACCAAAAACAAAACCAAAATGTTTGCAGCCCTAGGGAATCAAAGGCAAGACGGCATGTATTCTAGACAAGAATGACAACTCCACTAAGGCCCAAGAAATTTCAATGAAATTTTAAATATCTAAAAAAAGAGATTTAAAATATCTACCTGTAAATGGATCGACTCCAGCCATGGAGGTGCCCATACCTGCAGAACCTGGCATGTAACGACCAGCACCTACAAGGCAGTAATACTCCTAGTGAGCAAAGTACAGATAATGAAGCCTAAGTCATTGCTTCCTTATAGTAATGATTTGGGTTGTACTTTTGACAATGCTACTAAAGACAGAAAGACAAAAAAATAAATGTAGAACATCAAGAAGATTTTGAGGTGCTCAGCGCACTCTACCAGCCTGCAGGAAGAAGGAAGATGAGTTATCTTTTCTCCTAAGTTTACATATAATCTAGATGGTACAACAAAGGCATCACCCACAGAAAAGGCAAAGCAAAAAGCAAATAACAACAATAAATGTACATAAAGATAATGACAGAGTAAGTGGATCTGTTGATTTTAACTGAATGCCGACCAGCATCCTTAGCACATGAGCACAGACTCTGTGAGGTTTTAAATGTCATTATAAGGCCCAATATTTTAAAAGAGGGGATGCTGACTAGTTTGTGTAGGCGAATCCACCCGAGTTCATATAGGGGCAATTAGCTAGTCAGTAATATGCCTGAGCCACTGGCCAAACAATTTTCACTAATATTAAGCCTGAGTGTTATTCGGGAACTGATGGGTGGGATGAGAAACCTCCAACTACAAGTCTGCCCAAGGCCTATATTAGCTAAGTGAGCTCTGTGCCCACCTATTTAATATAACCCAGTCCTACTCCAAATTCACTCCATTTTACAAATAGGAAATCTTAGCAACAATAATGAAAACCACCTCAGCACACACCATTCCCCAACACTAGTAGGAAGCCTTTTGTGAGGAATCCTGGCATAGGCTCCCCACAACAGTGAGTCAGTACTGCTGGGGGTAGAAGACTGAAGTAAGTAATTTAAACAAGCTCCCCAGATCATTCTCATAAACATTAAAAGTTTTAATTAATAAGGAAAAGAAATTAAGACAAATTCTAAATTGTAAGCCACATGAGGAATTCTTTTGGCCTCAGTGCCACTGGTAAGGTTGCAAGAGCAACAAACAGCAATATTAGCTAATACTGATGGCCTAAATGCATTCCTGATATTTTACAAAGCACTTTATATGCAATGTCACTTCATTTTCTTATCTCCATATGGTAGATGCTAGCATTTTGTTTCTTAATACAGGGTCTTTTTACTATGATGTTCAGGTTATCCTCTACTATGGATGCCTGCTTCAATGTCTTGTGTACTGGGAAATGTATACCAGCATGCATAATTTTGTTATCTATTTCTTATATGTGTAGAGTTCATTGATCCCAATGATAGCCTAATTCTCTTAGATATTTAGTAGGCTACTTGATGTATCTTTTGAGTCAGACACCATGCCCCAGGAGACATCTCCTGGTTATGATGGCC
Source organism: Cricetulus griseus (assembly GCF_003668045.3). Classification (NCBI taxonomy): domain Eukaryota; kingdom Metazoa; phylum Chordata; class Mammalia; order Rodentia; family Cricetidae; genus Cricetulus; species Cricetulus griseus. Next base: position 54,244,884 of record NC_048595.1, on the reverse strand, counting down.
CCAGAAATTCTCTTGATTTTCTTAGCATTTGTTTAAGCTTGGTATATTTATTCCATTTCAGAAAAAAAGACCATGAGAAGGATGATGGAACTCTGTTGGGTAAGCTTCAGGATATCATTATTTGTAAAACGACTGGTAAAGAGACGTTATCATGTATACATTCTTCAGGTCCTTATTACCTTTTAAAATCAAATCATTTAATCAAAGAATTTAACAGACAACATATTGGCAAAGCATATAGCTTGGGAGTTGGCTGTCAATGCATAAGGTGCAATCCCTTGCACCTGGGTGATCACTCTATTCATTAGAGAAAGGAATCTCATCAAGAGAAATTAAGCTTCATGATGCTGATCTACAGTTATAGTGAAACAATCTATGGCTGAAAAGAGGTTGTAGGTTTACATTTCTATAGCTCAGAGTACTGAATTTGGAAGGCCACTGGATTTCATTGAAGGGCATAAATCTCCTCCAAACTGGGCATATTGTCCATGAACTCTACCTCAAGATTCAACAACAATTTAAAATTACATTGATGCATTCTAAACTAATATTTTCTTCAGAAGCATTAACATTCAACTCTGACAATGTTTTTCCAGTAGTGCTGACTCAACTGAAGCTTGCCTATCTCAGGAAATAAATTTATCCTGAAAACCTCTAACGATACTTCAAGAAGGCCATTAATAACTTAGACCAGGAACACTAACTGGATAGCTGGGCAGAATGCCTACTTCCGGGCTTAGTCAAAACATGCATGAGGCATCTTGATTGCACTGCTCCATGCTGGAGGCCATGGGAATATACAGCAGGTAACAACTAGTATTTAACAGGCTGACCTACCAGATGAGTGACTCTCTGATGGGGAGCCCAACTTGGCTAGGCTGTGGGGCCACTGGCTGTAGATAACTGTCTCTGTAATTTTTCTCATGTGCCACTAAAAAACAGCTATGGGTATTTTTCCCATTGCCTGTGTGTATCTTGTACAAATATTCCATCTACTGGGCATATATATAGCTGTGGATGGTCAGGAAGATGATTTCTGCTCAACTGCATAATTCTGATGAGTAGAAATAATACTAGGATATTTTTCATTACTCAGACTGACATAAGTAATAGTATTCTCAGTCACAAAGAAAGCTAATTTTAGACTTCAGAACAAGTTCAAAGCAAACTGGTTGCTCCTGGAGACAAATGCAGGAGGTCAATTTCCCGGTGTTTATTGCTGACTCAAGGTCAGAGCATGAAGCAACTTTAGTAGACAGCAACTTTCTCAGCAATGGACTTTCTGCACATACTCCAAACTTCAAGGTCCAGCCAACTAACTGAAACTATTGTTTAGGTCCTGAATTTCAATGCCTCTTTCTGTCTGGGAACCCTGACGACCCATGTGCTTACTTTACTCACTGGCCAGTGAGCTTGACTTCCCTAGCCTGAGAAAAACTGTGATGAGTGTGGCTCAGTTTCTTCTCTTTCTTAGTCTCTGTTTCTCTCTCTCGGTTTTTTGAGACAAGGTTTCTTTGTGTAGCTTTGGAGATTGTCCTGGAACTCACCCTGTAGAACAGGTTGGCCTCAAATCCCAGCCTGCCTCTGATTCCTGAGTGCTGGGATTAAAGGTGTGAGACACCACTGAATGACTTGGTTCTGTTTCTTATTATCTTATTCAAGAAGAGCTGCATGATCCTGAAGATGTAATTCATATTTGTTCAGAGGTTTTGGCTGTGAGAAGAAGCAGGAGAGATGTAGGAGAAGTTAGGAGAGAGATGTGAAAAGAAGTGTGTATGTTTTGGCAGGAAGATGTAGCTGAATGTGTAGAGAGAGAGAAGTATGAGGGATGGATATGAGAGATGTGAGAGGTGTGTGTGTGCCCTAAGGGAGACATAGCTAAATGTGCTGAAAGAGAAGTGTGGAGAGATGTAGCCGTAGGCTCTCCAAAGGCCACGGTATAGAGAAGAAATATTTTCTAAGTTCCTTGCTGCTCTGAGAAAAGCATTCTGTTTGCTACCCTGGATGCAGTTCTGGGAGCTGGCTGCCGGTGCTGCAACAACTCCATCCAATACCAAGGACTCACATGGCTCCTTCTTTGACCACAACTTATAATAGCATCCTGCCAATGATAACACTGGTGCTGTACATTAGCTAGAGAATTCCACTATTATCTAACTTCATAGATTTAAAAAAAAAAAGTCCAGAGGAGTAAAGTAACTTGGCAATTTCTCACAGCAAGTGTATGATAGAGCTAAGGTTGGTACTATGGTCATCTTACATTAAACTCTCCAACTACTCTGCTGTCCTAGTAGAAAGAACCACTGGGGAAAACAATGTTCTGGTAACATGTTCTTTAAAATCATAAGAATATCTACACACTGTAGGAAAAGGCAAAAATTAGAAGTTAAATATCTATTAAAACTGAAGATACAGGTAAGGGAACTATTATTGGATTATATCTCCAGAACGTAAAGCCATATATACTACAAAATGTTATATATTGAGCCAAGATTATATTAATGAAAACTGTATCCCACCTGTGAAAGGATCTGCTGCCTGCACTGTGTTGGAAGGTCCTGAAGTTCCTGGAACATAGCGACCACCACCTATTCATGCAGAACAATGGAAAAGTTCAATTACATGGAAACTGTGATTCATAAACAGCATGGTATTTGTGTTAAAAGAACCCAATCTTTGGGGGAGGGAGGGGCAGCAACAAAACAGGAGCAAAGCTGCCACATGACAGAATGATAGAAATTAGTCATATATCTTACTGCTGCAGAGAAACTAAAATTTCAGTGGTTCTCCAAGTATAGTTCCTTTTCTTTTTAAAATTTCATATATATGCCACTTGTAAAGGGAAAATTAATTTTTTTCCAATGTAGTCTCACTGAGGATAGTAACCACACTTCAGGGCAGGCTTCTTGCCCAGTAGTAAATAGTCAACACAAAACAAACTCAATTGTATATTCTCTCTCTTTTTTTTTGTTTTTCAAGACAGGGTTTCTCTGTGTAGATCCTGGCACTTGCTCTGGAGACCAAGCTAGTCTCAAACTCAGAGATACGCCTGCCTCTGCCTCCTGAGTGCTGGGATTAAAGGCGTGCGCCACCAACACCCGGCCCAATTGTATATTCTTGTAGACATTTTTTTTTGTCTTATATTGCTTTGTTTATACTTTTTTTTGGCCTTACTGGTCTTTGATTTGTATATTATGGTTTCTGATTTTGTGTTTTTATGGGCTTTGGTGTGTGTGTGTGTGTGTGTGTGTGTGTGTGTGTGTGTGTGTGTGTGAGTGTGTGAGTATGTGTGCGTGTGTATGAATTCTTATGGGTTTTGTTTGCCTATTTGTATTCTAAAGACAGAAAGAAAAGGCATGGAGTTATGTTGAGTGAGGAGACAGGGGAGGATTTGGATAGAGTTGAGGGAAGGGAAAACCCTGATCAGACTATGTCATGAAAAAAAATTTTATGTGTATGGGTGTTTTTTGCCTGCGTGTATGTCTGTGCACCATGTGTTTGCCTAGAGTTCTCTGATGCAACAGAGTCCCTGGGACTGGAGTGACAGCTGTGAACTGTCATGTGGGTGCTGGTACTAGAACCTGTGTCTTCTACAAGAGCAGTAAGTGCTCGTAACCACTGAGTGTCTCTCCAGCTCCTAAGTGTAGTTTTTTAACTAATGCAACTTTGGATACTATTAAAGTTGATCAAGATCCGATAGGAAGGGCAGAGAAATGCTCCCACGGTTCTTTATATTTTCTGTGTAAGTGTTCCCCAATAAACACACATTTATCATTTATCTTGGGTCTAGTGATATCATTACATCCTCGCCTTCATAAAGCCTTTTGGAAATTTTAGCCCCAGCACATTAATGTGGAACTAAATGTAATCAACGTAATAGAATTGTAGGTGGTGTCTGACCCAACACCACCACAAAAAACAAACAAAAACCAAACTAACAAAATTAAAGCCTTGGTGAAGTGGCTCAGAGAGTAATGGCACTTGCTGGCAAGTCTGATAACCTGAGTTTGATTCTTGGTAACCACCTGATGGAAAAGAACCAATTACTGAAAGTTGTCTTCTGATCTCCACATGTGTTATGGCACATGCATGTCCACAAACATCTGCACACATACACACAAATAAATTTTTAAAAATCCAATGGAAAGTTTTTATTAGAAAAAAAATAAGCAAAAAGAAACTACAAAGTCTGGGAGTGTAGCCCAGTGATACAGGGCAAGCACAGTATAGATGAATCCTTGGATTTGAGGCTTATCACTATAAAAAATAAATAAAAACACATTTTTTTTAAACAAAAAATTCAAATTACTGGGGCTGGAGAGATGGCTTGGTGGTTAAGAGCAGTGGCTGCTCTTCCAGAGGACCTGGGTTCTATTCCCAGCACCCACATGGCAGCTCACACCTGTCTGTAACTCCAGTCCCAGGGGATCTGGTATCCTTACACCAATGCACATAAAATAAAGTTAAGTATTCAAAAAGAAAAAACTATAAAAAATTTTCAAAGTACTGAATCAAAGCACCTTAATTTTAATTTTATTTAGCTTATTGGAAGGTTGTATTTATGCATCTAAAAATTTAGATTTACTTTTATTCTATGTGTATGAATATTTTGAATGCATGTATGTATGTGTACCACATGTGGGCCCTATACCTGTGGACATCAGAAGAGAGCATTGGATTCCCTGGAGGTGGAGTTACAGACATCAGTAAGCCACTGTGTGGGTGCTGGGAACTAAACCTGGGTGCTCTGCAAAAGTTCTTAACCACTGAGCCATCTGTGCAGACACACACACACACACACACACACACACACACACACACACACACACACACACTCTCTCTCTCTCTCTCTCTCTCTTTCTCTGTCTCTCTCTCTCTCTCTTTCCCCCCACTCTCTCTCTAAATTTATTGTTAATTATGCAAAGACCTATGCATAATGAGGGTATAAGCATATGTACTGTGCCTGCAGAGTCCAGAAGAGGGTGTTAACTTTCTCTGGAGCTGGAGTTATAGATAGTTGTGAGCTTCCTCACATTGGTGCTGGGAACCAAACTTGAGTCCTCTGCAAGAGCAGTAAGCATTTCTAACAACTGGGCTATCTTTCTAGCCCCACAAAACTGTATTTTAAAAGTGAGTAGTTTTATAATTGTTTCTATAAAAAAGAAACCCGGTGTATAGTTTGAGGTTTATTAATTAGAATGTAAAAATCAATGTGAAGTAAAAACCTACCATAGTTTATAAACAGCCAAACATAATCATTACAAGGTAAGAAAAATTAACAAGGGCTGGGTTATATCTCGGTGGTAAGACTTGCACATGCATAAGACATTGTTTAATAGCTCCACTAAAACAAAACAAATACCCCAACACACACACACACACACACACACAAACACACACCCCTAATACTAATGTTAGTACATAAGAATTAATACAAGTCCAAACTCACCTGTAAATGGGTCTGAAAAACTGGTATTCCCAAGTCCCAACGTTTGACCTTTTGTGTTATCAATAATAAATTTAGCCACCTGATCCAAAAACATGGGATTCAAATCATTCTTCTGCAAGAAGTTGTATGCAGCTAGCCAGGGATCCTCACTGACATTATATGGTAATTTATATGATGGTCCACCTTCATTGACATCAATTGAAAAAACATAATCAAATTCCTATAATGAAAACAGAAAACAAGATAGATAATTTAACTGTTCAAATACATTAAAACATATAAAATAACACAGATGTTATGTGTTTTTATTCTAACCATTTAGACTTTAAAACTTTCTCCAAAATGCAATGGTAAAGGCTTTCTATTTGGCAGAGAAGGAGCCAAAGTGTGCATTTGTTACAAAATTAGTGTTTCATTAGTAGTTGGGAAGGCGATGGCTGAGATGAGGACCTGATTATAACTACTTATTAATTCTAGGTTCAAAAGAAGGTTCCCAAATGGTTGATCTCAAGGTCAAAATTTTTAGCTTTTAGGGTGTCCTACTAACCAAGACATACTGGCACATAAGCACAGCCCTACAGTGTCCCTCATGTCTTGCCAAGTTTAACAGAGACAGGCATGAAGCATGAGATAAAAGAAACTCCTAATCCAAACTGACTGGAAACATTTTTGTAAGAGAAAGTCTAAAGATAAATAATGGCTAATTTGTTATATACAGCTTTCTCTACACATAAAAATTTTATATAGATACATATTTAAAATATTCATATATATATTTATTTTATTTTATTTTATTTTTTTAAAGATTTATTTATTATGTATACAGTGTTCTACCTGTAGGACAGAAGAGGGCACCAGATCTCACTATAGATGGTTGTGAGCCACCATGTGGTTGCTAGGAATTGAACTCAGGACCTCTGTAAGAGCAGTCAGCGCTCTCAACCTCTGAGACATCTCTCCAGCCATATCTATCTATCTATCTATCTATCTATCTATCTATCTATCTATCTATCTATCTGTATATATTAAATCTACTTTAAGACAGAAGATAATTTTCTTACAATAATGTACTTCTAAATGTCAAAATACCAGAGAAAACTAAGTTTCTGTATAGTTTAAAATAATAATTAGAAAGCAGTAGACATACTTTCCCTTCATATAAAACTTTTCCAGATGTTTGCTGATTAGCACCAGATGAGCCAACAACATCTCCAATTTTTATCCACCTCCCGTCACTAACACTCCACTGATAGGCTTCAACTCTCTCTCCATCTCGGATTAGACGAGTCTGTCCTTCTCTAGTACCTTAAAACAAACATTTTAAGAATCAAAGACTGACTAGCAGAGTAAAATCCAAAAGCACTTACGACAAATTTTAACGTATTTTTTGTGGATGCTTCCAAGTTCAAATAGTAAAATGTGCAAAAAGAACATGGCTTCTCTTATCAGTTATGTGTGACAGTAAAAACCCTCAAGTCTCAGTATCTGGCATTGAGAACAAAAGAAACATTAACAAAACATTTTCCCTTATTACTCTTGGTATTCCAAATGGCAAGTGTGGTTCCCCTGAGACAGGGTTTCTCTGTGTCACCTTGGCTGTCCTGGAACTCACTCTGTAGGCCAGGCCAGCCTTAAACTCACAGAAATCTGCCTGCCTCTGCCTTCCAGATTAAAGGCGTGCACCACCACCACCTGAACTACAATTACTCTAATAGTTACCTGGTTCATTCAGATGTTCCCTCCCAGGAAGCTGCTCAGCATTAATGTCCCCTAAGTCACCAGTTTTGGAATCGATAGTTGCCTGAGAGAGCTCTCTCTCAAAAGCCTTGATTTCCTCGACACTTGCTGTCCGATCCTGCGACTCTGTAAACACTCTAATGATACCATCACTACAAGAAAAGCAAACTAGTTTAAGTCACTGATCCATTTATTAACATTCCCTCTTGTAAATAAAGCAAACATTATCTGTATGCACAAATATGAAAAACATCACTGCTTATTGTGAAGAAGTATGCTGACTATAACATACAGTATTATTTCCGCTATTTAAAGAAATTTCTGGCAAAGGAGACATACATTTAAATACAATTTTTAATTTTTTTAAAAAAATGCCAGTGACTGAACCCACCAGAACCTTGTTTCTATTAGGCTGGTGTTCTACCACTGAGGCAGGTATTTGTACATAGCCAAGGCCAACCTTGAATGTGTGATTTTCCCAACAAAAACAAAACTAAACAACAACAACACACACACACCAAAATAACAAAAAACAAACAGCCCCCCCCCAAAAGGGTTACTGGGACAGTTAACTTTAAAAATGCTCAAAGACCCAGCCTAGGCTTATCATATAGCAGGTGTTCAATATACTCAAATAATCTCAAAGAAAAATTCAGCTCCATGATTGGCTAAATAGTAGTACTCAACCTATATATTCTCAAGAACATATTCTAGTCTTATGACTGCATTTTTTCAATTTGAATAAAGTGGGAAAGTCACATTGTCTAGTTTAAACTGTATTAATTCAATTGAATTCTATAGAATACTTTATTTCTATAAATATAGAAATAGTAGAAAGTATAGAAAATAGTAGTATTTTCTACTGATGTCAATTTCACTTTCTTGGCAAATTTTCCTTTGACTGTTACCAAGCTTCATGAACTATTATTATATCTACATCAACAAATGAATCCCTGCCCCAACCCAAAATAAGAGGTCTACTAAATCCTCTGCACTCAGAGCTGCCATCTTTTTCTAGCTCTCACTGTCTAGTCACAGTCTTTTCCTTTATCAAGTATCCCTTCATTTCCTTTACTTTTTTGCCCTATAATTTTCTTCTAAAATGTAACAGCAACTACAGGTAGTACCATCTTTCAAAATGAATCCAAATGCTTTTCTACCTTTCTGTTCTTCAACCTCTTACGAACTTAGGACACTGATGCTAAGCTCCCTCCAAAACCTCTTCCTTTTCCCTGGATTCTGACATCTGGAATCCTGTGTGCTTTTTAACCTACTGACCTTCCCATATCCAGAGTACTTCACAGGATTCACTGTTAGTCTTCTGTCCCTCCTCTATATTTCCTCACTCAGGGACAGTTTTGTATATATATTTTAGGCCCAGTACTTACAATAGAATTCAATCTGGCTACTTAGGACCTACCTGCAGTGTGGCAAGGCATTACTCAGATTCAACAAGCCTTAAACCAAAGTATTACCTTTTTGTTTTGTTTTTTGAGACAGGGTTTCTCTGTGGCTTTGGAGGCTGTCCTGGAATTAGCTCTCGTAGACCAGGCTAGTCTCAAACTCACAGAAATCTGCCTGCCTCTGCCTCCCGAGGGCTGGGATTAAAGGCAAGTATTCTTTATGAACTAAATTAATTCTCACATTTTTCTATTTTTATTAATGGGGATTACCACACACTATACTTTTGAAGCTTTATGCTTTTCCTCTGAATTTTCTCATGAATGAATTCATTAGTACTGTCAGTGTTTTATAACCACATACTCCTAGTACAATTCATTTCTAGTTTGCTTTCCTTTCCGTAATTCATAAATTCCACTTAAATCTGATCATGTCTTGCTCTAGAGATACAATCTTTTAACCCTAAGCACTAAAAGGACCAAGTTTGAATTTTAGCCACAGGTAAGCCCCATCATACCTACCATTCGTGCTATACCTCCAACCTCAATCCTCCAATATTTCCCTCATCTCCTAAACACAGAATATTCATTCCATAAATGAAATTGTGTCGCTTCTTTCGTCAGACATTCTAATTTCTTTTCTTATTCCACTTACAAAATCCAATTTAACTTCTCTAGGAAGTTTTCCAATACAGATCTCTAGTTTGTCTAACTTCTTTGGCTTTTGGTGTTTTCACTATACAAAATTTATAATATAACACCATACCACAAAGTAAATACCAGTTTTTTAAAAGTTCTTATTACTATTCTTTACTTAGTAACAAAAATGTGCAAAGTCCTCCCAGTTCACCTAAAATTTCTATGGTTTATCTCTGCACACTTAAGAAACCACCAACCACCTAGACACAAAGAATGTATTGACTGACTAGAATATAAATAAATACCTCGCACCAACCACAATGTCACCATTATCCAGCACACAGCAGCACCATATAGACTGAGCTGGAAGTCGGATTGTTTGGGCACATTCACCATGTTTCCATATTCTCAGAGATCTGTCTTCTGCTGTTGTCACAAAATCTAAAATTAATGAAAACAGAAGAAAAAATGTGTTTGGATAGAATTGAGTATTTTTATAAACAATATTTTTCTATGTATATGTAATGACTAATTTAAAATTAATTTTAGATTTTGTAACTTGCTAAAACTTCAAAGTCTTATTTTTATGTTTCACATTTCACACTCTATTCTTTGGACCAATTAATCACACAAAGTTTCTCCTCAGACACTCAAAGACCTTTTTATAATACAGACATTTATTCTGAAATAACATGAAGGTAATCACAGAAATTTCTCAAAATTGTGATATAATAGCAAAAATTTAAATATACAGTATAAGGTAATCTTACCTCTACAATTTGGAAAGACAGATATGCTATAAATATAATTTGTATGTCCATAGTATACTTCAAGACACTCGCCAGTAATTTGCCACCTTCTAATACTGGCATCATTTGCACATGAAAGAAATTCTGTTTCACTCAAAATTGCCAAACCTCTGACACAGTCTTCATGCCCTAGATTTAAAAAAGAATACAAATCAATAAAATCAGCATTTGGTTGATAACACTGTGCAGTTTATAAACACCACAAAACTTATAAGTGAGTAGAAAAATGTAGTTTTTTAAATTACAGAATCCTATTTTCTCTGTAGAAAGAGGTCTGGTAATTAGGCCACTTAGCAATATTGTTTATCCCCAGTCTTAGGAAGTTATTTTATATTTTTTCTATCTTATCCAGATGATTTCTGAAACCCTCAAGACAGTGTAGATCAGGCTTGACCTCCAAATCAGAGAGATCTACCTGCCTCTGCCTCCTGAGTGCTGGGATTAAAGGCATACACCACTACAACTTTAACCTTTAAGGAATAAAGAAGAGATAAAACTTACACCCAAATATATAATGGTCTACAGCAAATAAATCATGTGACACTATTAGACAGCAAGAGGCGCTGAAGTAGTTCAGTGAAAGCATGTGGTTAAAAGTACAAGGGATTGGGTTTAAATCCCCAAAGCCGGGAGTCAATAATTAGCAAATAACTAGACAATGGATGCCTCACTCTATCAAAGAGCCAGAGTTCACTCCATACCAAAGCTATATGCATTACAACATACACAAAATCACGCTCACCCAAATGGCCCCAATTATACTGAGTTTTTTAAATTACCATTTTTCAGTTTCTAAACTTTTGAGGAAAAACAATAAACAATTTAGCAGGTAAGAAGTACATTATAGGGTCTGGAGAGATGGCCCAGAGGTTAAGGGCACTGACTGCTCTTCCAGAGGTCCCGAGTTCAATTCCCAGCAACCACATGGTGGTTCACAACCATCTGCTATGAGATCTGGTGCTGTCTTCTGGTGTGCAGATATACATGGAAGCAAAATGTTGTATACATAATAAATAAATAAAATCTTAAAACAAAAATAAAAAAAGAAGTACATTATGTACTATAAAAGATGCTAACACTGATATTACCTGAAAAAGTCCTCTCACACCTTCCAGCTTTCCACAGTTTAATAGTCTTGTCTGCTGATCCAGTTAACATCAAGCCCTGTTCCGGTAGAATCTTTACTGCCCATACTGCAGCTGTATGACCCTGTGAGTAACATAGATATCAACTTAAGATGCCACAGAATCTTCAATATTCACCTATTGTCTAAAATATTCACACAGAAACAATACCTGTAATGTCATCATGCATTTGTCATTCAGCCAGACTTTAGCAGTGGTGTCCCATGAGCCACTAAGTAATGTCCCAAATTTTCCAGACGAAAGACTACAAACTAAGGGGGGAAAGTGATCAGTTAGTATATTTTCAGTGAACAAATGCTCAACCTGGCAAGTTTCTATAGTATTATCATTTTTAAGTAAATTGTGACGTGACAGCTTCTTAGCCAATAAAAATCTATTCAGTGGAGCTGTGAGGGAACACAGTGATCAAGATTAAAAGCTTGGGTGCCAGAATGTCTAGGGACAAGGCCTCACTGAGCCATTTATAAGCTCTGTGGCCCTAAGGACAATACTTAAAGAGTCTTAGGGTTTTGTTTATTCTTATTCCATTCACGTGTATACGCCTATGAGTATATGTCATATGTGTGCAGGTGCCTGTAGAGACCAGAAGAAAGTACTGGATATATTGGGAACTGGAGTTACAGGCAGTTGTGAGCTACCCAACCTTCATGGGTGTTAGGTAGGAACTGGCAAATGGACCTTGTCAGGAGTCATAGCATGAAAAAGATGCAGAGTCAATTAGAAAACTGTAAATATTCATTAGCTAGAATTTTTGTTTAAGTATGATAATGATGATACAGTTCTTCCTTTTAGAGGAAAAAGTTGAGGCTAGGGAGAAGGCTTAGTTGGTAAAAACCTTGCCTTACTAACACAAAGACCTAAATTCAAGCTGCAAAGCCCATATAAAAATGCCAAGGACAGACAGTGGTTACATGCTTATAATCCTAGTGCTGGGGAGGTGAAAACTGTGCCAAGCTATCTGGTCAAGCAGTTTAGAGGACTTGGCAAGCCTCAGGCTACTGAGAGTCCTTTTCTCAAAACTAAAAAGGTGATGCTAGATAGATGACTCTATGAAAGGAGATTCCTGTGTATAGGCCTGACAATCTTAGATCCATCACTGGATGCCACAAGACAGCAATCAAGAACTGACTCCCAAGTGCTATCCTTTGATCTCCTTCTAAGTGTTGTGGCATGCATCTGCCAAACATACTTCTAAAATAATTTTATGTAGCCCTGGCTTGCCTCAAACTCGGAGATCCACCTGCCTCTACCTCCCAAGTGCTAGGATTAAAGGATATACAACACCACACCATGCCCAAAGTAAATTGGAAGAAAAAAAAAAGATAGACAGCACTTGAGGAACAACATTCAAGGTTGTTCCTTGTCGTCGACCCCACCCCCATCCCCAGACACACTCACACAGAGAATCACAGTAGTGGGGGGATCAGCAAATAAATGCACATTAACCACTTGTTTTTTACAACTCACAAAAGCCAATCAATTTTACCTGTTTAAGTGACAGGGGAATTAAAATTACCTTTGGTGGAATGTAAAAACTACCTGAAATACACATTTCAAGTGTCCATAAATAGAGATTTTTTTTTATTGGAATTGGTGGCATAAGCCTATAATTCCAGCTACCCAGGAAGCTAATAAAGGACGATGACAAGTTGAAGGTCTATGATACATGTACAATGACTTTAAGAGTACCTTGGGCAATTTATAAGACAGAACAGGGCTAAACACTTACTTATTGTCTGAGAAACCCCAAAGATTTATTGAAAAACAGATATTCTGATTCATGCTTTTGTGTGAGTTGAGGAGTTATTTAACAGTCATATAGCCTGAAAAGCTTAAAACATTTAATAACTAACCCTTACAGAAAAAAATATCAAGACTTTCAATTTAAAATAATATGATAGTAGAGGAAGAAACTTAAATAATATAAGCCACTGATAATACTTAAAGCTATGGAAACTCATGGCAAGGATTTTTATACTATTTATTCCTATGTATGTATATTTATCTCATAACTCACTATAAAATACCAAGTCTATAGCTTACATACATTTAAAACTTTCCTTAACAAAAACTTTAAAATCTGTATCATTCTACATTTAAAATATTACATATACACAAATATCTTGCCCTCCTTTACAGGAATTAAGTTTAAATGTTTACAGATCTTAACCCTAACTTCTACACATAATATGTAAAATAGGCTCAAGGGCTGGAGAAATGGCTCAATTATTTGTGTATAGGCTCTTGCATGGGTCCTGAGTTCAGCTCCCAGCACCTGTATCTAGTGACTCACAACCACCTATAGGCCCAGTTCCAGGACAGTTCTTGTCTCTAGCATACATGAACACTGCACCCAGGTGTCTGTGCACAGACACACATACATAATTACAAATAATAAAAATAATTTTTTTTTTCTTCAAGACAAGGTTTCTCTGTGTAGTCTTGACTGTCCTGGAACTCTGTAGACTAGGCTGGCCTCAAACTCAGAGAGATCTCCTGCCTCTGCCTTCTGAGTGCTGGAATTAAAGGTGTGTGCCACCACACCTGGCTATAGAAATAAATCTTGGGGCTGGAGAGATGGCTCATTAGTCTTCCAGAGGTCCTGAGTTCAATGCCCAGCAACCACATGGTGCCTAACAACCATCTGTAATGAGATCTGGTGCCCTCTTCTAGCTTGTAGAGGTACATGCAGACAGAACACTACATACATAATAAATAAATAAACATTAAAAAAAAATTAAGACCACAGGTGGTTTAGTTTTAATGGGCTGGAGAGATGGCTCAGATGTTAAGAGCACTGACTGCTCTTCCAGAGGTCCTGAGTTCAATTCCCAGCAACCACATGGTGGCTCGCTCACAACCATCTGTAATGAGACCTGGTGCCCTCTTCTGGTGTGCAAGCATGCATGCAGATAATTGTATACATAATAAATAAATAAAATCTTTAAAAAAAAAGAAAGAAATCTTAAAAAGTAAAATAAAAATAAGTAGACATAGTCATACTGATTTTGCACATCATTTTATAATAAAGAGCTGTGATATCCCTATGTATTTTCCATTGAAAAATTATACCAGATTCCTAAACACTCAGTTTATGGTTCTACTGTGTTAATAGAGAAATAGCCAAAAAGGAAGAAAAAAAACAAAAAAACAAAAAAAAAACTTTGTTTTATTAAGTAAATAGCTTCTTTACACAAAATAGTGGAAAACAAAAATTATGAGATATATTAATATCATAGCCTCTTCCTTTTGTAACTCAACACTTTACTTTTCATATTTATATAGGCTTGAGAAATAACTTCAGCAGTAGAGCCTTCCTAGCATGCAACAAATCTGTCTGATTCCCAGTATCAAAAGGAAAAACTATTTGAATATACCAGTCTTTAAATCTGCAAGTAAATTTATAACAGAAAATTACATTATTAAGATGGCCCAAAAAGTTTCCAGTAACAAACACAGCCAAAATCATGAGAAAAAAAGATAGGTAGAAGTCTTCAAATACAAAAATGCCATCATATTATACTTACCAGTATCTTTGTGACCCTTTAAAATATAAAGTGGCATCGGGCTGTCCAGTGAGAAAATGCATATATTGTGGTCATTTCCTCCAGTGGCAATTAGTCCATGAGGATATATCTCACTTGAGGGTATGATGCACACACAAGACACAAAATTAGAGTGGCCGCTCATACAATGCATTTCTGTAAAGCCCCTGTTAGGACTAGAAAGACAGGATCATTAATAGATATACATTTGCCTCCTCCTGGCTTACCCTAGGACATAAACATAAAAATATTCATTACTACTCAATGTGCAGGCTGAACTTTAAGAGTGTATACCATTCAAAGAACCTACTGTTTTTAATCAAACATTAAATGGCTTCATAGCACAAGTAGAGGATTATCTCAGATTGATAATAATTATGTGCTTTCTCAGTTGGAGCATATTAATTCAGAGGAGATGAATATTTCAAGTGGCTTTTTCTCATTTTCCAACACCATTCATTCTACTCATCAGTTATTGCTACTCTAAGAAATCTCTGGGGAACTGAAACACTTGAAATTAAGATAATGAAACCCACTCCCAGTAAACTAAATTTGCTCAATGAAGTAGAAACACACTACCCACTAGTGTAGTATATAGATGTAGCTAACAGCTAGAATGTCAATCATTTTCAGTGCACAATAAAAAAGGGGGGGGCACTAGTGTACTGTGAGGGAGTCCAGTACAGTAGTAAGTGCCTTGGATTACAAATGACTGCCCATTTGTCACATACATCAATGATTTAGCATCCTTCCTTAAGTAAGTGAAACACTGGTATGATATACTGTGTAGAAAACAATAAGCTAGTAACTAAGAGACATATATAGTTATATCTTTAGCACCAAGGAGAGTTCACAATCTAGTTGAAGCAGCTAAGGCAAGTGCACATAATGAGATCAAACTCCTGGAGAAAATTGAACACACTCCCACAAAAAAACTAACACTCCAACATACTAGTCTACTTTTATTTCTCTCCCAAAGCCCACTAACTAGTCATTTAACTATAAACAGTAGTTCATAGTCAATAAAGGCATTATAGGGAGGATAAAGGGCAAAAAAACAAACAAGAACACAATTTTCAATAGTGTAAAAATGGCTATAACGAAAGGTAGTAAAAGCTTAGGAGATGTGTGGAAAATGATTTCCACACTGGCAGCAGGTTAAGAATCGATCAGTACCCTTCCCAATAGGGTAAGAACTGCAGAGACCTCTGTGAAGATGGTAGCTGAGGTAGGAAGGACCAGGCACCTTTCTCCCAACTTAGACACTAACTGTACTGGCAGAACTTGCCTTATAGTACTACTTGAGAACTGTGGTATCAACTGAAGGCTTGCAACTTCCAGGGTTAGGCACAATTGGAAACCGAATTTTGATTTTGTTGGGATTAAACCCAGAGACCACACACACCAACACACCACACATGCAGCCTATTGAAGTCAATTTTAATCAATTTCAGCAATTGGAACAGTAGCAGCTACCCACCCGCCACCCTCTAATTCCATGATGGGTGATCCTCCACATGTTCCTATAGCAGAGTGTACACAAAAGCAGAAGCCAAAGGTTACATTTTATGCAGCATCCCATCCTGACCTCCATGTAGCAGAGATCAGTTCTCTGATTGTGGTTTGCTATGCAAAATTAAGTAGCCATTGTTGGAACTTCCTGTCTTCCCTGCTGATGTAAACAACGGCCTCTCCAATTGAAGTGACTTACGAAGAATTTAAAGGACCAACACCCATTTTGCCCCTTCAGCATTCTCTTTTCTCCTTTTGAGAACCAGACAATAAAATCCAGGATATTAGTGGTCAGTTGTGATGTTTGCAATCCCAGCACTCAGGAAGCTGAAGCCAGAGGATTTAGTTCAAAGCCAGCCTCTCCAATTGAAGTGACTTACGAAGAATTTAAAGGACCAACACCCATTTTGCCCCTTCAGCATTCTCTTTTCTCCTTTTGAGAACCAGACAATAAAATCCAGGATATTAGTGGTCAGGTGTGATGTTTGCAATCCCAACACTCAGGAAGCTGAAGCCAGAGGATTTAGTTCAAAGCCAGCCTTGGCTACTACACAGGTAGATCCTGTCTCAAAATACAAAAGAACAACCTTATAACAAGGGTATTCAAAAACAACTGCATTTACAGAGAACTTAGAAGTCACTGTGCATGCTCAGGGAACAGGTGAGAAAAGATCTAAGACTCAAGGACACACCTTGGCCCGGATTCGGCAGACAGCCAACAACAAACCATCAGCAAACTCTGCCCACTCAAAGAACAAAATAAATCCCTACAAGTGGTTCCTGAAAGAGACCAGAAGATCTACTAGTAAAAGAATCTAAAAACCACCATCTTAAGAAAAAAGATAACAAGCAAACAAACAAAAGACAAGGCCTCACTGGACCTGGACCTTGCAATCCTCCTGCTTCAGCATACCAAGTGCTAGAATTGCAAGGGTATGTGTGTCATACCTGGCTTAAAACAATTGTCTTACAGATGCTGGAAGACCTAAAGGAAGATGCAGAGAAACAAGGACATGATAGAGGAATAAAAGAGAAATGTCAATAAGGAGGTAAATCCAAAAGAAATTCTGAAGCTACAGATTATAAGAACAAATGAAAAGTACTAGACAATTTCAAATCATAATATACAGGCAGATAAGTTCAAAGACAGGAAGCAGAAGTGATCAGGTCTGAGTAAGAAAGGAAGAATACTAAAGTATATAGAACCTAAAAGACCCATGGGAATCAATGAAATGAACTATATGCATACTGTAGCAGTCCTAGAACAGAGAGTGAGGAAAGAGGGTAGAGAATACTTAATCAAATAGTAGCTAAAACCTAACTCAAATTGGATGAAGACATGAATGCATGCATCTATAAAAATTTCAAAAAAGGCAAACTGCACTGAGACACAGTGCAATGACAGAAGCAACTCATCACATATAATCCTCCCAGTAAGATACTATACTTGGGCCTGTAAGATAGCTTAGTAAGTAAAGGTGCTTGATGACCTGGGTCCAGTCCCTCAGACCCATGACTGCTGCAAGTTGTCCTCTGACCTCCACACAGTGCTGTGGAAAGTGTATCTTAGGAACAGAGAGGCGGCTCAGTTGATAAAAATGCCTGCTGTGCAATCAGGAAAAACTTAGTCTGGATCCTCAGGATTCATGAAAAGTCAGGAGATCCCTAGAGCCCATTGGCCAGCCAAGCTAAATAGATGAGCTCCAGCTTCAGTGGGAGACACTGTCTCAAAAATGTAGCTAGTGACTGAAGAAGTCACCAATATCAACATCATACACACACACACACACACACACACACACACACACACACACACACACACAGAGAGAGAGAGACAGAAAGAGAGAGAGAGGAGAGAGAGAGAAGCACACGCACACCTTATTTATAAAATGATACTAGGGAAATTTCCCATTTAAAAAAATCAAAGAAACAAAACCTTTGGAGAGAGAATCAATTCCTATAAGCTGTCTACATACGCATGTACGCACGCACGCACGCATGCACGCACGCAAGCAAGCACATACAATTTTAGAGGTTTCAGTAACTTCCCCAAATCAACCAAACAGAAGACAATGCTGTAGGATAGGAAAAAACAAAACAAAACCTCTAAGGAATACAGAACACAATAGTAAGCTATAAATATTAAATAGAAGCTATAAATATTAAACTGATTGTCTTTAGTTAAAAACAGGTACCAAGTCAAATATATTACATATTAATAAAACTGTATGCCAGGTATGATGTCACATGCCTGTGACTCCAGCAAACTGGAGGCTAGACCACCCTAGGTTACATGGCAAAATCTTGTCCAAGAAATTAAAACCAAAGAGGAATACAGCTATAATATTTAATAATTATAAAGTCATGTGCCTAATAAGATCATCAAAATGCAGAAAATGAAAACTGACAGAATTGAAAGCACAGTTCTACTATCACAGTTAGAACTTCAATATCCCCCAGTGGTCAGCACTCGGGAGGCAAAGGCAGGAAGATCTCTCTGAGTTTGAGGCCAGCCTGGTCTACATAGCTAGTTCCAGGACAGCCAAGGCTACACAGAAAATACCCTGTCTCAAAAACCAAAATGACTTCAATATCCCACTCTGTAATGGGAATGATAATAAGAAAATAAACCAGAGGTCTAGGACACAGGTCAGCAGCGGAGCCTTTGTCTGCCAGGGTAAGGCCCCATCCAGCAAGGCCAAATTAAAAACAGAAAGAAAACAGAGAATGTAAACAATACAGTAAGCCAACTATAAGTAAAAATATATTCTACCCAAGAAAAAGACATTATGAAAAACAGGGTAATTCTTCTATTCAGAAAATTAAAAACAGAATTACCATATGATCCAATAGAATAAAGACAGTCTCAAAGAACTCCTTAAGAAATCACATTCACATAGCACTTTATGATAGGTAAACATGGGAGTAACCCAATGCCCACCGTGTATGAATCAGTAAGGAAAATGCTACACAAAAACGGAATTTTATTTAGCCTTAAAAGTGAATTTTATGTCACTTTAAATGTTAATGGTCTAAATGCTCTAATCAAAAGACAGATTGGCAGAATTCCTTAAAACATGATCTAAGTATGTACTATCTACATACAAGAGTCTCACTTGTATGTAGAAATTCTGATACATGTCACAATATGGACAACCTTTGAAGACATTATGTTAAAGGAAATTGGCCAGTTATAAAATGATGAATACTGGAGAGTACATTTATATGAAGTACAAGCTACCTAAAAGTCAAAATTTTGAAGATATAAAGTAGAATGCTGCCAGGATGATGTGGTAGACTTTGGGGAGCCCCTTTTGAGGGCCTTACCCTGCCTGGGGAGTGGAGGGGGGATGGCTAGGGGCAGGTGAGATGTTGGGGGGAAGGGGAGGGAGAGGGAGAAGGGATTGACATCTGAAGCAAGCTTGTTCCTAATTTGAACTAATAAAATAAAATAAAAATTTAAAAAAAAAGTAGAATGCTGGTTGTCAGGAGCTAAGAGGAAGAAGGGGAACTACTACTTAATGGGTGTGTAGTTTCAGTTTTACAAGACAAGATTATGAAGGGGGAGAGTGCTGAAGGTGTCACAACATTATGAATGGAGTAAACACCACTAAACTATAGATCTGAAAATAGGAAAGAGGGTCAATTTTGTGGTATTTCAGTGTATTAAAATTGAACTGGGAGATTGATGGCTTGGTTTGTAAGAGCACATGCCACACAAGCACAAGGGCTTGAGTTTGGATCCTGGGTACTCATGTAAACAGCCAGGTGTATCTGTGAGCACTGTAACACCAGTGCTACCTCGAGGGAAGGGGGCACGGACAAGAGCATTCCTGGAGCTTGACTGCCAGACAGCCTAGTTGATTTAAATAATAATAATAATAAAGGTATGCTCCAAGTACAGATAGATAACTTATCTGAAAAAATAAGGCAGAGAGTGATAGAACAGGACATTCAATGTCCTCCTTGGGTTTCTGCAAAAGCACATGGACAAACATATTGTGATGTTTTGAATAAGAATGGTTTCCTTAAGCTCATTTAGTTTAACATTTGGTCTCCAGTTAGTAGAACTATTTAGGAAGGATTAAGAGGTGTGGCCTTATTGGAGTAGGTGTGGTCTTGTTGGAGGAGCTATGCCATTGAGGGAGGGCTTGGAGGTTTAAAGCCTGGCCCAGTCTTGTTCTCTCTACCTACAACTTGCAGATCAGATATCAGATGTGAGCTCTTGGGTGCTGCTTCAGTGCCATACCTACCTACCTGCAGCTATGCTCCCCACAATATGTTCATGGACTAACCCTCTGGAACTATAAGCAAGACCCCCAACTAAATGCTTTATTTTGTAAGTTGCTTTGGTTATAGCAATAAACAGTAACACACACACACACACACACACACACACACACACCTTTTTAGAAATTAGAGCAGAGGATGTGTGGAGGCTAAGACAGATAGTCTGGGCTAGAGTGAGAAAAAGAGAGAGCCAAGGGAGTTATCCGTTCAATGCATCTCTCAAAATAGTAACAAAGAAGCCAGGCCCTTGTAAGAAACATAAGTATTAAGCATTTAAAATCAGTCAGAAATTGTGCCATGGGGGGGAAAAATTCTTCAAAGGCTATTTGGTAGTAGCTAATTTATCTACTTTTATAGGTTTCTGAAAATATTTAAAATAATTTTATTAATAAGCTTGGAGAGGCCATTCAATGGTGGCACATGCCTTTATTCCTAGCGCTTAGAGAGGCAGAGGCAGAGGCAGACAAGAGATCTATGTGAATTCCAGGTCAGCCTGGTCTACAGAGCAAGTTCCAGGACAGGCTCCAAAGCTACACAGAAAAACCCTGTCTCAAAAACCAAACCAAAACAAAACAAAAAGCTCACAGAAAACTAAAAGATAAAACATGTTTTTGAATGTCTCTGAGGTGGGGGAGATGTCTCAAAAACAATTAAGATACTATTTATGTTTGTTTTTGAAGCAGTCTTGTAACACAGTCCAAGCTTAGCTCAAACTCATGATTCCCTGTGGCCATGCAACATGACACTCAGCATTAAATCTATATTATATAAAACTATATATATATACCTTATCAATTTCTAACATAGATGATTGTTTGGGTCATTTACAGTCATCTATTAGGATCTTAGTTCCAGAATTTGGTCTCATTTTCTTCTTTATATCTCTCCAAATTCCTACCACAATATTTTACATGGTTAAAGATCAAATCAGTGGTTCTCAACCTGTGTGTTGCAACCCCCACAGGGATCCTAAGTATTGTATATTTACATCACAGCTCATAATAGTAGCAAAATTAAAGTTATGAAGAAGCAATGAAATAATTTTATGATGAGGGGTTCACCACAACTAACTGTATTAAAGGGTTGCAGCATTAGGAAGGTTGAAAACCACTGCATTAAATACTTCTTAAATCAACGGGAAAAAAAAATACTTAAAAGCACTGGTGAAGGAGACAGAGGCAGAGCAGGGAAACAGTGGCCCTCTTGTATCCCTAGAAAATCTGAAACTTTTGCTTTAGAAAAAAGTCTTGGGGTGAGGGGAGGACAGAGAGCAGCACTGACACACAAGAGTCATTGACTCTTGAAGTATAAGGAACATGGACATTCATATCACAGTCCAAGATCACAAAACAACAAAACAGCAGAGGCCAGGCGGGTATCCTGTTGGCAGATGTGCAAAATAAAAGAGCTCCCCAGATAGTGCTACTTTGGTAAAGGTTTCAGCCAGTAAGCCCCACCCAGGAGCACAGCTTCCCAGAAGCTTTTCAGATGGGAGCCCATAAAGAATAACAGATATCCAGGGAAAACCTCCAGCATAAAACATAATGACCAAATCAAGCAGCGAGGCAGTAAAACAAAACAATCTGGAGGAAGAAGACCACCAAGGAGAACTTAACTTAAAAAGTAAAAACCAATCATCATCCCATCCACAGAGCATGGGAAGGTACTACAGAACGAGGGAAAAGAGAAAACAAGCTTAACATCTGACTAAGAAGTTCTCAAGATGGAAGACAGAAAAGAAATGGAGAAAGAAACCAACAGACTAATTTGAGAGGTTTTGGGCAGAGGTTATCATAGTTAAAGAGCCAACTAATTGTCCAGGGAAATGGATGAAAACAAGGTTCCTTGTAAGGGGGGGCAGGGATAATAGGTAAATTAGGATGGCTTCAGACTTCTCAGCAGCCTAACACGATCAATAAAAACACAACAGATCAATGCTGTAAGATCTGGAAGGAAAATTACTTCAAGATTAGAATAATACAATTACTCCAGGTATAACTGCAGTAGCAAGACAGAAAAAAATTGTTTTCAAATTTTCAAGTTTGAAACACCTTTGTTATCAACAAACTACATTCAGGAAGCGCCTGGAGTATGTGCTCCAGTAAGGCAAGATGAAGAAAACTAAGAAAAGGAAAGCTAAACTCTAAACAGAAATCCAACAAGTAAAGTTACCCAGGATTACCTGTGCACCAGTGACAGGTGAGAAAGCTTTTACTGTTCGAAGAGGAAATCCTAAATTAGCCAATGTTTTAAAAAATATCAATTTAAAGAACTTAAAGTGGAATTATGATAAATACAAAGAAAACTCCACAAATGAAAACACAAACCAGAAAAAAAAGTAACAAAGATCATAAAGCTGTTGAGGAAATCAGTTTATAACTTAGAAGTAGACTAAATTTATACAGTCACAAAACACCTATTTTAGTCAAACTAAGCAAAAGTCAGCACAGAAGTCAGAAGAAATGGAGGTGGGCAGAAAACAGAGAGCACTAAACCCAAATGTTCCCAGCAGAAACTAACAGATAATTCCTTAAAAAAATCAATACATACGATATTGCAACACACTGCATTTTTTCACATTGACACAGAAATAAAACACAAAATGAGCAGTTAGATAAAAATGTTGCTTCTGAGGAAAGAAATTTGGAATGGGATAGAAAGGGAATTGGTTTTCCTAACTAACCCCACAGAACTGTCTTGATTTAGGACCTAAGGTGCTCAATGTTAACCAGACAATGTTAACCACTTTTGTCCTAGCATGGTCAAGAAAAATAAAATACAAGGTCTTCAATTTTAAATTATATCTTTAAATATGGGTAGTCTTCAAAAGGCCAGTCAATAAGAAGACAAAGATGTTGAAATGTACCTCATCTCTCCCACCTCATAAGTTTATGACAGACTTGTGGAATTTGACTCAGTGTGATGCTTAAAGAAGAGGTCTGAAGCAGGTTGGACAGTGGTGGTGAATGCCTTTAGTCCCAGCACTTAGGAGGCAGAGGCAGGTCAATCTCTTTGAATTCGAGGCCAGACTGATCTACAGACGGCCAGGGCTGTTTCACAGAGAAATCCTGTTTTGAAAAGCAGTGTGAGACCAAGGCATGTTGGCTGGCCCAGTTCACACACAAATCTGGAGCTAGATCTTCCGGATTTTCGATGGACTTAGGCTAAAACCTCAGTGTATAGTCCACCCTAAAATCAGCTATTTCTACCTCCTAAATTCTCCCATCATTCTTTCTTAGTTCATCTCTTCACTTACTACTATGGTCCAGGATCATATTGACAATGGACATAGAAAAACAAATTTCATTTACTACTTGACTCCCAATAAGGTATAGCCCTTCATTAACTCAACTGCTACACCATAAAGTAAAAACTTTCAGTATGCCAGCTACAAACTTCTTTTAGATCATGAAAACTATTGCTGAGATACACAAATTAGTCACCGAATGACTGAGACAATAACTGGAACAGCTAGGAATGAAAATAGTCCTAGCTGCAAAATATAAGCTTTTGATCACTGTTAGTTGAATAGTGTATAAACAAAATTTGAAGAACAAAAACAAATGAGAAGAACCAGTTTTCAAACAGAAGATTATTTCAGTGCAGAGATCCTAGGTAAAAAACAATCCAGTTATTCCACTCCTGTAACCTACAACAATCCTACAGAATGTACACTTTAATGACAGGATTCAACTACTAAAACAGGTATCCTTTAGAATAGATACTCCTTACTGCATTGTCTTTCTCCTTCTAGATATAAGCTTCTACTGGATTTAATTTACTTATTTGTTGGACGTTGAATTCAGGGTCTCATATAGACTAAGTAGGAAGGTACACCATACCCCAATATTTTTGCTTGAGAACTCCATTTTAAAGGTACATATTTCATCGATAATTATACTCAAATACACAAAAACTTGCCCATTAGTTTTACCGAGTGGTTTGGGATGCCATTGGCTCTTAATAGTTGTAAGAGACTGACTGTCAGAGGTCGTCCTATCGAATTCAACACAGCAGTCTGCCCTATAATATTCCTACTCTGTTCTATCATCACAAATTGGCTGCATTGCAAAAGCCACCAAACAGATTTACTTGCACACTTTGCCTTCTGACTATTTTCTACCTGTGGCAAGCATAAACTTAACAATCACATTATTCCAAATCGCTCCTTGATTGAAACTGGTGTTTTTACATATAAACCCCACAAGGTTCCCGCCAGCCTTTAAGATTTGCCCTCATATCACAGTTTATCTCCTGCCACCCTAGAACCTTCCTATCTCAATCCAGGACCTCACTTTTTTGTTATGCTGCCTTGCCTATTCCACCACCTTCGAAGGATTAGCTCAATTGATCTCCTAATAGGTATGTGTACACACACACACACACACACACACACACCATCTCAAAAAAAGAGCTTTCCACCTAACTCTGAATATGTACATTTGCTTACTTCTTGATCCATATTCTCCAAGAGATTATAAGAAAGTTCTGTGAACATAGGGAACCTGTCAGTGATGTCACTTCTTCCCAAGATATAAATATATGGTACTCATCACCTAAGCTCCGTTTTTCTTTCTGAAAATTGAAATTCGTTTACTAAGCCTTAAATTTCTTGACTCATCAGTGCTTAAATGTAACCTCTGATATTGATTTGGCCTGGATCTTAACTTTTGGCTAACTTGGGAGGAGAGGGGCTTGCAGGCCGAACTTCTTACGGCAATAGTATTTTTTTTTTATCCTCGAGAAATAGCATATTCCTATACAACAATTAACATTCAAGGGGGCTCATCCTCTTCTCCCCTACAACCTAGGCAACCAGGACAGTAATCCACGCGTAACTCTCTGCAAGGCAATTACTGAGAACATCAGTCTGCAAAAATTAAAAGACCACAGATCAACTCCTGCAAGTGGAGCGAGCGAGGGGCAAACCAGATGTTTTCAAGATTACCGCAACCGGTAGAGTGCACAGGAGCAATAAACACCGAAGTCTAAGAGAAACCTGAGAGATTATCTGCTAAAGCTGAAGCCCCTAAAGGTGTTTTAAGATGCTCGCCCAAGGTCAAGCCACCCGTTAGTGGTGAAGTTAGGACAGTCAGCCAGGTCCTCCAATCCCACATCCATTCCCCGAAATTTTGTCGGTTTCGCAGAGTGCTAGCCTGGAGTGCGGAAGCTCGGGAATCCGAAGGGAGGCGGGAGCAGTGCAGACGCCAGGAAGAAGGAGAGGTGCACGGCAGGGAAGGAGGGTCAGCCCTCCCACGTGTCTGGAAGCCTGGGATTCACCGCGGGCGGCAGGACTTGCAAGCGCTCACCTGTCTGGGGCCCAGAGGCGGGTGGTGCGATCCCGGGACACAGACACAAAGGCCCCCGGCGGGTAGAGGCAGCACACCAGGCCCCTCACGTCCAGTTCGTGGCCCGGGAGCGAACAGCTCAGCCGGTATCTAGCGGCGCCGCTCGCCATGGCAAGCGTGGGTCCGGAGCCCGGCTCCCGGGCACAGCGCGAGACTAGTCCACAGGCCCGAGCCGGCGTGCGCCAGGCTGCGGCCCGAGACCCGCCTGCAGGTGAGGGGCGCGGGAGACCGGAAGAGTCCGTCAGCCGGTGCGGAAGGACTGCGGGGGAAGGGGCGCGCCGGTCGGACTGAGTGACACAGCAACCCTAACATGCACACCGGAATTCATCATCCGCCGCAGCCCACGGTGACGCAGAGTGTGTGCGTCGTGATGCCGAGGCCACTTGCGCGGAGGCTGTCTCTTCCCTTCTGTGCCCCGGATCGCGGGCCGAGGAAGGAAGAGTGAGACTCGAACATTCTGCCTAGACGCCGGAGGTCCAGGTCCTGCCAGAACCCGGTCCATTTCAGAGAACAACCGAAGATTTGTAGTAGTATAAGGGAGCAAGCTGGAACTACAAATCCCACAATGCCGCGCGTCCCGGGCGGCTCGCCGGCGCGCTGAATTGGGATGTTTTAAATCTAGATGCTCGGCCCAACTTCTCTGAAATGGTAGAATGAAAGTGCTTCTTTTCCTTGCCTCATGATTTGATTTCCCAGTTTCTGCATGCCCCTGTGGAGTCTCTCTGGATTTTTATAAATTAATTGTTTTTCATTTAAAATGACAGAATCTGGAGCCAAGTAGGAACTTGAATCACTTTTCATCAATTCAAGCTACCCCTATGTTCTTACCCATACTATCAGATTTTGCAAATAAATACGATAGTTCAAATCCATTCTTTCCAGTGTGACCACTGGCTCATTAGGTCTAAGATAGGGCAGAGAATACCTTTAATTTATAACCCGGGCTGAACTCAAACTCTTGGTTCTTCCTGCTCTAATCTCTGAATGCTGAAATCACAGGTAAAAACACATATTTTTGGCCAGACCTCCATGGTGCAGCTTGGTGTCTCTACATTTCATTGTCAGTCTACATTGTAATAAAGTTTGCCTTTTGTGTTATTGCCTGGCATCCACCATATCACAACTTCTGTTAAATTTCTCAGATTTGAGCCCTGAAATGTTGACATTTTAAAACTTCTGCTACTATACTCACTGGGTAAGATTTCCTCAAATTATATGTTCAAACTTTGAATATTTCCAGCTGTCTATTAGAAATGTCTGCCTAGTAACTTAAATTACTTTAACGTTCTCTAGTTTTCTACCTCTGCTCTCCAGCCAGTTCATTTTTTAAACTTTAGATCTAAGTATTATTCCCTTTCTTCAGTAACCCCAATAGCATTTCATTCTTAAGAGTACAATGTTATATACAAGGTCTTCCCTAATTTGTTTTACTAAAATTATTTCCCTTAGGTATGTGTCTGCCCAGGCCATGTTGAATTTCTCACCTTTCCCTGAACAAAACTCAATATTAAAGGTGATATTTCTGTGTTTCTAAAACAAACAAGCAAACTCTAATCCCAGGGGAAGATCACAACATTGGATTGTGGCCTACACAGTGAGTTCTAGGCCATTCTGACTACAGGAGAAGTTCTTAAGAAAACACACAAGCCAGGTGGTGGTGGCACACACCTTTCACTCAGAAGACAGAGGCAGGCAGATCTCTGTGAGTTGAAGGCCAGCCTGATCTACAAAGCAAGTCCAAGACAGCCAGAGCTGTAACACAGAAACCCTCTCTTGGAAACATGGGTGCGCGCACACACACACACACACACACACACACACACACACACACACACACACACGCACACACGCACACACGCACACACGCACACACACACACACAGACAACGAAACTGTAATCTTTTCTTTGTCACAGTTCAACACCAGTTTATCTTCTGAACCTTCCTAATTCCTTTTTGGGCCAATATAATTTTACTTATTGCCAATTTAGTGTTCATGATGTAACATTTGTATAGCCATCATTTCTATATGACTGTGTTTTCTTCAGGAAACTTCATTCATTTTCAATCTTTTTTGTAGTTGCTGTGTATTTGTGTATGTGCAAGCACCAGAACACACATATAGGGCTCAAAGAACAACTTGCAAGAAGTGGTTCTCTTTTCCCACCTGAGGATCTAATTCAGGTACTCAGGCTTGGTGGGGTGGGTGGCACCTTTACCCACTGAGACTTCTCAGTAACTTGGTTTGTTTTACTGAAAAGTCTCCCACTAGCCTTGGCTGCCCCAAAATTCACAGCAAGCTTCCTGTGTCAGCCTCCTGAGTGTTGTCATTGTAGCAGTGTGCCACCACTGAGACCCTGAGGTAGATGAGACTGAGTTTGAGCCTCAATCTTTTTTTTATTTTATTAGTTCAAATTAGCAACAAACTTGCTTCAGATGTCAATCCCTTCTCCCTCTCCCCCCCTCCCCCTCACCATCCCACCTGCCCCTAGCCATCCCCCCTCCACTCCCCAGGCAGGGTAAGGCCCTCAAAAAGGGCTCCCGAAAGTCTACACAGCATCCTGGGCCAGGCCTAGGCCCTTCCCCATGTGTCCAGGTCAAGAGAGCATCCCTTCACAAGGGGTGGGCTCTCAAAATCGCTTCTTCTTTTTTTTTTTTAGACCTTACATATTTAATACAGTGCGTTACCCCTGTACAAATGGAAAAAATTAAGTTCAACATTTTTAGACCAATATGGTTGAGCCTCAATCTTAACAATCAGATTTACTGCTTTCGATATAATAGAGGTTTTTCTGTCGGATTAGTGGCTGTCCTGAAGCTCCCAGGCCTTGGCCGCTCAGATGGCAACCCGTCAGGATTTCTGGTCCTGCTGGCTCAGCCTCAGTCAACAAATACAAGTTCTAACCAAGTCTCTATCATTCTATATACCAACAAAGACTCAAAAGTCAGGTGTTGGTGTGAAAACCTACTAGATCTGAGAAGCTGAGAAGCAACCAGCTGACCTTCTTTTTAGGCTGGAGACCCAGAAAACAGTCTTGGAGTTTCACAGTGTGATCCAATGTCCCACAACAAATAGTTTCTCAATGTAAATTTCCCCACGATAATATATCACCTAAAACCCAAATTTCATGTAGTTTCTTATTTCATCCTCAGAGTAATCCTACAAAATAGGGAATATAATCTCCATCTCACAGATAAAAATTTTGCATTGGTTCAAAACAAAACAAAAGGAAAAAAAAAAGAGAAAAAAACAAAGAACAAAACCCAAAAGTGGCTATTAGGCTAAGATGGCCCCAGCTCTGAAGCTCAAGTCAACAGTACCCAGAAATTTAAACTAAACTAATCAAAAAATCAGAAATCAGAGTCTGGAAAATGACTCAGTGATTAAAAGCACTGGCTTCCAGAGGACCTGGGTTCAGGCCTCAGCACCCATATCATGGGTCACAACCATCTATAACTCTGGGTCTAGAGATCCAATGCCCTCTTCTGCCCTCTCCAGCCACTATATGTACTTGATACATAAAAATAAATGAATCTTTTAAGTTTTAAATTGTTTTTATTATGTTTTTATATGAATATTTTGCCTGCATGTATGTGCATCACTTGCATGATTGGTACCTGTGGAGGTCAGAGGAGGATGTTAGATATCCTGGAACTGGAGTTATAAGTTGTTGTGATTCCATTGGTTCTTGGAATTCAATGTGAGTCATCTGGAAAAGCAGCCTGAGCAAGAGCTGAGCCATCTTTCCGGCCCCAAAAACTAAAACTTTAAAGAACATACAAAGTGGCCAAACCTTCCTCTGGAACTTTACACTTTACAGAATCAAGTACATGTTCTTAGTCTTGCTCCTAGAACATGTGATGCAAGTTTTCCTCTCATGGTTCTTAGGTGGAGCCCAAACTTTTGGAACTCTTGGGCTCAAAATAGCTCTACTAGTTAATGTTTAAGCAGCATGGGGGTATGCAGTAGTTTTCATTGATTTAATTGTTTAGTTAACAACAATTTTAAAGTCACATATCAAGAATATACCAGTAGACTGAACTTAAATCCTGTGAACAGTAAGAATGAATTCTTGGGGCTTTTTTTCTAATTATAACATTTTATATTAAGGATTCAAAGGTTTAAAAAACTAGGGATTTCTTCTAACTGTCCACTTTCATTAACTTTCTCTCATGCCTGAGGGCATGTAGGAGAAATCTCTACAATATCAATAGTTCATTTTAAAGATAATAGATGGGAGAGTTAGACATCCATTATAGCTATTTAGGTTTGTATAAACTGGGTTAGTGGTATAGCTCAGTAGTAGCGTTTTCATTGAATTTATGAGACCCTGAGTTTAATCTCCAGATAAGGCAATAAAGGAAGCAAGGGAATGAGCAGGACAGTGCAGGGCAGGGAGGAATGTCACACACCTTTATCCCTTCATTCAGGAGGCAGAAGCAGGTGGATCTCTGAGTTTGAGACCAATCTGGTCTGCATAGTGAAGCCCTGTCTCAAAAAATAACAATAGAGATCCAGGCTTGGTGACATACACTTTTTTCTTCTTCCTGAACCCGATTTGTAGACCAGGCTGGCCTCAGACTCTCAGAGGTCCGCCTGCCTCTGCCTCCTGAGTTCTGGGGTTAAAGGCAGGTGCCACTACACCTGACTTGATGGTATACAATTTTAGTCTCAGTATTGAGAGACAGAGACAGGTGGATCCCTTAAGTTTGAGTCCAGTGGTCTACAGAGCAAATTTCAGGACAGCCAGGACCACACAGAGAAACCTTGTTTCAAAACAAAACAAACAAAACAAAAAGAAAGCCCTAAATAAATAAAAATAGACATAAAATTACATATTATAGTTTTTGTTTTCAGTATGATGCTTTCAATACCACTTGTTTTTTGTTGTTGTTTGTTTTAAAAGTCTAAATTCAGCTGGACTTGATGGTGTACACCTTTAATCATTGGACTCAGGAGGCAGAGGCAGGTGAATTTCTGAGTTTAAGGCCAGATTGGCCTACATAGGGAGTTTTAGGACAGCCAGAACTTAGAGACCTAGTCTTAAAACCAACAAAACCCTAAATTCATTATAGAAAAACTGATATAAAAGATAAGGAAATAAAGTTGAGGTCAGTATGGCTCAAGGTGGGTAACTTTGGACAAATTTTTTACCAAGCTGAAAACAAGGAATCTTAACAATTACTAATGACATTAGGTGTGTCTGTATATGCGTATAAAATTGTGGTAATAGAATGTAGGGGACCATGACCTCTGCTCTTTTTGCTGTCATAAACTGACAAAAGCATTAAATAAGAGAAAAAGTTTATGGATTGCATACATGGAAGCAACCACATAGTGTAAATGCTCATAACCCCTAAATGATTCAGTAGTGTCTGATGCTTTGATATTGTTGTATGGCATTACTATCTTCAAATGTATTGGGACACATTCATAGTTATTCTGTGGTTCATGAGCACATGATAGATGCTGATATACTTCATGTCTATAAATGTGTTGAGTTTTTTGTTTATCATTCTAGGAATTGAACCCAGGGTTCATGTGAGCACATTAAGCACATACTAAACTATACTAAACTATATTCCCAACTCCTTTCATGTCTAACGGGAAAGGAAATTAGGAGTTACTGAAAATATTAAGTGGTTATAAGCAGCTTTTGTAAAAAGTCAGTAAGTTTGGAAAACATACAGAGTCTGGGACAAAGTATGTTCTAACTCAAAGAACAAATTTTAGTTTGTGAATGATTCTCTAAGGGACAGGGGTATGTGACACCAGTCTATCCAGCTGAGCTGGCAGACTTCGGGCTTTTTTCTGCAATGTGCATTTAGTTTTCTCTGGTTAATGATATTTTCAGTACAAACACTCCAGCTTTGTGTTCCTCTTGACTGCTCTGGTGATGTGGGAGGGAGGAAAAGCCAAGATCAGAAGGACAAATTGTCTTATAAAATGGAGTCACTTAGCACAGGACCCAGCCTGAAAACCACTGTTTTGTATGATGTGGAGTATGATGTGGAGTAACTTAAGCAGGGTACATCCTGAACTCTACAGCTTATAAATTGTGTTGTACTTACCATTGACTTAGAATACTAAAGAGCTTTCCAAGCAAATACAATTCAGGACATTCTTTTACGTGGTGTTACATCAGATAATAGCTGTTTTCAAGCTTGTGGTGCTGAGAAAGAACAAAGACACTTTCTTCCAGCTAACAGCTTTTTTCCCTTGCAAAACATTGAGGAACTCATATCTTTTCTTATGCTTTGGAAACATTGTCCAAATAATTGCTGAATTCATTTAACGAATGTGAAAATCAATCAGGGTCTTTATTTTCTTTGATATTAAAACATAATCATAATACATTGTGTGAACTAAAATTCAAAAACTCCAAAAACATAGTGTGCAAATTTTCAAGTCTTAGCCATGAAGTGTTCTTTGGAAGCAACAATTATCATTGCTTTCTGGTATGCTTCCCAAAGATTGTTTATATAGCTGTAAGAACATGTTAGCTGTGAATACTTCTTCACCTTCTTTAAACCATGTATCCTGAACAACTTTCCATATTGTCAAGGAACTTTTCCATGTACCCCATCGTGTATCTTGGGATCTTACTAATTAACATGACAAAAGCAAAGTTGGACATAGTTATAATACAGGTTTTTAATCCCAGCACTTGGAAGTTGAAGGCAGGAAATTATATAGCGGGTTCAAGGCCAGCTTGGGCTACAAGAGGCTCTGTTACAAAAATGAAATAACTAACAAAATACAAATTTAAAAAGAGGAAAAAAAGAAGTCAGTTTTTACACAGATTGAGAGAATAAAAGAAACAGCTGATTCATCAAATGGTTAAAAGCTTTTCGGCCCCACTTAGTAAAGAAAAGTGGGTGTGTGATGTGAAAAAAAGTGTCGATGAGTCACACACATTGATTCTTTAGAGAATACACAGTGGGTATTCCAGAGAATAGCAAGTGTGCTAGTGTTCCCCTGTAGAGATATGCCCTTGTGGTTTCTGCAAGGTAACAATTCAAGGCCATATGATGGTCTCATTTCCTCTATATTTCCACTGTCATGTTTTCAGATAGGAAAGCTCTAAGTAGTCCCTTCCTCTTCCATCTGGTGACTCTCAGATGTCTTCAGTCTAATTTCATCCATGCTAACTCCAGGCTTCTAAGTTTATCCCCACAACATCAATATGGTCAAATTGTGTATACTTTATCATGATTGCCTTGTTAGGGACAGAGATCACTAGGGACATCAGCAATGTTAATCATGCAGGATTGTCATCTCAAAGGGGAAAATACCTGCTTTCCACCTAGAAGTCTGGGAGCAGATGTTGTTAATGACCCGGTGACCTGTCTATCTATAGAGTCAGACCTTAAAGAAAGCCCCCAGAATGTTTATCCCGGACTCTCCCTCCTGAGACCTTTATCTTTAGCTCTCAGTTAATAGAACTCATCCTTAGGAGAGATGTCACATGTACTTCATGACCTGCTGACCTGCTGTACTTCATGACTGCTCTCTCAGTCAGAGACCACATCAGACACTAGGCCTTTAAACTGTAGAACCTATCTTCATGGTAACATGTACTATATAAAGGAGTTTCTGTGTAGTCACGAAGTAAGCTTTATTGTGTCCCTGGGATTGGAAATGATTGTTGCCTGGAAACTTTTTTTTCCAAATAATACTGTGTTTAAATATGCATTACATTAAATAAATATTACATTACAATGATCTGCCTGGCATCACTCTCTAGAAGTTTGATCCAGCTTGACTAAGTTTTCCTCTTCATGCAGATCATTTCCCTGCCTGCAGAAGAACATTCAGAGACCCCAGCATTACCATAATTAATTTTCCTGTAACAAATACTGTTCAAATGAATAGCTGTAAGATTTGTTTCTTTTAAATTAATTATGTATGTGTGTGTCTCCATGTGGTTATGTGCACATGTGTGCAGTACCAGTGGAATTCAGAAGAGGGAGTTGGATCCCCTGGAGTAGAGTTCCAGGTCGCTGTGAGCCACTGGATAAGGGTGCTAGGAACCAAACTCAGGATTTGTAGAGTCTTCAATTTCACTGTTTTTCAGAGTGGATCAGTATTTTGATCTTATAATCATCAATGCTGAGAATAACACTTTGCATAAACACATTATACAAAATGGTAGAACTATGTTCAGGGCTCTCCTAGCAATTCTGTCCTAATTCAAGCCAAAATTCATTTGGTATTTTTTAAAAAGCTCAACTCATCAACTCAAAACAATTTTTAAAAGCAATCATTATAGTGCAATAAAATTCAATAATATACCAATTTGGTACTTACATACAAAGGAATAAAGATACAAAAGTACTGAGCTTTTATTTTTTATAATTAAGATATTGTTTTTTCTCTTTGACTTAATTTTTAAAAACAGTCATACCATATTTATGGTAATCCAGTTTACATATTAAATAGCATGATATTAGAATGATCTGATATAGTTTTAAATAGAGGAAAATGGAAACAATTTTAGGTCCTAAAGTGCCCCTCACCAACAAGGAAACAAAACCCTTTTTATAGTCAATGTGCTAATGTATTCAGCGATTTGTCATGTCTAATTCATATTACACTAGTGGTGAATGGAATTAAATGAAAGACCAACTTTCAAAATCACTGCTCAAGGAAATGATATATGTTGGATTCTCTTGGAATGCAAAGGTATTCCTTACTACTTCAATACCCCAAAAGTTTAATTATGTTTTAATAAGAGTAGAAAACTACATTGTGAAAACACTGCAGTTCATAGCATACAATAGTGTTTAATCTGAGCCAAGGTGTTTCAGGTAGCACTGAAAGTATTGGAAGAGCAAAATGCACATGTGTGTCAGAACCAAAGCTTTAGTGAAGTCATGAGATGCAACATGGGTGAGTGTTGACACAAACACCCCAGATTCATTACCATTTGTTCTTTAATTTTTGTTGACTGTGTGTTCAGAAATTGTTTACTACTGTAAATTTTGGGGGGACACCACGTCAATTAAACCCCATGAGGGTTTATGATTTGCAGTTTAAGAAGCTGAGATCCTCAGGCAGAAACCTTGACACACACGCACACTTAAAGTATTCAGTTACTTGACGAAGCCTAAGTAAGTAAATCCCTATAAAGAAATGACAAATCTTGGTTCGCGGGTGTACCCCAGTGGTACAGAGCTTGCTTAGCATCCAGGAGGTCCATCTTCGATCCCCAGTAACCACACCACAGCAATCAAAGACAAAATGAAAATGACTAAAGTCAAATAAAGTAGATTCCCTTCCCTAGGATAGCTGAGGGGCCACTCAGTGAGATGCACTCCTGAATTGTTCTCATCGCATAAACGACACGGGGACAGGGAAAATTGATGATTACCCAAATGATTTAAAGTAAATTACTTAATCTCTTTAAAATTTCAACTGTTACATATGTCAAAGTTGTTAACTGGAAGGCACAGCAACTATGTTTGCACGAAAAAGAAAAAGTGAATTTATTAAAGTTTAGTGGGTGGTGCAAATCTTTAACACCAGAACTTGGGAGAGGATTTACATACAACCAGCCTGATCTACATAATGAATTCCTAAGACGGGTAGGGTTACAAAGAGAGGCCCTATCTAAAGATAAAAACAAACAAAAAGCATCAATCTTAAAACCTGGATATAGTTGCTGGGGTTAGCATCCTTGCTTAAATAGACCCCTGAAGTATTCCTAACGGTTTACATGCACATTTCGGGTGTGTGCCTCGGGTTAGATTGTAGCTAGCAAGCAAGAAACTCGGATCCCGCCATTAAGGAGGACTGGCACAGCCAGTGCAGTCACTATCATTTCCTATAGGGGGAGCTGGCCTGGGTAAGGCAAGATATCTGACAAACGTTTAATTACGCAAACAAACATAAAACAAATTCCTACTACCAACAGTTCTGTTCTATCGAAAAGTACTCGTCACCCTGGGGCTCCAATAGTGATTTAGAGGCCAGCAGCCCTAAAACAAGGCCTTGCAAAACAAATCTCTTAAGGACACTCTCAATTACATAGTCTTCCTCACAAACTTAGGTAAAAAGGGAGCTCTGGTAAAGGAAAGATTAAGGATAGCACTTCTTTCTGGGAAGTATGGAGCGAAAAGAATAAAGGGTGAGAAAGACAGGGAGGAAAGGGGAGCCTCAAATCTCGCGAGACCCCCCACCCCAGCCCGGGGTCCAGTTTTAGGTACCGGGATCCGGGCGCCGGCCAATCACGAGGGGAGTTTTCCGCGCGGTGGCCGTTGCTGGGATACGCGGCGTCGCGCAGGGCTTTGAGGCCTGGCGCCCAGGCTGTGCTTATGGGAGCGGAGCTGCTCGTCGGGTCTCCTCAGAGGTTCGTGTTGCGGGGTACCCCCCCCCCGCTTTCGCCCCGGCAAGGTGAGAAATCTCAGCTTCCGCGCCTTCTCCCTGCGCGGGTTATCGTTCCGTGGCGACTGACTCGCTCGGAACAAATTCGAATTCGTGGGCTCTTGGCTGTTGTCTCTCACTTGGGGACGGAGGCTTGGCCTGGGAAATCCCACTCATCGCCTGGACTACGAGTGAACGCTCCAAGCCAGGCCCAAGGGACACTGAGGCCTCAGAAAAGTCACCGCTCAGAAGGAGGAGGCTGTCTGCCGGTTCCAGGGGGAAGGGACCTAGCAACTTTTCTCTTAACCCAAGTCAGAATGGTTGGCCCAGGGAGGATAATGGCAGTCATAGCAAGGAAAAACTTGATGTTTTCCATGTAAGGACTGAACTTCACAACTCTGCAAATTTAGGGCAGGCGGCCGCACTTTTGTTTTAGAGAAAACACAACCCCAACCAAAGGGATTGTGTGCCAAAGTTACTCAGTGGTTACTGTCCGAGGTGGAATTTGTGTCCTTGATCCTTGTGGAATCTGAGATTTTGTGAATACTGCCCTCCCCCATGATGGTGTGAACAGGAGTAAAAGAGCCCCCGGGATATGGGTGTATTTGTGCCCTCCTCCCGTTTCTCTTAATACAAGTGGGACTAACATAAGTTTTCACTACAGTAAAGCCGTATTTGTTTAAAAAGCAGTAGATTGTTTATGTTGTTAACCTTTTGTTAACAGGAAAGATGAGTAACAGTGACTGATTGTGCTGGAATTACTTGGCGCCTTTACTTCTTTTGAGAAAGTGTTTTGACTACAGAACCTGTCTTTGAAAAAGGCACTTCATTTAACTTTTGATTTCATTTGAATTAATGCTGTTGATGTCTCTGCATAGTTCAAAATCATAGGCGAGTAGAGGCAGGGCGATGCTTGGAATAGAAAGATTTTAAAGTTGGTGTGCATTTTTATTTTTGACATGAGATAATTGTATAATGCCCAAATGGAAATTTTTCAGTAAACAAGTGAACATTTAGAATTGATGCCTGGTTTGAATGATAGACTTGCAGACAACTGATTTATGAATTCTTATTACAGTTGGAACTGGAAAGTGTAGACGACTGTAGGATTGTAGAAGTTAATAGTATAAAGACGGATCATGGGGTGATGCACAGAAAAAAGAGAAATGCTGAGAATTCTCCCATGTGGGGTGTAGGAAGAAATCACTTCAGTTCAACTGTGTTTTATGTGCAGTCATAGTAGTTCCTCCCTCCCTCTCTTCCTTCCTTCCTTCCATCACAGGCATGCACCACCAGACCTGGTGTACTTTTAAAAATTTGAGTCAAGGCAGACATGACTTCTCAAACATTTATTTATTATTGCTTGAAGACAACTTTTTTCCTTAGTGGTGATGGAGATTGGTTAATCTGACAGTATTTTTTATTTTCTCTACCACTGAACTACTTTCTGAGCCCAAATTTAGTAAATGTTTGTAATTGGGATGCCTCTGTATAGGAAGAGATTAAGAGATACAAAAACATAGTTTCTGCCTGCCACTGAGACATATGCTTGGATTTAAAGATATGAGCTGTCTCTTGTTCTCAAAGGAAAGGAGTACCTAAGCAGATTCTTTCACTTACTGTGATAGGTACTGGGCAGAGTTATGCAGGATGTATGGTAGTGTATGCATATATCTATATATACCCCAGGAACCCCTAAGAAGGTGGAGGTGGTCTAGAGTAGTCATGGAAGAATTCTTGAAAAGCCAACATGAACAATATATTAGACAAGGAGATTCGTTAAGAGGCTGATACGATAACCTACTTGAGTTAGTGAGGTCCTAAACTGGCTGCCAGGCCTGTAAAAAAATAGAGAGGGAAGTACGTGTTCAGCATTTGAAGGAATTAAACCACTAGGCTATTGGAAGTGAGAGAAAGAGGAGAAATCAAGTGCTAAGTTTCTGACTTGTATGAGTAGAAGGTAATACCAAGGAAAATGATAGATTTTCATTAACTGTGAGTGGAGAAATTAAGTTTTGTATATAAAAATATGATGTTAAGAGTATCAAGGAGATAAGGAGTCGTGCATCCTTAGCTCATTGTTTGCTAAAACCCTGAATGTGGGTATAAGAAAACAAGACTGGATGGCATTGTGTGCAATGCTGCTGTATACAGGCAAGTAGAGAGAGGATGAAGGAGCCTGTAAAGAGAACTGGTGTCATGCTGATGATTTCACAAATGTCAAAAATGACATTTATATCCCTGTAATATTGACAGAGGGCATTTAAATGGAGTAGCAGAAATCTAGGAGGTAGTGGAAATCAGCTACTCTACACAGCCTGATTCCATAAGGAAGACTTTGTGTACAGGTTAGAGGAGTTTGCAGGACAAATAAATTAGTTTCTGTGGTTGGGAAAAAAATTGGACTTGACAATAGAGTGAAAGAAGTAAATTGTAAAGATTGCTGCAGCAGTGCAGTGGAGATAATGTCTCAAGGGAGATGTGACTATAATACATGGTGAGTTGAAGAGGGCATATCAGAATAGAGTTTAGTTTTCAATGAGACGGGGTGGCTATTGATACTGGAGAGCAGGATGGGCTAGCTTGGTTTGTATGCTCTAAAGGTGATAGAATTTATATCTTAGTTTTCTCAGATTACTAGGAAATTGAGTTATTTGCTGAGAGTGATAGGAACAGATAGAAACATGATTAAGGATCATATACACCAACAAGAAAGAATTAGAGTGCCTTGCCTTTGCTGAGATGGGAAATTGAGGAAGGAATATTGTAATCTCATTTATTCCTTGTTTGCTTACATATTTTAATCATTTACCATTATTGTATGTGTAAGTGCATGATGCATTGTGGTGGTGGATGTTCATACTACAGTGTACATGGGGGAGTTTGTAGAGTCAGTCTCTTCTTCCAACTTTACGAGGTTTCCAGGGATGGAACTCATGTCTCCAGGCTTACATGACAAGTGCTTTTACCCAATGAGCCATTTCACTAGCCCCAATCCCATAGTTTAAGTAGAATATTAAAGTAAAATGTGAATAAAATTAAAGCCAATTTAGCCTTGTAGTATTTGGGAATGAAAACTCATTATGAACTAAGTATTTGAAGGAAGGGTGTAACAAGTTACTAGTATTTTGGTGTATGAGACCTCAAAGAAAAAAATGAATTATATTTTTGTTTCCAAACAGTGATTAAAGTGAACAATGGCCAGTAACCACAAATCTTCAGGCCCTCGCCCTATTTCTCGGGGTGGAATAGGGTTAGCAGGAAGGCCTCCTTCTGGAATAAGACCCCCATCTGGAAATGTTCGAGTGGCAACTGCAGTAAGTTGGGAATCTATGCAATGACAGATTTTATTTTGTTGTTCCTTTATTCTGTAAACAATATTAATTGTATGAAAAATGGTTTAAAATATGTAAAAATACAATGTGGAAGAGAATAAGACCATAATCAAGGAATTATGTTTAGTGGTTCCCATAAATATATTTTAAAGCTGCAGTAATTAGGTTTGGGGCAAGGTCTCAAGAGTATTCTATGTATTTTTCAACTAAACTGAAAAACCTCATTACTAAAAAAATTCTTAGAAAAAAATTGAAGAGCGCATGCGTGCGCTGGCTCGCTCGTTTTTCCTCTCTGGCCGGCTGAAGGCAAAATGGGTCACCATTTACTTTTTGTGGTGCCGGGATCAAACACAGGGCCTTGTATTTATTAGGCAAGGTAAAGCTATTATTATAGTTAAAATTGTAGTGTTTTAGAGTAAGAAACAAATGAGATAAAATAGATTAAAACCAGATCCAAGCATTTGTAAGAATTTTTTTTGAAGGTCTCCATTTTTTTATTCTTTGTGTACAAAGACTAGCATGATCTATTTCTCTGGGTAGACAGTCTTGAATAATCCATTCAAGGTTGCTTAGTCCAACTTGATGAAGCCGATGTCCTTCGAGTACTGACGGCACATGTTCAGCCCGTATTTTCGGATTAGACCGTGGCAGTTAGAGCAGATATGGCAAGAGCCAGGGCCCTGGCCGAACTTTCGAACTAACGAACTTCCGCGCGGGTGACTCCAGTAGAGCTGCTGGTGGCCCATTTTGCCTTTAGCCGGCCAGAGAGGAAAAAGGCGCGAGCCAGCGCACGCATGCGCTCTTCAATTTTTTTCTAAGAATTTTTTTAGTAATGAGGCTTTTCAGTTTAGTTGAAAAATACATAGAATACTCTTGAGACCTTGCCCCAAACCTAATAAATTACTTCTTAAAGCAAGTTTTTTGTCCCTCGTCATTTATGAGACTTGTAAAGAGTGTAGAGACTTGGTATTTTAGAGAGTTTATAACTGGTGGAGGAAAAAAAATATATAATTAATATAAACTTGATAAAGTCTGAGGACTTTCTAATAATGGTAGAAAAACCAAGTACTTGAAAATATTTTTAATTTTTATATTTGAACTTACAAAATTTAAAGTACCATAAAAAACGAAATGACAAGCGAGAATGGTTTTTTGTACATGTAAAAAATTGAGACAAATCTTCCTAATATAGCTTGGGCTAGTCTTGAACTCACAACTTTATTGCCTCAGTCGTCTTAGGGCTAGCTATGATTACAGATTGTGCCACCACACACATTATTATTCAGAATCTTTTCTTGTTTTTTTTTTTTTTTTGAGACAGGGTTCTCTGTGTAGCTCTGGCTGTCCTGGAACTCACTCTGTAGACCAGATCCATCTGCCTCTGCCTCCTGAAGGTGCTGAGATTAAAGGTGTGAGCCACCACTGCCCAGTCCAGTATTCAGAATTTTAAAATGAAAAAACAAATTTTACTAATTTGTGTGAGTTTCTTCTAGATTAAAGCTATAAACTCATGTTCAAGTACACTCCATGAGGTAGTTTTTTTTGGGGGGGGATACTGGGGAATAATAGCATAATAGCATTATAAAATTGGGCTCAAAATCTTTCTGAATGGTAAAAACAAAAAGGAGGAAAGGCATAATAATAGCCAAATATAAATATGTGAATGGTATAAGTGAAATTATTTTGATTATCACAGAAAATGAGAAAAAATATTTAGTAACTATTAAGATAATGGCATGTCAGCATAGTCAGTAAGAGAAATACCATATTTGAAAAAGTACAAAGTTTATAAAGTGATCATTCTAAGAAAAAATTGTAACTGCAGAGGTTATTATATTTTCATTATTATAATAATAAAAATTGGAACAGATTGAATGACATTTTAAACATTTTTATTTTATTTATTTTGGGGGGTGGTTTCAAGACAGGGGTTCTCTTTGTAGCTTTGTAAACCAGGCTGGCCTCAAACTCACAGAGATCCAACTGCCTCTGCCTCCCGAATGTTGGGATTAAAGGCGTGCGCCACCACCGCTCTCATTTTAAGCATTTTTAAAGCTTTATTTTTAATTCTGTGTCTATAGGCATTTGTGACTATGGGCCTGTGCATGTAAGTGTAGTGGCCTCCATACACCAATGGAGGCCAGAAGAAGGTGTCTGATTTCTTCCAGCTATAGTTGTGAGCCTCTCATATAGTCCTGGGGAAGGAATTGGCAGTCTTCTGGAAGAGCAACAATTGCTCTTAACCACTGAGCCATCTTTCTACCCCATAAACAAATCTTAAATAAATTATGTCTGTTATTACAAATGGTCTGCTATTAAGGCCGGACGTTTGTGGCGCATGCCTTTAATCACAGCACTCGGGAGGCAGAGGCAGGCGGATATCTGTGAGTTCGAGACCAGCCTGGTCTACAAGAGCTAGTTCCAGGACAGCCTCCAAAGCCACAGAGAAACCCTATCTCAAAAAACCAAAAAAAAAAAAAAAAAAAAAAAAAAAAGTCTGCTATTAAAAATGTGTCTGGCTATTATTAAAATTATTTTAAATTATATTTGAGAAAACTTTTTTGTAGTATATTATTTTAAAAAAGCAATATAATATCAATTTAACACAGTAATACACATTTACATGTTGATAGAAATGAAACTGTAGGCTAGGAATGGTGGCATCCCTGTAATCCTAGCCCTCTGGAGGCAGAAGCAGTAGAACCATGAATTCAAAGCCAGATTGGGCTACATATTTCCAAGTCAGCCTGGGGTAATAGCA
Source organism: Cricetulus griseus (assembly GCF_003668045.3). Classification (NCBI taxonomy): domain Eukaryota; kingdom Metazoa; phylum Chordata; class Mammalia; order Rodentia; family Cricetidae; genus Cricetulus; species Cricetulus griseus. Next base: position 54,202,549 of record NC_048595.1, on the reverse strand, counting down.
AGATCCTACCCAGACCAGTCTGCAACAGTAGCAATAGGTGTCTCAAAAAACAAATAACAGCAAAACCCTTTTCTCTGATATAGTATTTTCTGTTATTCATACATATGGTTTTGAGTAACTGAGAAAGTACATAGTGCTGCTATTCAAGCTCCAACAATAGGCCAATTGTAGAAGAAGTGTACTACTGAGTCCTGTGTTTAAAGGACAGCACTTTTTTTTTTTTAAGGGAATAAATGATAGTCATACTTTCTTAAACTTGTATGATTTTCCTAGAGTTTCAGATAATAGTATTATATCTCTATAACCTAAGATGGAAATGATTTTTCTCTTGTTCTATTAATAATTGATTCTTTTGATGCTTGTTAATTAAATATTTGCAAAAGTAATCTGACATTATTGGCCAACTCCTATCTGCCATGCACTTTACCTGTGTGATGTCTATGGTTTTAAAGTGAATGATATTCACTGTAATACAAACAGTGGCTGATTTTGAGAGCTTCTGCCTATTCTGGGCATTGGTATGTATCTTATAAGACTTTTCTGTGCATTTACAGACACAAAAACACATATGTGTATGTATGTTGTGGTCAGATTTAAAATCAGGGTAATACTCTATTTTTTGTCTCTTTCAGTAATTCATTTTTGAATATTCTTCCAAATGAATACATGTACTCACACTTTATACTTCATCTGGTAAATGAGAAGTACAGGTGATTTAAGTAGTTTTCCTAAGTCTGCCTGCATAAAGCAGAAGAAAGAATTGTTTAGAAAGTTACCAAAGCAAAGACTTCTCAGTCTCTCCAAGAAACCACTGTGGGTAACCCTCAACTTTTATTTGAATTGCCACTGTTTCTCTGGAATGTGTACTGATGTTGGCAATGTAGCTAAATAGTTTGCAAGTAATTCTCTGAGTCACTTAAAAACTGGGTTGTTTGATAGTGTTAAAGGCTACCAGCTAACAGAAATAAAAACAAAAAAGTAAATGGCAAAAAATTTAATAGTCTATTATTTTTACCCCATATTTAATCTTCTACTGTACGTTAGTTCTTGGCAGAGAGAGAAATAAAAGAAAAAGGATAAAAAAGATACAAGATACAAAGGGATTTTGGAATGGTTTTACATTGCCTTTTAAAATTTCCCATGACTTATGTGCTGTATAGTTGACAAGAAGAAAGTTGTGGACTTTCCTCAGGATATGTAATAGTGCTTTTTTTTTTCAAAATGAAAATTTTTTTCCTAATTTTTAAGAAAATATATACTCACTATAATAATATTTAAAACACCAGATTCTATAAAGGAGAAAAGCAACTGTCACATCATTACGGAGAAATAATGATACTTTGAGATTTTTTCTTACATTTATTTATCTGGGTGGGAAAGTGGGGAGCACATGCTGTGGTACCCATGAGAAAGTCAGAAGAAAACCAGTGGGAGGCAGTTCTCTTCTGTGTGGGGCCCAGGAATCTAACTTAGATCATAAGGTTTGTCAGTAAGCAACCTCATCTAACTGGCCCTACTTTTTTATTTTTTAGGGTTTTTTTTCTTCTTTTGGTTTGTAGTTCAAATAGGCCTTGAACTTATAAATTGCATAGAGTTTTAATTTTTAGAAAAATTCTCTTTATAATCTTATGTTAGTAGATATATATGTACTTTTTTTTTTCCTAGTTTAATAAAAGTCAAATTTTGCTTGTCATTTAGATGCCACCAGCAACAGCAAGACCAGGTTCTCGAGGCGGTCCCTTAGGGACTGGTGGAGTTTTGTCATCTCAGATCAAAGTTGCTGATCGTCCTGTAACCCAACAAGGTTTGAGTGGAATGAAAACTGGGATGAAAGGTATTTTTTTTTATGAAGATGAATATATTTTGTTCCCAAACTATTACAGCACATCTTAATAAATGAAGAATGTAGCATGTAGTTCTTATTCTTTGACTTATAAAATTATTGTGAAATAATAGAATACATGTGAACTAGAAAGCTATATGCATATATATACATCTACATATACATACATTATATATATACATAAAAGTATTTTGAAAATCTTTTTGATAGCTTTTACTTTAGAATGGTACTTAGTCGGCCAGTGAGATGGCTCCTGATGCCAGGCTTGATTGAGTTTCATCTCCAGGACTGACATGATGGAAGGAGAGAACCAACTCTCGCACACTGTACTCTCACTTCCACACACATGTGCCAGGGCACACACAATTAAAATTTTTAATGTAATAAAAACTTTAAAATACTATTGAAAACATTTATTCGGAGTTAAAAAATTCCCCTTTTTTCCCATTATAATGATTAAGAAAAAAATGAGATTGACATGCTCCTCTCTAAGTCATAATGCATTTTTTTTAATTTATTTATTTTAGAGACAGTTTCAAAAACAGTGGCCTTACATTCACCATGCAACTGATGATAATCTTGAACTTCTATCATCCTATCTCATCTCTCTCAAGTGTTGGTATTACCACACGTGGCTTAAATTTGTTTTGTAAGTTCTTTTTGGTATGATACCAGAGATTGAACCTAGGACCTTGTGTGTGCTAGGCAAATGTCCTACCACTAAGTCATATCCCTAACACCTATTACACTGTACTTGTTTCAGAAATATGATCAGTGTTATGTATAAACCAAATCATGATTAAAATTTTTAGGTTTTTTTTTTTTTTCTTGTGACTAATGATTTCTGACAGCTAAAGATACTTCTGAAGTATAAAGTTAATGTTAAGATAAATTATAATATAAATATAGCAATAATGATATAACTATATAATGTTAAGACATTGTAAGTTGTAGGTAGAGTTTTTCATTGGACCACCAGTTAGCTCTGTCCCACCAGCCTGCTCCCAAATAACCACACAGAGACTTAATATTAATTATAAATGCTCCGCTGTGGCTCATGGCTTGTTACCTCATTTTGTAATCAGAGGTTTCTATGTCCCACCCTGTCCCAAGGCTGCTTCTAAATAATCTCTCAGAGGCTTATATTAATTATTAATGCTCAACCAATAGCTCAGGCTTATTACTAGCTAACTCTTACATTTAAATTAACATATTTCTATTTATGTTTTGCCACATGGCTCAAGGCTTGTTCCCTCATTTTCTTTTCTTTTTTTTTTTCATGAAAATGGAAGTAACTTTATTTGATTCATCAAGTGATTTAAGTAACATTTAGGAACAACCAACACTACATCTAAAATCTATTCAATTAAGAAAAAAGAAAAATGTTGCCCATTTTGCCTAAGTAAGTTCAAATGATTGCTACCCAACATAAAGGAAATATTTATTAGATGGGTGAGAAAAATAAATCTCAAATAGTTAAAAATACATGGCAATTGCTTCTCACCAAATAAATCTGTAACCTTGGATCTTGTGAATTTCCAGTTAACTGTGGTATGTTACATATTTTGACCCATTAAATAAAATATCAACTCTCATAATTTAAGAAAGAAAAGGACCAAATATCAAATCTCTCATTCAGTATAAGTAGAAAGACAAATAAATAAAGTGTAGGATTTTTTCCCCAAAACTACTGATGTCCTGATCATTTTATGAAGAACTTTCTAGTGAGTCTAAAATGCTGAGAGTTGGGTATGAGAAGGTCTATGGCCGATACTGGACATGTTCCTTGCTTTCCAATCTGCTTCTAAGCTACTTTATATGATTATTGCATCTAGTTCTCAGCTTATCTTAAAACTAAAGGACTTTGGAGAAAACATATGGACATATGTGCTATTGGTCCTGTTTAGTGGCACATGAGTTTAGTGCCAGCACTGAGAGTTCAAAGCCAGTCTAGTCTACACTGTGAGCTCTAGGACAGCTAGTGCTACAAAACAGAGAGACTCTCTCTCTCTCTCTCTCTCTCTCTCTCTCTCTCTCTCTCTCTCTCTCTCTCTCAAAAAAAAGGAAACCAAAATAAAAATAAATTAATTTGACATCTCTCAAATTTGTTTCAGAATGCATTTCCAGCGAAACCCTTTTCTGTATCTCAGGTCAATAGACTATGAAGCCTTCCAGGATACACTCAATAAGAATCATGTGGTACACATTTTGCACTTATATGTTTGGGTCAATACAGATGATTTGACCAGTTGTTCCCTCATTTTCTATGTCACCTGCTTGTTCGGCAGCTGGCTGGCATCTCTATTGACTTTCCCGCTCCTCATCTGAGTTCTCAGTTTGATTGTTCCACCTAACCTTATCCTGCCTGTCTATTGGTCAAGCAGCTTTTCTTATTAACCAATGAGAGGAGTACATATTCACAGCATACAGAAAGATCACCCCACAGCATCATTTTCTACACATACTGCTTCCTCTGCATCTGGCTTGTGACTCCTCAGACTCTGCTCTTCTTCTTCCCAGTGTCATCCTACTCTGGGTCTCCACCCACTCTCTTCCTGCCCAGCTATAGGCCAGTCAGCTCCCTACTAATAACCAGTGGTAGCAGTGCACATCCACAGTGTACAAAGATTGTTCCATAGCAGGAAGTCATCTGGATGGTTTTAAGTAGTGTGAGATAATGTACATACATTATGTGAAAGTACTGCAGAGCTTTGTTGGAGACTTGGATTTCAGTGTCAGTTGCAGTCCTGAAATCAATTCCCTTTAGATAATGAAGGAGAACTGTATGTTTATTATTTAATTTTATTATTATCGCGTGCGTGCGTGCGTGCGTGTATGGGGGGGTTGAAGAGACACATGTGTGCGCCAGTGCATGTTTGAAAGTCAGATGATAACTTTCTGGAGTTGGTTCTCTCTTACTTTGGGTTACCAGGATCAAACTTAGTTGTCAGGCTTGTGTGGCAAGCGCATTTACCCACTGAGCCATCTTGCCATTCCTAACCACTGTACTTTAATAGTATGTTATTCCTTTCAGGATACTTAATTTTTTTATACCATATTGCTTACTAAGTAGAAAAGCTGTTGATTATTTAGAAATGTTTGCTTAATTATTATTAATAATACAAAAAATAAGTCTAAATTACTATGTCCCTGACCTTCACATGTGTGCTATGGCATATGTACCCCCCACACATATATCATACAATCTAATGATAATGAAATAGGATTTTTTTTTTTGGGGGGGGGTTTGAGACAGGATTTCTCTGTGTAGCTTTGGAGCCTATCCTGGCACTGGCTCTGGAGACCAGGCTGGCCTCGAACTCACAGAGATCCGCCTGCCTCTGCCTCCCGAGTGCTGGGATTAACCAACGCCTGGCTTGAAATAGGATTTCTTAAAAAGTCCTTTTGTACTGCTCTGTTCTAGGCTTCCATAGGTCTAGTTTCTACCTAGTTAGTCTGTCCTGTAGTGTCTAGTTTCTCTTAAAAATACTGTATTACTATTTTTCAAATTATATATGCATGTGTGTGTATCTGTGTGCGGATCTGTGCACATAAGTGCAGTGAGCAAGCCAGCAGAAGCTTTCAGATTCCCTGGAGTTGGAGTTACTGGCGGTTGTGAGCTAGCTGCCCAGTGTGGGTGCTGATAATTGAACTTGGGTCCTCTGGAAAAACAGTATGTGCTGTTAACACTGAGCCAGTTCTTCAGACCAGAGTCTTGTTTCTTAACAGCCTCACATTTAGTACGATCCTTGTGGTCTAAACTCAGCTTCCTTTATGTCATGATTCTAGGATACTCATTTTCATTGGTTCTTCATGATGTATTGAGGCATTTATGAGGAATGGCTAAGAGCCGTGGCATGTAATGGTGTTTGTGCTTTGGATTTGTTACTTTGGTCATTTTATAACAGAGCATTAATATTCACATTAAAAACTTTTTTAGGTCCCCAGAGGCAAATTTTAGACAAATCTTACTATCTTGGACTTCTTAGGTATGTAAAGTAAATGTTTTTTATGCATGACTTTGGAGTTTTAGTTGTATTTATTTCAATAATTAGTTACTTTTTGAGTTCTAAGAATAATTTTATATTTGAACATAATTTCTGGCTAGTAGACTATACTGTATAATATAATACAATTAGACTGAAATTTGTTACAAGGAGGTGCATGTACTCATGTATTCCTGTGCCCACATGTGGGTAAATAGTCATACAGCTGTTGTGGGAGCATGTGGATGCTGAAGGACTACCTTGGGTGTCACTTTTCAGATGCTGTCCACCTGTTTTTGAGACATGATCTCTTTGCTGCCCTGGAGTTTCTTAAGTAGGCTGGGCTGCTGACTCTTGAACCTCAGTGAGCCTTCTGTTCATGCTTCCCCAGGGCTGGGATTACAAGCATGGACCACCAAACCCAGCTGCTTTATATAGGTTCTGGGGATTGGACTCAGGTCCTTGTGCTTGCAAGGCAAATACTTTATCAACTAAACTGTGTTCTCAGCACTAGGCTGAGAGTTTATGGTTTTATGTAGTTTTGTGTATGTAAGCTGTATATTTTGTCTCAGTCTGTATGTACTGCTGTAATAAAATACCCGAGACTGGTTAAGTTTATACATTACAAGACTTTATTTCTTATAATTACAGAAGTTGCGAAGTCTTGTGATCAAGGCACTAGGAGCTCTGGTGTCTGGTTAGGGCCTGTTCCTTACAGGTGGCACCTTCTTATCTTTATGTCATGGACGAGGAAAGCCGGACCCACATTGCTCTTCCCAGCCCTTTTGTAAGGCACCAGCATTCATGAAATGGCCTTTGGAGGGAGGCGGGTGGAGAGGGCGGGTTGAGACAAGGTCTCTCTACATATGGAACTGGAACTCATATGTAGACCAGGCTGGCTTCTAACTCACAGAGATCCATCCATCTGTCTCTGTCTTCTGAGTGCTGGGATTAAAGGTGTGCACCACTACTGCCTGGAAAGTTTCAATGTGAATTTTAGATGGAACACAGACATTCAAATCATATCATGAAGTTTGCTTTTTTCATGAAGTTAATAATCTTTTATGCTTTTTATATTATTCTAAATATATTATTCATATAATTGAATTATCACTGGTTGTACTGATAAGAAGGAAAGAAGTGTTAGTTTATTTACTTATTTATACTTTAATCATCCCAGAGCTTTATGTAAGTTTATATTTAGTCATTTGATATATGCTTGCCCTGATTTTAACTAATTTATAAGCTCCTCCTTTTTTTTGTAATTATTTTGAGTTGGGGTATCACTGTGTAGCCCTGGCTGTCCTGGAACTCATTATGTAGACCAGGCTGGACTCAACTCACAGAGATCAACCTGCCTCTGCCTTTTGAGTGCTGGGATTAAAGGTGTGCACCACCATGTCTGGCTTCAGGCCTTTTAATAAGGTCTCTTACATGAAGAACTTTAAAAGAAATATGTTATTTTAATTTTCTGTTTATGAATGTTATACATGTATGTATGTATTGCAGCACATCTGTGCTCTTTGCCTGTGGAAGTCAGAAAAGGGCCTTGGATCCACTGGAGTTCTGATAGTTACGAGTTGCCATGTGGATGCTAGGAACTGAACCCTGGTCTTGCCTACTAAGCTGTGTTAATTATTCTTTACCTAATAACTTTCTCTCCTCAGATGTCCTAGTGATGTATCTTCATTTTCCTTTGTTTGGTTTTGGTTTTGCTTCTGTTTTTTTTGCGACAGTACCCTACTCTGTATCACTAGCTGATTTGGAACTCACTGTATAAACTAGGCTGTCCTCAAACTTGTATTGATCTTCCTGCCTCTACCTACCCTGTCATTTGGGATCAAAAGTGTGTACTACAATGTCTGGCCTATTTCATTTAATTTTACTCATTTGTTCAGTGGAATAAGATGAGATAGTCACCATTTGTAGACGGAAGTTTCTGTTGCACTGGGTCCCTCAGCCCTTTTTAGTCCCAAATAAATACACAGAGGCTCATATTATTTATTAACTGTTTAGCCTATGGCTCAGGCTTCTTATTGGCTAGCTCTTTCTTAATTATTAACCCATTTCTATTAGTCTGTGTATTTCCATGTGGTCTTGGCTTACCGGAGAATGCCCAGGTTTCCTACTTTCCTGGTAACTACATGGTGTCTCTCTCACAACTCGCTCTCTGCATTCCTCTTCCCAGAATTCTCATAGTCTGGTAGTTCTGCCTATACTCCCTGCCTGGCTATGGCTTACCTGTCCATTGGCCAAAACAGCTTTATTCAACAACCAATAAAAGAAACATATATTTGCAGCATACAGAAGGACATCCCCCATCAACCATTCTTAGTCACACAAACCCCTGGAACTATTCTTTTTAAACCAATTTGATAAAACCATATATATTGTTACACATTTATGAAAAGTTTATTTTGTTTAACTAATAGTCTTCTCTGAGTTAGAAGCATTCCTAAATTTCTTCTTTCTTTTCACTTAGGAGCAAAATAAGTGAACTTACAACTGAAATTAATAAACTTCAGAAAGAAATAGAAATGTACAACCAAGAAAATTCAGTGTATTTGTCATATGAAAAGAGGTGAGTGATTTTGCAGTTAAAATATGCAAGATCTTTACTAGGAATTCATACCACTGAGTATCAATTCAATATTTATTCAGTATTGTGAACACAATTTATTAAATATGACACCACCCATAAGGGTTTTAATTTTGATCTGCTTATGTATTTATGAATGCATTTGCTTTTGTTTATAGAGCTGAGACATTAGCTGTTGAAATTAAAGACTTTCAAGGACAACTAGCAGACTACAACATGGTATTGCCTCTTTTTTCAGAGAATTTCTCTTGATGTTTTGTTTTTATGCTCTTGCCACTTAAAAATGTATTTTAAATATCAAATAATACACAACTGTATATATGTTTCTTGTGAAGAAATTGGAAGTATAAAAAAATACAGAAATTATACAGAAATTGTATTGCTTTTTTCATTTCCCCTTCATCACTTCTCACTTTTCCACATCAAAAATTTAGTTTACTTATTGGCCAAATGAAGAGTATGGTTAGTTTTTCAATGTTTTTTTCCACTGTAGCTCACTACTTTTTCTTGAAGTAAGACACTTGGTTGTATACTAACACTGAGATGACTAGCTGTTTATGAAATCAAGTATGTATTTTAAGACTTACCTAGAAAATTAAGGCTAACAAAATGGTGCTTTTTGTTATATTTTTTGCTTTTAGTTGGTAGATAAACTCAATACCAATACTGAAATGGAAGAAGTAATGAATGACTACAACATGGTAAGAAAATATATAAATATAGGTAATAATTGTGTATAAATCATATCCTCTAAAATAAAGCATTTATCTAGAAATGGTTTGATAAAACCTAATGGATATAAATATCATAATTAGCACAATTATGGTTCAGTACTTTTCATTGCTCTTTTATATCCCTGTTGCTGTTGGAGTAGATTTTTTTAAAAAGATTTTATTTATTTATTATATATACAACATTCTGCTTCCATGTATATCTGCACACCAGATCTCATAATGGATGGTTGTGAGCCACCATGTGGTTGCTGGGAATTGAACTCAGGACCTCTGGAAGAGCAGTCAGTGCTCTTAACCTCTGAGCTATCTCTCCATTTTGTTATTAACAAAAATATTGTTAACTTATATATATTAGTTAACAATATTTTTGTTTATAACTTCTTTTTTTTAAAAAAATGATTTTTAGGTTTTAATTTTTTTACAAATGGAATTAAAACTCAATGAAAATAATATCTTTAAAATCTTTGTATAGTTTTTTTAGTTAATTATTTAAAGTGCATGGGTGTTTTGTCTGCATAAATGTCTATGCCTTGTGCCCTCAGAGGCCAGAAGAAGGCATCAAATTGCCTAGGACTAGAGTAACAAACAGTTGTGAGCCTCCACATAGGTGCTGGAAAATGAACACAAGTCTTCTAGAAGAGCAGCAAGTGATCTTAACTGATGAGCCATCTCTCCAGCACCTCCTCATAGTTTTTATAATAAGGAGAAAAGGGAATGGATATGATATCAGGTATAGTTAATAATACTAACTTTGGTAAATGAGAATTTGTGTTCAGTATTCATGTTAATATCTAACTTATTTTCATTTTAAACATTTGGATAAAATACAACAAAATCTTATGGTTTATAATTTATTTACATGATCAAAGAATTTTGTGAAAATAGCATTTTTTTTTTTTTTCCTGAGACAGGGTTTCCCTGTGTAGCCCTGGCTGTCCTAGAACTGTGGAGTAGACCAGGCTGTCCTGAAACTCAGAGATCTGCCTACCTCTGCATCTTAAATGCTGGGATTAAAGGTGTGCCCCACATCAGCCTGCCTGCCTCTTTTTTTTTAAAAAAAAGAGTTCTAAATTGTTCTAAAACAATATAATAAATTATTTTTAGTTTCACAATCTTAGAAATGAATTTTATTGCTAGAAGTAAAAATCAAAAACTTTGAAAAGTATTTGGTCATTTATTTGGGGTAGGTCTAGATTCAGGTCTGTGCCCATAAAGTCAGGAGTATTTAGGAAGTCATGAAAGATTTAAGAACACAATTGTGTATGGAAGGCCTCACCATTCAGGGGGAGCAGAAAGGATATGTGATAGGTAGGGTTTTAGTTGGGGGGAGGAGGTAGGGGAGGAGGGACGAGGTTGTCATGTAAAACCATCTTGTTTCTAATTCAAATAAAAAAAAATCTGCAGAAAAAAGGAACACAATTGTGTTGATTCTAAATTCAGCATATGACTAATTAAATATTTATTGAACATACAGTATGTTTTTGAAATGGTTCTTACATAAATTAGGTTTAAATTTAATTATTGGACAAATCACTAAAGAAAAATGAATTATTTTGGTGTGTGCTATAATGTGAATATAAAGGACTAATCTATCTGATAATATTCTTTGTTAGATGAAAGTTGTATTTTTTCTAATTTTTACGTTTTTGCATTATTACAATAATCTCCTTTAGTTCATAACCAGAATAACCTTTGGTTTGATAGTTACCTTCTTTTAATGACTAACTTCTTTGTTAACTGTCTGCACAGCTTAAAGCTCAAAATGATCGAGAAACACAGAGTATGGATGTCATATTTACTGAAAGACAAGCGTAAGTTCAAATTCTTAAATGAGTTTTGGTAGGTTGTTTAACTTGTGAGTCATTTATTTCTTTATAAAATTTTAACTTTTTCCTCTTAATTTGTTTTTTTTAAATTAATTAGCTAATTGTTGGATTCTTATGAGGCAGTATCTTAACTTTGTAGTGTAGGCTACCTCAAATCCACAAGGATCTTCCTGCCTTAGCCTCCTGAGTGCCAGAACTGCAGATAGGAGCCACACCTGGGCTGGGTGTGTTAGTGCATGCTTTTAATCGAAGCACTTGGGAGGCATAAGCAAGCAGATCTCTGTGAGTTTAAGGCCAGCCTCATCTACAAAGCGAGTTCCAATACTCAAAACAAAAACAAGCCAAACCAAAAAGAACCATACCCAACATCTTACTGACATCTTACATTTAAAGTATATATTTGTAATAGAACATGTGTCAATTTTTTCTTAATTTACCATAACATCTCAATGCAAAATTTATCTTAATGTCAAATTATGCTATCTTAATTTACTCCCAAGGAGCTAAATTTTATAGAAAAGAAAGGACTACCCAATTCTATAAATATGATTTCTGCTTCTAAGAACTTAACTCTAAGATGAATTGTCTTTGTATCTATTCTTAGAACTTATCCTAGGCTTTTAACTCTTTTGAATTATAACATTTTAGGTTTACTTGAATTATGATGTTTTAGGTTTACTTTAATGAAAGAGTTATTGGTCAGTAGGCTTTATATATTAACTGACATTGATGATAATTATATTAATATTCTCTATACTGTATATAGACTATGTATATTTATACATAACTTATTTATAAAGACTAAATATGAACTAGCGTTGATTTCAATAATAAAAGTAACAGTGATCCCTACAAAGATAACAAATGCGAATTAAAATAATTTTTAAAATTAGTTTTGACCCATATTAAATACAGCAGCATATGGTAAGGTAAGTGTAAAAGTTGAACTATGGTATATAAACATACATATAGCATTCTGTTCCAGAGGTTTACTACTGTTAATAGGTTTGAGAGCAAGGATATAATTTTTAACCAAAATTACTGAAATTTATTAAACCAAATGCACTCCCATGTATGAAGAATAGATTGTTACATATAATGATGAAATATTTGGAAGAGAAACATAATTCATCTGTTGATTAGAATCAAAGGACTATCTTTCCCCCACCGATCATTAATACTGCTGTACATAGCTTTCTTAAATATGGGGAAGCTGGAAGCCTCTTCCTTCTACAAAGAATACCAAGCTCTTTCTTGAAAAGTTTTCTTGCTTCCATTCCCTCTTTCTTTGAAACCACTGAGCAAACATGTACCATTTACTTTTGTATGTAAGATACTTTTCCAAATACTAGAAAATTACGTATGCAAACATATAAGTTGTAACTCTGAATGCTTCAAAGAATTGAAAACATGTATCCCCATTCTATTATCTCTGAATTTATGCTAATACCCAAATTTCATATATAAATTTTACAGTAACATGTTTTAAAAGTATATATGTTAGAAATAAAAAGTCAAAGCTTTGAAAAGTATTTGGTTACTAGGCTTAATCTTGACTGTATTTTGAAGAACTAAGAAAGGTCATACATATAGACAACAGAAAGACAGCATATGGAAAAAGCTTCCATTTTTGCCATCATTTTGTATGGTTTGGTTCTCTGTTTATTTTGGAAAACCTATTTAGCATAAGCTGGTTGTAGATATAGCCTCAGCATATGATTGCAACAAAGTTTACATTTTAAATATATGATTTTATAACTGAGTTATCCTGCTAGCTTGGCATTGGTCAAGATCAGTTTCCTTTAAAAGCATATTAATTACAATTTTACATTCATTTATTTCTCCTCAGTCATATATTTACTAAATACCCAATAATAAACTGTTGAATATAAGAGATCAGGTGTAGTCTAATCTTAGCTTATTTATGACTTTATTTTACAGTATTTCTCAAAGATTAATTTTAATCTTCTATGTAGAAAATGATATTTTAGCAGAATGATAGATTATTTAGAAAAAGATACCTTAACAATGTTTTAAAATTGATACTTAATAAAATTTATAATTCATAAGATTTATATTCTTTATAAATATATATATATATTATAATATATATATATATATATATATATTTATAATATATATATAAATATATATATATATATATTCTTTATGTTACTGTAAACATGAGAAAGTATGTATTAACACAAATTGGTCTTTTGGTTCAAGGGATATATTTTATTTCCCATCTGTGGACATTCCAACTGAATGTACTTTTTACATGAGCTTTAAAATGTTTTAAATTTATTTATTGTGTGTGTATGCATGTATGGATGTGTTTTGGCATACACGTACCATAGTGTACATGTGGAGGTCAGAGGACAACTTGATTCTCTCCTCCCACCATGTCGGTCTGGGGATTAAACTGAGGTTGTTAGGCTTTGGTGTACAGGCTTTTAACTGCTGAGCTATCTTGTCAGCACTATTTATATAACTTTTAAAAAGGATTATTTTGGGGATTATGACAAAATCTGCATTATTGTCTTTTTGTAAGATGTTATCAGGTACATTCTTTTTTTTAAAAAAGATTTATTACGTATACGGTGTTCTGCCTGCACGTGTAGCTGTATACCAGAAGAGGGCACCAGATATCTTTATAGGTAGTTGTAAGCCACCATATGTTTGCTGGGAATTGAACTCAGGGCCACAGCTCTTAACCTCTGAGCCATCTTTCCAGCCCTAACATGTATATTCTTTTGAGTATCTTTATTTATTAGAAATTGGAACATCGGAATTAGAGCATTGTATACCCATGTATCCATTTCCAAGTAAGTTCTGTCAGCACATTTCAGCTGTGCTCTGTCTTCCATTCTAGTCACTGTCCCCTTTCATGTATATGGATGAAGAAAATCATAGAAAATATGTTACGTATTTTATCCATAAGTAAAGTTCAGTGTTTTACAGATAGCCTTATCTCTAAAATATTCAGATAAATACACTTAAGTTTTCCCACATATAGAATGGTAAAACACAGATTTTGCTGATTTTTAATTCCACTATTTAAAGTGGTAAGTGGTTCAGATTATATTTGCAGTCAAGCCATCATAAGATAATTGGTAAATATTTTGCTTTAGATAGACCCTTCCTATTTAGGGCTAGTGTTTCCAGGGTGTATCCTTTGGTCTGTTAATGTGCTGTGAGCTGTTAGCTATATTTCCAAGAAAGGGTTTGGTTGTCAAGTAAATTTTAAAGTTTCTGTGTGTGTATGGGGGAGGGGGCTGGTGGAGGGAGGGAGAGAGGAAGGGAGGGAGAGAGGTAATGAAAACACAGGGTATTGCACATGCTATATAAATGCTCTTCAGAACTCAATATTTTACTGTGAGTTATTAGAGAACACCTCAGCTTAGTATAATCTATATAAGCACTAAAGGGAAGAATCTTAGTTCACCTTGTTTAAATTCAGATTCTTTTGGTAATTTGACCAAGTACCTTTTTCTCTTTCTGTAAATGCTTGTTGGTGTCATTGTGGAATATCAGTGTTATAGAAAACGATTTGGGAAACATTGTAAAATTCAATATGGCAATTGTATGTATAACCCTTCCTAATAATCACTGTCAAAATCAGTAGTGATTATTAGGGCTTATTGTACCTGTGCTTTAAATTGCTACCAATTTTTAAGGAAATTTTGTTTTTAGGCTCAGGCAGCATTAAAAACTATTCTCCAATTCTGTGAATTCATTTATGAGCATAAGACCAATTTACCATAGTCAAAGCTCACTGTTCCTCACTTTGGTGATATAAATTTAAATTTTAAATTTCTTTATTGATTGATTAAAATTTTAGTATAATTTCAGACACTGCAGCATATGTATTTGTTAATACCAGAATCATTTCATTTTAGTTAGTAAATAATCATCCATGTACTTTCCTGAATATTCCTGATACTAGTAAATGCAGGTAGTGTAGATAAATTTCAACTTCTAGCTAATCAGAGTATGAGTTACTGCATTTAGACTTGATTGTGCAATACAGTAAAAAATAATTGTATGATATTTACATAAGGTACTGGTTAATACAAAAGTCTGCTGGTTATAGTTTTGTTTGTCAAATAAGAATCTTTTCCTCTAAGCTGTAAGTAGACTGATAATATTTTTCAAAATTTCAACGTGATAAAATTATTTTTCTTCATGTACCTCATTGATATCTATATATCTGTCTTCAATAAACCCATCATCATCTACCACAAATGAATGCAACTGTTCAAATATTACTGTGGTGTCTTCAGAGTTCGTATCTGTGATTTGTGAAAGAGAACTTGGGTTTCTAGTAAGATCAGTTTCATAGATTTCTGCTTCGTGCTCTTCTAGGCGATGATGATTGTAACTAAGCAGAATATTATACCATACTGGACACTTGATAGCGATAAAGATGAGGAGTGAAGTTATCAGTACAGTGATGACAACACCAACAAGGAGAGCCCAGCTTTTTCCAAGAGGTTCATGTTCTTAAATAGAAGAGAGAGAGATGTTGTTAAGCTGATATAAGTCAAGCAATGTTGGAAAGGAACATACTTTACAGTTTTCTTTGAATTAAAGTTGCTAATACACTAAAGAAAAATTTGGTCAAAGAACATTGTTTTCCAAAATGACTAAAGTTGAGCAATTCTAATTAAAAGACCCAAAATCTGTAACTAACTCTGATCACTAACATGGTTTCACAAGTGGAAATTCCATAGCTGTCCTCAAGGATCAGACCACAGTAAAAACACAGATGCCAAAAAGTATTGTGTAAAATTAATCTTCAGACTACATGCATGTGGTTTTTTGACACATGAATGAATATTGTGTGTAGACTTTTATCCCCTCTCATGCATATGCAGTAGTCCATATTAAAACAAAACCAGCTATTATTATCAGCTCACATAAAACCATTAACTTATACTTGTAAAGTGTAGTGTCTTGACTAGTAAAATAGTTAGCTAACTAATACACAATTTCATGTGCATGATATCTAATAGAGCCTCCGTTGGAATCACAATATTTTGTAAATCTTCATTGAGATGAATTGTTCTTTTACATTGTTCGTAAAACTCAAAGTAGTGAAAGACAAAGAGAACTTGTGGTTAGTCAAACACCTTCAGCAATAGTAATATACAAAATGAGTACATTACCTGACTTCTTTGTTAAGTTGTTTAAGGGGCTGTTAGAAGTTGAATTCCCAATAGACTGAAAATCAATATAAAGATCTTCGGTTATAGTGGAAATAAATTTAGAGTGGCATTCAGTTGAAAAGGGTGCTGACTTGATGCTGTAGTGCTTTAGGTCATCTGGGTAGCTACACATGGTGATGCTCTCATTTTCTGGTAAAGAAATAAATGGCGATGTATTATAAACAATAGAAGTGGCTCATAACACAATGTTGATTTAGAATTTTTGATAAGTTGGTTTCATTAGACAATAAGAAGGACTGGAAAGTTATCTCAGTGGTTCAAGCACTTGCTACTCTTGGAGAGAATCTATATTTAATTTCCAGTTTCCACATGATGGCTCATGACCATCCTTAACTCTAGCTCTAGGGGATCCAGTGACCTCTTCTGACCTTTGCAGGTACCTGGTACACACATGGTGCACATGCAGGTAAAACACTTAAACGTGTAATATAAAATAAATGAAACAAAAAATTTTATTGTAAGAAAAGAACTTCTGATGAATTTGCATGTCAACATGAGTGTTGATGTATATGTATTCCTGTTATACAGGGTAAGTGCAGTATGTGTTGTTTAGTTTGTATGCTAGAAAGTCTCTGATTATTAAGATTATTGTTATAATCTAGATCCTAAGCAGAGCATGATGATATGCAGTTAACAAAATAAGACAATACCCTGAGTTCAAGCCCCAGTGCTGGAAAACAAATAAAACTAAGGCTCCTTTTCTTGAGTATTTTGTGATACAATACCCTAAGTAATATATAGGAAGTATGAAGGAAAATTACTCTTTTTTTTTTTAAAGCTAGGATCTCACTGTATAATCTCATTGTGGCTGATCTGGGACTCACAGAACTCTGCCTCTGCTTTCCAACTTCTGGAATTAAAGGTTTGCACTACCATACCTGACATGTAGAATTAATAGTATATAATGACTCTGCATGTTTAATACTATCTTCTTGTACATACCAATGTTTAAATTACTACCTCTTACCAGGTAAGGTGAGAGCGTGTCTATTCTGCAGTTTCTTTCAGGTGGTCTTTTGCTTTTTGTTGTTCTTTTTTAAATTAAATTAGAACTTTTTGTTGTTCTTTTTTAGTTTGGTTTTGGTATTTATTTATTTATTTACTTATTTATTTATTTGGTTTTGGTTTATTTTTAACTGTGCTAGAAATTGAAGTTCAAGGCCTGAGTCTATCAATGAGCAATACTTCTAGCCAAGCTGTTTTCTTTTATCTATTCTAATTCTGACATAAGCCATCAAAGCTCAGTTACATTGTCTTTTTGCTTACCTAATGTCACATGAGACTTGTTCAGCCAGTTCTGCAACTCGAGTAGACTACAGGTGCAGTTCCATGGATTGCCATCCAAAGTTAGTAACTCCAGATGGAATAGTTGTGGTGCAGCGAAGTGGCTTATCAAGTTGCCTTGCAGATTCAGTACTTTCAGGTTGTTTAGAGGCACAAATGTATTGGGATTCAGTTGTAATATTTTGTTTTGGCAAAGATACAACTCTTTTACTTCATTTAAGCCAACAAATGAGCCTTGTTCAATTACACTGATGGCATTTCCACAGATATTTAAAATTTGCAGGTTGGAGAGATTACTGAAGCTATTATTATATATGACAGTAATGTTATTCTCCATTAAGTAGAGCTCTGTGAGTAAAGAATACATCTGTAGCACCCTGATGTCTGAAGCATTGAGGGTGATCTGGTTATAACTGAGATCAAGGATGGTAACATTGTTACTGATATCCTCTGGAATCAAGGAATAATTCCTTCCCGTGAAATTATATTTGACTTCCTAGAAAAGAAAAAATAGAAGTGCTTTAATCAGGAAAAAATTCTAACAGAAGTGATTAAAATTACATGTCCAAGATGAGATATTAGATAAAAATAATTCTGGAAAAATTATACTTTAATTGGAAAAAGAAAGAATAAACATTTCTTTGTGGAGGTGAAATGCTAAAGATTAAGGAAATTCCAGTATAACTACTCAAGGAGAGTACTTTGTTCCACAGGTTATCTTTCACCTGTTACTATATAAGCATTACAGAAGGAATATTGCTATATTTCTCCTAGAGAAATACAAGATAAATAACAATTTGTTGACTTACTTAGGAATGTTAGCACATGCCTGTGATCTCTGCACTTGGGGAGACTGAGGCAGTATACTAACAAGTTCAAGGCCAACCTTTCTATACAGTGAGATGCTTTCTCAACACAAAAAACAAAAAACAACTAAACAAAACAGACTAAAACTTTATTTGATGTTAGTTAGCTGTTAGCATGCACGATAGATATATATGGGAAAGTTGTTGAAAGTTGTTGAAACTTTAAAATTTAAAGTTTGTGGCAATACTATCACATACCTAGGCATATTAAATAATTCAAGTCAATGCCCACCAATCTGTTGCTTTAACAGCCTGAAACCTTGTTTTTTTAAGAAATTGCTTTCTATCAAATATAGAACCATGCTGGCTGTAGTGATAAACACTTTTGAACCCAGGCAGAGGCAAATGGATCTCTGTAAGTTTAAGAACAGTCTGATTTATATATTGTCTCAAAACAATATCAAATTAAATCATGATTGTTAATGAGCTATATATAATACAAGAAATGATTCCCATATGTGGCTATACATCAAATAAATAGTTCTTGACAGTCTCTACAATTGATACAGTAATGCAGTCAGATGGTGGTAAGTTATGTCAGTGAGTTTTCTTACATGTTATGATTTTTATTGATTGATGCTGGTAGGTTTTTGTTTGTGTTGGTGTTGGTTTTATTTGCAATAGGATCCCAGTGTTTGCATGAGCTGGCCAACTCCTGATCAACCTGCCTCATGCTAATACATTCTGGATTACAGGTGTATGCCAACCCAACACTTTTAAGTAGCTTAGTTACTTAAAATTTTTATTTTGGCAGAACTGGGGCTTGAACCCAGGGCACTAGACAAAAGCATGCCCACTGAGCTCTATCCCTGGGATATGTACTATTTATTTACAGAATTATTATTTTGTATATAGTGTAGTATGTGCATGAGGAGGAGGAGAGGTCAATGTTGGGTGGAATTCAGATCCTCTTGCTTGCACTAAACCATTTCCTCAGCTCTCTTGCCCCATCCTATGTTTTGAACTCATAGTTTTTTTTTTCTTGTCTTGAAACTAATCTCTGATTTTATAGTGAAAATTTTCAGAGTTTGACTTTATTCAGCTTTTTTATTTTTTATTTTTATGTTATTTGTGAGTTCCTACATGTAAGTATGTACATCATGTATCTGCTTGGTGTCTGTGGAGGCCAGAAAAGTGCTTCAGAACTCCTGGTTGTGAAGTTGCAGATGCCTATGGGTTCTGGGAACTGAATCTGAGTCCTCTGTAGGAGCAGAGAGTGCTCTTAACTGCTTAACCATCATTTTATTCCCATTTGAAACCAATTCATTCTACAAAACAAAGAATGCTTTTGCTCAGAGGTTACAGAATGTTAGTATATATAGATAAGCAAATATTTAATTTTTAAGTTTTATTTATATTTGCACATGTGTATGGTGTGTGTGTGTGTGCGTGTGCATGTGCGTGTGTATGAGTGTGTGTGTGTGTGTGTGTGTGTCTCTCCATGCACATGCATGTCATGGCACATGTGGAGGCAGAGGACAGTTTTCAGGAGTTCTCACTTTTCATAGTGGGTTTTGGAGATGGAACTCAGGTTGCTACGCTTGGTGACAAGCACCTTTAGCTGTGAAGATACCTGACTGGTTCTCAAGAGTTAATTTTTAATAGTTCATCAGTTGTCTTTATTTTTCTTTTGTTGGTCTTTTGTTTTTATATATTTTACTACCTTTTTTACTATTGGTTGTAAAAACTTACTGTTTCAGAGGCCTGGCTTTTGTCAAATAGTAGCAGCGTAGAGAATGGCCAAAACAAGGTCATGAGACATGTGACTCTCATATTGAAGGCCTAAGAGAGAAGAGAATAATTTCAAGAGATGAACTTCAGAGGTTGAGGACACACTGATTTCCCTTTTCACTTTTACATATATTTTTCTTTTAAGATACATGAACTGTGAAGCAATCACATTGCCTTTCATTATCCTGTATATTAACCATCACAGCCCCTGAAACTCAGTATTTTTCTGGAGTGTCTTATTAGCTTCAGATCTAATGAAAAAAGCCTTATAAACAATTTAAATACTTGTGTTAAAAATTTTCAGCAAATGGTTAGATAAAAAGCCCAGAGGAATGTATATTTACAATTACATACATACTTAAGTATATACTTAAATTGGTACTTGTTGATATTTCAATTTTGGGTGTTGAATTGATATTATAGAATGATTTGTAGTGGTAGAAGATAAAAATTACTACTTTTCTTTGAAGTATTCTCTACCATATCTCCAGTACATTGGCTGTTCACTTTCTAACATATACTTAATGGGTTTTACCAGATGAATATTCAGGGTTTATAATATCATAATCACATATAAACTATTGGTTACTGAACCATGTAACATGATTACTTTTTCCATTTTAGACTTTTTTCTGCTAAACTGAGCTTTTAAAAAAATGTGTGTAATGTTCCATGTTTTGTTTTGTGTGTGTGTGTGTGTGTGTGTGTGTGTGTGTGTTTGTCTTTATTTCTGTGCTCTCCCATAGCAAATTTCTCAGTTAGTAGTGCATAGTAAGTACTTCCTTATTGTCAACTACATGGAAAGCCTCTCCTGGAGCCTGTTGCTGTGCTAAGTCTAGACATGCTGACTAGTGGATGAAGTTTCATGTCTGACTTTGATCTTTTATGGGCACATTCTCTGCAGTCTTTGTTACAGATTTCTGTTTTTTAGGATTCATTGTCTTGTTTTATTGTTTTGGGTTTTTGGTGGGCATCGTAACTTCCAAGAAGGACCATGGAAGGACATTTTGTTTTGTTTTTCGAGACAGGGTTTCTCTGTGTAGCTTTGGAGCCTATCTTGGCATTCACTCTGTTGTTCAGTCTGGCCTTGAACTCACAGAGATCCGCTTGCCTCAGCCTCCCGAGTGATGGGATTAAAGGCATGCGCCACCAATGCCTGGCCCTTTTTGTTGTTTTTAATCTTTACAGATTTTGGCTAGAAATTGAATTCTAGGTAGGAAATAATTTTCCCTCAAAATGCTGATGGCCATTGTCTTTAAATTTCAGTACTTATATTTTTCTCACTCTTCGTCATCTTATCTAACTTGCCTCTCCCTAATCCTCAAAGCACCTGAAGTCACTATTTTCAATTTCATGATCTTGTGCCTTTTTAGTTTGCTTTCATCAGTCAAATTGGGTACCTGGTTGTCTCTTCCAATCTGGAAGTTACATTACTCATTTCTGAGAAAATTAATTTTTGAATTATTGCACTGATTGGTAATACTATTTGTAGAACTGCCTAAATTGTGTATTGTACCATCTGGAATAACCTTCTTTTTCCAAATCCTTATTTTCTTATTGGAGAATTGATAAACCCTGATTAGAGAATGACCAGAACAAGGTCCTGAAGCATGTGACTTTCATATCGAAGGCTAAGAGAAAAGAAAATAATTTCATTTCAAAAGATGAACTTCAGAAGTTGAGGACGTACTGATTTCCTTTTTTTCTTTTACATATATTTTTCTTAAAATATTTATCTTATATATCTTGTAGTTTTGCTCTACATTTTGGAGATAATCTCAAGTTTATCCCTAAGGGTTTTTTGTTGTTTTGTTTTTTTTCCTGCATCCTTTAGATTCTAGACCTCTTTTTGTTCTCTTAGTATTTTTTCCCAGTAGGCCCTGCTGCATGGATATATTTTCTTCCTCCTCCTTCTCTTCCTCCCTTCCTTCCTTTTTCCCCTCAACTGTGTGTTTGTGTATGCATTACTGACTTTAGATGTTCCTGTAGATGAATGTGCTGGACTTTTGAGGAAGCTCTCAAATGTCTCAACTAGCCTTCCTTTCAGACTAGTTGTATTCCACAAAATAACTTTTCTAAATTACTTCCTGTACACAGAAGGCTTTGTAGCCATCATTCCAAAAACAGAGTGGTAAAAAGGTGATTTAATACTAATATTTGGTGTGTCAGCTATAAGTTCATCTCAACAGTGTTCACTTGGGCCTAGTATCCAGATTCCTCCAAGAAAAAGAAAGCTCTTACCTTCCGTAAAGGAGGAACACCACGTGTCAGGGCAGAGGTACAGAGGACTTCTTGCCTTCTCCTCTACTTCCAAAATACCTGATAATGGTAATTCCTGAACATTCTAAGTTCCTGTAATAGAAATCAAGTGGCTTTCTGTTTTTTTTTTTTCCCACTGTTTAACATGGGAAAAATTTGCTTTTGCAGTTACCATTTAACTAACTTTTAGACTTCTAAATTTTACTACTGTTACTCCCTAGTCCATTCTCTCTGTTCTTGTGAGTTTATAATTCCCTTTACCTTTAACTTTTATTGTAGTCAAGTTTTGAATAGAAGCCAAACTTAATAGGTGTGTGTTCAACATCCTGCTCACAGTAGAAATTGCTCCTTTAAAAAGTTAATATTCTTAGCATTCATTTTCAACTCATCATTTTATTTATGATGGTATTTAATATTCCCTGTTTACCTGTTTTCTCAAAGTCATCACATATTTGAAAGGGTATAATTATTTCCTGTCATCTTTAGGGGATATTTTAAAATTTAGTCACTTTTACCTTTTTAAAGCATTTGTTATACTTATTTGAGTTTTTTGTTTAAAGAGTTTATTGCATCCAAGCAAGAAGTCGAAAAACAAAGTAGAGTAAGAAGATTGTTTTCAAGTTACTGAAGTCTGTTTGCTCATAGGTGATAAGAATTTATTATTTTTCAGTGCTGGTCTGTTCTTGTCCACTTGTTCATTGCTTTCAATTTGTTGATCTGTTTAGTTTTATTTCCTGTCTTCTTTTTCCTCCTAGATTTTATACAATGTAAGTTTCATACCATATACATTTTATCACTCTTTTAGAGCCAGAAATGGGACTAAGCTACAACTTATTTCACACCATTGGCCAAAAAAGGAGATGCCTAGGTCATTTATGAAAGCTAGCTTACTTATACTTAATGATATCTAGGAGTAGTTGTACAGCCTCTTTGATAGCTTGCACAGTGGTATGGTCAACTAGTACTGATGTCACAGTGGTATGCACACATGAGTGAGGGAGGGGAAGTAATGGTTTTTCAGGCATATGGGATAATGATGGTTAAAGAAAGCAAATAGGCTATAAAAACCCTAACTGACTTAAATGAAGAGTTTCTCTGGAGAAAAGAAGCAAGTGAGGGCCATGGATGGTGGTGCATGCTTTTAATCCCAACTCTAGGGAGGCAGAGGCAAAGGCAGAGGCAGAGGCAGAGGCAGAGGCAGAGGCAGAGGCAGAGGCAGAGGCAGAGGCAGAGGCAGGAGGATCTGTAGGAGATTGTGGCCACCCTGATCCTCATGTGTATTCCAGAACAGCCAAGAGTACAAAGACCCTGTCTCAATAAACAAAAAAACAGACGAGGAATAAAGTGGAGTGGAGGTAGGCTGTGAGCCAGTGGAGAGAAGGGGCTAGAGGATCATATTATATTTGTCATCTAGTAATTGTTTTCTATAGTGTACTAAAAGAAAAGTATATAGATTAGAAACATTTTTCTTAATGAATTTTAGACTTGAAAGCAACATATACTCAAGGTTCTACTTTGAACATATCTGCAGCATTATTGTGCTTAAAGTTGTAACCTACACTGTCTATAGGCTTTTTCATATTTGTTGCTAGGGGAGAGATTAACAGAGAGTGAGTGTTGTGATGCTACATAAATCCCCAGACAAAACCATTTCTTCAAAAGTTTATTTTTAAAAAGGCAGTTAAAAAAAGCCATTTCTTTCGAGGTTTTTCTCAAATTGAATTTAGGAATTTTGGCCTATTTTTACATGACATACAGGAGATAAAAAGATGCTGTATTTACTTTGATTTTATTAAATAAAGCCTGGAAGTAATTTTGTCCTTCAATATTTTAGATATTTATACCATAATACAGTACATTTGGAGTGAGATGCTAATGATTAAGTTAGCTTTATTCCTTTTCTTAACTACTATGTGATTTTTGAATTTTAAAACTTAAATAATAAATAACTGATATTGGAAATTATCTTTGAAAACTCTTTAATAATAGTAGTTATCATCCAATTTCAATAATTTCAACTAATGATTCTTTTAATCTTGTAAATTTGATTTAAGGTGAAAGTTACTTCAGACTTCTGTGATTAACATTTAAAAACTTCAAAAACGTTCTTAAAAATTTGATTAGCTAGATGAAAACTTTATTTGTAAAGAGCCATTGGCTATTTTGTGAAAATATGATCATGTTTTTTTGCTCGTTGTCACTAAAGGCAAGGGTTGTTCTACAGATGTAACAAACTTAATTTTTTTTTAAACTCAGTAACAACAACCAGACCTTAAGTATATAAGATCTTACCTTTGCTTTGTCCTTTTTGTATCTGAGACGGGTGTGCTCAAGACATGTATTCTGGTTCTTCTACACCATCAGGAAAACCTGTGTCAGATGATTGCATTTCACTGTTTTAACCTTTGGACCCAGTTAACTAGTGATTAGGAAGAAGCTGGCGTTCCTTAGCAAAAGATTGACTAGAAGCCTAGTTTCTTAAAGACAGCCTTGACTTTTTTAGTGAAATAAATAACAGTTTGCTTAGTTTTTGTGTTTTGTTTCAAAATTTTATCAAAATATTGACAATTTTATTTTGTGAGTTAAAATGTACAATATTTAGAGTATTTTTGAAAGATGTTTTTAGAGCAATGTGGGTTAATTATAAAGCTATTTTGTATTTTGTTAGATTCAAATTAAAAGTATACCACCAAGTTTTATATTCTGCTGTCTTTCAACATTGTTGTTTGCCCATTTTATGGTATCTGGCTTTTATTAGTCACTTTACTGCCAGGTTATAACCAGGGCAAAGTGCTCAAGCCGTCTAAAGACCGGACAGCCATTAAATGCCTTCCGAAAATAAGATACCTTCCTTGTGATGTAATCTTAGCCCTCTGTAAATGGAATACTATACAATATTAGCTCCCATTTAACTGCAATGGACATAGGAAGAAACAGTGTTTGTTGAATAATAGAATGTAGAATGATTTTTTCCCCCAAAAGATAGCTCCTTAATGTTTTAGTAAACTTGATAAAACAAAGAGTGAAATAAATAGCACTTTCTGCTTCAGCTTTCTGTGAGTTCATGCACTCACCTATATTTTGGTAGCAGAAAGCACATTGTTACATTATAATTATTGATGATCAGAGGGAAGATATCACTGTCTGTTCAAGAGTGAGGCAAAAGTGAGTGGGAATTCTGAGTTGTTTGTTGTTACATTACCTTGATTTGAGATGTTTGTAGGAAATGTTCTAAGTTTCGGTTCCTTTTGCTAGTTGTAGGATGTGAGTGTATAGAAGGTATGTGGATCTAATGGACTTAGCCGCTAATTGATTGAAGACAGTAGAGATTGTTATCTATGAGCCGAGGCCATAAATAATGATAGGTTAATCAGATTTTTGAAAACCAGTGAGAAATTCATGATCTGGGTACTAAAAATTTGTTAATCAAACTCACTCTTTCCATTTTTCTTTCTCCTTTTTGTGACAGGCTCTTACAATGCAGTTCTGGTTAGCCCAGAACTCCCTATGTAGACCAGACTGGTCCTGAATTCATAGGTATCTGTCTGCCTCTGCTGCTCAAGTTCCAAGATTAAAGGAGTGGGTGGTAATAATAAATTCTCTCAGCTTTCTTTAATGAAATGACCCCAGTAGGTCAACCACTTTTCTAGGACAGGCTCCACTCCCATGAGAATTGCATAACATAAACTGCACTGTACTGAGAGTACAAGCGAGAACTCAAAAGTTGGGGGGAGAGAGGGAGCTATGTGAGGATAGAGAGGGCAGATATGAGAGGAATAGGGGATCAGAATACATTATATGATTCCCAAAGAATTCATAAACATACTATTTTTAAATAGAAAGTTTCTGTACCCTATTAGTAATTGATTGTGTAGAAAATAAAATACAGGGTACACTAATGGTATTTCTTGTGATTATATTATGATTGCATGATTAGAATGATCATTGCTATTATTATGTAATAGTTATATTTTTCAGGAAATTAATGTATTGTGGTACTAAAATATGCTTGTTAAATACCCATTTGTCTTGGTTAGGGTTTTTATTGCTGTGAAGAGACACCATGACCTTGGCAACTCTTACACTGAAACATTTAATTGGGATGGCTCACCACACAGTTTCAGAAGTGTAATCCATTAACATCATGAAGGGGATCATGATGGTGTGCAGGCAGACATGGTGCTGAAGTATGCAGGCTACAGGAAGTCGACTGACTGTCACAGTGAGGGAAGCTTGAGCGAAAGAGATCTCAAAGGACACCCCCCACAGTGACACACTTCCTCTAACAGGGCCACACCTCCTTTAGGGGCCATTTTCTTTCAAACCACTGCAGCATTGTATTTAAAGCAATAGGTAAAAGCACATTTAAGCAAAGCATATTATTGCTCCTAAGGTATAATTTCTTTTTAAGTTTTTATTAGAACTTTATTATTGTTGTGTATACACATGTGCACATTGAGTGCCCAATTAACATGGCGAATGTATGGATTTGGTCTGTCCTGCTTTGGGTTCCACAGACTTACAGATTATCAGGCATGTGCAGCAAGCACTTTGACTCACTGAACCATCTCACCCAGTCTATGATTTTTCTTTTTAAAAAAAAGTCTAATTGTGGGGTTGGCACAATTGCTCAGTGGTTAAGAGCACTTGTTTTTGCAGAGTACTGGGGTTTGATTCCCAGCACCCACATGGTGGCTCACAAATCTCAGTAACTCTAGTTGCAGAGGACCTCTTCTGACTTCTGTGGGCATTCTGTGGGCACCAGGCACACATACGGAGCACATACATGCATGTATCAAAACACTCATTCACATAAGATAAATAAATCTGAAAAAAGTATTCATATTGCAGTGTAGCTCTCCATATTGGCCAGTTCAGTCTGAGCTGCCTTGATTTACGTAGTGACTTTCTATACAGAGTTTAACTTATTCAAAGATGTTTGAAAGTCATTATTTTAAATCTAAAACTTACTTTTGGAGTGTGATCACTGTAACACAAGTTCTAATAGGTCTTAATAATAAAAGCCTGGAGTCAGATATTAGGGGGTGAAACCTGAAAGATCAGAGAAGCAGAGCAGCAGGCCATTAGAGCTCTTACCGCTATAAAATCCTCAGACTGTGAAAAGAGATGGAGTTCCTGTTTCCTCCCACCTATATTCCTCTCTCTCACTTCCTGTCTGTTTGTACACACCTCCAGACCTCTATGGTCAGCTAATGGCTAGCCCTGCCTTCTGGTCTTAAGGCATATCACTACAGATTACCAAAAGATTAAATGAACCCTAATATATACACAAGGCCTGAGAGATTATATTTGATAATCTTTCTCTTTTATTCATACATTTAAATGGAGAATAAAGAAACTGGATTTGGGAATGCAGAAGAGAAAAGTGTGTGCTAAGGGGATGAAGTTTTATATACTTTTAAAATAGAAATATAAGGACTCTCTTTTATATACTATGGTTGATTTTCTTTTTAAGTACCTCTAAATAAAATTATTTGATTTTTTTTCTCAATAAACTAACAGGAACATTCCATGCTTTTGATTTCAGGAAGGAAAAACAAATCAGAAGTGTAGAAGAAGAAGTTGAACAAGAAAAGCAAGCAGCAGATGGCATTATCAAAAATATGTCTCCTGAAAAACAAGTCAAGTACATAGAAATGAAAACCACAAATGAGAAACTGTTGCAGGTAATATTACCCTGGAGTGTGTGCTAGGCATGTAGCACCATGTTCCATGTGGTCAAGGTACATTTTTTTTTAAATTTTAGAGGCACTCATATTTACATATGCATCCCCCCCATTCCCTCGCCCTCCATCCTCCCATGTTCCCCACCATGACCCCCCCTCAGCCCACTCCCACCTCCTCCCCAGGGATAGTGAGGCCTTCCACGGGGAACCATCAAAGTCTGCCACAACATTTGGGGGAGGGCCTAAGCCCTCCTTGCTGTATCTGGGCTACAATAGTATCCCTCCATAGGGAATGGGCTCCTAAAGTCCATTTGTGCTCTAGGGTTAAACACTGGCTCCTCTGTTAGAGGTCCCATAGACTGCCTTGGCCTCCTAGTTGGCACCCACATTCAGAGGGCTTGGTTCAGTCCAATGCTGGTTCCCCAGCTTTGGGACTAGAGTCTCCATGCTCTCAGTAGGTCAGGTCAACTGTCTCTGCAGGTTTCTGCAGCACCGTCTTGGCTCCTTTGCTCATCCCTCCTCTTTGCAACTAGATTCCAGGAGTATGGTTCAGTGCTTAGCTGTGGGTGCCTGTTTCTGCTTTGAACAGCTACTGGATGAAGGCTCTAGGAATGGTAGCCAAGATAGTCATTAGTCTCAGGGGAAGGGCATCAAAGGCAGCCTCTCCACTACTGCCTAGATTCTTAGTTGGGGTCATCCCTGTGGATCCCCTAACATTTCCCCTGTGCCAGACCTCTCTCCAAACCTGTACTGTCTCCCTCTATCAAGGCATCTCCTTTCTTGCCCTCTTGCATCCCTTCCCTGTCTCAGTCCTCTTGTTATCCTCCCCCATCTCCCCCCCCCCCTCGGTGCTCCCAATTTGCCCAGAGGTTTCAAGGTACAATTTGAAAATGAACATCAGTGTCTCTCTGAGCACTGAACTGTAACAAAGTCCTCAGCTAATTTCCGTGATCTTTGAAGGGTGAGAAGCACTGATACAGGATTCATTTTCTTACGTTGCATGATGTTGTAGCTTTTAAAAAAATACATAATAGTTTAGTTCTCTGCATCTTTCAGTCTAATATGTCATAAAGGTATATGAATACACTTGCATGAACCTATTTATTTGAGACAAGGTCTCACTATTTAGCTATGGCTGCCTTGAAACTTGTTCTTTAGACCAGGCTGGTATTGAACTCAAAGAGATCCTTCTACTTCTGCCTCCTGCCTCTGCCTCTGCCTCCCGAGTAATGGGATTAAAGGCACACACCACCACACATGGTCTAAAAACTTGGATTTTTATGGACTTTTAATGGAAACCTTAAAGGGGCTCATAGGCCAGAGGAACATGGATGTTAGTTTTCTTTCATTTTCCTCCATGTTTGATAAGCAACAAACCTTTTACCTGTTGTATCCCTGATTTTTTAAAAGAACAGTTTAGGTGCCTGCTGATAATCCTCTTAGAGGTAACCATCACCATATTTCTTCAAGCCCAGATGACACTCTTCCTGAAGGATTACCAAATAATTGGGCCAGTAATCACCAGTAATAAATATTGTTTATTTCCCAGATATTCCTTCATTTAATTTTAGTAGAATTTTTTTTTTGAGACAGGGTTTCTCTGTGTAGCTTTGGAGCTTGTCCTGGATCTCGCTCAGTAGACCAGGCTGGCCTCGAACTCACAGAGATCCACCTGCCTCTGCCTCCCGAGTGCTGGGATTAAAGGCATGTGCCATCACCGCCTGGAGAATTTTTTTTATCTTAGACAAAATTTATTCGATAAAAATGGTCATTGAAGAAAGAATATTGTATAAATGCCAAGCTATTATCAAAGTATATTAAATTTTATACAGGGGTTACGAATGACTAATCAATGGTTCTTTCTCTTTCATCTCTCTTTCTTCTTTCCTCCTTCACTCTCCTCTTCCCTTTTCCCTCTGCGGCCAATTGTCTTTACCTCCCTCCATCTTTCTCCCTTTGTCCTCCTCCTGTTCATCGTAAGTCTTGGCCTTAAAAACAGTCAAAACATGTGAGGATGTGGCTAAAGATTAGAATTTTAAATATTGATTTTGCGCAATGATATCATTAGTTTGAAGGTTTCTGATAATTATTCAGAACCCTGTGGATCCCCTAACATTTCCCCTGTGCCAGACCTCTCTCCAAACCTGTACTGTCTCCCTCTATCAAGGCATCTCCTTTCTTGCCCTCCTGCATTCCTCCCCTGTCTCAGTCCTCTTGTTATCCTCCCCAACCCCCCCCCCCTCGGTGCTCCCAATTTGCCCAGAGGTTTCAAGGTACAATTTGAAAATGAACATCAACAGAATATTGATTTTGCGCAGTGACATCATTAGTTTGAAGGTTTCTGATAATTATTCAGAACACTGGTAGGATAATTGTGACAAACTTATGAAGGTTTGAAGGTATGTGGGAAGGCTTTTAGAACTAGTGAAAGGAACTATCACAAATAGGATGAAACCTTAGTAAGTTGTAGTTAATGTGAAAAGATAGAAATTGAATATATTTAAAAAATCTACTTTAACACATTTATAGGTGAGATATTAAAAAATTAAAAAATTATTACTTTATATTTGTCTTTTTCCCCCTTAGGAATTAGACGCACTTCAGCAACAATTAGATTCATTGAACATAAAAAAGGAGAGCCTAGAAACCGTGAGTATAAGTCATGGGAGTGCTTTCCTGTCACTAAGTTCTGAGGTAACTCAGGGGAACATTAACTGAACTCATGCACTCATCAGTTTATTAACAGGAGTTCACTGTATTTTCCTCCCATTCTGGACTCCAAAGGTGTCAAATAGGCAAGAAATACATTGGTTTTTGTTGTTTTGTTTTTCTTTAGTGACTATTATGTACAAAGTAAATCATTGCCCTGCAGTGTTGTACAAAAATGTAACTGCAGTTTAGATACACTGTAAGAGACTAAAAACAGAAAAAGGGAGGAAGATAAATATTTGAGGCTATAACACTTGAATTTTTCTTTCTTCCTTTTTAAAAAACTTCTATTGATTCTTTATGGATTTCATGTCATGCATTCTGATCCCACTTATCACCCTGTTTTTGCATTTTTCTTTTTTAAAGAGTTTTAGTTCACAAAATAAAGCACATATATATGGTTTTAAAACTGAAAAAAAAATAGCATAAAATGTTTGTTTCTTACCTCTTTCAGACAGAACTACTTTGACGTTTATTTCTTCCTTACCCAATTTTATGAGCTCTTTATACATATTACCAGTATGTTCATTTAATCTTCACAGCAACGCTGTAATCCTGTCTTGCCTTTAAAATAGTGGAAAACTTCAAATGGGATTCATGCTTGAAATTGTGATATGGCACCTGTAGCGCATCATTTCCATCTCCCCCCACACACACATTAATGCCATCTTAACTGTCTTTGCATAATCTTAGAGCTATCCTTCATTATTTTAAAATAGTGCATTATATAGTGTTTATGATTAAAGCAGCCTTGCAAATTTGTTAGTTTTCTGGTGTTATTAATAATCTCCATTGAAAATGTACATTTAAAAAAAGATTTATTTTTATTTTATGTGTAGGAGTATTTTGTCTGCATGCATGTATGTGAACCATGTGCATGCGTGGTGCCTACAGAGGCCAGAAGAGGAGTATATAGTTCCACAGATCAATTGCTCTATAAACAATTGGTTCAAATGTCAATTTATTTATTGTTAGCACTGCAGTTACTTCTAGCTCTTTTTATCTAAAAGAATTTGATCACATCTGTTTCATTTTAGAGAGTATCTCTGTGAAAGTGGGACTATGGTAAATACACAGCAACTATTGTACCTGCATTTGTTTCCCAGTGTCTCTGTAACAAACGGTCACAACGTGGGTTAGTAAAGCAGTAAGCATTTATTTTCCTGTGGCTGTGGAGGTTAGAAATCACGTGTCAGCAGTTTGCTCCCTGTGAGACTGCAGCATGCTAGCGTCTTCCTCCTCACCAGTCACTGACAGCACTCCCTAAGGCAGCTTCTTTCCTGCAGCTGCTGCCTGTGCTGTCACTTTGCATTCTCAGTGTGGGCTCTGGTGTCAGTCTGAGGACACCAGTCACATTGGAATGAACAGCCTCGCTGCTTTATCTCAACTTTCTGTCTCTACAAAAGACCAACTCAGGTTGCCCTTCTTTGTTCTTAGGAAATAGCACACTCCCAGGTAAAGCAAGAGGCTGTATTGCTGCATGAAAAACTTTATGAGTTAGAGTCCCATCGAGATCAAATGATTGCAGAAGACAAAAGCATGGGATCGCCAATGGAGGAGAGGGAGAGATTGCTTAAGCAGGTAGGGAAGAAAGTTTGTTTATTTGTTGTTTGTTTTGTTTTGAGATAGGGTTTCTCTGTGTAACAGCCCTGGCTGTCCTGGAACTCTCTCTGCAGACCAGGCTTGCCTCAAACTCAGAGATCTGCCTGACTCTGCCTCCTGAGTGCTGGGATTAAAGGCATGTACCCAACTTCCAGCCATTTATTCGTTTTAAGATCTTTGAATTAAGCAGAAGACCAATGTGTTTACAACCTGATTTTTTAAATTAATTAATTAATTAATTTAGAGACAGGTCTCTCTGTAGCTCTGACTGTCCTGGAACTCACTATGTGGACCAGGTTGGTTTTGAACTCACAGAGATCCATCTCTCTCTGCCTCCTAATAGCTGGCATTCATGGTGTGTATAGTAACACCCGACTTTACTGCCTGATCTTGTGGAGGTATTTTCCCAATTTAGGTTCTCTCCTCTCAGATGACTCTAGCTTGTATCAAGCTGTCATAAAACTGGCCAAGACAATAGGTAATAGTATATTTGGGGAAGAAGGAAGAATCTGTGACTAATTTATTATGTTCTATGATGTTCTATTTTAGATAGTCTAATAATATGTTATTCTTTAAATACTGTTTTCTTTTTATGCCCATATAGGTTAAAGAAGATAATCAGGAAATAGCCAGCATGGAGAGACAGTAAGTACCTTTGAACCAGAACATTTTATATTCATTCATTTTTCAGATTGCATCCTAAAGTATAGTACATGACCTATAGGCATTTTTTCTGTAGCTCACATTCATGATTTAATATTTATTGAACTTTCAGTGTCACGTTTTTAATTCTGAGTCATTGCCTAGTGTAATTGCTTTGAAAAATAACTTTATTAAGAGAAGGCTTTTGTGCATTATATATTTAAAGCATACCATTCAGAGCTTTTGTTATATTTACAGTTGAACAACCAGCACCATTGAGTCTTCCCAATAAAATGCCATAGCTTTTAGCCATTGCTTTCCTTATCTTTCCTACTCTATGTCACCGTATCTTTGCCTATTCTGGATGTTTCATGTGTGTAGTCATACAGCTTTTGGTCCTCTGTGGCTACATGCTTTCATTTAGCCTAAGAGTTTCAAGGCTCATCTGTGGTTTAATTCCAATTAATATTCTATTGTATGCATCTGATATGTTTTATTTATTTATCAGTTGATAGGCTATGGCTTGTTTCTATTTTGTTGCTATTAGGAATCATATTGACATGAACATCTATAAGCTGGTTCTGCATGGGAATTTATTTTTATTTCTCTTGTATAAATGTTCCGGAATGGGATCGCTGGCTTATGTGGTTACTTTATGTTTTACTTTATAAATTTGGAGTCTAGTCTAGATCAAATGATTACATAAAAAGCGTTGTATATCCTATATAAATAGACGTTTTACATTTCTGCCTGTAGTGTATGTGAGTCCAGGTTTCTGTACATCTTTATTACTTAGTATTATTTCTTTTTTTATTATCTGTCATTTCATAACAGCCTTGCCAATGGATTTGGATTAATATGTTTCTATGGCTTTCACTTGCAATTCCTTGATGGTTTATGGTGTTGAGTTTCTTTTCATTGGACTGTTGGCCATGTGTATGTCATCTTTGAAGATGTGTTTATTAATAGTCTTTTGCCCATTCTCATGTGAACTTATTATTGGTGGTATTGAGTAAAATGAGTTCTTCATATATTCACAATACAATTCACTCACCAAATACATGACTTACAAAAATGCTCACATTCTCTCAGATGTATTTAATCTTTAATGATGCTCATTTATGTTTTTTTCTTTTGTTGCTTCTAAAGTTCATTAATATTTTTAACAGGTTAACAGATATAAAGGAAAAAATAAATCAGTTTAGTGAAGAAATTAGACAACTTGACATGGATTTAGAGGAGCACCAAGGTAATGTTTGTGGTGTATTTTTGAGTTTTTTAAAATGTAATTAACATATATCTGTTATATCTCAGTGACTTACTAAGATTTATTATTTCTCTGTGATTATGTCTAACTTTAGCCACCGAAATATTATCTATCAAGTTTTATGAGTAGTATTAAACAACTACTTGAATTAGCTAAAATTTTAAATAACCTCATGATTGTATAAGACAAGTATTTAGTTTTTCAAAGATTTCCTTTTCTTTTCTTTTTTTTCTAATGGAGGAGGTGGCAGTCAGGTAACAAATCCCACAGGCAGCCTGAGAGACTTGGTTTTCTGGTTGGACTCAGTTACAAGGGAGCAAGCACTGATTGTCCAGATTTTCCCCAGCTGAGGCCTTAATAGTAGAAATCCTGTAGTGGGGTGTGTGTGTGTGGGAGAAGAGGTGTGTGTGCCTTAATTCCTAACCAGCTTACTCTTGCTTTAAACAGTTACCTTAACTGCAAACTAGTAAATTTGCTCTTGGATTAACAAGTATTAATTATATATTCTTATCAGTTCATGAGGGAAAGTCAGAATAATTAATTTACCACTGAATGATATAGACATTCACAGTAGGGAAAAGGGTAGCCTTTTTTTAAACATTGTTTTCACTTTGATTTTAAAGATAGTATTTAGCCTTTTGTTATCATGTAAATGATATTTGTTTCTGTTGATTCATTTCTTACCTGTTTGATTTTAAAGATACTGTTTAGCCTTTTGTTATCATATAAATGATACTTGTTTCTATTGATTCATTCCTTATCTGTTTGATTTTAAAGATACTGTTTAGCCTTTTGTTATCATATAAATGATACTTATTTCTGTTGATTCATTTCTTATCTAGATAGAGCGTTCTACGAGAAACCTTTTAATCCTAGCTAATCCATTTTAAACCTTTGAAAGCTCTGAGAAATTAGTCATTTGCTAAATTGTCCAAGTTAGTAAGTAGTAGAGTAGACTTAAACCAGAGTTTTACTGACTCGAAAGTCTTAGTTCCATTACCTAAGCCTAAGTTTGATTTTTCTAATTCAAAGTACTTTGTGAAATTAAAATGTTCTTAGAAACACAGCGTTCCGTCTACATGTGGTTACTAATGGTCTTAATAAGGCTTCTAAAGGCAGTTTTTGAAAACATTAATTTAGGTAAGTAAACTTGCCTATGCTTTAGTTTTCTGATCTTGGAAAAGAGTATAATGGTAATGTCTCACTGAGGTTTATGTATTAAATGCCATTTGTGACAAAGATAGGCTTATAATAAATTAATACTAAGGTCATGTTAATTTAAAACCTTTGCTCATTTTCATTAACAAGATTATATACATTTATTGTTTATAGCATGTTCTGAAGTATGCATATATTTGAATGGCTCAGTCGAGCTAGCATATGTATTATTTCATACATTATTTATATAATGAGAGCAACTCAAAATCCACTCTTCATGATCCTTAAGAATACACTACATTGTTGTCTGTTGTGGAAGCACACACTTTAAATTCCAACAGTCGGAAGGCAGACACAGGTGTGTCTCTTTGAGTTTGAGATTAGCCTGGTCTATATATTAAGTTCTAGGACAGCCAAGGCTAAATAACAGAGAAATGCCTCTAAAGAGCCGAGGGATAAGGGAGAATATCTTTATACTAATGTTGTTGGTCTCTTCAGTTGATTCCTATCTTACAAAATTTTGTATCGTTCATATGTGCTATTTCTTACTGTTGCTTTTCATATATGTAGATCTATTCTTCCTAAACTATAATTTGTAGTTTTCTTTCTACTAAAATGATGCATTTGGGAGGTAAATTTTATTATTAATCAAACTTGTAAGATAAATAGAATATGCAGTGCTTTGTTTTTTGCTTGTTTTCCTTTTTGGTTTAAACATTTGTCTTTTTTATTAATGTAGAATAAAACAATCCATACTTGTGCAATAGTGATAAAAGCCCACAAAAGTATATGTAAATGTGTAATACATAAATATAGGTGTGTGTGTGTGTATTCACAGGTAAGTATTGATGCATCAAGGATTTTTGTTGCCACTGCTCTGCTGTGATCTTCCTTGGTTATTGTGTCAGCTTGGGGGTTTGTAGAAGGTGACTTGTCAGAAGGTTACTTGTTAGTTCAGGACCTCATTACTTTCTGCCTGAACTATTGCAGTAGCCTCCTAACTGGTTACCCCACCTCCATTCTTGCCCCAGTATAACTCTGCTAGAATGATTTATGTAGAATGTGGCTCAGTGTCCTTGACCTGCTTAAATGTGATTCACCTTGATGCACAAGATAACAGAATTTTTGTATGTCATACTGTTCTTCTGTAGTCTGATTCTATCAGCTTCCTGTTCATCCCATAGACATCTCTGTTCTGCCCCCTCCCCTTTAAACCAGGTCTAATAGTGTAGTTGAGGCTTGCCTAGAATTCACTATATACCCCAGGCAGGCCTCAGCCTCCCAAAGCATGGGTTACAGACATGAACCATCATGCCCAGCTCTGTAGCAACCTATTAATAACACTCTACATCTGCTATCTTATATTTCTGCTTATTACCATTCATTCAACTATGTTATGCTCTAACCTTTTGTTTTCATTGTTTTCTTTTTGTTTGTTCTTCCATTTACCTGACTAAATTCTTACCCTATAAGATTTAACTCAGGTGTCTTCTCTGAACATATAACTCTGAACTTCATTCCCTAACTAGTTTCTAGGCTTAGCTGAGTAACTTTCCTCCATGTTACTAGACCACCGTGTGTTACAGCTTCCTACTTATGTGTTTGTCTTCCTTCTTAGACTGTAAGCCCTCAAGGGCAGGGACTACTTCTTTATTCACTTCAGTAATGTTCATCAATACTATATCTGGGAAGTAAATGCTTGTGGGATAACCTAAGCAATCCTTAAATAAGAGAGAAGGAACTGTACAATGAACTAAAGGTGAAAATGGAGCTCTAATCTGTTCTTTGGGTCCTCTCATTTTAGGATATAGGTATGCACTCTCCAGAGAAAGCTTGACTACAAGGATTTTATTACTTTTCCAGAGGATCCCTATTGTGGATTCATGTTTTCCAATAAAGTGGTAGATTTTTGTCTATATCTGCATTTTCACCTGTGATGGTTAATTTTGATTGTCAACCTGATTTAATTATAAAGCGCTTAAAATAGTTATGCATATGTGAGGGTTTTTTCTGTGGTGACTACCTCAGGGGGTTAGAGCAACTGAAATGTGGACAGTGTCATTTCATAGGATGGGGCCCCAAATAGCATAGACATTTTCTCTCTCTACTTTCTAGCTTACATGATGTGTGCTGTTCTGCTCCACCTTACACTCCTGGCCACAATGGATGGAAACCTCTGAAAATGAGCCAAAACAATTCTTTCCTGTCCTAAATTGATGCTAAAAGTGAAAAGAAAATCATAGAAAATTGATACCAAGCTGGGTATGTTGGTACAAGATGATAATCCCAGTGTACCCAGGAGGCCGAGGAAGAATTGCTGCAAGTTCAAGGATAAATTGAACTAAGTTTAAGGACAGTCTGGGCTACAGTATCTCAAGTTCCTTTTTACTCGCCTCCCACCAGAAGAAAATTTCTAAAATAGGAGTGTATTGTGGCTATGAGTAAATTTGGTATGTTAAGCCTTTGGAGTTGATTCATAGGAGGGATTTTGAAAAGTTAGAAGAAATCATCTAAAGAATGCCAGGAATACTATAATTCTGGTAGGAATTAATGAGCAGGATACCAATAGTAAAGAGTATGTTCAAGATGTTTTAAATGGGAGAAGGAATTAGATCATACATATTTTATTCTGACAATGAACTTGTCTGTATCCTGAGATTATGAGTGATACTGAATTTTAAAGGACTGACTAGTTAATTGGGGAGAGGAAATTTCATGGGATCCCAGCATGCAGGCAATTGTGTAGCTTATGCTAGCTACTTTTTGCCAAATTGATAGTGAGAATTGTGAGCAGATCGGCAAGATTTAAAAACTTGCCTTGACTCCAGAATAGCATGTAAAGTTAGGGCCAAGGAAATATTTTATTTTCATTATAAATTAATACTTGAAAATTTACATATCATGCTTTAGTCTCTCACAGTAACGTTACTTGGTCCATTTAACCTTATAGAGACCTTTATTTTTCTTGCTCTTTTACAGTAAATTCTGATAATTACAGTGTTACCATTATAATGCATGTTCAACCCTTTTGTGGAATAGGTCCTGAAGACAAGTAATTACCTTTCTGTGTAGAATTACTAGGTCTTTTGAAATCATGTGGTTTTCAGGTTTGCCCATTGCTAGCTTAGGCTGAAGCTTTTTCGGGTCTGCTATGTTAGTTATCAATTGTCCATCTGTTTCTATTTTCCTAATTTTTATTTTTGTCTTCTTTCCTATCCCCATTCTTGGGAATTTATACTTTGAGAGGCAAACAAACAAAAAAAAGCAATTTTTTATTGTATCTTTAAGAGGGCTTGAAGAAGAGTAATTATTAGAAGTGGTTATTCAGCTGGCCACATGGTGCACTCCTTTAATTCCAGCACTCAGGAGGCAGGCAGATCTCTGTGAGTTGGAGACCAGCCTGGTCTACATAGTGAGTTTCAAGACAGAAGTGTGTGTTCAAGCTACCATCTTTTCTAGGAAGTCAGTAATTAGAAAATTGACTTAGAATCTTTAAAAGTTCAGTCACCTTGAGTGTGCTTCATTTTTTTTTGTTTTGTTTTTAAAGTGTTTTTGTAGGTGTGTGTTTGCGTGTTTAACTGCAAATGACCATTCTCATACACTTTTATTGACTTTTCAGTTAGTAAAATTATTGTTATTTCTTCTGTCATAATGTAGTAGTAGAAAACTGCTGTAATCCTAGCAGCTGTTAGAGGGAATCAAGATTTCAAGTTCAAAGGACAGGCTACAAAGTGAAAGCATGTCATAAACAAAACAGTGACCAACCTGGATGTGGGGACATGCTCCTGTGGTCTCAGCTTCTCAGACGGCTAGGTCAGAAGAAGCTAGGCTAGAGGATAGCTTGAGGCCAAGAGTCAGAGGGGAACCTGAGCAATGTAGTAAGACTTTGATATATCTATCTGATACATATTTGATGTAATGAATTCAAATGATAAAAAGCATATGTAGTAAAAAGTTGTCTTTTCAAACTCATCTAAGTCTTCAGAGGTAATCATTGTTTATGTTTAGTCTTTAATTAGATTTACTCTAAATTTATAAACATTTTGAATGAAGTAAAACTGTAGTTCTTTTAAGCTTGAGTATTTTGACTATTACATTAGTTTCCTTTCTGTTGCTGTGATAAAATACCCCGAGAAAAGCAACATAAAGAAGAAAGGGTTGATTTTGGCATACAGTTTGAGAGGGGATATGGTCCATCATGATAGTAGGAGCATGGGGCTAGCCCAGCAGTCAGGAAGCAGAGAAATCACATTTCATCCTCACAGGGATAGTTGAGAGCCAGTATGAACTAGGACCAAGCTTTAAACCTCAAAGCCTACTCCTGATGCACTTCCTTCCTCTAGCACAGCTTTACCTCCCAAAGGGTCCACAACTCTCCAAACAGTGCTGCTAGCTGGGACCAAATGTTCAACCATATGAGCTTATGAGTATGATATTTCATACTCAAACCACAAACACTATATAATATACATCATTCCATATGAAGATGTGTATTTCATTTAACATTAGGAGCTAAAGGCTCCCGAATGATGCCTGGTACATATTAAGCACTGTGACAACCATTAGTTGCCATCACAGTTGTAGTTGTATAGTATTCACTGTCTCAACATTGACATTAACGCTATTTCTAATTTTGCATTATCAAAAATGCGTGATGGCATATCTCAGCACTTGGGAAGCGGAGGCAGGTGAGTTCAAGTT
The DNA here is from genome assembly GCF_003668045.3 of Cricetulus griseus. NCBI lineage: Eukaryota > Metazoa > Chordata > Mammalia > Rodentia > Cricetidae > Cricetulus > Cricetulus griseus. The sequence goes on along the minus strand of NC_048595.1, from coordinate 54,162,427 downwards.
CAAGGCCAGCCTGGTATACATAGTGAGTTTGGACAACAAGGGCTATATTAGTCAGACCCTAACTCAAAACATAACAAATAGTGATGCCATAGATATTCTTGCATATCCATGTTTATTAACATGTGTATTCTACAGAATAAATTTCTACAAGTGAAATTTTAACCAGAATATATCAGAGTTATTACTTTTAATTTTGTTAATTTCTCAAAAGATTGAGCCATTTACTACAGCTAGAAGTAGTATGTGGACATTGTTTCTCACCAATGCAAGCTTAAATGTTTTATAAAGTAATATACCCACTCCATGACAATTCCAAACTCCATTGACTATTGCAAAGGGCCGGAATGTGCAGTTTTACCAAGATCCATAAGGTGGGGCTCATTTTCTGAGAATCTGTTTATGTAGATTAGGGTTAACATACACAATTAACAAAGTAAAATCACATTCACACACTTTTGCAAGAAGAGTATGTGAGCATATTCCTAAAATTTATGCCTTCATTTGTAGAATCTAGTGTTACCCCAGATTTGGATCAGACAGCATGATAAATATCATGTGATTATTGATCTGTCACAGACATAAATATCTGATATGGCAGTGTGGTAGATATAATAAACATGCACATGAAGTATGTAGGACCTCCAAATCACTGTCCTAACATAAAATAATTACTTATAGCCTATTCCATGATTTATATGTAGCTTTGAATAATCAAAATATACTTACTTTGCCTGTAGGATAATATATTTGTTGTATTCAAAGTATCTTTGTGTAGCCCCATCTATTCTGCAAGCTTACATAATCTTTTTTTAAAACAATTAGATTACATTCTTTTTATTTTAGATTTATTTATTTATATTGTATACTGTGTTCTGTCTGCATGTATGCCTGCAGGCAAGGAGAGGGCACCAGATCTCATTACAGATGGTTGTGAGCCACCATGTGGTGGCTGGGAATTGAACTCAGGACCCCTAGAAGAGCAGTCAGTGCTCTTAATCTCTGAGCCATCTCTCCAGCCCCCATAAGATACTTCTTATACAGATAGTTCATAAGGCTTATTTTAGGAGTCTTCTGTTAGTAGTGGTATACAGGTAAAATAAAAAATTAAGACTGAATATTTGTATACTGCAACTAAATATGGCTTTGCTTGAGTCCATATAATGCCATTTTAACTGCTTGATCTTGTTCATGCTCTTTAGGCACACCAATCACACTTTTTTAAAAAAAATTTTAAAATTTACCGGTGTTGGGGAGATGAAAAAGAGAAGTGTCTGTGAGTGCTGGGGTGTATATATTCCATGCAGTGTATATGGAGACCAGAAGACAACTCACAGGAGTTGGTTTTGTTCCCTCAATCAGGAGTTTTAGGGATTTAACTCACACTACCTAGCTTTCAAGACAAATGCATTTATAAAACCTCAGTGCCATCTCACTAGCCCACTTTCCTCACCTTTAAAAGGGAAATAAGGGCTATTCATGGGGGAGCATGCCTATAATCTCAGCACTTAGAAGACTGAGGTAGAAGGATTGTAAGTTTAGGCCAACCATGGAACTGCCAAGGGATGGGTATACCACTTAAACTAACAAAAATTAAAAAATAAATATATATATCTTACGTTGATGAGGGACAATTTTTTTTCTGCAGACTTTTGTATTTGAATTAGAAACAAGATTGTTTTACATGACAATCCCCATTCCCTCTTCCTCCCCTGCTCCCCTACCACCACCCCCCAACTAAAACCCTACCTATCACATATCCTTTCTGCTCCCCCTGGAGATGAGGGATAATTTCTCCACAGTGCTTGAGGTCAGTTCCAAGTTAGCCTGAGTCACAAAAACAAACCTTACTTAAAAGTGGGGGTGGGGAGGCATAACATGAGTGCTTACCACTTAGGATTTTTGTGGTAAAAATGATATGAGTATATGTGTGAGATTAAGAGCAGCAATAGAAAAAGTTTTCACATGTTAGTTGTTAACATTGTTATCATGAATGCTATTACCTTGTAAGCTGAGACTTGAATAGTTTGGTTATTTTCACAAGCATATCTTAGAAAGCATTTGTTAAAATGGCACAGATGTACACACACACACACACACACACACACCCACACATCTTTTAAAAATCAGATTGATGGGCCTGGAGAGATGGCTCAGTGATTAAAGAGCCCTGGCTGCTTTTCCAGATCTGTTTGATTTCTAGCACCCACATGGCAGTTCACAACTATCTTGTGACTCCAGTTCCAGGGGAATCAAATGCCCTCTTCTGGCCTCTACAGGTACTGAATCTGCATGGTATACAGATACATATACAGGTAGAACACAGCCCAGACTGTCATTTAGTGGCACTGCCATTTGGGGGGATCTTGGGGGTTGAGACCTAACACAGTCTGAGCTTAGCTAAGGCTGGACATTGCCCAGGAACCTGTGTTTCTATCTGCCAGGAAGAACTGTTTCCCTCATTTCCCCTTACCTTTGGTGAATAGGGCATCTGGTTCCCTGTTGGCAAATACCTGTGGTATGTATCAAAGCCCATGCTATCCTCCAGGCTCCTTTGGCCCCTATTAACATGATCCTGTAATTCATATCAAAGTAACCCAGACTCTTCTGGTCCCCTAGCTCCCAGGCTTTTCTGGATTGCATACCTACATCCCTGCATCTTTTAGCCCTCTATAACATACAAAGCTTCCCCCACCTCTCACTTGTCTCTGCTCCCAAGAGGTAGCCAATGGCAGCTTTGGACTCACCCAAACACCTCTAGCTATTCTCTATACTCTCTGAGAGATAGCCAGGAAGCAGTTCCACATTTACAATAAACCTTTCTTTTTTTTATCCATAGTTCAGTGGTTTCACTGCTCTCTCTCTCACAATACTAGCACCCAAATCAGTTTCTTTCTGTACCTGGGTTCACTGAGGCAAACTATCACTTCTACTATAGAATGGTCACATCACTAATGCTCTGACTTGTCTGCATCTTAAGAGTGATTAGAAATTTTTGTTTTGAAACTTGGGAATCTCCTGAGATATACAGGAGATCTATTTTATATAATCCCACTGGCCAGGTGTGTAACTCAAGTTGTTGGCCAGATATGCCTTCCCATTGGCTATATTTGCAATAAGAATGGTGGGTTTGTGTGGAGTGGGAGAGAGGACTTCTAGGTTCCTGGCCTAAATGATGGTAGATGGTGAGGACAATCAAAAGAATAGAAAATAAAAAGGTATGGATTTTGAGGGAGACTTCTGATAAGTTTAATGTATATACTGTGTTTTAGGTTCCCAGAAGGACATCTAAATACTAATATAGTAAGGAATTAGCTGAAAGAATGTAAAAATTGGGAAACAATTAAGTTAAGCATTCTTAAAATCACAGGACTAAATGAAATTGCCATCGATATAGTACAGTTTTAGAAGTCAGTTAAAAGTACAGTTTTAGAAGTCAGTTAAAGGTTAGAGAGTTGGCTCAGGAGATAAAGGCACTTGTCCCCACACATGACAACCCAAGATTGAGCCCCAATTCCCACAGGAGAGAGCCAGTTCTCACAAGTCATTTTCTGACCTTCACATGTATGTTGTAGTATATATGAGTGCACATACACAAAATATACATGTAAAAATCAAATAAAGGAGGAAGGAGCTCAGGAGAAGACAAAGAATCATTTAAGTGAAAAAATGCTTTAATCAGATCTGTGATATTTTCTGTACTATATAAGAAGATATAGAACATAGATTATTGGAGTTTTAGTGTCTGTACTGGTATCCTCCTTTGCTCTTGTTCCTAAAGATCCTTTTTAATGCCAGTTTTTAATTAGGAATCCTCTTATGAATAATTTGCTATTCTTTCCATCCTTTTTGATGTCACTACTTAGTTTTTGTTTTTGTTTTCCCCAGGAGGTTAGGTACTGATTGACTGGCATGAAGAAACTGGTTTGAAGCAAGCTCAAATTTATCCTTTTTCTATTTGATTCCCTAGGTACATGGAGTGGCAACATTCTTATTCTGAGAATATATCTGTACTTCCATAGTTCAGTGTTTGTTACAAAATATCAAAACCATTATCAAAATAATCCACACCTACTAATGATTCCTCTGTCTGCTATGTCAGAGAGGTTCTTTTTATTTTTGTCCCTTTAGACATGACTTTCATATCCACTAAACTCAGTATGTTCAACACTCCTATATGCGACTTCTTCATCAACCTGTTCCCCTTTGCAGTCAATGCAGCTATCTTTTCAGGTTTCCTAAGTAGAATCTTGAGAATCATCCTTGATTCCAGTTTCTTTCTTAACATAATCCATTTACTCCTGATATCCGAGATAAAAATCCACTCACTAACTTCTATCCTGACTACCACCATACTTTTTTTTTCTCTGCTTTTTATTTAAATTAGAAACGATTATTTTACATGTCAATCCCAGTTCTCTCTGCCTCCCCTCCTCTCCTGCACCCTCCAACTAACACCCTACCTATCCCATACCCTTTCTGCTCTCCAGGGAGGGTGAGGCCTTCCATAGGGGGTCTTCAGAGTCTGTCATGTCCTTTGGGATAGGGCCTAGGCCCACCCCCTTGTGTCTAGGCTCAGGGAGTATCCCTCTATGTGGAATGGGCTCCCACAGTCTATTCCTATGCTAGGGAATAAGTACTGATCTACTATAAAAGACCCCATAGATTTCAGAGGTCTCCTCACTGACACCCACGCTCGTGGGATCTGGATCAGTCCCCTGCTGATTTCCTAGCTTTCGGTCTGGGAACTATACTTAAAGCAGCTTTGATCTTCTACCCAGATTTCCAAGATATAACTGGCCTTTCAACACCCAGTCTTTTGTTCTCTAGGCTAAAATACTTCTCAGGGATTTTCATTTTACTCTCCTGTTTAAAATTCTTCAGCAAGTGGCTGGAGAGATGGCTCAGTGATTAAGAGTGTATACTGCTTTGCAGAAGGCCTGAGCTCCAGTACTAATGCCCAGGTTGGCTGGCTAACAGTTATCTATAAATTCAGCTCCAGGCCTTTTGCTTTAGTGGGCGTCTGAACTCATGTACACACACATGAGTTCATCATCACCTCCAAATTTATGTACTGGTCAAATTTTTTGACACGCACGCACACACACACACACACACACACACACACACACACACACACACACACACACACACACACACACACATACACACACAATTAAAATTGTTTTTTCAACAATTGTCTTAGTTAAGCCCAAATTCTGAGACATAGAGCTTTTAGAAGTATCACAGTCTGCCTCTCATCTTTATGATACTTTTCTATTTTGTAGTCTCTGCTTTAGCCATGCCACTCTTTAATTCCTTGTGCTTTTGTTACCAAACTTAGGGTCACAATCTATATCCCAAGAACCCAAGTTTGGCCACTGATTCTCTGATTATACTACTATAGTCATCATCACCTCCAAATTTATGTATTGGTCAAATTTTTTGACATTGACTTTCTCATATCTGACCAAGTAACTCCTGTTCATTCTTTATAAGGTAGCATGAATATTATTTAGGGAATTTCCCACAGTGTGTGAAATTCTCTAGTATCTTTTTTTTCATATGACAGCATTTAACATGTTAAATTTCTAGATGCTAAGCTCTGTGAGGTTAAGAAATGTTGCTTTCATGGTTTCTGCAAACTATTCAAAAATGGCACAGACTTGCCTGGTGGGAACTTCTCTTTCCTGTCATACTAGTAGTGTTCATGCATAGACTGGACAGCTTCAAATTTGGAATGGAAAGCCTGTCAGTCTGTTCCAGTTAGGAGATTGTTTTTCCTAATTGTAAAGGTACAATTAACTACTTTAAAAGATGTTGTAGAAAAATATAAACAAATTTCTCCAAATTAAAACTCAATTAGACCCTAACTATCAAACTGTTATTCAGTGACTAATGGCATAAAGAGAACCCAAGAAATACTTCAAATATAATCATTGGAATTTTAAAAACTAATGTTTTATATTTTTATAGGTGAAATGAATCAAAAATACAAGGAGCTTAAAAAACGGGAGGAAAATATGGATGGTAAGTGATGAACTTATGTAATTCTTAGGTGCTATTCATTTATATTAGGCACTGAAGACATTTGCTACATTGCCCCACTTAGAAAAAGTGAGAATTTTAAAAAATTAGGTTCTGAGTGGATGGGCTCTTTAACCTGGAATTTTTCTGTTTTTTCTTCCATTTAAAATTTTGTCAAATTATTAAATATTATAGTGTCATTTAATATGGAAATTGGATTGCTATACATAAAATATGGTTCATGAAAATTAAAAACATATACTATACCACTGAGCTACAAAAAGAATTAGTAGAAAAATTATAATGGAAGTACATTAGAGAATGCATGCAATGTTTATGTAATTGTCTTACTAGTAGTAAAATTTTAATGACTTATTTTTAATTTTGGAAGTTCCATAGTAGTAACTGAAGAAACACAAATTAGAGCAAAAATATGTATGAATTCCAGATTTGATAATGGGCAATTTCTTAGAATATTTAATAATCTGGATAAATGATAAAATTTGTTTTGTGATAAGCCAGTATTTGATTAATTTAATGAAAAGTTATTTTCAGATGAAATAGGTATTTAGTAATATTAATTTCAGAAATAAAGTCAGTGGCAAACTGTAAATGTTAATTATTATAGCTGTGCCAAGGAAGTCATATATAAAGGTGAAGTTTTTCTGATTTTTGAGGTATTAGCTATTTCTTTTGAGCCTGTGTAACTTTCTGGTTTACTTATATCAAAGTCCTAACAGGCTTTAAATATTTGAAAGTGTATAGAGAAGGTTAATGGTTTAAAAATTTCAATATACTTGGAATTTCTGGAAAATAGTCTGAAATTCTGAAACTCTAAGTTTATTTAGTGCTATCTCTGTCAGCAGTAGTCTGTATTACCATGTTTCCAATCGGCAGCTTTTATAGAGACTTTTGAGGAAACAAAGAATCAGGAACTGGAACGGAAGGCACAGATAGAAGCCAACATTGTCGCCCTGTTAGAGCATTGCAGTCGGGTAAGTGCTGTCTGTGTGCCTGTCTCAGGCGCCTAACTTTTCAAATAACAACACAGAGAGTGGAAGATTCACTGTTACTGTTACCCACTTAAACTATTTCGTTTCTTGTTTCTGCAAGTTATTAATGTTTATCTCTGTAGTAAAATCTTAGCTAATTAGGGAAATGTGGGAAGGGATGGCATGTATGTGAAGCTGTGATTAGAATACATTTTAAGATTTCTTTCTATTGCTAATTTATCTGAATTTACTAAGAAAATTCCCAAACCTAGACATTATTTTAGAAAATGTTGATAGGTTTTACACTGTAATTGGTATTGTAAATAGTTTCTTATAGATATGCCCAATGAATACCAAAGTTCAGAAATTGTTTATTGAGATCTACTATGTATCATGCTAGAGAAAAATGTATGATCCTTCTTCTATATCCTTTGTGTATTAAATCTGTATTTTGTTCTTCAAACTGTGTAGCTAATTTTTCATTCAGTTTAATAGAGCAAGTGAAAAATTATGAACTTATGTGAAAACATGACTGAATCCTGCTGCATTCTATAAAGCATCAAAATTGAATGTATATTTAAAAATAATAGTCAAAGCATCTCATCCTTTGTGGTTTTGGTAGTTTTATAGGAAAGCTAAATCTTCTGTGTATTTCTCTGCATATACAGAATATAAATCGTATGAAACAGATATCCTCCATCACCAACCAAGAGCTAAAGATGATGCAGGATGACCTCAGCTTTAAATCAACTGAAATGCAGAAGTCACAGACAACAGCCAGGAATTTGACCTCAGGTAAGAACAGTAGCTAAGATTTCATAGTGTATTTTTTGTATAGCAAATTGGAACTTCAAAACTCATTTTCATTCTTTGTGAGTTCTTTTGAAAGTCCCATTTTCTTTATTTCTTCATCTGTTGATGGTATCAGGCTGGTCTATTTCTTAGTTGTTATAGGTGATACAGCAATAAACATGGATGTGTAAGTACTTCTGTGACTGTTGACTCAGTCCTTCAGTATAATTTAATTTTTTTTTGAGGAACCTCCATGCTTATTTCTGTTAATTTACATTCTCTCCAGCAGTGTATGTTGTTAATTTCCTTGATGACCCATCTTAACCAGTTTTACATATATAGTCTGGTAGTGTTTACTGTATGCACACGATTATACAGCAGAGCTCCAGAACTTTTTCATCTTGTAAGACTGAAATTTTATCATTGAACATCCTCTTCTTCCCTCTGTTACGACTCATGGCAATTACAATACTACTTCTGTTTCTATGAATTTGCCTCTTAAGAATGCCTCATATGAGTACATGCATAATTTGTGTTGTTGTGACTGGCTTGTTTTGCTTAGTATAGTAGGCTCAAGGTTCTTCCATGTTGTAGCATAGGACAGAATTTCCTTTTTGTATGGCTGCTGAGTAATATTTCATTGCACATATATTCTGTACTTTATCCAGTCATCAGTATTTAGGTTGCTTCTCTCTTATTTTTAGGTTCTTGGACTAATTTGAGTATTTTAAAACCTTTATTCTTTTCTATAAACTAAGAAGTTATGTTAATTCATCTATATAGTCAGTTATCTAAGGTTGATGTTAATTCAACAAGCTTTTTCCTCCTTTAAGTTATCTCGGTTCAACAGCCATTGAAAAACATTTCTTAAAGGCAAATATAAATACCAGGAAACAAAGTCAGTGATTAGGACTGTATTTTTTTACATAGCTTTATGCTTTGTGTTTACATTTCCTTTAAAAAACTAGTCACTATGCTTTCTTCAGTGGTACAGTTGAAAAAGAATGAGCACTGACTTTAATAGAATAAAAGAAAAATACAGTCTGTCACTACTGTAAAGTTTTTCTTCTTTCTGGAAATTTTCTTTAGTAAGATTTGAATTCTGACTTTGTAATTTATTTCATCTACCATTTCTTTTGTTTGTTTAGTTAAGCCTTCCTTATTTCATCCCTTTTTTTCTTTATATCACTTCCTACACTTAAGATATTTCTTTTATCTGAAAATCACCAGAAGTTTATGATAATCTTCTTAGCTGTTCTGAGATAATGTATGTTAATAGTGCCTGTCTGTGAATTGCTTCCCTTTCTATCTTTGAGATTATTACTGGAACCCATGTGACTTTTTTTCCCCCCATTCTGTCTCTTAATGGAGTACTCTTACTCTCGAGGGGCAACATTACTTCTTAGAGAAAGGGTGAAACAAACCATATCAGGCCAGTGAGATGATTATGATTGAGCAAAAGGAAAAACAAGCCCACAAAAGTTTCCTATGGGGATTAATAATACAAACAAGTTGAGAAACACTTATACTTCAGGATAGAGGCAAGGAATCTTGCCAGCAGTAGTTTTTATTTATATTTTTAGAAAGGAAACTCTGGGGAGTAAACAAATGTGCTGATGGCAGAATATTTCAGAAACATTTCCCCAGGTCAAAGTGGCTCCTCCTGAGATTTTGCTACTCTGTACACACTGGTTGGTAAACTCTGCAACTTCATAGCATATCAGAAGGAACTAGACTGCTTCCTCTTCCTGTCTCTTCCCTTGGAGAAGCTTTCAGCTTTTCATAGGGACCTGATGCAAAAGGGAGATAAACTTTACTCTATACCAACCAAACGTTTGCTCCTTTTCTCAATTTGTATAGTTCTTAAATGTATTTCCTGAGTATATATCCAAGTCACATTTGCACTTAAATTTATACAACTGCTTGCTTCAGTTAGCTAAGTAGGTTTCCTATCTATATTATTAAGGTCCTATAATAAGCCTTGGTAATTTGTTCAGCAATTTATTCTCATTATTACTGTTTGTAATCTTAGTGGGGATATGAATCCAAGTTAAGACTTTTATGGCTTTGGATTTCTGAGATAGTCTTATGTTGCCCAGGCAGGCCTTGAACTCAGAGCCCTCCTGCCTCAGCCTCTGGATGCCAGGATAACAAGTATGTGCCTAACTTGAAATTGAAACTAAGATAACATTTAAATCTTGTTGTACATATATGAATTTCAATATGGTTAAGTAAAAACTCTGAAAGGGATAAATGAAACATTCAAGGAATAGTAGCTTAATTATACCAACTTTAAAATATTTGGTTTTATAACAACCCTTTTTAAAAATTACTTTTGTATGTTTGTTTGTATGTGTTTTTGCATGTGTGTAGGTGCACATGTGTGCATACAGAGAGGCCCAAAGCTGATGGTAGGTGTCTTTCTCGATCACTTTTCACTTTACTGAGACAAGGTCTCTCAGTGAACCCCGAACTTGCCAATTGTGGCTCATCTAGGTAGCCAGTTTATTCTGAATTCCCTGTCTCTGCCTCCTGACGGGATTAGAGGCAGCTGCCATGCCTACCTACCATTTTTGTGGGTTCGGGAGATCCAAACACTGGTACTCCTTCTTATACTTAAAGTACTTTATCCACTGAGCCATCCCCATAACCAATAAATACCTTTTAAAACCAGTGACTTTTTAAAAGCACTGTTTTTCTTACTCCTTTTAAATGAATGCTAAGTATCCATTATACTGAATTTCTGTTCTTGTTCTGGGTTGCCGTGTGTTCTTGCTTCTAAGTTACACATTATTTTCTCTGGAGCACTGACATTCCATTTGTTGTATTGTAAAAAATAAGTTTTTGTTTGTTTGTTTTTGTTTTTGTTTTTCTGAGTATTTAGTACCATGCCCTCTCCCTATTCTTCCCTCCCTCTCCCATCTCCCTGATCATGCTTTTTAAAATGTTCTGCATTCAGAGTGCTAATGTGCCATCTAGTGTGATCCTAAGGACAAGAAGTTTATTACATACCTTCAGAAGAAAATATACATTAAATATGCTCCATTCACAAATAAGGTGTAGTGCTGTTTTTTTCAAGTTAATTATTAACATGCATGAATATATATTAAATAAAATGCCCTTAAAAAGAAACATATGTAGTAAAATTGTATATTGGTCAGGTGACTAAAATATTATGAGAAGAGGCTCTAAAAACCTAAGGCTAGTCATGTAAAAGGAATAGAATTTTCTAATTATTACTTTAAATTCTTATGCCTCAGACAGTCAGCGTCTGCAGCTGGATCTACAGAAAATGGAACTTTTGGAAAGTAAGATGACAGAGGAACAGCAGTCTCTGAAAAACAAAATTAAGCAAATGACTGCTGACCTGGAGACATACAGTGACCTGGCAGCTTTAAAATCGTCTGCCGAAGAAAAGAAGAAGGTAAATACTCAACAGAATCTATGAAAATCATTGCCTAAATAATTTTCCCTTCCTCCTTCTCTCTCTCCCCCTCCCCCCTTTCTTTTTTCCTTTTCTCTCTCTCTGTGTTTTTCGTCCCCCTCTTCTCTCATTTCTCAGGTTGGCCTTGCTCTGTAGCAAGGGTGGCCTTGAGCGTCTGTTCTTTCTGCCTCATCTCTGATCCCCCAATTATAAGGTTTACTTGGGGTAAAAAACTAGGGCCTCATATTCGAGGCAAGCACTCCTCCAAGTGAGCTTCATTCCCAGGCTCCAGTTGTTTTTCCTTGATTGACTTTATTTCATATGTACTTTATAGGACTTACTACTTTTAGTATACTATTTAAAATACAACCTAAGAAGAAGTAATAAAATTTGTTACAGGTATAGTTGTAATCTAAAGATACTTAGAAGTTTTAAAAGAAGGTAAACATTTGAAAACAAAGTATAAGTTGCTCCCAAACACAGAGCATTCCAACCTGTGGCCCTGGCCAAGTGCAGATTTAGATTCTAGGTCTCCACTTCAGTGTCTCTCCATTGCCATTTGTCTTATATTAACGTTAATCTTTGGGGGTCAGGATATGTATGGAAGTATTTATTGAGTTATTAATGCAGTTACTATTCACATAGCTTATTATTCAAAAGCTATTTTTGTAAATAAGTCTTAAAGTAATTGTAACTGGTAGAAGTTTACAGAATAAAACTATTAAAATTTCTAAGCCAAATGTGATTTCTATATTGGCTTTCTAGACATTTGCTATTAACTTCTGTGTATTACTATTTGGGTCTATCCAGAAATTGCATCAAGAAAGAACAGTGTTATCAACCTACAGAAATGCCTTTAAGAAAACAATGGAGAAGCTGACAACAGATTATGAGGCACTGAAAACACAACTGCAAGAGAATGAGACACATGCTCAGGTAAGAACCATTTCAGGCTGACTTTGAAATCCACTCCCTTTCATGTCGTCTGTCTTGCTCTTAGTCTGTGGTTTTTTACTCCAATCTGTTTTGCTCTTATTCTTGTTTCATTTTGGTTTTAGACCTGTCTTATAAGCCTTCCAGTTTTTGTTTTTGTTTTGGATTTGAAACAGTGAGATTCTATACTATTCTCTTTTTAGTACATTTAGAATTAATTTTTGCCTTATTCCTTCAGTAAGCCCATATGAAATGCCAGTTTTACAAAATGTGCTCTCCTGGGCATGGCTACTATGCCACTCTGAGGGATTGCTTTAAAATGTATCAAAAGTAAACAAAAACTTCTAACTTCTATTGAAACTCCACAAATATTACAAATACCGTAAATTCCAATGACAGATTTTCTTGTCATTTTGGAATGAGTAAAACACATGTACAAGGCATCCACACATGCACTTTTATGTGTACACACATATATGTATATATACACGGTTCCTGTGTGTTTAGCTTGGGACTTTTTGTTGTTGTTTCTCATTTCATTTTGTCCTTTGATACTTTCATACATGTCTATCTGAAGCTTTCACACACCCACTCTTCTTCCTCCTCCCCCACTGAAACCCTTCTTCCTAACAATCCCTGTCCTACTTTGGTATATTTTTATACACATTGACCTTAAGATTGCTTGTGTGATGGTGTTGGGGGTGTTATTTACTACAGCATGGGCAACTTTTGTTTTATTGAAAATAATGTTTTCATACAATAAATTCTGATTATGACTCCCCCCCATCTCCTCCCAGATCCTTCCTATTTCCCTACCCACCCAACTTTATTTCTTTCTCTCTTCCTCTTTAGAAAACAAACTGGCAAGTAAAACAAACAAACCTGAATAAAACAAAACAAACAGGAATAAACAAAGAAAAAGCATGCAAAACACATACTTACGGGTGCACACACACACATATACACAAACCCATAAAATTACAAAATTGGAAACCATTGTATATAAGCAAAAGACCAATAAGATAAAAAATATCCAAACATAGCATTATGCAACAAAAACTGTCTGAAAAATACTGCCTTTGTTTGGTTTGGGTCATCTACTTCAGGCCTGCCATTAAATGTGGTTTGTATACCCAGCAAGACTTCATTGGGAAAAAACTAATTTTTCCTTGCCAAGCAGTTGACTTTTGGAAATAGCTTCTGGGTCAGGAGTGTGTGTTGTGGGGGGCTCATGTCTGCTTTCCCTCTCAGTGCTGAGGCTCCATCTGTTTTGGACCTTTGCAGGCTCTGTGCAGGCCTTGTACATGCTGCCACAGTGTCTGTGAGTTCATACTAGCATCAGTCCTGTTGTAGCTGGTACTGTTGCCTCCGTGTCTTTCATCCCCACTGGATCTTAAAATCTTTATACCTCCTCTTTCTCATAACTCCCTAAGGGATGGGCATCTTAGTAGCTCCACCACTGAGGAAAATGACAATCCTCCATGCAGCACCCACTAACTGTACCCTTATTTCCTCAGTTGGGGTAGGGCCTGGTGAGGATGTTGATGGGACCAGTCTTGTGCACACAGCTGTATGAGTCCATGAGCCAATTGCTGTGTCATTTCCAGAAAACATTGTTTTTCAGTACTCATCCACGACCTCTGCATTTACATTCTTTTCACTCTTTCCACACTATTTCCTGAGCCTTGAGGAGATGGATTGAAGCTTGTGATACAGATGTCCTGTTAGGGCTGAGCATGCTCCAGTCACTTACTCTCTTCACTTTGTCCATTTGTAACTCCTTGCTTTCATTAACTGCAGCCCCACTGCAAAAAGAAGCCTTCTGATGAAAGCTGAAAACAGCATGAAACTTCAAGTGCAACTGGCATCTGTTTTTCTATTTGCCTATCTACTTTGTGTGTGTATGTGTGTATGCATATCACCGTGTATGTGTGTGTGTGTGTGTGTGTGTGTGTGTGTGTGTTATAATGTACTACTACATGATGAGGTATAATTTATAGAACCAAACTGTTATTGGATATTTAGGTAATTTCTAGTCTTAAACTATTCTAAAAATACTATGAAAAGAGTCCTATTCTTGAAGCTCTTGATTCATATTCCTATAGACACATAGCTACACTTTTCATATCATGGTACATATCTGGACAGTGTCTGAGGTCTTATAGCTTATGGACTCTTAGAGGGTACATTATCCATCCAGTTTACTTTGTCTCTGGTACCATCTTACTAGTTTGCATGTGGTAAGCAAATAGTATTTTCTATTTACCAAATGAAACATTATGTAATATATTCAAATTGAGTAGTTACAGTCAGGAAAGGATTGGTATGGTCATGTGTTGTGGAATATTTGTTTAACTATGCAAAGTTATGTTGTGGAATATTTGTTTAACTGTGTAAAGATGTGTTGCATTTGTTTATGTTGCAGAATAATTGTTCACCTATGTAAAGAAGTATTGCATTACTTTAGTTATGTAAAGATGCGTTGCTGTTTTACCTTGCCTGCCTAAGACATCTGATTGGTTTAATGAAAAACTGAATGACTCATAGCAAGGGAGGATGTATAAATGGAACTTTGGAGCAGGGAGGGTAAGGAGGAGGAGGAATTTAGGTTGGGGCAAGGGAGAAAGTGAAGAGATGCCAAGGGCCAGACACACAGACACAGATGATGCAGGAAAGTAGGACATACAGATGAAAGAAAGGTAAAATGCCCTGAGGCAAAATGTAGATGAATAGAAACAGGTTAAGAGAGCTAGTAGTAGAAGCCTAAGCTAAGGCCTAACATTCATAATTAATAATAAGTCTCCATGGTTTTATGGGGGAGCTCGTTGTCAGACCAAAGAAAATTCCAGTAACAGTCTAATCAGACTGTGACTTAAAATTCTAAATGCATAAAATTCTCTGATTTATGAAGTAGTATGATCAAGGTACAAAAAGCAAGATCAGGTCATATTATTCCCTCTTACCCCAGAAATGACCATTTCTAACACATCGGTATATGTAGGCTTGGAGACATTTTCCTTTTTGTATCAATTCATCACATCATATTCTTACAAAAACAGTCTTTAAACATTTTCATAAAAATTTTAACCTCATTTTCCTGAGGAACCACCATACTGATTTCCAAAGTGGATGCACTAGTTGGCACTCCCACCAGCAGTGGAGGAGTGTTCCCCTTTCACCACATCCTCTCCAGCATAAACTGTCATTGGTGTTTTTCATTTTCACTATTCTGACAGGTATAAGGTGATACCTCAGAGTTGTTTTGATTCGCATTTCCCTGATGGCTAAGGATGTTGAGCACTTTCTTATGTGTCTTTCAGCCATTTTAGATTCTTCTATTGAGAATTCTGTATTTAGTTCTGTACCCCACTTTTTAATTGGATTGTTTGGTGTTTTGGAGACTAGCTTCTTGAGTTCTTTGTATATTTTGGAAATCAGCCCTTTGTCAGATGTGGGGTTGGTGAAGATCTTTTCCCAGTCTGGGGGCTGCCATTTTGTCTTGTTGACTGTGTCCTTTGCCTTACAAAAGCTTCTGAGTTTCAGAAACAGCTGACCTGAACAAGGGGTTGCTCACAGACCCCAGGCTGATAGCTGGGAAACTAGCATAGGACTATTCCAAACCCCCTGTACGAGGAGGTCAATTTGGAGGTCTGAACAATCTATGGGGCCACTAGTAGTAGATCAGATTTTACCCCTAGTACACGAATGGACTTTGGGAGCCCTCTCCACATAGAGGGATACTCTCTCAGCCTAGACACACTGTGGAGGGTCTAGGCCCTGTTCCAAATGGTATGACAGACTTTTAAGATCCCCATGGAAGGCCTCATCCTTCCTGGGCAGCAGAAAGGGGTTGGGATAGGGGGACAGTGAGGGGGCAGGGGAAGAGGGGAGGGAGAGGGAACTGAGATTGACTTGTAAAAGAAACTGGTTTCTAATTTAAATTTAAAAAAAGGAAAAATATTGTAATCTCTTCTAAAATGTTTCTCTTAGCTACTGTAGTGTATGGATGTACTACTTAAGAAGATACTTTACATTTCTACTGAAAGAAATAGAATCTGATAAGAGTTTGCAGTAACTATTAAAGTTTAGAAAGCACTAATTTATGTATCTGGTTTCCTTGTCATTCTGTCTTTACTTCACAACATAAAAGCCTAAATACGGATTTGTAATTAACAATGTAAAAATTTGCTGAGTGGGGAGGAGTACTAGAGGCAAACATAAGAAAAGTTTTATAAATACATTATGTTGTCTGAAATGGTTTGTAGGGAAAGACTGCCTTTTTTTTTTTTTTTTTTTTTGTCATTCCTCTTCCACTACATAGATGATGTAAGGCACTGGGCAGACACCATTGGTTTAGTTGCTTATTTCCCCAAATCATAACGTAAGCCACAATTTTAGATATATCACTGTATTTTTGTGTTTTGTTAATCTTGACTAATTAAATGAAATCCTTGTCTCTAAATATAAATAATTTCATATTATATTATTTGAATAAACAATAAAGAGAAAACAAGATTTTCAAAATTGGCATTTAATGGTGTCAAGGTAAGTCAGTTATGTGGATATAAAAGGAATTTGATATGGTGTGGTTCTTATTTGTATAGCACTTAAAAGGTTTGTTGCCAAATGAGAACAAAAAAGAACATGTCTGGTACTTGACTTTGCAGAAGGTTATTAAAGATTTATTGCCAAAATGTGCTGACTGCTTCCCTAGGGGCCGTGCTAACTTCCAGGTCTCATTTATGACAGATACATCTGATTTAACAAGTCCTAGCTCAAGGACCATGTATTTTATTCTGTTAACCATGATTTCATCCTGATATCCAAATTTATCTCTCTAGAGGAAACAATTGGATAGATACGTGCACCTTGAAAAGAATTCTTACATGAGAATTAGAAGAAACATTTTTCTTGCTTCTTCAATTACTGTGTTCTTTTAAATGTCCATTACTTCTCTAAAATGTCCAGGGAGGATATTATTTTAATGTTTCATTTTTCAGACAGTCCTTTGCTTAGGGAAAACTATGTGTATCCTAAAAAAGAAAAACCATAACCCAGAGTTACAAGGTTAATTAAATCAGAAAAACAATTTAATTCTATAACAGTGAAATTGTCTTCTGAGGAAGCAACCATCAATATAATATCCACATTCGTTTCCTGTTGATGCAGAAATTATTGTAGCAGTGCCAGCTTTTCACAGACTCTCTTACAATCTTCACACTGCAGCTCTGCTCTTATCGTAGCCTGTGAAACGAGACAGGAAACTTAACTCTGGAAATAAGGAAGTTTTTCCTATAAGGCTGAACCTTTGACAGTATTAGAATATATATTACCTTTGTGGCATTAGACTTACAGAATTCAAGGAGAGATTCCCATCATGTCACATTTTTCTTTTTTAAATTATTTTACAAAAAGTCACAAATTGACTTGCTGTGTTTATTGGCATAATGAACATTTTACTATTTTTAATTAAAATAAATGAAGTAAAACTTTTTATATAATTTAGCATTCTCCTAAATATAGCTATTGTGTGATTAATCTAAAACCTAAGTTTCTTCTCTGGCAACTCTCACTTTATTTAATAGAATGCAAGGAATTGGTATGATTTAAAATTGAGTATTATTTTTCATACCCTCTAAAATGGATGTGTAATGATTTTGAATATGAGAATATCAGTTAATATTCACCTTTTGTGTTTCTAGCTTACAAATTTGGAGAGAAAGTGGCAGCACCTCGAGCAAAATAATTTTGTGATGAAAGAGTGTATCCTTTAAACTGGCTTAATATGTCCTTACAAATACTTGGTATGTATAAAACTCTGAACTAATTATCTGGGGGTCATGAAGACTAGCATCACTTTCTGCTCCACAGTAGTCAGAGGGTGTTTACTCAGATTATCTATGAAAAATCTGATTTTGGGGATTACCCAAGGAGGCATATGACATCATCATATAGAATAGTGGTTAAGGGCATACATTATAGAGTCAGATGATCAAATTTTGAATGTTGATTCTGTCATTGGTAAGCTACAGTCTTTAGACAGGTCCCTTGACCTATTTAAGCCTTAATTTTATCATCTCTAAAACAGTTTGTACTCATAGAGTTTAGATATAGGTATAGGTGTTAGTTGTTTATATTGCTAAAACTTGGCTGTCTGGACAGCAAAGGGTGGTGACAAGTCAGGATCATAGGAAATTTGACCTCTGAGTTTATTCGTGTTATTCTCAATTCAACTACATCTTCATTTCTTCCAGATGGTACTTATATCTTATCATTACTGTTGTTCCATCTAAGAGGCAGCATTTGCTGAGGCCATGCATTGTGAAGTCACAAAAAAAGTGTCTCTCCAGAATTTGTTTCCTGTTCCCTTTGACTTATTCTAGGGTATCTGTTCTCAGAACAAAATCAGAACAAAAAACAGAACCACTGACTCAGTGGTCCCATAGGTACTCTTTTAGGGTGTTACCAAACTTCACCTTAGGGGCAGCAAACACCTTAGCTTACTTCCAGTTAGGATGCCATAGAAACTCTATTCATACTATTTCAAGCAACTCAGCTTCAAAGGCAGACTTTGGTCTTCATGGGATTTTTAAAAGTCCAGCATTCCAGCTTTATGCAACATAAATCCATATGACTCTGAAACAGTGAAGTCTAAAGAGACTTGCCTGAAATTCTGTGTGACATTACAGAGAATAGAGTTTTTCCAAATGCTCGATTGTTCTGAGAGTAGAACTAGATTGGGCCACCTGACATTAAAAAATCAAAAGTGTTTATACTGTAAGCAAATTTTTTGAAAGAAATTTTATTTGGCCTTTTTGTTTCAACTTACGCTTTGTTAAAATAAGATTCTATCTTAAAATTATTGTACTTTCTCTGTACTGTCTACATTCACTGTGACAAATACTCAGGCTGCTTCAGTTCCTTTCTGAGTCACAGACTACTGTTTTTACTGACAATTGTTCCTCCTTAACTATGTAATTAGTCATAGCAACCAAGAGTCAAGAGAGTGATTACCAACCGGTTATTAAAAATGTGATGAAGCAGATTTCAGAATACAATAAAACCATCATGGATGCTCTACACAATGCCAACAGAAGCTGAGACAGATTGACTGCATCTAGAAGCATCCCCAAGCATGCTAAAAGTAAACTAGCTTCCTCTTGAAGAGTTAGACCCCAGGTTTTTGAATGCCATGGTTTGATCTTCTTGAAGGAGAGACATCTTTCATTGTCAATAGTTGAATAAAAGGTTTGCTGTTGCAAGTCTTTCTCTGTTCCACCAGCCAGCTCCCAGATCATGACATAGAGACTTAATAATTGTGAAAGCTTGGCGATAGCTTAGGCTTGTTTCTTACTGGCTCTTATAACTTAAATTAACCCTCTTCTTCTAATCTACATTCTCTTATGTGGCTCGGTTACTTTTACTTTGTAATGTCCATGCTGCTTGCTATATGTCCTCCCTTCTTCTTCCCAGTGTCCTCTGTGCCTGGAAATCCTGCCTAGCTATTGACTGTTCAGCTTTTTTTGTTGTTCAGCTTGTTACTCTTTTTTTTTCTATATGAAATGCTTTTATATTTGCATGGAACCTATGCACATCATTCTATATACATTTAATAATTTCTACATTGCCTATAATATCTAATACAATGACAGCAATGTTCATACTGTATTGACTAGGCAGTGACAAGAAGATTATGTATGTTTTTCAGCAAAGAAAGTTTTCCCCCAAATTTTTTAACTACTTTATTGAATCTTTAGGGGTCTCACATCATGTACCCCAATTCTGTTTATCTCCGGTCCCCCCCATATCTCCCCTCATCCCTGTTGAGACCCCCCATGAAAGGAAAAAAAAAACAAAGCAAGCAAACAAGTAAACAAAAGCAAGAACAACAACAACAAAAACCCCAATAAACCAAAAGAGAACAAAAAAACACACCAGGAAAAGAAAAATCTCTGCTTTTCCCTCTCTTCTGCATCTCTATCACCGCTTCATCTCTCCTGATAGCATTGGAGGCTTCAGTGAGTCATATAGTAAACCACTTTGTCCCATCAGCTTGACTGGCAATTTTCACTGCATTGAGTCACAGGCCTGGTTTAAAACCTCTGGTTTTTGGTACATCATCCTTACTG
Source organism: Cricetulus griseus (assembly GCF_003668045.3). Taxonomy (NCBI): domain Eukaryota; kingdom Metazoa; phylum Chordata; class Mammalia; order Rodentia; family Cricetidae; genus Cricetulus; species Cricetulus griseus. The sequence continues at coordinate 54,142,133 of NC_048595.1, read as the reverse complement.
GGTCCTCATCAGAGCTCTTCTGGGGTATCCTGTGGCTGTCCAGAGTCTTGGAGATCTTGTGGGTATCATTCCACAGGACCAGTCCCTTGACAAACTCTAGGAGGACCTAGATGGGGTAGATGCTAGGGTGGGTCAACCCAAGGCCCAGTTGTGGGCCTGGGTGTTAGCCAGGCAGGTCAGATCAAGCCACTGGGGCCACCTGCCTTGGTTTTGATTGGAGGAGCAGAGTCAGCTCCCCTACATGCATATACCCTCAGGGTAGGTTCATCCTCTCCTGTGGTGAGGGGTGCGGGCCCTCTCTCCCCAGTGCAGAGGCCAGCTGTAGTGGCCAGCAAGAGACAAGGCCAACTTTTCCAGGACAGTGAAGGGTAGGACTGGCTCAGTATAACCCTCCGATTTCATCTCACATGATCGCTAAGGCCTCCTGAGGTGATGTTGGCCGCAGACATCAACACAGACACCAGCAGCAGCTAGACCATGGACCCAGACATGGCCTTTAGCTGCAGCTTAGGCCTGGACAGCATCCTGTCTCTGGGTGGAAGGAATGGCCACTCAGGTGGGATGTTCTGGCAGCAGTGTGACCACCAAACAACACTAAGACCTCAGATTGTGGCCCCAACCGTGGGCTTCTATGTGAACATTGGTGGCAATGCAGGACCCAGACATCAGCTCAGTCCCCAACATGGTCCTTGGCAGCAGCTGTGTCTGGATGTCACCACTGCCCCCAGCTGTGGTATGGCTCTGAGTCACTAACATGGCCCTTGATCTTGGGTGTCTATGTGGCCTTTGATGGTAACAGGAACATCAGACATCAGTATGGACTTTGGCTGCAGTGAGGTCATGGACCCTGATAGGACCCTCAGCTGTAGCTCAGGCCTAGATGTTGCTATGTCATTGAGTAGCAGTGTAGGCCAATTGAATATGGATGTATCCTGGTCCTCAGACAGTAACCTGGACTCAGGTGACTGGTTTGACCCTGGGCTTCTTGATGGCAATCACTGGCAACCTGAGTCATGTATGTCAATCTGGATCCTGGCTGCTACAGGGCCACGGACCCAGGCATGGCCCTTGGTGGCAGCCTGGGCCCAGATGATACCCTGGCCCCAGGTGATAGCAAAGGCTACCTAGTCTGCTGTGGCATGGCCTCCTGACTCCATCCAAGCTGCAGTCTCTGGCCCAGGTCCCAGGCCTCTATATGGGCCCTAGTGGCAACCTGTACCGAAGAGTTTAATGCAGACCCCAGCTGTAGCTGGGTCACAGGCCTAGGCATGGCCTCAGGTAGCAGGTCAACCTGGTCGACATCCTTTCTTCAAGTGGTAGCTTCAGGTTCTCAGATCAGGATGGCTCTGATGGCAGCATGGCCCGTAGACACCAACAAGGCTACAGGTGGCTTCATGTGGCCTTTGGTGGCACTGTGGACATGGGCATCAACATAAACCTCAGCTTCCAGAACCACAGGCACAGACATGGTCCTTGACAGCAGCCTAGGTCTGGCTATCACCCTGGTCCCAGGTGACAACAAAGGCCACCTAGATCAGTATGGTCCCAGTGGCAGCATGGCTCGTGGACCTGAACTACCCCAGGAGGTACTCCAGCCCACTAGAGTAAGCATGTCACTCAAAGGCAACAGGAGCTGTAGATAGCAACACAGAACCTGGCTACTGTAAGACCAGAGACCAACACATGACCCTTGGTACTAGTCTGATAGTACAGATGGTTCCAGGGGCAAGCTGGTCTCCAACATCTGCCTAATCCTCTCCATATACATTTCTGTATGTGTCTTTCCATGGTGTATGAACCATTCCACTTCCAAAACTCCCGTTTCTCTGCCCCATGTTTTCCTGTCAGCCTGGGCCTAAGGACCCTGGGTGACTTTCTTCTCACTTGCTGGGAAAAGGCTTCACAGCAGGCTGGACCCCATCTGAGTGAACCTGCATCAAGTGGGTGTGGCTGTTTTCCCCCTCAGCTTTTTATTAAATCAATCAGGATGACACATCTTCACAGAGTATAAAAGATTATTCCACAACATTTCCCCCTTTTTGTCTAAATAAAAAGGAAACATTTTAACTATAACACAGTAAAACTGTATACAATAAGAACAAATTATCAGGTAAGAATTACATTTACAATGTCTAGTCCATTTGTATTTGGCATATTCAGAGAAAATACTGTATTATTTAGAAAACCATTCTCCTTTTGTTTTGATAAATAACTTCTCAGTATTCCAAAACACATGAATATCGGTGGTTCCTCCTCCTGTTCCTCCTTCCTTATCTTTTTAAATGTATGTTTTGGGGCTAGAAGATGGCTCAGGGGTAAGAGCACTTGCTACTCTTGCAGAGGTTTAGTTTACTAGTGCCCACGCGGTGGCTTACAACCGTCTGTATCCCCAGTTCTTCTGATGTCTATGGAAACCAGTCATTTTTGCAGTACTCATGCACACATGCAAACAAAACAGTCATAGGCATAAGAATACATACATAAATTAAAAATAACTTATGTGAACTGTTCAGCAAAAAGAAAAATTTTGCTAACACTCTTGACACCAGGAGCTGACCTCATATTGTCTCTCTGATAGATTAACTTTCTTCTGCTAATTGTCCTTTGAAAATCTGCTTTTTGTTTTTACCTTTGCTTAAAATTCTAATTATAATGAAAAATGCAAATAAATGATTAAGATATTAACTGGTCATCTGGTTAAGAGAGTGCTCATAGCAATGGGAACAGTTATAGGACTTTGTCCAGTTCTGGGAACTGGCACACTGACACCTGTGTTTCTTTGGCTGTCTTCATGTGCACGAGAGTTGTGATTGTGCTGTCTGTATCCTAGTAGAGCCATATGGAATAATAGTACATGATATTCTTTGAGTTTAGGAAAGGAATGTCTTGAAAATGGGTCCTGGAGACAGCATTGGACGGAATTCAATTCACACTGTACAAAGTGGGCTGCATCTGGAATTCCTAGAAATAGCTTGGTGGGGAGTGCAGGAGAGGAGACATTCTAAAGAGATACTTAATGCCTCCCTTTGACAGTCAGACTATTAGTGATGGGTCAAACACTTTTTTTTTTTTTTTTCCCCGAGACAGGGTTTCTGGGAATTTCTGGGACTCATTTTCTTGATCTTTCCAATCGAATAGACCTCCTTTTTCTACTTCTCATTATTAATTTATTTATGTTTTTTATTATGATATATTGATTATACATAACAGGTTTCATTATGGCATTTTTGTACACGTACATAATGTATTTGAATCATATTCACCCCATCCAAGTTATCCTCTCTCGTCCTGCCACCAACGGATTCATGATCAGAGAAGGCTGGGAACACTGAGTCAGAGGTAAATCATTTTCTTCTTGACTACTAAGAGCCATGAATCTGATACAATAAATATGTATACTAAAAGCACTTCTCAAAGCTGTTTATCTCCGGCATTCTTGCTTTCACAGAGCCTCAGTCACATGAGATTTGTTATCCAAGAAATACACATTGGATTTTGTATACCAGTTTCTTCTGAAGTCCTTTGGGATGGGTTTTTGCTCTCTATTGCTGGCTTCCTAAGTGTTTGTTTCCTGTCACTACAGTATACACATTTCTTTTACCATGATAGTGTGGAGTTTTCCACTAGAAATTGGTAGCAGATTTAATTCCATAAGAAAACACTTCTTGGAGAGTTAAAGAAATGAACTCTGAAATTGAGATGTATCAAGTAGTGGGTTTTGATGGCATTTTGCCATGCGACTTGCTCATTGGTAAAGTGTTGGCTTAATTAGAAGTTTTTCTGTGCATGCTGAATGCTGGGCAATGTTTCTTTTCTACATAGCAACAATTACAGGTATATGGAGTCGGCCTTTTTCTTCGGGACTGCCAGTTCCCCATTATGACATGGAGACTTATTAATTATGAAAGCTTGGTGGTAGCTCAGGCTTGTTCCACCAGCTCTTATAACAAATTAACTCACATGTCTTAATCTGCATTCTTTTTTTTATATTTATTTTTTTATTAGTTCAAATTAGGAACAAGCTTGCTTCACATGCCAGTCCTTTCCCCCTTAATCTGCATTCTTTTACGTGGCTGTGTTACCTTTACTCTGTACTGCCCCTACTGCTTCCTCTGCATCTCCTGACTGGCGATTCTGCCTTTCTTCCCAGAGGTCTCTCTGCCCAGAAGTCCCTGGCATACCTTCCCTGAATAGCTGTTGGCCATTTAGCTTTTTATTAAACGAATCACAGTGTCACATCTTCACACAGTGTAAAGGAATATTCCACAGCAGGGATAAGTAACCATAAGGCTTAGGCAAGACGATTTTTTTTTAAAGATACCATGTGCCTTTATTTTTACTTTATGTGTGTGAGTGTTTTGACAATGTATGTGTCCTGGATACATGACTGGATAGGTTGAAGAGGGTATTGGTTTACCAGAACTGTAGTTATAGGTGCTCAGGATCCATAGTGTGGGTGTTGGGAACTGAATCCAGGCCCCCTGGAGAGCAGCAAGTGCTCTTAACAGCTGAGTTGTCTTCTCCAGTTCCAACTCTAATCTCTTAATCACCACTTCTTTCTAGATAATTACAAGCAGGACAGCCTCAAGGATCATCAAATTTTTTTCCATTCAAAGCAAACTCAGTTTTACTTTTTCCATTGTGTCTTATATTTCTACATAAATGTTTTTGACCCTTTAATCCAACCCTTTAAACATTAAGGTTTTATTTTTCCTGTTTGGTAAACTGGCAATTTTAATCCTGGGCTTTTTGTAGTTTTCAAAATTGCTTATAGTGTCTATGTAGTACTTAGAAATGCAGTAAAAATTGAAGTAAGCTCTACACCTTGGGTAGGAAGCATTTCACCAACAAACTGGGTGTTTCTAGACCTAGCAGACTCTGGAGGACAAGCACAGTAGCATTCGGGGTCTCTAGACCTGGGGCAGGAAGAATTTCACCCATGAGCCCATTATAGTGAGTGAATGCAGGGTGGCAAAATGGAAGAGAGGGAGAGACAGAATGATTCTTGAGCTGGAGGGAGAGGCAGATCTGCAGGGGCGAGGGTAGTGGAGAACGGGTTGCGGTAGATGCCTTGCTTGATGCCCAGGGCCATGACGATGTCTGGGTCTGGGCTGCTGCCAAGACCAAGACTTGGTTTGTGATCCTAATGCAGCTGTGGGGCTCTGTGTTGATGTAACCACTAGGGGCCTCGAGGTTGCCTGGAGTCTGGGCCACTACCTGTGATCAAGTTGATGTCCAAGGGATGTACCTCCACAGGGGCCATGCCGATTCAGGATTCCTGTGCTGCCACCCAGGACCATGGTGACATACAGCTCGGACTGCTGCCAGGGACCAAGTCTGGGTCTGTGGCCCTGCTACAGCTGGGCTCTGAGTTAATTTCTATGGCCCCTGTTGCCATGGAGAGCCATGCAGAGGCCTGCAGTCTGGGCCAACACCTGAGGCCATGTTGGTATTAGAGGATCAAACTGCCACAGGGGCCATAAAGACCCATGTTACCACTCAGGGCCATGGTGTCATTGGGTCCTGAGCTGCTGCCATAGCCATGTCTGTGTCCATGGTCCTACTGCGTCAGGATCTGTGTCAATGTCTGTGGCTCCTGTTATTATAGAAGGTTGAAAGGATACCTGGGGCCTGGGTTTAGGCTGCCATCTGGCACATGTTGGCATTTGGTGGCCATGCTGACACTTGGGCCATGCTGATCTTGGTGATCTACAATACCAACTAGGGCTGCAATGACATCTGGGCCCAGGCTGTTGTCATGGACCAAGTTTGAGTCCATGGTCCTACCACTGCCTGAGTCTGTTGCTGATGTTTATGGCCTGTGTTGCCGCCAAAGGCTACACTGATGCCCAGGATCTTGGCTACCACCTGAGCCATTCTTAGTGCCCAAGGGCTGTGCTGCTGTTGGGCCCATGTAAACCTGAGTAACATGTCCTGCCACCTGGGGCCACAGGCTTGAGCTGTGACTGGGACCATGTTTGGGTCCATGGCCCTGCCATAGACAGGACCTGTGCTGATATCTTAGGCTCCTATAGCCATCAGAGGCAGTGGGAATGCCCAGGATCTGGACCCACACCTGGGGTCATGTGGAGGTTTGAGGGCCATGGTGCTGTTGGGTCCATGCCAATGTAAATGACCTGTACTGCCAGCTGGGACTGTGGTGACATCCAAGCCACGCTGCTGCCAAGGTTCATGTCTGTGGCCATGGTCCAACCACAGCTAGGGTCTGTACTGATGTCCATGCCCCATAGTGCCACTAAGGGCCACACAGAAGTCAGGGACCTGGGCCACCACCTAGAGCCAGGTTAGTGTCCAAGGGTCGAGCCTCTTCTGGAGTCGTGCAGATCTGAGTAGTCTGCACTGCTAACTAGGGCCCTGGTGTTTTCTGAGCCTGAGCTGCTGCCAGGGCCATGTCTGGGTCTGTGGTCTTGCTGCAGCCACCATCTGTGTTAATGTCTGTAGCTCCTGAAAGTAGTGAGATAGGGCTATGCAAAGTTGACCCTGCCCCTCACTGGCTGCAGCACTGCAAGAGCAGGTTCTGTACCTCCCACAGAAGCATATTAGAACTGACCCCTGCTTGTGGAGGTTGTGTGTGAGCCAGCTAGTCCCACTCGTCTGTCACATTTGCATGAGTGAGGAAGGGACATCTCTTGTCCCTTGACCCTCGCCACCTACTGTAGGCAGGAAAAGCTGGTCTCAGGGTCACAAGAGTGGGAGAGCTGACACTACCCCTCACTGGCTGTAGCACTCAAGAGAGTAGGCCTCAATAAGTGGTGTGTGTGTGGGGTGTGATTGAGAGCAGGAGGACTGACTCCACCCCCTTTCTGCCACATGGTGGTGTGGGTGAGGAAAAGAATGTCCTCCTTCCCCTTGCCACCTGGTCCTGGGACCAGGAAAGTGGGAGAACTGGTAATCTCGTCACCACGCCTGGGCAGCACTAGAGCTGACCCTGTTGGTGAGGGCACAGGTGAGCCAGGCCTGTGGGCATGAGAACAGGAGAGCTGCCCCAGCCCCCTCCCTCATGAACCATGGACGGCAAGGGTAAAGAACATACCTCCTCCCCCCCCCAACCCCTGCAGGCAGGAGAGCTGACCTGTGGGGGGGGGCATGAGAATGGAAGAGTTGGCCCTGCCCCTCACCAAATGCAGCAATCTGGAGAGTAGGCCCTACACCTCACCTGGGCAAAACACAGCTGGCCCTGCTGGTGTGAGTGTGGGTGAGCTGGACTCAAGGATGTAAGGGCAGAAGGACTAGCCCTGCTCCTGTCTGCTATAGTGGATGAGCTAGCTGGGGCAGTGCTGGAGAGCTCACTTGGGTGGTGATGAGGGAAAGCTGGTGGGATGATCAACCCAGCTACAACCTAAGCCCAGAACCAGGACCACAAGGTAGCCCACTCCAACACCCACCTCATCTATGAGCTGCTGGAGAATGGGAAGGGGCCAGATCTGCAGATCCAAAGCTACAGGGTTTCTATTACACACGGCAACAATAGAATATCCAAGAGGAATTGCAGTGAGGGCCTAGTATTGAGGGTGTAGCAGAGGGCAGATACTTTGAACCAGACCAATGACTCATTGCAATGAACTCTTACAAGTGAAGATGTAGGGAGTATACTGTGACTCACTGGGCCACACTACAGCTTCCAAGCCAATGTTTTCAAATTTGTTTTGTTTGGTTTTTTGGTTTTATTTTTAAATTTTTTGGGGGTGGAGGTTGCAAGATCAGAGGGTGGAAGTGAGGGGACAGGTAGATGAGTGGGATCAGGATGTGAAATACACAGAGAATATTTTTTTTTAATTGAAGCAAAGTCTATATTCTTCATGTTGTGTAAGTATACAGCTATTGCTATGGTTTAGATGTGGTGTGAATGTTCTCCAAGGCTTTGGGTATTAAAATTTAGCCTCTGCAATGAGAAATTATAAGGTGGAAACTTAATCCAGCGATTATGCCTAGAGGAGGGTGCTCTGGAATATGATTAGGACGGAGCCCCTTTGCTCCAATCTTCTAAAGAGAGCGACTAGACAGACACATATACTCCCTGTATCCTGTCATGTGATACTGTGTGACTTGGGACTCCGCCAGCAAGGCTCACCAGATAAGGTCCCCAGACCTTGCACACACAGAACCATGAGCTAAAATAACCTTTTATTTATAATGTATCTTGTCTCAGGTATGTTTATGATCGTAACAAAAACTGATTTGGGTTAGTAAACACCAAGTTCTTGGTGCTATCTATAACCCAACCAGTATTTACCCAGGAAGAAAAATGAAGATTGGCATATCCCATAAGGTAGGGGTGTGTGTGTGTGTGTGTGTGTGTGTGTGTGTGTGTGTATTTATTCACACACATTATAACAATAGGGAGCTTGACAGGAAAAAATTCTTGGGAAAAAAAAGCAAAGTTTCCAGCTTCCATCCTAACTTACTCATATGTGATATTTGGGGAAACATAATTGAGCAGGTTTTCTTTAAAACTAAAATGTGTTATCTGAGGGAAATTCTCACTAATGTCTCTTCCTTCCTCTCGAAGCCTTTCAACAAATCCAACAGGAGTCTCCTTTTCGATGGGGTAGAGCTGGAGGTTATATCTGCATGCACCAGCTCTTCCTCGTACAGTTCCATCATTCTGAGTTCTATTCCTATTACAAATAACACCTTAAAATTCATGTGGAAAGAAGCAGCAGACTGAACAAACACTGAGCACTCTTAACTGATGAAGATCAAGAAAGATCAACATGGGAAAGCTAAATGGTCTCTTCTGTTTAACTTATCAGTAAACAAACACAGGTTCTGCACGGCTTTGAAACAGTCTTACCTATCACCCAGCCTCGCCTGGCCTCCAATGGTTCCTCTCCCTTAGCCTCCAGTTTCCAGGATTCTAAGTGATCACTATCATACTCTGGTCTAAACATGGGGAGCTTGGTACTCTACAGCTGTGGAGTTCCTCATGCTAGCAGGGTGAGGTGATATTCAGGGCAGGATGAATGACATTTACACTAGAGAGAAGCCTGTTAGTAATAAGTGCACAGATGCCAGAGTGGCACAGTGCCCCTGCATAGTGTCTCCAGAACACTCCCTTTGGCTTCATTAGTTTGGCATAAACAACCTCAAGAATGCCCTACCTGTTTTCCTCCTTTCTCTTTGTTTAGTTTCTCTCTCTCTCTCTCTCTCTCTCTCTCTCTCTCTCTCTCTCTCTCTCTCCTCTCTCTCTTCTTTCCTTTTGACGTAAGTTCTTCTATATCATCCATCCTGGCTTCCAACTTGCAATAATATTACTACCTTTGTTCCCCAAGTGCTGAGTGTTGCTAAGATTGCAGGCATATACCACCAAACCTGGTGTGTTACACATTTTTAAACAAACCAAGCAGAATTTATTATTATGAATGGATAAATGGGTTAGTTAATGTGCAGAATGTTTGCATATCCCAACTCAAATGAAGAGGTTTTAATTTTAAATATCTTTGAAAACATTACCCATTTTAGATATGTACTATACAACAAAATTTTAACATTACTACTTTTACAATACTTTAGATGATACTTTGCTGCCTCAAGTCTCTTCTCCTGTAATGAGCTGTTGCTCTCCAAACCTTTACTGACCTGTATCAAAATAACCCACTTGAGAATGGGCACTCTTTTAAATAGTAGCCATTTTCTGTGTTTGACTCCTGGATTCTGAAGGGTACAAGAAGAGAACAGATGTCTGCTAGTTGTCCTCTGACCTTCACGCATGGCTCCCACACACATTCATACATATGAACACAAATAAATAAATATAAAATGAAAGTAATTTTAAAGAGGGATTCAAACATACCAGGCCTTCATAAGAGAAAGGTCGAGGCTTTTTAGCTAAGGTTATATTTAAAAAACATTTTTATAAAACAATTCACACAATGTATCTTATTCACACAATATGTTTCTATATTGCTGTGATGAAGACCATGACCAAAAGCAACTTGAGGAGGAAAGGGTTTATCTCATAGTACTGCTAGTATTCCCTCTTCTAGGGAATTTGGGGCAGGAACCCAGAGGCAGAAACTGAAGCAGAGGCCGTGGAGGAACACTGTCTCCTGGATTGCTCGCCAGGGCTTTCTCAGCCTGCATTTTTTAAAATAAAGTTTATTTATTTTACATCCCCACCACAGTTTCCCATTCCTCCTCTCCTCCCATCCTCTCCCTTCACCTTCCCTCTGGCTCCTACCTCAATCCACTCCTCCTGTTTCTGTTCAGAAAGTGGCAGGCCTCCCATGGATATCAACAAAGCATCCAACCTACTTTCTTATACCATCCAGGATCACCTGCCCAGGGGTAGCACCACCCCCAGTAAACTGGGCCCACTCCACTCAATATTTCAGGAAAAAGCACTTCAGACTTGGCTACAGGCAAATCCTATAGAGTTATTTCCTCAGTAGTGAGTCTCTCTTCTCAAATGACTCTACTTTGTGCTGACAAAACAACAACAAACCAAAAAAAAAAAAAAAAAAAAAACTAGTCAGCACAATTGACTCCTTGTCAACATGACACACAAACATCAGTATTCAACTACAGCATTTCCTGTTTCAATTGTCCCCAAGATGTCATAGTAATATAATAATATAAAACATTAACAACTTTTAAAAATGCTTGGTCTTTAAAATTTCAAACAGTTTAAAAGTTAAGTTCCTTTAAAATATTCAAATATCTAAAAACCCCAACATCTCTCTAGAATCTCTCTAAGATATCCAAAGTCTTTGTAAAAATTGAAAACTGCAATCTCCTGTAAAACAAAAAATAAGTTAAATACTTTCTTAATCCAAGAGGGAAGAACTATAGCACAGTTACAGATCAAAACAAAACCAAAGTCCACCATGTTTACAAGGTGTCAGACTTCTGGGACCCACCCACTGTCCTCTGCACTCAAAGGCCCTGGGACTCTTCTTCAGTTCTATCCTCTCCTTTCTCAGCTTGTCTCCTAGGCTTAGACTGGCTTCACGTTATGACTACTGCTGTTCTTGGTGGTAGTCCATGGTGTGCTGTCTCCAACATGCTGGGGTCTTCACTACAACTGGGTTGCACCATCACCAATAACCTCCTGTGGTTTCTCTTCAGGGACTCTAACTCTGACACATGGTTCCAAGCCTCAATTCCTATAACCTTTTCAATCCTGGCACTTCTACCTCAACTGAAGCTGCACCTTCACTAATGGCCTCTACTGGCCTCTCACAGTGCCACGCTTCAGCTGTTTTCCATGACCCCCTCGTGCCTTCAAAACTAGTACCACCTGGGGAACTCTTACACATTACCAAGTTTGACTGCTTGCTTGAGGTACAACATTGGCTGCCTCCAGAAGAGAGCTTTTGTGTGCTGATTCTGAGGAAACGTCCCCAGAAGATTCTGCATCAATGATGTTAGTCTCGTCTTTTTTTTTTTTTTAATTTTCTTTTCTTATAGTGATTCTTCAGCCCAAGCTGATGAGAACACAGCTTCTTCAAAACACTGGAGAGCTCAGGTAGAGTCTTTCAGGACCCTCAAACTTCCCTCCGAGGTTTCATGATCTAAGTCTTCATTGTCTGCATTGCTCTCAGCTTTCTTCCAAACTTCCATGGAACATCCCATTAATCTCAGAACTCAATGGCTTTTCCAGCCCAAAGTTCAAATGCCTCCAAACGCCTTCCAACATCACATGGTCAGGCCTGTCATGGCAATACTCTACTCCTGATGCCAAATTATGTATTAGTTAAATGCTGTTACCATAAAACAACTTGGGCAGAAAAGGGTTGTCCCTTGTAGCATCAAATCCATCTTCCAGGGAAATCAGGGCAGGAACCTGGAGGTAGAAACTAAGCAGAAGCCATGGAAGAGTGTTGCTTACTCGATTGTTTATTGTGGCTTGCTCAGCTTGCTTTCTTACACCACCCAGAACCCCCTTCTTAGGGGGCTGGCGCCATTCCAGTGAGTTAAGCCCATTCATATCAATCATTTAATCAAGACAATGCACTACACACTTGCCTACAGTCAAATCTTATGGTGCCATTTTCTCAGTTGAGATTCTCTCCACATGACTTTAGTTTGTGCTATGTTGACAGAAAAAAAAAATTAGGGAGTACACTGTAACAACATGATTATGCCAGGGAAGAAAGACAGACATATCAGTTAAGGCTGTTTGGCAGAATTCAAGAAGCTGTTACTCAGCTGGCCATTTACTACTAGAAGACAATAGCCGAGCTAGCTAACCCCACTGAAATACCTTATTTCTGTTATCACACTCAGTAGATAACCTCACCATATTAAAGGAAGTCCAGCCTGACATGACACAAACTTAATCCTAAATCTTTATCAAAGGCAAATATAATTCTTTTAATAAATCTTTGTCAATCTTCAGGGTTTTCTTTCTTTTCTTTTTTCTTTCTTTCTTTTTTTTTTTTTTGTTGTTGTTAAAAGCAACCTTCCCTCAGCTTACTAGAGGCTGCTAGGCTGCCTTAGTGACTGACCAACCCTATCCTTATTCACCCCCTTCATCCCCACTCCCCACCAAGAACAAAGCAGGACCTTGTGTCTCAGGATTAGGGGAAATGGCTAAGGGAAGGAAAGGAAAATTGCTTTTCCAGTTTCTCCAATTTCCCATGTAGCCCACGGAGAAAAAGCAAGCATCCCTTGGGAGGAAATAACAAAAATGCCAACCGTAGATGGATGGCTAAAGCCTGTATCCCTGGAATGTACTGGAGTCATTGCCTTTAAGGTGCCATAGGCTCCTGCCCTTCACTCATTGTGGTTATCAGAAAGCCAAATAGTGGTCACCTCCTGAGGCCCTTTTCCCCTGAAGCCATTCATCAACTCGGTTCCCCTTCCTGCCAGAAATAGCTAAGTCAGAGGAGATCTAGTGAAGCTGTTGGAGTCCATTGACTTCTTTTCTAAAGTGCATGTGGGCCGTGCTCATCATAGTCCTGCCTTCCTACAGTGCTGGGAATACCGGTGAATACCTCCACTCATGGCTGCTGCTTGTTGTTTTAAAGATGGGTACCAGGGAGTAGCAAGAGCCTCACACTAATTTCTGCTAAACTTAGAAATCTTTCACCATGGTAGGCTTTCTGCAGACAGGTTGGATATCTTCTCATCCTCTCTGCTAGTAGATCACTTGGCATGGAAGCTCACAGTGATTGCTTACTGTATTGAACTAATTCATGGGTGCAGTAACTCACAGAAATAAATCAAATTAAAAGAATGCTTGAAGGTTGTACCAGAGAAAGTGCTGAGGCAGTGAATATGATCCAAGTATATATTATGCATATATTGAAGATGTCACAATGAAACCAGTATTTTGTAGTGTTAATTTATGCTGATTTAAAGGCAAAGAGGTTGGGGACTGCTTTGGACAAGAGTGTGAAAGTTTGGTGACCATATCTGTAATCCCAGCACTTGGAAACATAAGGCAAGGTTGAGAGTTCAAAGCTATCCTGGGCTACATAGTGGTACCTTGCCTCAAAAATCAGGACTCTCTCTCTGTTCTTCACAACCTTGCCGGCTTTTGTTGTCAGGTGTTTAGTTGATTGTAGTCATTCTGACTGGAGTGAGATGAAATCTCAAAGTTGTTTTTATTTGCATTTCCTAGTTGCTAATGATGTTGAATACTTTTTGAGCTATTTCTTAGCCATTTTTATTTCTTTTGCTGAGAACTCTTTGTTTAGATTGCTAGCCCATTTTTAAATTAGGACATTTGCTTTCTCGACTCCTTTTTTTTTTTTTTTTTAGTTCTTTGCATTTTGTGGATATTAATCATCTGCCAGATCTATAGCTGACAGAGTCTCTCCTATTCTTCTGTGAGTGTCTTCTTCGTTGATTGTTTCCTTAGACACTTTCTGGTATAGACACTTTCTGGGTTTTTGAGGTCCTAATTGTCAGTTGTTGACTTTAATTCCTGGGCAAATAGACTCCTGTTCAGAAAAGTCTTTTTCCACACTTATATCTTATAGGATACTGCCTATGTTGTCTTCTAGTAGTTTTAGTGTTCTGGGTTTTAAATTGAGGTCTTTGATCTGCTTGGATATAATTTTGTACAGGTGATAGAAAGGGGCCTAATGTTTTTTTCTTCATGTGGTCGTCCAGTTTTCCCAGCATCATTTGTTGAAGATGTCTTTTCTCTGGTGTATGTTTTTTGCCCCTTTGTCAAATATCAGATGGCTGTAGTTACCACTATTTATGTTTTGATGCTCTATTTTTCCCCCATTGATCTACTTGTCTGTTTTTGTTTTGGGGCCACACTGATTTTATTACTTGAGTTCTATATTGTATCTTGAAGTCTGGAATAACAATCCCTGCAGTATACTTTTTGATGAGACTTTCTTTGGCTAATTGGTTGTTATCTGATTCCATATGAATTTTAGGATCTTTTTCTATGTCTGTGAAGAATGTCATTTGGTATTTTGATTGGGATTGCACTGAATCTGTAAATTGCTTTTGACAGGATGATAATTTCCACAATATTCTACTAATCTATGAACATGAGATGTTTTTCCATTTCCTAGTGTCTTTTGGAGATTTGAAGTTTTCATTGTGGAGGTCTTTTACCTCCTTGGTTAGGTTTGTTCCAAGATATTTTATTGTCTCTGATGCTGAATTGGGGGTGTGTTCAGGATGTCTGTGTATTTGTGGTGTATAGAAAAGCTACTGGTTTTGATAAGTCGATTTGGTATACTGCCACTTTGCTGGAGTTGTTCTTTGTTTCTAGAAGTTTTCTGATGTAACTTTTGTGATCGCTTATGTATAATGTCTTATCATCTGGAAATCAATATATAGAATCTTCAAAAAACTAAAATTAACTCTACCATATGATTCAACTAACTGTACTACTCCTTGGCATAAGTCCAAAAGACTTCACATCTTATTTTAATATATATATATATATTAATTAAAATATTTTGTAATTAAAATTAAGTCTCTGAGTGATTACTTAAAGGTGTCTGTTGGATGGGGCAGGACAGAGGAACCTCAGTTTATGTGTGATACAACTTCTGTATCTATGGCTCAGGAGACTTGATAGAAAAGGGCATAGAAAACTTGTCAGAACTTGAATATCAGAAAAATCTGCAGTGAAACATTCTCTCCTAGAAGTGACTGCATAAGCAAGACCAGAACAATTGTAGTATCAATGGACATATAAATATGGGAGGGGGAAATTTTCAGGGACCTACCCCTAGACAAAGAACTACAGGCAACTAATGGCTGCTGGCAAACATTGAATTGACCTCTCCCAGGGATGAATCTGCGTACTAGTTGCCAGTGAATTCAGAGTAGTCAATCCTGAAATCATATACACAAACAATAAAAACAGACTCAGTTGGTTGTATTTATATATTTGTGTATACACACACACACACACACACACACACACACACACACACACACACACGCACGCACGCACGCACGCACGCGCGCGCGCACGTGCGTGCACGTGCACATAATGGTAACAAAGAGGCTATCGATGAGAGGTCAGGGTGCACATGAGGAATTGGAGAGAGAAGAGGAAGTGGTGTAATTCTATTTCAATAAGAAATATACTTAAAAAAAATCAGGGCTGCGGATATAGCTCAGTAGGATGCCTTAGGTTTGCACAGAAAAGTGAAACAGAATTACCATATGTTAGCAAAATCACTCCTAAGTAGAAATGAAAAACATTCAAACAAAACTGTATCTAAAGCTTACTAGTAGTATTACTCACACTAGTCTAAAAATAGAAACCCAATAACAAATTGTATTTATTGCAATGGAATATTGTTTAACATAAGGAATGTAGTACTGATACTGTGTTAATTTTTTTTGTGGCAACAAAATACCATACAGAAACAATTTAAGGAAATAAGAGTTTGCTTTGGCCCACAGTTCCAGGGTGCAGTTGCATAGTGGTGGAGAAGTCTTGGCAGTAGGAGCTTGAAGCAGCTGGTCACAATGCATGCCCGGCAAGCAAGGAGCAATGAATGCTTCTGCTCAGTTGCCCTCTCCTTTCTGCCCCATCCAGTACCACCCCCATGGAGTGGTGCTGCCCACATTAGGATCAGTCTCTTGTCCTCAGTTAGTCCAGAAAAGCTTCCACAGATGTATTGAGGGGCTTGTACTTGGGTGATTCTAGATCTCGTACATATAACAGCATTGATGAACCAAGAGAATAGTCACCCAGTGGATATAAATATTCTTAAGAGCTGACTGGTGATATTAACCAACACAAGTACCTGTGACAGCATGGATGAAGCAAGAAGATGGTTACCTAGTGAATAGAAATATCCATGACTAGTGGGCTCTTAGTAGTGGGAAAGAAGGGAGGTGCAGGGGTAGTAAAAGCACAGGGTGTGTTTATTTTGGGTGATGAACATGTGCTGGTACTGATTACACTGAAGCTTGCCAAACTCAGGACTCTTAAACTAATCATGCACTTCAAATGTGTGAATTAGTTCTCTGTTTTGAAAAGAACAGGACAGACTCCAAAGCAATAGAAAGAAACCCTGTCTCAAACAAACAAACAAACAAACAAACAAAAAAGAACAGTCAAACTAAAGGGACCTATGTATAAGTCTTGGGTTAATGGAGAAGAGAAAGTTCCTACAATAGCTTTCTATCCTCTTTTAAAAGATCAGGCATGGAAGTTGTCAGATAAAATTACTTGAGATCACTTTAGGAGGCCAATGCTTTTTTCATTAGGCCATTGGAGCTTCTCTAGAGCACTTTGAATACCCTCAGATCCTGCTTGGAAACAGAAATCTCTAAAGTGTTCCCTGTCACCCCTGCTGTTGCTGCAATAAATATTTGGAAATTGATTCCAAAAGGGGCACAATTTATCCCTCTGGAACATATGGATGGATGGATGGATGGATGGATAGATGGATGGATGGATGGGAGAGACATGGAAAACCAAATAAGTACCAAACTTACCTTTTGTACTGGTTTGAGAATGGCTGCCATAGGCTCATGTGTTTAAACACTTAGTCCCCAGTTGTTTTAACTGTAAAGGATTAGGAGGGGTGGCCTTGTTGCAGTAGGTGTGTCACTGAGTTTTGGCTTTGAGGTTTCCAAAGCCATTCCCATTGCCTCTCTCTGCCTCATGTTTGTGGACCAAGATGTGAACCCTCCCATCAGATGTCCCTTCATAGACCCTCTGAGACTGTAAGGCAATTAAACACTTCTTTTACAAGTTGCTTGGCCATGTTTTTTTTTTAAATCACAGCACTAGAAAAGTAAATAAGACTGTAATTGTCTTCTTGTGTGTGGTGCTTGAGTTGGTGAGAGTTTTAGTAGTGTTTTTCTATTACTTTGACAGTTGGAGCAGTTGATTCTATCATCTTAGTTTTTTCCTCCCCTTCTCTCCTGATCTTCTTACCTTCCTTCTTTCCTCCCTCCCTTCCTTCCTTTTATTTCCCCTCCCCATTTTCTAATTTTTTTTTAGACAAGGTTTTGCTATATAGCCCAGGTTGACCTAGAATTCACCATGCAGTCTAGCCTGGCTCTAACTCATTGTAGTCCTGTAAGCCTAGACTTCCAAGTGCTAGAATTAAAGATGTGCCAGACATGGTTAGGCTTATATTTACCAGCCATTTTCCAAACTTTTAAATGGCCATTCCTTCTCTAAGAGGGACAAGGGAGGTAGCTCACTTGGTAATGTACATAAGCATGGGGACAGAGTTTGATTTCCAGTACCAGCCCCCCCCCCAAAAAAAAAAACCCAGAAATTGAAGTGCACACTTCCTAGCCCTGCAGAGGTAAAGACAAGACAATGCCTAGATCAGCCAGAACTTCCTAATTAAAGAGCTCCAGTTCCTGTGAGAGGCTTTTTCTCAGTAAAGTAAGGTAAATGACTGTCAGGAATGCCTGAGGTTGATATCTGGCCTTCACATGCTCACACATGCCCATGTGCCCACTCACACACATGTACCTACATATGTAAAACACACACACACACACACACACACACACACACACACACACACACACACACACACGAAAAACTGTGAAATGTAGGGTGTTGCTGCTTAGTCTGGTTGTAGATTTTGATCATCATCATCAGTCTGCAATAATTGTCACTAATATTTGCATTGGGAAAATGGGAGACAGAACTGTGTCTGTGAGAATAGTGATTGATGCTTTGAAATGCTATAGTTAAATGTATTTTCATGCATATATATATATCACAGCCAATTCCAGCATATTTATTCAGAGACTGAGCCATCTTATTCTCCAGGGAGAAAATACTTCCCCAATGACCTTACACAAGGGCACCAGTACCCAGTAGAAGAATAACCTGAGCAAAGACAGGAGACAAGTGCACTTATAGAGCAGAAGGAAGCAGTGAAGTTAGTTTTCAAAATATATTTTTAACTCAACCTATCTGAATATTTTAACATATGGCTAATGGGAAATTATTTATGAAATAAATTTGGGGTATTTATTCTGAGTTTTTGAGATCTTATGTGTTTAACACTCAAAGCCATATTTAGTCCAGACTAGGAACATTTAAATGGTCAATGACCACATGTGGGTGCCTACATATTGGAAATCTGGACTTAGAATTTAGTTTTTTATTTGGATAGCTGGAGGAAGCTGAATGGCAGTTGTGTTTAGAAGAGGAAGTCTGTCCTATAAGGAGGAAAACACTTTTCCTATGTGAGATTGCAATCTAAAGAGGACTTTGTGTTTCCTCTCATTACTCTCCATATATGGACATATTTTATTGAGGAACAACCTTAATTAGTCCAAGAAGAACACTCACACACATTTGGTATGTGCATGTGATGTAGAAGAAATATATTCTTCTGAATGAGACCCCTAAAGGATTGTAAATTCAGTAATTAAAAGTATAAGATGACTTACGATCATGTTTACACTTAACCGCTTCAATATTCACAAACATAATCTGTATTATACTCATATTTCAAAGGATGACATTATCAAGATTATCTTCATTTGTCTGTGTATACAACCAGTAAACTTTCTCAACATGTATTTATTTTTATGGCATAAATTTATTGAGCAAATCAATGGGTTTCCTTAAGACATTTTCAAACACTGACTTTCTTCACATCACCTCTCTCCTGCTTGCCCACTTCCTTTTCCTAAGTATTTCCTCTTCTACGTTCATGACATGTATAAATTAAACATAAATATGTAAATAGAAATGAAGATTCTACATACTAGAGAAAAATCCGTTTTTGTCTCCCAAGTTTGGCTTATCTTGATTAACATGATGATCCCCAAGTTTCATTCATTTCCCTGTAAATAATGTTTTA
This sequence comes from Cricetulus griseus, assembly GCF_003668045.3. Classification (NCBI taxonomy): domain Eukaryota; kingdom Metazoa; phylum Chordata; class Mammalia; order Rodentia; family Cricetidae; genus Cricetulus; species Cricetulus griseus. The sequence continues at coordinate 54,122,886 of NC_048595.1, read as the reverse complement.
TTCCACCAAATAAAGTTCTATTGTGCATATATGCCACGTTTTCATCTGATGACAGCTAGGCTGATTCTGCAATTTGCAATTGTAAATAACAATGGTATCAGTTCTTGACATTCAAAAATTCTAGAATGTCCTTTTGCAGTTCATGAAATGAGCTGGCACACAGCAAGCTGACATTAGCTTGCTGCCCCAGGAGCTGTGTGTAGCTCCCCTTGCCCCCTCCCCCTCTGGACAAGTGCTGGCTCTCCAGGTCTTCCTCTGAACCTCCCAGATCTCTGGCACTAATCTCAGCAGAGGAAGGAGTGGGGATGAAGCTAAGTGGACTAAAACAATAGAGAGGGGAAGAAGACAGAGTAGGCAGAATACCTCATGACCTTAAAATAATGAGCTGGGTTTTCCTGTGTGTCTGGTGAACTGTCTTTAAAGACAATTCCAAAAAACAGGCTATAAAAATGTTGAGAATAAAGGCAGCCTTCTTGGCTAGGGCCAAGCGCCTGACTTACCAGGTAGGCCACTTTGAAGTACTACACACATTGGATGTAACTGCAAAGAAGAGTTCACTATTCTTGGAAGTTGAAGCCTGGGGATGAGGCCCATTCTTAACAACTTGAAAATCTTAGTATAAAGTTTAACTCTTTAAAACAGCTGATAAAAGACAAATAGCAAAAGATACTGTGCATTTGTAGGCTAAGACAGAATTTCCAATTTTGATTTGTGGTGTAGCTCTACCTTATGCCTGTTCTTAAGACAAAACAAAACAAAACAAAATGACATTGAAGTAACAAGAGTGTAGAGCAAAGTGCAAGGAATATCCTTTAAAAGCTGTGAGCAGAGCAATGTTCCTAAAGCTGTTTACGCCCTGGCCCTGGAGGCTGTAAATGTATTACCCTTTTAAAATGAGATTGTTCAAAATTAATTAAAGATCTTGAGATGGCCAGATTGTTTTAGTATGGTATTGTATTGTATTGTATTATTGTATTATCCAGATAGATTGAATGAGTCGCAGGCATTCCTGTAAAATACAGGCAAGAAACTCACAGTCATGAAAGCAGGGCAGAGAATTTGGGGTGATCTAATTTCAAGAAGGGGCTGAACTCAGCCTTTCCAAGTTGTGAAGGCAAGCCAGCACTCTCCCCACATAGTCTTCAAACATGTAAGTTCTAGACCAGAGGATAATAAATTTATGATGCTCCAAATATTACACATGTGACATTTATGCCATTGTCAATTAAAAACATAGCAGGAACCTACCAAGCATTATTTGGCATTAGACAGCCTCTCTATAACACAAGGGATTATGTAGTTTTCTTTGTGTCTGGAAGGACTGGTAAGTTGTTCTAAGTAACTGTTCTGAAGGGGCATTTGATGGAACTGTACAGGAAGCTTCATATTAACCATGGGTTTAGCCAAATGAAGAAGTGTTAGTAAGCTCAAACTTCAAGCAAGAAACAAGCCTACTGCCAGGAGTGGTGCCAACATGCCAAAATTCAAAGATATCCTCATCTGTTTCTTCTCTTTATATCCACTTTACGAGCAGTTTGAAAGTTTTATCTCCAAAACATCTTAGTAACCCATTTCCATCATGATACTCTAAATGCAGAACACTGCTGTGTTTTGAATGATCTTTTAATGGACCTCTTCCTACCTACCATTGTTTAAGAGCACTTACAGTAATACTTTTACGTGTCTTGGAAAACATTCAAAGTTCAGTAAACACAAAGAACGTTACAACAAACAACAGTGTGCTCCTTACCCAGGGTTATAGCAAGCTTGGATATTTTATCTTTACAGACATAAATGGCAATGTAAATATGACAACAGCAAGGCGTACTGGTGCACAAGGCAACCCATAACTTGTGAGGCAGAGGCAGGATCACAAATTCAAGGCTAGTCTGGGCTACATGGGGAGACTGTCTTTAAAAAAGTAAAAAAGCAGATATCACAAATAAGATCTGTTTCCCTCTCCAACCCTAAAGTCAGCAATTAATAATTTCTTAAATTTGGTGTTTGTTTTTCAAGGTTGTTTATTTCATTTATATGCATATTGACAAAATACAGAATTGTTTTATGTCCTTGTCACCCCTTACCCCATTGGATACTATTTCATTGAAAGCTAGCTTGTTGTTTTATGTGTCTATTTGAATTGCTGTGCTGTATCTCACTGTACAAATGACGTATGGGTGACTTCTTTGAACTGTCCTGTTAATTGGCATTTAAGTTGCTTCATATTTCCCCCATCGTAGTGTTCTACTGCTTCTCATGCATTCATATACACCTTTTAAAACATGCTGTAGATTGGTGAGCTGACAGAGAACATTGGTTTTCAATCTATATTCCCTATAGAGTCTGTGATGAACCTTGGTATTTGCAAACTTTAATGTTTAAAAAAAATGTTGCTTTAACCTGGTTCTTGGATGACTATTGAAGTACAGCACTGTTTTGTGTCAGGATTGGACATTGATTCTCCTTCTGGAATGATCTATTCCTCTATATGTTGCATATTTTCTACTATGTTTCTTTTTATTTCAGAGGTTTTCTTGTCATAGTTTTATATCCTGATCATATATGGGATTAGTTATAAATATCTTATCTTAGGCTATTCTATTATCTTCAGTTATGGTAGTATTTGCCATTCAATATTTGATCGAAAGGGCTATTTTTGTATTTATTGACTTTTACATTTTTCATACAATATATTTTGGTATTATTCTCTTCTTTCCCCTAACTTCTCCTAGGTTCTCACCCATCCCCTATCCATTCAACTCCATGTTCTTAAAGGGGTACCTTAAGAACACAAACTGTGGACTGTGAAGATGGCTCAATGGGTAAAAACACTTGCCAAAAGCCCTGAGTTTGAATGCCAACAACCTATGTAAAATCCAGATGCAGTACTATAAGCATCTGTGAGCCCAGCATGCAACTGCAGCACAGGCAGAATTGGAGACAGGAGAATTGGCTCAAAGCTCACGTGCCAGTAAGTCTGGACTATGCAGGGGGCCAGAAGCAGAAAGAGAAACTGCCTCAACAGGATGAAGGAAAGAACCTGAAGTTGTCCTCTTACCTATACATGCTTACCATGACACCTACACACACACACACACACACACACACACACACACACAGACACACCGACACACACACACACACACACACACACACACACACACACACACACTGCTACAACAACAACAACTACTACTACTACTACTACTACTACTACTACTAAATAATTTAAATAGTAACCATACCAAAATTCGTTGTAGCTTATATGTATTGGATTACAATACTGGAATTGTATTGGTATACAAGTATGCACAATTCCTTTAATACTTTGCACATGGTAACAAACATGAACAAGTATTTGTTGGATAAGTGAATGGTCTTTATTTCAATGCTGTGGATTGAACCCAGAACCCCAGGGCATGTCAAGCATATACTCTACCATTGAACTGCACCACTATTCCAGTAATGATTATTTGTCTTAATATCATAAGATTTTGAAATAATAAACTTAAGTCCCAGGTTAGTTAATCAAGATTTGAATTTTAAGTGTGATCAAAACTAGGTGAGCAACAGTTTCCATAGAACTCTTCATGATGGAATGTCCCACTTTCCAAATATACCATATGTCATAGAAGCTCCCAAACTAAGTTTATATTTGTAAGGAAAACTGTGGTAACATCAAAGTACTTTTTTGGGATTCAGAAGAATGTGAACATATAACAGAAAAGTTAAGAGCCTTAAGATGGGTGTGATGGCCATGCCTGGAATGCCAGCACTTGGGAGGTAGTGGCAGGAGGGTTATAGTTCAAGGACATGCCAGCTACATAGCAAGTTAAGAATAGCTTGGGCTAGCTACAGGAGACCTCATCTTAAAAAGCAAAACAAGAAAAGCCTATATTCTGAGGGTCAATAAAATCTGTTGTTCAGCCCTGCACCTGCCACTTGTGAGCTGGGTAAACTGTTATCAACAGTCTTCACTAACTCTCATTTTCAGCAATTATGAACTAGGAAAATAACATCTCTCTCTAGTCTGAGTTAATATACTGAGGCAGTGACATAGTTTTCAATGAATGTCCTGGTTTATATTTTGAGATGAAGGTTATTATATAGTACCAGGTATTATACAATGGAAATATGTATATTTAGTTTTTTTTTAAGATTTAGAAAATTATTTATGTGTTGTGTGTCTGTGTGTGCGAATGTGCACATGTGTTTGCCTGGTGACCTCAGAGGCTAGAAGAGGACATAAGATCTCTTGGAACTGGAGTTACAGGCAGCCCTGAGGCACCTGCCGTGGATACTGAGAACTGAACTTGGATCCTCTAGAAGAGCAACAAGTACTCTTTTTAAAAAAATTTTATTTAAATTTAAAACAATCTTATTTTACATACCAAGCCCAGTTCCCTCTCCCTCCTGTCTTCCCATTCCTCCTGCCAACCCCCTATCCAACAGCCCATCCACTCCTGAGGGAGGGTAAGGCCTCTCATGGGGGATCAAAGTCTGTCATCATTTGGAGCAGGACCAAGGCCCTCCCCTGTGTATCTGGGCTGAGAGAGTATCCCTCCATGGGGAATGGGCTCCCAAAGTCCATTCGTGTACTAGGGATGAATACTGGTTCCACTGCCAGAAGCCCCATAGACTGCCCAGGCCTCCTAACTGATACCCACGTTCTGGGGGTCTGAAACAGTCCTATGATGGTTCCTCAGCTGTCAGACTGATGTCCATGAGCTCCCACTTGCTCAGGTCAGCTGTTTCTGTGGGTTTCCCCAGCATGATCTTGACCTCTTTGCTCATCACTCCCCCCTCTCTGAAACTGGATTCCAGGAGTTCAGCTCAGTGCTTGGCTGTGAATCTCTGCTTCTGCTTCCACTGGATGAAGGCTCTAGGATGGCATCTAAGGTTGTCATCAATCTCATTATTGGGGAAGGGTATTTAAGGTAGCCTTTCCACTGTTGCTTAGATTCTTAGTTGGGATCATCCTTGTGGATCCCTGGACATTTCCCTAGTGCCAATTTCTTGTTAAGCCCATAATGGCTCCCTCTATTAAAATAGGTCTTTTCTTGCTCTCCTTCTCTAGTCTTCCCCCAACTTGACCTTCATGATCCCTCATGTTCTTCTCCCCCTTCCCCTCCTCCCCTCCTCTTTCTCCTACCTCCCTCTCCCTCCCCTTGTGCTCCAAATATACTCAGGAGAGCTTGTCCCTTTCCCCTTCTTGGGAAATGGGTATGTCTCTCTTAGGGTCCTCCTTGTTTCCTAGCTTCCCTGGGGTTATAGATTGTAGGTTGGCTATCCTTTGCTCTATGTCTAATATCCATATATGAGTGAGTACATACCATGCTTGTCTTTTTGTGACTGGGTTACCTCACTCAGAATGGTTTCTTCTAGTTTCATCCATTTGCCTTCGAATTTCAAGATGTCATTGTTTTCCAAGCACCCCCCCCCCCCACTGAGTAGTAGTCCATTGTGTAAATGTTCCACATTTCCTCCATCCATTCTTCAGTTGAGGGGCATCTAGGTTGCTTCCAGTTTCTGCCTATTACAAATAATGCTGCTGTGAACATAGATGAATGGATGTCTTTGTGGTATGCATGTGCTTCTTTTGGGTGTATGCCTAAGAGTGGAATTGCTGGATCTTGTGGCAGACTGGTTCCCATTTTCCTGAGAAACCGCCATACTGATTTGCAAAATGGCTGTACAAGTTTTCATTCCCACCAGCAATGGAGGAGTGTTCCCCTATCTCCACATCCTCTCCAGCATAAACTGTCATTGGTGTTTTTGATTTTAGTCATTCTGAGAGGTGTAAGATGGTATCTCAGAGTTGTTTTAATTTGCATTTCCCTGATGGATAAGGATGTTGAACAATTTCTTAAGTGCCTTTCCATCGTTTGAGATTCCTGTATTGAGAATTCTCTATTTAGATCTATACCCTACTTTCTAATTGGATTATTCAGTGTTTTGGTGACTAGCTTCTTGAGTTGTGTGTATATTTTGGAGATCAGCCCTCTGTCAGATGTGGGGTTGGTGAAGATCTTTTCCCATTCTGTGGGCTGCCATTTTTGTCTGCAAAAAGCACTCTTAACCACTGAGCCATCTCTCCAGCCCCCTGGATTTCAATTTTGATTAACATTTAGGTTAGTCAATTTAACAAGTCAATACCTTTCCACATGAGAACAAATTTCCTCAGATGACTTATTTCCTGCTGTGTTTGTGTAGTGCTGGTTATCCAGTCACGGCTTTGCAGTGACCAATACATCTCCAGCCCCACTTCCATTGATATCTCTAGTGAATTATTATGTAGCTGGGCAAGTTTCAAGTATTATTGCCTAAGCCTTTTATTTAAAAAAATCCATTAAGCTCCCTTAAGCCCCATTCCCATGGCAATGCCTGTGGAAAGCCCACTATCTCTCCATCTGCTTTCCTTCTAAGATCATTAAATTCTATGTAGGTCTATTTCTATATGTACTTATTATATAAACAAAGACTTTTAAACATTATTAGTTAAAACTAGCTCATATTTTCTCCCTGAGATTACCTGAGAGAAACAACCAGTTCTTTGGATGAAACTTTAGTTTATCTTTATAATGGTCGCACAGTGTTCTGAGACTGGATAGAGCCTTATCCAGTCATTGATTCCCTGAGTGTTAGGCATCATTTCAATTTCATTTTGGCACTATAGTTTATGCTATAATACACACCCTTGTATGTCTTTATCTACTGATACATTTATTTGTCTGGGATAGATTCCTGGGAGTGGGTTGCATTTTAATTTTAATTTTTTTGTGTTTTTAATTTAATAGCTAATTTTAATAGTAAGGTCTATCACTAGCAGCAATAAATATAGAGAATTCATCTTCTGTAGAGAATGGCACTCACACACAACAATCACATGCATGGCAATGGTGACAATAAACGGGTGGTAAGGAAGTTTCAAACAAAGAAGCATTCCGTTGGGATACATCCTCCTTTTTTATTACTGTAACTAGGAAGTGAAATGAGGCAGGGGGATGGGGTGGGGGCAGGGGACTTGAGGAAGAAAGATTACAGAAATAGAAAAGTTCTCAAGTTCACTTTCATCTAGGACTGACTTTCCCCTCCATGGCAACACTGTCCTGAAACAGGATGTCTGAGCATTTTGGTAAGACTTTTCCTTTCAAACTCGTTGGTTTCTTTTAGCTAAGTATTTTGTAGTGTGTAGCACACCAACACATCCCACTAAAGCATTCTCACCTTTTCTGCAGTGGTGAACCAGGGAGGGCAGAGTGCCAAGGATAAAGGTTCAGATGATGCTGAACCCTAACCTGAATCATAGGTATGCTTAGATGCTCCAGGGTTAATTGCTTGGTTTACACATTTATGGTGCATCTTTGGAAGAGGCAGAATAAAATTTTGTGATTTGTGAGGCATAGTGGTACATGCCTGTGACTCCAATACTAGGGAATCTGAGACATGCAAACACAATTCTAAGCTAGCTTGATCTACATAGAAGACCCTGTCTCAAAAAAACAAACAAACAAAAAAAGACAAAATAAAAGTAATAAAATGCCATGGGTTGGAATAATTTTTTAATTTTTTTATTAGTTCAAATTAGGAGCAAGCTTGTTTCACATGTCAATCTCTTCTCCCTCCCCTCACTCCCATCCCTCCTTCCCCACCCCCGACCTATCCCTCACCCCATCTGCCCTCCACTCCCCAGGCAGGGTAGACAGGCTCCGCAAAGTCCACCACATCATCCTGGGCTGGGCCTAGGCCCTTCCCCATGTGTCCAGGGCAAGAGTGCACCCCTTCACGTGGGATGGGCTCTCAAAGTCCCTTCTTACACCAGGGAAAAATACTAATCCACTACCAGGGCCCCCATAGAGTGCAGAGGCCTCCTCATTGACATCCATGCTCAGGGGTCTGGATCAGTCCTGTACTGGCCTCCTGGGTGGAGAGGATAACCTAAACGCCCTTCCCCTAAAATGAGATTGATGACTCCTTTTTTTTTTTTTTTTTTTTTTTTTTTTTTTTTTTTGTTTTTTTGGTTTTTCGAGACAGGGTTTCCCTGTGGCTTTGGAGGCTGTCCTGGAACTAGCTCTTGTAGACCAGGTTGGTCTCGAACTCACAGAGATCCGCCTGCCTCTGCCTCCTGAGTGCTGGGATTAAAGGCGTGCACCACCAACGCCTAGCTGAGATTGATGACTACTTTTTATGCCATCCTAGAGCCCTCATCCAGTGGCTGATGGAAGCAGAAACAGACATTCACAGATATACACCGAACTGAACTCTGGAACTTAGTTGAAGAGAGGGAGGAATGAAGATCGAAGGGATCGGGGTACCAGGTTGGAGAAACCCACAGAAACAGCTGGCCTGAACAAGGAGGAGCACATAGACCCCAGTGGAATAATTTTTTAAAAAGCCTTCTAAAATATATTTATCAGACCATTTGTGTCAAAGGAACAACACTAACAGAGGCTAATTGTATTTTAAAAATCTCCATTAGTAATTTGTATTAGGAAATATGAGTTTTCTGCATAGTATATAATATATAATAAAAAATGAACATAATCTGCAGATTTATTTTTATTTTTTAAATCTGGTAGACAGCCTAGTACGGTGGTGTGGCTGGAGGTCCTTTCAAAGCCAGCCTGGGTTGCTCAGTTGGACTGTGTCTTTAAAGAGGTGATGGTTTAAAATTGGCTAGCAGAAAATGATTTAAAATGCTACAAACAAGCTGGGCATTGGTGGCGCACACCTTTAATCCCAGCACTCAGGAGGCAGAGGCAGGTGGATCTCTGTGAGTTCGAGGCCAGCCTGGTCTCCAGAGCGAGTGCCAGGATAGGCTCCAAAGCTACACAAAGAAACCCTGTCTCGAAAAACCAAACAAAAAAAAATGCTGCAAACAAAACTTTCAGATACCTCTCCTTCAGCTCTCTGGGGCAGGGGGCAGCCTGCTTAATCCATGGCAGAAAACTAAGATTAAAAACACCATAAAGATAAAATCTGAAACAAACTACATATAAACTTATAAATAACTTAAGAACAACTCAAGCTATTCTACAAATATGATTGCCAGATATGAAAATATGCTTTTCTTAGGTTACTGTCTCAGCACTTGGAGAAATTTAGGCAGCGAGAAGGTTAGATTTCTTTTTACCTTCATTTTCTTTTGCGTCACAATTACTGTCCTAAGACATCTTTGAAAACATTTATTAACATCTTGTTCTTGTTCTTGATGATGTTCCCAATTTTCGTTACCACGTTGAAGAACATTAAGTACTTATATTAAGAACGATTAAAATTACTAGTCAGAGAGAGAGGAAGAGGGAGGGGGAGGAGAAGGGAAGGGGGAAAAGGAGAGAAACAGAGAGAGGGAGAAGGGAAGAGAGAGAGAGAGGAGAGAGACAGAGACAGAGACAGAGAGAGACAGAGACAGACAGACAGACAGACAGACAGACACACACACACACACACACAGAGAGAGAGAGAGAGAGAGAGAGAGAGAGAGAGAGAGAGAGAGAGAGAGTGAGAGAGAGAGAGAGAGATATCAGGGTGTAATGGCTCACACTTGTAGTCCCAGCACTTGGGAGGCTGAGGCAAAAACATTGCCATGAGTGCAAGGCTAGTCTAAGCTACCGTTCCAACATAACCTGGGCTATAGCATGAGACATTATTTAAATCACACACACACACACACACACACAAACACACACACACACAAACACACACACACACACACACACACACACACACACACACACACACACACACACACACACACACACACACACACACACACACACACGTGGCCTAGCCATGTCTTGCCTGCTATAGTAGCCTCACTTCTTGTAGGCTTCATCCATTTGTCCTGTACTCTCTCCACACCTCAAAGCTCACAGCTCTCTCAGGGTTTTGATGGACAGTGAACAGTAGCTGAACTTTTTGTATGAGTAGTGTACAATCCCTGGGAACTCATAAGAAGACTTTGTTTGCTATGCAGAGCTTGCAGAGCTTATATTATCCATTCTCTTACTTGTTTTCAATAAGGGCTCATTGAAAATAAACCACACTTTATGCGGTCTTGGACATTATTTGTGGAATGTTTCTTTGTAAAACAGGAATGGAACTTGCTATCTTTGGTGGTTGGGGAAGATTAGGATAACATGACAGTGCTTGTCCTGGGTTCTGAGAGAAATGATGGCTTACTTTCTCTTTTGTAAACAGGTTTCTCAAAACTAGGGGCTGAGTGAAATGCTTGACTTGTTCTAAAGAACTAGGGTTGTCCTAGCATGAAAGTTTTTTGGTGCCAATAAATGTCTCAGAACTAACCATCAGCTTTGGTGTTCATATCTAGGAAATGTGAACATTTTCTGTTTGCTGGCATTTCCATGGTCACACTTTTCCATGGTAAGATGTTTGAAATTCTACCGTTTAGGAACGTGGAAGATTCCTCTGTTTCTCTCCACCATATCGGGGCTTTTAGACATTTGTACTACGGTTAGATTCTTTATCATATTTTGGTTCCATCCTTCAACCCAGTCATTAATTCCTAAAATTTTGCATGCTGTAAGATTTTATTATTTGTAAACTTCTTTGGCTTGACAGTGTGTAATGCCAGTTATCTATGATTACAGTACCATCTAGAATTGCATTGTTGCCTTAAAAATCTGCTTGTGTTTTGTATACCTACTGGTCTTTTTACCGTCATTATAATAGCTTTTGTGTTACTATATAGTTTTATCTTTCCCAGAATGCTGTGCTACTGGAATTATCAGGCTACTTTTTTTTTTTTAAGTATGGCCATGTTGTTTTTATGGGTCATCTATGCACAACTTGATACTTCATCCTTTGTATCACCGGCTAGTATTTCATTGGATGGATGTATCTGAATGCTTCTCTTGCTTTCTGTTGCTGTAATAGACACCAAGCCCAAACACAAATGAGGAAAGGGTTTTATTTCAGCTTAGATGGGGAAGGTCCTTCTGTGTATATGTTTGTCTTACTGGTTGATGAATAAAACACTGTTGGCTAATAGGGAAGCAAGATAGGCAGGACTAGGAGAGAAGGAGGATTCTGGGAAATGTAGTAAAGAACAGGAGTCGCCATGTGATCGCCGGGAAGACACATGCACATGTCCGGTGTCCTCGATAAGATAAGTCTTTGTAAAATATATAGATTAGGAGTTAAGACTGAACTAGCATATGAGAAATCCTTGGCCAGCAGCATTGTACATAATATAAGTCTCTCTGTGTTATTTTGGGGGCCCTAAAGCCATCGCAGAACACAGACAACTGGCAGAAAGATTTATCATTACATACATGTTTAGAGTGCATCACAGACGGAGATCGGGGAAGGAGCTCAAGGCAGGTGCTTGAAGCAGAAACCAACATCGGGGGAGTGCTATTCACTGGCTAGCTCATACAAAGCTAGCTTTCTTATACAGACCATGCCCACCTGCCTAGGAGTAGTACCACTCACAGTGGGCTGGACCCTTTTACAGCAATTAGTAATTAAGAAAATGCCCAACAGACATTTCCATATGTCAAGCTGATTGAGGCAATCAGTTTTTCAACTGAGGCTCACTCTTCCCAGGTGTGTCAAATTGATTAGCCACCACAGACATTTAAAACATGTTTTGTTTTGTTTTTTTCATGCACAGGATATCTTACAAACTTCTGATATTAACGTTAGTCTTTTTACATGTCTTTGTCCTCTGTTTTTGTACCATTTCCTTCAGGTGATTTCTCTGGCTGTTTTTGTAAGTGTCTGCTTTTGCCTTGGTGGAAACATCTGTGTTGGCTGCCTGCTGAGGAACGGGCTATCTGTAGGCTTAGTTCTGCCTGCAGGGACACCCACTGGAGCAGGACATTCCCTTGGGCTGGTCCCTGTCTGGAGGGGAATATTGCCAGCTGTCCTGTCTGTGAGCCAGAAAGGAAGTAGGTCCCAGTTTAAATTCAATTCCAAACTTTAGTCTAATGCTACTGCTTGGCCTGTATGGACCAGAAAACCACACTTTACTACCATACAGGCCTCACTCCTGTGAATGGCTCTCTGAAATAGTTCACACCCACGAATGCATTGTTGGTGTTCAAATCTTTGGACATCTGTAGTTACCTTGCTACTTTTATCAACTGGACATTTTCTTCACCCAGCAATGACCCAGGTGCTCCAAGTAGTCACCATCTCTGACTCATTCCTCCACCTTAGCCCTAGCTGACCTCTAACCCACTTTCTCTTTCTATGGATTTGCTTGTCTGGACATTTTATGTAAATAGAATGATGAAATATGGCCTTTTATGGCTTGGTTATTTTCCTTAGTCTAGTGTCTTCAGGGTCCATCTGTGTTGCTGCACACACCCACATTTCATTTTTAACTGCCAAATAATATTCCACTATATAATATAACATTTTGCTTGTTATTTGTCAGTTGGTGGTTTGGAGTTTTGCATTTTTGGGTTTATTATGACAGTGCTACTATATCCCATAAGCATGTTTTAATATCCCTTGAGAATACATCTAGGAGTAGAATTTCCCGATTATACAGTAATTCTGTGCTTAATCATCAGAGGAACAATGAGTATTTTTATAGGGTTTACCATTTAATTTCTCCAGAGCAATACTCGAAGGCTCCAATTCACCAGGACTGCATGACACCATTTTCTTTTTCATAGCAGCAGTTCCTATCATGTGTGGCATTGCATTTTATCTAACTAGTCTTAACATACTTTCAGCCACTTTCAATCCTACCTTATCCCATCTCTCCCCTTCACACATGTTAATTTATGATGCTTAAAGTTCTGTGGCATATATACTACTTCCCACTGGTCTCAGAGTACTAGCGTTTCTTTTTCTTTTTTTTTCTTCTCTTTCCTTTTGTTTTTTTGAGACAGACTTTCTCTGTGTAGCTTTGTAGACCAGGCTGTCCTCAAACTCACAAAGATACATTTGCCTCCCAAGCGCTGGGATTAAAGGCTTTTGCCACCACTGCCGGGCTACTAGCATTTCTATCTATGAGTTAACTGGTCTGGTAGTTTCTAGCTTCAAAAGTTTTGTAATTTCTCTTCCATTTCCTTTGTTTTGTTTGTTTTGATTTTTTTCATTTATTTTTAACTGAGTTTTTAGAGGGAAAAATAGATAAATACTACCTATCAAACAGAAATTTTCTTTTATTCATATTTGCATTGTAAACTGGTTTTTAAACTTTTTATTTGTAAGGAGGCTGAGGCATAGCGAGTGTTTCCTGTTGCTGAAGGAGGTAATGGTGCAAAGACACACTGACTGCATCATTGCTTTTGGAAATAAATGGAAACAGACTTCTCTCCCTCATGGTGGTTCTTTACTCTTGGGATCACTGTCATTTTATATGAATGTAGATGTTTGGTTCATCATTTAAATTTACTAGTCATTGAGACTGGTTCTTTTGTGCTCTCTGCAACTGATGGCCATTAACTTCATTTTCAATGCTTTAACAAAACAGTAATATCCATTTTTTTTTTTTTTACATAACCCGGCAGTGTGCTAAACACCATGCTAGCACTAGCTCATTTGGTGTTTTAACAGCCTCATAAGTTAAGTTCTATCAGAATAACATTACACAAGGAGGCTGAGCCCCTACTATCTCATGGAATGTGCTAGGGCCTGGTGGGAACAGGCATTTATATCTACCTTTTCTGGTTCTAGGCCTTTTTCTCTTACTAGAGTTCTACACTGTACTTCCTGAAGACCTTGGTTTGTTCAGTTTGTAGTCTGGCCAGTTTGTCTAAATCTGCCAGGGCAGTATGCTTACATTATTATTTATGGGTCTGTCACCAACATGTTGAATTAAACACATATGAAGAATTCAATACATTTTTCCTATATGTGGATTTTCCCTGTTGTTTTTGTTCTTCTTGTTTTGTTGAGATGGTCTCACTATGGAGCCCAGGCTGATCGTTTTGCCTTGGCCTCTGAAAACTGGGGTTACAGGTGTGCACCACACCCCCCCAGCTTTGGCATCCTGTTCTTTGACACAGGTTAAAGGCTATAAAATTATTATGTTCTAACACTATTAACAATCAGCTAGAATGCAGATTATAGATGGCAATTCAAATAGGACTTTGACAGCAGAAAATGACAGCACAAGTTCTATACTCCCAATGTAAGAAGTATTCTGCAAAACACGAGAGGAGAAAACCCCCCTTTACTTTAAGAAAAGCTAGCTTTTAATTTGGGTGTCTTTTTTAGATTCCACATTCCAACAGTCCTTTGTCTCAGCATTCAAGGGGAATTGCTGATGGCCACCATGGGAGAGCTCTATGTGTTTGAAGAGACTCCACATAGCCTAAGTGTTCCAGGTTCAGTTTTTTTTCTCTCCTCCATATTTTGTCCCTGTCACTGAAGTGATAAACACAGAGAGCTATTAAGACAAAGGGAGAAGTTACCATAACTCCAGGAGGGTGGAATGTCTTGTGGGAAATTAGCCTGAATGTGCCAGGAAAAGAGAAGAGGCTATTGTACCTACAGTGCAGAGGGCAAAGGGTGGTGGCCCCAGATAAAACTGGAGAGCTTGGCAGGATGGCCTCTGTAGGGTTCAGCAGACCAGGCCAAGCATTCAGAACAGATCTGGTGAGGAGGCCTTGAGTCATAAAAGGCAGGGGACTTCGGTGTGGTCTTACATTGAGTCCCTACTCTTGTATCCCTCAGAAATCAAAAGGCAGAGCCTTTTAGGGCCAAGTCTCTAGTAGTTTGGGGTGGTACTTAGTCCTTAGAGGAATGCTGTGCAACTATTCTTACAGTGACGAGCCTGTATTTCTAACTAGCCTGGTCATGATATCTCCAGTATCATTTATGGACACATATACATAGATATTATAAATCCTGTGGCAGAGATGAATTATCATCAGAGAGCTTTCCTGGACATGTAAGCTACCAGGCTAGCAGCACTGAACTGAGCAAACCCTTGCATAGTCAGTGACTAGCTGAGATGCCTCCATTACTCTAGTCCAAAATATCTTCATTCTTAGCCATTTGATTAGTGCTTTATAGTGATTTACACAATGCCAAACTCAGACTAGCTCTAGTCTCCCCCTTTAGCCTACCACTTAGGAGTCATTAAAATCTGATTTATCATCTTAGCATTTCCAATTCTCTTCAGCTTTAACTTTAAGATTTGTTTATTTTATATTTATGAATGTTTTGCCTGGTATATGTTTGTGCACCACATGCATGGCTAGTTCCACTTAGGCCAGAAGAAGCTGTCAGTTCTGAAACTGAAGTTATGGATGGTTGTGAGCCACCACGTGGGTGCTAGAGATCAACCTAGGTGCTCTGCAAGAACAAATGCTCTAAACCACTGAGCCACCTCTCCAGCCCCAATTCTCTCCAATGTCAATGCTGATTTAGACTTAGTCCGTATCTTTAGAGGCAATGTTTCAATATTCATCTATTGATGAGTTTTCTTGGCTTCAGGTTTTAAAAATTTAGTATGCCGTTGCTCCCAAAGTGATCTCAAGATGAAACTCTGCTCATGACACTTCCTGACTCAAAACCTTTTATTTCTAATTATTAAAAACTTTAGTGGGCATAGAAGTGGACTCAAGTTTTGTTCTTGTTGTTTGATGCTATGTTGTTGTTGATTGTTTGTAATGAAAATTGTCTCTAGATACACCTTTTCCACCATATTTCAATCTCTATCAAACTCTTACATTTCACCTTATGTGATATATTATCATACTTGGTATTTGGGTTACTATTACTATTACTGGCCCACTAGTCAGAAACACTAGCCTATCTTCTCTCTACTACCGTGGTTCCCCTGGTAGGCAAAGACCTTGGTCTCAGGCTCCAGATTCCCTCTGTATACCCCTTTGCAAGTCGGAGGTCTGAATGAAGATGGAACCATGAGGACTAAGAAGTCTGCTGTGTTAACAATAACAAAAACCACCCCTCACAAATAATATTAAGTGTTTCCAAATAAGGAACTCTGAAAGCAACAATATTTAATAGGGATAAATAGATAACCTTAACAAGATTGATGACAAATGCAAATTTCAAAATTTGAAAAAACTTAAGAAATGGCTTAAATACATGGAAAATTGTTAATTAATGTGTAGTTAGAGGTGGAACCTTTAACTTTCTCCTCTTGGAAACCAGTAAGGACTAGAAGACGATGCTATGAAGCAGTCAAGCCAAACTGAAGATTCCAGAACATTCCAGCAACAATGGAGCACTTGAGGTTTAAAATACAGGTAGAACATTCAAGAGTGACCACTTTCTGGGCCATAAAACAAGCCTTAACAAATGTAAAATAGCTAAGGCATACAATTCATGGCCCCTAATCATACCAGCACTGAACTAGAAATCATTTACAGAAAGAGGCCTGAAAAATCCCTAACATTTGTAAACAACAGTTTTCTAAATTCATGGGAACTTTTGAATTAAATCAAAGTAAAATCTAACACTTCAAAACTTGTGGGTAAAACTAAAGTAATTCCCCTTCTCTCTGTTAATACTTTTTTTTAAAATGAAAACATAATTACATTATTTTTCCATTTCCCTTTTCATTTTACACAGGCAGGCAGGCAGGCAGGCAGGCACGTGCACACACAGACACACACACACACACACACACACACACACACACACCCTGCTCAGTCTGTATAATGTTACTTGTAAGTATAGGACTTCAGGACTGATGACTTGGTATTGGATAACTAATTGGGGTGTTTTTCCCAGGGAAAGACAATTTCTCTTACTCTCAGAATCCTTTAGCTACCTATAGCTCTTTGTCTATGTGTAGGGACCCCAGGAGATTCCCCGTCTATGCTAGGATGATAGCCATCCCTGTTCACATCTCATTTAGGGTGCCGTATTGATATATAGCATTGTGTGATTATGTGAAAGAAATGCTGCCCATTACTATCATGTGTCCAAATAGATTGGAAAACAATGGATTAAGTTCAAAACAAACAGAAGGACACAAGGAAACTAAAGGACACAAACAACTAAAACAATGATGGGCAAGTAACAAATACTGGCAAGGATATAGGGGGAAAAAGGACTCAATATACTATTGCAGGGAAGGTGGTTTCATAGAGCCACTGGGGAAGCTAATATGGAGGTTCCTCAAAAAACTACAACTAGAACCTCCATATGATCAAGGTAGCCCATCTTGGGTATATACCTGTTTTAGTTTGTTTTCTATCATTGTGACCACAAACAACTTGGGGAGGAAAGGATTTATTTCATCTTACAGCTTGTAGTCTATCACCCAGGGAAGTCAGAACAGAAACTCAAGGCAGGAACCTGGAGACAAGAAGTGGTGCAGAGAACATGGAGGAATGCTGCTTACTGGCTTGCTCCTCATGAGTTGCTCAACCTGCTTTCTTACACAACTCAGGATTTTCTGATAGGGGGTGGCACCACCCCACAATAGGCTGGGCCCTCCTACATAAATTACTAATCAAGAAAATGCCCCTATGGCCTTTCCCACAGGTCAATCCGCTAGCAACATTTTCTTAATTAAGGCTTTTTCTTCCCAAAAGATACTAGCCTATAAAAACTAGCCAGTACAATACCCAAATAAATGAAGTCAGCAAAGGAAAGAGATTCCTTAATAGTCATGTTTACTGCAGTATTCACAATGACTAATATATTAAATCATTCCAGGTGTTCATCAAAAGGATAAATGAATGAAGAATTTGAAATATAGAGATACATATGTATGATGGAATATTCACCCACAAATAATAAAACCTTGCCATGTGCAGCAAAATGAATGGGGTTAATGACTATCAAGGTAAGTGGAAAAAGCCAATCACATACAGACATGTTGAAAAATTCTAAAAACAGTTTAAGTATGATTAACATCATTTACTACTTGGAGTAGTTATGATGGTCAATTGTATTGTATGTCCTTTTTACTATAATTTTGAAAACTGTGATTTTATTATACATAAATTAAATATGAACAAACATGACTAAGAAATAATCAGTCTTCTTACTATTACCTGATTGGCTTTCATTGGATTATGGCTTTCAGCAGTGAGGGCTGGGAGTGAGGTGGAGGGTTGATTTTTTTTTTTTCAGTTTGGATCTAGATTTAGCTGTTTAGTGTGGTAAAAGAATGTTTTAGAAGCAATGGTTTGCCAATGCCTAGCCTATGCTTCAAGACAACTAGTTTAGTTCTGTTCATTCTTGGCTTTCTGTTCCTGCTATAAAAAGGCAGGCTGACTTGCTAGAGGTGAGAGGTTTGTGACTTCATCCATTTTGATCTTTATGTCTGAATAACTGGTATTTTATGGCAGACACAGGAAGCCAGCTGAGACTACAATGATCCAGGGCAACTGGAGTTTACAACAGAAAAATGAGACCCATAAGTAAAGACATACACCCCAAAGAAGCACATGTCAGCTTGCTACAAGGTGGATGAACTGTGATGATGTAGTTCAGTTCTGGAGTGTTTGTTATACAACCAATTACTACTGCAGGAATGTCTCATGGATCAAGGGACAGCTGAATTGTATTTTCAAAGATGAATAGGAGCTCAGCTTTCCTTTTTACTTATATTTATTCTAAAGCTTGTTTTTTTTTTTTAAGAAAATACTGGGACTTGCTACATCCCCATTCTGAATATTTTTATTGCCATTTTTTCTTCTTATGCTAAAGATTGACCCTCCCCCTAGGGATACAGGGATAGTACATGTTAGGCAAGAGCTCTGCCACCAAACTACATCCTCTGCTTCAAGTTTTCCTTCCTCCCTCCCTCCCTTCCTCTTTACTTCCCTCCCTTCTCCTTCCTTCCTTCCTTCCTTCCTTCCTTCCTTCCTTCCTTCCTTCCTTCCTTCCTTCCAGTTTTCATTACTGGGAATTGAACCAAAGGCCACTATGAAGCAAGGTAAGAATTCTGCCAGTGAGTTATATCCCCTGCTACTGCTACCACTGTAAACACTGTTGACTCCTCATCTTCCTCCTTCCTTCTCCTCCTCCTCCTCCATTTATATTTTTTAGATAGGATCTCACTAAGCTTCCAAGGCTGGCTCTGAACTCACTCTGCTGTCCAGGCATGCTTTGAAGTTGTGATCCTCCAGAGTAGCTGGGACCACTGGCTCTTTTTTGAAAGTTTCTGTCTCCTAATAGCTGAGGGTACTTTGGTTCCTTTTTGCTTTAATAACACAGAATCATCTGAAATAAAGCACAACACTTCTGAGACTCAAGTGTATCTAAGAGGATGCCACCTGTGATTTATGGGTGATTTATGGCCCAAAGGGTACCAAAGCAAAGAACTATGGAACCTCTTGTTGCCTGTACCACCCACTGACATTTAATCACACAATGCTTGGTTTTGTTGTTTAACTTTTCCTGTTATGATGCATTGTCACTGGCTTGTGTAATGACCAGCTTCAAAAGCAGAGAATGCATCATCGACTTTTGTGTCTCATCTTACAAGGGTTTAGTGTAGCAATTACCAGTTAGATGCTTACGACAAAGAAAGGAATTAGTGAAACAGAAAGAGAAAGGAAAGGAAGGGAAAATGGCCACAGTCACTGACAGGATTTCAGTAAAGAGGTCTGGAGAGGATCAGGTATTTTCCATAGCCATCCCCCAGAGTGGGTGTTGCCACTTCAGCTGTGCTGTCCTGGCTGAAGGCCAGGACTTGATTATTGATGGTCCTTCCTTTGCTGCTAGTCACTGTTAAGAACAGCAGGTTCACAGAAAGCTTCATGGTAGTCTGTAAGAAGCAAGATGTGATGACGCCAAGGCTCAGTGCCACTGACCAGAAGAAAGCAGAATGCCTAGGCTGTGCTATAAATCACAGACTCAGGGTTTCTCTGTGTAGCTTTGGAGCCTATCCTGGCACTTGCTCTGGAGACCAGGCTGGCCTCGAACTCACAGAGATCCGCCTGCCTCTGCCTCCTTAGTGCTGGGATTAAATGTGTACGCCACCAACGCCCAGCAGCTTCTTTTTTTAAAAAACATTTTTTAAAAATTTATTTTAGAAACACTCTTATTTACATATCCATCCCCCCATTCCCTTGCCCTCCCATCCTCCCATGCTCCCCACCAACCCTCCAACCCACCTCCTCACCTACTCTCCAGGGATAGTGAGGGCCTCCATGGGGGATCATTAAAGTCCATCACATCATTTGGGGGAGGGTCCAGGCCCTCCTTCCTGTATCTGGGCTGCAATAGTATTCCACCATAAGGAATGGCCTCCCAAAGTCCATTTGTGCTCTAGGGATAAACACTGGCTCCACTGTTAGAGGTCCTGTAGAATAGAATGCCTTGGCCTCCTAGCTGGCAGGCACATTCAGAGGGCTTGGTTCCGTCCAATGCTGGTTCCCCAGCTTTATGACTAGTGTCTCCATGGTGCTCTCACTAGGTCTGGTCAACTGTTTCTGCGGGTTTCTCCAGCACTGTCTTAGCTCCTTTGCTCATCCCTCCTCCCTCTCTGCAACTGGATTCCAGGAGTATGGCTCTGTTTAGCTGTGGGGACCTGTTTCTGCTTCAATCAGCTACTGGGCAAAGGCTCTAGGAATGGTAACTGAGATTGATTGATTGTCTATCAATCTCATTATAGAGGAAGGACATCAAAGGCAGCCTCTCCATCACTGCCTAGATTCTTAGTTGGAGTCATCCCTGTGGATGGGAACACTTCCCCTGTGCCAGACCTCGCTCCAAACCTGTACTGTCTCCCTCTATCAAGGCATCTCCTTTCTTGCCCTCCTCTTTTCCTCCCCTGTCTCAGTCCTCTTGTTATCCTGCCCCATTTCCCTTTCTCCATCTCACCTTCCCACCTCAATCCTCTCTCCACCTGTGCTCCCAATTTGCTCAGGGGTTCTTGTCTCCCTCCCCTTCTTGGTGGGAACCATGCATTCTTCTCTTGGGGTCCTCCTTGTTTCCTAGCTCCTCTGGCGGTGTGGATTGTAGGCTGGTAATCCTTTGCTCTATGTCTAAAATCCATATATGAGTGAGTACATACCATGTTTGTCTTTTTGTGACTGGGTTACCTGCTCAGGATGGTTTCTTCTAGTTCCATCTTCCCCTTTAGCTTCTTTCATGTATTTGCTCATTACTTTAGGGCAGTGGTTCACAACCTTCCTAATGCTGCGACCCTTTAATACGCTTCCTTATGTATGGTGACTCCAACCACAAAATTATTTTGTTGCTACACCGTAACTGTAATCTTGCTACTGTTACAAATCATAATGGAATTATCTGATGTGTGACCCCTATGAGAAGGAAGATCAAGCCCCAAAGTGTTGTGACCCCCAGGTTGAGAATCATTGCTTCAGGAGGTACTGGGCTTGTAGAAGAACATGAAGAACAGAGTCCCAGTGGCCAGTTTTGTTTTGTTACGGTGCAGAAACAGTCACTTTAAGGTTTTAGGATGTTTGTTATACACATGTGAATGTATAAACACTTCACCTGTTCCCACCAGTTCTAGCTCAAAAAAAAAAACATACCTTACCACGTTTGCCACTCTCTACCCGTCAGTTCTACCTTATATTCTAACATTTGGATACTTTATCCTATACTAGGAGAGGTATACATTTTGTTACTACTCAGACTGTTTCCTTGTTTTGATTACTATCAACAATGTTCCTAGAACATAAATTTCAGAGCACATTTTTTAATTTTTGCTTGGTAAATGTCACAAAACAGTGGCGATGGTGGTTGTGGGTAGAGCAGGAAGCCGTAAAGTGCTTTTATTCAATATGTATTTGTTACAAGTTATTATTTCTTCCCACTTCTAAGATGTGGAGTCCGAAGTTTAGACACCTGAATGCACTGGCCACATCACACAGAGAGTATATTACAGATACGACAAATAAAACCTGGCTTCGTCACATTCATACAAGGACATCTGTTCAACAATGTTCATAGCAGCATTATTTGTAATAGCCAGAAACTGGAAGCAGCCTAGATGCCCCTCAACCAAAGAGTGGATAGAGAAAATGTGGTACATTTATATAATGGAGTACTACTCAGAGGAAAAAAACAATGGAATCTTGAAATTTGCAGGAAAATGGATGGAACTAGAAGAAACCATTCTGAGCGAGGTAACCCAATCACAAAAAGACAAACATGATGTGTACTCACTCATAAGTGGATTTTAGATATAGAGTAAAGGATTACCAGCCTACAATCCACACTGCCAGAGAAGCTGGTAAACAAGGAAGACCCTAAGAGAGACATACATGTTCCCCTGGAGAAGGGGAAAGGGTCAAGATCTCCTGAGCAAATTGAGAGCACGGGAAGAGGGGGGGAGGGAGCTATGAGAATGAGAAGGGGAGAAGAGGAAGGATGCAGAGGACATGAGGGAGCAGAAAGGTTGAGTCAGGGAAAGAATGGAAGAAAGGATATGTGATAGGTAGGGTTTTATGGGGTGGTGGTAGGGGAGGACAGGAGGGAGAAGAGAACTGGATTGTCATGTAAAACAATCTTGTTTCTAATTCAAATAAAAAAATGATTAAAAAAACAACCTGGCTTTGCCTGACTTCAAAGCCCTTTTCTTGACATGAGCATATGAATAACAATGGTAGTACCTTAATTTTTATCAGTTCACTAAATATTTATATAAGACCTGCTATGAAGGGTGATAGAAGGGTACAAGGTGTGGTCATGGGAATAGGAAAAAGGTGGGGTGGAGAAGGAAAATTAACAAAACTAATTCCCTCTGAATATGCCATAATGAAACCCAATTTACAGAAGACCCACTGTATGCCCTGCGCTGTGCTCAGTCTGTGAAATTTAGTGGCAAAGAAGTTGGTTAGGTATGTCCCAGTTTCAAGGAGGATACAGTCAGTTAGGGGGTAGAGGAAGACATAGAAAAGATAGCCAGGAGTGTATGATTAGCACCATGAAAGGAATGAAGAGAAAGAACAAACTATTGTGGAGACCTAATTTAGATTGAGTGGTCTTCAAAAACCCATTAGACACTAAAGTGTAGAGCAGTGGTTCCCAACCTGTGGTTCATTACCCCATTGACAAACCTCTATCTCCAACAATATTTACATTGCGGTTCATAACAGTAGCAACATTACAGTTGTGAGGTACCAATGAAAATAATTTTATGGTTGGGGAGTCACCACACTGTGAGGAACTGTATGAAAGGAAAGTTGAGAACCCCTCGTTTAGACGCTGAGGGCTAGAAGATAAATGGCAGGATCAGGACGATCGTTCCAGTGGATACAGCAGCTGAAGGTACATCTGATTCCCACTTCGTCAGCAAGGCTCCTCAGAGGATGAAGATACCCTAATGACAACCACATCCTTCTAAAGATGTTTTCTGAGCATGTCTTTCATTATGTATTGGGAAAAGGCTTAGACCAGTGATGGAAGTGGCCTCTGTCTCTTAATGGCAGTCTCAGCAAGCCAACCCATTTAAAAACTTCCCGGCCTACTTCCCATCAGCTCTCCAGAGTTATTGGTCCCAGAGTGTATTGGGAACAGATATGCCAAGTAGAGAATCTTGGAATGTCTGCCTATGACTAACTTCATTTCATACCTGTACATTGTAACACATCCTAAAGTTTCTGAAAATAGCTACACAGGAGGCTGAGAGCAATGGAGACAACCTAAGTGGTCACTGAGCAAGCTTGTGTCTGAGAAGGTAGGTGCTTGGGAATTGTTTCAAAGGCCTTCCATTACTGCCTCATATGACTTGAGGCCAGTGGACTTCACAAAGCCTCAGTTGCCATGTACTTATACAGAACACATTTGCCAGGTGAGGTAGCTTATGCCCATACTCCTGGCAGTTGGGAGACTGAGGCAGGGAGATTGCCACAAGTCCCAGACAGATTTGGGCTACTGTGTGAGACTCTGTCTCACCCGTACCCAGTTCTACCTGAAATCATACCCTGGCTGCTATAGGGCCATGGACCAAGACATGGCTCTCAGCAGCAGCTTGGGCTGGGATGATACCATTGCCCTGACTGGCAGCATGGAACATACAGATCTGTATGACCCATGGTGCAGCATAGACCCTAGATTCTTACAAAGTCACAGGCTGTGGAACAGATCCCAGGGCTCTGTCTGGGCCACAGGTGAAACCTGTGACACAGACTTCAACACAGACCCAGCTGCATCTTCACCACGAAGACAGACATGGGCATAGAAGCAACTTGGCCCAGTCACATGTCACTGCTTTTAACAACTGAGTAATACTTCATTGTGAAAATGTACCACATTTTTTACCCATTATTCTTTAGAGGGACATCTAGGTTGTTTCCAGTTTCTGGCTATTAATAATAAAGCTTCTATGAACATCAAAACAACAACAACAACAACAACAAAACCCCCCAAAAACCCAACAAATCCAGACCCCAGGCTTTTTAGCTATGACACTAGCACTAAGAATGGCCCAGATGAAATATCTGGTCCCGGCCTGGGAATGTTGAAAGTGAGACAAGAAATGAAAAAAAATTAAGTCTATATATCTGAAGAAACAGGACTCGGAAATGATTATAGCAGAGCTTGGATTGGAATCCAGAAAGTTGGATTCTGAGGCGATTTTATAACGTCAAACTTAGAGCTCTCTCACAGGAATTCTAGAAGATGCCTTTTTGGCAGAGCTCTTTATACGTAAATAAGAACAGATTGGAACGATGAAAAGAAACTTACTATGATCTAACGAAAATCAAGATGCTAGGCAACAGTGCCAGATAATTTTGCATATTAATATGATTATTTCTATTTTAGAGACAGGTCATCATGTAGTTTAGGATGAATTCACTATGTTGTCAAAGATGACCTTGAACTCATAATCCATTGCCAAAGTGCGTGTATCACTTGTTTGCACCACCGCTGTTTTCACAAATGTTTAATCTTAAAACACCTGTGGAGAATAGTATAGTGGCACACACCTATAGTCTCAGCATTTGGGAGATCACCAAAATGGGTGATGCAGGCTAGCCATCACACACTAATTTCAGGTCATTCAGGGCTGCATAATGAAACCCTGTCTTAAAAAAAACACAAAAATAAAACCCCATGAAAGAGATACTATTGCCATTTAAAAATTGCTAAAAGTGGTAATAGCTCTCAAATTCTTATGTCTGAACCTGATATGGCCATGTCATAGGAGCAGCAGATGGCAGTTGACTTCAGGAGACTGGCCCACCAGAATGCAAGGCACTGACAGGCGAATCTTGGATAGGCAAGGCTCCAAGGGCTTTGGCTGCAGAATGCCTCTTGCTACTGCTGTGTCTTTACATGTTTGCTGCTGCCATTTTTCTCTGGTATCTGGCATGGCGTGAGTGAGTGTGGGGGGATCCCCGCTGCCTTGAATGCAGTGTGATTATCTCATGGAAATATCCCATTTTACTGGGCATTTTTACCTATGGGTTATTATGAAGATAATTTCTTCTTAATAAGCTGCACTGTTTCAAACTGAAGCAATGGTTTTAAAAAATAATAGTGTACTTAAATAGAATTTTGATGATTGATTGAGGGTTTTTAATACTTATAGTAAGGGATTGTGATAGAGGTTAGTTTAGTGGGAAAATTAATATAGGTAAAGGCAGGATATGGTGTTGCCCCCACCCCTGATAAAGTAGGGGCTGCAGAAGATAGAAAGTGGGAACAAAGAAATGTCACGAAGCTATGACTTATGAGTTTCTCATGAGGAGCCATATAGACTGTGGCTTAGATTAATGATCAAAGAAAACAACTGTGTTGCAGAAGCTAAGTTAGCCCAAGTTCTTTTAACTTTAATGTTGAGAAATATGTTCACCGGTTTCAGTGTGCGTCATAGCTGAAACAAAGCTTTAAATAATGATTTAAGGTTAAGTTAAGATGTTTTTGTAATGGCTTTGAGGTAGAAAATATCTTGGGGAACAATTTAAAGTTTAGAAAGACACAGTTTTAATCCTTGAACAAGGGACTTATTGAGGTCAAGGAACAGGAACAATGTCAGCCTGGCTATTGCTGGCTGATGTATCTTTCTTGCTAGGATGGGTTCTGCCCTCAGCTTCCTGATTAAAACAAAACAAAACAAAACAAAAAACCAACAAAAAACATTGATGAGTAGGTATGCACCCTGAGGATTTAAAATAGGCTCACTGGTTGTTTTTCATATATAAAAGTTGAGATTTGTGGTTCCTAGAAAATCTTTTAAAAGATTACCTTTTAAGATAAATAATAAAATGTTTGATCCTTTCTTTGTAACCACAAAATGCAACATTCCAGTAAAAGAACTGGCTGAGAAAAATATCTTGCTTGCTTATACTCTGTTATTCTATAAGTTTCTTAGATATAAATATATGTAGGTTCTTAAAAATAATTTTTCACCTGTAATACATAAAATGTCTAATCACGTAAGGAAAATGGGAAACATGTTGCTTTTTACTCAATGCATTGTAATCATTCACTTGAAAAACAGAATGTAACCACACTGTAATTTTTATATTGATTGAAAGATTTTGCGGGGATATAAGCTGTAAGGGAAAAAATGAAGACATAAGAGAAGGAAAACACCAGGAGAGATGTAGAAGGAAAGATGGAAGGAAGACATCAAAAGAGACAGAAGGGATACGTCTGGATAGAGGTAAGTAAAGAAATAACGAGATGATAGAAACTGAGAGGAAGAGAGAGACCCTAAAGGTGTGTGTGTTTTCTCTTTTTCGATGGCCCCAGAGAGTTAAGTTTTGCCCCCCTCGCTGTACCCAGATAATTTTTACTCCTTCAGAAAAATCAAGTTGAGTGATTAGTCTGCCGACTCTGTGCATTCCTCTCATCCCTGAGCTGCTGGAGGCTGGTTCTCACTGCAGCAATGTGAGCCTGTGTCTGCACTCAGATGAGCCTGAGGACTGGACTGGGCTATCCACCCCTAAGGTGGGAAGCATTCCTGGTTCCCAGTAACTGCTCTCAAACTGTTGAGGTTGAGTCAGTGTTTGCTCTCGGGGGTGCTTGAGGACAGAGCTGAGATATCTCCTCCCTCAGGTTGGAAGTATTGTGGGCACTCAAGATCATTCCTGAAGTGATAACACCCAGGGCAGGAATCAGGGGAGACCAGCAGTGCTGTAGCTGTGTCTTTTCCTGTGGCTTGTGGGAAAGGGAGGGGTAAGTTTTTCTTCATGCAATGTCAAGTGAAGTGGAGGGCTGGCTTTATCCTGCAGGGAGAAAGCACACTGAGAACAAATCCTGGCCACTGGGACAAGCTGAGGGTGCCTGTGCTCGCTGGAGAATCCATTACCCCAGTGGGTCTTTGCCTTTTGACCCATAGATTCCTCTCCTATAGACACAATCACTTTTGTTTGCTCTTTATACAGTTGACTTAAATTTTTGTCCATATTTTCTATGTGTACGCATGCATTAAAGTCACATATGAGGTACACATTTACAGGTGTCTGTCTTTCCATTACATGGGCTTTGGATTGAACTCAGGCTGGGCTTCACCTGCTGAGCTATTTACCTGCCTGATATATTGTTTTTAATCTCTAATAATCCAGGAGTGGGGTTTTCAGTTATAATCTAAATACTCAGGAGGCTGAGGAAGAAGCATCATTTTTTCATTCAAGGCCAGTTTGGGCTATAGAATGAGCTCAAGGCTTGCCAAAGTTGTAGAGTAAGAGCCTCTCTCAAAAAGCACCCCTCCATGTTTTTGTATATAATTTCATATACTTACATGAAATTATTCATGTTACTAAAATCGTCCCATGCCAAGTTCTCCAATAAATTAGATCACCCTCAGATGAAATGCTAATAAAAATTAAAGCTGTAGCCAGTAGCATGCGGATATTTGGGCTCAGGGCCAACAAACAGGCCATCTGGGTGTAAGAAAATAGGCTAATGGTTGTGGAATCTAGTCTCTCATGGCTACGCTCAGAGCTGACCTCAGCCGTGCTCAAATTGATTGCTTTCCAGGTTATGATTTCTCATTACAGGAAACTGCTTTGCCCAATTCAAACCCCGTGAGTTAAACTCAAACACAGAGCAAACGCTGATCCCAAAGCCTCTTCTGTCAGGGATCCCGAGTTCACCCCCAGAGAACTGATTAGTCTGAGAAGGGCTGGTCCTCATCGCATACCATACATAGGTGGAGGGCTTGTTATTCAATTCCTGGCCTATGAGAGGATACCCCTATTGTTCCTGAAAAACGCTGACCAGGACCTCACTAGTAACAAAGATCCCTCTGCCCCACAATCCAGTCAAGGCAGGAGCCGAAGCAGGAAAGATAAGTGCTTGGATGAAGGGCAAGATGGATAGGGCTCGCAGTGCCCCCAGCCCTGCTGATACCAAGTGCCTTTAAGATACAGCCTTTCCCATCCTAATCTACAAAGGAAACAGGAAAAAGGAACTTAAAACTCCCTGCGCTCAGACAGAAATGAGACTGTTACCGCCTGCTTCTGTGCAATTCCTTCTTGCCTGCAACTTGTAAACAAGAGCAAGTAGACCATGCGAGTGGGAAGTCACAAAGTTGTGGGTTTTTGAAAGGCTTCCAGGGACCTCATGCTCATCTGTGGACGCTGGATGGGGAGATCTGGGGAAGTATGGACTCTTTAGCCGGCTTAGTTCTCTGCGGAGTCAGCTTGCTCCTTTCTGGTAAGTTTTGGCTTGATGTTTATTTATTTAATTTTTTATGTCATATTTTAAAGCACAGTGACTGCGCAGCTTTATCTCTCACCAAACCATCATTTTGGTGATGCTGACACTGTTCTTCTGTGACTCTCCAGTTTATACAAGTAAAGGTTGAAGTTGAGATTCCCCGAGACATGAGCTGGGTTTTCTAGCTATCTCTTGTGGATGCTGCCTCCTGGGTTGCCTTGGCCTCTCCTGGGACGGAGTAAGTCACCTTATTTGAAGGGATCTGCTTAAGGAAGGAATTTGGGCAAATTCTTGCTTGCCTCTCATTCTAGTGTGTTTCCTCATTGATAACAAAATCGGGTTGTAACTACTTCAAAGAAAGTCTTGTATGATGATTTTTGTAGAAACAAAATTCCTTCTTAGCAGTGTACAGATTGTCATTATTAAGTAAAAACAAAAACACCTTTCTGTTAAAATTTCTTATCTCCATTCTTTTTAATTCCAGTATTGGAATTGGAGGCTTTTCTTTCTTTTAGGCAGGAGTCAGAGAAATTACCGCTATGCCACTGACTTTAGGTTTTTTTTTGTTGTTGTTGTTGATGTTTCACATAAAATAAATAATAAAGAATAGCCCAATTTAACTGAAACTTAAGCATTTACCAAGGTCACAGGATTCAGGATTTGACCAATTCCTGTAGTGGTCTCAGAAAAGGACTGGTGAGAATGGGCTCGGGTTTTGTGTGTGTATCCCAGACTCAACACAGTGGGGTGCCCAGCATATGTAAAACATGCTGGGAGAAACATCAGGACCCAACAGCAGATCACAGATGCGTTATGATTGCCACAGGTTTCTCCCTATTGGTTTGAAAATAGTCAGTCTAATTACTATAATGAAAATGGAATTCACACAGGAAATGAGTTCGGGGAATTTTACCAAACTTACTGGTGAGGCTATATATAGAAATGGAATTGGATACAAATAGTTGTGATGTTATTTTTGTCTGTTTCTAGATGTTGAAATATTTTGTTAGGTATTCAAAACATTAACCCGGTGAAGTAACATAATTGTGTATAATTTGCCATACAGCCCTTCAATTTGATTTCAACAGCCAATGTATTCGAAATTTCATAATAATATTTTGAGAGTGATACAAATTGCTGAAAGGAAAAGAGTATTGAAGATGGAAAGAGTACCTGAACTCTACTTATACAGTAATTTATAACTGATATAAAATACAGTTGATTTCTTCATTATTATGTACTTTTAAATAATTATCAAGATGTCCTAATTTTGTCTTGCTTTCCAAGTGTCAAATTTTCAGTGACGTATAATCTGGGACAGATTTTACACCAAAGATTATAATAATATAAAGCCCAGGTACTGACTTTTGCTCTGATGTAGTTTTAAGTTAAATAGAATAATAGTATGCCCATATTCACATGCATGCATGCATGCACACACACACACACACACACACACACACACACACACACAGCTGTTTTAATTTACTATTTCCCCTTAAGTGACTTTGTTATGGTATTTGGCAATATAAGTTTAGAAAAAATTGTCATAAAGTCAAACAAAAAAGTCCTGTGGCCCAAATAGTTGTCCCATTGCTGCTTGAAACAGATTTCTTGG
Source organism: Cricetulus griseus (assembly GCF_003668045.3). NCBI lineage: Eukaryota > Metazoa > Chordata > Mammalia > Rodentia > Cricetidae > Cricetulus > Cricetulus griseus. The sequence goes on along the minus strand of NC_048595.1, from coordinate 54,092,765 downwards.
GGGAAGATGACAAGAAGGAGGTGGTCATGTTCTTGTTAGAAAGTAGAATACAGAAAGCTTAGTTTCTGGGGAAGGTCTGTATTGATTCCCAACTTTCCTTCTGGCTATACGCCTCCATGAGCACGAATGCTTGAATCTCAGTGACCACAGCAACAGCCACGGGAGTCCATTATTCAAGACTGTGGAAAGGGAGGTAGATATTTATAGTCTACTTGGTGGTCTCACATTCCTTTTTCAGGGAAGACATATAATTGAAAAAATAAAAATTCTATATTTGCTTAAATAAAGGTTGCTTTGGGTGGCAAAACAACCTGCTAACACGTAAGCTCAAAAGGTCTGCAGCTTTTACAAAACTCAAGATTCTGGTGCTTGTTCCTTCCATGTGAGGATTATTGCCAATTTCAGACTACAAATAAGTTTTCGTAACTTAGTAATATTACCTACTTTTTTATTCCAATCTCATCAAAACTGGCTGCTTGCTCTAAAGAGCTGTATACACTTTAGTAAAAGCACCTCTCTGCTTCATCATGGATGTCCTATGTGATTCACAGATGGGAAGTCTGAAGTCTTTAGGTCACACATCTTAAGCTATCTTTCCTGTCTTGTGTGACATTTTAAACAACTGGATTCAGAGATAGCAGAGATGTTGTCTGGGGTGGCAGAGGAAATGCAATAGGTCAGGGAAGTAGCTCCTGGTAGAGCCTCCTCCTTGGGGTTGGGATCAGGACACCCCTTAGAATTGTTTTCCAAGGGAAGAGCTGGCCTTCTTCAGAGATGTTCCTTTCTAAGCATTGCTGTTGTTAGCACTTCCCTCTCACCCTGTCCTGAGAGAACTTCTGGGAAGAGTCTAATTCTTCTAAGATGTCTCTTCAGAAGGGAAGGAGTTGTTCAAGTCTCTCTCAAAAGACCAAACTGTGTCCACTAAGCCAGTGGTTCTCAACCTTCCTGATGCTTCAACCCTTTAATACTGCTCCCCAACCATAAAATTATTTTTTTTGTAACTTCATTACTGTAATTTTGCTAATGTCGTGAATCATAATGTAACTATTATTGAAGATAGAGGTTTGCCGATGGGTGGTGACCCACAGGTGGAGAACACTGCTCTTAGGGCTTTAGAGAGGATGGCTCTGAATTTTTCTGAAAATATCAATTTGTTACTTGCAGTTCCACCCATCAGAAGATAGGTATTATCATGTTGCCTCTGATTGCTCGTGGGTGGTTTTCCAGTTAACACAGAATCAGGATCCAAGAAATTTCTTTATCAGGGAGACAGAGGCAGGTGTATCTCTGTGCGTTCCAGGACAGCCTGGTCTACCAAGTCAGTTCCAGGACAGCTTGGGCTACACAGAGATACCCTGTTTTAAAAAAACAAACAAACAAACAAACAAAAAAAGAAATTTCTTTTCTTTTTTTTTTAGTATTTAGCTTAACCCTTTAATTATAATGTATACACTGTTAATTATAATTCTAGAGGGATGCTTTATTATTCTTTTTATTGTTTTTTTATTTTAGAGGCACTCATATTTACATATCCATACCCCCATTCCCTTGCCCTCCCATCCTCTCATGTTCCCCACCAACCCCCCAAAACCACCCCCTACCTCCTCCCCAGGGATAGTGAGGCCCTCCACAGCGGACTGTCAAAGTCGCTCATATCATTTGTGGGACAGCCTAGGCCCTCCTTGCTGTATCTGGGCTACAATAGAATCCCTCCATAGGGAATGGGCTCCCAAAGTCCATTTGTGCTCCAGGGATAAACACTGGGCTCCATTGTTAGAGGTCCAATAGACTGTCTTGGGTTCCTAGATGGCACCCACATTTAGAGGGCTTGATTCCGTCCAATGCTGGTTCCCCAGCATTACAACTATGGTCTCTGTGCTCTCAGTAGGTTGGGTCAGCTGTTTCTGCTGGTTTCTCCAGCACCATCTTGGCTCCTTTGCTCATCCCTCCTCCTTCTCTGCAACTGGATTCCAGGAGTATGGTTCAGTGCTTAGCTGTGGGTGCCTGTTTCTGCTTCGATCAGCTATTGGATGAAGGCTCTAGGAATGGTAACCAAGGTAGTCATCAGTCCTATTATAGGGGAAGGGCATCAAAGGCAGCCTCAACACCACTGCCTAGAGTCTTAGTTGGGGGTCATCACTGTGGATCCCCTAACATTCCCCCTGTGCCAGACCTCTCTCCAAACCTGTACTGTCTCCCTCTATCAAGGTATCTACTTACTTGCCCCCTCTATTCCTCCCTTTTCTCAGTCCTCTAATTCTCTCCCCTTTTCCTTCTCCCCTCTCCCCTTCCCACCTCCTTCTACTCCTCCACCCCTGCCCCGTGCTCCCAATTTGTTCCTGGGTTCTTGTTCCCCTCCCTCCAGGGACTATGCAATCTTCCATTGGGGTCCTCCTTGTTTGCTAGCTCCTCTGGCTGTGTGGATTATAGACTGGTAATCCTTTGCTCTATGTCTAATAATCATATATGAGTAAGTACATACTATGCTTGGATTTTGTGACTGGGTTACCTCACTCAGGATGGTTTCTTCTAGTTCCATCCTTTTGCCTGGGAATTTCAAGATTCCATTTTTTTTTTCCGCTGAGTAGTACTCCGTTGTGTAAATGTACCACACTTTCTCTATCCATTATTCAGTTGAGGGGCATCTGGCTTGCTTCCAGGTTCTGGCTATTACAAATAATGCTGCTATGAACATAGTTGAACTAATGTCCTTACTGTATGAATCTGCATTCTTTGAATATATGCCCAAGAGAGGAATTGCTGGATCTTGAGGTAGACTGATTCCCATTTTCCTGAGAAACCGCCACACTGATTTCCAAAGTCGCTGTACAAGTTGGCACTCCCACCAGCAATGGAGGAGTGTTCCCCTTTCTACATCCTCTCCCGCATAGACTGGCATTGGTGTTTTGGGTTTTAGCCATTCTGATAAGAGTAAGATGGTATCTCAGTTGTTTTGATTTGCATTTCCCTGATGGCTAAGGATGTTGAGCACTTTCTTAAGTATCTTTCAGCCATTTTAGATTCCTCTGTTGAGAATTCTCTATTTAGTTCTGTACTCCACTTTTTAATTGCATAGTTTGGTTTTTTGGTGGCTAGCTTCCTTAGTTCATTGTATATTTTGGTAATCAGTCCTCTGTTAGATGTGGGGTTGGTGAAGATCCTTTCCCCATTCCGTAGGCTGCCATTTTGCCTTGCTGATGTTGTCCTTTGCCTTACAGAAGCTTCTCAGTTTCAGGAGGTCCCATTTATTAATTATTGATCTCAATGTCTGTGCTACTGGTGTTATGTTCAGGAAGCAGTCTCCTGTACCAATTCGCTTGAGGGAACCACCTACCTTCTCTTCTAGGAGGTTCAGTGTGGCTGAATTTATGTTGAGGTAAATTTCTTTAATCTAGAAGAGTTGGCCCAAAGCAAAAGATACCATTTCAAAAATAGTTAAATGTTAAATTTGTTTTTTGAGTTGAAAATCGATTGTGAATGTTCATTGCAGGAGAGAAGTGGTTAGTGTAAAATTCTTGTGAATCATAAGTAGGTTTTGATAAAACACAAAATTAATAGGAGCTCTGCTTACATGAAATATGACACATAAATTATGTGTCACAATAATGAGAAATGATATCACTTCAATATGATGTTTAGAGTATATTCATTGAACACCAAAGACCCACAGAAACTTGACAACAAACAAGTTTAAAACATAGTCAAGAAATCACAAATTTGAGTTTATAACTCAAATAACTCAAATTTATAACTCAAATTTGAGTTTATAACTCAAAACTCAAAATGGATAATCACAGCACACTAGTTATTCATCTTTTTCAGATGAGAATATCCATTTCTCAGGGTTGCTATAAGGGTCAAATAAGATGCTGCCTGTCAAGCACTTAATAAGAACTCCCTCAATGAAGCCAATAAAATCAAAGGAGAAAAGTCTACCGACAGCATCATTGTGCAAAACAACACTGATGTCATCTCTTCCAGCATCGGGCAAAGCTCTTATCACTTACAGTCTCTTCCACAAGACCCTAACATGGTTAAACCCCTTAAGGTTTCATCCGTTCATCTCTGCTCATGGTACACATCAAAATCTACACATCCTGGGATTGTAGAGATGGCTCCACAGTTAAGAGCACTGACTGCTCTTCCAGAGGATTCAGGTTTGATTCCCAGCGGCAGATCACAACTGTCTGTAACTCCAGGGAATCTGACACACACACACACAAAAATAAAGTTAAATTATTAAAAACAGTAACAGCAGCAGCAACAACAAAAACTGTCCATCATTTTGTCTTAGCCCTTGTTTGTGGAGTATTACCCATTTGGAAACAGCAATTTGAAATTTAAAAAATTATTTTATTTGTATGGGTGGTTTGGCTGCATGTATGTCTGTGTACTATGTGTGTGCCTGGTGCCAATGGAGACAGAAGAGGGCACTGGATGCCCTGGAATTTATGGATGGTTGGGAGCCACTATATGGATGCTGGGAATCTAATCTGGGTCCTCAGGACTAGAAAGAGCATTTTTAAGTTCCCACCCTGCAAACAGTGCCACCTTCCCTAGGTGAGCTCTTCCTTTTCATCTTTTTCTCCTAATTCTGTACAGACCATTCATGTCTCCTTGAGTTTGGGGCAAGAACTTTAACTTATTTCAATTCCTAATATCTTTAACAACTGGTGTTATTCATTTTCTATTCTTATTAGTGCATGCATTTAGCTTTTAGTGTTTTTTTTTTTCTGAATAGAGTTTAACAGTTGTGGTAATGAACACTTGGTACTGTATAGTAGACCTGAAAGAAAAAAAGGAATGTTGTCGACAGGGTTAAAGCCACATTGAAATAATATTTATAGTAGACTAAGTTCTTATACAGTGAAGCTAATATTTATTGTTATCTTAAAATATTAATTTTTTAAGTAACAAGAAACTTTCTTTCTTTGGGCATCAAAAATAAAGGATAAACTCAAAAGGATATTCAGTTAGATTTTTACTTAGTATTGGGTATTTTATAATTGTTTAATACTTTCTTTAACATATACACAGGTTTTATTCCATGGACATTTAACAAATTTTTGCATGCCTTTTGGTATTCATTATTTATATGTCTTTGGTTTCAATCAGTGATATCTTATTGAGGACTTACTTTGGGCCATGAACAGTACTGGAAACTAGGAATGTAAACAAGGTGGACCCATTCCCCTCTTTTCCTTACAAAGCTCATATTTTGGTGGGAAAATAGATGATGAATTGTAAGATTTTGTGATAAATGATATAATTGTAATTTATAAAAATAAAAGTATTTACAAGGATGACAAAAATAGATTCTGTGATACAAAATGAGACCACAACATCTAAATTCTACATAAATATTTCTGTTTGGTTTTTGCTTTGCTGGGAACAAATTCATGGTCTCATGGATGTTAGTCAATGACTCTATTAGTGAGCTAATTCCAAAACTGTCAAACAAATATTTAGCAACACATGGATGCATGCATCTTTAATACCAGCATTTAGATGGTGGAGACAGGAGGGTTATGAGTTTAAAACCAGACTGGATTGCATAAGGCATAAGTCTAGCCAGGTGGTGTTAGCAAATTCCTTTAATCTCAGCAAGCCATTAATCCCAGCACTCTGTAGGCAGAGGCAGGTGGATCTCTGTGAGTTCAAGGCCATTGTCGTCTACAGAGTGAGTGCCAGGACAGGCTCCAGAGCTACACAGAGAAACCCTGTCTCGAAAAACAAAAAACAAAAACAACAACAACAAAAGGTGTAAGTCTAGTCTAGTCTGAGTTACATGGTTGGTGAAACACTGTTTCAAAAACGAAGAAGTACTCTAAGCAGAGTACTTTCTTAGAGTTTACATAGTCTTGGGGTTGGTCTTCAGCATGATGAAATAGTTAAAATTATAATAAAAAGTACAGGAAACATTTAATTAAAAGTCTAACCAATATAATGATGTCATTGACTGCTTATTTAAAAAATAAGAAAATGACACTGGGAAATTTGCAGGTTGAGTTTTTTTCTTGTTTTGTTTTTAAGAACCCCTAAACAGTTACAAATATTTCCAAAAATATTTATGGGTTATGCAGAGGCAAAGGTTTTGGAGACTGTTCCCATCCCAAAGCTTGGGCTGCCTTGCAACTCTGTGTAGTCAGGCTAGCTGTGAGCTTGAGATTCTCCTGTCTCTGCCTCCAAGGTGCTGAGATTGTGGGAGTAAGCTACTATGTCTGATCCAAATTATTTTAAACTAGGAAGAGAAATGCAAAGAAAAACAAAGACTTTCCGTTAGAGGAAGCAACCCAAAAGAGGGTTGGCAGTATGAAATTGCAGGTCAAGCTGCAGGAAGTGGAGTGGAGTTGAAACATGAAGTATTAAGGTGGGAATCAGACTAGGAAGAGCCTTGGAGACCATTTTAAATAACTTGGACTTTGTTCTCTACATGTTGAAGTGTAGCAGGCTGTTCGCCCCCCTTATAAGACATCTGATTTAAGCTCTGGAAAAGTCACTGTGATAATTGTGTGGAGGATGGATTTAAATGGTGGAGACTGTAGGTTTGGGTCCAATATGACTTCCAACCTTGTAGTCAAGAAGGCTGCAGGGATGAACAGAAAGTTTGAAAGAGACTTAGGAAAGAAGATGCAGGGTTAATGATTGGTTGCACAGGGGAGCGGAGAACAGCATTCTGGTTTGCATCATGGTGGCACCATTCAGTGTGCTAGGAAACATGGCAGAACTAACTGGTGGAAGAAGGGCTAGGAGAGAGAGAGAGAGAGAGAGAGAGAGAGAGAGAGAGAGAGAGAGAGAGAGAGAGAGCGCCCAAAGGATAATTTTGTACATGTTGATGTTGCGATTGCATTTAAAGGGAAATGTTGAGCAAACTTTGTTTTTTGAGATCTGAAACCCAAAAGAAGGGAATTAGGCAAATGGCACGCAGAAATATGAATAGCCAAGGGTTTTATGGAGAGTTGGCCAATCAGATTTCTTTCCAAAAATTTGTAGGCAATTGGTGTTGCTAGCCACAGAAAGAGTATTAAGGGGGAGAACAGTAAGAGGCAGGTACCAGGGTGACAGCCTCCAGGCCTGAGGTGTTAGCTTTCAGATGAGTTTCTTTACAGAGAGCCAGGCAGCTGCATTGGCCCAGCCAGATCTGGCAGGGGGTCGGGAGATCAGCTGGCATCACTCCCAGCCTCGAGGAAAGGCAACATCTAAAGTTGCCTCCTTTATTTCTGGTATTTTAAACTGATAACCCAATTCCCACCAGTCTGAGAAGGCTCTTCCTTAGCTTACATCACAAATACAGAGTGATTTTTAGACGAAGTCATGCTTGCTTCCTTCTATAACTATCTCCAAGATCTATTTCATTTATGCACGTGTGTGTGTGTGTGTGTGTGTGTGTGTGTGTGTGTGTGTGTGTGTGTGTCTGTGTGTGTGTGTACACACATGCCATGGCATATATATGGAGGTCAGAGTTTGGTTCTCTCCTTCTTAGAGATTGAACTCAAGTCATCAGGCTTTGTGAGCAAGCACCTGGCTGCCTCCTGTGTTTCTTCAGGAGTCTGACCATGTTCCTTCCCTCAAGGCTGTGGGAGCAGGAGTGAAGATCAGGATCTACCAGACAGACAGAGTCTTTAGTCTTTGGCACATCTGCTAATGATGGGGAATGAATTCCCATGATCACATGACTGATGTGGTGTGGAAGTGACAGAGATGAAGACATTGAAGGAGCAGTCACAGGAGTCGGCAGGGCTGAGGGATGCTGTAGGTGGCTGCTGTTTGCTCCCTGCTTGTCACAGCTTCTTGTTCAGGGCTTGACCAGGGAGGTGTGTATGGTGGTCACACCCATCTCAGCAGATCTGTCAGCTTTCCCGCTTTTGTTAGAGGGTGATATCATGCTTCCTGGGGGGAGCGTTGGAAGACAATGAGCAGCCACTTTCCTCTAGATACAATAGGCGGAGCCAGGAAGGTAGTATTGACATTGCTGGGGCCCAGGAGCTACTCACTGCTCTGTGGCCGTCAGATGGTGAACCAGCGTAACCTTGGCACACAGGCCTGGCTTGTACAAGGCGTCTGGCTGCAGAGCCAAAGAGGACTCCACCCTAGGGACAGGAGTGCTTCAGACATCTGGGAATCTGGGATGGGCTTTAAATTCAGATCCCTATGTCAAAAGCAACCAAAACCAAAACAAAACAATCCAATCCAATCCAACCAAAATAAAACAATGATCATACCAGTAATAACAAAGTGACTACTATAGATTGAACACCTACATGCCAAGTACTTTAGTGTAACTTTTTTTTTGTTTTTTTATGATTTTTAAAAAAAATTTTAGTGTAACTTTTTAACATCTCATCTAGTAAGTAGTGTTATTCATTTTTTAGTACAGAGGTAACCAAGGCTCACAACTTTAAATTACTTGCCCAAAACTAAAATGGTGCCAGGTATCAAATATTTGGAACTTCCTAACATCTGCATTCAAAAGATGTCACCCCTTCTCACTGTGACTCTGATGCGGGCTGTCAGTCACTGGACACAGAATGTCCTGTCTGTCTAAGGACAGCCATCAGTTCCCTTGGAGGATGCAAAATCCAACAGGAATTCTGACTCTGCCTGGGACTTTATGAGGACTTTTAATGTAAGAAGTCCATCCTCTTTCTTCACCTGGTCACTTTGGGATACTGGCGTTTAGGACGAGAACTAGCCTGACAGCAGCCCAGAGCCATGACAGGCACTGATAGTATTTAATGCCTCACTGGCTCCAGTGCTGTAGGACCAGAGACCCATCCATCCCTGTCTTTTATGATAATGTGGGTTTCATTGTTTGCTTGGACTACTTTGACCTGGTTTCTGTTTTCTGAAAGTGAAGCATCTCTAATGACCGCATGCCTCTACGGGAATGATGGAGAGCAAGAACTAAGCAGAGCAATCTTTAAAACATGCCTTTAGGTTGCTTTCTGACCAACAACCTAGGAAACAGGGCCGACAGCACTCATTCATGTGCTTTGGGCAACATTTTTAAAGGAAAACTTGCCACAATATCAGTGTGTGATAAGCATTCAAATAATCAGATGTTCTTAACTGCTTTGTGTTCAAAGCAAGACCTTCTAATAATGGCCAATGTTGGTCTGTTTAGAGCAGGCCTCCATTCCTGAGCTAATCTGTTGATGTGTGTATGGGGATGACGCTCTGGCTTCTTTGACAGCCTTAAGACGGTCCTTTTATCAGAAAAAAGGAGAGAAGAGCTTAAAGTTCTGAGTTCTTGGGCATCTGCTAAACATCTGGATTGTCAGGTGGGAAATTCCTTGCTTGTGACTCATGCAGCCAGCAAGAGGGAGCCTCCACTTTTCCCCAGCCAGTTCCCAACTTCTTCTGCCCTCTGGGTCTTGACTTAGCAGAGACTCTAAGATGACTTGTCACCTGTAAGTGTCCTTCTCATTTCTTTTATCCTCAGCCCATTGCTATCTAGTTGACAACTGGTAGACTCAAGGGGAATCTGTCACACTTTTTTTTTTTTTTCCTGCTTGTGGGGTTTTGAACCTAGGACCTTATGTATGCAGGTCAAGCACATAATCACTGAGCTCCACACCCTGACATTCTGCTTCATTAGTGATTAAACTTGTTATGACCTCATAATGGGCATGAGCTCAATGCTTTGCTCACATTACACCAGCCCTTTCTCCTAATCCCCCTTTTCTCAGTCTCGGTGCCTGGGTCCCCACCCCTGCATCTGAAAACACTTAATATTCTTCTAGGGTGGATTTCATCATCCTCCTATTTTCGAATTTGGATCTCCAACGGCAGAATCAAGGAGGGAGAAGGTGGTTGTAGTACATTGTGTTTGAAACTCTTCTGATGCCCGTCTTTGCCCACTGCATCAGCCTATTGTGACCCTCAGTCCCCATGTTTGGAGCTGTACTCCCTTTTGTTTCTAAATATTTACCTTCAAACCTTTGTGTATTTGCATTTTGTTGATTAGGTTTTTGTTGTTGTTGTTGTTGTCAGCTTGTCACAAGTTAAAGCTACCTGGGAAGAGGAACCTCAAGTGGAAAAATCCCTGTTTCAAATTGACCCACAGACAAACCTGTGGGACATTTTCTTGATTAATGATTGATGTGAGAGGACCCAGTCCACTGTGGGAAGTCCCACCCCTTGGCAGGTGGTCCTGGGTGCTATAAGAAAACAGTTTGAGCAAGTCTGTTGTGGAAACTCATTTAGCTGATAGCCTTTAGGGTACTGGCTCATAAAGGCATTCTTTATCTCAGGTGCTAGTGTGGACTGATAAGAAGAAGACTCTCTCTCTCTCTCTCCCTCTTTCTCTCTCTCTCTCTCTCTCTCTCTCTCTCTCTCTCTCTCTCTCTCTCTCTCTCTCTCTCTCGATGGTCAGAGATCTGGTTGTAGCTACTGGTGTCTCCAGGGCAGAAGACCCTGGTGGCTCTCTACTTTATTGTGAGTGTTCCCCAAATAAATATTTGATATCCTTTTATTTGGGCTTCTATGGACTCTCTTACTCATGCCTACACAAGCCAGCAAGCAGTGTTTCTCCATGACCGCTGCTTCAGTTCCTGCCTCGAGTTCCTGTCCTGACTTCCCTCAGTGATGGACTGAAAGTCTAAGATGAAATAAACTCTTACCTCCTCAAGTTGCTTTTGGTTATGGCATTTATCATAGCAATAGAAACCTGACTGAGACATGTATATACTATTTCCGCTGCTTGGACTAGCCTCTTCACCTGTCAGGCATAGCCACAATTAGTGGTTGAGCTCACCTGTTTGTTAGTCCTAGAAACAAGTCCTGATCTTCCTGCATAAGTTAGGGGCCTGTTTTAGACTGAGGCAAAAAATGGGCCCTAAGGCAAAAGATAGGCACTCAGGATATAATCCTATGGTCTGGGATTGAGGACCAGAATCATACAGGAATGTATGGTCATGTCTGGTGCTGTCAACTATCCGAGGAACACCTTAAACAACAGTCATTATGGCTCACCTGGGAATGAAGGAGGGGCATGAATTCATTGTGGTCTTCCTCCATCATCATTTAAGAGTTTCATAGAAAAAGTTTAGTGAATTGAGGCAGTGGTGGCAATGTGTATAGGCTCTGGATTTTATGCCTGAACCTTCTCAAAGTTCAGAAGCGGCCACTGACAGGGAAACCTTGCAACTGGCACCTAGGAGGTTCCAGATATAGGATGCTTGGCTCTGTTATTGTATTTAGAGCATTAATTTTTACTTTTTTGCCTAGTGAGCTTTATTTTTATTAAAATATTCTCAGACCCAGGCATGTTTCACACAAGTACTGGCAGAGACATGCTTAATAAGCAAGTTTGCTTTAGATTAAGGGTTCTGAGTCTTTATTTCTCTGAATGTTTTATACAGTAGAACAGCTCACATTAAAGTTGAGTTTATGTGATCCTAAGAAGAATGTGTTAGAGCATCTATATATCTATTATGGGTTAGTGTTCATTTGACTATGTCATACCAATCAGGTACTTAGATGCACATTGCTCAGCATGAAGTTAGAAAAATTAATTAAAAAACAGAGCTAATAGAATAAGTTGTATACATAGCATTTAGAATTAATAAGAATCATGGAAACATTGAATGAATGAGTACAAATGGGAAGACACTTTTCCAGCCAAATAGGTTAGCTATTTTTAATCTTGCCACCTCCTCCCTTTTAGAATGATTGACGTGTGTCCAAATAAATAAAATAAAAGTGATTTGGGCATGTAATTTATACTTTTGCCAGTTGAGAAAGCCAGAGTCTCAGTGCTTTCAAACTTGTCTCAGAGGATGGTGTACTTTATCTTGCTTTTCCCAGGAACCCTGGGAAGAAGACATCTGAAAAAACTACAGACAAAACTGAGTTTACCCCCAGGGCACAGGGAGCATCCCTTAGAAAAGTCCTGGAAGTCAGACAGCACAGCAGTGGGCAAAGCCTGGCAACAGAGGAAGGGGAAGGTCTGTTCATCATTCAAGTTGGCACTTAATTGAATCTGCCAGGCGTTGTTCCAAAGTTAGTTAAGAAGGGGACCCGACTGCAAGCACTAATGCCTGTTGGAAGAGAATCCTTACTCTATCTAATAGGATCAGATAGATACACGGTTGCTGCAATGAAGATTTCTGGGAGAGGACAGGGTCTCACCAAGATAGTGGCATTTGAGAAGGACAAATAGCTTTATAGAAAATCAGTAGATGTAAAGAGTGGAGGTAGATATTATAAATGGAGGGAAAGTACTAAAAGTGAAGGATAGAATGTTTAGAAAACACTTCTGTTCCTCAGTGTGACTTTACTGTCAGTACAGTGAAGAAAGTGTTAGAGTAAAACTGGGAAAATAGGTTGAGAAGAAGGTAATTGGGCTTGAGGTTGGATGGGATGGATGGGAGCACTTACATGGGGCTCTTTAGGATGTATCATGAAGCCATGAGAGGGGTGAGGTGTTCCAGGCCTGACTAGAAAGCAAGGAAAAAACAATCAGTGTAGATTCAGGAACTCCTGCATTAATGAGTGACAGTATAGAAGAGGAAACATAGTGTCCCACCTGCGAGGATGCACCCAGAAGGGAGGAGCTTTTGTGAACAATGGTGGAGGCATTAGCAGGGAAGGAGAGGACCAGAGAATTTGGCTATTAGATGACATTGTTGCAAAATGTGATTAGTGACTGGGCAGGGATTGGATTGTAGACTAAGGAAATAGATCAGGTAAGGATAGGTTGCTTTCTGAGAGACAGTTCCTGCCTGGCAGCTCCCCAGTTCCACATGCTTTTCTGTGAACTTGTTTGGGGTAAGCAGATAGGGAGAAGGATCCAGGCCCTTCCCTCTGCCATCATTGACTCAGGATGATACGAGGCTGTGCAGGAGTTTGAAGGAGGTAGGGAGGGACTGCTGCGTAATAGATACTGTCCACTCCCTCTGAAGCAACGAATTCTTTTAGGTTTGTGAGTGCATCATAATAGGGATGGGTGCGATTTGGTTTGTGTGTGTGTGTGTGTGTGAGAGAGAGAGAGAGAGAGAGAGAGAGAGAGAGAGAGAGAGAGAGAGAGAGAGAGGGAGAGAGAGACAGACAGAGACAGAGACAAAGACACACACAGAGACTGTCATGTAGTACAACAGTCAAGTTGGTATTTTCATTCGTGTATATGTATATTATATGTGGCTCATATTTACTCTCACTATCTTCTCTTGCACTACCCCCAGTGATCTTTTTTTGCAACTAGTCCTCTTACCTTCATGTACCTTGGCAGGGTTTTGTGATTGTATGAGTTTACTTAGGTTGCTTACAGGATCCTGTGCTCTATTTATAGGAATGTGGGCAACTTAACCAATAGCTCTATGATTGGAGAAGTTGTCCCCCATACCCCAGCAGCCATGAACCAGGGTAGGTAGGAAGGGCCTTGTGAGTCCTTCCTTCTGGCAACTACTAAATGCTGAAAGTCTAAAATCCTTGAAATTTTTTGTTTATGGGTTACTACTTTTCCAAAAGACAGAGACAGAAAGAGTGGGTGAGGGAAAGAAGGGGGAGAGGGAGAGAAAGACTCTCAATGTGCTCATGCTAGCCCCAAACTTCCGAGCTCATTTGTCTGTCCTCCTGCCTAAGCCTCCTGAGTAGCTGAGTCTACAGGTGTGTGCTGCTGCGCCTGGCCAATCTTTTTAAAACTAGGTATCATGTGGTGTTCTACATAGTGAAAAATGCTGTTTCGATCCAACCTGCTCATTTGATACATGTTGACAGGGAGATGCCGAGAGCTCAGCATTTTGCTGGAATCCCTCAGCTCTTGCGAGCTTAAGTGTCTTCGTTTGACAGAGTGTGGAAGGCAAAAGTACATAAGCGCTTAAAGCTAGTCCTGCACACTATCCCCGCTTGAAATTGTAGTTCCACTTAATGCTTGCACTGGTTACTGCTCTGTAAGAGGCTGCTTCCCAAGTTCAGTGACTAAACCAACTTAGGACTGGTTACTCACCTGTGCCTTGGGTTGCCTATGCTTGTGCATCAGGGTGGCTCTGCTGCAAACAGCAGCAGCTGGGGTGGCTCAGCTTCTTGCTGCCAGTGTGGAGTATGGGTTGTTTGGATAGCTCAGTTCATGCGCTACTCTCTTGGGCCAGCAGGTTATGTTGTGTATTTGTTTTCCTGATGGTGTTAGAAACACATGAAAGGTAAGTGGAATCAGACAGACGAGTGAGATTTCCTTAAGAACTCAGTTTAGGATAGCCCTGGCTCTCCTAATACCAAGGACTAGGAAATATACTAGACCCTGAAGAGGCTACAACAAGTACATGGATGTAAAGAGGGTCAAAGAGTTGGGGCCAAAAGTTCAGACTAATGCACCTGCTGTTAGTTTTGGGTACAAGAACTTCATCTGCAGAGCTTAAACTGTAATAGTACCTACCTTATGGGACTCTGTAGGGAAGAATATGAGTTAATTCTAGCAGACGTTCCATAGAGCACGGCCTGAACATAGAAGACAGTAAGGGAATGTTAGTATCATCACTAATTTCATCCATCTAGGGTGGCTGTGCATGCACAGAGTGGCGGAGAAAGGTCTGACTTCACAAATTGTCAGCTTATCAGTATTTTTCCAACAGTACAAGGACTCCAAGGAGAAGCCTTCAAAAGAACTCTCAGATAATTCATTTGTAATTTCATTTTATCTTAGAAGTGCCTCAGAGCACAGACTCGAATTCCCACCCCTGCTCAGGCTTGCTCAGTTCTGCTGGTTTCCCTGCCCCCTCCATCCTGTGGGTCTCACGCCCAGTGTCAGCACTGCAGTGCACACAAACCACCTGCCAAGAGGTGTGGAGTGGGAGCCAGAAACAGATGGGAGCTGCAGAAGCTCTGCTGTGTTCAGAGGCCTGGAGTAATCTAACAGGCCTGACACGGCCTGACCACAGAGTGACTCTAGACTAATTCCAACATGAGTAATATGTGAGTCCTTCCAGCTGCTTCTGGAATCAAACAAAAGGCAGTGCTGTTGCCAGCCAGGGAAGGATCCCCTCTGACTGCATCACTGGTTTCCCAGGGATGGCTCTCTCTCTCTAGGGAGAGCCAGTGACTTGGACTAGCTTCTATTAGGCAACCACAAAGTCTCCAATAGATTAAGTTCTGACAAAACTCAAAAGCATATAACTGTCACTTAGCCTACTTTCCCATCTATGGAAGGTGATTAATTAAGAACACAGATAACTGGGCAAATGAACCTGGGCCAGAGCCTTAGTCACCTGCATGTGACTTTGGACAGGTCACATTACCTTGTGTGGAATAAAGATAATGGTGTTACCTAACCCCACAAGTTGTGATGTGAAGCATGAACACTGCCTAGCAAAATGCAGATTAATAGCAAGTATTTAAAACTATTAGCTGCCGTTATTTCCAATCTCTCTGTGCAATGAGGCTAAATTTTCCTCAAAGCTTCTGTCTTTAAGAATCTATATCCAGTTTTCTCCCCTTATCTGTGGTTTTGATTTCCACATTTTTTTGTTATCTGTTAACCTCAGGCCAAAAATATTGCATAGGAGACTCCAGAAATAATCACAAGTTTTCAGTTGCTCACCATTGTGATTCAAAATCTCTTCCTGTTTAGCTGCTCTTCCTCACAAAGACCTTTGTCCAGTGCATCCATGTTGTATACACCACCTGCCCCTTAGTCACTTGAGTCACTGTCTTGGATGCCAAATTAGTCATTGCAGTTATGACAGTGCTTATATTCAAATAACCAGGGTTTTAAAATAATGGTTGAAAAGTGATAAAATAGTAATGGTGCCAATGTGGATGGCTAAAGAGTATTCACAGGCAAAACAGTATAAGACACCAACTTGTACTTAGGGAATGAAAAAAAATACATTTATTCTGAGGTTGACAAGGTGTATAGTGAGAGTCTGTGGAATTGTGAAGAAACAAGATGCCATGGTAACTTCACTGTTGTATGTCATAAGACAGATATTATGAGACAAGTGCTTAGTTCATAAAGGCATTAAGCGAGTGTGTTCATTAAATGAGCGTGGTCATGTATACAGAAAACAGCATGCATGGAGTTTGCTACATTCTGTGATTTCAGACTTCCTCCGTGGATAAAAGAGATTGCTGTATGCATTGTTCTATTCCATGTCATTCCCTCTCAGTACACTTCATGGATCCCCAACCTCTTTTATTCTTGAACTGTTTTTTCCTTAAGCCTGACATTTATTTACTTAGAATGAATGCCTGAGTGTAGGTTAGAGGACAACTTAGATTCTCTTCCTTCACTGTGTGGGTCAGATTCTTTGCAGATATAATCATGAATAAAACATACACCTTGCTACAGAAAAGGTTGTTATTGCAGTGTCAGTTGTACCTAGACATTCACTGGGTGGTTGTTCATGGTAGCCATGTTCTTTAAACCCTGTGCACAGGACTAGCATCCCACAAAACTCTGGTCACAATGTTTTCATTAGTAGATCAATACATAGTTCTAACTTTTTACAGCAAGTAATATTTTGAAGGTGAGAAAACATTAACATATCCAGTCTTCTTGTGCTAAGAATGTAGATAGTGCTTGAGCACCATGCTTGGAGACTCTTTCAAAGGTGAACTCTCAAGCCAAAAGCATAAAAATGTAAAAAATGTCCCTAAATGAATTTTAAAAAGATAGTTTGTAGTATGAGAACTGGGTAGGTGGATGCCTGCTCCATCCAAGCTGGGAACTTGTGAATCTGTGGTCTCTGCATGCATTCAAAATGCCTGGGAAATACTGCAGCATGGGTTTTGAGCACACTAAGGTTTTAACCTTAGCCAGTAGACAAATTCATAGATATGGCACATGTAAATAATCAGGGCCCCTCCCCCTTGCACACACCACTCTGCATAACAAAAGCCAAGGAGACACCCAACTTTCCCCACTACTTCTGGAAGTCTTATAGGATTCTGTATTTCTACAGAGGCCTGACTTTCTATTGTCATACTATTCTCCATTCTTTACCCTGAGTGGCTTATCCAAATATCCATCTAGTGTTCTATTTTCTCCATACTTTGGCCTTAGTGCTAAAGATGTGTGAGGTCCAGGTGAGCTGCCACTCCTCATTACTGCTTCAGCCCATTGCTGTTCACAGAATCTTCTCTCATCTTGGAAGCATGGCTTTCAAGATTCCATTGTCTCCCCCCCTTCCCCCCCCTGCTGAGTAGTACTCCATTATGTAAATTACCACATTTTCTCTATCCATTCTTCAGTTGAGGGGCATCTAGGTTGTTTCCAGGTTCTGGCTATTACAAATAATGCTGTGATGAATATTGTTGAACAGATGTCCTAGTTGTATGAATATGCTTCCTTTGGGTATATGCCTAAGAGTTGAATTGCTGGATCTTGTGGTAGACTCATTCCCATTTTCGTGAGGAGTCGACATACTGATTTCCAAAGTGGCTGTATGAGTTGGCACTCTCACCAGCAGTGGAGGAGTGTTCCCCTATGTCCACATCCTTTCCAGCATAAACTGTCATTGGTGTTTTTGATTTTACCCATTGTGACAGGAGTACGATGATATCTCAAAGTTGTTTTGATTTGCATTTCCCTGATGACTAAGGATGTTGAACACTTTCTTAAGTGCCTTTTCCGACATTTTAGATTCCTCTATTGAGAATTATATATTTAGTTCTGTACATCACTTTTTAATTGGGTTGTTTGGTGTTTTGGAGACTAGCTTCTTGAGTTCTTTGTGTATTTTGGAGATCAGCCCTCTATCAGGTGTGGCCTTGGTGAATATCTTTTCCCAGTCTGTGGGCTGCCAATTTGTCTTGCTGACTGTGTCCTTTGCCTTACAGAAGCTTCTCAGTTTCAGGATGTCCCATTTATTAACTATTGATCTCAATGTCGGTGCTATTGGTGTAATGTTCAGGAAGCAGTCTCCTATACCAATTAATTCAAGGGTATTTCCCACTTTGTCTTCTAATAGGTTTGGTGTAGCTGGATTTATGTTGAGGTCTTTGATCCATTTGTTCTTAAGTTTTGTGCATGGTGATAGACATGGATCTATCTTCAGTCTTGAGCATGCCAACATCCAGTTATGCCAGCACCGTTTGTTGAAGATGCTTTCTTTATTCCATCGTATAAATTTACCTTCTTTGTCAAAAATCAGGTGTTCATAGGTGTGTGGGTTAATATCAGAGTTTTCAACTCGATTCCATTGGTCTACCTGTCTATTTTTGTGCCAATACCAAGCTGTTTTCAGGATGATAGCTCTGTAACAGACCTTGAAGTCAGGGATGGTGATGTCTCCAGAAGTTCCTTTATTGTTGTTCTGGGTTGTTCTGGCTATCCTGGGTCTTTTGTTTTTCCATATAAAGTTGAGACTTGTTCTTTCAAGGTCTGTGAAGAATTGTGCTGGGATTTTGATGGGGATTGCATTGAATCTGTAGATTGCTTTTGGCAAGATGACATTTTTACTATGTTGATCCTACCTATCCAAGAACATGGGAGATCCTTCCATTTTCTGGTATCTTCTTTAATTTCTTTCTTTAAAGACTCAAAATTCTTATGATACAGGTCTTTCACTTTTTTGGTTAGCATTACCCCAAGGTATTTTATGTTGTTTGTGGCAATTGTAAAGGGTGATGTTTCTCTGATTTCTTTCTCCACTCATTTATCATCTGCATATAGTAGGACTACCTACTGCTCTTTTGAGTTAATCTTGTATCCTGACACTTTGCTGAAGGTGTTTATCAGCTGTAGGAGTTCCTTGATAAAATTTTTTGGGTCACTTATGTAGACTATCATATCATCTGCAAACAGTGAAAGTTTGACTTCTTCCTTTCCAATTTGTATCCCCTTGATCTCCTTTTGTTGTCTTATTGCTCTAGTTAGAACTTCAAGAACAATATTAAAAAGGTATGGAGAGAGTGGACAGCCTTGTCTTGTTCCTGATTTTAGGGAATCATGTTGAGTTTCTCTCCATTTAGTTTGATGTTGCCTGTTGGCTTGCTGCATATTGCTTTTTATTATGTTTAGGTATGTTCTTGTTATCCCTGATCTCTCCAAGACTTTTATCATGAAGGGGTGTTGGATTTTGTCAAAGGCTTTTTCAGCATCTTGTAAGATGATCATGTGGTTTTTCTTTCTCAGTCTGTTGATATGGTGGATTACATTGATGGATTTTCGTATGTTCATCCCAGGGATGAAGCCTACTTGATCATGGTGGATGATTTCTCTGATGTGTTCTTGGATTCGATTTGCCAGTATTTTATTGAGTGTGTTTTCATCAATGTTCATGAGGGATATTGGTATGTAGTTCTCTTTCTTAGTTGTTTCTTGGTGTGGCTTGGGTACCAAGGTTATTGAAGCCTTGTAAAAAAGAGTTTGGCAATGACTCTTCTGCTTCTATTGTGTGGAATACTTTGAGGAGTTAGGTATTAGCTGTTCCTTGAATTTCTAGTAGAATTCTGCACTGAATCCGTCTGGCCCTGGGCTTTTTTTGGTTGGGACACTTTTGATGACTGTGTTTATAACCTTAGGGGTTATAGGTCTATTTAAGTTGCTTATCTGTTCTTGATTTAATTTTGGTAGGTGAAATCTATCCAGAAAATTGTTCATTTCCTTTAGATTTTCAAATTTTGAGGAATACAGGTTTTTGAAGTCTGACCTGATGTTTCTCTGGATTTCCTCTGTGTCCCCCTTTTCATTCCTGATTTTATCAATCTTCATGTTCACTCTCTGCCATTTGGTAAGTTTGGATAAAGGTTTGTCTATCTTGTTGATTTTCTCGAATAACCAACTCTTTGATTCATTGAGTCTTTATAATGTTTCTACTTTATTGATTTCAGCCCTCAGTTTGATTATTTCATGGCATTTAATCCTCCAGGGTGAGGTTGTTTCCTTTTGTTCTAGAGCTTTCAGTTGCTCTATTCTCTAGTGTGACTGTTTTCCAGTTTCTTCATTTGGGTACTTAGTGCTATGAATTTTCCTCTTAACACTGCTTTCAAAGTGTCCCATAACTTTGGGTATGTTGTGTCCACATTCTCATTGAATTCTAGGAAATCTTTAATTTATTTTTTTATTTCTTCCTCGACCCAGGAATGTTGCAATTGGGCATTATTCAATTTCCATGAGTTTGTAGGTGTTCTGCAATTTGTGTTGTTGAATTCTAACTTTAAAGCATGGTGGTCTGATAAGATACTAGTTTTTTTTTTTTTTTTAAATTTGTACCTGTTGAGGTTTGCTATGTTGCCAAGTATGTGGTCAATTTTAGAAAAGGTTCCATGTGGCACTGATAAGAAGGTATATTCTTTTGTGTTTGTATGGAATGTTCTATAGATGTCTGTTAAACCCAATTGGGCCATAACTCCTATTAGTTCCTTTGTTTCTTTGTTAGGTTTCTGTCTGGCATTCCTGCCCAGTGGTGAGAGTGGGGTGTTGAAGTCTCCCACTATAAGTGTGTGAGGTTTTATGTGTGATTTGAGTTTTAGTAATGTTTCTTTTATGAATGTTGATGCCTTTATTTTTTGGGGCATAGATGTTCAGAATTGAGACTTCATACTGATGGATTTCTCCTGTGATGAGTAGGAATGACCTCCTTAATCTCTTTTGATTGATTTTAGTTTAAAGTTTAATTTGTTAGATATTCAGGATTGCTACCCCCGCTTGTTTCTCAGATCCATTTGATTGGAAAATCTTTTCCCAACCCTTAACTCTTAGGTACTGTCTGTCTTTGAAGTTGAGGTGTGTTTCTTGTATGCAGCAGAAGGATGAGTTCTGTCTTCTTATCCATTCTGCTAGCCTGTGTCTTTTTATAGGCTAGTTAAGACCATTAATATTGAGGGATATTAATGACCATTGATTGTTCATTCTTGTTTGTTTTGGATTTGGTTGTAGTGGTGGAATTGTGTGTAGATTTCCACCCCATTTTTTTTTTTTTGGCTGTTGGTAAAATGGGATTATCTATTGCCTATATTTTTCTAGGTCTTAATGTGGGCTACAATACCCTTTATATTTTAAAAGTATTATTGTTTTTATGTATATGGATGTTTTGGATGCATGTATATCTGTGTACCATGTTTATATACTACCCTTGGAGGCCACAAGAAGACACCAATGTCCCTGGAATTACAGACAGTTGTGAGCTGACTTGTGGACTGATGAGGGAGGTTCTTCTGTATGTAGGT
Source organism: Cricetulus griseus (assembly GCF_003668045.3). Classification (NCBI taxonomy): domain Eukaryota; kingdom Metazoa; phylum Chordata; class Mammalia; order Rodentia; family Cricetidae; genus Cricetulus; species Cricetulus griseus. Next base: position 54,071,657 of record NC_048595.1, on the reverse strand, counting down.
TTCTCTTATTGGTTAACGAATAAAACACTGTCTGGCCAATGAGGCAGGAAGATAGGCAGGACTAGGACAAAAATAATTCTGGGAAAGGTAGGTAGAGAGGGCCTATCAGAACAGTTGCCATGTAGGCTGCCAAAGGAGTAACGGGTCCAGGCATTCTCTGGTAAGCTGACCATGTGGAAATACATAGATTAGTAGTTATGGGTTAATGATTAAAACAGAGCTAGCCAATAAGAAGCCGTAGCCTTTGGCCAACAGTTTTATAATTAATATAGTATCTGAATGTTCACTTGGGACTGAAGTGGCTATGGGCTAGGAGGGACTAGGCCAGACAAGAATCCCCACAACAGTGGACACCGAGACTTGAACTAGGGTCCTCTGTAAGAACAGCTAATGCTCTCTCAGCTGAACTACCTCCCCAGCCTCTATAGGAGCCATATGACCATGGAAGGCAGTGTCAAGAGTTTGAACACACAGATCATCAAAAAGGGAAAAACAGAGCTGAATTTCTATAAAATTTTAATATAGTGAACAAAATTGTGAAGAAATGAATTGTAATTTCAGAAAACTGGTGTTATATTTGGAAAAGGTTATTTAATAAACACATGTCTTACAAAGCAGAGCATAGTCGTGCATGCCTACAATCATAATTCTAGAGGCAGAGGCACAAAGTTTGCCACAAGTTCAAGATCAGGCTCGATTACATAGTGAGTTCCAGACCAGCCCAGGCTTCTGATGAGAGCCTTTCTCAAAAAACAAAAATAACCCCACAAGATAATAGCAATAAATCAAGCCATTACAATAAGACAGAAGTAAATATATAATTGAGTTTTCATATGGAGAAAGATCTTTTAAACTTAAAAAGTTGGAGGAAATATGAAACAAATAAAAATATTATCTGTCAGGGAAGACACCATGGTCGTCAAAAGTAAAAATCAATTTATATGGTCATATAAATACTAATTTAATAGTAAGAAAAATTTAAAGATAATGAACAAAATGAGAAAAATACTTGCTACAAATAAGGCAGATAGAAATTAAAATAACATTTATGTTAAAAAGTCATTGAAATCAATAGAATAACATAAAAATAGGAAAAAGAAACAAAGAATGAAAAATAGGTTTGGAAGTGCAACTGGCAAATAAAGGTATGAAGAGGATTGCTCTAAAACTGATTCAAAAGAAGAGATTTTTTTAAAATGTCATAAAAGAAAAGACTGGAAACCAGTGAGAGTTCTCAATAATGCATGCCAAGCTGGAGAATGTTGACTTCTCATGGACCACAGCCCTTTAGAAGCAAATCGTCATTGCAAAACAAGGATATTTTAAATGCTGTGATGTCTAAACAAACATTCAGGAGACAAAATTGTATTTCACTTCAGCCAAGTTGGGGGCTTCTGTGATTTATGCAGTTTAAGTTATCTACATAATTGAAGGTTATACATTAGCATGTTAGCAAGCACTGTATTTTCCTCTCTAACCATTCCCTCTCACTTTGTCTAGGTAAGCCCTAGCTAATGTTTCAAAAGGCATTTCATGAGAAGGGTTGTTTCTTTTATGTAACTTTTAGAACGTTGTAGGATATGTTATCTTATGACTTAAAAAATACTGTGCTTGTTTTTATCTAAAAATTACTATCACCTAATTAAGCTAAGAAGCAATGACTAAAGCACTATGTTTATCATGATTGCATAAATGTACACAAAATTTGATGCCTGTTGTAATATTAGTTTATCAGTATGATAGATACATGGTGTGTTCAGAGACAAGGTTTCTTTCTTTCTTTTTAGAAGATTTATTTATTATGTGTACAGTGTTCTGCCTGAATGTTGCCTGCAGGCCAGAGGTGGATACCAGATCTCAATACAGATGGTTGTGAAGCCACCATGTGGTTGCTGGGAATTGAACTCAGGAGGACCTTTGGAAGAACAAGCAGTGCTCTTAACCTCTGAGCCATCTCTCCAGCCCCAGAGACAAGATTTCTACCCTGAACATTTTTATCAAATTATTCTAATGGAAAATTAAATAAGACAAAGACAGTGAGAAATTTTTCTCATAATATTGAGTTGATTTTTACAATTTTGAGAATAAAAACTGACAGTGGGAATCTAGACAGTGTTTTTTTTTTGTTATTGAGCTAGGAGCTCTTTATTAGCTTATTTTCTAGAACTTTGTTCTGTGGATATAAGGTTAAAAATTGCACCTATGAACACTTGCTTTTCCTGTGATGGGCTCTGCAGGCAGGGTGTCACTTAGGAGTGTCTGGTTTTGACAATTTTGGAGGAAAATAAAACCCACTTTCTTTGCATTGGCTTCACAAATTTAGGGGATTATAAATCAATATATTTAGAGTCATAAATCCCTGTCACTTTTTTCACAGTAATCATTATTATAATCACTATATGTTCTACTATATGTCATAAATTCTTCTTGTTATTTTGGAGATAGGATGTTATAGTATTTTTCTTTGTAGCACAGGCTAGCCTTATACTTACCTCAGCTTCTTGTAACAGGTGTATGTTACTATGCCTGGCATATATTCTTTTTTAATAGACACGTATGTATTGTAGACATTTATGGGTATCATGTGATATTTTAACTCATGAGTATATTCTATACTATTCAATTCAGGGTAACTGTGTCTCTTAAACATTTATCATTTCTGTGATGATGGATTCTTTACCCACTTTTTTCCTTGCCCCCACTCCCACCCTTCCTTTCTTCCTCCCTCCCTCCCTCCCTCCCTTCCTTCCTTCCTTCCTTCCTTCCTTCCTTTCTTTCTTCCTTCCTTCCACCTTTCCTTTTGCCCTCCCTCCCTTCCTTCCTTCCTTCCTTCCTTTCTTTCTTTCTTTCTTTCTTCCTTCCTTCCCCCTTTCCTTTTGCCCTCCCTCCCTCCCTTCCTTCCTTCCTTCCTTCCTTCCTTCCTTCCTTCCTTCCTTCCTTTTTCTTAACAGGATAGCATGTAGGCCAGGCTGACATCCAACTCCCTATATAGCAGAGGATAACCTTGAATTACTGTTCTTCCTGCTTCCACTTCCCAAGTCCTGGGGTTGCAGCTCTGCACCAGCATATCTGGCTATGTTAAAAGTTCACAAGCCCCCTTTCTAGCATTTAAAAGTGTGAAAGGCATTATCACTGCACATAGTCATCCTACTGTTCAGTAGAACACAAGACTTCTGTCTCCTATCTAACTTCATGCCTGTTTACCAACATTTCCCATCCTTTCATGCCCTGCTATCCCAACCAAACCTTGTACACACTTAATATATTGCAGCTATAATATCTACAAAAGATATTTTTGTATGTATGTATTCATTTATCCATCCTCAGGGTAATGCTTAGAGTTAAGTATCTTGACCTCTGAAGTGCAGAGGCTAAATAAGTTGTTTATGGTTCAGAATCCTTAAGTAATGTGTAGCAGTAAGAACTGAAATTGAGGGTGCCCCAATTCCCCAGCCTCTGCCATACATTGTTTCATTGCGCTAAGTTTCCATGATCTGAGATGTACAGCTCTGCTCAGGCATCTGGAGACAGGGAAGATTGTGTAGGCATGTCTTCAGGATGAAGGTGTATAAATCCATGGCTTAGTGTGCAGAGCGCTACTCACTTCCTTTCTTCCCAAGAATTCAATTTATGCATTTATCTTTTTATTCTTTGTGTACAATACTGCCATCCAGAGATAACTACTGTTAGAATTTTCTAGATAAGGTTAAATTTATAGCCCTTACTTTGGAAGTCAGGTGCCCTCTGCAAGCATTCCTTTGTGAGTTCCTGGGAAGCTTACATCCTCGTTGTTCCCCTGATGCTGATCTTGACCTCTGGGTCTGGTCTAGTTTACTTTGAACAGCCCCTCATTCATCCCTGCCTGTGCCTCTTCACTGGTCAACATGCTATCAATCCTGATATACAGCTCAGCTTTAGCCTTGGCTAGAAATAAGAATACCAAAGTTTGTGCATGCATAGACACACCTAGGTATGGAGGGACACAGACCAAGCATTTCTGAGTGTGACTTGCTGACCAAATGCGTGAAAGAAAGATACCATTTCTCCTGGGCTTATGCAGACAAGTTAACATCAAATACTTTTCTCTCTTTTTCTCTTTTGTTTTGTGCTGCCTGTTGGAACGTTGATTCGGAGGATAGCAGATTTATGCATTGATTTAGTGGAAGTTTCCATCCTACCATCATTCTGTCTTTTTCAGATTAGATTTGTTCACTTTATTTCATATCTGAGTATTTTCCTTGTATGTGTGTCTGTGCACCACATGCATGCTTGGCAGTAGTGGATATCAAAGTGGGTATTACAGCCCCTAGAACTGGAGTTATAGGCGGTTGCAAGTCACCACGTGGGCACTGGGAATTGAACCTAGGCCCTCTACAAAAATAATAAGTGCTTGTAACTACTGAATCGTCTCGCTACCATCCCCATTCCACCTTATTCAAATCACACATATATTTACAATCTTTTGTTTTTATTTAGGTGGGGCCTTAAATTCTCTATTCAGCTGAATGCCTTTAGTTCCCTTTTAAGTAATTTGTCATCTAAGGCACCTTGAAGAGGGTTTCATTTTTCACCAATGGATTTCTACCATGTATGATGGTATCTATGTAGGAGTTCAGGTCATAAAGAATATAGATCGCAAATCCAAGTACTATAGATTAAATAACCTTCCAGGCTTGGGTTACTGGAATTAGGCCTCTAGATGCTGCATTTATGTAGAGCTTCAAGAAATAAATTTCAGTTTTGATGATCCAAAAAAATCTTTTTTTTATTTCTTATACTTTTTTGTTCTTAACAATCACTAATTTTTGGTTTTGTTTTAATTTGAAGTTATATCCCGCGGATAGTCTTGCCGGCAAGAACCACACAGGACATTCGGATCCTTCTGCAGTAAAGCTTTAATGCGTCTTGAGAGGAGAGCATAAGCTTACCAGAGCGGAGACCCCGAGCCAAGAATCCCGTCCCCTTATAAAGGCTCACAAACTCTGAGCGATGCGTGTACAGCTGGGATAGGTGCATGACTCGTCACCCTATATGACACCATGGAATAGGCGGGGCTAGGCAGTGGAAAAACACTGGGCACATGTATACCAACGTTGTTTACTTGATCCGGCAGCGGATGTCAGCGCCATCTTGTAATGGCGAATGTGAGTGAGGCTCCTCACATCTCCCCCTATATAATTATATAGAAACACAGAGGCTATAGGCCAGCCAAATGCAGAGTGGAGATAGAGGTCAACTCCCCAAAACTGGATGCAGACCTTGTCTTGAGCAGGACTCCAGACTCTGTGTCCAGAGCAGTCCCAGACCCGTCCTTATGTCTTTTTCTGGGGGAAGGGCATTATGACATATAACCTTCATGCAAGATGACATATCTCCCAGAAAAAAGGGCCGCAGGCCCTTTCTGTGCAGTGCTTAGCCTTACAACTCTTTTGACCTGCCGAACCTTGCTCACTCTATTCCGTGCAATGAGGTCAAGCCTCCGGAGGTGCAGGAGCTGAGCAGTCGGCGACCTATTGCCTCAACATGCTTAGCCAAACACCAGGGGAGATTCCATTCTCTAGGGCAGCAAGTGCCTGTGCAACCACTACCTTACCTATTTGTTTGGGTTTTGAGTCTACACACAGTCCCAAGCATAAACACCACACCACTGCAGAGAATTGTGCCAAAAAGTCCCACCCCCACCCATTCCTTAGAATAGGAGACAGCTGAAGCAATCCATGATGACAATCCCTCCGTCAAGGAGAGGTCAAGGTGCAAGGAGTTAATCTGGATAATAGCGGCTCTCAACTCCCGGGGAGAGGGTGGAGTTCCGACTTTTGAAGGTCCGAAGGGGCTCTTCGGGTGAGTCTTTCCGGGATCCACAGGGGATTCTCTTCATCCTGTGGAAAAACACATAGAGCTCCCCTGGATCTTATGAGAATAGGATCCGGGCCTCTCCAAAGACCAGTAAAGATATCTTTCCATTTTACCATTTCCTTTGGCCTTTCAGGTTCTGAGGTGTAGCGCTTGGCCGCAGTATGGCCCTGAGCGTCAATGTTTAGAAAATTAAGGGTAAAGAGTGCCATGAATATTGCAACTCTTGGCACCGAGGGTAAGGATGCTCCCATTCCCTCCTTTTGTTTGATTAAATAAGACTTAAGTGTGCGATGGGCACGTTCCACAATGCCTTGTCCTTGAGGGTTATAAGGTAGGCCAGTCAGATGGGTAACTTCCATCTGTCTGCAGAAGTGCTGGAACTTTTGAGAGGTATAAGCTGGCCCATTATCTGTTTTTAGGATATGAGGCTTTCCCCAGGCACTCCAGGCCTCCAAGCAGTGTTGAATCACATGCGCGGCCTTTTCCCCTGTCAAAGGCGTGGCACAAATTATGCCTGAGCAGGTGTCCACTGAGACATGAACATATTGGAGTTTTCCAAAGGAGGCAACATGTGTAACATCCATTTGCCACATCTGCAGCGGCCTAATGCCGCGTGGATTTATTCCTACATGAGGTGCAGGTAAAAATTCACAGCATTTTTTACATTGAGTAACAATTTGTCTAGCCTCCTGCCTTGTCAAAGCAAATCGACGGTGCAGGGTTTCAGCTGTCACATGAAAGCGCTGATGAAATTCTTGTGCAGCTTGTATCTGGGTAGACAAGGCGGCAGCCATCAACTTTGTGGCCCGGTCTGCCAAATCATTCCCAGAGGACATAGGTCCTGGGAGCCCCGAATGTGCTCGAACATGGGTGACAAAAACAGGGAACCTCCTGTTTGATAGGGTAATTTGTATTTTTTGAAAGATACCTGCAACTCTGCTGGAGGGTCGTATTATACCAGCAGTTTCAAGGAGGCTGACTGCATTAACCACATAGGAGAAATCTGACACAATGTTAAGTGGCCCCGGAAAGGCCTCAAGGACTTCCAGCACCACTTGGCATTCAACGATCTGGGGTGAGGTTTCATTGAATTGTTTAGAAACTACCTTATTCCCTATAACATAAGCCCCTACACTGGTTTTGGAACCATCAGTATAAACCACCGTCCCATTCGGGATTGGATGCTTTGCTGTCATCTGTGGAAACAGTATAGCCTGATTTTGTGTAAATTGTAGGATTGGATGTTTTGGGAAATGATTATCAATTTTCCCTGAAAAGGAGGTAACCAACACTGCCCAGTCATTAGATGTAGCTGTCAGAGTCTGAATTTGTGCAGCAGTGTAAGGTACAACCAAGAGATGAGGGTCCCTGCCAAAATGAGCGACAGCTGCTTTTATTCCCCGAAGTGCGAGCTGCGCGACAGCATCAGGATACCAATCAATGATCTTAGCGGGGGAAGCATTTGGGTGAACCCAAAGCAACGGCCCATGCTGCCATAAGACGGCGGTCGGTAACTTAGCCGTTTTAAAGACACTTAGGCTGAATGGCAATGTCTCATCTATGTGATGCAATTGTGCATCCTGTAAGGCCTTTTCCACCTTTTGTAGGGCTTGACAAGCAGCCGGAGTAAAGCTTCTGGGGGAAGAAATATGAGGCTCACCTTCCAGGATGTCGAAAAGGGGTTTTAAATCTGCAGAGGGGATCTTTAAAAAGGGTCTCAGCCAATTTATATCCCCCAAGAGTTTCTGGAAGTCATTTAAGGTTCTCAGATGATCCTTGCGTATTTCTATTTTTTGTGGGATTATTTTTGTTGGGGTAATTACTGAGCCCAGGAAGAGACCAGTATCTGAGACCTGGACCTTTTCTGACGCTATCTCCAGTCCCCATTGTTTTAACTCAGCTACCAGCATGGGGAAGGCTTGTTGCAGGACCTTTATCTTCCTATGGCAGATAAGAATATCATCCATATAGTGAATCATAATCATGGATGTAAATTGCTTCCTAACAGGTTCCAATGCCTTTTGGACATACAATTGGCATATAGTTGGGCTATTGGCCATGCCTTGTGGTAACACTTTCCATTGGAATCTCTTATCTGGCTCCATGTGATTGAGTGAGGGAACAGTAAAGGCAAACCTTTGCCGGTCCCGAGGATAGAGGGGGATGGAGAAAAAACAGTCCTTAATATCTATAATAATAAGCTTCCAATTTTGGGGTAGCGCAGAGAGCAAAGGGAGGCCTCTCTGGACAGGGCCCAGAGGGCGCATTTGGTTATTAATAGCCCGCAGGTCATGGAGCAACCTCCATTTTCCAGATTTCTTTTTGATAATAAAAATTGGGGTGTTCCAGGGAGAAGTGGAAGTTTCTAAATGCCCCAACTGTTCTTGCTCCTGTATAAGTCTTGTGACTGCTTCCAGCTTTTCAGAGGATAATGGCCATTGAGAGACCCATACCGGGTCCTCTGTATTCCATGGTATGGGTCGTGAAGCCTCAACGGCCCCTAAATAAAACCCAGTCCTTTTCTACTTTGATTCCCTTTTTGTTCAATGGGCTCTATTCTACCTTGCTCCCTTCTGCCCAGGCCCCTTCCTGGTATATAGCCCATTTTTGTCATTATAGCTGATGCCTGAGGGGAATACTCATTGGTCAGGGTCATGCCCATGGCTTGTAACACATCTCGGGTCCCCCCCCCCCGTCTTGAGAGGAGAGCATAAGCTTACCAGAGCGGAGACCCCGAGCCAAGAATCCCGTCCCCTTATAAAGGCTCACAAACTCTGAGCGATGCGTGTACAGCTGGGATAGGTGCATGACTCGTCACCCTATATGACGCCATGGAATAGGCGGGGCTAGGCAGTGGAAAACACTGGGCACATGTATACCAACATTGTTTACTTGATCCGGCAGCGGATGTCAGTGCCATCTTGTAATGGCGAAAGTGAGTGCGGCTCCTCACAAAGTTATAGATCCTTGTGAGCTACCACATGGGTCCTGGGAATTGAACCCAAGTCTTTTGGAAGAACAGTTAGTGTTTTTAATCATTGAGCCATTTCTATAGCCCCATTTTACCTTATTAAAAAACATACATCTTTCAATGTCTTTAGACTTAAAAAATGGCAAAACTTTACAGATAGTTTGTAGACCCTGTGGATTTTGTGTTTTGTTATTAAGTCATGTATTCATATAATGATATACTAAGCATCTTTGGCTTCTGAGGATAATCCCATAATTATGTACAGATGACAAATAATTTAATGAATGACTGAATTTACTTGCTTCTAATTGGGATTTTCACAGTGAGATAGCTTTCTTTTTTCAGTTATTGAAATCTCATAAGTAGTGTAGACAGAAGTTTCTATTCTAACCAGTCCTTCAGCCATTTAGTCCCAAATTAACACACAGATGCTAATATTAATTATAAAATGTTTGCCCAATGGCTCAGGCTTCTTATTGGCTAGCTCTCTCTTAGTTATTAACCCATTTGTATGAATCTATGTATCTCCATGTGATCTTGGCTTACTGGAGAATGCCAGGCATCCTACCTTCCCAGTAGCTACATGGCATCTCCTTTCTTGATCCCTGTTTTGATATCCTGCCTGGCTAAATCATGCTTGTACATTGGCCAAAACAGCTTTATTCATCAACCAATAAGAGAAACATATATTCACAGCATACAGAAGGACATTCCCTCACCATATAATTACCATATTCTCTAACTCTGTCTTTCTCTGTCTCTCTGCCTTTCTTTTTTATTTAAAAATCTATTTTTCATCTTACATACCAACCCCAGTTCCCCCTCCTTCCCCTTCTCCCATCTCCACTTCTCCCCTTCTCATCCCCCATCTACTCCTCAGAGGGGGTAAGGCCTTCCTTGGGGAGTCAACAAAGTCTGGCATACTAAGTTGAGGTAAGACCAAACCCCTATCCTTGTATCAAAGCTGAACAAGGTATCCCACTATAGAAAATGGGCTCCTAAAAGGCAGTTCATGCACCTGGGATAGGTCCTGGTGCCACTGCCAGGCACCCCCTCCAAACAGATCAAGTCACATAACTGTTATTCACATTCAGAGGGTCTAGTTCAGTTCCATGTGAGTTCCCCAGCAGTCAGTCCATAGTCTGAGCTCCCACTAGCTCAGGTCAGCTGTCTCTGTGGTTTTCCCCATCATGCTCTTGAGCCCCCCTTGTTCATATGATCCCTCCTCCCTCTCTTCAACTGAACTCCAGGAGCTTAAACCAGTGGTCACTGGCTGTGGGTCACTGCATCTGCTTCCATCAGTTATTGGATGTAGGTTCTACGACATTTAGGTTAGTAACTAATCTGATTAAAGGGGAAGGTCCATTCCAACATCCTCTCCACTGTTGCTAGGAGTCTTAGCTGGGGTCATCTGTGTGGATTCATGAGGATTTCTCTAGCACCAGGTTTCTCCCTAACCCCATAATGGCTCCTTCTATCAAGATTTCTTTTTCATTTCTCTCTCCCTCTGTCCCTCCCCAAACTCGGTCTTTTTGATCTCTCATGTTCTCATCCCCTATCCCTTCCCTTCTACCCCCTCCCAGTTTACCCAGAGATCTTAACTATTTTCCCTTTCTGGGACCTTTCATGAGTATACCTCTGAGGGTTCCCTTTTTACCTAGCTTCTCTGGTGTTGTGGATTGTACCCTGGTTATTCTTTGCTTTATATCCACTTATGAGTGAATAATACCGTGTTTGTCTTTCTGGGTCTGGGTTACCTCACTCAGGATTCTTTTTTTCTAGTTCCATCTATTTGCCTGCAAATTTCAACATGTCATTTTTTTTTTTAGTCCTGAATAATACTTCATTTTGTAAATATACCACATTTCTTTATCCATTCTTTGGTTGATGGACATCTATGCTGTTTCCAGGTTCTGGCCATCTCAAATAATGCTGCTATGAACATAGTTTAGCAAATGTCCTTGTGGTATGATCGTGCATCTTTTGGGTATATGCACAAAAGTGGTATTGCTGGACCTTGAGATATGAGATAGATTGATTCGCAGTTTTCTGAGAAACCACATACTGATTTCCAAAGTTTTGCCTTTCTTAAATTTTATTTCCTGAGAATACTTCTTGGTTTATTCATAACAATACAAAAATATTCAAAACTATAAAAACTTTGTTTCTGAAATCATGTGAGCTTATAGCAGTAATGATAGTAGAGTTCTTTTATATTTTCTAGAAATTCTTTTACTTTAAATATATCTTCCAATAATTAAATTCCTTAGAAGATAGCTTTATAATTCATTATTATTATTCTCTCACTTATATCATCCTGTCCACAGTTTCCACTCCCTCCTCTTCCCCAGCTTCTTCCCCCCACCTTCCCTCTCCCCAAGATCCACATGGCCCCCTCGGTCTCCCTCAGAAAAGAACAAGCCTCACTGGGACATCAGCCAAATATGGCATAATACGCTATAATAAGACCAGGTAGGTACATACCATCACGTCAAGGCTGGACAAGGTAACCCAGTGGGAGGAAAAGGGTCCCGTGAGTAGGCAAGAGTCAGTGACAGCCCCTGCTCCCACCATTATGAATCCCACAAAAACATCAAGTTACTCATACGCTATAACATATACATACACAGGGAACCTACGTCAGACCCCTACAGGCTTCCTGATTTCTGCAAGCCCCCAAGGGTTCTGGTCAATTGATTCTATAGCCCTGACAGCTATGTTCTCTTAGTGTCCTTGCCCTTTCTGGTTTCTCCCATCCTTACTCCTCCCCTTCTGAAGGTCCTTCTATCTTTTAATGTTTGACTGTGGGACTCTGCATCTGTTCCCATCAGTTGCTAGATGAAGTCTCTTTGCTCACTTTGATGAGGATTCTGCTAGGCTCTGGTCCCAGAACACTCTGCAGGCAGAAAAAACTGTAGGTGGAAGCTTTTATGGCTGGGTTGGCAGCCCAATCCCTCCACTTGAGGCTTTGCCTGGTTACAGAAAATGGCCAGTTGAAGCTCTGTGTAGCTTGAGGGAGAGGGAGAGGAATAAGGTGAGGGAAAGAGAGAGAGAGAGAGAGAGAGAGAGAGAGAGAGAGAGAGAGAGAGAGAGAGAGAGAGAGAGAGAGAGAGAGAGGAGGGAGGGAGGAAGGCTGGACATCCTACATTTCTGACACATAAAGGTATCTAGCCGGTACTTTTCTCTGGGGGTAAAGGCAATGCCACCTGCAGAGTTTTAAAAGATGAACTGGTTTGAGTTCAAAGAAAAACCTGCTATTTAAGATCCATGGTCTTACATGGGGAAGGGCCTAGGCCTGGCCCAGGATGATGTGGTAGACTTTGGGGAGGCCCTTTTGAGGGCCTTACCCTGCCTGGGGAGTGGAGGGGGGATGGCTAGGGGCAGGTGGGATGTTGGGGGGGGGGAGAGGGAGAGGGAGAGGGAGAAGGGATTGACATGTGAAGCAAGCTTGTTCCTAATTTGAATTAATAAAATAAAATAAAATAAATGAAAAAAAAGATCCATGGTCTTTGACATGGAACATAGAGTGCACATGTGTTTCTAATAGAATGAGTAAAGAACTCAGGCAAATGAACAGTGTCAGACTCAATGTATGGAATAACTGTTAGAAGAGGAAGGGCTAGGAATCCTAGGATGTATCACAATTGAGGTCCCGTGGTCTCATCTCTGTTCCTTCCTTTGTCTAAGCCAGTTTGCTTGTCTGTAGTATGGAGATACAATATCCAACTCATGTGGTGTTAGCAAGAATTAACAATGCACTTAATTTATCTGAGATAGGTACTTAAAATTTATAGCTATTGTTTTATTAAAATAATTTTAATATTCATGTATAACTGAAAAAATAGAACTAGCAAATACTCAATAGTAATGATTTGCCAACTGTTTTCCTTAAAGAAATAGATGCTCTAGGGAGGTGCCCAGGCATGGGAAATACATGCAAAGCCATTCCCTGTCAGTCCACCGAAAGTATGATTTTGTTTGTTCATAGGTATTGTTTATTGTCAGGATAGATTTTGAGGCACAAGGTAGCAATTAGAGAGAGCAGTGACGAGAGGCTTGTGCATTGTAGATGGCTAAATTCTTTTTCCATCATTCTCGCTTACTGGTACTATCCAGTAGTCAAGACCTGGAAAGACACAGATAGCCTCCATGGATCTAGAGCTGGGTAGAGAAGGATGGGAAGTAGCTGGAGAAGGGCAAGTGCACAGTATACTGGCCAGGTGTGGTTGTACATGCCTGTAGTCCCAGCCTCCTGGGATACTGACATTGGAGGAAGCTTAGGCACAGGTTCCAGGGCCAGCCCAAGCAACATGCTGAGAGCCTATCTCACACTTTGATAGTGAATAAACTGGTATACTGTTTTTGGCTTAAGGTAGAAATAGACCGTGTTAGAGTGTCTGATTGGCACACATGATGAAGTAAGCTCTCTGATTCTTATTTTTTTTAAATATTTTTTTATTATTTATTTTTTAGCTTATATATGTATATATTTATATTTATATTTATATTTATATTTATATTTATATTTATATAAAAAGAGCAATAATGGCAATATGTTATGCATCAATAGCAGCAACAGCTTTTCCAGGTTCAGATTCTTGTTTTTTCTAGATGGCTTTCCCTCAAGAGACTTGCCAGTGATTTTTCTCTCTATCTTTAAAAGTCCATGAATAGTTAATAAGGGATGCCTGCCAACAGTTTCATGGGATTTAAAAATGAAACTGACATTGAACCTCCACCCCCTTGCTTTAGCATTTAAATGATAGTCAAGCATGTCTTTGTAATAGGGACATTGTGAGGACCCAGGAGATCTTTTACGTGAAAGTGCCTGGTAGCATATAAACCTTTACTTAAGGAAATGCTAAATACTTTGGTTTCTGGACTTTTGAAACAACAAAATCTGTAATTCTTGCCCCAATGGCTCAGTAGGTAAAGACACTCACCATCAAGTCTGACAACCTGAGTTTGATCACCAGTATATACATGTAGAACGACAGACCCAACTCTAAAAAATTCCTATGCCATGGCATGCATGTGTGCATGCGTGTGCATACATGCATACACACATACATACCACAAATAAAGGTAATTTTTAAAATTTAAAAGAAACATCAAGGAAGGCTATGAGGATTGGAGACATAGTGGGCTTTGGGTTACTTCAGTGCAGCTATCTATGGCAACGTCTCGGGTGATTCCTCAGTAGCGTCTCATCCTGTCCTGCCAAGGCATGTGTCAAGCTGCTTTTGGTGTGCAGAGAACTGGCTTCCTATTAAGGTCAACCCTACAGAAGAGGGCAAGAATCAAAGGGCTTCAGAAAGAACACACAATCCTCCTTAGCTCTCCACTGGCCTGGGCCTGCTTCCTGCCCATGAGTGTTTGAAGTTTCCGGTATCACAGGCACACAGCAGGGTACAAAGCATTATTAGTTCTCTTTTCTGAGGTCCCTTAGCCCCTAGACCTCTTAGCAAAACAATTATCTTCATCTGGGAGGCCAACAGAGACTGTGGTTTCATATGGCCATATGTATAACTTTTTACCATGCTAATAAAAATATCCCTTCATATTATTTAGAAGCCATTTTCCCATTTTAAGATGATGATATGACAAAATCACTCACTGTCCTGTGAGTGGTTGCTTGTGTGAAGCAACTTGCAAATCACAAAACAATTCTCTGAGTTTAGGTGAATTACCTTTGGTTGCTGCTGAAGTTCTTCCAGTTCACCCTGATCATATTAAATGTATCTCTAGTCTGCAGACACAGTGCTTGGGCACCGGGCCAGTGAAGGTGAGCAAAACAAGAGTCCTTTCCCTCCACTTCTTCACTCCCCAAGGAAGGGCATAGACAAGTCAGTGACAAATTAGAACCTTCATTAATTTGATTAGCTGTGTGTTCTTTTCTATTTAAATACTTTTTAAACTTAAAATTATAAAAGAAATGGAGTATTGAGTGTGCAAGCAGTAAGTGAGCACCCACACTGTTTCTGCCCACTCCCGATCCCTGTGAGATCTTTTACGTGAAAGTGCCTGGTAGCATATAAACCTTTTCTTAAGGAAATGCTATATACTTTGGTTTCTGGACTTTTGAAACAACAAAATCTGTGATTGTTGCCCATCTCCCCAGCATCTAGTCTTGTTTGTTTTTAAATGTGTGGCCTTTTATTAATTTATTAATTATTTATTATTATTAATAATAATATTATTAATCATTTATTAATGTGTGGCCTTTATCAATTATATATCAAGCATTGTATTAACTGTTAGACGTAGAATGGTGGGGAAAGTAGACTTCCTCATGGCATTTGCAGTTGAGCATGGTAAGTCATAGCAGATATAATCTCAGTGAGATATGAGTTCAAATTTCATATTGAAACCAAGTGATCTTGGGCGTATTGACCATCTGTGAATTTTTGCTCCTTTTGAGACAAAGTCCTTTCTGTGTAGCCTCAGCTGACTGTAAACTCATGACCTTTCACTTTTATCTTCTTTAGTTCTAAGATTATAGGCTGTGAACTACCATGTTTGTTTTGGGATTTTAAAATTTTTACCTATAGATCCTTTCCTTCAACATTGTGAGACTTCGAATAGACAGTGCTTATAAAGGCCATGACAGTGTTTTCTTTGCCGCGTATAATTCAAATGTTAACTTTCTTTCCTGAACAGCATAATAGTAAACCTCTGGGTGGTTTAGATTTCTTCTTTTGTCAATCTCAGAAGATGTCATGATTCTGAATTGCTTTCGTGGCAAATGTATTTCCTTGGTTTGTAATAGTTCTCAGTGGGTGATTCTTAGTCATTCTTTGTGTGCTGAAGCCAATCCATCACATTGCTCTCTTTATTAGGAGCTAAAGAACAGGACACTGCAGAGATAAGGAGTCTTGTTTATTGCTGCCATGGAGAACAGAGGTAGCCTTTTGTGGGTTATGAAATATACTTTTGGGGACAGCATAGAACAGGGCATTTGGAAGTCTACTTAGGTAGCAGAAGAGGCCAGAAAGAAAACATGGCTTGAGTTCAAAGTCAGAGTCATGCTTTACCAGACACATTTCCTGGTAATGAAAACGAAGGTTCAGTTAGATAATTTGCCCCTATGTTAGTCAGTCTTATCAACATTGTGACCAAATTAGTGAGCAAACTACTTAAAGGAGAAAGGGTTTCAGCTGACTTGTAACTTTAGAGGTCTTAGTCTATGATTCATGTCTGAGTTGATTCTGAATTGTGGTGAAGTGGCACGTCACATGGCGGGAGCCAGGGGCAGAGGTTACTCACTCTTTAACCACAGGAAGCAGAAGAGAGGGAGGAGCTGGAGACTAGGTAACCTTCCAAAGCTTTCTCCCAGTGACTGACTTCCTCCAGCAAGGTTCTGCCTTCTTTAACACCTCCACAAACAGCATGGTGGGTGGAGGTCCACACAGTCAACAGTGTGGAGGCTGTGGAGGGCAGTTCATACTCAAACCACAAAAGCCTCTTTGAGTAAAGTTAGGTAGGAAAGATCCTAATGTCAGGCTCAAGTGTCTCAGCCTGGGGCATCTCTATTTTCTTTGCCTTATGTCTTTTCCTCCTTCGATTGCCTCTCTCCAATGTCTTTTCTCCATTGTTCTAGTTTCTCTCAGTGCTACCCAGACAGATTTGTAAATGCTCTAAATTTCCCCACTCCCAGTATGTATTAGGTCACTTATATTACCCGGGAGTGAGAGAAAGGGTACCAGAGAAAAGTAAGAATTTGAGGACTGGCTGGGATTACCTTTTGTATGACTACAGACCACTCTCTTTTTTTTGTTGTTGTTGTAAAATGTGCGGCTTCTATCAGACATCTCCAAGCTTCCAGTCTTAAAAAGTCCTCAGCTTGATAGTAGTACCACACTTCTTCCATCTCTAACGCTTCCCAGGATAAAGTTTGGATGTGGGTGCATACATGTGCCAAATGTCTAACAAAATCTAACTGTATGGAAGCCCAGCTTCATCCTTGGAAATAAAAATATTGCCACCAAAGTTGTCTGGTCATAATTATCACTAACCTGTATTATTTATTCTCTATGGAAATTTCTGTCATTTGAAGATAGGGACAAAATGTCTTTCTCTCCAGCAGACAGACAAGGACTCATTTGGCTGGCAAGCAGGGAGGAAAAGTGGGAATGCCCCTGGAAGAAACTGGGTTGGCACAATTCCTGCATGAAAATGGTCTGTTGGAGGGACACAGCCCACTCACACCCAGGATGCACTTGGCCGATTCTCAACTCCTAGTTATACAGTAAAACAGTGAGTTCTCTGGCCCTCCTGGTGAGATCAAGTGCCTGCTTTCTCCACTACCTCGTGGGAATGTGTTCATTCTCCATCCCTAATGGAAGTGAGGTCAAAGGCTATTTTCTGCCACTTGTCAATGTGGATTCTAAATGCCAGCAAACTTTGCTGCAGCTTCTCAAGGGTTACTGAAGACATGGCGGCAGCAGCAGCAGCAGTGGTGTTGGCCTCCTGCAGAAAAGCCCACCGTGGCTCTTGATCCACTTACTTTAAGGGAAGGACAATGTCATGTGATTTTTGTGCATTTACATTTACAATTATATTTTATATTTACATTTGAATTTTGCACCCCTAAGTAGAAAGATTTCCTGCCAGCATTCCCCCCTGACTATCCAGTACTCCCCTGCTAGGTCACCTCTGAGTTTAGTTTCATGTATCATTGAGAAACTTAATGGATGTAGATTCTATTTTAAGAAACTAAAGAGATGGTTTTAAATATATATTCTAGGAACCTGGTAGGTATTTTGTTACCTAAAGCCCATATATGCAATCCCGTTTCTGTCATAAGTGGTCTATCTCTTGTAAATGGTCCCTGTTAGAACTGACAGTAGAGCTCACACACACACACACACACACACACACACACATATTCTCCTTTGAAAAAGGTGGCAAAATGTGACCAGGTTCAGACTCTCAAGTATACAATTTAACTTTTCATCATTGAAAGTAAGGAGAAAGTTGGGCATTGGTGGCACACGCCTTTAATCCCAGCACTCGGGAGGCAGAGGCAGGCAGATCTCTGTGAGTTCAAGGCCAGCCTGGTCTCCAGAGCCAGTGCCAGGATAGGCTCCAAAGCTACATAGAGAAACCCTGTCTCGAAAAACCAAAAAAAAAAAAAAAAAAAAAAAAAAGAGAGAAAGAAAGAAAGAAAGAAAGAAGTAGCTGAAAGGGACTGGATCATAAAGAAACCTGATTCATAACTAGTTGATGTTTTCACACCAACTGTGTTGTTGTCTGCTGTTTCCTAAAGTTGTAAGATGCGCCATGCCTGGTGCTAAGGTTGAGTTGAGACCAGATCTCATGGTTTTGGCAAGTCAGTTGACTGGACCTAGAAAAGGGGCTGGATGGGACTGCAGTTTGACGAATGAGTGTATTTCCTTTCTGAGGAAGACCTTCTGTGGAACACGCCTGGCATGAGGGTATCAGGAGGTGGGGTGGTACTCAAGCAGGGGCTTGGCTGGATTTGTGTCTGGAAGGGGACTTGTGAATGGAGTTATTTTTGGAGGCTGTAATTTCACATTGAGATTTTTCGGGCTCATCCTATCTGCAACAATATTGTGATCTCTCTGGGTTGGCATTGGTTGTTAACTTGATGCAGCCTAGAGTCATCTGAGAAGAGAAATTTCAGTTGAGGAATTGCCTCGATCAGTTTGACCTGTGGCTATGTCTGTGGAGGATTGCCTTGCTTATTAATTGATGTAAGAGGGCCCGGCCCACTGTGGGCAGCACCACTCCTGAGGCAAGTGACCCCAGCCATATAAGAAAGCTAGCTAAGCACAAGCAGGGGTAAGCCAGACAGCAAGCCAGCAAGCAGCATTCCTCCACAGGGTCTGCTTAGAGTTCTTGCTTAAGTTTCTGCCCTGACTGCCCTTAATGATCAACCTTGACCTGGAAGTGTAAATCAAATAAACTCATTCTATGTTTCTTTTGGTCAGAGTATTATAGCATGGCAACAAAAGGAAGCTAAGGCATTATCCCCAAATTCACATTTTCCTGAGCTCTTACAGTTGAGGTTAAAAGTAAGAGGCATACTTCAAGATCAAGCTTGAAAAACCATGCTATGCCCATCCCCCTCTCATTCTTGTATATATAATCCAACTACTTATAAGTCCTACTTACATTAACTTGACCTTGACATTCCTCTTCCCAATTAATCAGATAAAGATGTAACTTTCAGTAAGACCATCCTTACAACACTACAGCATACAGAACTCTGGTAACTGGCAGGAAAACACTGTATGAGCAATACTGTGCTAAGTGCTCAAGAAAGATCTGGCAAGTAAACCCCAGTCAGCCTCAGATCCTTAGCCCCCTTTCTGTGATATTCTGTGAAAGTGATGACGTTGACTTTGTCCTCTTGTAACCCAAGTATCAAAAGAAGAAAGAAACTGGACAAGGGACAGGGAGGGGGGTAGATGTAGGGCATATGGATAGGTAAAGAAAAACAGTGAAAGCAAAACAAAACAGGATGATTTTATTTTTTCTACATTGTCTGTCTATCTATCTATCTATCTATCTATCTATCTATCTATCTATCTATCTATCTATCTATCCATCTATCCCCTGGCCCCCATGCTTGGGATTGAACCCAGGGCCTCAGGTATGCCAGGTGAATACTTTACTACTGAGTTATTCCCCTAGCTCTGTTTTCATTTTTAAATGTAAGTTTTCTTGTTTCTTGAATAAATATCAAAGGCCAAGCAGTGTTTTGCTTTTATATTTGGAGAAGAGGTGAGGTTTGGTATTAGGCATTCAGGAAACAGAGTAAAGGGACCGGAATATGGTCATCGGGTGCTGGATATATGACTGAGTACTTGCAAGTACTTCATGGTATTTAATGTGTATGAGGTGCAAGTCTTTCCAGTACCATTGTAAAGATGAGGTAAATGAGGCCCAGAGGGAAATGAGAGTCACTTAGTCATCACCTCTATTTTCTTTAGGAAATTCATGCAGAACCATAGTAATATCTTTTTCTGAAAATCTCTCCTGCCTTTGAAGAGACTAAATGCTTGCCAGACTTTGCATCCAAGTTCATAATCTACCTTGAGTATTCAATTGGCTGCCCTACTGTGTACTCTGCCTTCTAACCTGTTTAACTTCCCTTTAAGAAAATAATATAACTGAATCTTACTCTTCCTTGCACTTCCCATGCAATCAACTTTTACAGTCCAAGTTGATGCATAGCTTTAACCTTAAACTATTATTTTCCCATGCTCTTGACCTTGAATATAATGTATGCATGTATGTGTGTATGTTGTGGCAATCACTTGCTGAAAGCAGCTACCAGGTTGAAAATAGTCAACAAATATCCTTTAACAGTTGGAAGCAACATGTGGATATAGGTTGATTACATCTGTGTGTGGTTTTAGGTGCTGTTCTGGACTACTAGAGTAATTAGTCCCCTTGTTTTTTATTGAAAAGTATCCCTCATTCCTTTCCCATACCATGCTTTCTGTGTTGCCCTTTGTTACAACAGGTAACAGATAGGCAGCCAGGACAGACACAAATCAGAAATGGGCATCAGACAGGTAACACAGACAGCCCACAGATCACAAGTTACATGCAGATTGAAGACATAATGAGAGAAGTAGGTTTGGTCTTGCTCTTGGTCTAAACTACTCCAAGAGGAAGTTTTTTTTCATCCCTTATTGTGACATTACACATTTTGGTGCCCGTTCTGAGGTTTCTTTAATGAGTAGCATAGTTGTATGTAGTTGATATATACCTTTAGTATGCTTAGTGGTCAGTGTACTGGCATTGGTTCATTAATTAAAAGCTAATTATGGTAATATTATACTATTTTCATTACTTATCTCAATTGAGCAAACATTTAATGAATGCCTAACTATGTCTCAAGCAATGTATTAAGGAGGTGTATGGGTGTATTCATGAATACATATATACGTATACACACAAATATCATTTGGGGGAATAATAGTCCTTATAAGTGTATTGCAGTTAGAGTATGCAGTGGGGAATTGGAGGTAATAAGGCCTAGTAGACGAAGGAACTTGATTTCTTGGTAAAGAGTTTTGATTTTGTTCAGTGGAATATGGGCACATTTTAATATCAGAGCATTTAAAAATGACTGTTCATGTGACTAGTTTTAAATGAAGCTTTAGGCAAGAGGAGCTTGACCTTTGGAGCTGTGCTTGTGTCTCTCATCATGCTCTCTCTTTCTAGGAATAGCAGAAGGAGCCATGGACCTGATCTTGATCAATTCCCTACCTCTTGTGTCTGATGCTGAAACATCCCTCACCTGCATTGCCTCTGGATGGCACCCCCATGAGCCCATCACCATAGGAAGGGACTTTGAAGCCTTAATGAACCAGCACCAAGATCCATTGGAGGTTACTCAAGATGTGACCAGAGAATCGGCAAAAAAAGTCGTTTGGAAGAGAGAAAAGGCCAGTAAGATTAATGGTGCTTATTTCTGTGAAGGTCGAGTTCGAGGACAGGCAATAAGGATACGAACCATGAAGATGCGTCAACAAGGTAACATACCTCTAAATGATGGATAGGTTGAATCCACTGGGAACACACATATTTTAAGAGCTATTCTCTTTGAGGTTGCAATAACTGCTTGAGTGTAGAGACTGAAGGCACTATTCTTCAACATTGCTTATCTCTGCTATTCAGCACATTAGAGATAGAAGGTATAGCCCAGTCTAACATCCTCCCTAGAGCAGGGCCAGCCAGACCAATACTATACATCATGTCTATTTCATAATTTGAAATGAAACATGTTATATATGAACATATAATTATGTTGCTTATATATAATATGAAAATATCCCTGCCAAAATTATTGCCTTTTTTTTTTTTTTTTTTTTGTTTTTCGAGACAGGGTTTCTCTGTGGCTTTGGAGGCTGTCCTGGAACTAGCTCTTGTAGACCAGGGTGGTCTCGACTCACAGAGATCCACCTGCCTCTGCCTCTGCCTCCTGAGTGCTGGGATTAAAGGTGTGCGCCACCCCCGCCCAGCAATTATTGCCTATTTTAACATTGCTCATGTGTTTTCTTTCTTTGATATTTTCTTTGATCTGTTGATAATTTCTCCTAAGGTGTGGTTTCCAAGACACACATCAGGAGGCACACAGTGATTGAAACTCCAGCTCTAGAAAACTGACACACACTTCTGGCCTTTGAGGACACCTGCTCACTTGTGTACATCCACACATTCAGGCATACACACATACATACATTTAAAATAAAATAAATCTCACAGCTGGAGAGTTATCTCAGCACTTGTTGCTCTTGAAGAGGACCTGAGTTCAATTCCTAACATTCACATACTGGCTCACAGCCTTTCAGAACTCGTTCCAGGGGATCTGATGTGCCTTTTTGATTTCCAAGTGTAACAAGCACCAGACACACAGACAAATGTGCAAACACTCGTACATAAATAATATAAAAAATCCTCAGAAATTAATAAATTAATTAAAATAGACAAATCTAATGGGAAATATCCACCTGTAACCCAATTAAATTGTTTTTTGTATCAATGGTGTTTTTTTTATTTTTTAAACAGTGATATTATGTAACATAGCCACAAATAGGCACACAGCTGTAAACATTTATAGCTTGAAAAAGTAGGATTGAAAAATATGTAGTGTTTGTTGGCTATAGCTATATTGGACTTACTTTGGCTGGAGGAACTTGGCTCAGTTCATTATGTCTGTTGTATAACAGGCTAACCTAGGTATGTTCTCATGGAGATAGAGGAGGAAGAGAGGAAGATGAGAACGATGCAAACTTGAGACTTCTTGAACTCTAAGGCAGGACATGTGTGTTATCACTTATGCCTCATTTTATTCCCCCAGAGAAGTCAAACAGCTGAGTTTAGAGTCAGAACGAGGGCTGCTACAAACTTACATGGCAAAGAGCATGATTTTATAGAATGGGGAACTGTGACCCTCTTTGTAAGCTGCCATTCTGGGAAGGAGAACATGCTTTACTTTCAGTGGTTGAATACCCAGGCTCCATTTAGAAAATACCAGAATATGGAAGGAGAATTTTGAGAACCTCCTCTAAACAAAATGAAACAAAACAAAGAGCAAAACAGCAACAACAACAATAAAAACAGATTCTGCCCCTTTATCTTGCTTCGTGTGGTGTGTATCATGAAGACATTCTACCAAAACTCAAGTCTTAGTGCAATGGCATTTGGAATAGATGATGTGCAAACATTACTCAGTGATGTGCTCTGAGGCCCCTGGACCTGGACAGGCAGGTAGATAAATGTCTGATGGATTTGATTTATCTGATGGATTCGATGCTGTGTTCTGTGAAGGAGGCACAGATTTCATGTGATGACCTTGCCTTGATCTCGAAGGAGTGATCTGGCTCCTTACCCATCAGCCAACTTCTTTGAATGGCTGACACCACAAATAAAGACATCCCATTTTTGTAGCCTAAGCATAGGGCTCAACAGTGGCCATTTCATAAAATGATGACATTGTGAGCACTTCAAAGGGTTTAATTTTTATGTGCATGGGTGTTATGCCCACATGTATGTCTGTGCACCACCTGTGTTCCTGGTGCCTGCAGAAGCTGGAAGAGGGTGGTAGAGTCACTGGAACTAGAGTTAGAGACAGTTGGGAGCCACCATGTCGGTGCAGGGATTGAACGCAGGTCCTCTGCTAAAACAAGTGTTCTTAACCACTGATCCATGTTTCCATACTACCCAGGGATCTAATTTTCAACGATAAAGCTGATGTAGGTGAGTTGAGTAGCATGCTTTGATGTAAGAGTCTGCAGGGCTTTTATGTTTTTATTTTACTACTTTTCTTTTAGCTTTGACTGTGTGTGTGTGTGTGTGTGTGTGTGTGTGTGTGTGTGTGTGTGTGTGTGTGTGTGTGTGTGTGTGTGACCACGGCATGGGTGTTAAGATCAGAGGGCATCATTGTGAAGTTGCTGCACTCTCTCCACATTTATCTGGTGGTGGTCAGGGATCAAACTTAGGTGATTTGATTGACAGCAAGTGCCTTTACCTGCTGTGCCACTTTGCTGGCTCTAGCACGACTTTTTACATCCTAAAAGGTATTTACAAGCCACTTGTGGCTCTTTTTAAATGGAGACATTGGCTCAGGATTTTGCTGAGCTAGCCCTGAGATTCTGTGTTTGTATCAAAGGGCCCAGAGACAAGTTGCCTACTCTACCCCTGACTGTATCCTGGGTAGTGAGAATGTAGAATCAGTCCCTCTCTGACATCCACCCAAAATCATCTCTTTGAATTTGCAGTAAGTAAAAACATTTGGAGGTGGCAAGCTCAATTTAAGGTCAAAAGTGATAAAAATCTCTATTCCTCACAAACAAAGGACTTTCTTAGCAAAACTATACTGTTCACCTTTAAATGACATCAGGTCAAGTGGGAAAAGCACACGACAGACATTCCCAGGAATGCAGTTCTCCACTGAGGGAACAGAGGTTGAACAAAGGGATATGAGGTGTGCCAAAGCTATCATGGCTGATGGTCAGCTCTGTTATTTTTCACATGTCATTTGGGTTTGATTTGTGTAAAGCGTTGTGTCGTTTTTTGCTGAGTTTCCACATTCCTAAAGAAGATGATCTGAGATTTGTGCCCCATTCGTTTAGAGTATGAAGTGTCAACATTCCCTATTGGGGCTGTCTTGAGGTCACCGTTGATGAAATGTAAATGTTTGGAGTTAAAAACCATCACTAATGAGCTGCCTAGATGAAGAGCCTGGGTCACAGAAGTAAAGGATATTTTAAATTTAGTTAAATGAGGCAAGGCAGGTTTGGATGATGAGCAACAGTAAGATGGGGTAGCTTTTACACTTATACCCCCCAAATTTGAATTCTTTCTCTACCATTCGCCAGTTGTACAGCTTGAAACAAGCTAGTTGACTTCAGTTGGTCTTATTTGTCATTATCTGTGAAATGGGTATAACAACACCTACCCTACACAGTTGTTAGATTTTGAATATATATATTTCTGAGCACTGGCTTTAGAAGTACAAGGTCTCTCCTTAAAGCCTCAGGAAGGAACAAGAGCAAAGAATGGAGGCCTGAGAGTTGAAGGCAGCCAGGTGGTCTGAGCATAGGAGCCCTGGATCAGGACAAGTTAGTCTAAGTTGAAATCATAGATTTTCCCTATTTGAAAATTAGGGAGGATAAAAATTATTTTTAAATTTTTCTGAAAATCAAATGAGTCACTTAGAGGTTAGTAACCCTATCTGGTTCACAGTAAAGGGTCATCACTATTATAGTATACTAGAGTAGTATTTTAGTGAGTTTTTTTTTTCTTTTTGGTGTTTTGTTTTGAGTCAATGTCCGGCTCTGTAGCCCTGGCTGCTACAAACTCTTGGCAATTTTCCTGCTTCTGCCTCCCAAATATTGAGATTAGAAGCAAGAACCACCACACCCAGCTCTAGTGGGGGTAGTTTTCCAACTCAGAATTTAAGGGTGTATACTAGTTGTGGAGGCACACACAAAGTAGACAAAGAAGTGACACATTTTCTTACTATTTGGACAGTAAGAACATCTGAGACTGGTGACTTGGTCTGCCTTTCCTGTTGGTCATTCAGTGAGGGAAATACATTACAGAGAGTGATATGGACTATGATATCAGGAAACTTTTCAAAGCTATGTCTTTATGCTGTGGCCACTATTAGCTCCATAGTAAAAGATCTTGGGAGGGCCAGGGTGTTGGCTTTTTGGGGAAAGGTGCTGATTTTCTGTAACTACAGGACTTGAACTGGAATTCTGGAATTGCTGGAATTCTTGTGGGGGAAAAAAAGTAATGCTTACAACCCCAGAGCTGGGGAGGCAGAGCCCATAGGAATCCTGAGGATGGCTAATTAGCTAGCCTAGCCTAATGGTTAAGCTCCAGGTGAACCAAAGACCACGTCTCAATAAAAATAAAAGATGTACTCCTGAGGGACAGTTCCAGATTAACCCACACCTGTGTGTGCATACATGCCAGAACACATATGCACACATGTGCACCTACACACACACACACACACACACACACACACACACACACATACACACATACACACACTCACAGGCACACGCACACGCACACGCACACGCACAAACACACACATAACATGGGAACTCACATGCATATCCAGGAACAAAGCATGACAAGGACACAGCAGGAATATATTCCTCCTTGTTGCTTACTCATACAACTGGGGAGGGGGAGTAGAAAATCCATTTGAGATGTGCCAAACACAGCTTAAATTGGCTTGCACAACCCAACAATTCAGCTTTTTTTTTTTTTTAAATCAATGGAATCTAAAACAACCAACAGCAGATTGCTCTGACTTCAGTGGAGATTTCATTTTGGAGTAGTGAGTTATAGATAAAGTTTGTAAGAGTTTTAGAACCAAAGGTCTATTTTAGAATGAACCAGGAGAAGAAATGGAAATTTTTTCCCCTAGTTTCACTTGAGAACTAACTTTACAATAGAACACTGAACTGCCCAATCATGGTGATAAAGCGGATAGGCAGGAGCCATCTGTATCTAGATAACATGAACACATTAAGAGTATGCATCAAATTCATTCCTCTTTTTGAGACAGGCTCTTATGTAACCCAGGCTGGCCTCTGGCTTGGTTTGTATACAGCAAAGTATATACCTTTGGACTTCTGCTCCACTTCCCAAGTATTGAGATTACAAGCATACACTACCATGCCTGGTTCATGCAATGCTGGGGGTTGAACCCAGAACTCTGTGCATGTTATGCAAACACTCTACTGAAGGGCTCCCAGCCTCAGGCCACATTCATGTTTCTTCCTATAATTATTTTAGAGTTTAGCATATATTGGAGACTATTTCCAGAAGACTTCCCTGCTTGACATTCCTCTGGCAACATTACAAATGTTTCCATCTAAATTAGTCTTTTCCAAATGCATAATGAGGGCTACTAAGACCCCATTAATACATGGAGTTCATCATTCTTGTATTCAGTTGTTTTCACTGCTAGCGAGTGCTGGACCTAGAAGAGTAAACACCAGCCTGATTGCAAGGCCTGACTGCAACTACCTGCCAGTGCTGTCTTTCAAGATAAATGTGGTTCTGCTCTTCTGGAGCCTCATGGGAACAGCAGGGGACATATACTGTGAGCAAGGCTGTGACAAGGAAAGAGTTACCATGAGGCCACCGAAACTGAGTTCTAGGATATGTAAGGCCCCTGTAGGCATCTAAATACAGAACTGATGAATAGATAGGAGCAGAGGAGGTGTAAGGGAAAGGAGTTGAGAGAAGGGATAGAATCTATGTCTCAGGCCAGAGTGATCAGAGTAGGGATGCCAGCAAGTGGATAGTAAGCTTCGGGGGACGAGTGTGGTCCTGAGTCTGTATTTCAACTCTCACACTACCATTGACAACCCAAACTGAGCTCAGCACTTTTCATCCAGGAGAAACCCCTTTGCTTACAACTTGCACTCTCATCTGCCTTTTCCTGTTGTGAACAAATTAAGTGTGTTCATAGCTTTCCCATCCAAGTGATATTATGCATGTCACCTACCAGTATAGGGCTCGGCAATCCCATTTATAAAAGAAGTAGTTGGCCTTCAAAGTCTTATGGACTTAATATAGAACCTGTGTACTCCCTAATCAAAACAAACAAACAAACAAACAAACAAACACTCTTGGCTTCTTGGAATCCTTGTGATCTTCAGCCAGGTTACTTAAACTCTCTGCACCCAGTCTCATTTATAAAATGGGAATAATTACAGTGCTTATGTCACGGGGATATTATGAAAAATTAATTGTTGTAATGTGTTCAGAACAGTGCTTGGTTCACAGCACTGTTAAATTGTGCTTAATGTTAGGATCCAGGCAATTACAAGGCTTTGATAAATGCACACTGAATATATAACAAGCTCATGTACCATAGGAAGCCTGAAGTTGAGCATGCAACTTGCCTCCTTTGCTAGTACTTGGCAAAGACTGACCAGCTTAGAGACATTCATGGGGATGGACAGCCACAGCCCTTTGGTGTGAAGGTGCCCCTAAGAAAACAGGGAGCTATGAGACCAAGTCTGAAATAATAAAAAGCCACAGAGCAGGGGGGAAAAGCTACATTGGAGTCGAGCCTACTGAGGAATCTGAGTTCCTTTCCGAATACAATGCCCAGGGAGAAGTCCCACGCTCAACTAAACAATCTCCACACAAAGGGGAGAAAATATAAACAAACTGCAGAGAAAGCCACAAAGATGAAATGACCAGGAAAGTTCTCACAACAGCCTCTCACAGTCAGCAAGAACTTTGTGTGTTAGGGTGGCCAAATTGTCAACATGAGAAGGAATGCTCTAAAGCCTCCCCTATATACCTATGTCCCCTGTCCCTGCCTGCCTTCTCTGCACAGTGATCCATTTTAGTTCCTGCCACCCGTGTTATAAATTCATTGCAGCAGTGATGACATCTGCTGATATTTGGCAAGGACACCATGAGCTCCCTGAGGGTTAGTTTCTACTGTTTCATATCCATAACAACCTTCATGGTTGATTTTATTTCTGAATTATAGATGAGAAAGCTGCAGAGGGGAAATTACTTGATGAGTTCCAGAGGATGGATTCAAACACAAGGCCATCTGTTTCCAATGCCCATTCTGCTTTCTCATCTATACCTTGCTCCTTCCATGTTTGTCCCAGGCATCAAGTGCACTGAAGGTATTCACTTTCCTGACCATACAGGAGGGACCTGGCAGGAGTTTTTCTTCAGTTAGCAGCCACTACACATACCCCAAATAATCTGACCACCAAAGAAGTCTCAGTGTGGTTCAAAGGCACCTCCTGCCTTTACAAGTTATCTGTCTAAGCTAGAGATACGCAGAACACTTAACAGGTTCTCTCAAACCAGCCCCATGCAAGAGATACAGGCAAAACAAGAATTCAGATACTAACTCTACATTTCAAGGTCCCTAGCAGAGCCTCTCTGATTTCAAGACTTGGTCCTGGACAGAAATTCTATAGGCATTTTGTGATTTTTGCCATCAAGGGCAGGGCATTTTGTTACTGGCTTCTGATTTGGGTGTATTCTGACCAGAATACTCTCTCATTTATGGAAGTGTGTTTTGGGACATTTATATAATTGGGGGTAAGGTTCCACAAGTTTCTGAAATCTTTTCATAGTAATCTTCAAATCATCTGTATTTTTACTTGGTAGTTGTTGGTGCTTAGAGACTTGTCAGTTTCTTCCTTTTACTGTTAGTTGCAGCACAAATAATAAAAACCCAGAGGCAGATAGATACTGGGGTTAAAGACAAAGATCAGAGAAACAAAGCAGCCTGCCACTAGAGAGTTCTCACCTCTACCAATGCTCGGACCAAAGGGGTGATCTTCAGATTGCATCCTTAGACTGCTCTGCTCTCCACCAATCCTCAGACTCCACTGAGCTCCTGATTCCTCCCCGCTTTATCTTCCACTCTAGTGCTGGGATTAAAGGTGTATGCCATCACTGCCTGACCTCTATGGCTAACTACTATGGCTTGCTTTGCCCTCTGATCTTCAGGCAAGCTTTATTTGTTAGATGATAAACAAAATACCACAATAGGTAGTGTTTTGTCTCATGGGATTTGAAGGACTGTGAAGGAGATTTCTTAATAAGATTTTGCTAGATGGCTCCCTATCACTACAAAAAAGACTGTCTAGATCCCTAAACATTTTCAGCATTAAAAATATTTTTCCAATGTAAGTACTGAAAAGTTAGTTTCTTTTAATTAGTTTACTACTTACTTTTTTATTGCTTTATTTTCAAGATGAAGTGTCCATTTAGTTTCACATATAATCTATTAAAAGAGTGCCAGGTATGTATGTATGCATTTTTAATGCATCAGGGCCCCCTTATCTTTTTACATGTATTTAATATGTCTTCTGTCACTTTATTCTGTTTTTTTTTTGTGTGCCATGATTTCCTTTTCTTGACCTGTTCTCTGTTTAGTCCTCTGTTGATTTCCACCATCTCTTGCCCTTTAAGAAGGTTGTATGTGTTGCTTGTCTCCTCTTAGTGTCAGTCTTTCTGTTTTACACATTGATTTAAGATAAACTACTTAAAGATAATCCTCCATCTTACTCCATGGAATGTTGGTCTCTGCAGACTATGGCATACATTAAAGGAATTAGGACATTTGCTTTTGGAAGAATGTGAGACATTTTCACATCTTCTCAGTAAGCCAAGCAACAGAGGCAATGTTGTATTCCAAGGTTGGCACAGAGGCAGGAGCTTGCAGTAACTGATGGCACTGTAAGTCAAATACAGAATCCTTCCTCAGTGCTGGCCAGTTCCATAACAGAGTCAGCTTATACATGTCAATTGAAGAGTAGAGGGTGAGACAGTAGTGTCTGTCCTTGTCTTTCCTCTTTAATATTTCAGCCTTAATATCATAAACAAGTGCAGCATTATACTCATTCCACTTTGTCTGGAGTGCTCTAGAGCAGTAATTACCACCACATCAAAAGAGCAAAGGAAAAATGAGTAGGCGAATGTTACTGTCTTTTATACATTGAGGAAACTCATATCCCATTAGAACCCTTTTGTACTTTGAGTGAACATCATAGAGATTGGGGAAAGGTAGCAGATTAATAGTTAATATAGTTAATATCAGGATACAGTGTAATAGCAGATGTCAATCATCATGATGCCTTCTTTTCTTCAGTCATTTGCATGATAAAATTGTCATATGTATATTGTGTATATACATTTATATTTTACAAAGGAAATGAACATTCCTTTCATTAGATTCTTTAACAGGCTCATATAGTTTGTTATCCACTTTTGCATCAGAAAGGCCAAGTAATGCTTGCATGTGCTGGCTCCCATCCTCTGGACTTTGGTTTTTTATTAGCTATAGAGGAAAATGTGTGAACTCACTTTTGTAGTTTGTACTTATTTATTCATTGTCTTTCTCTTTTAAAAGCTTCCTTCCTACCTGCTACTTTAACTATGACTGTGGACAGGGGAGATAATGTGAACATATCTTTCAGAAAGGTGTTAATTAAAGAAGAAGATGCAGTAATTTATAAAAATGGTAAGTCTGTTTCATCCCCTTCCATCACTGTGGTGTGAGACACTGGATAGCACCTAACACTTTAGATATTGTCATGTTGCAATTTCAATGGTAATTGTCCAAAAAGCTGCTATTATTCAAGCTAGCCAGATTTTGCCTATAACAGAAGCCCTCTTAGACAATGTGATTGGTTATTTAATTGAGCAAATGGAGGTAGGGCTTCAGATATCCATGTACCTACATGCATACACATATAAGCTGTGGGTGCATTCAGTAAAAGATGGCTGTGACATAATAAGTAGAGTTTCAGATCCACCGGGTAAGATGTGAGGTTGTCTGACTGTGAGGTTATTTGCTTATAAGGACAAACATATAGGAGTGTTTGAGCACAACCTGTTTTCCTCCACTTTTCTCCGTTACCAGGTTCCTTCATCCATTCAGTGCCCCGGCATGAAGTCCCTGATATTTTAGAAGTGCACCTGCCACATGCTCAGCCCCAGGATGCTGGTGTGTACTCGGCCAGGTACATAGGAGGAAACCTGTTCACCTCAGCCTTCACCAGGCTGATAGTCCGGAGTAAGTGACGGAGAGGCCACCATTCTATACTGTTGTAATTTTTAGGATTTGTAGTTGCAAGTTATGGAAACTGGTAGTGCTACATAAGTAAACTGGAGGGAGAGTGTGGCAGGATACCAAGGACTCTGGGGAATTTGACACAGAGACTAACAAGCAAGTTGCAGAAAAGATAGATTCTAGGGAAGGTGTGGGGTTCAGAGATAGTGGGGTTGGGCTAAGCTTTTAATCTAGGAGTTTGCTGCTACCACAGTTCAGGTCCACGATGCTTTGCCTCTGGGTTTTATATTCTCAGTAGAAAGATTTAGCTTGGCTAAATACATAGATGTTTACTGGCCTGAAACAGGAAGCCACATGCAAGGGTAATAAAACACAAGTCCAAGTAGTATTGCAGGACCATTCCCATTAGAAAGGGGAGTTGCAGTGATGAGTGGTCTCACTGGGTAGGAGGATATGATTGTTACAGACAGATGATCTGGGTCATCTGGGCTCCTAGGTAACATTGTTTCCTTCAAGTCCCATGTCTGTTAGATCATTTAACTCTCTAATGTGATCCTTGTTTTTAGATTTGAAAACTGCAAGAGATAGAACTAGGAGAAACTTCCCTCTTCACTGTAATTTAATCATCAAGTATAATCACCAAGGTGGAAGGAGCCAGTACCAGTAATTTTTGTGAGAAATTGATTTATAGAAAGTAAGAGACTAGCCTTGAATTCCCTTCAGCCATGCCAAGTGATTTGTGCTATTAATCACTCAGGCCTTTGGGCCTAAGTCTCTGTCATTCCTCTGATAATGGAGCTCTCTAATTCACAAGGATAATCTATTTTTCTTTGCTTTGTGTTCATTCATTCAATCATTCATTCAAGTGTATTGATAAATGTATTGAAAAGCATTGTGTTGGTGTTAAAGACAGTATAACACAATAAATCTCTATCCTTTGGGTAATTCCCAGTCAGAGCAGGTATGCACATTATTAGATAAGTTGGCATTACAATATAATGGTAGAAGTATGAAATGTGTGGCTCACCTAGTTTATGCCCCATGCCAAGACACCTCAAGAGATAAAATGAAGTAAGGTATTTTATAGTCAGGATTATTTAAACTTGACTCAAGAGAAATTTGTTCATGTTCCCAGAACTCACTTCTTGTGTAGTGCTCATGTAAATCGATCTTTAAAAGTACAAGACAGGATGTTAGTAAATCTGTAGGATTAAGCTTTTGATGGCTAGCTTTACAGTTACTTCTTCTTCAGCTCTTTGCCAATTCCCCTTTACTCTGCTACACAGGAGAGCCTTGATGGTAAAGGGCCAGTTTACATTCTTTTTAAAGATACTTCTTGTCTGACATAATGCTATATACTCAAGGACTCAGAATCTGGGACAAGTGGCTATGTTGTCTTGGATCAGGCATTAGACTGGTGCATGTCTGTATGTGAGTGGCAAAGCCAGAAGGGCTTTCCTACTCTTTACTCTCACTTGAACACATGGTTTCTGGCACTAGTGAGTGGGCACCATCAGCACCAAGAAAGTCTCCAGAAGATATCACCTGGGAATCCTACAGTTTAACTCTGTTCTGATTCTGCCTGTAGATAGTGTCAGATCCCACAGGCAAGGGCTCCTGACACAACATTGCCCTTACTTTGCTTGCAAGTTGAAAACCACAGGTCATGCCCAACACTTCTGGCTGAATAGCTATAAATTAAGGTTCCTCAAGCTTCTCTTCTTTGTTTTGGTGAATTGCTAGGCCATCTCCCAGAACTCAGGGAAATAATTCAAGTTTATTATAGAGAATACTAGAGAGGATTCAGATTAATGGCCACAGGGCAGAGATAACACAGGTCAGGGTGCATGGATGGGGAGGTAGCACTTGCATGCACTCTCCAGGAACCTTCTAATCCAGAAGCTCTCTCAATTTTGTTCAAATACCAGCCAACCTTCAGCCCTTAACCCTTCCTGGAGATTACAGGTGGGACTAGGCCTAATTCTCCATTCACACCTTGGTGTTTCTGATGACCCTAATCATAATGTTATTTAAGGGCCCCTTCACCACCGTAATTAGCACACAAAAGTCATCTCATTAGAATACAGGAGGCGTTCACCACTTTGAAGGTTTTAGAAACAGGATACCAAGAACCAAGCACAGGAACCAGATTTTTATTTCTTAATATATTAAGAAATAAATCTGGAAAATGTTTTGAAATCTTTGCTTTTTTTTTCTTTTTTGGTAAGACAGGATCTCATGGGAGTTTCCTAGTTCAGACTCCCAAGTGATAGGCTCTCAGACCTGAGCCACCATGTCTAGTTTACAGATTTTTGTAAATGTCAAAAACATGAAGAGAGATTAGAATTTGAAGCTGATCTGGATTTTTCTCATAAAGCAAAAGATTCTATTTTCATCTCCATACTGTTTCCTGGTTGGAACACATCACATGCCTATGTGTTAATATATTTAATGAAACTGCTTGAGAAGTACTGCTAGTGTCTGGAATCATTCAAAGGAAGTTTCAGCAGGGCTATAATCACCCTAGCACCCTACTTAACAATAATTCCCCAGTGTGGACTAACTTGGTGTTTAGCGAAGGAAGCTGGAAGCATGTTTTCATTTCCCATAGCCACGAGGCATCTCCTCTGTGTGAGCTAAAGTATACAAACAGATGGGGTTTTAACATTCTGTCTTAGAAATCCCGCTGATGATATTTATAGATGTCTGTACAAATTTTCTCCTTGACAAAAGATTTCTTACAACATGAGGTTCCCCCCCCTTTGTCATGAATATATGGTTTCTTGAATATAGAATCACAAAGCTTAAAAGAAAAGCTAAGTCATGCAAGTGAATATTATTTGATTAGCAACAAACTCTTAACTTCTCCATCCTAAAAGATCAGCCCTGTTATCCTTTGGAGTTAGTCTTTCCTCCCTCCTGGGATTGGGGATGAGGCTGGGCTACGTCTACAGGCAGACACCGAGCTGGAGAACAGTTTCCTGCGAGAGGAGCCTGCTCCACTTACATCATCAGATGTTATGTTTAGCATGTGTAGGTGCCAGGTAGCCTAGCTCTCACTATTTGTGCCAAGTTCTTTCTCCTATTGTACGCCAAGGAACATGACTGTGAGCTTTCAGACATCTTGTAGTTTTATCTATTAAGTGGAAGGCTGTGAGAAATGGTGTGTGTTGATAGTCTTTCTGATTATTTTAGAGAAAGTACTGATAGCCAGGAGTTCTTGCCAAAGAAGTTTGGAGGTTACATCAGCTGCAGGCATGTATCCAAGCGCTGTGAGACTAGTGCCTGGGGACAATGACACTAGTTCCCTACAGATGAAAAGTGAAACGAGAGAGATTTTCAACCACAAAGGGCCATTCCCACACTCCTGAGTTTTCTGTATATTTGAAGTTATTCTTGAGTTTAATTAACAAATCTAAAATCACAGAGAATTGGAAGTAACCAGTAAGGATGAATCTAGGCAGTGTTTTACCACCTAGAGCTGAATTTTGCCTGTCTTGGTATTTTGCTTCACTCATTTCTGACATACCTTCCAGCTGAAATAGTGTATGCAACTGGCCATTTCTTCTCTTTGGACTTAACTCTCCTTCACCTACTCAATGTAGAGTCAAAGGGCAGGCTTGCTGGATGTAACTTCCTGGCACAAGGGTTTTCCATTCCAGTGCTGTGGGTCTGAGGCTTAGATTTCTGTCAGGTTCCTCAATGTTTGAGGTGCCATTGATCTGTATTGAAAATGCTTTGATTTTGGACCATACCATGAGCATGCTGAAGTCTCTTCCCTCACAGGGCCTCTATCTGGAACACATCTCTAGCCTCATCTTCCTTGCTGCTTTTGTGGTCCTGCACATCCAATTCACAGCCCACTCTCAATAGAAAGCCTTCCTTTATGCCCCCTTTCTATTGGCAAGGCAGGATTTGTGAACTAGTATATAAGGAACTAGTGTCATTGTCCCTAAGCGCTAGTCTCACAGTGTTGGTTACATGCCTGCAGCGGTGTAACCTCCTTGTCTCCACTTCTGTCATTATTTACTGTTTAATTCTCTCTCCCCACATTACACTCTTTGCATTGAGAGAGCAGAGACTATATTTTCTCTTCATTCCCCATCGCCCACTAAAAAGACCGTCATGTATTAGTTGTTCAATAACAGTTTGTTGAAGGAATATGCTTTACATCCCACCTCCATGTTTTTCTTGACAAAAGGATGTGAAGCTCAGAAGTGGGGGCCCGACTGTAACCGTCTCTGTACTACATGCATGAACAATGGTGTCTGCCATGAAGATACCGGGGAGTGCATTTGCCCTCCTGGGTTTATGGGGAGGACGTGTGAAAAAGGTAAGTGAATATACTTGATGACTAAATCATAGCCTGAAAGAGCCAACATTACTGAATGGAGTTTTAAATCTGGACATAGATGAGAAGGAGGCTAAATGGCTTTTCTTAGGTCTATGGCACCTTCCTTCTTTGTGTGGATTAAATACTTTTTCTAAAGGATATTTATTATAGACCACTGGGAAGTTATATCAAAACACAATCTGTGATGCTACAAAATGAAGGATCATAGCCCGTGAAACTGAGTGGTGGCCACCAGCCCCCGTTTGAGAGACAGTTTTGTTTTCTGTGAGGTGGATCAGGATGGCAGGCTTGTTCCTGCCTCACCAGCACCCAGACTAGAATTTCCCTCTCTAGGAGAAACTTTAAGAGTATAGTCTAGCATTTAAGGGGTTGCAATTTGATTTCTGAATCAGCCTTTTGTGTCTTTTCCTCCCACAGCTTGTGAGCCACACACATTTGGCAGGACTTGTAAAGAAAGGTGTAGTGGACCAGAGGGATGCAAGTCTTACGTGTTCTGTCTCCCAGACCCCTATGGGTGTTCCTGTGCCACAGGCTGGAGGGGGCTGCAGTGCAGTGAAGGTATGCACCACTTACACTGGGAACAGAGGAGACTGCAGCTGGTGTATGGAGGCCATGCAGTTGGTTGACATTGCTGAGTAGGATGGATCAGATCGCTTGGTCACTTACTTATTGCTGGATACAGGGATTGAAATCACAGGTGTTTTCAAGAAAAAGACATTATATTGGATACTAAGATTCTGGACCCAGGAGTAGGTGTTTCTCCTGCATGTCACCTACGGATTCTGTTAAGACACATATTCTAACTTTTGTGGTTCTGGTTTGGGGCTTGAGGGTTGGCATTTATATCAGATCTCTAGGCAATTATGTTGCTGCTGGGTTTTAAACCGTGCTTTGAATAGAAAAATTAAGGAAGATTTTATTTGCCTTGTACCATAAAAATCAGGCTTTAGGACAGATCCAGATAAGATTTAAAACATTTTGTAACCTGAAGAATAAAACCCAGAGACAGATATTGGGGTTCAAACTGAAAACCAGAGAAGCAAAGCGGTCAAATTCACCAGAGAGCTCTTACCTCTACCAAGGCTAGGGAGATCCTCACGTAAAGTGGCTGGAGACTAATTGCCTTAAGACAATGCTGAGTGCCCTGCTCCTATCTTATATACCTCTCTGGTGCTGGGATTAAAGGCATGAGCTCTGTTTCTCTTTTAGATTGATTCACTCTCATGTATCCTTGAACTCACAGAGATCCATCTGCCTCTGTCTCCTCAGTCCTGGGATTAAAGGTGTGTGCCACCACTGCCCCGCTCCTATGGCTGTGGCTAGCTTTTCATATTACCATAGCCACTGCCAAGTTTATTAACAAATCCATTATTTCAGACTTCCCTTTGTGTGTATGAGAACCCTTGAGATCTATGCTCACCAAATTTGAACTATACAATATTATATATCTGCCTGCACTTGCAGCACTACACCTCTAAGAAGGTACTTAAACAGCACAACTGAAACTTTGCACCCTTGACTAACATCTCCCCATGTCCCCCACTAATCCTTGGAAACCACTGTCCCATGCTTCTGTTTTCTCTAGATTCCATCCACAAGAGAGAGCATAAAATATCTGTCCTTTTCTTTCTGGTTTATTCAGCTTAGGTAATATGCTCTAGATGCATCCATGCCATCAAAAATAGTCACAGAATTTCCTTCCTTTATGAGACTTCCTCTCTCTCTCATAGGTATGCTCTCTCTCTCTCTCTCTCTCTCTCTCTCTCTCTCTCTCTCTCTCTCTCTCTCTCTCTCTCTCTCCCCCTCTCTCTCTCTCTTATCCAGGTGTAGAATTTCTGTATCATATGGTAATTGTTTCCATCCCTTTTTTTTCTTTTCTTCAGGTTGAACATCTTTGGGTACGGCTTTAATTTGATGTTTTCTTCTTTTATCTTTACTCTGTTTCCGAGTTCACATAGTGTGTCTTGCAGTTTAGATACAGAAGTTGTCTTGGTTTTTTTCTATTGCTGTTAAAAAATACCCCAAGAAAAACAACTTAAAAAATAGAGTTTGTTCTGGTTTATAATTCAAGAGTGCATCCCATGTGGTGGGGACATCAAGGTAGCAGGAGCTTGCATCAGCAGGTCACACAGCATCTATAGTCAGAAAGTCATGATGCCTTTGCCCAGCTCACCTACTCCTTTTTATGTGGCCTAGGATCCCAGCTCCTAGGATGGGGCCACCCACAACTGGCAGGTCTTTGTCCATCAAGTGTCTTTATCAACAATTGCCTCACAGGCATGCCTAGAATTGCTCATCTCCCAGTTGTTCTAGATTTCAAGTTGACAGTTGAAATTAATAATCACTGAAGTTTTCCCATTGTAGATTTTTTGGGGGTGGGGTATTTTTTATATTTCTCTGCTGAGATTTCTCATTGTTGTACATGTACTTTCTTTAGCACCACTGAACATAATTATTTATATTCATTTTTAAAATCTTGTCTTCTCTTTCTAATATTAGATCCTTGCAATTAGTTGCTATTTGAGTTTTTCTTTTCTTTTTAAATTGAACACAATTCTCTATTGCTTCTTATGTTGAGTAACTTGAAATTTTACCATGAACACCTAATATTACATTGTGGAGATGCTGGGGTATGACACGTCCCTTAAAGGAATGCTCACTTTGTTTTGTTTTATTTTAGTAGGCAACTAACTTGGTAGGACCCAAGCTACAGGATGTGACTCTTAGTTATCAGGTCAAACTCTATTAAGTTCTTTCATATTTATCTGGGCTTCTCTCCATATGGACCATGTGTTGTTCAAGGGTTAGTCAAAGATCTGAGTTTTCTTTTCAACTCACTGTTTCTGATTTCCCTTCTCTCTTCAGCTACTGATTTCTCCAGTTCTCTCCTCCAATTTGTCAAGCCAATGAGACAACAGAGTATGCGTGTGTGTGTGTGTGTGTGTGTGTGTGTGTGTGTGTGTGTGTGTATTATCCTCTCACATGGTGTCAGTTGTACCCAATACTTAAGCAAAAAGCTGAAAAATGAGAAGCACACCATTCCTATCTTCCAAATTTCAATTCCCCTTTATAAGTCCCTTGGTTTCCTCTGCCCCACATACCTTCTCCATTGATTTCAAGTAATCATTTTCTATTGTATTTGGAAGTGTGTCCTAGTAGGAAATTACTGAATTCTCTAGAAGCAAAACTGCTTAGCTTTTAAATCTCAGTAAACCTCAAAAATGACTACTACTGTATATAAATCAGCAAAAATGATAGTGTGGAAGGAAACCAAAACTAGCCATTTAGAGCTGTAGTTTTTCTTCCTTCCATTATACTAACACTGGTTTATGGCATCTTTGTTTCCAGCATGCCCACCTGGCTACTATGGACCAGACTGTAAGCTCAGGTGCCGTTGTACCAATGCAGAGAGGTGTGATCGGTTCCAAGGATGCCTCTGCTCTCAAGGATGGCAAGGGCTGCAGTGTGAGAAAGAAGGTAAAGCAAGGTAACACTGTGGTCAGGGTCATATTCAGCTTGTCTGAGGAGAGCCCAACTGGCATAATTCTTCTCTATTGCTGTGATAAGGCACCATGACCAAGACATGTTATAAAAGAAGGAGTTTAATTTAGCTTATGGTTCCAGAGGGCTAGAGTCTCTCATGGCAGAGTGAAGGCATGGCTGTTGATAGTTGGAGTAGCAATGGAGAGCTCAACCTTGATCCACAAGCAGTAGGCAGAGATAGACAGAGAGAGACAGAGACAGAGAGAGACACACAGAGACAGGGATAGAGAGACAGAGAGAGAGCAAGCAAGAAACGGAGTACACACTGAGGATGGCCCAGAGGCTTTTAAAACTTCAAAATCATCACCAGTGGCACATCTCCAACAAGGCCATATTGCCTAATCCCTCTGAAGTAATTCCACCAACTGGGACTAATTATTTAAACATCTGAGACCGTGGGCGTCATTCTCATTCAAACCACCACAGGCTCCTCATTCTCCCTTGGTTTCTCTCTACTCTGAATAAACCAAATACTTGCTGAGATCTTCAGCAGCCTCTTCTGATCCCTTCTGGAGGACCAGACTTGTCCTGTGTCTGAATAACGGGGAACAATTACTACTTGGAAGGATGAAGGAGATGCTTCACTCATTTACTAAGGCTTTTTTGAGGTGCACCCACACTGTGTGTCTGAGCGTTCCATTTCCTTTTCCTGCTCACGTAAGTGCAGCTATCCCCATTCATTGACAGTGTGCAGACTGTGGCTGCTCCTGTGCTCCTTGGCAAGTTTTGACTTACCCTAGAGAACCTAGCTTATACAACTGAAAATGTTTGTTCTCTTTATAGGAAAGTTTGCTAATTCATGCCCAAATGTAATTTTTTAATATTTGAAGAAACATTCGTTTGTGGATTGTCAAAAATTAGAAATGAGGGGCTGGAGAAATGGCTCAGCAGGTAAGAGCACTGGCTGCTCTTCCAGAGGACCCAAGTTCAGTTCCCAGCATCCACCTGGTGGCTCATAACCATCTGTAACTTGAGTTCCAGGGAACCTAATGTCTTCTTTTGACCTCAACAGGCATAGACATATGTGCAGGCAAAACACGCATACACATAAAAGCATAAGAAGTATAAAACATGTAACATACTTTACTAGTGTAAATGTGATTTAGAAAAAAATTACATTGTCAATTCAATCTTTGCTTAGAATAAGGCAGCTAGTTGGCTTGGCTTTTTGTCCTTATGACAAAATACATGAGAAAGTCAGCGAGTTTGCCCACAGGTGAGGTCACATGGTATAACAGGAAGCCAGAGGGATTCAAGGACCAGACTTCTTCTTTTTATGCTAATCTACTTTTGAGTGAACTAACTGTGCTCCTGTAAGAACTCAGGGCATGACCCCAGTGACCTAGTTGTTGAGGGCATGACCCCAGTGACCTAGTTGTTGAGGGCATGACCCCAGTGACCTGGTTGTTGAGGGCATGACCCCAGTGACCTGGTTGTTGAGGGAATGGCTCCAGTGACCTGGTTGTTGAGGACATGATGACCCCAGTGACTGGTTGTTGAGACCATGACCTCAGTGACCTGGTTGTCTTGCATAGAGGTTTCACCTAGGAAAGCTTCCACCACCTCAAAACACTGCACACTGAAGGTCAATGACACCTAGCTTTTATGGACATCATGAAACCAAAATTCAATGATGTTATCCATCTCTATATTTAATTAGGATAGAGTTTTTTCTATCAAAGACTCTGTACTTCAATTAAAAATTAATTAATTCTCCATGGTACAGGTAGTAGGCACATGGAGTCCTGATACCATTGCTTTTGTTAATACCAGGGAATTGTTTTCCTCATTCAGTATCGGTAGCACCATTTTTTATTTGACTGGCTAGAGACTGCTCTGGGGGCATTAATCTCATGTGGCTTTTGTGATGCAATTGTGCATAATTTAAGTCATTCCATTCTTATTATTGACATGTCACTTACAGACCTCCAAATCAATGAAAGAGCCCTCATACTTCTCCAAGAGGCTCTTTCCTGAGTCGAGGGTTTATTTATTTATTATTTATTAATGTATAATTTGAAAAGTAAGATGGGGGCTGAAAGATACTTCTGTGGGAGTGTGTGGCTATGATGACCATTTTAAATTGAGACTTTCCCCTTCCTTCTAAGTCCACTGAGGGAGCACAGCCCCATGGAATAAGAAGTGCACCCTGGCTTCAGGATGACCTGAGCTTGAGTCTAGGTTTTGAGGTTCAGTCCCTTCTATGAAGTGAAGATGACAAAAGTATCTCCAAGTTTACTGTGCAATGATAAAACAAGATAGTTATAAAGCTCCCAAATAGAGCAGGTCTTTGTTTCTTTCCCTGTTGCTGTGACAAAATATTCTGACAAAGGCAACTTAAAAGAAAGAGGTTTTATTTTGGCTCAAAGTTTGAGGTATGTCCCCATGGTGGTGGGGTAGTCAAGGTAGCAGGAGTTGAAAAAGATGGCTGCATTGAACCCAGAGTCAAGATGTGGGGAATGACAAATGGTAGTACTTGGTTTGTTTTCTCCATCTCAAGATCCCTAACAGGGATTGTTCTACTCTTTCTGCCTCGGCCTATTCAAGATAATCTCCTGCAGACATGCTCATAGACCCATTTCCCAGGTGACTGTAAACCTTGTCAAGAATAACTGTGGTGAGTGGTTGCTAGAGTAGCAATTACATTACTTTGAAGATTAGACAACATGGTTCTAATATTTCTTTTCATTTTTTTAAATGTAGGCAGGCCAAGGATGACTCCACAGATTGAGGATTTGCCAGATCACATAGAAGTAAACAGTGGAAAATTTAACCCCATCTGCAAAGCCTCTGGCTGGCCACTACCTACCAATGAAGAAATGACCCTGGTGAAGCCAGATGGGACAGTGCTTCAAGTAAGAGCCATTCTTCAGTGTGCCTGCTTGGTTTTGACACAGCAACCTGTCTCTGAAAGCTGGATTTCACTCTGGGGCTTAGCCCCTCCCTGGTTGGTGTGTTGACAACTGTGATAAAGTGCCATGTTCCTGGGGAGTGTAGAACTGACTCACAGCAATCGCTCTTAACTTATGTATGGGCAATGCTGCAGTGCCAGGTTGGGAATTTGCCATCACATTGGGGTTGTTGAATCTGAGTGTTAAGGATAGCCCCTGTCCTACAAAATCATCCGACTGTACGTACAGGTCAGGCCATGCAAAGGCCCTGTGGTCGCATTATCTCCATGTTCCTAAATCCTATATCAAGAAGAGCAATGTGGCCTAAGGCCACACAGGGATATTGAAACCCATGAATCAGTAACATTCCTGTGATACCATGACACAAATTTTGTTATAGTATTAAGGCCTGAGCCTAGGAATGGTCTCTATCAATGCTATTTGCCCATCCCAGACACTAGGATTTTTTTAATTGAAAATAATTTTTTTCACACAGTGTATTCTGATCATGATTTCCCCTCCATTATCCCCTTCCATATCCTCTCCACCTCCCTACCCATCCAACTCCATTCTTTCTTTCTTCCTATGTCCTTAGAAAACAAATGGGCCAACAAACAAACAAACAAACAAACAAACAAACCAAAATAAAACGAAGCAAACAGGGAAAAAACAAAGAAAAACCATGAGAAACACATACACCCCCCCACACACATGTACCCACGTAAAACATGTAAAAACACAAAATCAGAAACCACAATAGACAAACAACGGACAAGTAAGGTTAAAAACAGCAACATAAAAGCATTATGACCAAAACTTTTCCAAAAAATATCATTAAGTTCAATTTGTCTTGGCCTTCTACTGTTGGTCCTGAGGCATCCCTTAAGTGTGGTTTGTATATTCAGTGAGACTCCATTGGAGAAAATGACTTTTCCTTTGAAAGTGGTTGTCTATTGGAGATAGCTTCTAGTTTAGGGATGGGAAATTC
Source organism: Cricetulus griseus (assembly GCF_003668045.3). Classification (NCBI taxonomy): domain Eukaryota; kingdom Metazoa; phylum Chordata; class Mammalia; order Rodentia; family Cricetidae; genus Cricetulus; species Cricetulus griseus. The sequence continues at coordinate 54,028,478 of NC_048595.1, read as the reverse complement.
CCCTCTCAGCATTGGGACCCCATCTGTCTTGGACCTGTGCATGTCCTGTACATGCTGTCCCAGTATCTGTGAGTTCATATGTGCATTGGTCCTGTTGTGTCTGGAAGATAGTTGTTTACTTGGTGTCTTCTACTTGATCTTACAAACCTTTTGCCTTCTCTTCCACATAGCTTCCTGGGCCATGAGGTGAGGGTGTTAATGAAGACATTGCATTTAGAACTGAGTGTTCCAAGGTTTCTCACTCTCTGCACATTGTCCAGTTGTGACTCTCTGTATTAGTTCCCATCTGCAATAGGAGGATCTGATGTTGGTTGAGTGAGACACTGATTTACGGGTGTAACAGAATGTTGTGAGGAGTCATTTTATTGCTAGCAGAACAGTGGTATTTGGTTTTGCCCCATCTAGTCCTACTGCCTCTCTTGCTCTCTTTTTCTCACAGTCCTCTCTCTCTCTCTCTCTCTCTCTCTCTCTCTCTCTCTCTCACTTTCCCTCCCTCCCTCTGTGTCCTCTCTCTCTTGCTTCCTCTCTCACTGTCTCTCTCTCTGTGGATGGATATCCATCTCAAGCCTATCTTAGGTTCATGGCCACCTGAACAGTGTTTGGTGTGGGTTTCATCTCATGGAGTGGGTCTTAAATACAATCAGATAGTGATTAGTTGACTCTCCCTCTATTGTGTCAGCATCTCATGCAGATAAGTCACCATTGTAGATTGCAGGGCTTGTAGCTGGGTTGATGGTTACCTTTCTTTTCTGGTAGTGTGCAGAGTATCTTCCAGTACATGAACATTCATCAATAGGGGTGAAGGCTCTAGGTAGGTACCAGCTTGACTTCTTGGTGTTCAGTGAGTAACATAGGTATTGTCTTCATCAACTGGACCTTACCATCAGCTTGTGGAGAGCAACATATAGCCATAGCAATAGTCTGGGTTGTTTGAGAGGTTTCCATGAGACTTCTTTGTCCAACAACTTGATTAGGTGTAACCTAATCCTGACACGGGAGGTTTCACTTGGTGACAAGAGATATCTAGTTGGGCCTTTGTCTCTCCCACTATTTGGAGATTCCATCCAAAGTTTTTTCTTGCATGTATCTGTTTTAACAATATTCTACTGTAGTAGGTCACTATATGATCCCTAAAATGACCTTTACCTCTCCTTCTTATTTAATCCTCCAATTCCAATCCCTACCCATCTTTCCATAACCATATATGCTATTTCCCCCACATTAGGGGTTTCTTACCTCCCTTCTAGTCCCTTACTCTATAACCAATATCTGTGGTTATATGGATTATAGCCTTCTTGTGGAAGACTTACTAGCTAGCATTCACATATAAAAGAATACATACCACATTTGCCTTTTGGGGTCTGGGTTATCTTACTCAGGATGATTTTTTTTCTATCTCCATCCATTTACTTGTGAATTTCATTTTCTTTTTTATCAGCTGAGTAATATTCATTGTGTAAATGCCCTGCATTTTCTTCATTTGTTCTTCTGTAAAGGGGCATATAGGATATTTTCACTGTAATTTAGCCCAGGGTGGTCTTGGACTTACAGAGATCCATCTGCCTCTGTCTCCTGAGTCCTAGGATTAAAGGTTCATGCCACCACTGCTTTGTGTTTATGGCTAACTAGTGTGGCTAGCTTTTCATTCTGATCCCCAGACAAGCTTTATTAAATCCTAAACAATATATCATCACAGCATGGTGTCTTAAATGACTTCTGTATCTGAATTTGTATCTCTTTTCCTAGCTCCGGGGATTATTCTGTTATAATTCTTTTGAAAATGTTTTCTATGCCTTTAGAATGAGATTCTTGTTTTATGTCTATAACCCAGGGAGCTGGCCTTTTCAGAATGTATTGGAATTCCTGGTTTTACCTTCTTACTAATTTATCTTTGTCCTTGTTTACTTGTTACAGTTCTTCTTCCTTCAATTTGAGATATTCTGTCCACTCCTTGTGCCAGGCCATTTATGAGACTTTCCACAGAGTTTTTTTATTTGACTATGATTTTATTTCCAGCATTTTAGAGCATTTCCTATCTCTTTGTTTGAATTCCTCTTTCATACCAATCATCAACAATTCATTCAATCAACTATTTCAACAACTGTTGGTTTATGTCTTTGAATGTATTTATAATCATTATTTTGAGTTCTATATCTGGGATTTTATAGCTTACTCTCACTTGATGGCAATTGTTGGAGGGTTGGTGATGTGTTTTGGAGAAGTTACATTGTCTTAATTTTCATGTTTCTTATGTTACTATGTTATAATTTACACATTTGTCTTATTTTGTTGTTTGGCTTATTTTTTTAAGCAGCTGTATTTTTTCACTTTAGACCAAGTGGTATTTAGATGTCATAGAAGTGAGGTATAGAAAATAGCTCTTTGGGGTGTTTGGTTTAAACTCAAGACTGTTCCCTAAGTAGGTTACTAACTGTGAGAAAAACCACAGCTCCTGGTTAATTCCACTACATTAACGTTGTACTAGTCAATTCACAATAGCTGCCCTTTTACTTCAATAACTGTTGGAGGATACACAACCAAGATTAACATTAGTATATTTGAATTTCAGTTAATAATAACAAGAGTGGGATGATGGGTAAAAGATAAGGAGAAGTCAACTAGATTGACTTTGAAAAGAAAAGATAATCAAGATGGTAAGGCAGCTAGGAGGGGAAAGATATTGTCAGGACCTACAGAGTTTTCACACTGCTAAAGCTATGGAAAGTTGTAATTAAGAAGTAAAAGGAATAGAGGATAAGAATGAGACAAAGAGGAACAATCATAGGAATAAGGAGGGAGTGGCTCATGAGGTGTTTTTGAAGGGAATAATGAAGAATGTCAAAGAGTATGGAGAAACATACTGTGTGGAGAAACAAAAACAGTCCTGAAACTTAAATGAGCAATAAACAAACAGAAGCACAACCAGTATGTGCCATATGTACAAGAGTGGAGAGTAAATAAGGGAAAATAAGAAACAAAAAGAATGTGTCCAGAGTGAATTGTTGGCATAGCTGCCCTGAGTGGAAAGATGAGGTTCTCCAATTCTTCTGGTTCTCGCAGGTTCCAGGCAGTACTGTGAGTGGGAGGAGCAAGGGGGACTGGGAAGGAGGTTGTAGGTCCCTTCCTGCTAGTTCTTCCGTCCCCCTGCAGGTCTCTTCTGGTGCTGCAAGTCAATATGTGAGAAGCAGCTTCCGCAGCTTTCTCCTGGGCAGTAGACGGGGCTTCTAGTTGAACTCTGATGTTTAGCTTTCTCGTTTGCTTTCCTTCAGGGATGCCCCCAGCTTCAGGAAGTTCACCAGCAAACCTCACCTCTTGCAGACAGAGGGCTTACTGTATACACTGTTGTCTTCCCCTAAGTTTCAATGACGGTGCTCCCTCTTCACCATCTTTTCCAGAAGTCCTAACACAGAACGGTCCCATTGACCATTTTGTTACTTTTTTTTTTTCAGCTTTGTTATAGATCTCCCTCTGTCTTCTTTGCTGTCTAATTTTTTTTAGCTAAGTGGCATGTTATGGTTCCTTCTTATTTTCAGTTTGTCTATCATAGAGTTTTACTTTGTGGCTACAATGAGGCTTCACAATATTTTATTGTATGAGCATCCATTTTCAAATGTTATCAACTTAACATTGTTTATTAATATAAGAAAAGCAATAGGGAGAGAAAAGCCACTTCTGTACAGGTATACATATGTTGGCTGATAGTTTGGACTTGTTTCACAGGGCTTACATCTGGGCAAGGCCGATGATGCTTTTCCCGGTACCTCCAGCAGCCCACGTGGCACTCTCCAGTGGTTTGAACGCTAGAAAGCATGAAGGAAGTTTCCAGTTCAGTGTTGGTCTGTTCACTCTGTGTCTTATAAATAAGCTGTGTGGCGTCTTCATAGTATGACCTGATCCCTCCAGTTCTGGTTGGCATCCAGGAAGATTGACAAGAGCTGTGTTGTCTGGGAGTCTCTAGTGCCTCCAAGACCCACTCCTGTGACAGTGTCTCATACTTGGCACTGAGACCTAAGTTAATCCTAAGTTAATACTCTGCTGTTTCCAGGGGCAGCAGTGTTCAGGCATGCAGGGCAACTTCTTTCAGTTGTGTTTGAATTTGTGTGTGTGTGTGTGTGTGTGTGTGTGTGTGTGTGTGTGTGTGTATGTGTTTCAATAAAACAACATTTCCTATATGGATTTTTTTTATATTCCCTTTATTCCTAGTTAACTTTCTCCCTCCCTGAAGCCTCATTTCTCTAATTCTCCAAACTCCCTTCCTGCTTCAATCTTACCACTTAGTAGTTTTCCTCTTTCTTTTCCTTTTTCCTGTGTTCTACTAACTCCATCCTCTTCTTAGTTTCCCAGCTTCCATACAGTCTCCATGTAAAGCAAACAGAACTAAAGATTTGAAGCTAAGACTCACATATTACAGAGAACATGTGGGGTTTGTCCTTCTGGCTTGGGTTACCAAAGGATTCTCCATGGTTTCAGGCTTCACTGTGGAGGCCCTAATATTTTATATAATGACTTGGCATCTACATCTCTCTTTTTTTCTTCTTAGTGCATAGTCTATGTTGTGATTCCTTGGTTGGGAGAGAAGTAGATTAGTCTGTTTTGTAGACATCAATTCTGCAATGCTGGTTCACCCTGGGAGCCCAGAGCCATCTAAAACCTGTACATCGTAGGGGTGGGACCAAGGCACACTTTGCTGTGGGATATCTGCTGCTAAGGTGCACTCATAGACCATTGCAACCAGTCAGAATTAATACTGGACAAGAGAGAACTCCAAATAACTGGAGCCATGGATCCCCCACCTGACAACCTGTATAAACTTGAGAGCTTCATTTACAGCCAGTAGCCTGAGGACAGGCCCCATGTTTGGTTTCCAAGCCACAATTCTGTTCTCACTTTCTTATTCTGTCTCCAATGGGAGGACTATTACTGTGTAATGTGTTGACCAATGTCAAGGGAGGGATGGTGAAGGAAGTCCCTTGGCTACTCGGGTAGATGCTCAGTTGGACCAGCATCTAATTGCACAACTCCAAGCATTGGTACAGTGTTGAGGATTTGTTTGATGCTCATACTCTGGCTGTAAATGATGCAAATGAAACATAAGTCTGTTTCACCAGACTATATACAATCCTCCTTAGTGCCAAGTCTGGGAGCTCTGTTCTTAAGCACCGGTCTCAGGATATGGGTATTTGGAATCCACCTAGTGCCTGGTCTCACTGTTTAGCACTGAGCGCCAAGGCAAGGTCCTATACTCAGTTAACTTCCCTGCTCGTCAGTAGATGGAATCTTGCTCCTTGTTATGGCCCAGAGGTTGGGTGATAGAGACAGTTCTTGATGAACACAGGTCCAACAATTTAGTTTATAGAGTACATACTGGCCAAGAGGGACAGAGGCCAAGAGGCTCTTCTTGACACTGGGTTTCACTGTGATGTACCTGGCACTAGCTCATCTAAGACTTGGACTTAATTCCTCCACCCAAGTGGGAGGAATCTCTTTCCATACTATGCTGTTTGGAGTTGGGTGACCTCCTAGTAAGTTTACTCTCTACCTTTCACAGTATACCTTTTTATATTTTCATGCTAAAACCATTAGTTTCTCTCATCTGACACCCTCAGCTCCCGTAAAGGTAATTTGGTGAGTAAATAGATCTTTGGGTTTATTGCACTGTGAAGAGACCATTGCTGGAACATCTAATTCAGCTGTTTTCTTGGTGTTCTACCCAGAACTTTTTAAGATTGCCTGCCTCATGTTTACACAATAGTGAACTGGATGGGTAAGTGAGGGAGTGAGGAATAGAGACCCATGTGTCTTCAGATCCATGTGTCTTTTCCCATTGCTCCATATCCAACAGCTCCTCAAATATGCAGGAAGCTACTTTGTCCTTCCATCCTGCCATCTCTGTACTAGACCAGAGAAGAAAAAAATTGCTACCCAGAGCAGTTTTAAAAGACTTAAACTTGCTGGTAAGTGTTTATTCCACACTTCCAAACACAAATACAACAGCAGGATCTGGGAGGGCACCAGTCCAGTATAAACTTTCAGGGCTGCTACAATAGCTTTGGAAACAAGCCAGTGATTATATTAGCATTGTACTTGGCTCCTCAGTCTCTCCTAGAAAACTTCCTACCAAACAATGAGCTGGAGTATGTGTTATGGACCTTTGTGTTTAAGTACCCCAAGATGTTTTAATATGTTTTTCTGTGTTTGACTATTCTAGCCAAGTGACTTCAACCACACAGATCATTTCTCAGTGGCCATATTCACCATCCACCAGATCTTCCCTTCCGATTCAGGAGTTTGGGTCTGCAGTGTAAACACAGTGGCTGGGATGGCAGAAAAGCCTTTCAACGTTTCTGTCAAAGGTACGTTTAACTCACGTAGCCAGGGTACGTTCTCAAAGCAATGATAGGGACTGCTGGGTCATAGCACAAATTTTAGATTTTAAGCCTTCACATAATCAGAACCCACTGATAGATTATGGCCATGGGCTATTTTAAGAAATGACTTTTGAGTGCAAATAGCAGTAAAGAGGCAGAAGCACATCAGAGAGTTAGTTATGAGATTAAATGCCAGCAGAGAACTCCAAGAAGTAACTCCTCTTTTCCCACTTAAACCACAAGAGCAAACCCCTGAAACTCAAGAATGAATCTGATTGCTAAAATTTTGTTCAGTTCTTCCAAAGCCCCTGCACGCCCCAAATGTGATTGACACTGGACATAACTTTGCTATCATCAACATCAGCTCTGAGCCTTACTTTGGGGATGGACCAATCAAATCCAAGAAACTTCTCTACAAACCTGTTAATCATTATGAGGCCTGGAGACATATTCAAGGTAAGGTTTGGACACAAAAGGTACAAGCAGGAGGTCTAATACCAGGGAAACAATTTCCCCAATATGTCAATGTCAAAATCTCCTTCTATCCACATTAACCCTATGCTGCATTTAAGAATATTTTGGTACACATAGCAGCCATGAAAGTTCCATGGAATGACTTTCTGTATGCTACTGAGCACTTGGGACTCGGACATTGCCATACCATGGGCTACTATCTGTACCAGCATTTCTTTTCAGGACTCCGAACTCTACCAAGCCTGGCCATGGTGGAAAGTGTGTGTGTGTGTGTGTGTGTGTGTGTGTGTGTGTGTGTGTTGCTACCATAGGAACAGGAAGGTCCAGGGCCATGATGGAAAAGTAGAAGCCCTTAATCTGCTTAAATCTTGAGAGCAATTATTTCTGCTATGCTAGATTTTCTCCCTTCTTGTTTCCTACCTTGTTTCATCCCAAATACGCCTAACACAGAGGGTTTTTATAAAAATTTGAACCTGGAAAAGTTTAGTCTGTGGCAGACAGGAGGGAAAAAGCGGGGGGGGGGGAGGGGGGGGACGGGACGGGACGGGACGGGACGATAAAAGTGGCCTGCTTCTGGAAAGAAAAAGAATGCAGCAAACTGAGACAAAAGGTTATGAATGTCATGAAAAGGGTAAATGTGCCTTAAAACATATATTAGTTTTATTTGCTAATGTAAATAAATGATAACGTAAAACCATAACTTAAAAACAAATGTAAATTAGAAATCGAGAGTTTCCAGTTGCTCATGCTGTTGTAACTGGGCTGTCTTGCAGGCAGACCCATCATTACCCTGCTAGTGGGCAATGTGGATCTTTCCACTCCTAATTTAGTAAAATTATGCCTAATGTTTCCCTTAAACTTCCTTTGTTTCATTGTATGTAGACACTTGAGAAAGTTAGAAAAAGAGGGTCAGATACTTTGCCCAGTGGTTAAGAACACTTTTGCTGATGCAGAGAAGGGGCCTGAGTTCAGTTGCAGCATCCATACAGTGGCTCAAATTTATTCATTACTCCAGTCCCAGAGGATTGGATGCACTCTTCTGACCTCCATGGGCACCAAGCACCCACATACTACACTTACATACACACAAAAATAAACAAAGACAACTAAAAATATTATCATAAAGGAGGGGCTTAACTCAGTAATTCATCTAAGCTTGATACACTGAATAAAGTGACGTTATTTATTACTAAACTCTTCAGACTCCATTGTAGATCCAGCCCACATGTGCAATTTCAAGGATCTAAGGTTGTTTTGTGGATTTTCTGTTTCCAACATCAGTAGGTGGTGTGTGTGTGTGTGTGTGTGTGTGTGTGTGTGTGTGAGAAAGAGAGAGAGAGAGAGAGAGAGAGAGAGAGAGAGAGAGAGAGAGGCAGTTAATAATAAAAATGATCTTCTAACAACTGTTAAACATAGTTCCCATTTTTCTTATCCATTAGCAATTTATCTAAGGTAAGTCAGAAGTTGAACTTTGCTATATCCATAGGTATAAAGAAACTGACAAAACAAATGGCTAAGAGAAAAGCACAGGCCAGCTATTAGTGGAAACTGTTTTTTAAGAGGCTCTAGAACCCTTCGTTGTGAGGATATGACTATTAGAGATCCATTGTCTGGTAACATTAAACAAAAACCTTCTGGGCCTTTTTTCTCTTGATGACTTAATTGCAATCAGTGTGTGTCCTTGGAAACAGTGAAAATAACCTTATTTTGTATTATGCAAATTAGCCTTCCAAGTCTGCCATCCTGTGTGGTAGATCTATGAGGTTTAATATTGCAATTGAAAATGTAAAAACACTAGAACAGAAATGTATACGCGGCTTAGAAATTTACATGCTAATGTATACATTAAAACCTGGACATACCCATTCAGAGGTCTAATTTCCCTTACATTGGAAACTGTACCTCCTTGAAGATGAAAATTATCTCTTTATTTCACCAAGATACTGCTCTTAAAAAACCTAATTTAGTTCCCTTTGCAATAGCAGCCACTCTGGTGGTTTAAGGAACATAACAGGATGCAAATGGAAGCTTTCTGGACTTTCTCTCCTCCCAGTGATGAATGAGATTGTCACACTCAACTACTTGGAGCCTCAGACTGACTATGAGCTGTGTGTGCAGCTGGCCCGTCCCGGAGAGGGTGGAGAAGGGCATCCTGGACCTGTGAGACGATTCACAACAGCGTCTGTCGGTCAGTTGAAGCCAACAGACATTTATTCCTGAGCTGGGTGGGAGCGGGAGGAAGGGGAAAGAGGAAGGAAGACCAGGAAGGGTGGTGTCGGGTGAGTGGGTGGGTGGGGATGGAGGTGGAAGGAGTTTGCTGTGGAATGGGTGGGAAAGTGACAGGAAGACTCGAAACTTCAAGCCAAACAGATCCTTTATTTGGGCTGGACTGTTGGTCTGTCTCCCTGGGGGAGGGGGACTGTGGCCATCTAGGGGGACAGAGGAGGAAGCAGATGAGCCTCCAGGAAGCCAAGGCCACCCCTGAGGGCTTGAGATTTACTTAGCAGCCACTGTGTTGAGCCTTGACTTCTGTATATCACCCCCAGCTTCCTGTTGCCATCCCAAGGGGCCATACCAGGCTTCTGCCACAAACACGCTTCAGAAATTCGTTTATTTATTTTTTTAAAAAAATAAAATTTCTATTTTTCAAAGTCATCCATGCCCGTAGTTCAAACATCAAATAGAAGGAAAGGCTTTTGTCTGAAGAACAGTCCTCCTCTGCTCCACCCCCACCTCCCCCAGCCCTGCTTCCTATCAGCCTTGGTTTCTATGGTAAGCTGTTTCTTTCGGTGTTTGCCTTCATGTTGCTAAGTCAGTGGCTCGAACAGTAGGATCCATCAGAATTACACGAAGAGTTTGTTAAAACAAATTGCTGGATCCTACCCCCAGAACCTTTAAAACTTTTGTGTTATTGTTTTGCGTGTATGGGTGTTTTGCCTGCATGCCTATCTGTGCAGTACATTCATGCAGTGTCTGTGGAAGCCAGAGGGCATCAGATGCCTTGGGACCAGAGTTACAGCCTGTTGTGAACCACCATGTGGGTTCTGGAGATCAAGCTAGACTCCTCTGGAAGAAAAACCAGTGCCCTTAACCCCTGGACTATCTCTCCAGCACCCATCCATCCTGAATTTTTGATCCAATAGGTTTGAAGCAAGGGTATGGTTCAACAGTTAGGGCTTCTCTCTCTCTCTCTCTCTCTCTCTCTCTCTCTCTCTCTCTCTCTCTCTCTCTGTGTGTGTGTGTGTGTGTGTGTGTATGTGTGTGTGTATGTGTGTGTGTGTCTCTGTCTCTCTCTCTGTCTCTCTCTCTCTCTCTCTCTCTCTCTCTCTCTCTCTCTCTCTCTCTCTCTCTCTCTCTCTGTAGGGTTTCACTCTACAGTCCAGACCTGGAATTCACAATATAGCCCATACTGACCTCTAACTGTGGTAATTCTCAAGCTTCAGTCTCTCAGTGCTGGTTACAGGTATGAGTCACACCTGTAGAACATTTCTTGATTAACTAGTGTTATTCATTATGTACTGGCCTCCCACTGTGTGAATGGAGGAGCTCTTGATGTGTGCATACTCCTTGATGCTAACCTGCATTCCAGCTTCTTGCTACTTGATACCCTCCTCTGAAACACTAGAGTGACCTTTATAATATTCTCGGTCCTGTCCTTTGACTCATTCCGTGTTTAATCATTCTTTTCTATCTCCTGACGAGTGTTTTATAGTTACAAGTTCTGTGTGCTTACTTTATATAGCAGGTCATAACTGTTTAGCTCTTCATTAGCTTCCTTGTCACTCAGAACAAATTCCCAAGACGACATCTTAGGAAGGAAAGGTGTGTTTTGGCTTATGGTTTCAGAAGATTCGCTCTGTGGTCACTCACTTTGTCTGCATAGGCAGAACATACTGGTGGAGGCAGTCTGTGGCAGAGGGATCTTCTTCCTTTTACAGTGGACATGAAGAGCAAGGTAGAGGACAAGGCAAGGCTCCCAAAATCTAAGTACCCATATCCAGTAAGTTTGGTTTTACTTCTCAGTATTCTAGAATGTCCAAAAGCTAAGCCTCCAGTACATAAGCTTTCCAGGGGACAGTTGGCATCCAAACTACAATAGCTTCCAGACACAGAAGCTTTTAGCTTCAAGCCCCATAGATCAGAGTCAGAGGCTGGTTGCTCTAGGCCCTTAAGGCAGAGGCACATGGCCTAGGGTTTAGTGTACCAACACCTAGCAGCTATATAGTTCTCCAGCTTTGGCTGTTTAGCTGCCAGATACTTTATCTTAATAGCTCCCATGGGCTTCTGACAACTGGGCCTCATAGTCCTTGCAAGCACAGCTCTCACCCCTTAAACCTTGTCTCTACAGTCCCAGGTTCCCCACCAACTCTCACCTTAATACTTCCACTGTCCTTCTCCATTTCTTGTAGCCTCTGACCTCTATTTCTCTGTAAACTCTCTAGTCACTTCTAAGGTGACAGCAAGAAATGGCAACCCATCATAATAAAAAAATATAGCACAAACTCTATAGGGAGAATAAAGGTATCGAGGCGCAAGAGTAAGGGAGCCCTGACTATGTCATTGCACTACACTAAGGTGCGTGTAGCAGTTAATTCTCCCTTAGTTCAGAATTGAATCAAAAGAGGAAGGTCACAATCTGACTCAAACGGAAAGTATTCATGGTACTGAACATAAAGAACTCTCCAGACCTGCGGCACTGCCTCCAGTCCTCAGCCAGGATGCATTCAGAGGCCTCTTGGAATATTTCAAAGTACTTCTGGGGGCAATGGAAAGGGAACTCTTGAAGGTCCCCGTTTCCCACCAAGTGAATTCTGCTGATGCTTGCTTTTCAATTCATCTGGCAGTTACACTGTTTGTTTTAACTGAGGTGGGGGAAGGCTGGAGAGGCTGGGGGTGGGGGTGGGGGGAGGAACACATGTTCTGATATCATTGCAGAGAGAGAAAAGAACAGCCAAAGCTGGGTGAAGGGTAACTACATCCTCAAAGGGAAGCTAAAGTAGAGATGGCTGCGTTTGAAGGTCCTCCCACTACCCAATGCAGAGGCTGAGGAATTTTACAAGTGTTTGCAGACACTTGCCTGTGTTGTGTCTTTATATGCTGTCTATATATCTACTGAGGGATTCAAACTCTAGAGGCTAGCAAAAGGAAGAGATCACCTCTCTTCATTTTCCTAGATTCTAGTGATAGAGACAGTAAGACGTTTACAAAATGCCCAGCAAACATGTGTCCAACTGCCAGTCCTCATTTGTCTTCGAACACTTAGAGCTGGGAAGGCTCCTGAGAGGAGCCTTTCACTAGGAGTTTGAAGTATTTTTCAAATTTTTTTTTAAGTCACACCAAAAGAGCAGGGGGTGAGCTTTTTTTCTTCAAATATGAGTCCTATTAGACTATATTGCATATAAGAGTTTAATATCATGGGCACACTGTCTATTCGTGTGCTGTGACCACCACTGATAAAGATGAGTCTGGCTGTGCCATTTTACAAGTGAATTTAGGTTATGAATTTGACCTGATTGCAAAGTAAAAGTGGGATGCTCCTGTCTCTATAATTCTAAAAAACTATTATTTCTTTTGGCAACTTCTCTGGTACTCCAGGTTCCTGGGTAAGTGTGGCCAGGCATGAGGTGTTTATAGCTGGTACTGCAACATGATCAAAATGGGGTTAAGACTAGCTACTTGCCATAGCGGATGTGATACCTGAAATTCTCCTTGCTGGGAGGAAGGGACCTGACATTCTTTCTCAAATGGTAATGAAACAAAACCTACTGTGTCCATTTCTGTCAGTCTCTCTGCCGTGACCTTGAGGAAGTTTCCATTACTTTTATTGAGCTCCTGTTCTTATTCATTTATAGCAACCCTGGAATGGCTCTATAATTTCATTAAAGAACTTTGGAGAGTTGCTCTCTCCCAGTCATTTACTGTTATAAGCAATGCTGTAATGAATATCCCTATGCACAGATATTTTCATCTTCGTTTGGAATATTTATTTCCTCAGGATAAACCCCTGGTAGTCAGGTGTTAAGGCCAAAGCAGATAGACATTTTTAAGGCTCTTGAAAATGTTACTCATGTTGCAAGTTGTTCTCAAGAGGCTGTATTTCTACATTGAAAGTATCCAAGGTATATGCAAAAATTACGTCAAAGATTTTCTGTTGTGTTAGGAGGGAAGTATCATGGCTGCTGGCTTGTGATTTTTTTGGTAGCCTGTAGATGTTTTTTGTTATTCTAGAAGCAAAGGTTATTCTTTGCAAATAACCTCTGGAGCTGTCATTGCTTCTACCCAATATGAAAATAACCATCTTCTGGTAACTTCTAGGACTCCCTCCTCCAAGAGGTCTCAGTCTCCTGCCAAAAAGCCAGACGACTCTAAATTTGACCTGGCAACCAATATTTCCAATCTCAAAAGATGAAGTCTATGTCGAAGTTGAGAGGAGGTCCATGCAAAAAAAAAGTGATCAGCAGAACATCAAAGTGCCAGGGAACCTGACCTCGGTGCTACTGAACAACTTAAACCCCAGGGAGCAGTACATTGTCCGAGCTAGAGTCAACACCAAGGCCCAGGGGGAGTGGAGTGAAGATCTCACCGCCTGGACCCTTAGTGACAGTAAGTAACTGGTGTTGCCCCTGCCTCACCCGGCAACATTCGCCTACTGTCATTTGAACTTAACATCTAGCACAAGTCCTTAAAGGTCATAAGGACATTGATTGTGTGAATGAAGGTTAATTAGTGTCCATGGAGTCATCTTAATGTCCTTCAGTGTTATACTAGAAGAGCCCACTGGGATTTGGGCAAGACCATGCTACAGTTTGTCTGTCCTTATTATGGAGTTGTTTATTAGTATCAAGAATCTCAGTAGCAATAATAAAGTTCTCTAGGGCTTTAACAGCTACAGGACAGTTTCCAAGGATTACCATTATTATATATCTTTACATACATGGATGCTGATTCATGATGAATTTATCTTTCCCAATTTTATAAACAAAATGATTTGCTTTGGAAATTCTTCATAACATACTGTTATCAGAGTTAAAAATATTTATGAGAGCAGTAAAAACCTCTTTTCCTTAAAAATGTCTTGAGTCCAAGCTTTTCTGTATTTAGATTGATTATTTGAAACCCCAAGGTTCTTTGTATTATTGAAACTTTTCTGTCTTTGCACAGTGAGTCTAACTTGTTTTATGCAATGAGGACCATGTCTTTGCAATCTGAAGCCTTGGAAAGATGGGCTAGAGATACCTGTTGGTCATACCACCTGCTGCATGGTATTCACCAGCCCCAAAGTCAAGGCTGTCTGCTGCAGCTGGTTCTCTTTGCTCAGTAACATGTAGGAGAAACAGCTCCATATTTCCTCAATAATACCTTCTTATACCAGTGACTCATGGAAATAGGCACTGTTTTGCCAGTGTTTAGGGATTACTCATCATTGTCATAGTTAGGGTTACTATTGTAGTGATAAAATGCCATAACCAAAAGCAAATTGGGAGGGAAGGGTTTATTTGGCTTACATACCCCTGTTGCAGTCTGCTGAGGGAAACCAAGGCAGGCATTTGAGGCAGGAACTAAAGTAGAGGCCATGGAGGAACAGTGCTGACTTCTAAGATTGCTCGCCTGCTTTCATACACAACTCAGGGGGTCAGGGGTGCCCCTGCTCAGGTGTGTGGTCCCACCCACAATGGGGCTGGGCCTTCACAAATCAATACTAATTAAGAAAATGTCTCACAGGCTTGCCTTACGCCAACCTTTTGGAAGCATTTTTTCAATTGTGGGTCCCTCTTCTCAGATAAATCTAGCTTATGTCAAGTTGACAAAAAAAAAACAACCAGAATAACTCATATTGCATATATATAGATATAGATATAGATATAGATACATTATATATTCATAAACATACACATATTTATGTATTTGTGTGAAAGTTAGAAGTTATAGAATAGTGTAAAGACTAACACAACCCAGAGAATGAACAGCTATCATACTTTCATATGTACTTTTAACGATAACAAAAGACACATACACGCACATACACACACACACATTGAGATTTTATTTTATTTTTATTTTATGTGTATGGGCATTTTGTCTGCATTTATGTCTGTCTAGCAAATGTGTTCAGTGCCTGTGGAGGCCAAAGAGGACATCCAATTTGGACTGGAGTTATCACAGTTGTTAGATGTCATGTGTGTGCTGGAAACTGAACACAGATCTTCTGGAAGAGTAGCCAGTGCTCTTAACTGCTAAGCCATCTCTCCATTCCTATAGACATTATTTTAGATAGCATATAAAATAGTGGGTTTTATTATGATGTTTGCATACATACATACATAATATATATATATATGTATATATATATATATATATATATATATATATATATATATATATATACATATCATTGTTCTTTGCCCAGTTTGACCTAAAATCCATGGCGATCCTCGTGTCCCAGCCTTCTGAGGGCTAGGATTATGGGCATGAGTCACCATACCCAGCTTAGACGATAGTTTTGAGATTCCGTTTTGGAACCAGCATTCTCTTTTTCATAGTAGCTGCACAGGTTTGTGCTCCTGCTCCCGGTAGATAGGAGTTGCTCTTTTCTACATTCCCGACAGAACTTGTCATTTAGTTTCTTGATGGCAGCCATTCTGCTAACTGGGGTAAGGTTGGATCTCAACACAGCTTTAATCTGCATTTCCCTGATGGCTAAGGATGCTGAACGTGTTTTTGAATATTCACTGGTCATTTGAATGCATTCTTTTGAGAAATGTCTGCTCATCTCATTAGCCTCCTTACCAACTGGGTATTTGAGGTTTCCTGCTCATTTTATTAGCCAACTTGCCGATTTGGTAGTTGGGGTTTTCTTAATGTTTAATGATTTTAATTCTTTACAGATTGTGGACATTTGGCAAATTGTCAGATGTGTAATTGGCAAAGATTTTTTTCATTTTTTGCCCTGTCTCTTCCTCCTACAGATTGCTTCCTTTGCTGCACAGCTTTTAAATTTCATGCAATCCTTTTTTTTTTTTTATCAAATTTTAGACTGGTTTTTACGATACTAGCATCCTTTTGAGAAAGCCCTTGCCTGAAGTTTTCCCCTGTTTTTCTGTAGCAGTTTGAGAGTTTTAGACCTCACATGGTCTTTAATCCATTTTGAATTAATTTTTTTCCACAAGGTGAGACATAGAAATTGACCTTCATATTGTTTCCATAGCATCATTTGCTACAGAGACTGTCTTTTCTCCAGTGTGCACTTTCTAACTTTGTCAAATGTTAGTTGGTTGTAGTTATGTAGGTTTTCTTCTGAGTTCTCTGTTCTAGTTAATTTATCCACATGTCTGGTTTTGGTGCCAGTGCCATGCTACTTTTGTAATTGTGGCTCTGTGGCTATTTGAGGTCTTTTGTGCTTCCATATAACTTTAGGCATTTCCCCACAGTTCTATGATAAGTGTTATTAGACTTTTTATAAGGACTGTATCGCATCTGTAGATTGTTTTTGGTCATATAGCCATTTTCACACTGTCAATTTGTAAGCATGAGAGGTCCTTTGATTTTTGTAGTGTTGTCAGCTTCTTTGGTGTTTTAAAGTTTGCATTGTAGAGGTCTTTCACCTCTTTATTAGGTTTATTCCTAGTTAATTTATTTGAAACTACCATGAGTGGAATTCTTTTTTCTTGGCGAGTTCACTATTGGTATATAGGAAATGATGAGTTATGCTGTTGGTTTGAGACAGAGTTTCATGTATTACAGATTGGCCTTGCACTTGCTATAAAGCTGAAGATGACCTTGTATTTCTGATCCTCCTGCCTCTACCTCCTGAACTGAGTCCTGGAATTCAGGCATGTGTCATCACACCCAGTTCATATAGTGCTGGGGATAGAACACAGGGCTTCATGCATGCTAGGTGAGCTCTCAACCAACTGAGCTACATCCCCACATCCTGATTTGTTAATTTAGATTTGTGTGTTTATTTTGTATGTTGTTACTTGTTTGAAAGTGGTAATCTCATCTGTTTCCATTTGGGATCGCTAAGACGCTTAAAGTAGAAGATCATGCTATCTACAAATGGGGATAATTGGATTTTTACATTTCTATTTATATCTCTTTCCTTGTCTTACTAAGACTTGAAGGATTTTTTTTTGTTTGTTTGTTTTGGTTTTCAGTTTTTTGAGACAAGATTTCTCTGTGTAACAGCCCTGTCCTGGACCTAGCTCTATAGACCAAGCTGGCCTCAAACTCATAGAGATCCACCTGTCTCTGCCTCCTTAGTACTGGAATTAAAGGCTTTTGCCACCACTGCCCAGCAAGACTTGAAGTACTTAAGAATGAAGTGCATGGAAGGTCTTGCCTCATTATTAATCTTAGAGAAAAAAATTAGCATTTGCCTGTGTAATGTAATGTTGGTTATAGATAACCTTTAACTATATTAAGATTTGTTCCTTCTATTTCTACTTTCTTCAGGGCTTTTACCATGAAGGGGGTTGGGACTTACCAAATGTCTTTTCTGAGATCAGTGTGTAATTTCTATTCTTAAGTCTATTTGTGTACTGTTTTATGCTTACTAATATATTTGAGCAATCCCTGTATCCCTGGAATGAAACCACTTTGCCACAGTACTTCTTAATATGTTCTTGAACTCAGCTTGAGGTGTTTTATTGAGATTTTTTGCATTTAAGCTCATCAGAGAAATTTGTCTATAGTTTTTTTTGTGTGTGTGTTTGTTTTACATATTTTGGATATTATTTTAATACCAACTTGTAGAAGGAGTTTCATAGTGTTCTTTCCGGTTATATTTTATTAAACAATTTGAGTAGTATTAATGTCAGCTCGTTGGTAAATTGTTGGTAGAATTCAGTGTTGGGTCTGTCTGGTCCTAAGTTTTTCTTTGTTGAAAGACTATTACTAGTATAATTTCATTGCTTGTTATAGATCTTTTTGTGCTATTTGTAGCTTCTTGATTTAATTTGGTAAGTCATAAGAATGTATCAATTTATTCTATATTTTCAGGTTTTTAAAGAATACAAGTTGTCACCAGGTGGTGTGGTGCAGGTCTTTAGTCCCAGCACTTTGGAGGCAGAGACAAGCAGATCTCTATGAGTTTGAGGCCAGCCTAGTCTACATAGTGAGTTCCAGGACAGCCAGGACTGTTACACAGAGAAACTCTGCCTCAAAAAAGAAAAACAAACTAACAAAAGAATACAAGTTTTCAAAGTATGCTCTAATAATCTTCTAGAGTTCTTTGGAATCTAATTTTAAAGCATTTATTTGTGTGTGTGTGTGTGTGTGTGTGTGTGTGTGTGTGTGTGTGTGTGTGTGTACAAGTCAGAGAACAAATTGCATCACTTGTCTTTTACCTTCTACCATGTGGGTCCTAGAGATTGGACTCAGGTTTTTCAGGCTTGGCAGCATTTACTTCTTAAGATATCTAATTAGCCCCCGGAATCTATTTTATTTTATTTTTACTTTCATATACTAATCCCAGTTCCCCTCCCTCCCTTCTTCCCCCACCTTCCCCTCATTTCACCCCCCCCATCTGCTCCTCAGAGAGGGTAAGGCCTCCAATGCAGAGTCAGTGAATTCTGTCCCATCACCACATTGAGGCAGTACCAACCCCCCCCCCACGTGTCTAGACTGAGCATGATATCTCTTCATAGGAAATGGGCTCCAAAAAGCCAATTCATTCATTAGGGATAGATCCTATTCCCACTGCCAGTGGCCCCACAAACTTCCCAAGCTACCTAATGTCACCTGCATTCATGGGGCCTCATTTGGTCCTATGCAGGTTCTGCAGATGTCACTCGGGAGCCAGTGAACTCCTATTACTTCAGGTCAGCTGTTTCTGTGGGTTTCCCCATCATGATCTCGACCCCTTTGTTCATATTATTGCTCCTCCCACTCCTCGACTAGACTCTGGGGGAATGGCTCAGTGGTTAGTTGTGAATCTCTGCATCTGCTTGCATCAATTACCAGATGAAAGTTTCAGGAGATCAGGTCTACCTCCCCTTCCTAGTCGGATCCATGTATGTCTCTCTTAGGGTCCCCTTTGTTTTCTAGGTTCTCTGTGGTTATAGACTGTAGGCTGGTTATCCTTTGCTTCATGTCTAATACCTACTTATGAGTGAGTACATAGCATATTTGCCTTTCTGGGTCAAGACCCACCTGTCATTCTATATCCATTAGTGTTTACTTTATGAAACTGGGAGTCCCAATATTTGGGGCAAATGTACTTATATCTTCTCAATGGTTTCTTTATCAGTTAAGATAAATTTTTGTTTGAAGTCTACTGAAGCAGTTATTAGAACAGCTACACTTGCCTGTCTTTAACTTTGACATTCTTGATAAACTAACCTCCAT
This sequence comes from Cricetulus griseus, assembly GCF_003668045.3. Classification (NCBI taxonomy): domain Eukaryota; kingdom Metazoa; phylum Chordata; class Mammalia; order Rodentia; family Cricetidae; genus Cricetulus; species Cricetulus griseus. Next base: position 54,009,291 of record NC_048595.1, on the reverse strand, counting down.
TCTTTCACTGTGTTTTCTTTGCCAGTGATATGCATTTCTTGGAGACAACAGATACTTGGATCTTATCTTTTAATCTATTAAGGAAGTCTATATATTTTTAATTAGAGAGTTAAGACCATTTATGTTTATGGTTATCATTGACAGATATTTGATAAAACTTATTACTTAGCCAAGTTGTTCTTCTGGTAGTTGGGTTGTTTATTTCTTTTCCTTCTTCTCTATTCATATTGGTGGTGTACTGGCATACAGTGTGGGGCATGATGGATACCTTCTTATTTCTCTTTGGTTCAACTTTTGCTCTCATAAAATGTATTATTTCCTGTGCTCTCAATTCTTTTTTCCTCCTCTGTACACAGTATTCATTTAAACATCTTTAGCAGTACTGTCTTGGTAGTTACAAACTTCCCTAGTGTGTTCTTGTCTCGAAATGTCCTTATTTCATTGTCAGTTAATTTTATGGACACATGTTTTCTGGATAGACTAATCCTGGTCGGCAGTTCTTTACTTTTAGGGACTTATAGGGCTTCTGTTGAGAGGTCTCATGTTATCCTGATGAATTTTCTTTTGTAAATGGATTAGAGATTTTTCTCTGACAGCTTTTAATATTCTTTTTTGTCCTTTGGGCATTCTGAGTGTAATGTGTTGTGAAAAGGTTTGGCCATATCTATTGGAAGTTATAAATGATTTCCATGCTTGTACATATATTTCTTTCCTAGATTTGAGGTAATTTCTGAGGTAAAAAATACTGAAAAATTTTTAATTAGATGTCTCCATGTGTTTGGTCTTTAATTTCAGCTTTTTATACTCTATGGATGCTTACTTAGGTGTGAACTTTTGATTATATTCTAAGATTCTTAGATGTTGCAGTCATACTAATTTTGTCTGTATGTGTGTGAACACACACACACACACACACACACACACACACACACACACACACGCATAATACACCTACATGTTTATGAGTGTATGTGCCTGTGCATGTGTCAGAACCCAGAGAAGAAAATTGGGTGTTCTGCTCTATAGTTTTCTGCCTTATTCCTTTAAGAAAGGGTCTCCCATTGAGCGGGGGTTAGGCTGGTGGCCAGCATGTCCCAGTGATCCTCATTTCTACCTCCTCCACAGCACTGCATTGCATTTGTATGCATGGCCACACCCGGCTTTTGGCATGGGTGCTGTATCCAAATTTAGTTCATGTTTATGTGGCAAATGCTCATCTTTATTGTCTGATTTTTTTCAAGTTGGTATTTGAATATATTATTTTCTTTACTTTGTCTTCCATCCCTGATAGTTTTATGTCTGCTTGGTCTAATCTATTGATAGTTCTTTCCACCGTGGATTGTTTTTTTTGTGTGTGTGTTTTTGTTAATTAGCTGAGTTTTTGAGTTCTACCATTCCTGCCCATCTCACTTTTCATGTTGAATTTCTCTCCTAAATTGCTGACTTTTTTCCTTCCAGGTTACTAATTTTCTCAGCCATTTTGGGATTTTTGGGATCCAAATTGGACTCCTTGCTTCACTCATCTCTTTATTTGACCTCCTTGAGGTCATGGGTTATTTTTACAAGTACATTTTGAATTCTTTATCCAGTACTTTACCCATTACAGTATCTTTGAATTCAGCAATAACAACATTATGATCTTTTGAAGGATTCCTTTTGCCTTTCATTTTTAGGTTTCTTGGGGTTTCCTTGTACAATTTATTTGTCTGTTGGTTAGGACGTCTCTTCTGATTTTATTTAGGATTCTTTCAGTAAGCAATAATCCTCAGAAAAGAGAAAAACAACTGCTTATAATAGCAGCAGGGCTAAACTGAATAGGGAATAGAAATGCACCTTAGATCAACTAGAGGCCACTCCTACACCACCGGACAGACGACCAGTTACCATAGGACAGGAAATGGCAAAAAATCACTAAGAATGTGCTACACAGTCAAAATTATGTAAAATTAGCGTAAATGTAGAAATAGCAAATGAACGATATGAAGGGAGGAGCCAGTGAAAGGGAAAGTAGAGAAGCAGAGTTAATTAAAAAAAGGACAAAGAAGAATAGTAAAGGAAGCATGAAATTATGAAGGAACCCTGAAAAGAGCAGTATATAAACAGTTTTTAGGGGTGGAAGAGATGGAACAGTTGATCAGGTGCTTGTTTGAAAATGTGGGTTCAGAGCTGGCCTGAACAAGGGGGAGCACATGGACCCCAGACTGCTGTCTGGGAGGTCAGCACAGGACTGATCCAGACCCCTGAACATGGATGTCAGTTATGAGGCCTCCACACTCTAGGGGGCCCCTGGTCGGGGATTAGTATTTTTCCCTGGTGTAAGAAGGGACTTTGAGAGCCCATCCCACGTGAAGGGATGCACTCTCGGCCTGGACACATGGGGAAGGGCCTAGGCTGGGCCCAGGATCATGTGGTGGATTTTGAGGAGCCACTATCAAGGGCCCTACCCTGCCTGGGGAGTGGAGGGTGGATGGGGTAGGGGCAGGTGGAGGGCTGGGGGTAGGGGTGGGAGGAAGGAGAGGGAGAGGGAAAAGGGATTGACATGTGAAGCAAGCTTGTTCCTAATTTGAACTAACAAAAAAAGATTACAAAAAATATGTGGGTTCAGAGCCCCAGCACCCAGTAAAAGCTGGGTGTGGTAGGTTGCATCTGTAATTCCAACACTGGGGAGGCAGAGAGAGGAGGATCCCTGACTTCACCAGTGAGTGACTCCATCTCAAAACTCAAGGTATGGGGTGATTTAGGAAGATGCCAGATGCCAACCTCTAGCCTCCACATGTATAGGTGCCAACAGTCATGTGCACCCTCCCCTACCACAAATACATGCACACATACTTTTAATTGAAAGATTTCCCAATAATGAATACTTCATGAACAAAATTAGATAAATGTAGGAAAGGAAGCAATGAAAACATAAAAGCTTTTAAGAATCAGATAAAGTAAATAAAGTAAAACATTATTCAAAGTTTAGTAAAATAACATTTTCTGCTTTATTAATAACATTCACTATATACTCTAATACATGTAAGTTGTTTTTGTTTTTGTGGTTTTGCTATGCAGTTTAGGCTGATTTTTAACTCATGTTCGTTTCTTGGACTCTAGAGTGCTAGAATTTCAAGATTTCAAGTGTGCACCACCACTTCCATATTAAACACTCCAATAAGCAAAAAAAAAAAAAAAAAAAAAAAGTTTAGTAAAATAAGGAGGCACAAAGAGCAAAAAGGAACATAAAAAAGAAAGTTTGATTAATAATGAAAACATATAAACAAAACCAGAAGAATATACAAAATAGCCAATTTAAAAAGAAGGAAGGAAACTTGAAACCACCTCTCCTCTTTTATCCCGACTCTTCATCACATCACACAGGCAGCTTCCAGTCTGCCATTTTACTTGGGAGTCTTTACCATGCCATTTACCAATTTCTTTTAACATGTATGTTGCTATCCTACCACACAAACAAAACATTGTATTGTCTGTTCTTATACATGTTCTTGTGTGCACAGGGTTGAAAGCTGTTCTAGGGAACATGTCCAGAAGTGACTCTCATGAGTAGAGTTCCTCTGAAAGAACCTACTGAGTGTATACAGCACCCAGTAGAGCATGAACACTCTGCATTCCCTCCATCCAGCTCCATGTGCTGCCCCGTGTTGACATCACCTGAGGATGTCATCAGCCAATTATAGTTTACCTATCTTAAAAGCCCACCACAGTCCGTAATTGTTATGAAGGGAGTCTCAGGGAAACCGCAAGGATGATTCTGTCCTGGGAACCTCAGAATGTGTTGTTCTGACCCTTACTGTGGCCCTGAATGGACTGTGATCTCACTTCCCTCAAATCTCTAGAGTCTTGTAAGGGCTTAGCACATTTTCTTACACATACGCTAGCATGCCTACTATCTGTGACTGTGTCTGGGGTAAAGATAACCATATAGCTAAGGCAATGGTATCCAGAGCCAGACTACCAGAGTTGAAATCTGTATCTCCTGCCTAACAGTGGTGTTGACCTTGACTGAGTCCCAAATCTCTCCATGTCTCAGTACTTACAGTAAGGAAGAGAAAATGAGTTAAAACATGGATAATTAGAGTGATGCATGGCATATTTTAGGCACCATGTAAATATTAACCTTTTCATTCCGGTTAGTCTTTTCATTCTGTCCAGCATCAAGAATGTTGTAGATTTTTTGTGAAGCAAAAGAATTCCCCAATCCTTCCTTTACTGTAAGGAGACAATCTTAGGGGATGATTATATATATAGTACCCTCTCCGCTGGGCCAGTCTCTCACATCTAAGGGAGTCACACTCTAGCTAGTGGACTGGAGTCAGCATGTGAAGGAGTCGTGTGTCTGTTCATGGTAGTGAATAGGCTGACAGCAGCCCACTCTCAAAAGCATATTAATTTAAGAGGTGGCAGTAGGTCTTAAGTGAATTCTTTTTTTAAATTTCTAGTTCTTCCTCCTCAACCAGAAAACATCAAGATCTCCAACATCACTGACTCCACAGCTATGATTTCTTGGACAATAGTGGATGGCTATTCTATTTCCTCCATTATCATCCGCTATAAGGTTCAGGGCAAAAATGAAGACCAGCACATTGACGTGAAGATCAAGAATGTCACCATCACTCAGTACCAGCTCAAGGGCCTAGAGCCAGAGACTACATACCAGGTGGATATTTTTGCTGAGAATAACATAGGATCAAGCAACCCAGCCTTTTCTCATGAACTGATGACGCTTCCACAATCCCAAGGTTGGTAGTAGACTGATATTTCTATAGAGTACTTTTGGACAGCATCAGAGAATCCTGTCTTGAAATATTTGCTCTATTATCTCTGTCATATATCATCATTCATTTGTCCTAGTAAACTGTGTCATCACTATAATTCCTGAAAATAAAAATGTCTTGAGAAGGATCTCTACTGATCCATTTTCTCTTATTAAACTTTGAATTAAGTAGCCTCAAAGTACATCCCATCCAATAGTCTAAGAAAAATGCGAATAATATAAATTTCAATTGTATGGAGAAAGAGCTATATAGATCCTGCTTATGGGAAGCAAGCTATAGTATAGATACTTCAATGGGAAGGGGTTCCCTGCATTTTATTTTTTTTCTTGAGATGAATTCTCTTTGATTTTCAATGACACTATGGTATTCTGAATTTTCTTCTCCCTTTCTTGTCTAATCTAAATCTAAAATTCTTGTGGGTACTAAATGCAAGCTAACTAAACTTAACTCTTTGAACTGTAGCACTCTGACCTTCCACAATGCCAAGAGCACTATGCCTATTTCTTGCCATTTGTAAAACCTGTTGAATAGAATTGTGTATTCCAGAGCCCAGTATTGATGTAGCCACAGCATGAAGACATACTTCTCATCTGTGCAAATAGTGCCATGTGACACTCTTCAGTGATCTATATATGCAAAAGAATGTAGTCAGAGTTGTCAGAGGGATAGGCAGTTGTGCAAATGTATAATTTGAACTACAGTTTACTTTTTACCAAAGATATTATAGTTCTTTGCTCTGTGGTCATATGTGGTTTTAAAATACAGTAAAAGAAGCTACATATTCACTAATGATTCTGGAATGTTTTTTGAAATATCCAAGGAATGATGTATCTGCCAAATTATGGATGGGCATTGTATTATAGTTCTTTGATTGTACGCTTTATCAGTGTTTCATTTTTATAAGTGTTGTAGCTTGGTAAAAATACACGTAGGTTCTAAATGCAAGCTACGTATAAAAATACAATGTAAAATTTTAGACCAAGATACAACAAAACAAACCCACTCACCACTTTTGGTGTTTCTGTGATCAATACATAGAAGAAAAGATAGATACATATAGAACACTTTTAAGAAATTGGATTGTGGATGATGGTAGCCCACATCTTTAATTCCAGCACTTGGGAGGCAGAGGCAGGCAGAGCTCTGTGAGTGTGAGGACAGCCTGAGCTACAAAGCAAGTTCCAGGACAACTCAAGCTACATAGAGAAACCCTGTCTCAAAAAACAACAAAACAAAAAACCCAAAAAACAAAAAGAAGTGTGATCATAATCTGTGTAGTGATTAATTAAAACATACTCAGTTTAATCTCATTGGGATATAAAGGCAAGATGTAGAAAGATTTATAACAGTCTTAAATGGATTATTTTGACATAAGCCCTAATGTAAAGCTTTATTTTTTTTCCTTCTTGTTTTTTCCTAACTCTTGCCTTGATATTCGCCAGGTTTTCTCCACTCACTCTTTACACAAGGGAAAATACAGAACAAGATAACATATCATATGGGCTCTATGCTGTTGCCATCAGGATATTAAAGAGTTTGTAGAGAAACTGAGCTACAAATCACTAAATGTTAAACAACTAGTTAAGCAGCAATAATGTTCATCTACTCCTACTTGGAAGTAGGAATGGGCTCCTACTTGGAAGCAAAGTTTAACAAATGACATCAACTAGTAGCCATTTTGAAAGCACATTTGTCAATCCTGGAGATCTCATAACGGCCCTATGAGTTAGATTCACTTCTACTGAGTTTAGAAATATGGAGTAAGCAGGTGGCAGGGCTGGGTGGTTATGTTCCCATTACACTGTGTCTTCCCCAACATAAGGTCTTAGCCCATCATCCACCTAAACTAACTCATCTGCTGCACCTCTGTTCCCCCGCAGTCTCTGCAGACTTTGGAGGGAGGAAAATGCTGCTCATAGCCATCCTTGGGTCGGCAGGGATGACCTGCCTCACGGTGCTGCTGGCCTTTCTGATAATGCTGCAACTGAAGAGAGCAAACGTCCAAAGGAGAATGGCTCAGGCCTTCCAGAATGTGGTAGTGTCTCATTTGTTTTCCTAGATAATAAGCACAGGCCTACATAGAGGGATACCTTTGCTTTAAAGGTGTACATAAGCAAAGAGCCCTATAGGCAAGTTTCATTGTTTCCTTTGTCTTCCATCATTGTCAGGCAACTAATATGACTATAAAATTTCTTGTCCAAACCAGATGAACTTTATAAGTAAAAAGGATTCACTTAATAATTACATAGAGAGCTAGGACTAAAACAGGATTCCTTCCCCCAAATGTCAGGTGCCTGACAGTATTTCAGTAGAATGAATTGCACATTTTTCCGATAAAGGACATGAGGATAGCCAGACCACAATTTCATAGTTCATTTCCTAATTAAGTGTGACATTAAATGATTTTCCACACATTTTCCCATTCTTAGTTCCCATTTCCTACTTCTCATATCTCCCTCAATTCCACCACCCCCTCCTGTGTGTAGGAGTTATATATGCATGCACTTCTTTTCCTACAAACGATCTGTGGTCAGGATTTATGGCATATGCATTGCACTTGGCCTTTTGGAATACTAGAACATGGGCATTTCAGAAGCTTATAGCTTCAAGGTCTATAGAATAAATCTGTGTCCAGTGTTGCTGATTTTGTACATCACTGAACACAGTGCCATGCTTCTGAGGACATCTAACTCATGTGTCTGAGTCCTCAAGATGCTCTTCCATGGAGGACAGAGGGAGTTCATTGTTGGATTCCATGCCAGAGCTGGTTCAACTCAGGCTATTACTGGAGAGGAAGGATGGGAGTGGGGAAGGGGTACTTTGAAGCTTGTCATGGTATCACTGATTTTTCAGGAGACTACCAGTTTCCACTTGTATTCAGGAGAACAAGAGGTATGCTGGGTTTTGCTATATGCACCAGTCATTCTGGGCTATGGTAGGATGTATAATTCAAACTTAGGATGAGAGAGCATGGGATGGTAGCAAGGAGAGACCAGGCCTAGGATGACATTAGGAAGAGCCTCACTGAGACATGCCCTGTGACTACCATGAGTTACTTTCCCACTAGAACTACAAACTGATCTCTTCCTATCAGAGTGGGGTTCAAATGTGTCCTTCAGGCTGTCATCACTCCTTCCCCAGCTTTGCAGGCACTGCTAATGGACAAGCACCCATACATGCAGCACTGTGGGCTGTGGTTTCATTGGCACAGGCTTGTAAAAAGAAACCTGTTTGTGCTCCCATTCTATAGTTAGATTTATTTCCCACCACGATAGATACAAACCAGAAGATATTATGCACCTTAGGATAACAAATGTCCTGACATGAAAATGATAAAATATATTTTTCCAGAGAGAAGAACCAGCTGTGCAGTTCAACTCAGGAACTCTGGCCCTAAACAGGAAGGCCAAAAACAATCCGGATCCCACAATTTATCCTGTGCTTGACTGGAATGACATCAAGTTTCAAGACGTTATTGGAGAGGGCAACTTTGGCCAGGTTCTGAAGGCACGCATCAAGAAGGATGGCTTACGGATGGACGCTGCCATCAAGAGGATGAAAGGTCAGTGTCTGGAAGACAGCCTTTCTGCCGGGAGAGGAGACAGTTATTTCCTGTTGAAATCCTCCCTTTGTGGCCACATAGTCTTCAAACCAGAAGTTGCCCTGGTATCAGCTGTGCTTGTTGTGTGTGCAGATGAAGGTGTTGTTTCCTTTAAGGTGAAGCTTGTGCTAAACAGCATCAGGATGCTAAGGACAGAGGGAGGAGCCACTCAAACACCAGAATGCTGGTTCCTGAGGATCTGGCAATGTTACTGTTCTGCCATTCACTGCCCATTTGGGGGAAGTGTCATTGTTTCTTACTGGGCTCATTCTTGAAATTGAGTGTGCATCAGAGTTACCTAGAAGACTTGCTAAAAAACAGACTGATGCCCTGCACCCACCCTCACTCCCCTTGTGTATGCTCAGTTATTCACTTAGTAAGTCTGGACAAGGTCAGATAATTTGCATCTGTATTTCCATGTGAGGTTGATTTTGTGGGTTTTCATGCTTTTTGACCATACTACTGAACAGTTAGAATTGACTTTAAATCTGCTATGTGCCATGGTAGGATTATGACATCAGGAACTAAATAAAAATATTATCTAAGCTTAGAGATAGTTTCTCTCTGTCCATGGGTCTCTTTCTTTAGCCCCCCCCCCCCCCCCCGTCTTGTGAGCGCATGTGCTGGAGTGAGTGCTTTGAGACAGGGTATCACTGTGTATCCCAGACTGACCTGGAACTCACTCTGTAACTAATCTAAATTTTAGGGCAATCCTCCCATCTCAGAGTATAAATATGAGGTGATATTTTTAAAATAAACACTTGCATAACAGCCAGAAATCCCCCTTTTGTTCTGCTTTTATCACAGAGCATTTAGGGAACACTGAACAGTAAGAAGGAAGGAGATTTGGAGCATAGACTTATGGAATCAGCTTTTATTGGGCTCCTACCTGACCTGGGTTTTTTTTTTTTCTTTTTTCTTGATGTACTATGAAAAAGTAAAGCTGCTTAACTGTGTGCCATGGCAGAACATTTTCACAGGTGGAGAAACACATTGTAGGGCGGCCCCTGAATAATACACTAATTTTTAAGAAATCCCAAGGCATTGGATCTCAGGACCAAAGCTAGAGCGGAGGTCCTATGATAGGAATGGACACTGGGTCTGGGATGTCCAGTCCATCCATATTACAGATGCCCCTGACCCACCTGGTCAGTTGGAACACTCTCTAAGCCTGTTCTAGTATACAACACCCACCTCGCCCCTGATCACGCTCCTTTTCAAAGACCAACAACAGTACCCTGTCCTTTGCTTAAAGCTGATCCACCAGTTTGAACATCAGCCATCAGTCTTCTCTCTGGTCCAAACCTGATAGTTCTCCTTCTCACCAAAGTGCCACTGAAGAGGTAGGACAGGAAGAATAAGAAAGCTGCAGCTCAAGTTCCTGACTCTACAACACCTAGAATATGTCTGAGGAAGTGCAGTAGTTCTCATCCAGAGTTGTTTTGTGTGGGAGGGAAATGGGTTAGTTTGCTGGTATCTATCGAATGAAGGTCAGGGATGTCACTGAACATCCTCCAATGCTCAAGGCAGCTCCCAGTAACACCAGCCCCCATCATCTGTGGTGAGGCTGAGAAACTCTGCTTTAGGCAGTACAGGTTTCCAAACCCCTGATGGTGACTAATTGCTCCAGCAGTCCTGAGGCCCAAGACAAGACAGTTCCCTTTGGAAAGGTGTAATGAGGTGACATTACAACAACCCTTGGCTTTCTTTCTAGAATATGCCTCCAAAGATGATCACAGGGACTTCGCGGGAGAACTGGAGGTTCTTTGTAAACTTGGACACCATCCAAACATCATCAATCTCTTGGGAGCATGTGAACACCGAGGTAAGATGCTCCCACCCTCATCAGATTTTAAAAGATAAATCAGGAACATTCTGTAACAAAAGGAGGAAAGATACTAATCTTGAGAACATTATTTTAAAACTGCAGTTTCAATCTGAATGTCTAGTCTCATTTATTGGCTAGGCTGAAGTTAATTATCTTTGTGGAGGGTGGTACTGAGGCTAAATCATTAGGTATCTGAGGTGGTTTGGCAATTAATGGTCAAGATATCCATGGCTTCTTCTTACTCTTATCCTTACTAACCAGGGTTTTTTTTTTTTTTAAATCATATTACTATAGAAGTGCAGGAAGCCTTTACCATTAGAAAATGTGGAGTGCATTGGCTCTTCTGAATTGATTTTTTTTTTTTGCTTTGAGTCAGGGTCTCATTCTGTAGCCCAGGCTAACTCTTCTTACATCAAGGAATTGGTGTTCTGAATTTTGAAGGCACTGGTACCAGTGATGCAGTGTGACATGAAAGTGCTGATAATGCTTAGGTTAAAGAGTGATTCTAAGTTCATATAGGACAGTTCTAGCTTTAGCCAAAGTATTTTTATTTCAGTTATATTGTAGCTTTACAACTCTTTGGTGTTCCCGTACTTTTAGACCTAGGAATTAAAATGATTCAAATGTTTGCTACTGTAATATATGTAATGAGCTGTGAAGGCGGTCACAGCAAAAGGTCTTTTATGAGTTTACCTCTGCATCCATGCTTCACGGGTTGGTAGTTCCTAGTCTGTGTCTCAACTAAATTACTCATGGAAAAGTTTGCTTCTACAAAACAGAAAAGCTCCATGCTGCACTTATTTATAAACTTGATAACCTTTTGTTGACTTTCTCAGCAAAAACATCAACAATACAAAAGAGATGACTTCTATTTCCTCGATTTATTAATCTAAAAATATGGGTGTTTCAAGCAAATATATCATCCTGTGATCCAATAAGGGTGTAATTCTGAAAGCCAGATCATGTCCCTTAGCTTAAATAATGAAGTAATGACATTTGCCTTTGAGTTATTTCCTGGAAACAATAGTTAGTGTGGGACAGCAGCACATTAAAAAAAGAAGAAGAAAAAAAAAGGTTCAGGGCTGGAGAAGTGGCTCAGTGATTAAGATCAGTGATTAAGAGCACGTGTTGCCCTTGCTGAAGACTTGGTTTTGGTTCCCACACCCACATGGTAGCTCACAGCCATCTGTAACTCCAGTTCCAGAGGGATTCCAACGCCCTCTGCTGGTCTCCATGGATACCTACTCACATCGGGTATCTGTACATGGACCCAATCAGACACACCTAAGATTTTTCTTTAAAAAAGCCAAACAGGAGCTGAAAAATGTCTTAAAATTTTGTTTTTTTTTTTAAGTCACATAATTGCTTGTATCTTAAGAAAGCACATTCATGCCAGATCTTACATCTCCCTTTCCTTATGATATAATGGGGTCTCAGGGTAGGAAGATTCATTTTCTGGCAGGTGGAATGGTAAGAATTTCAATTTCTTAAAGATATCTTTAAGTTCAAATCCATTTGACATTTTCAAGTGATGTTTTGGGTGCAAGTGCGTGCACACACACATGTACATGTACACAAATATCCTTCCAAATCAAGAAAATCACTAGTTTTGGCTGCTTTTTAACAAGGAAAAAAAAAAGGATAAAACCAATACAAGAAAGACTTCTTCTGGGAACTCTATTGTTTTATTTCATCCTCCTAAATGTCTTTAGGCAAAGTGTAATTTAAAAATCTAGATCCCTGCCAGGCAGTTGCCTAAGGAGCACTTAGTTACTTAGTGCAGGCTTTAGGGTAATGAGAAGGCGCAGGAGAGTTACCTAGTCCACTGTTGCTGGAGATACAGACCAGAATGGCTATCCTGGCCTATGTTAGCTTCTTGATGAATACCGAATGAAGGAGTGGCACTCTGAAGAAGGTGTCCTGTGGAGGAGCATGCTCTGAGTTCCCTGACCTAGTGTTAAGGAGCTGATGGGAGCATTTCAGGAAATAGCATGGGAGTCCCATTTGCAGCAACAGAGGAGTGGGAGAGAAAGACTGAGTTCAGGCTGGCTCCTCAGATAGCTGTGGGGAAGTGTCTCTCATCCCCCTCCTGTCCCTAACATCATTACTAGACATGTCTCTTCTGATCAGAGTAGAGTTTGTAAGCCAACCCCCAATACCATAGCACATCTTGAAGATTCCACAGTTGTTTAGCCAGGATAAGGTGACATCCATCCCTTTCCCTGCAGGCTACTTGTACCTAGCTATTGAGTATGCCCCGCACGGAAACCTCCTGGATTTCCTGCGCAAAAGCCGAGTGCTAGAGACAGACCCAGCTTTTGCCATCGCCAACAGCACTGCTTCCACGCTGTCCTCACAGCAGCTTCTTCACTTCGCTGCAGATGTGGCCCGAGGGATGGACTACTTGAGCCAAAAACAGGTTTGTTCTAAGAACCTTGCTTTGGACACCTTTCTGTGGAGTTCTCTCTGGGGGGGGGGGGGCTCTTATGTATCTCGATAGTTTTCCATTATCCTTTCTTCTCTGGTTCCTTCTCAGTGTCTCTGACGTCAGAAACGGACACTTTCCATCTGCATGAAAAGAATTCAGTTCCCAACACTGACAGTGTATTTCCCAAGGGGGTTTAAAACCATGTATTTAGTGAGGTGCCCTGAGGTTTGCCTCTAAATTACGCCCAACAGCAGAGGTTCCACACTGCCGTGGAAAGTCCTGTACTTCCTCCCACTCATAAAATGATACTTACAAGATGTGAGAGGTCGCTTGGCAGAATGTGCTATGTGGGAGTTGTGGTGAGGTGCTTCAAGGGACCTGGATTTTGAAGACCTTCTAAAGACCTTTCGTGGTGTCATTTCTTCTGTATTTCTCTAAGCTCTTGCCCCAGAACTTTCTGCTAATAAAATGAAGACAAGACCAAGTATTATACTGAAGATACATGATTCTTTGAAATTTTAGTTTATCCACAGGGACCTGGCTGCCAGGAACATTTTAGTTGGTGAGAACTATATAGCCAAAATAGCAGATTTTGGATTGTCACGAGGTCAAGAAGTATACGTGAAAAAGACAATGGTAAGTTCCGAACACAAAGGACCTCCCTCTCTCTCTAGAAGGTTATTGCTCTGTGTGACTGATGCATCCATCAGGGTTCCCCTTGGATGCTGTGTGGCCCAGTCATCATTCTTTCACATTTGGGTTCCTAATATGATACTGTTGTCACTGGGCACATACACAGTCAGTCCCCTTAGCAGGTTCTTGGTCTTGTTGATAAAATGATTTTAAAGTGGACCTAGAAGGGAACTGAAGGACAACTCATTAAAGAGATGGGTGTTAGGGTGAAGGTGTTGGAGGAAGGTAATTGAAGAAGAGGAAAAGGTTGCATCTTTAATTGTGTACAAGTAAAAGTTATACACTAGAGGACAGGGTAGGGACTCTAAGAAAGAGAGTCAGGTACGCTTTTTGTCTTATAATTTTTATTGGACAGGACAGAAAATTGCTCTTCTCTAAGGTGACATGCCTTTTAGAAATGAAAGCAATATACCTACCTGTCAAGAATATGTAACCCTGTTAGTTATTTGGTTGAGCCTTGTAGTCATCCCAGAGTGGCTCTGGGTGGGCGAGAACTGGGGATATAGCTAAGCAGGGGAGTAACTACTGACTGTATTCACTGTCATCATTTTACCTTAAGCATTGCGCCCTGTGTAAAGCCCTGTAATTGGTTCATCTTTATCTTTGTTGCAAGCAGTGTCTGGGTATGCATTACTCACTGAAAGGCCAGTGTGGGAAAATCAGTTAGAAGGAGCCTAGAGATTTCCTACTATAGTGCTTGATATCTGTCTTTCAATTCTTTAAAATCTCTCATCCATCATAATAATTTATTGATCACCAGCCGTGCCATTTGTCTCAAAAAAAAAAAATGCTGATAGAGGCTATTCATTTATCTCCAGAGTACTTGGGAAGGAGGTGACTGAAGAAGCCTTTACCTCTCTCCTTCCCGCCCATCCCCCATATCATGATCTCTTTTTCACAAATAAAGAGGCTTCATCATATGTAGCCATGCAATTGAATGTTCAAGCCTAGCGGTCAGGGTGTTCTGTCCATATCCAGTGTAGGCCTGATGAGCTTTCAGTCCAAGTCTGAACAGCAAACAGGGCAGGGAAACCTGAGAATCCATGAGGGAAGTATGCTGTCACAAGAAGGCCCTCTAGAAAAGTGCAACTTATGAGGGCCTGCCTATGATTGTCCTCTCAAGATACAGCCACTCAGCCCAAATCAAAGCCAGTTAAACCACTCTTTCCTCGTGTTACTGTGCCAAACAAGATTTTACAATCAAATACAAGGTCAGAGTAGAATGAAACTACGTAGTATTTGATTCCGAGAGAAATCAGATTCTCACTAAAGAAGGGAGCTATCACTTGCCCACATAGTCCAGCTCCTCAGTTCTTCACACTAGTTCACAGAATTCCCTTCCTTGCCTCACTCTGGCATTTGGTGGTTTGCAGTCCTAGGTGAGAGCTTAAGAGGGTACACAGGTTGACTGATGTTTAGTTTCATGGCCTGAAATTGCACTTGGATGCCTTTCTCAGATCCTCAAGGATAGTACTTCTTGGCTTGACATCTCACAAAGGGCAAAGATTTCTCTCAGAGCTCAGTAGGGGTGGATGCTGTTGAGGCAGAACAGTCAGGACTAAATTCTGTCTCTCAAAAGCAGGGAGGAGTGTTTAGCAGCAACACAGACTGGGAACAAAAGGCAAGATGGTGGCAAGGGAAGGAGAAAACCAGGTGTTGAGCAGCAAGATGCCACTAAGGGGCAGAGTGGCTTTCTTAGGTCCAGTTTCTAAATCAGTGGTTTGTACCTTGAATTCATCAGCAAAACTTAAAATAGATGTTAAGAGCCAGGTGTTGGTGGTGCACGCCTTTAATCCCAGTACTCAGGAGGCAGAGGCAGGTGGATTTCTGTGAGTTTGAGACCAGCCTGGTCTACAAGACCTACTTCCAGGACAGCCTCCAAAGCCACAGAGAAACCCTGTCTCGGAAAAAAAAAAAAAATAGATGCTAAGTCCTACCTTCTAGACATCAACCAGGTCTACAGTATCAGACATGAGGGGCATGTAAGACTTTGTAAGACAAAAGTCCAATTAGAAAGCAGTTAGTCACCTCCTCGGTCCTGTCACTATCGAATCAATTGGTATATCTTATTGGAAGGTCAGTATTATAGCACGTACAGGGGAAGTCCACCAATGCCTTCTCTCCCCTAGAACCTTTTAGCACCATGAAGATTACTGGACAGGAAGGTTCTCTGCCCAGTTCAAGCTTTGTGTCTTCAGCAAAAGGGTCTTTTAGTCTAGCAATGGGGGACAACAAAGGACAATGGCAGTAGCCAATGTTATTTTAGGAGTGGCTGGGACCTCTCTGACCAGTATCTCAAGGGAGGCATATTCTCATTTAATAACCCGAGTCTTCTGGCGAGAGCATTGTCCACCCATACAGGGTGGCTCTATTCAAACTCCTTTTGAATTACATTTTTAATTAGCTTACAAAATAGCATATTCCCATAATCACTTTTATTTTGGTTAACTTGATCCCACCCTCCCATCCTTGCTTACACCTTATACTCTCAGTTTTTCCTCTCTTCTATTTCCATAATCACATGGGTTCTCCTCTCCCTCCCAATTTGAAGACCTTTTCCTGACCTCACTTGCATGTGCCAGTTTTAGCTTCCTGTCCTGTGCAGACATTCCAAATTAAACACACAAATCTAAAAATTCAAAGCAAGGATCCAGGTGTTTATCTTTCTGGGTCTATTATTTTTTTTCCTTAACTCTCATGGTAATTATATTCCTATGAGCTGTACCAAGCAATTTGTTGTTGCACTATCATTAATAGACAACAGGCATCACCTCACTGATTTATTATGAGGTCATTTATAATAATAGTTGGTTCGGGGATAACAGTAAGACTTAGCCTATACTTTCAGGAAAAAGTCCTCAGATAAACACTGAATTAGCAATTACAGCAGTTCAGTTGCCCAAGGTACAGGAACTGATGCGCATGGAAGCACAGAGAAGGCTTCCTGAATCAACCCTGAGGGCAGTCATGGAGGGGTTCCTGGAGGAGGAAAGCTCCCCGAGTAACACAGTGTGAGCTGGAGGATGGGGCTGATATGAAGTCTAGGGTCAAAGAGCATTAGGACTTTGGGGGATTAAATAATACAGCAAGGAAGGGGATTCCAGTTCAAGGTTGGAGGAGGCAGCAGGGATAATGTCTTAAGGCTCCTTGAACTCCAGGCAAGGGTTTTAAAACTCAGCTAAGGACTTGTGATCTTAGGACATAGATGCAAAAAAAAAAAAAATGAACTTTAAGGTACAGATTCACATACTTAAAGTAGTCATTTAGAATAATTGTTCTATGTAGACAACAGGATGTTAAAGGGTGAGGTCTGTTAGGTAGCGAACTCACTGAAGAGGATATTATCACCAGACAGGGGCTGAATCAAGGTGACAGGGACAGCAAAAGTGGACAGAGCCCAAAGAAACCAAATACAGAAAACCTGAAAGCACATATAGAACCTTGATAGTATGAACCAAAGCCTGTGGGGGTTGGGAGGAAAAGAGAGCAGTTGATGTGACTACTTTCCATTCCAAGGCTGTGATGAAAGAGTGAGCTAGAGGAGATGGGCGTAAGTTAACATAGAAAGACGGTAAGGGTGAGTGTGAGGGAGAAAGTGGGGTGAATGGGGAGATGGGAGGGCACCTTTGAACCTCACTTGGGACTTGCAGCTATTCCACAAAGGACTGGGAGAGGACTGCACAGTTAGAATCACCCGAGATGGGATGAGGTGGTCCTTGGAAGGGCAGTCTAGGAGAATGCCTGCAGAGGTAATTGAGGGAGATCCCCAAAGCCTTCTGATTTTATAGGCTGACATGGCACTGTTGAGAGTCTGGCATATCTCTAGAAGGGGAGGGGGAGGAAGGGAGAAGTAGATCTCTTAACAGGACCAATATAATCACTGGGTTGCATAGGAAGTTCCCAAATCACAGAGAATTTGATGGAAATAGGAACAGACCTCCAAAGGTTCACAATATCCGGCCACCTCTCATTTTACCCAGCCTGGACACAGTAAGACACCAAATGATCAATTACTTGTGGCATAAGTTAATTTCCTTCCCCATCCATCTGCTGCTTAAGGGAGGCCAGACATATCCAGCTCTGGAAAAAAAATCCATTGCCTCTCCTAGGGTTGTTTCTCCAACTCAGCCCTTGTCCCTTGTTCCCTTTTCACATTACAGATACACGCTCTGTTTCTGTGCCTGTCCCTTATCTAAAAACCTGTGGGTGCCCCTAAAAGTCACAAGGTGATCTGGTGAAAAGCTAAATACTGCCAGATGTGCACATTCACAGGGACTGACATGCACATTCACACTGACTCACATTCACACAGACCGGCTCAGGTCAGACTCCCTGGTGTAAGGCTTACATTATTTGCATACCTTTAAATTTGAAAACATGTCTGTGGGTGGAAATTCACACACAAAGACTTAGTGGGTCTGTTGTGCCTCCTGTCTAGGATTCTAAACACATGTCCCTAACTGCCTAAGTGATATCTCACTTGGTTCTCTCCAGGGAAGGCTCCCAGTGCGCTGGATGGCAATTGAGTCGCTGAACTATAGTGTCTATACAACCAACAGTGATGTGTAAGTATACACCTTACCGCTGAGGAGGTTTTCCTAGAAAAAATATATATTTATGAGAAACAGGGACACCCTGTACCCCTGAGAAGGAAACAAACTCAAAATCACAGGTGTCAGGTTTGGGAGTATCCTTGCCCATCACATACAGACTCCAGGTGATGAATCCATGATTTCTAAAGAGAGAGGGCCATAGGCGCCTCCCCATGGTTCCATTCTTGTATTCTCTGCTTGCTGGGCTAAGGGATTTGGAGAGGTGAGTCACTTTTCCCCACTGTAACCCTCTATTGACCTAAGAGGAACTTATGCTGTGCGTCAGGCCTCACCCTAGAAAGCATACTGTTAGTATTCAGGCATCTGTACTGGCCTGTCCTTGGGGTTCTGACAGGATGCACCCTCAGCTGCAGCCGCTAAGAGCACCACCAGTACATATTCACTATGTTCCCTTTTAAAAGGGCCCTGCTCACCTCCCATCCTTCTCTCTTTCTTTCTCTCCCTCACTCCCCCCACCCTGCCCCTCTTTCCTCTTTCCTACTGCTCCTGCTCCTGTCCCTGGAGGCCAATCTTTCCCCTCCTGTTTCCCCCTTTTATGATCCCTTCCCCTAATTAAAAAAAAAAACAAAAAACACTCTGCTTGAACCCTGTTGTGTCTTTCTCTCTTGCATCACTTTTCTTAAATTACAACACATACTACTAGCATTTCCTCTTTTGATGAAAAGAATCTCTCCAAGGTTTGGATGGCAGACCTAAGTGTCACCCTATTAGCTAATCATTTGTTTTATGCTGTCCCTTCTGCAGCTGGTCCTATGGTGTCTTGCTCTGGGAGATTGTCAGCTTAGGTGAGTATTTGATTTACCCATTAGGGGAAATACTGTGCAAAGGCCATGGACCCTCCTCCAGAACTTCTTCCTAGCCTAATTCCATAGGACACTCCTTAATTTCTCTAGTGCTACCAGGTGGGACCTACAAGTAGAAGTGTTTCTGAGGATGAGTATAATTTTCCACTTGTCTCTTTCTAAAAGCTGTATATTAACATCATACTTAATATTAAGGGGCTCATGTCTGTGAGTATCATTACAAATTGTTTCTGTCTGTGCATAGATGTCAAAGAGCTGTAAGAAAGAACTCTTATGACTTTAGATGTGTGTTACGCAGCCAGTAAAAATCCCATCCAAAATGTCATTTAATAACATGGGGAAAAGCACATGCCCCAAATGCCCAAAACCAAAAATGTCATGTATAACATGACACTGGTTTTGTAAATTAATATTTTAAACTGCATAGTGCTACATTGAAAAGTAATGAGAAGTGTTGTAGGACTTCCCTTCATTTGGGTTTATATTCCAAGTTTTTCTACAATAAGTATGTACCTTTTCTAATTTAAGCTGTACAGTAACTATTGCTGGTAAATACAAACTTTCAATATGAAAAAGTAAATGTCACTAGTACCTGAGATACACTCTGCATAACAGACTCAGGGAAAGGAAGTGGCACTGTCAGGAATGAAACCTAGGCAGCTCCATCCACTGAAGGAGTGGTAGTGTTGCAGTGTGGTCAGTGATGAAAGTCTAAGCCTGGTGCACAGAGGGTTGTGGTGGGAGGCACATGGAGAGATCACCCAACCTATATCTTCTTCCTCCTCAGTGTTTAGCATTGGGCAGTAAGCACAGCCCTCTGTGCCAGTGGGACTCACGTGCCCTATTCCTGTGTTTCAGGAGGCACCCCCTACTGTGGCATGACATGTGCAGAGCTCTATGAGAAGCTGCCCCAGGGCTACAGGCTGGAGAAGCCCCTGAACTGTGATGATGAGGTGTAAGTAAGGCCTCACTGAGGTTATTTTATCTCTCCCTTCCTCCATGTGACTCTAATGGAGACATCGTTAGATACATTAACACACCCACATTGAGATCTCAGATAGGTGAAAAGAAAGATTTCTGTTAGTAACTCTACTATGTGATGGGCAATAAGTAGCAATTTTCCCTGATTCTTAACATCTAGGAGAGTTGTTAAGGTACAGGTTTTGATAAGGTTGAAATAAGGAAGGATAAGGACAGAGTATGAAATACACACAATTGTTCATGAACAAATGCATGCAGACTATTTATTCAGGTTGGAGTAGATATTTCAGAATCACTCCATTAAGCAACAAATTGTTCACATTCTAGCTTCTTTTGAGATTACTTTCTACAAGGAAGAACAACTAATGTTAGTGATGTTTCCATTCCAGAACTAGCCAGCAGAAGTCCCTGTGTGACATGATTTCAAGAGTGCTAGGGCATAGGTTGAATAAACAGGTAATTGTTCAAATTTCTAAGAGAGAAGAAGATGTTAATACTTCCCCTGGTACAAGAGGCATAAACATATGTCACTCTGGGCTAACATGGATGACCAAGGGACTCCAGAAGGATGTGAATAAATTATGGAATGAAGGCTGTAAAAACGCAGTTGAATGAAAATCCAAGCTATGAAAATGTAATTTTATAAAAAGTGAATCTTTGAAGAAAAGCCAAAGTGAAATAAATCCTGAAATGAAAATTTCAGGAATTCAAATGAAAGCCCAGAGGAACCCTTGTCAATAGATTGGATCAAGTGGAAGACAGAATATTAGGTCTTAAAGACAGGTAGAAAATTGAATCACTCAATCAAAAAACATGTTAAATCTTAAACAAAAACAATAACTGAGGGAAAGAACACACATGGGACACTGTAAAAGACCAAACCTACTAAGTCATTGGAAGAAGAGACCCAAGTCAAAGGCACAGAAAATATTTTCAACAAAATCAAAGAAGAAAACACCCCAAATCTAAGAAAGAGATGCCTATCAAGGTGCAAAAGACATTTAGAACATCAAACAGACAGGACTAAAAAGGAAGATCCAAATGTCGTATGATAGTCAAAACACGGAATGCACAGAAAAAAAAGAGAAAGAATATTGAAAGCTGCAAGAGAGAAAGATCATTCCATGTACACAGAAAGGCCCATCAAAATAACAGCTTATTTCCCCATGGAGACCATGAAAGCCAGAAGGGCTTGGATGGATGTTCTACAATTTATAAAGGAGCAAAGTTACCAGTGAGACCACACCAAGCAAAATGTGAAAATCAAATGATTAAAGGAAAACATTATGTGATTAAAAATATATTAAAATGTTTTGACTAAACTATCTCTACAGAGGATACTAGCAGAGAAGATTAAACACACCCAAGAAGGCACAGAGAATAAAAAAAATCCAGACTGTTAAATCAAAAGAGATATAACAAAACACCACAGAAGCAACAAAATAACAGGAATTAATAAACATCGTTTAATAGCAATGATTAACATTGTCAGTATCAATTCACAGACTAACAGATTGTATTTAAAAACAGGATCTAAGGCTGAAGTGATGGCTCAGATATTAAAGAAAAAGACTCAAAACCAAAGGACAAGAAAACAGAATCCATCATTTTGCCATCAAGAATAAATACTATCTTAGGGTAAAAGGATAAAAAGCATTTCAAACGAATGTAACTAAAAACTAGGAAGGCATAGCTATTCTAATATCCAGCTACATATTCTTAAAACCAAAATAGTTCTAAGAGAAGGACACTTCTTACTCATTAAAGCAGTGGTTCTCAACCTTCCTAATGCTGTGACCCTTTAATACAGTTCCTCATGTTGTGATGCCCAACCATAAAATTATTTCATTGCTACTTCATAACTCTAATTTTGCTACTGTTATGAATCTTAATGTAAATATCTGTGTTTTCTGATGGTCTTAGGCAACCCCGTGAAAGGGTTGTTTGACTACCAAAGTGGTTGCAACTCACAGGCTGAGAATTGACACATTAAAGAAAGAACTACAAAAGAATGTTACTGTCTTAAACATATATACATCAAATATAAGAGCACCTGACCTTATAAAAGAAATGCTATTAGATCTTAAGATCACTGATGGACCACAGCACAGTCACAGTGGGTGATTTTAATACCCCACAGTCATCAATAGACAGGTCATTCAGAAATTCTGAAGATAAAAGACATCATAAGTCAAATATGCCCAGTAGATACGGTGCAATGGTTCCCTGTTAGACACCACAGGCTAACAGAAGCCCAATGCTAGGAATGAATTATCTATTTTGAAGTTGTTGGCGGCCAGTGAGGTCCCATAGTCACCCCAAATAATACAGGCTATAGCCATTGTACTTGGTTACCCATCAGGACTTGATAGCAATAGCCTATTGCTGAAGATATCAGATATTTTAGTCATGGGACATGGAGAAATCAAGATGGGTATTGACCTGGAAGCTTTATCCCTACTAGTTAGCTTTCATGATGATGAAATATGCTGTGTACACTGGCAGAGAAGAAAAGCAATCAGCAATCTTGTCCAACTGTGAGCCCTGCAAGCTATGACAACTATCCTGCAAGACATGCCCAGTGGTGCAATAATGCCATGAATGTCATGTCAGTAACCAAACACCTTATATTTAAGGCCCACTTCATAAGATGGAACCCATACCTAAAACCATTACTGTGGCAAATACCTGTGGCTAGACAGCTCATAGGCCTTAGGAGAGAACTTACTACTATTACTATGCTAAAGGGACTTGGTATTAAACTCCTAATGACTCATTTGTTCAACCCATTGATTAGTGCATCTCTCAAACATCATTAGAGAAGTTTTTTTTTCCCCAGTAGGTGATGATTAACAAAGAGACCCACAACTGATTAAGATACAAAAATAAGACAACAGCATGCTCACTTGTAAATGAGATATCTGTATCATACCCCACCTTCCTAAGTCTTGAGGACCATAATGGAAAAGTGGGCAAAAGAGTCTGTGAACCAGAGGCAGTGGATGACTACAAGGAGACAGTATTTTTTGGACACAACAGGGCAATTGCACATATGAACTCACAACAGTTGTGACAGTATGTATATGACAAATACAGGCTCAAGCCAGACAAAATGTCAGCATTGAGGGCAGAGGTGGTCATGAAGTTCCACACCTCGTTGAAGAGCTATTGGTAGTAGATAGCTTCCAGGAAAAGTAGGGTTTTCTTTAAGGGTGTGACTCCTGGTAAGCTGAACACATTCCAGTGGATGGCCATACACCCAAGAGTAAATAGGCAGAAATCATTGCCTTGGTGCATTTAAAAGAAAATGAGGATACTAAGTTGGATGGGTATGGGATGGGGAATAGATCTCAGAGGAGTTGAAGGGGTGAATATGATAAAAAAAAATACAATGTATGAAATTCTGAGAAGAATTAATTCAAGTATACATACTTAATTATGCATATATAATTTAATTATATTACATATGTAATATATTAGTTTTATAAGCACACAATTGTATTATATATGCACATTTAATTATATGTGCATGTATAATTTCTCATTGTTTTGAAAGCTGAGAAGTTCAAGATCAAAGGGCCAGCAGAGTTGGTGTCTGGTGTCTGTGAACTCTTTCCTGTTTTGTAGAATGGCTGTCAATAATTTGCCCATTGCACCTGGTTAAAGATGCCATTTGTTTCTAATGACAGGACTTCTAAAGTCCTGCCTCTGGGAGATACATGTTTCTGGCATTTCATAGGGGGAACTAGTGTTTTAGGGAGTATTCCAAAAGAAATGCTGCTACTGACAGGTAATTCAGTTCATTTTGCATGGCTACAATAGCTGAGATCAAGGTCCTAAAAGAATGGCAGCTAGACAGGTGTGGACTTTGGGATCCCATTCCACAGAGAGGAATACTCCCTGAGCCAAGACACACAGGGGTGGGCCTAGGCCCTATACCAAAGGATACAATAGACACTGATGACACCCTGTGGAAGGCCTCACCATCCAGGGGAAGCAGAAAGGATATGTGATAGGTAGGGTTTTAGTTGGGGGAGAGGGGAGGATGGGAGGGACAAGGGAACTGGAATTGTCATGTAAAACAATCTTGTTTCTAATTCAAATAAAAAATTAACAAAACAAAAAAAACAAACAAACAATGGCAGCTAGCCTGTACTATGTCTACAGATGAAGAAAGGGGTAGTGGGTTTGGAGGAGAAGAGGATGGCACCATGGAAACTTCCTAGGTAGAGTACATGTCTCTTATGCCTGACAGTGTCATGACCACACATCCTGCAGTGACCAATTTTCTTTTCTCTCCTGCCCCATGCTAAGGCATAGCCTGAAGCACTGTTGGAGTTAATCTTATCTTTTTTCACTCTGTATGTCCAAAGGTATGATCTAATGAGACAATGCTGGAGGGAGAAGCCTTATGAGAGGCCGTCCTTCGCCCAGATACTGGTGTCCTTGAACAGGATGTTAGAAGAACGAAAGGTGAGCATAGTTTGATACAGGTGCCCTTTCCCTGAAATTTGTGGTGTACCCAAGGTGATCAGTCATTAAAAAGTCATTGAAACAACTCAACATGCTATTCTAAGAATAGCCTTAGGTATTACAGCATACCAGATATGCTCCCCTCATTTTGAGGAGATAGAATTTAGGAGGAAATAAGATTTCTCTCACATACACTAAATAGTCTATTAGAGCTGGAAGGAATCTTACTCATGTAGCCTGGCCCTTTAATTTTATCAACGAAGCAACAAAGAGGTTAAGTGATTTGGCTAAGAATACAGAAGCAACAAAGTCAGCCTACAATTTACTGTTGGGAGGTGGGTAGGAAGTTCTATTGAAACAGTTTTAAAGGTACCATTGCTTGTACCATTTTAGAGGTCAACAGACAATTCTAAGAATTAGTGTAGTCAGAGGAAGGAACCAACACCAGCTGACCTTTTCAGTAGAGGCCAATGAAATACTAAAGATGCTCAGAAACTAAGGCGAGGGGGAGGAGGGAATCTTATTTAGAAGCCACGGGGTGCATTTCAAGAAAACAAATCATCAAATACACAGAGGAATTGAGCATGGATATAACCCCAGCTATGAAAGATAAACCAAAGCCAGGACATTGGCCTAACAGCCCTGGCAAGGGCAGGAGCAGTATTGTGTGGGTCTGATCCTTTCTTGTTCTTGCAGACATATGTGAATACCACCCTTTATGAGAAGTTTACCTATGCAGGAATTGACTGCTCTGCTGAAGAGGCAGCCTAGAGCAGAACCCTTCATCTTCAGTTGCCATCTTCCCTTCGCTGACATGAGAGCACCTTGATACCTGCACTAAGCAAGCAGCCCTCTGCCAGGAGATGTGATATACAAGTGTACATATTGTGCTATGTGTTTGGAACCCTCAACGTAAAGCCTGTGTGGAACTGTACTGTGTTCTGACTCTAACACGACTGTATATACTGCTCAGAGGAAGAATGTGCTGAGATTGGAATGCCTGTTTGTGGTTTCATATAATATATTTTTCTAAAAACACAAATTGCACAGGAAGGTGCAAATACCATAATACAGAATTTGTTATTGTCCTAGATGTTTTTGATATTTACCTTTGTAACTGAATGCTATAAAATGTTTTGCTCTGTACACATAAAATACTGTTAATAAGTCTAACAATTCCCTTGAGAGCACAGGAGGAAAAGCAAGGGAAATGTACAAATTATATTGGAATGTAGATTACTACCCAAGAGGCTCTCTCATTTTTGCCCCTCACCCACAGAAGCCAGTTCATTTGGTCATGTGACAGTTTGTCCTGTGTTTTTACAGCACACAAGTCATTCTAAAATGTTAACTTCTAAAAACTTTCTAGGAGACTAAGAACCTTTAGAGAGATATAAGGAAGATCAATAAACAAACTGGTGGGACCTTTAGTCTCTCTAGTAATTTGTTGTGTAAACTAAGTAGTAAAACTAGAAATTTAGTAGCAATGTGCGACATTTGTGACATGGAGTTACTATTCCCACATGTATTGCACACTGTTGTATCCACACATGTATTGCACACTGTAAAGTTTGTGGTTTTGATCGTTTGTGAATTTACTGTTGGTGCAGTAGCCACCTGCTGCATTGGTTCCTCCTATAGGTGAATAAATGTCTCATCTACCCACACCCTGTTCAGGAGTTTATCTTGAAGGTATTGGAAATACACTTTTAGAAGATATCTTAAGACCTAGTGAGTGTATGACCCAGGGCAGGAATGCAAAGCACACAACTCTACCTCTTAATTCATTGTCTTGCCTTAGGAGAGTAGACCTCCAATTGCATCCTAATGTGATCCTAATTCTTACACACACACACACACACACACACACACACACACACACACACACACACATTTCCACATTCCTACCTTCTTAATCTTAAAAGTTGAACAGGCAACCCAATGTACCCCAAATACATTGGGTTTTCACAACAGCGTATTCAGGAGTATACAAAGCATAGGATCGAGGCTGCCACAAGCATATAGTTTACTTACCTAAATGGAAACTTGAATTTTAGAATGTGAGATCACCAAGATGGTGAAGTAAGTGCTCAGCCTTCATCCCTCCACAGAAACACAAATACAGGCCGCTGTTGATGAAGGCCAGAGAAGAATCAAGGACACGTTAAAAGAATCTGCAGTGGTGTAGTGGAGACAAGCCCAGAATATCCCCCTTGAAGAGCATTTCAGATGGTTGCAGTGGACAGAAGATACTATTCAGAGCAGCCATGTGGTGGGAAACACTTTGGACCCCAGCTATTAATTCTGCAGAAAATACTGACATGTCTTTCCACCAAGAGAAAGGAAGAAAGAGAGAAGGAGAGAGTGTGAGATTGATTTTTAGCACTCTGGAGAAAGGTACTGCTAACTTTCTCATCCCTAGACCCACATCTGTTCTCCAGGGCTCTGCGCTCCCATCCTGGGCTCTATGGCACTGCAGTCACCACAGCAAGGAAGTTCAGACTCCAGGCCCTGAATCTAAGTCCTCAAATATGTCTCCCCTCACACACTTCAGCCACCAGGGAGTGGTGACCCCAGAGCTGCTATTAGTGCACATGACAGTGTTCCATTCCTGTTCCCTGGCCATACCCAAGTCACTCGTTCAAACATAATGTGACATCATGAGTGTTTATGCCCCAGGTACCAGTGCCACTGGTTCTCTGATGCCAGAGTGACAGGCCATTAAAGCTGACTATTGGGGGCCCAGCCCCCAGTCAGCACCAGGGTATGTGAGAAAATTCATGATTTCAGTGATAGTTTAGGAAAAGTTCTTATCTAACAGACCTTTTTATCTGAGGAGAAAAATAAAGAGGCACAGACGCTTTCTGATGGCAACTCTGTATTTCATCTCGCTAGTTAGTTCTACATCTTTCCCTCTCTGCCTCTCCACTGCTGCCCTGTTGTCTCTGCCCTTTGCTCACTGCCTCCCTACATTGCTGCCCTCTGCTCTCTTGCGCTCTCTCTGCTCTTTCAGAGCCAAACTCTGGACAATTACAAGTTATGTTTTTAGGACCCAACCTTTTCTCAAAACCCAAGATAAGTCACGTAGTTTCTCTCAGGCTTGGAATGTCACAATGATCATTGAGCAAGTGGTCTTGAACATAGCTCTAAGTTGGTGAGGGATCCCAGACAGTAAGTAAACAGTTGGCTGAACCTTGAGCCTGAGATTGGGACTATGTGCAAAAACAACTACTGAGAAAGTTATGTCCATTCAAGTGGCTTCTATTCTGACCTTGAATTCAGCAATAAACAACACCTGGGCAAATGACTTCATGCATTTGTCTCCAGGGGCAACTGCCCTGCTTTGAATCTACTATGAAGTCTAAAGTTAGCTTGTCTGTGTAAAAGGCTGTCTTTGTGACTGAGAATCCTATGTCAGTCTGAGCAATGTAAAATATCTTAGTATTGTTTCTATTCACCAAAAGTATACAGATAGTAGAAATCATCCTTCTGACCATTCACAGTTATATTTGTGCCCAATAAGTATAAAACACACCACCAAGGGCTGTGGGAAGAGCCCTACAGCTGATCTTACTAAGAAGGCATAGCAGTGGTACCCAAGAAAGTTACAGGAACCAGTCATCCAGTCAAAAAACCCTATGACTTTGCCAAGTGGGGATCCCCAATAATGTCTGCTGAGTTGGCTTTGCCAAGTAGGAGTCCCCAGCAACGTCTAGTGGGTCAACTTGTTAAATATTAGTTGTCACTGCTGTGTATTCCCATGGCCCCCTGCAGGCCATACAAATATGCCTGAGTCTTGGGCTTCAGTTGTATGAATGTCTTATAGGCACCACTCATCAGATACCAATGCAGCTGTAAAACAGCACACGAAGCAGACCTGGTGCCCAAGGGATCCACTCAGTTCCAGCTTCACCCACAGGAGAGAAAGAAGTCAAACATTAGCAGGCATTTCCACCGAAGACCCTAGCAACCTTCTCCCTTACTGTAGATGTTTACATGTTAGATGTTGAGAATCCTTGTGATTTTCCTCAGTGCCAACCTCAGCTGACAGACCAATGTCAATAGTACACAATGGCACATTTCTGATGTTAGAAATTGTGTGTTCCATTCACCAAGCACCCTTGCAGCTTCTTGCAGGGAATGTCTTTCCACAGCAAACCAGGTACAAAAGTCTGCAAAGGCATCTCTTCCACTAAATGCTGACATCATAAGCAATGAGAAACATGAAAAACCAAGGAGACAAAATATTAACAAAGGAACACAATTTCCTTGTAGCTGATTCCAAAGAAACATATGTATTTCCTAGCAGAGAATTCAAAATGATATTCAAGGAATATCTTCAATTTTTAAAGAAAACATGTAGAAACAATAAAATGAAATTGGAAAGCAGAAATTTAGGACATAAACATATATGTGTATAATTCTGGAATTGAAATGAACAATAAATGAACTTTAATTCAAAGAGAGGGCATTAACTGCAGGATAGCTTAAACAGAAGGAATCTGATTTTAAAATACATTATTTGAAAAATATACATTCAGAAGTAAATAGAATGAAAAGAAACTAAGGACACTTCAGGGTCCTCCCTCTTTGCCTTCATTCCCTGAGAATGCCACAGGTCCTCCTGGGACACAGCCCTTCCTCTATCACCCCTTCCAGTTGTAGCAACTGCCAATACTAAGAAGAACTAAACTTGGGGTCCAGCTGGACACTCCAGGATGGGAATTGGAAGGTCATCTTCATTTTCCTCCCCTCTCCTTCCTATCCTCCAATTCCAACCCCCAAGTCCTGTAGCATACCACCTGCAGGTGTTTGTCTCATCTTTGCCTCCACTTCCAGGGGACTTCACCAAGTCCCCTGGCAGATTTGGCTTTCCTCCTACCCATGAATCCACTCATCCACTTCCCCTTCAACCCCATCCTCAATACTTCCTGTCATCTCCCAATAACCAGAAGCATATTCTACCCAGGAACCCCAGTGGCCAAACCTGGGAGGGACTTAGAAGTACTCTCTATCACGTAACCCACAGCCACCAAACCGTCCTAAGATTCAGAGATGGCAACAGAAAACAAGGAATGGAGCACCCACCCAACAAGGACAAGATAAGACATCAACACCTAGAATCGAATTCACCCCAAATCAAGATGCCTAGACACCAGCATAAAAACACAACAAGAAACAATCAGGCCTGGTTGGTGGAGGTGAGTGAATTAGCCAGCCCTGAAGTTGTGAGCCTGGGAGAGCTGTCCTTACTACTTACTGTCTGTCATGTGGGGGTGTGGGTGGAGAGAGATGTCCCACCTTATCCCTTACCTCTCACAGCTTGTGACAGACAAGGGAGCTGGTCTTCACCGTTACCAGTTGCAGCACTCAGGAAAGCAGGCTGCTTTCCTGCTCCTCCCCTGGACTGTCTAGTAGAGCTGACCCTGTTGGCAGAGGCTCAGGTGCGTTGGCCCTGGGGCTGTGAGAGTGGGATAGCTGGCCACACCCACCTCATCTGCCATGTGGTGGTAAGAGCAAGGGAAAGATGCCCTCCCCCCTTACTCCTATCACCTGTGGAGGGTGAGAGAGCTGTCCCTACCGTTACCAGCTATAGCCGTGGACTGTGCACCTCCCTGGGCATCACAATACAGCTGAACCTATTGATGGGGGTGCAGATGAACCTGCTTGAGAACATGAGCATGAGAAATCTGGCTCTGTCCCTCCTCTTCCATATGGGGCTAAGGTCAGGGAAGAGATGCCCTGAGCTGGCCCTGAGCTCATAAGAGAAGGAGGGTTGTCCCTGCCCCTCAGCAGCAGCACTGGGGAGAGTGACCCTTATATCTTGCCTGAGCTGTACAGTAGAGCTGGCCCTGAAGGCGTAGGTGTGGGAGGGTTGACTCTGAGGATGTGAAAGCAGAAACTAGCCAGGGCAATGCTGGAGAGCTCCCCCTGGTGGTGAAGATGTGGGGGGAAGAGCTGGCAGGCTACAGGCCCAGAACCAGGTTTATGAGTTTCCCCACCTCAACATCCACCCCATATCTATGATCTGCTGGAGCACATGAAAGGGCTGGTCCTGCAGACCCAAAGTTTTAGGATCTCCACAACACAAGGCAACAGTGGGATAACCAAGAGGAGTCCCAGTGAAGGTCCAGCATCGGTAGTGTAGCAGAAATCAAAGTCCTTCAACCAGAACAAAGACTCTTTGCATATATCTTATGGGTAAAAGGGTTTACTGTGTGACTCACTGTGTCACAGGACAGCTTCCATGATGAGCTTTTTCCTTTTTTTCTCCTTTATTTTATTTCGGGGTGTGTGTGGGGGGGAGATTGCAAGGGCAGAGAATAGATATGAAGGGAAGGGGAAATGAATGGGATAGAATGCTTGATGTGAAAGACACAAAGAATAAAAAGAAAGTTTTAAAACATCAGTACAATATGTAGCCACCAGAACCCAGCAAACCTACTACAGTAGACCCTGAGAAATGCAGCATAGCTGAAGCATAAGACAAGACAGCTATTGTGAGTATGCTCAAGGATCTTAAAAAAGATATGAATAACTGTCTTATTGAAGCCTGTGAAAACTCTAACAAACAGTGGGATGAATGATAGAAAGCAGTTAAAGACATGAAAGTAGAAATAAAACACTCAAGAAAAACCAAGGCAAAACTGGAAATAAAAATTTAGGAATTCAACAAAAACTTCAGAGGCAAGCCTCATCAACAGAGTACAAGAGATGGAACAGAGAATCTCAAACATTGAAGACAACATAGAAGAAATGAATGCTTTAGTCAAAGAAAATATTAAGTCTAAAAAATCCAGTACCAAAACATTCAGGAAATCTGGGACATTTTGAAAAGATATATAATACTGGGTACATAGAAAAGAGAATAAACCCAGGTCAAAGGAACAAAAGATATTTTTGACAAAAATCATAGAAAAAAATTTCTAACCTGAGGAGGTACCTATCAAGGTACAAGAAGCATACAGGACACCAAATACACTGGACCAGAAAAGAAATTCCCCATGACACCGAACAATCAAAACACTACATGTACAGAATAAAAAAAGACTATTAAAAGTTGCAAGGGGAAAAAAGAACAAGTAATATATAAAGGTAGACCTATTAGAATTACCCTTGACTTCTCAATGGAGACTCTAAAAGATGGGAGTGCCTGGACATACATTCCAGAAACTCTAAGAGAGCACAGATGCCAGACCAGATTACTATATGCAATAATACTTTGAATCATAAAAGATGGAGAAAGAAAAACATTTCACAATAAAGCCAAATTTAAGCAGCATCTACCTACCAGTCAAGCTCTAAAGAAAGCACTAGAAGGAAAACTTAACCATACCCAAGAAAACACAAGGAATGAATAATCCCAGACCAGGACATCAAAAGGACAGGGGTGGAGGGGAGACCCACCCGATAACAAAATAACAGGAATCAACAAACATTGCTCATCAATAACTCTCAACATCAATGGTCTCAATTTCCAAATAAAAAGACAGACTAACAGAACGAATTCTAAAACAGGATCCATCCAAGAAATACACCTTAATGTCAAGGATAGACATCATCTCAGGGTTAAAAGACAGAAAAAGATATTCTACGCAAATGGACCAAAGACACAAGCCAACATAGCTATTTTAATATCTGAAAAATAACTTCAAAACTAATCAAAAGAGATAGGAAAGGATACTATATACTCAAAGGGGGAAAATCCACAATAATGATATTGCAATTCTAAACATTTATGCACCAAACACAAGGGTATCAAATTCATAAAAGACATACTACCACAGCTGAAACAACATATTGATACTCATACAATGATAGTGGCGACTTCAATACCCCATTCTTTCCAATAGATGGGTCATCTTGACAAAAACTAAACATAGAAATGGTGGAGATAAATGACATTTAAAAAACCTAGATGGACCTAGCAGACAATTACAGAACATTTCATCCAAACACAAATAAATACACCTTCTCTGCAGCTCATAGAACTTTCTTCACAATTTACCACATACTCAGATACAAAGCAAGTCTCAACAGATACAAGGAAATTGCAATAACACCCTATGTTCTATCTGACACCACGGATTAAAATGCAATTATCAACAAATGGTGCTAGTCAATGTGCATGTAGAAGAATGCAAATAGATCCATACTTATCACCCTGTACAAAATGCAAGTCCCAGGGGCTCAAAGACCTCACCATAAAACAACATACACTGAACCTGATAGAAAGAACGTGGGGAATAGATTTGAATGCACTGGCATGGGATACAACATTCTGAACAAAACACCAATAGTACAGGCACTAAGATCAATAAATGGGACCTACTGAAACTGAAAAGCTTCTGTAAGACAGGGGACACCATCAATTGGACAAAGCAGCAGTTATAGAATGGGAAAAAATTTTCACCTATTCCAAATTCAACAGAGAGCCACTATACAAAAATATAAAAAGAACTCAAAAAACTTGATATCAAAAAAACCAAATAATCCAAATAAAAATGGGATATAGATATAAACAGAGAAGTCTCAATAGAGGAGGAATCTTAAATGGTTGAGAAATGCTTAAATGTTCAACATCCTTGGCCATCAGGAAAATGCAAATCAAAAGTACTTTGAGATTCCATCTTACACCTGTCAGAATGGCTAAGATAAAAAAAAAAAAAAGTGATGGCTCATGCTGGAGAGGAACCCAGACCCAGAAAATAAATGTTATGTTTTCACTTATAAGTGGCTGTTAGACATTAAATAAATGATAACCAAGCTACAATCCATAGACCCAGAGAGGTTAGGTAAAGAGGAGGGGTCTGGGGGATGCAGGGATCTCCTAGGGAAGGAGAAATGGAATAAATTTTACGGGTGAACTGGGGGTGGGTAGGGAAAGTAGCAGGAGGGATCAGGTTGGGGAAGAGATGTGATAGAGAGAGAGAATATGGGGAGAGACAGCTGGAATTGGGGAACACTTAGGGGGCAGTGTGAAAACCCAGTGCAGTGGAAATTTCCTAGAATCCATGAGGGTGACCCTAGTGAGGACTCCTAGTAATAGGGATACAGTGTCTGTACTAGACATCTCTTGCAGTCAGGCAAGACTCCCAGTGGTGGGACTGGGTTGTATTCAGTGGAATTGTTGACTGAGAGTGTCCCTTGGAGATCCTCAAACAACCCAGGCTCATGCTAGGACAGAGGCTCACTCTCTGTAAAATGACAGCTGGGCCCCATTGCCAAGGACAACATGCACACAGCTCATTGAACATGGAGCAGTAGAGCTGGTGCCTGCATGGAGCCTTTACTCCTAAGTTCCAGTCTCTTTGGAGTGGAAATGTCTACTTAGGCTACAGAAAGGGAAATGTGGACACCAACACAGCCACAAAACCTCGACCTATAATCTGCCCTGCCTGCAAGGTAGTACAGAACTTTTGAGAGTGGCCAACCAATGTGTGATTTAACTTGAGGCCAGTCCATGAGAGAAAGCCCATGACCAACACTGCTTAGATGGCCAGAATCAGAGACTAGATAGACCAGAGACCTATGGTAGAACTAAACATGACTGGTCTTTTAAGAAAAAATCAGTGAAATGATTCCTAATGATATTCTGCTATAATCATATGCCATTGGCTTGTCCAGTAATCATCAGAGATGCTTCCTCCAGAAGCAGTTGGTATTGGATGCCGAGACCCATATCCAGATATTGTTCAAAGTCCAAGTCTCCTTTGGGTCTCTCCCCTCAGAGCCTGAGGTATCCTGCAGAAGAGAGGGTAGAAAAATTGTAGGAATTAGAGGGGATGGAAGACAACAGGAGAGCATGGCCTACTGAACTAAGCAGGGCTCAAGATTGAAGTGGCAAATATGGGGCCTGTACGTCTGCATGGGTCTGCACCAGGTTCTCTTCGTATATGCTGTGGCTGTTAGCTTGGTGGTTTTGTGGGACTCCGAACGTGGGAGTGGGTGTGTCTTTGACTTGTTTGCCTGCTCTTGGAATTCTTTTACTCCTGTTGGGTTGCTTTGTCCAGCCCCTTTATAAAGGCTTTTGCCTTATCTTATTCTATGTTGTTTTGTCATGTTTGGTTGATCTCTCTTTGAGGCCTGCTCTTTTTCTGAAATGAGACAGAGAGGAAGTCAAGCAGGGGAGATGGAAGGTAGGGAGAGCTGGGACGAGTGGAGGGAGGGGAAACTGGTCTGGATGTAGTGTATGAGAGAAGAATCTATTTTCAGGTTTAAAAAGTGTTATAGCTGGATCTTGAGGTAGATTTATTCCCAGCTTCCCAAGGAACCGCCACACCAATTTCCATGGTGGCTGCACAAGTTGCACTCCTGTCAGCAATGGATGCATGTTTCCCTTACTCCACATCGTCATCCGCATGAGCTGTCACTTGTTTTATTGACTCTGGCCATCCTGACTGGTATAAGATAAAATTACAAAGTGGTTTTGATTTGCATTTCCCTGATGGCTAAAGATGTCAAAGATTTTTCTAAGTGCTTCTCAGCCATTTGAGTTTCTTCTTTTGAGAACATTGTTTAGATCTGTAACCCATTCTACTGGATATATAATTAGTACAAGTGTTTTCCCATTTTCTAGCCTGCCCCTTATCTGAATGACAATGTCCTTTGCCATACAGAAGTTTTTCAATTTCATGAGGTTCCATTTATTGTTGATCTGAGTTGCCTGTGCTAATGGTGTCCTGTTCAGAGTCTTTTCCTATGCCAGCGGGTTCAAGGCTATTCCCCTCTTTCTCCTCTATCAACTAACAATTCTTACCTAGCCAGTATTTTTTCTGAACAGCACTAGATAGCATTCTTGAGGGTCATTGTTAAATGAAGCCACCAAAAACATAAAAATTCAAAATCCATGGCACAGACATAGCATTCACCCAATGACAACTGAAAGATGACTGTATCTAATCTTAACTGGAAGTGTGCACCTTAGAAATTTCAACAATTTTGCCACTCTGATTTGGGGGTAAAAAGATGACTTTGTATGGGTAGGTGAATTTCAAAATTCTGAAGATAGACATTGTCAATTTGTGCTGAAAATGTTGAGTGATGTCAATGAAAAACCTTTTCATGAAAATGGCAGATAGGGGAAAATGGACACAGAAAATGCTTGCAAAATAGGAATCAATTTATTTATTTCTCACTTATGCCCCCTAGTGGGTGATAAGGTGCTAAGCACTGGGGAAAGCTGGGAATGTATTCATACACTTTATATAAAGTTTTAGGTCATATGGAGATAAACTAAGTGACATGCATAAGTTTGAGAAGCCTGTATTTTTTTTTAAATGTGTGTTTTAATATGACAAATCTTATCAACCTGAAGCTAAGTGGGAAAAAAAAAGAATTAGGCCATTTTGGCCTACACACTTGCCTTAGTACTCCAGTGAACACATATTAGAGTTTGAGCCTCATTTACAAACAACTAAATTTCGAACATACATGTTTAGAGATAAAGTTATTCATTACCAATCAGTGACAAGTGGGACACTTCAAATAGATGACGGACTCACAGAACTACACACAGCCTCACACAGCAAGGCAATTCCTGTGTCTACAACAAAACAGTTTCTGAAACATTAGGCATCTCTTTATTTGGAGCATCTCTCGACATTTTGACCAAGGCCCTAGATGTTTACAGAATACTCGAAACAGAATGAATGCCATTTTCATTCACCACAAAAATCTCAGAGTCAGCAAACAAAATTCCAAAGCATATGGATCCATAGTCCTGAGAAAAACTGGATATTGGCACAACCTAAGGATTGAAGTTAATAGCTGGGCCACAACCCCCTCTGGCAGTACCTTCTTTGGTTTTTTTTTTTTTCTAGCATCATTACATTCTCCCTCCTCTTCTGAAGATCAATTTTCCTTTCTTATGTATGTGTTAACTAACTCTTCTCTAAGACATATTTCAGATTTGAGATGTGGTCCAATTACGCTCTTAAGACTTTGAATTTATTTAAGATAATATGCAGGTTTGGGTAACACATGTATTGTAGAATATTATTTTGAGATGTGTTACATTTGTTTATGCTGTGGAACTTTTGTTTAGTGCTGCAAAGATATGTTGCATTCTTTTATGTTGCATTTGTTTAACTCTGTGAAGCTGTGTTACTTTGCCTGTCTAAAACACCTGATTGGTCTAATAAAGAACTGAACGGCCAATAGCAAAGCAGGAGAAAGGATAGGTGAGGATGGCAGGCAGAGAGAATAGGAGAAATCAAGGAGCAAGAGAACAAGAAGAGGATGCTGGGGCCAGCCACACAGTCAGTCACAGAGTAAGAGTGAAAGTAAGATATACAGAAGTAAGAAAAGGAAAAAGACCAGAGGCAAAAGTTGGATGGGATAATTTAAGTTAAGGAAAGCAGGCTAGAAATAAGCCAAGCTAAGGCTGGGCAATCATTAGTAATAAGCCTCCATGCGTGATTTATTTGGGAGCTGGGTGGTGGGTACCAGAAAGAGCAAAGAATAAAGATTAAAAAACAACTACACACATGCATTCTTTTTACACAATAATCTTTCTCCTGGATCGACAGCCTTCGACTTACCATTTTCTATTAAATCTATTGAAATTCCAGACAATATACTGGAGAATGAACTGTTTGAAAAGGGAGGGAGGAGATGACAATGTTAGCAATTCCATGATCTGAAGGTAACATCTGGGTTTTACCTTCTCTCTAAATAAGCTTGGTTATTCAGCCAGAAATGCATGTTGGCATAAGTTTCATTTACTGGCTGCTATAATTTGGAAAGTGTTGTAAACAGTTCCATGAGAAACAGAAGTCTACTCAAGCCACAGCTTAAACTCTACCACCTCACCAGAAGCAGATTTAGATAGTTTTGAAACATGGCATTATTATGAGATTTTGAGTAAGACAGCACTTTTCTCAGCCCCATTATGCTCAATACAAAGTCCTAAGGTGCTGGACACTCAACAGTCACCAAAGGTCAACCTGAGACAGTGGCTGAGGGTTTGTTGTCTTATGCCAACAAAAATTAAAGCAAAGGACCTTTGGGGAGTTGGTAGAAAGAAAGAAAGCTTTAATGAAGAAGAATTACACAAAAATGAGAAATTGAGACATTAAGGAAAAACGAAACTTCAGAGAAAGGGAAGGACTTCAAAGTGTTGGGGGAGAGCTATAGATACCTTTGTTACAAGTTGTTACGGTTCCCTAACAGAAATCTGATCAAGGCTGAGGTAAGCTCTATTGAGATTGGCTAATTCTCTGGGCTATGGTGGGCCAGAGCTAATAGGGCTTATCTTTCTGCCCCAACCAAGGAGATGGCCATGAACTCTGTTCATGGGTCACTGACCCTGTTATGGTTGGTTGAAGCCCTACTCTGTCCATCCCTGACTCCATCTTTGCTGGGTGTTTAGCTTGATGCCATTAGTCACTTGGTCTGAATCACTACCCTCTGACCTCTGCAGGTGTCTCAGGTGTTGCTAATTATGCTAAGTTCCTGCATTTACATGCTAAGCAGGTAGCTTCAATGTGGAAAAGAGTTAACTTGATTACAGTCAACACGATGGAGCTGGCAGGTTTTTTTAGACAACCACATGTAGCTTCCTGTCTTAGGGATGGTCTGAGGGGGTCCCCTCCGCAGAAGCCTCTTGTGAGAAGCCATGCTTACTAGTAATTTAATCTGTTTACCAACAGCTGCATTAGAAGCATAAGAAAGGGCAAGAAAATCTCTCATGACCCTCACAGGCTTTTGGGATTTGGCGAGGAGATATCTGTGTTTCTGCCCGGACCCCTGTTCCCTCCTTCTCATCTGTTAGGCTTGGTCTCTTACTTGTCTGCTCCATATTCCAAACATTCCCTTGTTAATCCTGAATATTCATTTTAAACGTAGCTGCTGTTCGTGCTGACATGTGACCCATTTAGGAGTTTTCATCATGGCTGCTTTCCTCTTACCTCCTGTTTTAGAGCCACCTTAGTTCTCTTGGGTAGGAAACAGCTACTTTTGATTGTATTTATGAGACACAATCGAGTCTTTGCAACTCCTGGCTGCCAGGTCCAACTTGTCAACAGGGTCCCCCTCCACACCACTTTCCCCCAGAGCACAGAAAACCCCTATGATGATTTCACCTCCGAGATGATGGAAGACGTCACCTTCACACCTTTTCCATGTTGCTTCAAGCCTTCAGAGGACCTTTCTCCAACCTCACCAGGTCCCGTCACGTCCATTCCCCACAGCCCTTGCAGCCCACCTTGATGGAACTCTAACAGTCACAAGGCAGAAGCCGGGCTCTTCCTCGCCCATTGGGGTGGCGTCACAAACACATGAGCCAGCTTCCTAAACATCACTGGGTAAGCTCTGCCACACCAGGACTTTTGGAATTGCAAGAGCACCCCAAAGGCATGTGACACTCCCCCCATTTCCCTGAAAGGTCCCCAGCACGTATCTGTTAGGCATACCTCGGGACTTGATGCAGGAGGAACAGAGAACAAGGCTGGCTTTTATGGTAATGTTGGGCAGACTTCCGCTGGAAACTCACAAATTTTGGCTCTAAGGTCTCAAGCAAGTTCTCTCGCCTACCCCAGACAGTCTGTAAGAACTGGCCCCATGTACAAACAGAGTACACTGAGCAGGAGCGATCCTGTGCAATCCAAGCTATGGCAAGACAGAACTTAAGCAGATCTTGAAGGCTGGGAGAATAATGGACTAGGAAGCAATGAGGAAACCTGGGAGATACCCAACAGCTGCTGGGAAAAGTGAGGAAGGGGTCGAGGGAACCTGCTCAGAAAATGCAGGTTAGTGACCATGGCATAGAGGACCAGCAGTGGACAAATGTGGCAGGTCTGTGTGCTGACTCCCGACTTTTAGAGTAGAGCAGGGAGGACCACCCAGCATCCTTCGTGTACCTTCACCCAGCTCCCTCAAATATCCTGACTGTCTTTTCTACACATCTACAAGTTGTATCAGGAGTCCAGGAAGCAGAATGGTATATTTTTATTATTCTGTTGCTTCTATTTTTGTGATGGTGCCGGGAATTGAACCTAGGGTCTTGTGCATGCCCGGCAAGGGTTCTATAACTGGGCTATATACCTAGCTGACTTTTAAAACATAGTTAGCATGTTGCTTTTGTCCATTTGAGTTAAGAGTATTACTCTGCTTCCTCTTCCTTCCCTTTCCGCCAACTCATCACAGACCATGTGAGTGACCCCCTGCTTTTACCCAACTCCTGTCCAAAGCGCCATTCACCCAGATCCTCCCAGGCTTGTCTGCTACGCCCACGGCGGTCACGCCTGTGTAGCAGAAGATGTCACTAAGGCGGGTTAAGGCCGATGGGTTGGGGTCTGTGCTCCCCGGAGATGAGCCCCAGGCGGTTCCCTGGTGATCATGATGCCCGATGAGTCAACTCGAAGCAGCTGTCTTTGGTGCCACTGCAGCCTCTTCTTCCTTGTCTTTTTGTTCTGTGTATTTCTTGTGTCTTGCCAGCAAACTGCGCTGATGTTAAAGGAACATCTGAGGACATGCTGAACTCTGCCCCACCGTTTATCAAAGCCTTTGCTGAAGTGGCCAGTTTAGGGAATAGATGGGTGAATCATGAGGGAAAAAGACAGCATTGGAAAGACTTGCCTTTCCTGGGAAAGATTAGCTAGATCAAGAAAGCCCTGGTGTATATTGGATAAAGAAGAAAGAAAAGAAGTATTAGAAAACATGAAGCCAGCATTAAAATACTGAGTGACTTTATAGAAAGGATTTGATAGATTTCATGATGTAGAAAAACTTTATGAGGCTTGTTTTACAGGAGACTTAGACCCTGGGACCTAAAGATATCTAGGGCCACAAAATCAGAAAATGGGTAGAGATGTGGTTGGTGGTATGAGACAGATTTTAGAGAACTCTTAGATCATGTCCTTGGGCAATGACCACAATTTAAAGCTGAGAATAGATCATCTATAAACAATTTTGCTGTTCTTTTTCTTTCTGTTGTATGATCTGGTGATGTAGCCCCCTTGCCAAGTTCCCTGATCCCCCTTGCCAAGTTCCCTGATTGTAATAGTATATAAGCACTGCTTGAGATGAAGTAAAGTTGCAGCAGCATATTCAACTACATTGAGTATGTCTGTCTGTCATTTCCTCGCCGATTCCTGATTTCTCCTTGAGCCTTCTCCCTTGTTCCCCTCGGTCGATGGTCTCCACAAGAGGCGGTCCGTGGCACTTGTCCCTGCTTGAAATAGACACGCCCAGGCAGGGAGGAAACCCCTGAATCCGGTTACAGTCAGTCTTCCTTCCCTTTCTGCCTACTCATCACAGATCA
Organism: Cricetulus griseus; assembly: GCF_003668045.3. Classification (NCBI taxonomy): domain Eukaryota; kingdom Metazoa; phylum Chordata; class Mammalia; order Rodentia; family Cricetidae; genus Cricetulus; species Cricetulus griseus. Next base: position 53,968,829 of record NC_048595.1, on the reverse strand, counting down.
GGTGAGTGACCCCCTGCTTTTACCCAACTCCTGTCCAAAGCGCCATTCACCCAGATCCCCCCAGGCTTGTCCCTGCTTGAAATAGACACGCCCAGGCAGGGAGGAGTTACCTGAATCTGGGTACAGGCCACTCTTCCTTCCCTTTCCGCCGACCCATCAGAGACCAGGTGAGTGACCCCCTGTTTTACCCAACTCCTGACCAAAGTGCCATTCACCCAGATCCCCCCAGGCTTGTCCCTGCTTTAAATAGACACGCCCAGGCAGGGAGGAGCTCCCTGAATCTGGGTACAGGCCACTCTTCCTTCTGTTCCCGGCAACCGATCCACCAGGAGGTGAGTGATCCACCGCTCTTGCTCTTACCCAACTCCCTATCAAAACCCCATCCATCTCGATCTCCCCGGGCCTGCTCCTGCTTGGGGTAGACCTGCCCAGGCAGTGAGGAACCCCCAGAGCCTGTAAACACCCCACTCTTACTTCCTGTCCAGCCCCCTCACACCCGATCCCTATGGAGGCCTAACTCCTTCAGAGTGAGGAGACTACGAGGAGAGGCAAGACCATCCAGAGCTTCAGACATTGAATTCCTGGCCCACACACACTACAGCGTAACAAGAGGAGATAGAGAGATCCTACCTGCACTCACTGGAAAAAGATATGGGAAGAAGACAGAATAAGAACTCGCTCAACAACAGAAAGACCAATATGACACCACCAGAATCTAGGGACTCCACTCCAGCAAGACCTGAAAAGCCCAACATAGTGCATGAAGAAGAGATGGACCTCAAAAATTATCTCAGCAAGATGATAGAGACCTTCAAAGAGGAAACAAGAAAATCCCTTAAAGAAATAGAAGAAAAAGCAAGCAAAAAATTACATGAAATGGAGGAAAAGACAAACCAAAAAATTCAAGAAATAAACAAATCTCTTAAAGAAGCTAAAGAAACCCAAGATAAAACAACCAAACAAATGAAGGAAGCTCTTGAAACAGTTCAAAGCATGAAAGCTGAATTAGACACAATAAAGAAAACACAGAATAAGGCGATGCTGGAAATGTTAAGACTGGATAAACGATCAGGATCTAAAGACGTGAGTATAACTAATAGAATCCAAGAGACAGAAGAGAGAATCTCAGCTATTGAAGACTCGCTAGAGGATATACATTCATCAACCAAAGAAAACCTCAAGTCCAACAAATCCCTAACACAAAATATCCAGGAAATATGGGACACCGTGAAAAGACCAAACCTAAGAATAATAGGTGTAGAAGAAGGTGAAGAAACACTGCTCAAAGGTACAGAAAACATATTCAACAAAATCATAGAAGAAAACTTCCCCAACCTACAGAAAGATATGCCTATGAAAGTACAAGAAGCTTATAGGACACCAAACAGACTGGACCACAAAAAGAAGTCCCCCCGACACATAATAATCAAAACTCCAAATCTACAGAATAAAGAGAAAATATTAAGAGCTGCAAAGGAAAAAGGCCAAGTAACATATAAAGGCAAACCAATTAGAATCACACCCGACTTCTCAATGGAAACTCTGAAAGCCAGAAGGTCTTGGATAGATACCCTACAAGCACTAAGGGAGCATGGATGTCAACCCAGACTACTGTACCCAGCAAAACTTTCAATCACTATAGATGGAGAAAACAAGATATTCCATGACAAAAACAGATTTAAACAATACATATCCACAAATCCAGCACTACAGAAGGTTCTCGAAGGAAAACTCCAACCCAACGAACATAACTACACTCACAAAAACACAGGCAATAGATAATCTAACTTCACCAAACACAAAAAGAAATAGGAGGCTGAAATCCACACACAATGACACCACCAACAATAAATCCAAAACAAACAAGAACCAACAAACAATGGACATTAATATCCCTAAATGTCAATGGTCTTAACTTACCCATAAAAAGATATAGGCTAACAGAATGGATATGAAGACAGAATCCATCCTTCTGCTGTTTACAAGAAACACACCTCAACTTCAAAGACAGGCGATACCTCAGAGTAAAAGGATGGGAAAAGATTTTCCAATCAAATGGCCTCAAGAAACAAGCCGGTGTAGCAATCCTAATATCTAACAAATTGGACTTTAAACTAAAATCAATCAAAAGAGATGAAGAAGGGCATTTCATACTCATCACAGGAAAAGTCCATCAAGATGAAATCTCAATCCTGAACATCTATGCTCCAAATACGAAGGCACCCACATTTGTGAAAGAAACATTACTAAAGCTCAAACCACACATAAAACCACACACACTTATAGTAGGAGACTTCAACACCCCCCTTACGCCACTAGACAGGACCACCAGACAGAAACTTAACAAAGAAACAAAGGATCTGAAAGAAGTTATGACCCAACTGGGGTTAATGGATATCTATAGAGCATTCCATCCAAACTCAAAAGAATATACCTTCTTCTCAGCACCACATGGCACCTTCTCTAAAATTGACCACATAGTAGGCAACAAAGCAAACCTCCATAGTTACAAAAGAATTGAAATAACCCCCTGTATCTTATCAGACCACCATGCATTAAAGCTAGAATTCAGCAACAATACAAATGGCAGAAAACCTGCAAACTTTTGGAAAATGAATAACACCCAATTGCACCATTCCTGGGTTGAGGAAGAAATAAAAAAAACAATGAGAATCTAATGAGAATGCAGACACAACATACCCAAACTTATGGGACACTCTGAAAGCAGTCCTAAGAGGGAAGTTCATAGCACTAAGTGCCCACATGAAGAAACTAGAGAAAAGTCACATTAGAGAACTGACAGAACAACTGAAAGCACTAGAGCAAAAAGAAGCAAACTCACCAAGGAGGAGTAGATGCCAGGAAATAATCAACCTGAGAGCTGAAATCAATAAAGTAGAAACTAGGAAAACATTACAAAGAATCAATGAAACAAAGAGTTGGTTCTTTGAGAAGATCAACAAGATAGACAAACCTCTAGCCAAACTAACCAAAAGGCAGAGAGAGAGCATGCTAATTAACAAAATCAGAAACGAAAAGGGGGATATAACAACGGACACTGTGGAAATCCAGAGAATCTTTAGGTCATACTTTGAAAATCTGTACTCCACAAAATTCGAAAATCTAATGGAAATGGACAGTTTCCTGGATAAATATCACTTACCAAAATTAAATCAAGATCAGATAAACAGTTTAAATCGACCCATAACCCCTAATGAAATAGAAGCAGTCATCAAAAGCCTCCCAACCAAAAAAAGCCCAGGGCCAGATGGCTTCACTGCAGAATTCTACCAGAAATTCAAACAAGAGCTGATACCAGTACTCCTCAAACTGTTCCGCACAATAGAAGCAGATGGGATATTGCCAAACTCTTTCTACGAGGCTACAATCACTTTGATACCCAAGCCACACAAAGATAAGACTAAGAAAGAGAACTACAGACCAATATCCCTCATGAACATCGATGCTAAAATACTCAATAAAATATTGGCGAACTGAATCCAAGAACATATCAGAAAAATCATCCACCACGATCAAGTAGGCTTCATCCCAGGGATGCAAGGATGGTTCAACATACGAAAAACCATCAATGTAATCCACCATATAAACAAACTGAAAAAGAAAAACCACATGATCATCTCACTAGATGCTGAAAAAGCCTTTGACAAAATCCAACATCCCTTCATGATAAAGATCTTGGAGAGAACAGGAATAACAGGAACATATCTAAACATGATAAACTCGATATACACCAAACCAATAGCCAACATCAAACTAAATGGAGAGAAACTCGAAGCGTTTCCTCTAAAATCAGGAACAAGACAAGGCTGTCCACTCTCTCCATACCTCTTCAATATTGTACTTGAAGTTCTAGCTAGAGCAATAAGACAAGAACAGGGGATCAAAGGCATACAAATTGGAAAGGACAAAGTCAAACTTTCATTATTTGCAGATGACATGATAGTCTACATAAGTGACCCGAAAAACTCTACCAGGAAACTCCTACAGTTGATAAACACCTTCAGCAAGGTAGCAGGATACAAAATTAATTCAAAAAATCTGTAGCCCTACTGTATACAGATGATAAACTCAATGAGAAAGAAATCAGGGAAACATCACCTTTCACAATATCCACAAGCAACATAAAATATCTGGGGGTAACACTAACCAAAAAAGTGAAAGACCTGTACAATAAGAACTTTGAGACTTTAAAGAAAGAAATTAAAGAAGATACCAGAAAGTGGAAAGATCTCCCATGCTCTTGGATAGGCAGAATTAACATAGTAAAAATGACAATCCTACCAAAAGTCATCTACAGATTCAACCCAATCCCCATCAAAATCCTAACACAGTTTTTCACAGACATTGAAAGAACAATACTCAACTTTATATGGAAAAATAAAAAACCCAGGATAGCCAAAACAACTCTTTACAATAAAAGATCTTCTGGAGGCATCACCATCCCTGACTTCAAGCTCTACTATAGAGCCATAGTTCTGAAAACAGCTTGGTATTGGCACAAGAATAGACAGATAGACCAATGGAATCGAATTGAAGACCCAGATATTAACCCATGCACCTACGAACACCTTATTTTTGACAAAGGTGCTAAATCTATACAATGGAAAAAAGATAGCATCTTCAACAAATGGTGCTGGCACAATTGGATTCGGACATGCAGACAATTGCAGATTGATCCATACCTGTCACCATGGACGAAACTTAAGTGCAAATGGTTAAAAAATCTCTCCATAAATCCAGCCACACTGAATCTTCTAGAAGAGAAAGTGGGAATAACCCTTGAACAAATTGGCATAGGAGACCACTTCCTGAACATCAGGCCAGAAGCACAGACACTGAGGTCTGCAATCAATAAATGGGACCACCTGAAACTGAGAAGCTTCTGTAAGGCAAAGGACACAGTCAGTAAGACAAAACAACCACCCACAGAATGGGAAAAGATCTTCACCAGCCCCACATCTGACAGAGGACTGATTTCCAAAATATACAAGGAGCTCAAGAAGCTAGCCACCAAAACACCATACAATGAAATTAAAAAGTGGGGTGCAGATGTAAACAGAGATTTTTCAACAGAGGAATATGAAATGGCTGAAAGACACTTAAGAAAGTGCTCAAAATCCTTGGTCATCAGAGAAATGCAACTCAAAACAACTCTGAGATACCACCTCACACCTGTCAGAATGGCTAAAATCAAAATACCAATGACAACCTATGCTGGAGAGGATGTGGAGAAAAAGGAACACTCCTCCATTGCTGGTGGGAATGTGAACTTGTAAGACCACTTTGGAAATCAGTATGGCGGTTGCTCAGAAAAATGGGAATCAGTCTACCTCAAGATCCAGCCATTCCTCTCTTGGGTATATACCCAAATACTGCATGTTCATACAACAAGGACATATGTTCAACCATGTTCATAGCAGCATTGTTTGTAATAGCCAGAACCTGGAAGCAACCTAGATGCCCCTCAACTGAAGAATGGAAAGAGAAAATGTGGTACATTTATACAATGGAGTACTACTCAGCAGAAAAATGCAATGGAATCTTGAAATTCACAGGCAAATGGATGGAACTAGAAGAAACCATCCTGAGTGAGGTAACCCAATCACAAAAAGACAAACATGGTATGTACTCACTCATATATGATTTTTAGACATAGAGCAAAGGTTTACCAGCCTATAATCCTCTTCCCCAAAGAAACTAGAAATCATGAATGACTCTAAGGGATAAATGGACCCCAGGAATGGGAAGTGGCATGAACTCCCGAGCTAATTGAGAGCATGAGGGTAGGGGAGTGGGTGCTGCCACAATAAGAGCACAAGAAGAAGAGTAGAGGAGAAGAAATGGAGGAGCAGAGATATTGAGTTGGGGGAAGAATAGAGGAGAGAGAGCAGGATGAGAGATACATATCAGAGGGAGCCACTATAGGTCCAAGAAGAGATCTGCAACTAGGGAGATCTCCAGAGACCTACAAGGATGACACGATCTGACAGTCTGGGCAGTGGAGGAGAGGATGGCCAAGAAGCCCTTCCCCTAGAATGAGATTGATGACTACTCTCTATGCTATCCTAGAGTCCTCATCCAGTGGCTGATGGAAGCAGAGACAGACATCCACAGAAATACACTGAGCTGAAATCTGGAACCTAGTTGAAGAGAGGGAGGAATGAAGAACGAAGGGGTCTGTACCAGGTTGGAGAAACCCACAGAAACAGTTGGCCTGAAAAAGGGAAAGCATATCGACCCCAGACGCTCTTTGGGAGGCCAGTACGGGACTGATCCAGCCCCCTGATTATGGATGCCAATGGGGAGGCCCCTGCACTCCTGGGAGCCTCCGGAGGTGGACTGGCGTTTTGCCCTGGTGTGTGTGTGGGACTTTGAGAGCCCATCCCACTTGAAGGGATGCACTCTGTCTCTGGACACATGGGGAGGGCCCAGGCCCAGCACAGGAAGATTTGGTGGAGCCCCTGTTGGGGGCCCTACCTTGCCTGGGGAGTGGTGGGTGGATGGGGTAGGGGGTAGGTTGGAGGTGGGGGAGAAGAATGGGGTTGAGGGGAGGGAGAGGGAGAGGGGACTTACATGTGAAACAAGCCTGTTGCCTAACTTGAAGTAATAATAATAATAAATAATAATAATAATAATAATAATAATTAATAATAATAAATAAGAGAAAAAAATATATAAAAAAAGAAAAGCAGTTGAATTTTTTAAAAAAAGAGTATTACTCCACCCATTAACTTTCTCCATAATACATTACAACTAGAAATACTTTGATTTGAACACGGCCTTGGCACCTGTATCCAAACAAGAACATTCTTCACACCTTTAAGGGGTGGGTGGAGGGCCAGAGGTAGGGAAGGGGTGAGGGAAGATTAGCACTGCAGCACCACCTGCTGACATCCTCCCACAAGCCCTCCCATACCTGGGGACTCAAGGAGACTCCTTGGTACCTTGTTACACCTAAGCACCTGCAAACATCTGCCTCGCTGAGCCCTCATCCACCTTCACTGCTTCAGGTGCCTCGAGTGCCAATACAGAGGCTTGAATCCAGCCCTCCAACTGTCAAAGGGGCATGGGAAATGGCACAAGGAACCTGCAGAAGGGAGATGAAGCTCAAGGGCACCCACACTGGCTCAGAAACTGTCCTCTATTGAGTGAGATCCGGACAAAGTGAGCATCTGCCTTGCGATGGCTTTTCCCTCATGGGAAGAGACTTACATCATCCATAGCTACTCACAGGTGAGTGCTCATTGCCCTCTCAACCAATGGTGAGTGAACCAGGATGGAGTCTGAAAAGGGGGAGTGAAGTGAAGGACTCTTAAAGTTGCCAGTAAGGGAAGTGTATATTTTCCATAGGGAAGAAGAAACATCTTCCTAAGCCAAAAACAGTGAAGACAACTTTCTCATGAGCAGAAATCACACCTAGAAACCTGAGACTCCCCTTGTTCCTAAGGCCCTTTGGCCTTTTGTGGAATTTCATGGCCAGAAATTCAGTTTAGAAGCATACCCTGTCTTTGACACTCTCAAGCAAATGGATCTGGCTTACCTGAGCTCCCATGTTGTTTAACACAGGGTCTCATATATCCCAGCCTGGCCTCAAATGCCCTTGTAGTTAAAGATAACCATACTTCTGATCCCCCTCCTTCCAATGCAGATCTACTTGGTACTGGTGATGGAAACCAGGGTCTCCTCCATACTAGGAAAGTATTTTACTAACTAAGCTACATCCAGAGCCCATGAAACTCCATAACTTGATTTGTAAAATAAACACATCTTCCATAGGATAGTATACTTTGGACTGACACAAAGAATCTGGCAGCCACTAAATGGAAGCTTGTTAGCATGAAGGGTACTAAGCAAGGCAACGTCATCTGCCTTGGTTCTCTCCACATCCACGTACCTACAAATGACCTGGTGCATTCCCTAAAATTGTCCCACTTAAGGAAACAGTACCATCTCCCTATTTCATCTGTCCAGGTATATTGAAATATTCCCGGTATAGATTGCCTCTGTAGTTACTAACAAACTTGAATTAGCCTTTGGGATTTTTTTCCCAGTGATTCTGGGTGTATGGGACTGGTGGGGAGCGAGAGCTAGAGCTATAAACAAATTATATAGCTCTCTAGGAAATTGCCTGGTGGATGGAATGATCCCTTCTTGATTTTTCTGGCACAACATGTGATCCCAAAAGATTACAAGCACTTTAGAAATGGAGAAGATGTTTTTATTATTATTATTATTATTATTATTATTATTATTATTATTATCATCATCATCATCATCACATTTGGGCATGCAATGAACCCCTACCACCGTATGCCTGGAGAGGTCAGAGGACAAGCAGGAGTTGAGTAATGGTTCACTCTTTCCGCTGTGCATTCCAGGGATCCAACTCAGGTTGTCAGGCTTGTGTATGGCAAGCGCTTTCCCCAGCAGAACTATCTTGCTGGCAATGTTTTTCTTACTGATGAGAGCAGCTGCATAACTTCAAAACAACTCAAGAATGCTAGCAGTTTCTATCACTAACTTAGTTTTGTCTATTGTTGGTACCACTTTTTATCTGATGAAACAAGCCAGATGTTTTAGCCTTGATGTAGATAGTAGTACCAGGCACAGGTAAAGGTAAAGATGTAAATGCCCTCATTTAAAGATGAGCCACCTCAGTATGGATTTTTATTGATCAATGGATGGGTGGATTGATGGCACCAAGGTGGTGTCAGGAAAGCTATTCAAGTGGTCTATCACTTAGAGTCGTGAATACCTTTCGTAACTTGGTCTCGAGCATTGTTTTTATTTGAGTTTCCCTTAAGTTGTTTCCTTGTACATTTTCTTTTAAATAACTCTTATAACAAATAATAACTGGGATAGTTTTTATTGAATACGCCCTTAAGGACATAAGAAAACATAGATGTCTCTGAAATTTGCAGTTCCAAAATTAGGATGTTTATGTGAGACACAAAGATCTTTTTTTAAAAAAAAAATATATATAACCAAAGAACTAAAGTTATTTACTCAATGTTTACTTGTTCTTCAACAATATGTTCCTCACTGAGTTCCACATCCACCATATGCTCTTCAGCCATTGCCTCAACAGGGAAATTCTCACTGGCAGATTGCTCATCCAGTTCCCCGGGAGGAAGGAAGGTTGCTGACGCCTCCTCCTGGGGAGGAAAGAAGGATGACTGCTCCGGATTAAAGAAAGCTGGGTCATCTGCTAAGAGCGTTTGGTCGGAGGGTGCAGGATAATCTATCGTTTTAGATCTTGACCTTTTTGTGTTAACTCGTCTCAAGTCTGAAGAAGCGTTGCCCCAATACGAGCCGCTCTCTGCACTTTTCGAAAAAGATGTATCAGATACACCTTCTGACGGGTGGAAGTAAGACAGAGTTGCCAACTCTGGGTTGACAGAGTATTGACTTTCATAATTTTTGTCACTAGAAAGAAGAGAACACACATCAAGAGTTACCTTTAGTTGTGTATACTTGTAACTCAAATCAGAACAGTTAAAATAGAAATGGATCCTGTCTGATGCATTAGTTAATTCATGGAAAGGGTAAGGGTTTTCTTTCATTGTGGTTGTATTTAATCCTTGTGTAAATGAACTATGAATGCCTGGCTTATACAGCCTGTCTCAAGTCTCAATATTAAAATTTAAAAGCCAACAATAAAGGTTGCCTGAATTCATAAAGGCTTAACAAGAAGCATAAAATGAAGCTGGGTTAGGGAAAACAAGCCTTTAACATGCAGGTTTAATGGGTCAGAGAGCACCTCATCAAAAAGCATTACAGTCAAAGAATGAAATTAATGATAATAGTGAAGATCAAAAAGTAATTCTGTGGAGCTTTAAAGTAATTTGACACTTTACAAAAAGAAGTTGTAAAGAGACCAGACTTTCAGGCTCAAATTGAATTGTATATACATACATACACACACACATACATACATACATACATACATACATACATACTTACATACATAATTATTTATATATAACATAAATGTTAATATAATAAATCTTTCTTTTTATTTATTCTTTTCTCATAAAATACATCCCAACTGCAGCCTTCCCTCTCTCCACCCCTCCCAGTACTCACCCCCCCTCCCCCTTCCCCCTTCCCTCAGATCCACTGCTCCTCTGTTTCCCTTCAGAAAAGAGCAGGCCTCCTAGGGATAGCATCTGAACATGGTATAACAAGTTACAATAAGTCTAGGCATAAACCTCATATCAAGACTGGATGAGGTAATCCAGTAGGAAGAAGAGGGTCCCAGGAGCAGCAAAAGAGCCAGGGACACCCAACTCACACTGTTAGGAGTCATTTTTCTTTCCAGACAGGGTTTCTCTGTGTAGCTTTGTAGAGCAGGCTGGCCTCAAACAGAGATCTGCCTGCCTCTGCCTCCCGAGTGCTAGGATTAAAGGCGTGTACCACCATCACCCAGCCTAGGAATCATATTTCTTTATAAGAAAAGATGAACGATTCCTTTAGACAAATGTTTAGGCTTCAGGGCATAAAAGTGGCAGATCTGTCTCTTTCAAAGTCTTAAGCAAAGCTACCAAAACTTTAAAACATTAAACCCCAAGCAAATGAGCAAATTGGAAGAGACTAAATGGCCTTTGTGCTCCAGGGCTGTTTTCCGGGGATGCAGAGAGATGAAGCATTATCTCCATATCCTTCCTAATCAACTGTGAGTTTATTTAAAATACTGGGGGCAAATATAGTGACACATCCCCTGAAACATGGCCCATGTTTCTAATGCATAAAAGAAGAGGATTTGAGCTGAATATCTTACAGACATTACTGAAGAGGGTCCACGTTCTTATCATTCCACTAAAGATAGGAGGGAGAGAATATAACCTCATGGTCTACTACTGAAGACTGCGGAGGCCAGGAGGCTTACCTTATATGTTTCAGTTTGTACAGTGTGGCAAAACAAAATATCAAGAGGGGAATTAAAAGGATTAAGGTCATCAGTGAGATTCCCAGCATTAATCTGAGCTTGATTTCCTCTAGCTCTGATAGTTTGTCTTCATTGGTAGTGTTCAAGTCAGAGCCTGGGAGGAAAGAAAATACAATGGAAAATTGAGCATTGTGCATGTTTTCCTTGAAGAATAAGGATAACAGAGTGTATCTGCAGTCTTCACAGTTCACTCTTCCTACCCCAAACAATAGCAAAGAGGTTTTTTTTTTTTTTCATTCACATACACAGCTTTTCTCTCTAGTCCTCACAACAGTCTTGGAGAAGATGTGCTTAATGGCACTTTATACACTCACAGAAGTTTGCAAATCTTCTGCTAATCAAAATATGGTTTTAAGCCCAAGCTACCAAGGACAAAATTTTTGTGTAGCAGCCCATCTTCTTGGCTTTACAAGAAACCATTTTAAGCAACTTACCATCTCTGAAGATGTAATTAGCCCAATTTATGAGGTGCTAGTTCTACAGAAAGGTTAAGGCGTTTGCCCTGCTGTTGGGCACACACTGATTATTCTTTTGAATTGGAAGTGTGCAATATTGATGGTTTCCTCTATAAGGCTTAAGAGATAAGCTTACCATTTTGTTGCCAAGACAATTAAACAGTGTGCTGGATGTTACAAGAAGAAATAGAAATGGTTTTTTAGATTCCTGAAAAGAGTTAAATCACAAAATCATGTCTGGCTCCAGAAACATTAAGAATCTAATAAAATCTGATGAAAATGTTTTCTTACTGTCACATTTTGGATTTCATGAGGACACATCTGCCAAAATATATTTAATGTTGACAGTTCCCTTCTCTCAGTTCTCCCATGCCCGCTCCCAGTGTTCCCAGGGCCTTCATTACTTTGTAGGTAATACTTAGGTAATAATCAATGACAGAGAGTCCCATGTCAATCTTCTCTGACTTTTAACCATGTTAATTATTGTGCCTGGGATATAGCCAGGTAGGGCTCTTGCTAGCATGTTGAAAGATCTAGGTTCAGTTCCTAATATCAACAAAGAGAAAAAACTTGTACTATCTGTGTGATCTTAAACCAAGTAAAATAAAATGTGTACAGGTGTCAATGACTGTTATTGGACTTTGAGACAAATTTAGGAATAATCAAGTGGATTATATTAAAATGAACTGCCCTCCTTAAAAGCACCTCTAATTCTTAAAGCCTTTTTTTTTGTTTTTTTTTTTGAGATAGGATTTCATTGTATAGCTCTGGCCATCCTGAAACCCAGCTCCCAAGAGTCTTTATAACTACGTATGTTCTTGGAGTTAACTCATAGATCCTCTATCTGCTGTTCTGCCTTCCAGAAATCAAGCTACATTCCCTGTCTGACACACACACACACACACACACACACACACAGAGAGAGAGAGAGAGAGAGAGAGAGAGAGAGACAGAGACAGAGAGACAGAGACAGAGACAGAGACAGACAGACAGACACACACACACACACACAAACAGACACACAGAATTACACAGAACTGTTGTGACCTTGTAGCTCTCACTGAGTTCTTTCCTGACCATTCTCTCTTGCATGTAAACAAGCACCATCTTCTGACACCTAGGCCCAAGACAACCTTGAACCATAACTTTACTCTCTTGACTAGAGCCTTTCTCTCTGCCAGGGGCCACATAGGCTGATGGAATGGAAATTTATCTTCTACCCAGCCCTAAACCTGTAAGAGTCAGATACTGTAGCACAAAAAATAAAAAGACCCAGAGACTGATATTGGGGTTCAAGTTTCAAGCTGAATATCAGAGAAGCAAAGCAGCCAATCCAGTAGCTCTTGCCTCTACCTCATCTCAGACCAAAGGGGTGATCCTCAGATTGCTCCTGACTTCACTGCTTCTCAGATTCACTCGGACTGCTATGCTCTCCTCAACGGGGCTAGAGACTAATCCTGAGACTGAATGCTTCTACCTTTTATACCTCTCTAGTGCTAGGATTAAAGGCGTGTGGTCCCAAGTACTGAGATCACTTTTGTGTGATCTGTTTCTCTTTAGGACTGGATCAATTTCATTTAACTCAGTGTGGCCTTGAATTAACAGAGATCCATTTACCTCTAACCCCTGAGTCCTGGGATTAAAGGTGTGTGCCACCTCTGCCTGGGGTTAAAGTTGTGTATCACCATTGTGTGAACTCTATGACTTGTGGCTGGCCTTTGCTTTACGAGTCCTCAGGCAAGCTTTAATAAATCATAAATAATATATTACTACAAGATACTCTGGATCTGAAGGAAGCTGATAAAACTGAAGGGTCTTATCCTTTAAAACTCCTCATAGCTGCCTATAGCCAGGGTGCTGTTATCTCTCTCGATATTCCAGAAACTGAAGGGTCTATATCCTTTCAAGGCCTTATCATGGCTACCTGGCAATGGACCATGATGCCCTCTCCTAATTGCTTTTCACTTCAGGGCCTCCTCATGGCTGCCTATGGCTCTCCTAACAAAGGACATCTGAAAGACAGTTTGCCACAGTCTCCCTTTCCTACAGATCCCTCATTCTTCCTAACACAGCACATTTACCAAAGTCAAGGTCAGAACTAGAGGAGGGTTTACAATGTCTAACCACTGGAAGTTATAGAAAATTAACTGCAGGGTTGGGTTGGCTTTTCCTTTATGTCTTAATTTCTTCATAAAACTGACATAATGTGGCTAAAACACCAGAATACCCGATATATAGTGTGTCTTCAATAAATGGTAGAAAACCAGTCAACTCCAAGTTCAGTCCCTTAAATGCTAAGTAGAGAGATGACAACGTATTTCTAAGGTGACTCACCATTTATCATCCCTGCACATAAAAAAAGACTCATTCCATTTTCTTAAAGCAGCTCCAAGGCAAGGGCTAGGTTTGTCAACTAATTCCCTACAGAACTGAAAAGACAAACCTCAGATATGCCACCAAAATTGATCTATTTTCCAATTATTCACTTGTAGGATAAAGGGTTTGAGAAAAATTAAAACATGGCCTTTCAGTTAGGAGTTTGGTTCCTGGTACCCAAGTCAGGAGGTTCACAACCAACTCCAGTTCTAGGAGATCTGACATCCCCTTCTGGCCTCCACAAGCACCTGCACACATGTCATGCGCACGTGCGCGCATGCACGCACGTGTGTGTGTGTGTGTGTGTGTGTGTGTGTGTGTGTGTGTGTGTGTGTGTATGTGTGTGTGACTTACCTATCTTAATCTGTTTCAACATTGTAAGTCAGAAGACAGGGAGATGATAATAGTTATTGGTAATAGGGCAACAAGAATACTTGATACGTATCATTTGTCTGATGTAGTCAATGTCCTCCTTGATGTGGCATTAACCACCTGCCCTCTCACCCACACACTCACTACCCTTTGCTATGAGACATTGTTTCCCAATGCAGCCACTAAAATTCAGGTGATATTCATGTATCTGTTAATTGAAGTTCTTTGATCTTACCTGGAATTGCTTGAAAGAATTGATCTTTATCACCCAATGTCACTACTGTTCCATTTATAGCTGTTAAAACAATATGTTGATGTTATAAGTAATATTCACTTACTAAAATTTTTGCATATGTATAAAGGTATATGGACAGTATTGAAGTCTGTTCTTATTATTCATTGTAGTATTGTTTTGTAAAGGGAACATCTCTGTAACTTATGTTCAAAAGAGTTTGTCTAGTACATGTGTATTTTCCATAAGGACCATTATAGAATTTAGGGATATTAACAAACCATTTAATACTATGCTTAGGAGCCAGTTCAAGGTATGACTGTCAGGCAAATAAAACATTTGAAACTGTGTCAATATTGACAAATGATCTTGAAGGTTCTACAAATATTGAATAACAGAGATCTTAGTCTCAAGTAGGTAATACTGAATGCAAATAAACAATATACAAATAATAATGGTCAAGTGAATATGATGTGTATTTTATTTTTATAATGCATGTATATGACACATACATTACCTATGTTAATATGTACTTCTGTATCTGCACAGAATATATGCATGCATAGGTTGATCTGTGCATTGTACCGTGCATGTGTATCTGTGTATTCATGCTATATACATTACTTTCATGCACAAACATACACTGATACTTTAAACTTATATGGGCATCTTTGTGTGTTCATGCACATGCTCCCCCAAACATGTAGCGATCACACTGGGTCAAAACCTTGCTTAAAATGATGAATCATGCACTTAGTTGAATGGTTTTGATCTGGGCTCATCTGTTTCTGGAGTCAAAGTTATAAAACAGGAAGATCATGATAGTTACTTACAACACAAGGAAAAGAAAGTAACTCCCCTATACCAGAAAGTGTCCTCTCTGATTTTAAGATACACTCTAGACTATGATATTTGTTGCAGGATATATTTCTGGGTGAAGAAGAATCAGACACTGCAGCTTTATCATTTCTCTGCATATTACATTTGCTATTACAAGGGGTAGTAACATGAACTTATCATTATCAGAAATACTTAGACCATTCTTTTCTTTCTTATATAAAATGTTAGAAAATTAATATAAATATAAATGTTAGAAATATTTCCCCAGTTACCCAGCTGAATGAAATATTTACCTTTAGCTAACATTGTCCAAAATGCAGGCACATTGGGGGTTGATGCTGTTCAAAAGAGATAATGGGTAACAGGTGAGACTCTATTTGTCTACAATTACACACTCACTCAAAAACCTTAAGAGAGTTATGCTGGATTGTTATGGTTTCACAAATACTTTATAAGAAACAATGATCTTGGCAAGAAAATAGAATGGTGATTTTGAGTTTGTAGTCTCCCACTCCCAAGACCCTCCCTCAAATAATCTTAGGAAACATTAATCATTTTGACCAGAGATACATTTATTCCTTAATCAAGAAGAAAATTTTACATTGTCATAAAATATTAAAAAATACCCAATATACTTATCATAGATAGATCTGAATATTTAAAGTGTATTATATATATATATGTCTATTCAAATATTTGAAAGTTCAGTTCCCATGGCTGGTCAGGTTCCTCTGAAAATGGACTCTTACATATTTGCCACTTAAAAGACTCCAGGGTGACTCTACATGATAGCAGTATGGATTCTTTAGGCATGCTATTCATTTATGTCATGTTCAGAGCAGTGAAAGCTAATTGCATAAGTCACATAATAATATGCTCCAGATATCAATACAGTGTAGTAATTTTAATACTTGGAATATTTTTATGAGTGGGTTCATTAGATTTGTCTTCATCTTCACCAATAGATTTTTCAGCTGTAGTTGCATTGAAGAATTTATCTAGGAAAAGAGATAAAGCATTTTCAGCATATTAAAACATTAAAGCATATTAAAACCCAAATGTCCAGGGTTTCCATATTTTTAGACTACAAAAGGAACAAAGGCAAGGAGAGAACTAAGAAAAAAGAATGTTTTTTTTTTTAATCAGAAATGAGGAGTGAGAAGGAAGACACTGGAGAATTGTGTTTTCGTAATTATGGAATACCCAAAGAAGGACTAATATGTTTGTGCTCCATGAAAGAGAGGAAAAGCAAGGAACTCAGGCCTTTAGAGGTAATGGTGAACTATTGGCTAAGGTGGCTCGCTTCGGCTGCCTCCCTACAAAGGCCTTAATATAACGTGTCCATGTGGTCACATCACTGAGTGTTTGAGCTGTATAAGTTAACTGAACAAAATAGTAGCATAAGGTCCATATGGGATTCCACCCCACTAACGGGAGATTTCTATGGAGGGACAGAATGAATCCACAGAGCCTACAAATCCATCATAGGTATCCTGTTAATGAGAAAGGGTAGGAAAGGGAACCTATTACTGAAATAAACATACAGACAGGACTCGAAACAGTTGAATAATCCAAGCTACAAATGCAAACGTGAATTCCTACTAAGGAGAAGAACATCCAGGTGCCTCAGTTTACCCCACTCTTCATGGAGTATTGGAGACTATGCTCAAGCATTTAACATTAGTGAAAGCTGTCCTAGAACTCACTGTATGATAGGCTAGCTCTTCTGGAATGTTCTTAAAAGGCCCACATGTAGAAGGCACAAAGTTTTATTCTATGCCAACTTTGTTGATGATCATCTAGTTGTGGGGTTGGAATCTAGGGCTTCGGATCTCCTCCTTGGGTTCTGTGGTTTCAGTAACTCATATTGTAGGAGATTTGAGGTGTCTGGGATTCTTAAGAGTCACCTAACTTATCCCACACAACTCAAGATGTTTATTCTACACAGCAAGATGCCTCTAGTAGTTTAACTAAGTTTATCCTAAAAGTGTGACTGCCACAATGCTTGGAATTGCTCAAATGCTCCATTATTGTCAAGTAAATTTATTAATAATTAGACATTAATGAGTCAGTCCCAGTATTGAAATGACCATAGACAGAAAGAGCTACTTTTTGCTATTTCACACCATTCAAAGTATAAAAGAGAAAAGAAGCCCCACAAATATGGGTTTAAGATAAAGATAAGTAAAGCCTAGAGTCCTAAATTTAGTTAATGTTTCTTTTCACGCAAACTGGAAAACATGAGCTTTAGCAATGAGAGACTCCATCTGCCTCTTTCATATTGGTCAGTGGAAGAAGGGTCATGGGTTGTGGAAGAAAACTTAGAAAAAACACAAACAGAAGATGACATAATTCTTTTGGCTTCCAGAAGCACGAGATGGATGCTAGAGGGGAACCCTTAGGCCTCACCCCTTTCCCTGGTGCTGTTCTGGAATCTTTCCCTAAGGCCATGCATGTATTGCACAAGTATGCATTCAGTACTTACAGTTCTTCAGAGCAAACTTCAGGTCAGTTGTGGCTCTTACAGATATTTCAGATTCCGTGCCATTTATAATTGGTGTGGTAAACACATCTACAAACATAAAATCACAAGTCTGTAGCAGCCAGTAAATCTCTGCTTGTCCACTATATTTTTTCTTCATGATACTCTTTTAAACTGTAAAAAGTATCCCCTGAATAATGAATATAATTATAAACAAAAAAATGTGACTTTTTCTTTTTCAAAGGAAGTAGATGGAGCAAAGGACAAGCTGAAAACTCGTAAGTAAAACAATCAATTATGATAAATAATTTTGAGAAACACATATTGAGGAAATTCATTGAAAACAATTATATAAGATGCCAAAATCAATTTGTAGGCAAAATGTCACTAAATCTTAACCCGGTACCTCAGAAAATGAGGCAGGATTAGACATAGGGTTGCTGAGAGTATAATTCCACCAAACCCAGATTGGCGAAGAGTATGCTCCTAATTGGGTTCGACTGATGTTATACAAGAGGGAAGTCTGCATATAGGAACAGGGAGAATATTACAGACAAACTGATGCTGCCACAAGCCAAGGCACACCTGAGCCACCAGAAGCTGAAGGAAGTTAGGAAGGGTTCCCAACCTTTGGGTTTGGATGGAGCCCTTACTTGACTGGTTCTACTTTGATTTTAGATATCCAGCCTCTAGAACAATAGGAAAATAGTTTTCTATTGTCCTTATCTGCCTAATTCATGGTACTTTGCTTCGGCAGCCTTAATAAATGGATCCACACCTCAAAGTAAGTTTTGGCTAACTTACCATCAAATTAGGTCAGTTTTTACTAAAGTTTCATAATGCCACGATAAACCACAGTAGACACAAAAAGTAGCAAAGATAGCCTTATAAAATTTCATAACTCCTCATGAAAAATGTTGTAAGAAATAAGACTTTAATTTTACATACTGAAATGTCTACAAAGTAAAGTAGAATTTCAAAACTGGGAAATAAAATGCTGAGAGATTACAAGGCAGGATTAAGGAAAATCAAATCAGTGTAATCATACATATGTTATGAACTTTAAAAACTTACATTGTTTTATGTCTTTGTAGTAATTGCCAGTTTTCTCATTAGCAGGAGCACCGTTTTCATTTTCTTCTGATTTAACAGTATTAGCATCTATATTTTTTTCATCTTCATGAACAGGGGCATCATTGCCCAGATTTTCATCATCTGAATAATACTGTTCTTCATCTGAAGGCATCACATCAGATTCCTCTAAAAAACGAAAGCATGACACACCGTAGAACAAAGTATGTTCATTTTTTTCTACTGCCTTCTCTCACTGAGATTTTTTCACATTTAGAAACTGCGATTTAGACGTTAAATTATATCACATCTCCAACTGTCAACTATCCTGCAGAAAATATACTGAATTTCTGTGACTGAGGGTCATCCTTCCAATGGACTAATTTTAAATGTTTACTTACGTTCTATATCCAACTGTAGATTGCTGATGTCTGGGAGGAAAATCCCAGACAAAAAGATAAACAATATAAAATCCATTGGGAAATTGATGTGATTTATCCAGCAATCTACTTGTCTCCTCAGGGCTTCCTTCTTGTGGCCCAGCCGGCTCTAAGACTCAGTATGACATTATGACATCACTGTTCATGGGAAACAGAATGCCCAGAGCTTTGTGACTCCATCTTATGACCGTTTCATTTTTGGTGTTACAATAGTTTTAAGTTTTTACCTTTGCAAGGTAACAAATGTGTTTTCAAAAATAATAATGTTAGTTCTTGGCCTGTGACTTATAAATAATCAGTCTTGTTGATAATGACATAAAAACTTTGGAACTTAGGGGTTTTGCTTTTAATGACATATGTTTTGAATAGCTGCAATCTGCTAAAAACAAACCAACAACAAACAAAATAAAATAAAAATCTAGTCAGAGAAAGCAAAACTCAAAAAAATCCAAATATACTTCAAGTTCTCATTCACAAACTGTTTGACTATAATTCTTTAAGAAATGTTTTATAAAACATCTTTTTTATTTTAAGAATTATTTTCATTATAAGATATAACATTTGTTTTGTTTAATACTTTTTCAGTGAGGTCCAAAACTTGTACTTCACATTTTTTTTCAAGATTTTATTTATTATGTATACAGTCTTCTGCCTGCATGCCAGCAGAGGGCACCAGATCTCATTCAAGGTGGTTGTGAGCCGCCATGTGGTTGCCGGGAATTGAACACAGGACCTCTGAAAGAATAGTCAGTGCTCTTAACCTCTGAGCCATCTCTCCAGCTCCAAAATTATCTAATAATACTTAGCTAGTTAAAAGGTGCCTCCAGTATGAATAGCCTTGTGCATGATTACTTACATAATAACAATTAATGAGCAATAAAGACAGAGAATAGACTGACATTATTACAGGATCGCCTAAATTTGAAGTGTGTTAACTTTTTATTTATTATTAATGATAACCCCTCCACATTGGATGATAGTCACACTTAAAACATAAGTACCAGGAAAGACAGAATAGTGTCATGGGACTTTATGTTTGTCTTCAGTGAAGGGGAAAGCTGTAAGTGAAGTACAACCTGTGGTCCTTCACTAATGGTGCCTGGTGACATGGAAGACAGAGTCAGTAGAGAATAATTGCTCATGAGGATAAAAGAAGCAAAGATGATGTGTCCAAAGGAAAGATGGCAAAGCAAGCAAGGCTCTTGACCAAATTTTTAGTCAACCAAAGGGAAATGACTCCAAATTTAGCACTGGACTCTTCCCATCATCTCAAGTAAGAACCTGAAGGTGGAAAAGACTCAGCTGGCAAATCTCTAGAGGGCTTTCTTTCCTCTAGTGTAGCGGTTCTCAGCCCGTGGGTCTCGTCCCCTTTGGGTATCAAATGAACCATCAGATATCCTGCATATCAGATATTTATGTTATGACTCACAAGAGTCAAAAATTACAGTTATGAAGTAGCAATGAAATAATTTTATGGTTGGGGGTTCACCATAACATGAAGAACTCTGTTAAAGGGTCACAGTATTAGGAAGACTAAGATCCATTCCTCTAGAGCCTATCTAACATGGTTCAACACACGAAATCAGAGAATCAGGAAGCAGACATGCCTCATGTTGCTTCAAGCCATTGAACACCTTTGGATGAAGAACTAACCTATGATGAAATTTGACAGACATCCTGGGGATATGGAACATAATAAAACCATATTATGCCTGGTGGTACAGAGGAGGCAGAGCTGGATAAAAATGTTTACCCAAGTCTACACAAATCTTGGCAGGTAGCAAATGATCTATGAAATAATGTGGCATTGTATTTAGTTCAGGAATCCCTAAACACCAAAAATCAATTTGGCATTTTGAGGATACAAATGGAATTTTCTTTATTGTTTCATCATCTCTCTTTCTCTCTCCACTGAGTCCTCCCAGAATAACCATGCTTTTTCTTTGAAACAGGGTTTCTCTGCATAGCCTTTGCTGTGCTAGAACTTATGTAGATGAGGCTGGTCTCAAACTCAAAGAGGTTCACCTGCCTCTGCCTCCTGAGTACTGCCCTTTTTACTTTCTGATGGGACAAATACTTTCCATAGGAAACTGAGTTGCTAGAATGCAAATACAACAGGTTACATAGATAAGACTTCATGAAACTAAGATGCTTAAATGCTGGCCCTAATTTCCTGTCTCAGAACAGTACCATTTCTAGAATATATTGTGTACTTCCACACTCGTGCTGAGTAGGTACCCTAGCAACTCCCTGAACCACACTCTCTGGGAACCCAGAGGAAGTGCAGTGGTACTATATGCTGGGACCTGAGCAACAGAGAACCTCATGACTGTGAGAAAACTGAATCAGAACCCTGGAGTATCTAGTGAGTTGAAAACTGGTAAGAACCAGCATCTACGAGGCAACTGACACAAGTTCACAGTGTGCATACCTGGCATTGGGAAGGAACACCCAGTGGCATGGACAGCATTCACACATGACCTGGGAGGGACAAACAAGGGGTCTAATCCAGCATTTGTGACCTGCCTGACCCAAGAAGGCTGTATTTCCTAAGCCTGTCCCATTAAACTCCAGTACAGTGAAATGGCCTACAGAAAGCTGGCACCATCAACTGGTTTGGAAAACACTTGTAATGCCTTCCTTTAGACGACCTTTAGTCTAAAGGCTCAGAACAAACTCCAGCAAGAACCCCTTTTAAAATGTTTCCATTTCAAATGTTAACAAGCTTTTTTTTTTCTTACGACGAACTAATTTGATAAGAGTATTTGCATGTAGACTAAGAACGCTCAGCAGGAATAGCGATGAAAATGTTAACTATGTCAGGTTGACTTTGCAGTGGGTTTTTACAAACTTGTGTGTGCACAAGCACAGGTCGTGTGCATGCATCTCTGTGCACATGCATGTGGAAGCAGCCAGAGGAGAGTCTTGGATGTCATCCTCAGAAACACTGTGCATATCCTCTCTCTCCCATCTCCTGTGTTCCTCTTACTCCTCAATCTCTCATTCTCTCTCTTCCTGTCTTCTCTCTCCACTCTCTCCTCTCGCCGTCTCTATTCTCTCTTCTCTTTCCTATGTCCTTCCCACCTCTATGCTCCTAACCTATGCTTTCTCCTGTCTCTTCCTTTCCTGCTCTCTCTTCTCTCCCTTTTATCTCTCACTTCCCTTTACTCACTTGTTTCTCTCCCCTCTATCTCTTCTCTCTCTCTCTTTCTCACTCTCTCTCTTCTCTCTGCTCTTTCTTGTCTTGTTCTCCTCATTCTCTTGCTCTCTGTCTTTTCTCTCCTCCTCTCTTACCTGCCTTTCTCTTCTCCCTCTCATCTCTCTCTCTTCTCTTCCCCCTCTCCATCTCTCTGTCCTTTGCCAATCCTCTCTCCCATCTCTTCTCTTTCTCTTGTTCTTATTCCTCTCTCTCCCATCTCATTCTCCACTCTCTACCTTCCCACACCCCTTCTCTTACTCCCCACTCTCATCTCTCTTACATTTCACTCTTCCCTTTCTCTATCTCCTACCTCTCCCCATCTCCTCTCTCCAACGTTCCTCTCTCCTCTGTCTTTTCTCCCCTCTCTATAATCTATCCTATCTCTCCTTCTCCTCCTCCCTCATCACACTGTTTCTCTCTCTTCTCTCCTCCCCTTCCACATCTCCCCTTTATCTCCTTCCCCTACATCCTCTTTCCTCTCCAACTCTTCACTCTCTCCTATCTTTCCCTCTCTCATATTTTCTCCCCACTCTCTCACTTCCTGCCCTCTCTGTACTCTCTTCTTTCCCCCTATCTCTCAATACACTCTTGACTCTCTTCAATCCCTCAATTTCTCCTCCTTCCCTCCCACTCCGTTCCCCGTCCTCTCACCCCTCTTCTACTTCTCACTGTATTCTTTATTATCTTTCTCTACCCTTACCCTCACCCCTTCTCTCTTTCCCTTCTCTCCTTTCTTTTTCAACTCTCACACTTATATCTCACTTTCCCTTGTCCTGTTTCTGTCTACTCTCCTTTCTTTACTGTCTCTACCTCTTTCTCCATGCTCTCTTTCTCTCTCCTCTTGTTTCCCCTCTCACTGCTATCTCCTCTCTCTCTCTCTCTCTCTCTCTCTCTCTCTCTCTCTCTCTCTCTCTCTCTCTCTCTCTCTCTCTCCCTCCCTCCCCTAATGTGCATTAACAACATAGCAGAAGGATGCACTTGTAAAGATTTTCAAATACCTGAAGTAGAACAGCAGGTCACATTTTGTAACAGTGAAGCTTTTTACTGGGATATACAAGTACACACTGCAAATAGAGGCTATGGTGCAGCAGCAATAATGAGAAAGAAAGACAGGAGGAAGAGAGGAGAGTGAGGAAAATCACAGGGGAGAGAGGAAATGGAGAGAGAACACAGGGGATGGTGAGAGAGGAGAGAGTGATGTGGGAATCAGGGACAGAGATAGAAGAGGGGCAGAAAGAAGGGGG
This sequence comes from Cricetulus griseus, assembly GCF_003668045.3. Taxonomy (NCBI): domain Eukaryota; kingdom Metazoa; phylum Chordata; class Mammalia; order Rodentia; family Cricetidae; genus Cricetulus; species Cricetulus griseus. Next base: position 53,945,149 of record NC_048595.1, on the reverse strand, counting down.
TTTAAATGGATTTTTTCTTTGGACTGTCTGCTCATAAGAAATGATACAGACATTATTAATTATGAAAGCTCAGCATATAGCTTACGCTTGTCCCATTAGTTCTTATAACTCAAACTAAACCATTTCTATTAATCTACATGTTGCCATATGACTTGTGGCTTTTCCCTCTTCTCCTAAATGTCTCGTGTCTGCTAGTGACTCCTCCTTTCTTCTTCCCAGGGTTCCTGTGCCCAGAAGTTCCACTTAATCTATTCCTGCCTAGCTAATGGCCAACCAGCTCTTTATTAAACCAACCACAGTGACATATTGTAAAGGAATATTCCACAACAGAGGAGTGAGAGAAATGAGATGGAAGAAATGGGAAAGAGAGAAGGAGAGAGGGACAAGTGAGAGAGAAGAGACAGGGAAAAAAATAGGAGAGGGGTGAGAGGAAGTGAAGAAAGAAGAGACGAATTAAGAAGAGAAAGGGGGTAAAGAGACAATGAGAGACAAGACAGGTGGAGGGGAGTGAGAGAGGAGAGAGGGGGAAGGAGAGAGGAGAGACTAACAAGAAGTGAGGGAGAATGCTGAAGGAGCATGGAAAGGGTGGTGAGACAGAGGGGAAGAGAGTGGAGAGAAGAGAGACACCATGGAGACAGAGACAGATGAGAGGGGGGAGAGAGGGGATAGAGCTATGAGAGAGAGAGAGAGAGAGAGAGAGAGAGAGACATGATGATGATGAAGAGAAGTCTTCTGAGAGAGATGAAGGAAAGAAAGGGGTGATAGAGGTGAGAGTGGAGAGAAGGGAGAGAATGAAAGGAAGGAGAGAGCAAAGACATAGAGGAGAGAGGGTAGACAGAAGATGGGGAGAGAGGCACTTCCAGCATGCTAAACTGTAGGAGCACAGAATCTGGGTACAGAATCCCGTGTGGGTAGAGAATCTGCTCCAATGAGAGAAGTAAGAGCTCTGCTGCAGTGTCGCATGAATGTTCAGAGCTGTACAAGTGCATCCATCTACTTCATTGGTAGTGCACATCACTTTGTTCTGCAGTAGTAAGTGTACATAGAATTTTTTCCGAGATTCCATTCGGAAGTGCTTTTTGTCACAGACCCATGTAGGGTACTGAACCAAGACACGAAAGTAAAGTGATATTCTACGATATCCTTGTGTGCTCCTGCCTAGTACTTCCACGAGTCCTGATGTTCTACATCCATGAATTTCTTCTGTATTCTTACATGTGTGTGCTTTTCTCTGGTAGTACCTCTGTGTGTGATGCATTTGTATACAGCCACTCTTGTTGCTGTACTGTTGCTTTCATTGTGCTATGTACTTGTCCATCCCCAGGAATTTCTCTACTCTTAAAAGATGTGCAAGCTGCTGTTCAGGCATGTTCTGAGCTCTGCAAGTATATTCAACTGCTTTGTTGTAAACACGCATCAGTATATAGCTAAAGTAGCTGTATGTCAGTGTTTGGAAAGATGCCATTATGTAGTGCATTAGTATTGGATATGTGTGCAGTGACCCACTAGCGTGCAGTGATGTATGTGTGAGGATGTCCTTGTGTGCTCTTGTCTACTATGTCTACCAGTACAGCCGCACACATGGAGATACACACAAAGCAACACACGTGGACTAAATAGTACAAAATCGATAATGCTTTTTCTTGCAAACCCAAACACACAGATGTCTTAGTACGGCTACACACAAATGCGCTACAGCAGAAATGCACATGAATATAACACTACAACAAGATTTATTGATGTACTGCATCAGTACTCATGGGAACAAGTAGGTTATTGTGTCCTGATGTGCTAGTGAATACACGGACACACCAATGCTGGGTCATCTGTGTCCATTGCGCTTCTGCTCTAGTACTTCAATATTCATGTGAACCTCTATAGTATTATCATATACCCTGCCTTCTTGTAAGTCTATGATCAATGTTTGTTGCGACACATCTGTGTGTGGTCCATCAAGCATTTTGCTGCTCTATCATTACTTCCATTTGCACTGTGGTCATTCTGCTACAGTCAGTGCTCTAGCCCTGAAAACAGATGTGCTGTTGTCCTAGTTAAGGCATGTTCTGGGCCTTACAAGTGCACCCATCTGCTTCGTGGTAAATGCACAGCAGTTTACATTGCAGCAGCAGTGTATCAATTTGGGCAAAGACTCCATTGTGTGGTGCTTTAGTATTAGGGGTGTGTGTGTGTGTGTGTGTGTGTGTGTGTGTGTGTGTGTGTGTGTGTGCACGTGCGCGTGCATGCATTACTCTACTAATACATTCATGTCAGTGATATATTAATATATTCCTGTGTGCTCCTGCCTAATACTTCCCTGAGTCCCGATGTATTAATCCATGAATCCTGCTGTAGTATTATATTCATATGTGTGTTCAGGCATCCATGTATGCTTCGTTTCAATTACATGTGTGATCATTCCTATAGTAGTGAATCCATGTATGTGCTGCTGTACTATTACACACGCATGGACTGCTATCCAGGGGCATCCGTGTGTTCTGATCTCCTGGTAAATGCAAGGACACACTGATACGAGGGCAGCTGTGAGCATCGCACTACTCCTGTACTGTTATCTCAATGTCGGGTGCACTGCTGTAATAATATATCCACGTGTGCTATTTATTAGTAAATCTACGATCACGTCAGCTACAGCACATTTCTGTGCATTGCATTAGTAGTACAACCATTTTTTTTTTTTTTGCTGCATCATTTGCACTGTGCGTTTTTCCATCATGCTTCAGTGATCTATCCCTAGACATGTGCACTGTGATTCTAAGTCAGAGTTGCACTGGTACGTCTGTCTGCTTCATGGTAAAGGCACATCACTTTATGTTGCAGCAGCAGTAATCGGTTATTGCAAAGACGCCATTGTGTAGTGCTATATTCCATGAACGTGCACTGCTCTACTAGTAAAGCCAGGTGCAGAGATGTCCAAGTACATCCTTGTGTGTTCCTGCTAGTATTTCCATGAGTGCTTGTCTTGTACACTGATAAGCACTGCTGTATTCCTATATGTTTCTCTAATAGCGCATCTATGCACTGCTTTACTCCTACATACATGTGATGCCTTACAAGAACATGTGTGATCATTGGAACCATATGCATCCCTTATTTATATTTCTAGGTATGCTACTGTACTAATACTCCCACACGGATAGTTCACAGCATCCATGTTCTGATGTGCCAGTAAGAACATGCACATAACTGATACTGGGACATCAGTGTGCTTTGGTCCACTTCTACACTCCAGGCAAACTGTGATAATAGTAAGCTTATGTACACTGCTTTCTATGAAATCTACAATAACTTCTGTTACAGGAACCCTCTTTGCAGTGCATTAGTAGCACAACCGTTCTTGCCGCTGTCCTGATACTTCCATGTGCACCCCTCTCTCTCTCCACCTCCCCCCCACCCTTCTAGGTTCTCTACAATTCTCTTTCTCCTCTTCCCTTACCTCTTTCTTCTTTCTCCATTCTTTCACTTCTGTCTCTTCTTTTCCTCTTGCTCTCTCTACCATTTATTCCCTGACCCAATGTTTTGCCTTTCAATCAATTCAGATGTCACAGAGACCAAATAGATCATAAACAAGCCTTGTCTTAGGAGAACAGGCCAGAGCTTTCCCCTGGAGTGTTGGTAAAGGCCCCTCTGCACCTACTCATCCTAGGCGGTCCTTCTGGTGGACTTCAGGTGCTTCTCTGCTGCATAGCTGTTGGGAGTCACTCCAGAAGCTGCTTTTGTTCAGATCTTCTTTTCCTTGGTGCCTTTCTGATTCCGTATTTAAAATAAAAATGAGGTAAGATATCCGTCTTAAACAATGCTACATTAAAATACTAGGCAATTTGGTGACGTTTGAAAAAAGGCAAAATTAGGAATGTATTTCTTCAACTTTTATGATTAAAAGTTACATTATAAACGGGAATAAAAACAAATTTCCTGTCAAATACAGACCATCTGTTTTTCAAAATAAAGATGCCAAGGTACCTGGCCCCAGCTGTGGAGATTCTTACTTGTACAAATAAAGCTTGCCAAGGTACCTGGCCCCGGCTGTGGAGATTCTTACTTGTACAAATAAATCTAACCATAGAGGACTGGAGATCTGCACAGACAGACAGGAAGTGAGATGGCTGAGAGGAGACAGGATATAAGTGGGGAGAAACAGGACCTTGCTCACTTTTCCACTTGGAAGCTAATGAGGTGGCTTTGGCTTGCTCCTCCTTCTCTCTGATAGCTCAGCATTTTCCTCTATATCTGACTCCAGGTTTTTATTGTTTAGACCTATTAAGAACTCCATTTACACCCAGCAGATCAGAAAAACTGAAGAGGAGGGATGGAGTTGTCGAACTGCTAGACAGATGCACAGACACACCTGGGGACTTAATTCTTCATTTTATTTTTTCTCTCCCTGCTCCTATTCTGTTCTGTTCTTCTACCCTGTCATTTTCCTTCTTATTCCCAGTTGTTCTTCTTCTATATCTTCCTTGATGTTTTCCTGCTACTTCTTCACTGATGTTTGCCTTTGACCTCCCTTATTTTTCTCTTACCCCTTTACACCTCCCAAGACAAAAAATTTACACAAGGAAGGATTATCTCACAACTACAAGTTACATATTTTCCAAAAAGAAATTAAAACCTTTACACAGGAAAAATCACATTATAATCACGGTTACATGTATTTCTTAGAAGCCCACAAGTAGTTAAACATTTTTCTTTGTATTAATTTTCCCACAATAACATCTTCACCCAAAAGTAATGATTCTTTTACAATTCACAGAGTTTTAAGCAAGCCAAGTATACTTCTGCCAATTCTCTTTGTATTGACAAGCAGCTGTTTGCATTTACAAAGGATCAATTGTTTTATTATTTATCTCAAAAAGTAGTCTTACAAAGGATCTTAAAAGAATCACACACACACACACACACACCACACACACACACACACACACACACACACACACACAGAGAGAGAGAGAGAGAGAGAGAGAGAGAGAGAGAGAGAGAGTCATTTCTACCTTAAATCCTCAGAGTGCACACCCAGTCATCAACAAATTTTTATTAAATCATACTAGGAAGCTGAGGGTAAAAATGGATACAAGAAATTAATCATCACCTTTGGTCACCAACCCATCTTAATAAGAAAGATGTTGCAGAATATTTGATCACACTGTGAACCCCAAGATTCTGTTATTTACTGGAAAAATCTGTTTCTAGTTGTGGTGTGGTTCAGCCCTAGCACATGTTGATACTTCAACATGTGTTTCCAGTATTTTTTCTATATTAACATAGTATATTTCAGGTCTGAGATAATTCATTTCATCTTTCTTTGACTTTATAAGATATGAATATATTGTATATGTGTGCAAGTAATTGTTCTGGAACATTATTTTAACCTGTGTAAAGGTGTATTACATTTGCTTCTGCTGCCTTTGTTAATAATGCAAAGACGTGTTGCATTTGTTTGATTAAATAAAATTAAACTAGGGTCAAGAGGCTGAGTCAAAAACTAGCTGACAGGGAGTGGTAGGGGGGAATTAAGTGTAGCGAGGGTTCTTTAGTGAGGGCTCAGCAGAAGGACAGCCCTTTGTTCCCAGGAGACGAGAATAAGGAGAGACGGTTAGGTACTGGCTATTCAGGCTCTCTGAGCTAGCAGAATTTCACCTCAACCTTTGAGTCCTGAGTTCTATAGACGGGTATAGATTTAGATAGTTTCCTTTAGTGGCCATGATAGAGCTGGTGCCGGGTTGCAGCCCCAGCCTGTGTGGCCATACCATTGCTGGTAGCTGTGGAGTTGCTTAGGGTACATCCACTGCATTAAATGCAAAACAATATTTGGTGATCCAACACATGGTAAAACCACATGGGAGGAGGGGTCATGCCAGCCAGCTCTGCTGCATTTGCCATCTTGGCCTCTGCCACTTGCCTGGGGAGTTCAACAGAATTGGTGAGAGAGCTGGGAAATCCTTTAGGAGAGTAGGAGAAAATTAAAAAATATTGAAAAGAACTTTGTTACTATAAGTCTTTCCTCCATGCCGCCCGAGCCCTGCTTCCACTTGGGCGCTTTCCGCCAGCCTGCCCAAGTTCTGCCCGCTGCCACGTTAAGGTCCCAAGGAATACACAGAGACTTATATTAGGTAGAAATGCTGCTTGGCCAATTACTAGGATTTCTCATCTGCTAGCGCAGTCTTAATTATCATAAATCTATATATTTTATAAGACTTATCAGACACCTTCTGATGATGGCCTCTCTTGCCGGTGGATCACATGGTGACTCCAGAGCAGAGACCAGGAGGAAGAGAGAAAAGGGATGACTTCCTTCTTACCATTGCTTATATGAGTCTGCCTGCTATGTCATTTCCTGCCTATATCACGAGACTTTCTTTTACTACATTTCCCAGAATCCTCCTTGACTCCTAGTCCCACCTATCTTGTTGCCTCATTGGTCAAAGAGTACTTTATTCAACAACCAATAAGAAGATAAACATACACAGAAGGACATTCCCCATCAGCACTTCTTTTCTCCATGTTAAGAAGGAGCAACATAATGCAGGGTGCTAGGACCCTATATACTGCTACCTTAGATGGCTGGAAGTCAGAAGCAGACTATGGGGAAGATAAGTAATTTAACTGACACTGATATAATACTGATAAGCACTATCAGTATGGCAACTAACATCTTATAATCATAGTCATAGTGGTTTTTTGTGCTAAATATGACAAATTGATTAATAGGATGCAGGCCTTGGAAAGATATAGTAATGAAAAAAAGAAAAATGCTCAGACACAGACAGTAGAATTCAGCACATCATTGCACTGTGAAACTGGAGAGGAACGGCCTAAGGTTATTAGAACACCAATATTAATATATCCAGTTACTGTTCAACAATGACCACCAGATGATATGTATCCCCTAGGCTATGCAGAAGCTAATTGGAATCCTGTAGATACGTTAGACTTAAAGAGATTTAAGGAAGCAGTTTTTTTCATATGGCATGTATTCACCCTTTGTTAAAACATATGATAAATTTATCAGCAACTAGGAAGAGAATCATTCCATAAGACTGGAAGGATTTAGTTATAGCAGTATTGGAAGCTGGCCCTCAGTTACAATGGAGAACCTAGTGGCTAGGGTCTTGGAACAATGAGATAGGGCTAGATCATGTGATTTCCTAAGGTCAAACCAAGCCTTCACTGATTTTTTTTTTTTTTTTACAGAGATTTACTTCAGCTGTAAATAGTAAATAAAATATCAGACCCACAAGTTAGACTGAATCTTTGGCTTTTGAAAATGCTAATTTAGAATGCAAAAGAGTGATTAGGCCTTTAAAGGCAAGAACAGTACCCACAGAAGAATGGATCAGAAATACAACTGACATTGGACCTAACCCTTCTAATAATACTTGGATACCTAAAAATATTAAGAAAAATAAAAATGCTCAATATTTTAATTGTGGTATACAAGGTCATCTGAAAATGGGGCATAGGCAAGGTGTTCATAGAAACAAGGCTTATTCTAGAAATAATCCAAACAGAAAGCCTCAGGCTTCTGGAGTATGTACGTGTGGCAAAGGTCAACATTGAACTAACCAATGCAGATCAACAAGGGACAGACCAGGTAACCTTCTCTCCTTGCTCTCACAAGTAGTTTTAAGTTTCATCTCCCTCATGATTAGTGGTAAACTTTTTATGTTATATGTAAAGGGGTCAGATATATATGCTTTTGAGATAATATCATTTCTCCCTTCCTAACACCATTTCTCCCTTTCCTTTCCTGGCCTCTAAACCCTCCCATTACCCCTCCTTGTTCTCTTTCAAATCCATGGCCTCATTTTCCATTAATTGAATGTATTACACACATATATTCCTAAATATGTGTTCAGTTTGTACAATATTACTTGTATGTTTTCAGGTCTGACCATTTAGTATTGGAAAACTACCTGGTATGCTTTTTCCTTGTGAAGACTATTTCTCACACTCTCAGTTTTCCTTAGTTGCCTGTAGTTCTTTGTGTAGGATTTGTGTAGTTCTTTGTACAAGGCCTCGTTGCATGTCACCTATCCTCTTGGGCATGTCTATTGTTGTCTCTGTTCAGCTCATGTTTAGACAGTTATGTTGGTGAGATGTTCTAGGTGTAGCTTCTGACATTACTAGGAGATACAGTCTTACAGCAAACTCCCTCATCCTCTGGCTTTTATGATAATTTTGCCCCTTCCTCTGCAATGTTCCATGAGCCTTAGGTGCAGGAGTATTTCATATATGTATCCCTTGGGACTGGGCTTTAGAATTATACACTTTGACTGGTTGTGGTTTTCTGAAATGGTCTCCATCTGTTGCAAACAGAACTTTCCTTTTGAGAGGAGAGGACTACATCTATCTGTGGGTATTCCTTATATTTATTCTTTTATTTGGAGTTTAAATATCTAGTGTGTAGTTAGGGATTAAGTTGGTTTAGTAAAGTGTCGATTCTCTTCCAAGACCCATGATTTCACTAGCCCTAGGTAGTTTCCTAGGCTTACAGTCCCAGGCACAATTCACCTCAGTTGAGCATATCTTATGTTCAATTCAGAGCTATTGGTTACTGCCAAGGTATGCATGCTACCACGTGAACACGCCATGCTGAAACTTTGAAAAATATTTATAGGCAATTTGTATCACTTCTTTTGAAAATACCCTGTTCGGCTTCTTAGCCCACTTTTCAATTGGGTTGTTTGTTTTCCTGTTTAGTCTCTTGAGTTCTTTGTATATTCCAAACATCATTCTTCTGTATGGCTAGCAAGGATTTTCTCTCATTCTGTAGTATTGGGGTGTGAATTAAGGGTATGTGAGGACAGAATGAATTTGTGCACAGGCATGGGAACATCCAATGCTGATATTTTTTTTTTAAGACGGGAGTTTGGAAAACCAACAAATGTAAGACAGATCATGGGAAAGTCCAAGACTTCTCCGATTTCTAGAGAATAGTTAGAGTAAGTGATCTTCCCATAACGAAGACATTTTTCTAAAGGAAAATAACATTGTTGTGCTTCATATACCCTTTAATATGTTGGCCTGTGAAGCAGGCTTCTCTGCACTCAAGTACTCAGTTACCCTGAGTCCCTAGTTTCCCTTTTCAGTTCTGTGGCAGTCATCAGGTGAGGCAAACTGGCCAATCTCATGTATACCATGCTCTCTCTGTGTGTAGTATTTAAAACAGGATTTGTCAGTATAACAGTTCTGGTTGTTCTGGAACTCACTTTGTAGACCAGGCTGGCCTCAAACTCACAGAGATCCACTTGACTCTGCCTTCAAAGCGCTTGGATTAAAGTCATACACCACCATCCAGCTACATACTCTGTCTCTTTACGAAACTATTTCCTTTGCTGTACAGAAACTTTGGAATTCCATTAGGTTCTATTTGTTGACAGTTGGCTGTATTGTTTGGGAGCTGGTGGGACAGAGAAAGAACACTTAGTAAACTGTAAAACTAGAGGTCTACAGGCTTTTTGAGCCTGAAGTTCCCCCTTTTGAGAAACTCTCAGGTGTTCAAGAAAAGATGGAAACTGATGCTATCAGCAGCAATCCCTGTGACATCAGAAGCAATGGAAATGATTTCTTTCCCACCCACCAGTTGGCCAAATAGCCAACATGGAGACTCAATATTAATTATAAATGCTCCGATAATAGCTCAGGCTCATTACTAGGCAGCTCTTACAATTTAAATTAATCAGTATTTCTTACCTAAGTTCTACCATGTGGCTCACGGCTTGTTACCTCATTGGTACACATCCTGCTTCCTCTGTGTCTGCCTGGTGACTCCTGAGACTCCATCCTTCTTCTTCCCAGCATCCTCCTAGTCTGGCTCTCTTGCCCAAACTCTTCCTGTCCATCTATAGGCCAGACAACTCTTTATTAACAATGAGTAATACATATTTACAGTGTACAAACATTGTTCCACAGTAGATCTCCATTAAAAGGGACAAACAACTAAACTGTGGTGTGTTTGTATATGAAGTGATTTTAGGATGGATTAATCAAATTATCACCAGGGAAACATCTACGTCATTGATGGGAAGCACTGTAGCTCAGGCTCCAGGAAAGTAAACTTTGAAACTCAAAGACCCCAATGTGACAAGTTCACTGGGAAGTACTCTTGGGAACATCTGTGAGGGCCTGGGAGGCAGGACTGATTGGACACAGAAAAAGAAGAGCATGTGCCACATCCAATCTCAGGAACATCTCAGCTGTCTTTACTAAGCTGTCCTAGAGCAAGGGCTCTAAGCATCTGTGTTTTCATGTTCCCCAGTAACTGGATGGCTTGCCCCAGGGGAAGAGTCATGACCTGGGGCATGTAGCATGATAAATAAAAGACCCAGAGACTGATATTGGGCTTCAAGCTGAGCATCATAGAAGCAAAGTAGCCAAGCCAGTAGATCTTACCTCTATCTCAGCTCAAGCCAAAAGGGGGTGATCCTCACTGCTCCTCAGCTTCATTGAGACTGCTATGCTCTCCTCAACATGGCTAGAGACAAACCTGAGACTAACTACTTAAGACCCTGCTCCTATCTTTTATATGTGGGATCCCAGGTACTGAGATCTCCTTTGTGTGAGCTTTTTCTTTGAGGATTGGATCCATTTCCTATAGTTAGTTTGGCCTTGAACTAACAGAGATCTACCTCTTAATCCTGAGTCCTGGCATTAAAGGTGTGTACCATACCACTGCCTGATCCCTATAACTTGAGGCTGACTTTGCTTTCTGAATCCTCAGGCAAACTTTAATAAATCATAAATAATTTATCACCACAGGGACAAGGTGGCTTCTTTTTGCTGGGGTTGATTTCCTGTGCAAAATGCAATAGTTCTGGCAGCTGGAAAGACTGGTGTTTCCATTCTGAAGAAAGGTTGGTACGTGGATCTTATCAGAAGTTCCCCAATCCTGGCAGCTCACAGGTATTACCAGTCAAGTCAATTTCCCCCTTTGGGTTTCTCAGCCCACCTGAAGCTTCTAGGTCATTACTCCTTAGAGGAACCTGTGGTTTGGCTGCTGCTAAACCCATCCAGAGCTCAAGATGTCCCATGTCTCAGCCTTTATCCACTGAACTTCGAACTGATTTGAGAATTAGCAAAAGGTTGTCTGGCAAAGAGGAGGAGGTGGGTGTTATCAAGTGGCCTCTGCTTTCAATGTCAGGCCCCTGAGGCACTGGGTGACATCTTTTGTGGTCACACTGCTTACCCATTTGGTCACTCCAGAAAAGACAGTCTTTCCTGTGTGTCCTGTGGTCACCATTTGAACATGAATCTTTTCCCTTGGGAGTGGAACCATTTAGATCACCTTACCCACCCCTGGTATGTGACTCTACTTCTCGACCAGTGGTACCCTGTCACCCATCTCTCTGTGCTAAGCCAGACTCCTGTCTGGCCCTCACACAATTAGCATTCTGAATTGACTTCCAGAATCTTTTTGTCATCATTTTCCCTCATAATAAATAAAAACAGAGGGAATTTAGAAAATACAGAAACATCACTAAAGCACAATGATGTTACATGACCATTTACCAAAATAACAAGAGCAGGTTCTAACCTGGGGCCCATGACCTTCCCAGCCATGGGGTTTTTGACCAAAATTACAGTACCATTCATAGGATTCCTTCCTGTGAGGTAGGCCTCATATCCAACTGAAAAGCAGTTAGTTCCCCCCATAAGTCATGCCACTATTGCACAAATGGGCAGATCTTGCCTGGTGTCTGACTCGTCTATTGTTTTGAAGAGAAAAAAAGAGGTTATTGCGGGCTCACAGTTTGAGGGGGTGAGTCCATGACCATCATAATGGGAGCAAAGCAGCAGGCTGGCAAGCATGGAGCATAGAACTTATATATCTTATCCCCAAGCAGGAGACAAGAGAGCGCTGACTCACTAGGAATGGCTTCTGAAACCTCAAAGCACCTCCCCACCAACACCTCCCTCAAGACCACACCCTGAACACTTCCACCCACTGGGGAGCCTAGGTTGGGCATTCTCATTCACACTATTACAGCTGGCAAGTTACTACTGATTCATGCAGGGTTCAGCACAGGGTAAGAACACTGATGTCTTTTCTCAACCCTCAGGGCTACATAGAACTATGAAAACCAGCCAGCAGGGATGAAGTTTTCCACACATTTGAAACTGATTTCTTGAAATCCTATCTAAAGTGTGTATTAACGTCAGCAACAGGGACTTACCATATTAATATGGTGGGTAACTGTCTTGGTTAGGATTTCTGTTGCTGTAATGAAACACCATGACCAAAGCAACTTTGGGGGAAAAGACTTTATTTGGCTTATTGCTGTTCACCAATGGAAGTCAAGACAGGAGCTCAATCAGGGCAGGAACCTGGAGGGAGAAGCTGATGTAGAGGCCTTAAAGGCTGCTGCTTACTGGTTTGTTCCTCATGGCTTCCTTAGCCTGCTTTCTTATAGAACCCAGGACCACCAACCCAGGGATAGCACCACCCACAACGGACTGGGCCCTTCCCCTAATTAAGAAAATGCCCTGTCTTGAAAAACACAAAAAGGAAGAAAGGCAGGAGGGAGGGAAAGAAGGAAGGAAGGAAGTTAGGAAGGAGGGAAAGAAGGAAGGAAATGCCTTACAGAGGCATCTTCTCACCTGAGAGTCCCTCTTTCAGATAACTAGTGTGTGTAAAGTTGACATAGCCAGCACAGCACTCAATGGCAATGGAAATGGACTGTACTGTTTTGGAGACTTCTGGGGTCTTCCTGATCAATTAATTCACAAGGATCCACCACACGTCTCGCACTACAATTTTAGTTTAATAACCCATGTCTTTTGGGAGTGACACTGTCTTATTAATGCAGGGTAATCCTGTTCAAATTCCCTTTTCTAAACTTGTATTTTGAGAATAGCTAACTAGTGGGTTTCCACAAGGTTGTTTACAAATATCCTTGGTTTTGGTTAACCCACCAGCCCTCCCCTATAACCCATACCCTCCCCAATCCCATACACACTAAATCCTTTATGCCCTAATATCCCCTGCAGGGTAATAAGAATATATATATTTTAGTAAATCTTTCTGAAAACTCAAGATTACATGGTGTAAGCCGGTGTTTAAACTGGCATTCTGTGGGAAGAAAAACTTCAGGTTCAGTGATGCAAAACACAAACAGGACTGACACAACGCTGGCCTCCAAAGCCATGGCTACAATCAGAAAGTTAAAGCAAATGCTTAATTGGTAGGAATCGCTAACAACTATATGGAGGAATGAACTTCCAATGAAATAAATGCTTTATAGAATCAAAACTCAGGATTTCCTTATATCTTGTAAATAAATCATTACTTCTCTTGGGTACTTACTTGACTTTAAATTACTATAAAAGATAAAAATTCCTCCAAGACACTTAAAAATTGAAAAGGGATGAAGGTTTCAGCCTAGAACTACTAGGAATCTCTCTGGCAAATAATCTTAGTAGGTTAAACTGTTTAACCTACTACACACATGGAGCAGACATGTGGACAATGTGATTCTCTGCTGTACACTACCAGATCCAGATGACAGCATGGAATGCCAGGCTCCTACCTAAAGAATGGACAGATCGTACAAGATCTCACATGCCTAGCAAGCTACCCACTGAGCTACATCCCAAGCTGGTGTTTTTAATGAGGATAATATAGAAATTAAAGTTATTATCTTGCCTTATATAAAGTGAATAATTTCTTACATGCTAGGGGGAAAAAACTGCAAAGTTCAAAATCAGTTAAACCAATATTTATCTTGATTTTTGTTGTTGTTGTTGTTGTTTTGTTTTTCGAAACAGGGTTTCTCTGTATTGTTTTGGAGCCTACCTGGAACTAGCTCTGTAGACCAGGCTGGCCTTGAACTCACAAAGATCTGCCTGCCTCTGCCTCCTGAGTGCTGGGATTAAAGGCGTGAGCCACCAACTAACTCCCGGCTATTTATCTTGATTTTTTTTCTTTTTTTTTTCCCCCCAGATTTTTGTTATTTGAATTAGGAACAAGATTGTTTTACATGACAATCCCAGTTCCCTTCTCTCTCCCCTACCACCACCCCCAACTAAAACCCTACCTATCACATATCCTTTCTGCTCCCCCTGGATGGTGAGGCCTTCCATAAGGTGCCATCAGAGTCTATCTTATCCTTTGGGATAGGACCTAGGCCCACCCCCCGTTTGTCTTGGCTCAGGGGGTATTCCTCTATGTGGAATGGGCTCCCAAAGTCCACACCTATGCTAGGGATAAGTACTGAACTACTATAGGAGGACCCGTAGATTTCTGAGGTTTCCTCACTGAAACCCATGTTCCTGGGGTCTGGATCAGTCCCATGCTGGTATCCCAGCTATCAGTCTGGGGAGCAAGAGTTCCCTGATGTTCAGGTCAGCTGTTTATGTAGGTTTCACCAGCCTGGTCTGGACCCCTTTGCTCTTCACTCGTCTGCATCTGGATTCCAGTTCAGTTCAGTGATTAATTGTGGGTGTCTGCTTCTACTTCCACCAGCTGCTGGATAAGGGCTATAGGGTGGCATGTAAGTCAGTCATCAATCTCATAATCAGGGGAGAGCATTTAAGGTAGACTCTCCTCTGTTGCTTAGATTGTTAGCTGGTGTCATCTTTGTAGATCTCCAGACATTTCCCTAGTGCCTGATTTCTCTGTAAACCTAAAATGTCTTCCTTTATTATGGTATCTCCATTCTTGTTATCTTCTATTCTTCCCCTGACTCAATCTTTCTGATTTTTAAGATGAGATTTTTCACTTTCTACTTACTCAAAAACTTTTGAAACATATTTTGTGTGTGTGTGCACATCAGAATTTGACATGGTATACTGTGTGGAGGTCAGAGGGCAACCTGCAGATGTTCCTTCCACTATATGGCTCTTGGGAACAGAGCTCACGTTTTTATCAGATGCCTTGACCTACTTTCTCACTGGCTTCTAATTTTCTGTAACTTAAAATTAAACTGTATGTTGCGTTCATAATTGCCATCTTCATATACCCTACTCTTTGATCAAAATATTTTCAGGTTTTGTTACCTCCATAGCTATGCTAAGGCCACTTCTATCTGCACCATCTTTTCCTACACATCACATAATCAAATCCTGCCAGATAGTTGTTCCAAAGGCACTGATCTCACACTCCCGGTCCTGAGACTTCTCACCACCATCCTCTACCTGGAACTTGACTATAGGTGTTTTATAACCAATTGCAGTTTGCCTGGTATTTTCCTGCTAATCAGGTGACTGGGTTCTTGTAGAAAGAAGGTAAGATTTACTGAACTTTGTCTCTGACTATATACAGTGTAAGAGATACTCAACAAACCCTGGCTGAACTATGTGGCTGTGGTGTTTGAATGTTCTTGAATTACCCCCACAGGCTCATATATTTGAATACCTCATCTCCATTAGTGGAACTGTCTGGGAAGGGTTAGATGTGACTTTGTTGGAGGAAGTGACACTGAGGAACAGGCTCTGAGGTTTCCAAAGCCCATACCATTCCCAGTTAGCTCTCTCTGTCTTCTCTTTGGGGATATGCAAGATATGTCAGCTCTCAGGATCTAATGCCATGCCTGCTGCCATACTCCCTAACATGACAGTCATGGACCCTCTAGAACACTCTAGTAGTGTGAACCCCAAATTAAATGCTCTCTTTTCTAAGTCACAGCAATGGAAAGGTAATTAAGACAATACTTTCTTTGTGTAATTCAATACATATATTGTTAACAATTTACTAAGACACCAAAAACCACCTGTTTTATTTTTAATTTTTTACTTACATTGACTAGACAGCATGTTTCTCCTTTGCTTTCATATGCTTTCAAAGCTTAAAATTGGGTATTTTTAATATGTTACAAGTATGGAAAGATGAATTTATATTTTGAGGAAAACCTTTCATAATTCTACAAACATTGATATTTACAATAGCCTTAATGTAAATATATACAATGTAGCATAACATCTAAATGTACAAAATAGTTTTATATCATTATATTGGTATAGAACACTGAAAATACAAACTAGTGAAAAAATTCACAAAAAAATGGCTAGTATTGTAGGAAATCAGCAACAAGTTCATAAACTGCCATACAATATCTTATATATCACATAACTGTGCAAGTCAACTCTAATCTAGACTTTTAAAGGCAAATGACTTATCCACACAAATCATGCTAAAATCTAACTACAATTTTAAAATTCATAAGCAGACATTTTTCTCTTCGTTTTGTTTTAAAGATAGGGGCTTACTATGTAGTCCTGTTCCTAGAACTCACTCTATAGACCATGCTGGCCTCAAACTCTGAGACTCAGCTTCGGAGTTCTGGGATTAAAGGTGTGCGCCACCACACAGGGCTCAATTTTATGATAATATATGAAATAGGAATTTGAACTGTGAGAACATTCAATGAATTTCTAGAAAGCTACTAGGAATCCTCAGAGAAAACAAACCAGGCATTTTCCCTGGGACTCGTAAGTATACAATAGGAACACCAAAGGGGGAAAATAAAAGCCTCCCAGGTGCTGTGAGTTAATTTCACCTTTAAAGTTTAGTTTCATTTAAAACCCTTAAAGTTCCTCTAGGATGCTTTTATTTTCTTGTGATTTAGTGGGGGCAATAAGGAAATGAGGTAGCTTAGAAGAAATACCAGAAAGCAAAATTACAAGAAACAAAAGCACATATAAAACCTTCTCAGAAAAGGTCAGGAAATAATCTAAGTACAGCACATTATTCTAACTATATGAAGTCATAAAAGCATTATTAAAGAATAGGAAAGTGGAGAGGCAGATCAAATGTCTTTGTTAAATTTGTTAATACTGATTGAGTACATGTTTATCAAAATGTGTGCTGTTCTTTGTGCTTCTGTAAAGGTACTCTTCCTTCATGTCACACTGTGTGACACCAGATGAAGTATTTTGGGTGACTAGCTCTACTACTGGTAAGAAACCCACATGGATGTCTACTGATGACTTACAAGTCTGTGGTAAAAGCAGGAGGTCAACTAGGTGGCTTCTGCTGGCACAGAACAAAACAACTCTCTTGGACATTCTGGTTCTATCAGCTTCCCCATTGCACTCAAACCCAGAAAAGACAATCTAAAAAGCAGGATAGCTTGGGCTGGCATGCTGAGGCTGCCATTTTCTTTGTCCTGAGAACTGAAGAGGCCAAATGTGCTGGCAGTCCTGCATGTCACAGACCTCACCTACCCCTCAGCCCAGGAGGAGGAATATTCTGTGGAGAAGCCTGGGCCAGTACCAAACCACGGCGGGGAAATCTAAATGGGTCTGTTTATCACTTTCACTTTAGGTATAAACCTATGAGCTGTGAGGACGGAAGAATAAAAGGGCTTGAGATAAAAGGGAGGTATGGCACAAGCTGTAAAAGTAGGAACCTGAAAAAAAAATCTGTCTATTGACTTCTAACTGCTGTCACCCAACCTCCTCCCTCCCCAACCCCAGTCTCTGTCTCTCTCCCAAAAATGAATGGTGCTAAGCAATACCCTGACTTCTGGCTAGGGTGGGAAAGAATGAAGTTCAGATGTACAGGCCTGTGACCATGGGAACTGCAGTGATACAGGACAGAGTGACAGTAAATATCCTAGAGATGGTGGGAAGGGGACAGAGAATACCAACTGCATTTTTCCAACACTTTCTGAATAGAGACAGGGCAAACCATCCACTGGGCACAGTGTCTCAGACTTCCAGGGCATTTAACAAGCATTTGACTTAATTTTATTAGTAAAAATAATCCAAGTTTTAGATTAAAGGAATATTTTAATCCAAAATATGAATGCTGTCATTTTATACAAACACAATTATTAAATGAACATTTAAATTTTGTTTGGAAGGGGTCCAAGTTGGCCAAAGTGCTTGGGGCCTAAAAACCTCATGAACTGTGAGCACAGGGTCAAACCAACTCTAGAAATGGAGCTTCAGGCCACTAACAAGGACTGGAGAAGAATGGTTCGAGGGTAAATGATGGCCAAGGAGTTTTACCTTGCTGGTCTTGTTTCACTGATTTTGTTTTCTTGAGTATTATTTTTGAAGAAGACTAAATCTAATAAAGGAGTACTATTATTAATTTAATTTACCCAGGTCAGAACAGGAAACAAATTTAAGATCATTATTTTACAGTTATGTCCTCCAAAAAGACAGAAGTTGGGCTGAAGGGTCTCAGGAGTCTTCGGTCCTCCACTTCTGTAAACTGTTCTTTAGGAGCCTGCCCCCTTCGTTCCACACTCATCTGTGCTTCTTTAAAGGCCTTGGCTCCACCCTAACTATGGTCAAGAGGCCAAGGTTGGCAAGGTCAGCACTGGGGCCATCTGCAGCTGCCGAAGCATGTAGACACTATGACAAGAGAAAAGCAGCATGGAGAACGGATAAGAAACAACAGGAGACAAATGCTAAATCTGAATGTTCTAAATTTATGCTGTTAAAAACTGGTATAGAAAGCCAGGTGGTGGTAGTACATGCCTTTAATCCCAGTACTAGGAAGGCAGAGACAGGCAGATCTTTGAGTTGAGTTCAAGGCCAGCCTGGTCTACATTGTGAGTTCCTGGACAGTCAGGGCTACACAGAGAAACCCTGACTTGAAAAACCACCAAAAACAAAAGAACAAAAGACAAAAACAAACAAACAAAACCCCAAAAACACAACTGGTAAAGAATTCCTGTGTGAAGCATTTTCTGAACAGCAGGTTTGAGATACCCACACTTTGTATATACTTCTTTGTATTTAAAAAATATTTCATAAGATACATTATAAATGTATTACATAGTCAGAAAAATGGACACCTAATAGTTGCTTAAAAACTTGTGTTCTCAAGACCCTACACTCTAACTACTGCCATCTTTTAAGTCCTTACAATGTAGCCCCAGGGCAGTGAACATGGTTAAACATGAGCATGTGAAAAACCCAGATTTGACAAAGAACTTTTAGCAACTTAGCAACATTCTAGGGAAACACCAATCAAGAAAGTTAATCAACATCCACTCCTCTGTTCCAACAGCCTATGAAGAGCAGGTGAGGAGGAAGAAAGCACAAAAGAATGAATACTATTGACTTTCATAGTCTTCTGTGCTTGAAGAGACATCAAGTTCTAATATTCCGCTCTCTGAATTTCAATTAAAGAACCTAAATTTTAGACATGTGACTAGATCAAGGTCATATACCAAAGCTGATACAAATTCGCTTGACAGCTCAGGATTCCTGAATTTTTGCTTTGGAGTTCTTATACTTCCAAACTTCAAGGGAATTTTACAAAGTACATTTCATTGTTCATGTGAAATGTACACAGGGAAATGGAAAAACTACTAGTTTTCTTTTAAAAATACACATTAATTTGGGAACTGTACAATCTTAAAATGAAGCTCCAAAGAAGCAACCATAAAAAAAAAAAAAAAAATCAACAGATAAAACCAGAGCTGGAATAACATTGGGAGGTTAGATTAGCCTGAGTTATACACAGGGACCTCAGCCTAAAGACAGCAAACTGTTTCTTCAAATCAGATTTAGGCCACTCCAGCCAGTGCTGCCCTCTTTTTTGGCTACAACTGAAACAACAACAAAGGCAAATTCTAAACTTGAACCTGATCAGTTTCAAGATAACAAAACTGTTAGCATTAAGAAGGCCTGGATGATGGGCAAACACCAGTTCTCCAGCTAACAGAAATAGTCACTAACTGCTCCTTTCCATGAAAAAGTCTATTTGCTTTTGTTTCTTATTTAGGAAGTATGAACTGGGTTAAATATGTAAGATGCTAGACAGCATCTCTTTGTTTCTAAAACATCAACAACTGATTTTAGCTTTATTGTTATTTGTCTCTTTCCCCTGACAGCAGGGGAAAAAGCTAGGTAGAGGGTTACATTACCAAGTCCAGTTAAATGACATTTTTTCCGCACTACTATAATTAGGCAGAGCTGGAGCTATTTCACTTGTGAAATCCATCTAAAATATTGAAATCACTGAGAATGTTGTACAGGGCTACACACTAAAACTGAAGCAAATACATGGGACTGAAAACTGGTTATTTTCCCCTTTGTTTTCTTGTCTGAATGTTTAAGGATACTCTCCTGCCCATGTTGGCACTCTATAGTACGGTGTTAGATATCTTAGTCAGTAGTCCTCAACCACATCAACTCATTCTACACATACCTCACCACCTGAACATATGGGAAGAAAATAAGTATTGCTAATGAGATAAGATGCCAAAATGAAAAAGAAAAGACTACTTCAGAAGTAAGAGTTCAACAGTCTACTGATCAAGCTGGACACACAGTAAGGTCGACCACTGCTCCAGCTTTCATAGGCTTACACTGCTCACTACAGACAGGAGTCTTGATTACCACTACATGAGAACCAGCCTCTCTCTCTTCCTTTTCGAATTATTATGTGGGAAAGGTTAGGATTTTATGCTTTAAAAGAAAAAATACTTCGTTATATTCTTTAAAATCTCAATTATTTACAGTAGCATGCCAAGATTAGAACAGAATCTTACTTTTAAATAGTTACATGAACAACTCCTTTGTACTGTTTTCTTCAGCCAGCCCATTTTCTTCCTTGCTTTTGTAATTGGAAAGGAACAAATTTTCTATCTGAGTCAAGAATTCCTCAGCGATGAAGCAATTGGCTACTTTGCTTAGTGTTTTCCTTAGACACTCCAAAAGCTAGTAGAAAAGAAGAATTTATATTTAAGTATTAAGAGGACTTGCATAACTGTCACAATTTCTTTTCAAACCTCAGTAATACTCAAATGAGAAACACTGTTCCTTCTCAACAACCTCAGCCTTGAACACTGGAATCACATTGAAGGTTAAGTTTAGCTCCTTTATAATTCCACAGGAAGCAAACATGTGCAAGCAATGCTTTTTACTTTGGACAAATCCACATGATTGTTGTCCCCTTTAGCAGTTACATTGACAGAGCCATCTCTAAAGACTTAAAAACAAACAACAAGAACAATGAAGCACGTAAAACTGTGGGTCTAGGATAAAGCACAGGGCCTGGTGACCATATCCAAGGCTCAAACTGAGTGCCAGCACCAAAACCAAACATGTAAGAAAGAGAAACACAGAGGGGGAAAAAAAAGAACTAAGTATATAGTCCTTGGCCAGTTTTCTTGGCGATGAACACATTAGTCCTTCAACAGTATATAGGAAAATGTAGCAAAAAGAACTAATATGTTTAGTTTTCAGAATATTATCAAATGACTAAAACAAAAATGTTGACACTCTATTCATCTTAACCAGAAGAGTGAGTGAGTGAGTGAGTGTGAGTGTGTGTGTGTGTGTGTGTGTGTGTGGTGGTGGTGGGGTCTAAACCATTACTTTCTAAATACAATGCTAGAGCAAAATGACTACTTAAACTTAAATTAGATTTATACTATATATTTTTTAAATGGCCAAATGTTATGATTAAAAGGGAAACATGGTGCTCATGAATTTTAAAGAAAGAGCAAAGGCTCTTTATTGTACACAATGGTAACCTACAAAGAAATATATCAGTAAATGCATTCTAAAATATTATTTCTACATATAAGTTTAGCCAATAGAACATGTTAATTTTACAAAGTAAATCAATAAAGGAAACAGAAAATGTATCCATAGAACAGCAGAAAACATATCAGGAACACCAGCTTTGGAATATGATAATCTAATAAAACCAATTTAAAATGAAGGCAGCTTACTTTCTGCAAACAAGTTAGGTCAGAATCCCGGCGAAAGATTCTATCCATGGGGACACTGCTGTAGGAAGAAATTTAGAAACCAATGAGACAGATACACAACTGGTTGCATAATAAAATGTCATCAATACTAGACATCAGGATTCTATATTTAATTTAGGCTTTGCTTTCTGATTCAATTTAATGAGAAAGACTGCAAATCTGGGGCCATCACAAAACCACAACACATACCTATGAGAAAACCTGTATTTTTCAATTATCCATCTTGTCTTTTCAAACACCAATTCCCACTGAGGTTCTTCTAACATCTGTTGTACTTCAAATTTGTAAGGTAAACCTAGAGAAGTGTAAAGAAGGACATTTTCATCAACTATTTCTCCAATCTCCTTTTCTGACAGTTCTATGAAAAGCACTGTGAAAGGCAGGATGGCATCTCACTTATCTTCCAAACCAAGAGATCTTTTAAGCTGAAAAGGGCAGTAACAGAAACAAACTGGTCTGTTTTCAGCAAAACAAGGCATGGTACCTCCTAGGATACAAGTCATCAAGCCCATGGTAATATAGCTGCATAGGCAGGCAGCATTCTTGAGAAAACTACCAGGAGTTCAGAATGCAGTTCTTCCCAGTGGCTGTCTCCTGGCTCTGCTAGTTTCTTCACAAACATGTGCAGTCTATACTTTGCTAACTACTTGAGGGGGTTATCTTCTAAAGCTCTCTGGAGTTCACTTTGAAATAATATGGCAGACTGTTCTCTGGTAACTTAGTTGCCTCAGGTCCAACACCTTCACTCAAGTTTGCCAAGACCTGGTTGTGTCTCTCTCTTCCTGGTATAGCAAACTGGGCTTAACTGATTGGTTTCCCATCTCTGAACAACCATCTTCCTTCAGAGCCTAAGTTATATCCTAAATAAAATACTACTCTATTGTATATTTTGCCTAGTATTTTGGTTGCTTCAAAAAAAAGTTCTTATTACTTCATTTTGCCTAGAAGCAGAATTACATATATTTTAAATTATTAAATTCCAATGAATTAAAATGTGAATAGTCACATGTTCCCAGTATTAACTAATTGTATTAGATATGATTGGAATAGAGGCTCATGACCAAAACACATACATCTGAGATCTGACTTCAAGTGCAGACAAGTTTATCGTGATGCTTTCTGTTATAACTTTTAGAAATTACAGTTAAGTTGAAGAATTATGTGTATTATATGCTGTACTCAGCAGGGCATTATGGATTACTACTGATATTATTCATTCAAAAAAACTCACAGTGCTCATTAGCTGGTACTAAGGATACAAAAACAGTAAATTGCATCAAAAGCCAAAGTGGCCATTAAGGCAGAAAAAGTACTGCAGATTTATTAAAACAAAAATAAATTAACAGTCAACTGTGCTGAGAAGATTTTACCAAGGACAGACAGGGAATCAAAGAAAGATGAAATTAATTAATAAGCAAACATTCATTTAGAATCCACTTTATTCCAGGTTCCGTGCTGGAAGCTGGATAGAAAAACGAGTAAGATACAGTATGTAGTGTCAAAGATGTCATGATTCAACAGGGAAGGGACCGTTGCAAATGTAGTTTACACAGAATTACACCCAGAAAAAAATCTGAGTCTCCAACCACTTCCTTACAAAGTCCCCTCCCTGCCTTTCATAGTCTGCTATATTAATTCTCATGTAGACAGATGACCAGAACAGTCACAAGGAGACATACAGAAGACACACATCCCAGAGAAACCAAGTTGGGTAGTTGGCTATGTCAAACTAATTCTTTCTTGAGACAGACGGGACGTGGGAGATCTGAAGTCAGTCTGCTTTGGGAACCCTAATACTCTGGGGGTAATGGAAAGCTGGGTTATTGTGAATGTTCAAATTAAAATATACGGGACTAGGATGATATAGGTTAATTTGACTCGGGGAGAAATCACCTACACGAGAAAGCGATAACCCAGGATCAATGCCCTATTGCTCTCTGTGACCAGACCAGAACCAGCTCGAGTGTCCCTCACCCCAGACCAAATCGCATGCGCTCAGGTACACACCTGTGACCATGCCCAAATGGACATGGTCAGTGCCGAAGGTGAGTCTGGTATCTTTCACTACAATTCCCTTTTAGTCTAAAGAAAAAGATTTAGACTTGATACACAACTATATGCAAAGATAGCAAATATCAAGTATGCAGGAGGAGCAGGAAAAGTAAAAACATACACCCTTAAGACCTATTGCCAGTGAAGCAACAAGAGCAAATGGCAAGAACTACAAGATATGGTTTTGTTTTTTCTTTATTTGCATGTCACGGCAGAGAAAGCAAGATTGCATTTATGAAAGTATCTTTCTGTGAACGGTGTTTTGTTTTCTACTATGTCTCCGGTGGCCAGTGTATACACACTTCTCTGCATGCAATGTTTCCAGTGCTCAGCATGTACACTGCCTGTGCAACACAATGTTTCCAGTGCTCATTAGATCCACTTCCTGCTCTAACATTTCTCCACATTTTCATCCTTTTATCTAAGGCCATGGTAACACTAGAATGAAAGGGAAGAGGGTGGTTTAGCTAGGTGGCATGCAATGAGTCCTTGGTTGATACACTTTCTCATCAAACAGTTTTACACAATTATAAGTTCTTTAACTTGAGGATAGGGATAGTAAGAAGCTATCATTGCTGAAACTTACGGTAGGTACCATCTGGGCTAACTTCTTCACTTATAACCAAGCAGGTAATCTGGGAATATGGTAAAGGATTACTTCGATTATATGGACTAACAATCATTCCAATGAACTTTGCTCCTCCTCTAGAGAAGTAAGTCTGCAATAAAAAGAAAAATATAATTATTTCAGCTCTCAAGGCTCTAACTGATAGTTAATTGGAGGAAAGAAAACAAAAAAGGGGCCCTATCCAAACAACGGCAACTGAATGAAATGCCTATGCACTCATTTCAGGTCCAAACTGTTCACCTTCATCAGGAAATGATCCTTACAAATGCATACATCATGGCTGAGGACAGCATACTAAGTATGCAAGCAGGAGGACCACTTTTCACCTATCCAGAACCCACATAATAAGCCTGCGGTAATCAGTTATATTGTAACTTGCAGCCTAAGTACTGAGGAAAGGGATGGGAAGACAGGACAGGAGGGTACTAGCTGGGTACCTCGGCCTCGCTACAGGTTCAGTGAGAAATCCCATCGCAATGGAATAAAATGGACAGGGACATAACAGGACTCTCAGTGTTCTTCTCCGGTTCATGTGCAAACACACAGGAGTGCACACCTCCCCTCACAAACACACACACACACAGAATTAAAAACAAGAAGACAACAGAAATGCCATATATGTGGGTGATACAGATCTATCTCAGTACTCAAGAGGCTGAGACAGGAGAGTGGAGAATTATCACAAGTTCCATGCCAGTCTGGGCCCACAGAGTAAGAGTCTTTGTCAAACAAAACAAAATACATACTACAAACAAATGTGTGGTACATATTGTAATGTCAAATCACTTGACTGTAATTCTTATTAACAAGGCAATAACTTACTATCTACATAGAAAAAATTAGCTATCTACATAGAAAATACACATCAAACCTAACACTAAGTAAAAATACAACTTGTTTTTACAAAGAGATATACCAATACTTTCAACTACTATAATTATAACAAGTCTTGCTCTACTTCCTGTCAGTTTGTAAGGGCTTGAGGAGCTTGTCCATAGAAAAAAACAAACAAACAACCACCAGAAGAAAACAAAAATAAAAAATCCTCAAACCTGTCTATAACCTGTTGACCTTCCAAATGTTTACTGATGTGATTGGAGGGAAAGCAAGTTATTTCAGAACTGCAGATGTAAAGACTGTTAGTGTAAAGCTAAAATTAATAGATGTTTAATTTCACAGAAACCAACAGGAGGATATGTAATAGTTTACAAAATGTAGGCAAATAACACTATCAACACACCTGGTATTTGGCTTGTGTGTCAATGTCTCGTAAAGACGGATTAGGATCAAATGCAGGATGAGAATGGTACCACCCAATAACACTGTAGCCTCTAAGAGCCAAGGTTTCTGAGGCCTGTGTTTGTGATACAGGATCCATCTCACATTGCAGTCCTGTACTCAGACTGTTACACGGTTCTGCTGCACAGACCTGTAAAGGATTTGTACATACCTGATTATAGTGAAATCCTATCTAGTCTATCACTTGCCAAATAAACTCCAAAAGTGTGACTATAGGCTATGAACTTAGGTAGCATTTTTCTAATCTAAAAGGCACAATAATTGGTATTTTTCCACCTACACAAAGACATTTTCAACAATTCCTATACATATGGAAGGAATTTTAGTAGAATGATGTATGGCAGCATTTACCCACAAGCACTAGAATATATTACTGCTCTTAGTTATAGCTTTTCACTGGTGAAGGTAGAGGGCAGCCAATGCTGGCAGAATCCTCTCCTTCTTGACAGGAAACAGATACTCAGTAAATGGAATGCGAAGTCACTTCTGAATACATAACTTTCTATACTTGTATACTCTCACACATACAGATAAAATCAGTATTCTAATTATACTTTCTGATTTCCAAAATATATTTGGAATGGCAGCAAGACTTGGTAACTAAAATGTTTGAAAAAGAAGACTTACTTCAACTGTCTTCTCAGACTCTGAGAATCTTCCTCCTAATAGCCCAATCACCTCCGCCATAGACACGTGAGCATGCTACAAGGGAAGAGGACAGACTCAGACCAAATCCACACCCACACGGCAGTCAAGAGTGCTGCCAGTGCTCTGAGTAGAGGCACTTGTTAAGTTGCACTGGCTGACAGCAGGGAGCTGGCCATTGGACTCAGTCCCTTCCTGCTGCCTATGAACCTCTGAAGCACACAGTAGATGAAACTTGTTCACTTAAAAGAACATATCATTTGCATTTAAAGGGCACACAGTAAGTCACTCTAGAACCTTTTGTAGGAAACGACCTCACACACAAACTGTTAGAGGGTCTGGATGCAGTAAAGTACACACAGGGAGCCTCTGCAGTTTAGATGCAGTGGAGTGTTAGTCATCTACCAGGCAGCAGAAATGGGATATTAGAAAATGGTAAGAGGTTAATGATGGTAGACAATCTTCAAAATTCACATAAATTTTTCTTTTCTAAAATATGAAAACATACAGATGTCTGGCTTTCCTTCAAAAGAAATTACTTCCTTATAAAGAAAGTAGTTAAAATCTGAAATAGAAATCTTCTACTTTCTCTTACGTCTACAAAAAATGAATTAAGGAAATATAAGAGCAGAAACCAGAATAACTAAGTAAGGTTTAATAGGTTACCCTTACCAAATCCATTATTAAAAGTGCTTCTGAAGCCACTTTCACCTGAAACGGCTCCTGAAATATAAAAAGAAAAGGAGAGAATAAAAACAGAGATTTTTGTTCTCCCCAGTTGGAATATCCACCCCACCAAGTTCTCAACATTAGTCAAAATTCAGTACAAATGAAACTTAAAAACAACTAAACTTCAAAGGCCCAGCAGAAAAACTGCTCTTCCCTCTCATCTCCTGCCTGAACTGTTCACCCGATCCTAACTATACCCTGCCATGTCCAATACACATGCCTCACATCCACAGGTAAAGAGTAAGTATTTCCTGTCTGA
Organism: Cricetulus griseus; assembly: GCF_003668045.3. Taxonomy (NCBI): domain Eukaryota; kingdom Metazoa; phylum Chordata; class Mammalia; order Rodentia; family Cricetidae; genus Cricetulus; species Cricetulus griseus. Next base: position 53,917,845 of record NC_048595.1, on the reverse strand, counting down.
TGGGGCATTACTGGTGACTACTCACTGATAACAAGTACCTGCTTTTCTTCATTGAAAAAATTACAAGGTATCAGTTGGAAGGGATCAAGTGAGCTGAAAAAGAAAAAAAAATTACTAATTTGAAAATTAGCAATAATATAAACCCAAACTTTTGCCTGTATGAAAAAACATTAGAGAAGGAGAATCCCTTACAAGGAGCTCTACACATTCTTTTAGATCTGACAGAAAAACGGGATCTGGACAAAGTAGCTCTGCTGTTTTATTTCGTTCTAGCACCTGAAGGAGCTGGTAAGCAGACACAACTCTTCAACTAAAAGGAGATCAACAGTTTAGAGAAACAACTATTTCCCTGACATGGGACTTGACAGAAGTTCAAGTAAGGAGTTTCTCAAAAAAACAGCTTGTCAGGTGAAGTGCTGCAATGTATGCCTTTAACCCTACTACTCAGGAGGCAGGGGCCAGCCCGGTCTACATAGTGAGCTCTAGGCCAACCAGAGATACATTCTGAGAGTCTGTCTCAAAAGAAACACACTCACACCAACACGTGTCAGTACAGATCCACTACAATGGGGATCTATTATTGAATACTCTTTAAATTAAGGAGTAACTAACAAGTCTATAAAACAATTAAAGCAAAAAAAAAGCCCTGTGATATTATTTTTAAAAGCAGATAGAGAGGGGAAATCTAAGCAAGGCCAGATACAAAAGCATGTGAAAACAGAAAAAAATATTAAGAAATTGAGTTTTGAAAATAGCAGAACAATTTTTAAAATTTATTACTATTTTTAGGTTTATAAAATTTTACTTTATGTGCATCAGTGTTTTGCCTGAATATTATATATACCATATGTGTGCCTGGTACCCATGATTGTTCAAAGAGGATGTCAGATCCCTTGGAAGCAGAGTTATGGATGACTATGAGCCACCATATACATGCTGGGAACTGAACCTAGGTCCTTTGCAAGAGTAGCAAGTGCTCCTAATCACTGTGCTGTATCTCTAGGTACTGGGACAAATGTTTATAGAAAGAATAGCAATCACAAACGTTTCTATTAAGACAACTTGGAAAGAGTAGCATGCTGAACTCCCATCTGACAAAAGAGTCTGTGAGGTATTTTGTTTTATTAGGTTTGTGCCCCAGGGCCCAAAGACATACAGAAATTTAAAAAACTGAATAAAGAAGGTCTTTAAATTAACTGAATAAAAAGGAAGGTGAGTGAGATGGGACATGCTTGTAATCCTAGCACTTGAGAGGTAGAAGGAGGAGGATTAGTGGTTTAAAGTCATCCTCAGATTAAAACTGCATGTGTGTGTCTGTGTGTACGTGTGCACACACGAGGGAAAAGAAAACTCTTTTACCTCGTTTATATTATACAACGTATCTAATGGAGCTACTGGGTATTTTTTCATATATATTTTCTAACCATGTGTGATAAGTTAAGAAAATACTGTACCTTTTTGTTAATTTTGAAACTTTTGAAGATTTAGTAGGTTTGCACTTTTCCTCTTCTCTTCTTTTTGCCAATTCCTCTGCAGACAGATGCTAAAACAAAACAGCCAATCAAAGGGTTCATCAGCTACTCAAGCAGAATAAATAAAACAGTTAAGGATATGTGAGAACAAGAATGACCAAGTCAGTATACATTGTTTCCTTGCTACTAGTAAATACTGGGCAATAACCTTTAAAACTATGTCAAAATATATACACTTATCAAAATGTAAATATATTTCTTCTCCTGACTTGCCTACTTCAAAGGTATCAGTCATTAAGTTTCAAACACCTCCAAGTCTTTATTTCTCATTTCTAGTTTCCAGTGCTCAGGCGGCTGAATTTTCTTTTACAACTCATGACACCACAGTGTAATGATCAAAAATGCTGATTCTAATGGCTGAGGTGGTAGTTTGGTGGTAAAGTAGTAATTTGTCTAGCATGCATGAGGATCTGGTTTCATCTCTGGCACCAAGAGAGTGGGATGCCTCAACATCATACAATTCTGGAGCAGAAATGTATAGCTCTATTCATTATCAGGTGAGAGGCCATTGCTGAGCTCTGCAGCTTCCATACTTCAGAGTCAACAAATAACAGCAGCAATAAGTGTCATAGCATGCTGTGAAGTTAAACATTAATGTTCATAACCTAGTGGTTTCCACTACCACCCCTACACTCTAATTAAACAGACTATGCACCTTTTCCAGAGTATTAGTGTTTTCCTGTATCTGTCCTTTGCTTGTGCAATTCCCTCAGCCTAGAATGCTTCCATCTACATTTTGAGATGATTCTTCTGATCCTTTGCTTCAAACTCTTTCCTCATCACACTCTTTGGGAGTACCTCATATCCTTAGACAAACCTTATGGGGAGGAACCATGTATTACTTATTAATATGCCAACAAGAGTACTAGGAGTAAGGTTAGGGACAGGAAAGGGGCATGAGAAAGATAACATTTATTGAGTACCTTGTCCAAGCGGGCTTACTGAATGACTAATACTAGGACCTTAATATATTTCATCTCATTCTTTTAAAATCCTTTCAGAAACCTATTATCCATACTTCATAAATTAAAATTTGAGATTTAGTACAGTTAAGTACCTACTTGAGATAACAAAGCTAATAAATATACATTTATACCTTCTTTCCACTAATTGTCTACACACTATTTATGTGAATACATGTATGTGTGTGTGTGTATATGCACAATATTTGCTGCCTATGTTTCCTTTCAGGGTCCCAATTTTTATTAGAGGAAATAACATTTCAATATTTACAATTCAATATGCCTAATGTTTTGAACAGTATTTTATGTTTAGAATGGTATTTTAACTGGTTTAACAAACATCACTTAAAGGAACATTATTTAATGAAATAAATAGGGCATACCAACTGCTCAGTCTGGCTCTTATTCTTGATTTAGAGATAATATTGTGGAGATAGAGAATCAAAGTTCTGAGTGAAAATCAGACTCCTAGGTAACTGTACCACTGAGACCTCTGGTTTGGTTAATGGTAACTCTTCAATAAACTAACATGGGAACAAGAACAGACGCTTCAACAATGAAATCAGTGTAATATATAGGAATTTAAATGATGAGACAGTTTTCAAGGATAAGCCACAAATAAGGTCAAAATTACCTCAAATGTTTGCCCTTCTAAGTCTTTTGCATCACACCAGTTTCCCCATGGATCTCGGACTCTACGTCTCCTTGTACGCTATATTAAGAAAAAAATAAAGGCAAAATTTAACAAAATTAACCTGGCAAAATCTTTAACGAATGAACACACAAAACTTAAACACAATCTAAAACTCTATTATTTACATATTTTAATGTCTGATCATCAACTCCCTAAACTGTATTCTATTGATCATGTGTAATAGGTAATAGTCAGTTCTCTGCTTAGAGACACTCAAGTGACTTTTCTTTTCTTTTTTTTTTTGATTTTTGGAGACAGGGTTTCTCTGTGTAGCTTGGGAGCCTATCCTGGAACACTCTCTGTAGACTAGGCTGGCCTCAAACTCCCAGAAATCCACCTGCTTCTGACTCCCAAGTGCAGGGATTAAAGGTGTGTGCCACCACTACCCGGCCCTCAACTGACTTCTTGTGGGCGCTAAAAATAGTAGCCAGGTAGGAACTAGGTGGTGGTATCAAGGAACTACTTTTAAAAAACATGGCACTGATGACTTTCTGCATTTTACTTGAATTCTTCATTTTCCTTTTCATTACCATTTAGGAGCTAAAATATCAAGATAAAAAACTGTTAAGACTAGAAAGACACACCAAAAAAACAGATTTGCTTCAAATTATCTGTGTTAGAAAAGAACGCACAGCAAAGGTATAGTGAAAATAGAAGCAATGATTAACCCAGGTTTAGAAAGGCCACTGCCAAGTTAATGCAAACAGTAAAAACCTACAAAAGGTGTGAAAGCTATGCCTCAACTAGTTTTGCAAACATTGTATCTGAGGTTTTTAAAATGGGCCAGCTGCCAAATAGAGGTATAACTTGTATGATCAAAGATCCACTTGAAAACAGCCTTTCTTAAGACAGAAAATTCAGGTAGAAATTGTTCATGCCCAAAATAGTTTGAGAATTATTTTACTTGTCACCAATTTAATGTGAAACTAATGAGATCTTATTATATTTTGCCATATAGGACACTTACTGGATAACTGGTGTTTTGTTTTTGAGACAGTCTCACTGTGGAGACCATGCTGGCCTTGAACTCACTGAGATCTGCCTGTCTGTACCTTCTGAATGCTGAGGTTAAATGCATGTGCCACCACACTCAGATGGTGTATGTGTGTTGCTGTGTTTTTTTTTTTTTTTTTCTTAATGTTTATGGGTGTTTTGTGTACATGTATGTCTAAGCACTACATGCATGCCAGATGACCAGGAGGCCAGTAGAGGGTGTCAAATCTTCTGGAACTAGAGTTACAAACTCTTGTGGTCTGCATGATGTACATAATGGGAACTGAACTTGGGTCTTCTGCAAGAGCAACAGATGCTCTTAACCGCTGAGCCATCTCTCTAGCACACAACATGTTAAGTTTACAAATCAAAACCAAGTACCCAAGGCCAATTTAGTAGCAGATATTTCTACAGACTCTGACAGTGAACTTGAAGGGTTTTACAGTTTGTTTGTTTTTTGTATCATACACAATAGGAAAGCATAAAATTAAATAGCTAAGGTGAAATACAAGAGAAAACATATTCTTCCACTCAATAGCCATTTGTTTAGTAAAACAGTTGCTTACCATAGACTGTAGGCGGCAGGCAAGCTGGTATGCTGCTGCTTCTGCATCTTTTCTGTCACTCACTCGTACTTTATCAACTGGCTGTGGCCTGTTATATATTGCCTGCTCTGTTGGAATTCAGGAAAGATAAAAAATCTATTATTCTGCGGAATCTGTTCAACGGGAAGATATACTATACTGACTACAGCTGAGCTCCCGTGATTCTTATCCCGCAATTATACATTTGATGTGCCACTTAGCTTTCAAATAAAAAAGCTGTTAAAAAAATGGCAGCTCAATAATAGCAATTATGAAGAAGCGAGTAATCTGTATAACTTCTGGTTAAATGAGTGCTGAGCCCACTTTGTTGACTTTGGCAGTTTAGTACATAAAACTATGTCTTGTCTGTGGCTGCAGCTAAAATAACTCAGTTTCACAAATAGCTCATTTCTACACAGAGCTTGGGGCACAAATGCCACATACATGGAAGAGGAACCCTAAGGCAGACTGCCCATTCTCAATACACAAAAGCGAAATCACCTATCAGAGGCTTTCTGGTTAGCTCTCTCGCTCACCTCCCAAACCAGGGGTGGTAAAGTTCTGGTTCCTTATCACTACCTGTACCCATCACCATTAACTTTTTCAGAGCTTGTCATGTGAATTCAGTGATCAGGAAGGATTCGTTCTGACATATCCCTTCTCATTAACTTTGAATCAAAAAAATATATATATCAAGACTGAAAGACTTTCACTAATTAAAAAATTTTTGTGTGTGCATGTGTACACATGTGCAGGTGCATGCATGTTGAAGTCATAAGGCAACTTGTTGGAGTTGGTTCTCTCCTACTAAGTACATCCCAGTGATCAAACTCAAGTCTCAGGCTTAGGGACAAATGCCACTGAGTACCTCACCAGCCTTGTTAAAATACTTTTGTACTTTTATTAGATTTAAACATGTAAGTTTGTAAGTTACTGCCTTTATTTAATCATTGCTAGAAAGCATCTCTAGCAGGAATATAGTATAAGGTAACACTTCAAATTTCAGATTTTGTTGGATCTTGGAATATGTGCAGAAAAATGCTCGCAACATCTAAACCTTTTTAACAGCCATGCTCATCTCAGCTTCTATCTTTTTAAGTATAGGCTATTCTTAGACTTCTCATAAATTTACTTTTACTTGACAAAGAATTGTTAAAATATTTCTATTATGTAGATAAAATATTTTTCTTTAAAATTATATCTTCAAAGGGATACAGTTTAATTAGCAGAAATCTGTTTAACATCAAATCTTAATGACACACTTATTTCATAATGTTACACTCTTTCTCTGAATTCCATATACTTAAATCTACTTGAATTTGAACCATCATAAAAATTAATCGGTGCTATAAGGATAAAAAATGCCAAGTAAAAGATGTTGTTGGGTTTTTATTTTTACCACATCCAAAATTGATTGCTCCTATCAACTCGAGGTATGTATGAATCCGTCCAATACAATTAACATCCCCACAGTTCTTCAGGCCAGGACGTACTGAGGTCTTATTTAAGTATTTCGGTTTGCATATTTCCCTAATTAAGAGATGGAAGTACAATTATTTTGGATGAATAGAAACATTTTAAAAAGGATTTCTGGGGAAAACTTTTAATATATGAAGTATCTTAAAATTTTACCCTCACTCAATGCCTAATTGTGTAACAAATAAACACCCAAGTGTCCTTTTTTCCCCACAAGTATCTTTAAACAATGTGACAACTTACAAGTACCTGTAATGGAAGTGTGATTGTGTTACAAATATTCTTCCCCCATACTAAGCCCCATAGATCCCAGGATCCCCCAACCTTGAAATTAGCAGCTTACTTTGTACAGAACCAAATTCCTACCAACATCTGTGAATAAAAAAAGCACTTTGGGAATTAAGAAGATTTAGTATTGAGATCGTCTTCCTACTTTTCCTTTTTTTATAATACAGTCCTCATGCTCTAGGCAACTGTTGTAACCCTGAGTTACACTCTCTGTCCCAAGGCTTTCTCAGCTCTGCCAATGCTGTTAATTAATTCTCAAAAAGCTTTACATATTGTATATTCATTTTTAATTATAATAAGCACTTAGTCTCAAAAGAAAACAGATATAAGTATTCTAAGGATTTCCAAAGGAATTAAAAAACTCCCAATGAAATTACAGATTCATATAATAATTATTTATTTGCTTAATGTTCTCTGCTAGAAAGCACAATATAATATTTAACAGGAACTTCATAATAATAGAAATAAATCAATTACTGATTATGCCAAATGCTGTACTGTTAGCTACCCATGCTCAGCCTTCCTAATTCTAAGAGCAAGGTTTTACCAATCCCATCTTAGAAAGGAGCAAACAACCTGGCCAGCACCTCGTTACTTAAGGAAGTGGTAAGATCAAGATGCAGACACTGACCCAAGGTTAAATGACAGCACAGATACTACTTAGTCACATTTTATTCTATAAGTACTTGTGTCCCGTGTCCCAGACACTGTTCTAGGAACAAGGGTTTGAGAGGTGAATAATAGAAAATTCCTACTTTCAAAGGTCTTAAATACCAATGGAGACTATCAATAATAAACAAATAACAGTGATAAAAAGAAAAAGAAGCCTAAGTGGATTGATAAATGGATATAGGACTACAAACAGGCACAGACTACTTTAGACAGGATGCTTATAGAAAGCCTCCCTAAACAGACAAAATTTAAGTCCTTAAATCTGTGAAGTTCATACAACAGGAAAATAATTGTGATAGAGGACAATGTTGTAACTTCTACAAAAAAGCTGGCATCCCAGTGTGCCACGAAAAAAGCAAACAAACTAACAAACAAAGACAGGAGCCTGAAAACTGCCTTCTTCAGCCAAAAGGCGTTGCCAGAAAGTCAACAGTCTTGCTCATAGCTTAAACAGCAAACATTTCTGTTCAGCAAAGACATCCAATCCTCTTCCCCTAACACCTGGAATGCCCATGGTAAGCACTGCCTTAAGCAGAGCGCACTCAATGAATAAAAAAGAACCATCTTCACACTGGCTGCATCCTTGAGGGATTAGGGTAGAAGACAATTGACAAAACTGTAGCCTTTTTAGTGGCAGTAAGCAGTGTGACAAAAACAAATACAGGATGCCAGAACAGACAGGAGCATGACCACAGATCTCCCCCTATGGAGTCAAAGAACCGTCACAGTACACTCTGAAGGAAGAGAAGCTAAGGCTGGAGTTCAGCTTTTTAAACACTAAATCAACACAGAAACTGAAATCGCTTCACCCCTTGTGTGACCTGGAATCAGGTTCTCATCCTCTGTGAACCTCATTTCTTCATTTGTAAAGACTACCAAGAAAACTGAAGATGATTTAAATATAATGCATGGCATGTGGCATAATATCTGTGTTAATAGCTGGTTAACACTTCAATAAAAACTTCTCCTAAATAAAACCAATTGCACCTGCTCTCCTGGACAAGAAAGGTCAAGTAGGTCTCTTTATTTTCAAAACTTTTCCTTTCCTTTTTTAAAGTATTACCTGTATTCTGTTTTGTACTTTATGCCTTTCTCTTTAAAAACATTTCTTCTGCTTTTACACTTTTCTATTAGATCAGAAACTGTAAACATACATACATTTAAAAACTGTATGTAAACAAATACCAAATAGGCTTTGTGTACTAAGGTAAAGGATTAGGAAACTACTGCCATATAATTTATACCACCTATGTAATTTATCCTGCTAATTTAAAATTCAAAATTCAATGTAACAAATAAAATTTTTAAAAAATAACATTAATTATGCACAAGCTGTGGCATTTCTGAGGTAGAAACTGTTTTGAAGGCCTTCAATTATGGCTATCCATCCTTTTATTTTCAAAACCAAACCAAAGTATGAACAGAGATCTAATTTAATTAGCATTTAAAAACTGTCTATAAGGCAACGTGGAATAACAGAATGGGGTCAGTGGCTGGTTGAAAGATCAAAGGCAGGTACCCTAACCTCTATTTGAGAATTGTGCTAATCTGTTTCAAATGGCAAAGATCCCATTTGCCTATTCACAGGACTGTTGTGAAGACTCAGATGAGGAGATACAGTGCAGCTTTCTGTAAACCACAAAGCACTACATAAATGTCAATTGTTTCTCTTAAGTATTCCTTACTCTAATGACATCTATAGCCAGAGGACGATTCTCTATCGATTTCATCAGGGAAAGATCACTGTTTTATCAGTGCAAATACACTTTAGGATATGGCTGTTTTTAAAAGCCAAGTAAGTCAATGTTATCTGAGTGAAATGAGAGCTATTTAACAGGGCACACAGCAATCTTCAGTAGCATTTCTAGGTTCTAGCAGAAAGTCATTGTGACAGGACAGGAAAACTCTGACAGAAGAAAAATAAAGGATAACATAGAATCCCCACGCAAAGAATAGGGAAGCTCTCTAAAACATTAGTAGCAACTATGGATTGCTATCAGAGGCTTAATAAGCTACCATGAACAAGTTTAGTTACTTTCAGTGTATTTAGGTTAATACAGACTAAGGTCTTTTGGTTTAATAATTGAGCTCATTCCACATTGAAAGTTGCAAGCACTGAAGAGTTAATTCTGAGAACAGTCTAATGACTCCCCTGTCTCTAGGTCTGTCCTCCTTTATACTCAAGTACATATGAAAACTGGAAATTCTCTCCTTTCCCAGGACAGTAGTGTTTTATAGTTATAGCCTCCCAACACTGCCACAAGAAACTGCTTCCCCCCAAATGGTCATCCCCTTTTTCTCATGGTCACACAGGACAGGACAGATGTGTTATGACAGCAAGGGATGCTTACCAAAGTTTTAAAGAGGTTCACTATGAGAAACTTTAAATCTTGACTACTGAAGGAGGACATGTGAAAGCTCTTTGGATCTCTAGAAAATCCTTGATTCTGCATGGGCCTAACCAATATACTTCAGAGTATCAAGTTTTTAGAACATGTGCAATGTAATTCTTACCACTGATCCAAAATGTAATTTCTAATTTTCAAATAGCGTTCTGGTGTTTTAGTTTGACGCCCCTCAAAAAATTCAGGAATTGCTTGCTTTTCTTCTTCTTGAATGATATTTCTATCTATTTCCACTTCTTGCTCTGGTGGCTTAAGCTCTTCTGCCTCATGGTTTTCCTCCTCCATCTGAAAAGGAGGCAAAAGCATTTCGCTTCCACTTGAATCCTGCTGACTCTCATAGGACTCTGGAGAAGGTGAGTGCTTCGCTTCATCTGTTATTTCTTTTCCAACTTGCACATCAGACTCTTCAACTAGTTTGCTGGACTTCTCACTAAATTCAACTGAGTTTTTGCCATTATTGCTCTGTTGTATAGCCCCCAATGTAATTTCTGAGCTTGAGCATGCTTCTGCTTCACTCTGCTCCACATTCTGAAGATACTCCCCAGAAGATTTAGCTAACATGCCTTTTGAGCATATGAATTCTCCTTGGTTGGCTTTACAAGTTTTACTATTGGGAATGTCTAAAGTAAGATGGCTGCCAGAATTCTTTTGTGGCGATTGAGAAGTCAACTCATCCAGTTCGTCTGTGATGTCTACGTCTTCATCATCAGATAACTTTTCAATTTTTACAGCATTCAAGTTAGGATCAGCACGCCCCCTTAAACATGATGCTGCCCAAACCTTTGTCCTTTCATCTTTATTTTTAACCTGAAGATCACTGCTGCTCTTCTGAGTTGGTGTTTCTTTCTGCACACCCCACTTTACCTTTTTAAGAATCAAAAAAGCATTCACATAATATTAAGATTTGAAATTTAATCACTTAGATAAAATATTTTTAAACTAAGTACATATTAACAGCCATCATATCTTCACTTGCTTTTTAAAAATCTCACAGAATTTCTACATAGTTAGAAAAGCCATTCTGAAGCCATGAAGTTTCACAATGGATTTTACATTTTCACTATTGAATATACTTTGATGCACTTATCCACTACCAAAAATGAAACCTCCTTGACACTGACAAAGTTAGAACTAAAAAAGCAATTAGCTTTTTGTTTGTTTGTTTGTTTTTTGTTTTTCAAGACAGGGTTTCTTTGGGTAGCCCTGGCTGTCCAGAACTCAATCTGTAGACCAGGCTGGCCTCAAACTCAGAGAACTCAGAGATCCACCTGCCTCTGCCTCCTGAGTATTAGGTTTAAAGGTGTGTGCCACCACTGCCTGGCAACAATTAATTTTGTATCTTCTTTCATACCTCGTGTCCATCGTCTGCACTCAGTCTGTCCTTATCCCCTAATCATCCCCTAATATTTAGCCTTTCTTGTGCTCTTTTTAACATGTTATACTGCACTCATGCATACGCTTGCTTACATATATACATATATACATATATTACTGACTAGATCCCACATATGAGAGAGAACACCCAGTTTTCTGGGATAGAAAATACATATTTTTTTAAGCAAAACCATACTACTCTATCCATCTTCCTATGAATTTTGTAATTTCATTTTTCTTTAAAGCTAGATAATATTCATTACACACATACACACACACCCCAAAGTTTCATTATCCAGTCATAGACTGATTCCAATTTTCTTACTATATTGAATAAAGCAATCTAGCAGAAGACATTATTTACATTAGAAAAAAAAAATCTCAGTTAAGGCACTTCCAAATTTCACATCATTATCCTCCTAGATCTCAAAGAAACACAGTTAGAAATTCTAAGTATCAAAACTCTACAACTGGGGCTGGAGAGCTGGCTCAGCAGTTAAAGAGCACTGGCTGCTTTTCTAGAGGATCTGGGACCGGTTTCAGAACCCACATGGAGGCTCACAGCCATCTGTAACTCCAGTTAGAGGATCCAAGGCTCTCCTTCTGGCCTCTGGGGGCACTGTATACACTATGGTGTACGCACACATATGTACGCAAAACACCCATACATATAAAATTTAAAAACCTAGTTTTTAAAGAAAATGTACACAGCTAAATACAGAACAATTGAAAAATTGTTGAAAAATTAAGAACTAGATCATGACTACTTCTTTCTGAAGAAGGTTGTCAATATTTTCAGGCAGTTCTTTATAATAATAAAAAAAAGTCTGTCTTTAGACAGATTTCTAGCCATGTTAGTTAACATTTATATCCCCTAAACTCCAAGTATTTCCACAAGTTTCTTCTACAGTGCAAATATTTATAAAAGAATAGGTATCTTCCAGAGGTAATGTTAGGCTGCTGAGCACTTCTTTCTAGGAATACCATTTGCTGTAGACTGTCTAAGTTCTGCTCTACTTGACAGCAACCCTCAGAACAATGGGGAGGTGTGGAGCACTGAACATGCACCAGAAGCCACGAGAGTGTGGAGCTGCATTCTGAGTCACCCATCAGAAGTTGCAGACAGGACATGGCTGCTCCGAGGTATTTTAAAATATTAAAAAACAAAAAGCAAACAAACAAACAAAATCCACTGGCCAGACAGAGGACTTAGTAAGGCAAGCTTGACAACATCAGTTCAATCTCTAGTGTCCACATCATGGAAGAAGAGAACTTATTCCCACAAGTTGTCCTTTGACCTCCACGGTCCTGCCATAGCACACATGCATGGTCCCATACACACATAGAATAAACGTTATCAACTTTTTAAAGATCCAAAACACATGTTGTAAGTATACACTACTTTAGCTATAGTAAGTCTTAACAATAAGACCACTTAGCTGAAGATGATGATGCATGCCTACAATCTCAGCATTCAGGAAGACTGTCATATCATTCTAGGCCAGCTGGGGCTATACAGTAAAATCCTGTGTCAAAAACAAACAAACAACCCCCCCAAAACACCCAAAGCAATCCAGAATATACTTACTGTCTGTCCTGAGTATTTGTGCTCAGTAACTTTATCCAAAACTTTATTATTATTTAGGATATCTGTACTCTGCTTACCTTATTTTTAAAGTATTGTCTGGCATAACTCTTCACTTGCAAAACTGTGCGACTTTCAACTAGTGTTGCGATTTTGGTCCATCTTCGGCCAAATTTAGCCTGTTATTAAAATGGAAACAAATTTGCTTTGAAGTACATTACTTTGTAATACTTCAAACAGTTGCCACAAAATGAAACCTGATCTGTTAGACTATGCTCTTAAAAACCAAAGCCCATATTTCTTTGTTCAGTTCTGAAAACTAAACAAAATGACTTACAACAGCCCAAAAAAGAAAGTTAGGTGACATTTTTAAATTTTTCTTAAAGAATCAACTGGACACATTAGCTACTAGTTGCAACTTTTAAACTCAAACTTTATACTTCCTACAGTGCCTTTTAAGTATCCTATAGCAAACACTCTACACTGGGTGCACAGTGAAATGAGGGTATACAGTGCAATGACTTTCAAGATTCAATGACAAATGAAGAAGACCTACAACCAAAAACTCCCTTCTGGGGTCAAAGGCTGTGCCCTACCCTGGGTGTTCCCATGGACATTTCATGTGCAAAAGAGAATATACACAATTCTAGCTATACAAAGGACATTGAGACACTAAGTCTAAACTTTAGTATATAAATCTTCACTAACACAAGATGGTATTTTGCACAGTAGATCAACAACATATCACCCCCTTTTTAAGAATTTAAAATGAAACAAAAACAAAGCTAAAACCAACTAAATACAGCCCAAAAAAACCTCCCCAGATTCAGATCTACAGACCAAGTAGACATGTCCTGTGATAGTAAAATATCTTTAAAGATCTAACCCAAATGATAAAGCCCAACTTATATGCTTATTTCTGTTACCCAGATGGGCAATATGTTAAAACTCAAAGCACTTCTGGGAAAACTTATAAATTACTTAAGAGTAACACCCAGCTAGTATTAACCAACTGAAGCATCGGTTCTTTTTACTGTGAAGGCCAATGACTTGGTATTATGAAACGCATTCAGAGACAGCAGGGACCAAGGTAAATTGAGATCTTTTAGGATAACAGGGTTTGAACCCTAAGAAAATAAAAGGTGACACTAGCAAGAGGAGCACAGAAAATATCCACCAGTTTCAAAGAGCAGGAAAGATATAGCCCCACACTAAAGAAACAGAAGGAATAAAATATTGCCTCATCATCAGCATTCCACTGCATTCCTTCCCAAGCCTGAGAGAAACTGTATCAATAGATAATAGAGGGCAACACAGCAATTGCCCAATAAATCAAAGCATTCCTTCTGTAGGAAAACATTCTGTTTAAAATGATCTGTGTACAAATTTCTATGTGTCTATATAAATAAATTCTCATCTGCTGATATATGGACCAAACATCCCTAGGATATTCAAAAAAGAGCTACCTCAGAAATGAAAGTGAGGCTTATTACCCGATAATTTTAGGTGTGAGTTCTGAATACACAAATGGGTCTCCATAGCCATCACTATTGTCAACAATAAAAACAAAAGCAGAATCTTACGTTCACAAACCACTCGCTAATATCAGCATATGCACATTTAGTCTCCGATAAGGGGCAAACATAGAAGTTATCCCTCGTAAATAAATTATCATTATTAGATTGTCATACAACAGATAAATAGCCAATATAACTATCATCAGTACAGAAAAAATAGAAAAAAACGCTCCAGATATTTATGTATTTGTATTGAAACACCATAATACATAGCTGTACTGACAAGAATACAAACATATTTTACTTCTCATAATTTGAATGTTATTAATTGAATTTTATTCAAACATCCCATAATTATATATTACCTATATAATGCCTATAAAATCTCAAAATCAAATTTGATATAAGTCTGAGTTACATATAACCTAAAGGAAAATAACCAACCTACTCTCAAAAGTTTAAATTAATGGTTATTTTATGAAACATTTCTCCATGTTGTGAAGTATTTTCAGTATCTGATTCACATATACACTTTACTAATTTTTATTTATATTAGAAACAATCTTATTTTACATACCAATCCCAGTTCCCTCTCCCTCCCGTCCTCCATTCCTCCCACCAACCCTCCATCCCACTCCCTATCCACGCCTCAGGGAGTGAGGCCTCCTATGGGGAATCATCAAAGTCTGTCACATCATTTGGGGCAGGACCTAGGCCCTTCCCTATGTATCTAGGCTGAGAGAGTATCCCTCCAAAGGGAATGAGCTCCCAAAGCCCACTCGTGCACTAGGGATAAATATCGGTTCCAATGCCAGAGGCCCCATAGACTGCTCAGGTCCCCCAACTGACACCCACATTCAGGGGGCCTGGTTTGGTCCTATGCTGGTTCCCCAGCTGTCAGACTAGGGTCTATGAGCTCCCCCTTGCTCAGGTCAGCTGTTTCTGTGGTTTTCCCCAGCATGGTCTTGACCCCTTTGCTCATCACTCCTCCCCACACACATATTTTTTATACTTCATGACGTCTATATTTTTCAAGAGATTTCAGTGAAACATTTACGCAAAAAATGTCTCTGGTCTTCAAATATATATATACTGAAAAATGTGGATCATGCACAATGCTAAATAGTTGAATGAAAAAGAAAGAATTAAGTTTATCTCCTATTGCAAATATACAAACTTTTTAAAAACTTTGCTTCTATAATAATTTTATCATTAGTTAAAGTTTTCCCTACTTACCAGTCCTTGTTCAAACAGTTCTTTTTCTTCTATCGTCCACTTTACTGAATAACTGGCTGGTTTTGTAGGAGAATGTACCCTGAAAGAAAAAAAGAGGAATTACAAAAAAAAAAAAAAAATGAAATGGAACGTTCCATTTAAGCAGCCAGAGGTTAGACACCAGTGGTTCTCAACCTTCCTAATGCTGTGATGCTTTATAGAGTTCCTCAAGTTGTGGTGATACCCCATCCTAAAATCATCTTCATTGCTATTTCATAACTCTAGTTCTGCTAGTGTTGTGATTCATAAAAGTATGTGTTTTCTGATGGTCTTAGGTGACCCCTGTGAAAGAGTTGTTGGAACCTGCAATGGGCTGTGATGCACAGGCTGAGAACCACTGTTATAGACAGTCACTTGAATAAAACCATGACTTCTAGTCTACTAAAAAAGGAGGGGAAGGGGACAGCTACTGCAACTGGTACCTGGGCAGTAAGGTTTACCCGTTTCTTATCTTTACCAGAATGAGTGTAAAAAATGTATATAACAATAGTATATGCATATACATAGGTATATATATGTACACACACACACACACACACACACACACACACACACACACACGCACGCACGCACGCACGCACGCGCACACACACACACACACACACACACACACACGCACGCACGCACACAAATATAATCTTTGGGTCTGAGTAAAGACAACATTAAAAGACATTTCTCTGGTAACAAATAGGTCTCCACAGACTGAAAACAAAAAGCAGCCATTAATATGTTCTCAAAGCCTAAGAATTTAAATCATAAAACTATGGCATCGCATTTATTGCTTTTAAATTCTGTATCACAAGAAATTAGAGCATAGTAAGAAAACTCTCCAATTTCATCAAGCATTCAATCTTCTCACTAACTTCACTTTGCTTATGTAGCAAAATATAAAAGCCAAAGTCTGCTTAATGCTCAAACAAGTTTATAAATGCTGAATAATGACCATGTTTTCCAATTAAAAAGAGGTTATTTGTAAAACATTTAATTTTTCTAGAATTTTTTGAGACAGGGTGTTGCTATGTAGTCCTAATTGGCCTAGAACTTACTATGTAGAGCAAGTTGGTCTTCAACTTGTGGAAATTCTGATTTGGCCTTCCAACTACTGGAATTACAGGCATGTACCACTATCCCCAGTCCAATTTTCCTAGGTAATTTTTAGAAGTCACAGATCCAAATGAAATTGTACGTAACAAATTTTAAATTATCAGACGGAACAAAAATCAAGTCAATTCATAATATATCTTTATGATGTGATAAACTGCCAAAAGAAAGACATTTTTAAAAAATTCTGGCAAATACATGATGGCATAAATGTACTCTAATATCTGCGCCAAAACCATCTTTAAAAAAATCTCTTGTCTTTTGAATCAAGAGAGCTGTTCACTGACTAAATCTAACTGTTAAGAATGTTCTTCTAATTCTCAATTGACCTAAAAAAGTTTTAAGGGGCTGGAGAGATGGCTTAGTAGTCACAGTACTCAACTGCTAGCACTTCTATCAGGCTGCAACAACTGCCTGTAACTCCAGCTCCAATGGACCGGACACCTCTGGTCTCCCTGGGCACCCACACTCACACACTCATACCCACACAGAGACACAAGTGAACACACACAATGAAAAGTAAAAAGGATTTTTATTTTTTAAAAAAAAAAAAGGGTTTAAAAATATAAAATAGGTACATACATGATTTTTGCTGTTTTCTGCAGGCTGCACATGAAAAAAAAAGAAAACAAGAAGCTTGTGAAGAAGTTACTAAATCTGCAATTCAAAACTTTTAATGCAACTTTTAATGATTTTACCTGTTGGTGTATTTTTTATCATCTTCCTTTTGATTGACCCAGAATTTTCCTGGAAGTGATTTATTAGACAAATAATACCTAGGTAATTTTTAAGGAAACGTAAACAATATTAAAGTCATATAATTCTTATGTAGTATCAAGTAGGCAGACTGGTCAAAGACATTCAAATGTAATCAAAGCCTATTACCCTTGAAGCTTGCCCAGGGCTGTAAGTCCATGCTGTCTTTACATGTTGCCTGTAGGAATGATCACACACTGAAACACACAACACAATTCCTGAAGCGCAGCAATGCTGGTTTACCTTCTCTTCTCTACCACAAATGGCTAAGAGAAAGAACTTCAATCTTTTTCTTTTCTAAAATAGTAATTTGGGAACCAGTGTTTCCGTATTTTTTAAGAGTTCAGGATTCTTCTACACGCTATTACAAATAACATCAAATTTGTCAAGAAACACCCTCTCGGCATTGCTGCAACTAGCCAGCTACGAAACTATTCCTTAAGTGTGAACTAGTCTTTTATTTAACAAATAAACTACATGTCATATGTTAGGCTATGTACTACAGACAATATATAAACATAATAAAGGTTCTGCTTACCCTCTAAAATATATTTAGAGTCTAAATGCTACCTGTTTCTACATCTGGAAATGAATAAATGGCTACCTGAGTTTTCAATAACCTAGAATTGCACAGTTCAGTATGGTGGCCACTAATCACATGTGTGGATCAAGCATTTAGAACACAACTAGAATTAACTGAGATGCAGTGCTAAAATAAAATGTACTGTAGATTCCAAAGACTTAGTATGAGACATTAATGATGTTTTCATTTGAGGCTGGGAACATGGTTCAATAATCCTAAGAATCTAAATGAGGATCCCAGGACGTAAAAACAAATCAATAAAATGACCCAGAGACTGATACTGGGGTTCAAACTTCAACCTGAAGACCAGAGAAGCAAAGCAGCCGGCTGCTGCTCTCACCTCCGGCTCAGGCTGAAAGGGCTGATCCACGGACTAGCTCTTCACCAGGTCTCAAACTGATGCCTCTCCTCAGTGTGGCTGGAGAATGAATGAATCTCTGAGACATACCTTCTGTCTTATATACTTCCCCAATATTGGGGTTAAAGGTGTGAGCTATAATTCTCTTTTAGATTGATTCACTCTTGTATAGATCTGTGTATCTGTTCATCCTGAGTCTAAGGATCAAAGGTGTGTACCACTACCTCCTAGCTTCTGGCTGCTGGGATTAAAGGTGTATGCCTGGCTTCTATAGCTTGTGGCTGACTTTGCTTGTCTGAATCCCCAGTCAAGCTTTAATAAATCATAAATAATGTTATCACTACACTAGGATCCACATAGTTTTGTGAACACATAATCCCAGCATTGGGAGGCAGACACAGGTGGATCCCAAGAGCTTTGGATTAGCTCGCCAGTCAAGTCCGTGAGCTTCAGGGTTCATAAGAATCCTCG
The DNA here is from genome assembly GCF_003668045.3 of Cricetulus griseus. Taxonomy (NCBI): domain Eukaryota; kingdom Metazoa; phylum Chordata; class Mammalia; order Rodentia; family Cricetidae; genus Cricetulus; species Cricetulus griseus. The sequence continues at coordinate 53,899,219 of NC_048595.1, read as the reverse complement.
CTCAAAAAATAACTTGGAGAGCGAATAAAGAAAACACCTGAAGTCAACCTCTGGGCTCTGGACATACATGCACATACAAACATGTCCAGCATGTGTGTGGGTACACACACACAAAGAAAAAAAAATTTCATATAAGCTGATATTTTAAATAATGTGTAAAAAAACCATAAAAACTCATTTATTTTATTTTAAATGAGGCTACAAGGAAATTGGAGATTACATGTGCCTTTCATTAAAAAAAAACAATCTAGGCAATATTTGGAGTTACAGAGTAAGGGGTTAACCAATGTCAACTCAAGACACAGAAAATATTCTTAAATTAACAGAATCAGTTGGGAATAAAATAGCAGAAATTCTGAATTAAATAATGGGCAGAGAGAGCTGGTTCAGTGATTAAAGAGCACTAATGGCTATTCCAGAAGACCCGAGTTTGATTCCAGTAACCACATGGCAGCTCTCAATGGTCTGTAACTCTAGGTCCCGAAGATCTAACCACCTTACGGTCTTCACAGGCACCAGGAACATAAGAGGTTCACAGACATACATGCAAACAAAAACACATACATAAATAATAACAGTGAACAGAGATCCATAAAATGCATATGGAAAAGTTAAAAATAAGCCACTATTTGTTAGTAATCATTAAAAGCCAGAAAATTAGAAATTTTTGATTTATTGAATTTTCTGAAATTACTGATATCCTCTCATTTGACGTAACAACAGTAAAAGATGCTACTTTGTGCATAGATAGTTGACATAAAATTATACAATCAATACCTGTAACCAAACGTCATCTAGTAATTACAGTGGCCTCTTCCATAATGTTTGCATTGATCTTTTTTCTTTTCTTTTTTTCTTTTTTTTTTTTGGTTTTTCAAGACAAGGTTTCTCTGTGTAGCTTTGGAGCCTATCCTGGCACTCACTCTGTAGACTAGGCTAGTCTCGAACTCACAGTGATCTACCTGCCTCTGCCTCCCAAGTGCTGGGATTAAAGGCGTGCACCACCAACACCTGGCTGCATTGGTCTATTTTTAACCCTGAAACCTTTACTCTTCTCACAATCGATGAAGGATACTCTTCTTCCAACAGCATTTTCTCAATGACAGCTCTGTTCTCATCACTGATGGTGCTATCCAGAGTCCAAGGCTATTTAAAAGAAAGAATGGAATGTATAACTCTATGTATTTCATGACTTTAAAAGCTATCTTATTTTACTAAGTGAAATACATGATATAAATGGTAACACCATACAGCCATATTCTGATTTTCACAATCACCCTGAGACAAGCATAAACAGTTCACAGATACATCTGCAGCACTAGTGGCATTTTAAGTGGAAGAGAAGAAACCTCACACTAAAACCTACTGAATTACCTGTAATCAGCAATAATGGCTGCCATGCACAAAAGAACTCTTAGGCTTCAGGCATTTTGCTCAGCACTAAACCTGTTTTCAAAACTCAATTCTGTTTTACCTCAGCCACACCCTGAGTAAATGATCATACTCATTTCAATTCTCAAAGTTACAAAATTTCAATTCCTTTCTCTTCTTTAAGCTCCAGACTATGTGGTCACTAGCCACACAAGACCTCCCTTTGAATATCTAACTGGCTTCTCAAATGAAACATACTCAAAACAGAATTCATATTCACCTGTCTCCATCTGCCTTTCCAACTTCGAAAAGAACTTAACTTTTAACTTAATGTTTAACTTTCCACTTAAACAGCCAGGAATCATCATGGATTCTTTCCTTTCTCTTCCATACCCACATGCAATCCACTCAACAGCTCTACCTTTAAAATCTAATTCAAATTGGTCCAATTACAGCTCTACTGGAACACACAAGACCAAGCCACTATCTAAAACATTGCTTGGATTATTGCAAATGGTTCCTAATCAGTCCTTGATTCTACTCTTGCTTCCCCCCAGGTCTTTTCTTTACCACAACACCCAAAGTACATTTGGCAAAAATGAATCTACTACTCTGTATTGAAAGTTAAAGAAATGTTTCAAAATTTAAACCTGTAAGCATAAGCCAGCACTTCCGAACTCACTATTCTTTCTGCCTAGCATGTTAGTTATTTTATAATTCATTTATCCATTCATTTTCCCTGTTATATTTCAACTTAAATGTCACCTCCTCAGCATCCTTTATTGACTTTTCCTTGAGTATTCCCCTACCCTACTAACTTTGGTCAACACTGCTATTTCTTTTACAATCTATAAATGGTTTGTCTGCCCATTTATTGCCAGAACTCTGTTTTGTCTCTAGAGTCCATGAAAGCAAAGTCACATCTATCTTGCTGACACTTGGAGTGTTTTAACCGGCCCTACTATCTGGCATGATGAGTACGCAGTTACTGCTAAATGAAGATGTAGACTCTGTGATTTTGCCCTTCTTTCACTTGAAGAAATCAAAGCTGACAAATGTGAGGAAGAAATGTGGTAAAGATCTACACCTAAATCAAACTACATCTAAATTTATTTCTTAAGAGATCATTTTTTTCATAGTAGAAAAAAAAAGGTTCTATTTTTAAGTGAAGTGTTTCCATACACTTCTGCGACTGTGGAGAATTGATCCTCAGTTAAAAAAGGAAAAGAGGCACTCTGGACAACTAGCAGAAGTGTTAAGTCATCTGACTCAGCATACTTACAAGATAGCCATTCTCCCTTCTCCATGTTGAATCAAGGTAGTGATCTTGAAAAACTGATGCTGTATTTTCATCATTTCTGTAGTAAATACAAAAGGTAAGAGAAGACTGATGTTACATCCATTTACGGCTATAACTCACACAGGACAGGGGCTGGCCTGTTGTTGATGCTAAGCAAGTACCTTCCTTTCCTTAACAAAGACTAGGCACTAGAACAGTACCCGATCTGCCTTGTAAGCCCATAAGGGGAATACTATAATGTGATACAGCAGCCACAACACTCTGAGGCTAACAGCTACCACTTGAATTTTGGTTTATAAGTACACACAAACTCTATAGTTAAATCTTCCAGAAATATCAAAGCTACAAACCCTACTACCCTTAAAATGAAAAAAACAAAAACAAAAACAAAAAAAAACACTAGATGTAAGAACTAAAATAAAAATACTGAAGGAATTTAATAACAACTTAATTTTAAAAATAATTTGATTTGGAGGATTTCTATATCCATGAGAGATCGAAGTTTACTTATTCTGTCATTTCTTTTCAATGAAATAATACATACAATATGTGTTTCAGTTGCAAGAGGGTCTCAAGGCATGCTATAACCAATTTCAAACATACAAAAGACAAACATTAAATTTATGTTTCCTAGTGAAATTAATGACTTTTTGTTAACCTATTTCCTACCATTTACTCTATGAACCAAAAGCAATTTCTCTCAACTGTTGATACCAAACAGCTTTAAACTCATGTCAACTGATTCCAAAGAGACTAAAAGGCTTCTATGACTATGTCAGCAGAAGGAAACCTTTGCACAACTAGGTCTGCTAAGAGCACAGGAGGTGGGACTACCACTTCCAGTTCATTACAGAAATCTTACACAGTACACCACAGTGAGGAGTAACAACATTAACACTGATATATGCAACTGAACACCTACTTGAATCTCCTTTACACGGTTAAGCTTAAAATAACCTTTCCTCTCAAATCTACCAGACTTCCAGCTTCCTCTCTTAGCTCCTGAAACTTGTCTCCCTAGTGGGTCAACCCAGAAATAGGAGTTTGCCCCTTTTCCTTCACAACTCAATTCAGCCTGCCCCCTCTCTTTACTGTTTCCACTCTGCTCTAAGGGCCCATAGTTTCACACCTTAAGATCCTTAGTGGGTCAGAGCATGAGAAAAAGTTGGCAAGGCAGCTGATCATCCTCCTATACCCTTGTCCATTTACCGCTATCAAACACATACATATAGGTTTATTGCCTCTTCCACCCAACAAGAATTGATAGTTTTAAGACAGCAGGGACTTCGTTTTCACATGGCTATATACATATATACACCTAGGGGATGACATACAGAATGTAATCAACAGTTGCATGAATGAGTAAACAAGGCAGGTGGGTAAAGGACCAGAGGTCTGTAGTCGTTAAGAAATGAATACTTTACCACCAAACTATCTAGGCATGGTGATACTTAATTGTAATCCCAGAATTTAGGAGGTAGAGGAAGGAGGATCAGGAGTCTAATACAATAGCAAGGCCAGCCTGAGTTATATGAGAACCTGTCTCAAACAAAATGACACAATTAAAAAAACAAAAAACAAAAAAACCTTTACCTTAAAACCAATTGGAAACTAAAGGTAATAACAATCAGATTTGGGTGTAACAAATACTTAATTTTAAGGGGAAAAAGGGACCAAGAAGAACCGTGGCTGAGGAAATAATTATAAAGATACCACAAAAACACAGCAATAACTTGTATCTACAGACAAAGCAGTATGACCAAGGAAAGTGTCCTCTGACAGGATACTTACTATCAATGGGCCTTTAATGACCAGATTGGAGGGGTGGGGTGGGGGATGGGGCAGAAACAGGGCAGAAGGAAAAGAGAGGGAGTTCAGGTTTGTGCCTTGCGACTGGCTGGATGCTGCTGCCATGTACCGAACAGGGATAGCTCAAAGACAGGTCTTAAAGAAGGAAGTTGAAAAAGTGATGTTGAGGTACTTGTGAGACACATGAGTGCTGGTGGATTCCAATTAGAATCCTAGTCCGAAGCTCAGAGGTTTGTGGGTGAGTGAAAGATTAGGGAAAACAAGTATTAGGTGGAATTTAAGGAACTATATACCTTTATACATCAGAATGGCAGGGTCGCAAATCAACTTGGCAGAAATTAAGTCAGGAGAGATGCCAGGCTCAGAGATATCACTAGGTATGGCAGTGAGCACAAGTCTTACAGAAATGTTTGTTTGTAAAAGCATACAAATAAGGTGAGAAGAAATAACAGCTGAAAGAAAACCAAATGCAATGTTTCACTTTCATACCTAGCTTTAAGTAAGTACTTAAAAGCAATATGTTTCAAATTAATCCTCAAGAGTCCCTTAGACACAACTGTCCTCTGTAACACCCCACCTTGGGGGGCGGTAGTCACACTCAATTCGAGATGATTCTAACTCCAGCATTACAGGGCACCATTCCCCAGGTAATAAGGTCAAAGATGCTTCTTAAGCAGTGGCTGATGTCAGGAATCTTCATAGTCCTTTTTGCATGATGAATGAAAAAAAATTAAAATAAAAAAGGAAGGACATGACTGTTGCTATGTATAATGAAGGAGAAAGTTTATTGTAGATAAAAGGGAGAGCATGGGCAGAGGCAGGGACATCTGGGAGAGTCCACAGTGGACATTACCCGGAGTGAAGCTACGTGAGGAGACAAAGAGACAGGAGAGGAGCCACAGACCAAGAGACTGACCTAGAAAGTAAAGGGTAGACCAAAAGGAGCAGGTTAACTAATATGGCTGGATTATATAGGGAAGGGCAGTTGAAGGAAGGGAAGCCAAGCCTCAGGGCTGGAGAAGTTTAGGGTAGGGCCCAGGGTATGTCAGTCACACCCAATAACAGATAAGGACTGAGGGATGCTGGGAGAACCTCGAAGCCAGGTCCACTTTAATATGTAAATGGGCACCTCAGCCATCTGTCCAGGGTTTGAGACCTAACACCTAAGGTTAACATTACAAATGCCACCAAAAGGCCCTTGTCAAGAAAATGATACAAGAAAAAAGGAGAAAAAACTAAACACAACCAAAAAAGTTAAGATAAACCTTTGAAAAAGACGTAAAGTCAATGCTCTTATATAATGCTGACTGGGCCCAAGGTGAATTCATTCCTTTATGAATTCCAAACAACTGTCCTTGCCCACTTAGGTCGTTGACTTATACAAGTTAAAAACGTCAAATTTGTTTTAAGACTGAGTAATTACACTGATGTAAAGAACTGTTGTTATCTCGGGCTTAAGAACTTCAGAGAAAAAATAGTCGTATGAACGTAACAACACTCACCCTATTAACATATTCTAAGAGTTCAGTGGACATTTTTTTTTTTTTGGTTTTTCAAGACAGGGTTTCTCCTTGTAGCTTTGGAGCCTATCCTGGCACTTGCTCTGGAGACCAGGCTGGCCTCGAACTCACAGTGATCCGCCTGCCTCTGCCTCCCGAGTGCTGGGATTAAAGGTGTGTGCCACCAACGCTCGGCTTCGGTGGACATTTTTAAATGTTCCTTATTTTGGCACCGCATAAGGGAGAACTGGTATTCTATACAATCGAGCACCTCTCCTGTCGGATGAATTATACGAGACGGCCGCTATATAGGCCCCAAATAGGCCATTAGGAATAGTATATAGCTCAACAAAGTTTTAACGAAGTTGCTGACAAGTTACAAGTAATGTAATTGGCTGCATTTACGACTCAGGTCTTCTGGCTTCAACCCGAGTTCCTATTCTGGCTCCCATTACTTAAAAGGAGGGATAATTCTTACTCCTAAAGCAAGGTGTCAAAGCAGCAGGTTCAGTTTAAAACCACACAGCCCGTCCTGCAGGCACTAGTATTTAACAACAGCCCTCACTGGATCTTCACCATATTATCCCTAACACAGTGAAGAACACCGTCGGGCACCTTACACACGCTAAAGCATCTTTCACAATTATTTCATCCGATGCTCACAACAGTAAGACAGACGCGTGATTCTTGGTTTCCAAGCAAGCGAGCAGAGGCTCAAACGCCTCGACCATGGTCACAATGACAGTAAACAGGAAGAGCAGGAGCAGAAGGAACACCTGAACTGTCCAGCTGTAAAATCTGGACCCCTTGAATTAAGCTGTCTTTCCGCAAGTTTCCACAACTTTCTCTGCGAAGGAGAGGTCGCTTGTGGACGCAGAGCCAACTGTCTACGAAGTCAGGTCCTGTGGACTAGACACCCGTGTTCAGGAGGCTGTGAGGGGCCTGAGACACAGAGAATGCGGGGAGGAATCCGAATTGGAACACGTCCACTGCAATCCCGGAAGCAGCGAAAAACAGTGTGGTCCGGGCGCTCAGCCCACGCCCCGAGCCGCAGACCCAGCCGACTTCCGGCCACGAGCAGCCCGAGTCCCGGCGCCGTCCGCGCGGACCCTGGGCCGACCGCATCCTCCGGCCCTCGCCTAGCACCGCCCGGCCCGCAGGACCCCGCTCCGCGCCTCACCCCGGCTGTGCAGACGCCACCACATCTCCCTCCACATCCACATCCGCCTCCTCCGCCTCCATGACTGCACCTGACCCGGCCGTACCCACGAGATCCCGCGAGATGCAGCGGGCCGGGGCCGGGGCCGGGCCGGGGGCGGGGCCTACAGTGTTGCGCGCGCAGCTGGGGAGGCGGGGCTTCCGGGGAAAGGCGCTGGCTCGGGGAGACCCAGGGGATTTGTTGTGAAGGAAGCCCGCACAGACCTCCGCCCTCTTTTCCTCTCCTGGTCCCTGGACATACTGGGGTGTCTCATGGTCTCACGTGTAACGTGGATTACTCAACAGCAGGCATCTTTCCATTCGGACCAGAGACCTGCTTTGTGAACTGAGCGTGTGACAACGATTGCCTCTGGTTCTGCACACACACACACACACACACACACACACACACACACACACACACACTCATAAACACAGAGCCACCCCATACTCCCTGGTTCTGTTTACACACACACACAGCCACCCCATACTCCCTGGTTCTGTTTACACACACACACACACACACACACAGTCACTTCGTACACTCTCGAGTCCCGCCCTCTTCCCCTCCTCTCACTCACCGCAGTGAATTCTTAGAATGATCCAGTGGGTGTAGGGTTCATGGATTTTATGTCACAGACAGGGGAAACAGGCTCAGAAAGTTGATGTGATTGCCCACGCCTAGTGCTAGGAAGACTGACTAGCCTTTTAAACTCTGTGTGCTCACCGTGTACAAATCATTGCTGGGAATCTGAAGCAAAGAACTTAACGGTTTCCCGAGACAGTAGATGCCACCTCTATGCATTTCTCTGCCCTAGAATCTGTCTTTCATTAGTTAGAATCCTTGGCTCACTGTCTCCTCCCCTATTGGGAGAAAGAGTAGGAGCTCAAATGTTGAGACTTATTTCACACCTCAGTTTGAGAGTGTGATGGCAAGAGATGGAAAAAATGTGTAAAATGAGTGTCCAGTGCTCTCAGTGTGAGATTTAACCTCAGGATAGCCTGGATATGTATTGTAGTTTTGTTTGTGTGGCTATTATCAAAGGACTTCTCCAGTAACCAACGCTAACGGCTCCTCTGACACAGAATAGGCAGTTAAAGATGTCTATTGAATTTAATTGGGGAAATGCAAAATTAAAACACTAGTCTCTAACTCAAGTTAAAAAAATAAGAAAAAAAAGTATCAGAGGGAATATGGCAGTACCTACTAGGCAGGTAGAGCCAGGAATGGTGCCTATTTTCACTGTACATGGTGAGGAGCTGAGGAAGCCTTGACTGGATGTGTAAGGAGTGGTTGAAATCCCAAGTGAATGTGTATTGTTATGTGTTCAGCCATGTCAAGTAGCCGGTGCCTCAGGCCTATGTGGCAGTCATCCCAGGAGGGGTCAGGCTCAGAATGGCAAAGCTTCCTATGGTCCTAGTGTGAATGTTTAGGAACAATTGACCACATTGTGCAAACACTAGCAAGTGCAGCTTCTTCCTCCTGAGTGTTTACAGCCTGAGACTGCTTCCCTGCAGAGACCTCCTAGAGACTAGCTTACTCCTGCCCCTGTGCTATTCACAATAACTGTGCTGAGGTTTTGTACTGTGGTCTCCATGTTGTGGGTATAGTTGGTGTCACTCCATCAGAGTGTGTTCAGCCCAGCTTTTTGTGTATATATCTGTTGTTTCTTTAGTTTCTTTCTTACCTTCATTCCCTCACCACTCCAGTCATGTTTCAAGGACCACACCTATGCAAGACAACGTGACAGCCACACAGACTAGAAATGCTCTTCATTCATTGGGTAGACAATAAGAAGGATATGGCTGTGGTAGTAAAGCCCAATAGCTGTGCGTTGATAGGCCATTGCTTTGGCACTGCCCAGCAAACAAATACAAAATGTGAAAGGATAAACTGTTTCCAGGTAGCTTACCTGCATCACCTTCAAGCTCTATGCAGAAATAAAGGGATTAAAAAGTATTTAGCCTATAGCAAGGTAAAGTTACAGGACCAGGCATCCAATAGCTAGATATTTAAAGAAGTAAGAAAATAAGAGCCATAGAAAGGAAATGGTGATCCATTGAAATCCATTTTATTCTGACACAGATGCTAGAGTTGCTATGTGTAGGACATTTCCATGTGAGAGTCCCTATGCTAGAACTGACATGTGAGAGTCCCTAAGCTAGAACATTAAAACAGTGATTATAAGTACACTCTGGGTGTTTAAAAAGTTAAGTAGAGACATAGAAAATATAAAAAGGATGACACCAAACCTTTGGAAATAGAAAATATATTTCCAGAGATGAGAACACATTTGATGGGACTAATGGAAGAGTAGATATTTGTGAAGAAAGAATCAGTGAACCTGACCATATAACATAAACCATTCAAATGAAATACACAGAGTGACATAAATAAATATGGAAAAGGAATCACTGAGCTGTTAAATGAGCAACTTTGAACATTCCGTTATATAAGTAATTAGAAAAACAGGTCAGTAAAACATTTAAAAAATAATGACTGAAGATATTTCCTATTTTGAGGAAAATAATAAATTAATAGATTCAGGGAACCCCCAAAACAAATGATGCTGTACTAAGGCCAATTATAAGTAAAACCAGTAGACAAAGACTTTCTCAATTTCTTGTTGAGAAAAATGGAATCCAGAAAGCTGTAAAGCAATATGCTTAAATATAAGGAGGAAATTAACTAGTCAACTTAAAGATCTATTTTTTAGTAAGCAAGCTTTCCAAAAATGAGAACTAGACTTTGTTTTTGTTTTGTTTTGAGACAGAGCTTGCCATGAACTCAAGATGCTCTTGCTTCCCTCACTAGAGGGCTGGAATTACAGGTTTGCACCACTGTCCTCAACAAAAAATGTAGGAAGATATAAAAATTTGAAAGATCAAAAATTAGTAAGCAACATCCTCCAATGAAGAACACAGGATGCATTATGTAAGACTCTGTAAGTGTGTGGAGGCATACATACATGCTTATATCTTTGCATGTACACGTCAGCATAAGTTTATGCACTTGACAGTGGCCCAGAGGCCACTTCCTCTATCATTTTCTACCTGTTTTTTGATACAAGATCTCTCACTGAATCTGGCACTCGCCAATCAGCAAGTTCCTGTCTCTGCTTCTCCAGGCAGGCACATTCCACCAAGCTCCACTTCTCACCTGGGGATCTGAACTCACCTCCTCCTATTGAGCCACAGGCCCTTTACTGCCTGAGTCATCTCTCTAGCTTTATATGCAAAACCTTTCCTTAGTATTTAAATCTAAGATTATTAACTGTTAAAAAAAAAAAAAGAGGCCAGCCATGACAATACATGCCTGTCAAATTCCAGTCTTATAGAAGTGGAGGTGGGATGATCAGAGCCAGCCTGGGCTAATAATAGAAGTGATGATGATGATGGTGGTAGTGATGATGAATGATGATGATGATGATGATGACAATGATAATGATGATGACAACTAATGAAGTATGAGATTCCTGAAGTATATGACATCAATTTATAAAGTGAGATCCGCCAGCATCTGCCTCCTGGGTGTGAGGGATTTTCTTGACTGGATTTTCTGAGGTAGGAAGACTTTTCCTATATCTGAGCCACACCTCCTGGTGGCAGTCCTCATAAAAGGACATGGAAGAACAAAGCTTTTGCTTTTTGCCCTTACTCTCGCTGGCAAGTTCATCTATCCTTCACTAGTATTAGAACCTAGATCTTCAGGATTCCAACGTAGACTGAAGACCATCTGGTTCCTGGGAATCCCTTAGAACTGTGGCACCAGACTGGGACTGCTGAGACATGCAGTCTCACAGCCTGAACAACTACCAGACTTGACATTTCCATGAAGAGACATCCATGGTTAGACTACCCAGACCTGAAGGTATTCTAGTAAACACACACACACACACACACACACACACACACACTCAGTTTTATTCATTCGGAGAACCCTGACTAATAATACTCCCACTCCATTTAGGGATGAGGAAACAAAGATCCTGAGACTTACTGTTCCATGGCTAACAAGTTCCAGAGCTGACACTCCAACCCAAACCTTTTCCAGTCTGCTTGCTGTGTTGTAAGTTCATATTACAGTGGAAAAGGGGGATATTTCGCAATACAATGTCATTTGGTTTAAATAACAAGTGGATGAATTTTCTAGTTTGAGGTATTTGAATCTGGAAATTAATAGTATATCTTGAGGAATAGAATCTTACAATAAGTATGCACATCTTTTTATGTAAGCACCAATGCCCTGTTTCCTTTGTGGATTCTAAAATAATGTGATTGGGGACACCAACCTATAAACCTTCATGGATGTTGCTAGAGAAATGTTTAGTCAAAAAGTCCTCATCTCACTTTTTAAGCTATAGTACTTTTGACCCCATTGGACAGACAGCTTATTTGTGTCTTGCTTCTCCCTATTTCTAGTGAATGAAAAAAAAGATCACTGTGTTTGTATTGAAAAAACAGAGTGTCATTGCAATTTTAATCCATAGATTCTGGCATGTTAGCATTTATGCTAATCAGTTTGGATTTTAAAGTGCTTTAAAAGCAGAAAGTGTCATACACTACTCTAATATTATTTCCTTATGAATGGAACTCTCTGCCAAATGATTGCCAGAGACTTAAAAGAGTTCCCATCTTAAAAACACAATAGCTAAAGAGCAGAGAGGAAGCCCACTTTATCTCTATAGAGGTGATAAAATCGATGAATGCAGACATAGAGTTATGGATTCTATGGCAAGAATTCTTGGCAAGAATTAGATGGGGCTTGAGTTTTTCCAGGAAATGAAACCGCATTTTCTTTTCTTTCCCCTCTCCAATTCCTTGAAGTCACATAAGGTAGCTACTGAAAATGCTGTTTTCAATATGTTGTGAGGAATGTTTGTCATTGTCCTTCTTACATTTTAATTATAGTAATGATACATCCATCTGACATTAGTTGGAAGAAAATAAAAGGAGCCAGCATTAATGAGTTCCTACTGTGTGCCGAGCATTTTATGCTCATTTCTTTATAGCCAGGCAACAGTTCTCTGAGACAGGAATTGTTTCTCTTTACAGATGTGTTAACTGTGAGGCTTGGGACATTTAAGCAACTTACCCAAAGAAAGGTAGCTAATTATCTTTTAATTACATCTGGAGTCTTGAGTAAAAATAACATCATTCTGACTTAGTCCTTTTCTTCTCGGAAATTCCCAGTGGCGGGAATAGCTCCCGGTGAATGGGCAATGGCAGACTTGGGTCACAGGCCAATCTTGAAACCAAGAGGATTCAGTTCCATTCAGACCACATGCCATAAGGAGGAATGATGACCCTTAAGCCAAAATGAGGCTTTTATTTTTAGAGAAGAGGGAAAGGATACGGGTCAGGCAAAAGAACAAATGCCCACTGCATTGTTATGTATTATAATTCCCCACTTTGTCCTCTTTCAACCTAGATACTCATGTTTGTGTTACACCAGGAAAGCTACTTAATCTCTACTGGGAGTTCTTTCTGTACAAGCATGATATTTAGATTCCCCATCCCTGGTCCTTAGTAGATGATCATCAGTGTCTGAGAAACTAATACATCCCAGCTTCTCTACATTATGAAGTGCATTGTTAATGTCTGGCCTTTTGATAATCAACATTTTGAAGCCCAGATGGTGCCTGGAAGATAGGGCCCGAGATACCCTCAGAAGTAAATGATGCAATAACTTGGTCTAAAACTGACTTTCTCCCATATTTCATTCTTCTCAGCCTGACATTCTAAAGTTTAAGACCATTTCTTAAATACATGGCTGCCTTCACGTTCTGGGCAATGGCAGACTTGGGTCACAGGCCAAGTCTTAGCTCTAGTTTCCTAGAAAAGCCCAAGCTAAGAACCTGGTAAGACCTGGACTTTGAATGGTGCAAATGGAATTTCTAAGAAGGAGATAGTGACAGGACATTCTAGGCAAAGAGCAAGGCATGAGTGATAACATGGAATGAGCAGTTCAAGATGTGTGTAAGGGTTGGTATGAATCAGTGAGGGCCTATGGGATATAGGGGTCTTGTGAAAGAGAAAATTATCAGAAGGTTTCTTGACTGAGAACTACCTGCTAGATATACTGAGTTGCGAACATTGGAAAATAATTATCTAAAGTTTTGTTTGTTGTTTGTTTATTCATTATCTCTTGGAACCCATGGTTCAAAAATTGTACAAGAAATTTAAGTTGTGTAATCAGGGAAAATTTGAATATTTAGGTAAAAGATCAAAATTTTGGCAATTAAATTGTTCATAGTGTGCATATTACTTTCACATGAGTAAAAGGAATTTGCACCTAGGCTATTGTGCTTAAATTTTTTCAAGAAGGAAAGAAAAAGCATCAAATAGTATCTATTATTAGCAATAAAACACAAAAATAGAAGTACATTTTCATTATTTCATTTTTATGGACAAAAAGTGTATAAGTTTCTTATGTAACCATTCCTTACTTTACTATCTTTTTTTGTGATCTGGCAGCCCATAGAAAAATCCTGCAACAAATGCCACCTGACATGGGCATATTTTTCCTTATAGGACCTAAGAAAGTTTTAAAACACACAAAAATGAAGTCAAACACAGCTTCTTAGTCCTGCAATCTCTGATGTGGGTTTCGGTACAAAGACATGTCTCCTGGCTGCTGACTGTGGGCTTGAGCTGCCAGTATGCCATGTCCTCAGCTGTGCTGCCCTGAGGTTTAAGATTTTGCTCACAGGCAGAAAAGGGTACAGATACACAGTAAAGCAGGTTCAGATGGGGAAAAAACTTCAAACAGGTTACAGGTTACAGTGTATTTAAAAATGTGATTAAGCTTAAGAAAGAAAAGAAAATGTGTATAGATAGGCATAGAAAACAGTAAATAGTTTACAAATTATATAAAAAAGAATAAGCTATGTAGACATGGGAAATACACAGGGAGTCTGGATCCTGTACAGTATTGTATTTACTTTAAAGTTTTTGATTGCTGATGAGCAAGCAATAGCTGCTAAGAGGCATTGGATTATAAATACTACAACATTAAGCCAACTATATATTTTAAAAATGTCTTACCTTCAAAATGGAAGTAAAAAGATATATTACATTGGAGAAGAGGTTATGCTTTTGTTTCCATAGCAAACAGCAGGCTGTAGATTAGTTCAAGGTTAAAAGGAACAGTTTTGATTAGGGGAACTCCCCTTGAAATCCTGACTACAGACATAAAAGAATTAAACCTAAAATAACTATGAAATAGGTAAGGTGTATTTTACCTACTCAAACATAAAAAAAACCTCATCTTTAATTGGCTAGTGTACAATGCACAGTCCATACTTGTGTTAATGCAGATATGTATGTTACCTTTGAAAATTTATGTGTTTTCTGTGCAAGGGGATTAGACACCAGTGAAAATGGGGGCCCAGGTGATTCAGCTTCTCAGGGTGCCTCTGTTGCAGTTTCCTCAGCGTTCTACATCCAGAACAGCTACAAGGCTGGCTGAGATGGTCTAGTCTCACTGACTATTCCAGCCAGGACTGCAGATAAGCCTTTGCTTTCCCATTGCACAGACTGGACAACAAATGTTACTAGTGCTCCCAGAACTTGACCATTATCCCAATCTTGTTAGGGTGCCCCCAATGATGCCATCATCCCCAGACAACAGGAAGCACTCTAGAGAACATGATACCCACATTCCCAAGAAGTGGGGTAGATAGGTTTTGGTTGTTTAGTGGGTTATGGATGTTTGTCATCATTTAGGGATGTTGGCTACAATTTGTTATTGGTCATGGTCAAGGAAAAAAAGCTAAACAAAGGAGATTATATTCAGAGCTCTCTTTCTGAAGGGAAGAGGGGGATATAGTATAAAATGGTAGGGTAAAAGGGTAGATTGCCGGCGTTGGTGGTGCACGCCTTTAATCCCAGCACTCGGGAGGCAGAGGCAGGTGGATCTCTGTGATTTCGAGGCCAGCCTGGACTCCAGAGTGCCAGGATAGGCTCCAAAGCTACACAGAGAAACCCTGTCTCGAAAAACCAAAAGAAAAAAAAAAGGGTGGATTATTGAATCTACTTTTAAACTAAAAAAATCAACTACTAGTCTTAAATATTTTACATTGGTATTTTTTTGTATATTGATACAGATTTAAGGTTTTTGTTATACTGTATTATGTTTCTAGTTCGTATTTAATGTATTATACCTATGCAGCTCATTTATAAATGTATATAAAGTTCTAGTCCTTGAAAACTATTTAGGATAATAAAGAAATACAGGTTAATAGTCATCTATAACATCAAATTTACATCATATTAGGTGTGTTTTCAAGGTCAGACAGAAATACATTTTAGATAGATAGGTGATCTTCAAACATTTCAAAGACCTACAGGATATGGCATTTAAAATGTTGTAGTAACACAGGAATTTTCATGACAATGAGACAGGTATGCTCCTGGCAGCACCAATACACTTCATAAAAGGTTGATGGGCATTGAAGAACCTCCATATGGAGTTTGCTTTCAATGTGACAAAATGAGTCATTTGGACAAGAAACTGCTGTTGTCTTGACTGCTGACAGTATACTGTACTAACTGGACAAGCAAGAAACAAAAGAAAAAGACTGTTGAACTTTGTCAAGATAAAGTGGGACATTCCTTCAAAATTCCTGCTTCATAGAAATGTCAACCAGACATTCTGCAGGACACACAGGAAAGTGACTACTGAACTTTGCCCAAACAAGGCAGAACGGTTCTTCAAAATTCCTGCTTCAGAGAAAAGTCTGTCTGATGTCCTAGGCCTGTATGGCAAAGATGGATGCCCCAACATTGCAGAGGAAACTTGGAGTGACTGTCCAAGCAGCCAGATGTCTCTGTCATTTCTTAGTTTTGGAAGTGGCTTGAACTGCACTTCCTGTTTACTCAGGTAATATTATATCTTTCTCAGGTCTCTGATGGAGTTGAAGACTAGATAGTTATAGTTACAGTTTCCCTTAGTCATGACAGAAACTAAATTTTGCCAAATACAAATGGACTGGACATGGTAAATGTAATTCTTACCTGATAATTGTTCTTATTGCATGTAGCTTTACTATGTTAGAGTTAAAACCTTGTCTTTTTATTTAGACAGAAAAAAGGGGAAATGTTGTGGAATAATCTTTTTGTATACTTTGAAGATGTATCACTCAGATTGGTTTAATGAAAAGCTGAATTGCCATTAGGTAGGCAGGATTTGAGGGGCAGAGAATGCTGGGAAGAAATCAGGCAGAGTTGCCAAACAGATGGAAAGGAAACCTTATGGGCAGTACAGAGAAAAGGTAACCAAGCCATGTAAAAGAACATAATTTAAAGATATAGGATAATTTAAGTTGTAAGAGCCAGTTGGAAACAAGCCTAAGCTAAGGCCAAGCTTTTATGATTAATAGTAAGCCTCCATGTAGTTTTTGTGTGTGTGTGTGCTGGTGACCCAAAGAAACAGCCTGCTACAGATGGGCAGTACTTTTAGGTTTGAAAGGCTTCATTTTAGCACTATTGTGCCTTATTAACAACTCCTTATTAACAAACCTCACATCACCAGCCTGAGGTCTTAGAGCACAGAGGTTTTCTGCAATATGTTCATGTGTGCTTGTCTCCATGCCACAGTTGGTTTTTGCTGTTTGTTTTTTCTATCGCATTTACAAGAAACCACAAGAGCCCTCTTTTAAAAGTCACAATTTAGGTAAGTGTAATGGTAAAAATAATGTTAAAAGCTCAGACATTATGAATTATTTGTTTGTGAAGCTGTTTGAAAAGTTACTGTCCCTAAATTTTTCAGCTCTTTGAAAGGATTTGAAAAGGGGCAAAAAGTTAGACATCGAGGAATTGTTCATATGTATCTCCGTGGTTTCCATTTAGTATGGGAAAGCATTTTTCAAAGTTTTCCATGCCTTTGTTTGATTTAATTTCATGCTCACTGAAGCCCATTTCCATCTCAGTTATTGACACCTTGAACTTGTGATTTTCCTCTGTTAGTAGACCAGATGGCATTTGATAAGACTTTTGGCTTTTAAGCTCCGTGGATCAGAAACTGCATTAGGAAGATTCCATGGCATTCTTCTTACAGATCCCACTAAGCCCCTGAAAATATACTATGACCACTACAATTTTCGGGCCTTAGTCTGGACCCAGAATAAAAGAAGCCAAAGACTTGGAAGACTCTGATGGCTGGAGTACGGAATTTATACATCATTAACCCAGAACAGTCCCACCCCACCCCCACCTCCCAGTCCCCTTCTCCCTCTCTTTATCTTCCCATCTGGGCCTGGAACCAAGACTGCTAGGACCCTGGGAAGGTGGGACAGAGCCATCTAAGATGCCTCCCAGGAGAAGCTGTAGACAACCCCCACCCTTTCTCTGCTGCAGGAATTTAATCCCATCCCTCCCCCTCCTCTCCTGGGGAGAGTGGCCTCTCTTTGTAGCTAGGGCAGACTTTGAACTCACAATCCTCTGTCTCCATTTCCTGCCAGCTGGGATTATAAAGCACTTCACCAGCCCACCACCCCAGCTTCACTTTCTCTTTTGATTCTGTTCCTGGCTTGTTCTAACCTCAGAGTTTAGATTCTCAGTATGGGAAAAGTGATATTT
This sequence comes from Cricetulus griseus, assembly GCF_003668045.3. NCBI lineage: Eukaryota > Metazoa > Chordata > Mammalia > Rodentia > Cricetidae > Cricetulus > Cricetulus griseus. Next base: position 53,881,462 of record NC_048595.1, on the reverse strand, counting down.
GCTGGGCGGAACAGTGAATGGTGGTAGAGTGGATGGAATTTTGGCTTTGAATTTACTGTTGGGATGCCTAGTTAAGTGTAGTAGTGTTCCTTTTGTAGTGGTGGATATGTTCCAAGCCCCCTAGTAGATATCTAAAACCATAGTGTGTGTACATGTATGTCTGTGTGTCTGTATAAATAAAATAAAATATATTTTATATATTTATATATAAATAAAATAAAGTTTATAAAATAAACTTTGTGTGTATAAAATAAAGTTTCATTTAAGGGAAGTACTTTATGGCTTCTCTCTGATACCTTAACTGCCTGATTGCTGTGTTTGCACTTTGGAATTATTAAGTAAAATGAACTATATTACTACAGTTGATGTGTGATGATCCCTGGCAGATAGTATATACACACAGTGTAGAAATACTGGATTACTGAGTGGCCCATGGGCAGGTAGTATACACAGCTTGCAAATGCTAGATGAAGAGGTGATTCATGTTTGGGGTGGAATGGAATAGGATGGTACAAAATTTTGTTATCCTCAGCCACATGCAACTGGAACTGTCTGTTTTTGAATTTCGTATATCAGAAACTCAGTTGACTGCTGGCAACTGAAACCACAAATAAGGGGACTAGTGTTTTTGTGCCTATCAGGCCTCAGTTTCAGTACCCATCATTTCAGTGGGCTGTTGGAAGGATACAATGCCATGGAAGAGAATGAAGGTGATACAGATGGCAAGAGCTCACCCAGGATTTGGTGTGTGGCAGGTTTCCTTTATATCTGAGCCCCTTGCCTTTGCCTCCATCCTCCCTGCAAAGCAAGTTGAACAGAAAGGCTCTAAAACTGGGGAATAAACAAAAACAAACCCAAACGGAGTTTGACCTCCTTTAGGTATGCAAGCATGGAGGGTTAGGAGCTATTTGAGGGGAGTACACACTCTCTCTGCCCAACAATAGCAGGTGATGTTTTGCTGACCTGCTTTTCTTAAACAATTTGCACAGACCGGGAGGTGCGAGCCAGAGAAGTACTGATGCCAGGAGCCTGCCAGTTGGACCAGGACTTGTATCAACTCTGGAGATCAAGTGGTTAGTGGATCAAAGTCCCGCAGTGTGTTTTCTGTGCCCCATCTGTGTGCTCATGTTTCCCTACCTAGAAAGAAAAGAAGACAGAAAATCCTGGAGGAAGGGAAGAACCACTTCTTACTATTGTTTTCATTCTCTCTACCCCCTTTAGCACCCTCTCCCTCTCCATCCTTCTTCTGCCTTTCCTCACTCTTGGTAAAATCTCAAGCAAAGTGTCAACTTGGAAGGCCTAGCTTCTTGACTTTGTCACTTATGGTTTATATGTCACTGAATTGAATCACTTAACTCTTTTGGCTTTGAAATCTTTGAATTGTTACTCAATTGTGTGTGTCCCACATACATACCTATTAGAGGGGGGGAGTATGTGTGTGTTCTACATGTGTTCATGAGAGAGAGAAAGAGAGGGAGAGACAAAGAGAGAGAGGAGAGAGAGAGAAAGAGAGAGAGAGAGAGAGAGAGAGAGCACCTATTACACATTTGGAGATCAGAGGTAACTTTTCAGGAGTTGGTTGTCTTTCTTCTGCCTTTTTAAATATGTATTTTATTTTATACATATGCCATATATGTTTAAAATACTGTAGGTGGTTTGCCTCCTTTCAGTGAACCACATGTATGTCTGGTACAGCAATTTTTATCAGATTCCTTCTTTTATTCCTACCCTCTTTGAAATCTCTTGCTCAATACAGTATGTACAGTGAATCTCAGAATTTATGACAGTTTTAAAAACATATTTTAAAGTTTTTTACAAGTGTATATTGTATGTTGAACACATTTCTTCTCCATGCCCCAGCAATCCCCTTTCTCCCCTTCCTCTTCCCTTTGTCTCCTAGTGAGCTGGTTTCACTTGTACCCTTATGTAAATTGCACATGTTAAATATCACACAAACATGGGAAAATATACCTTAAAATTGTATTTAAACATTTACTACTTCAGTTTGCTTTTTAACTTTCTTTTTAGTTATTCTTTGTGTCTTTCACATCATGTGTCTCTATCCCATTCATTTCCCCGTCCCTTCTTATCTGCCCTCTGCTCTTGCAGCACCCCCTCCAAATAAAATAAAATGTAAGAGAAAAAAGAAAAATCAAAAGGAAAAATCAGCGTCATCATGGAAGCTGTTGTGTGACACAGTGAGTCACACAGTAAGCCCTTTTATACCTATATCATTATTTGCAAGAGTTCATTGCAAAGAGGCATTGGTCTGGTTTGAAAACTCTGGTTTCTGCTACACTATCTATTCTGGGCCCTCACTAGGACTCCTCTTGAATATCCTGTGCTTGCTCTGTGTTGTGGAGATCCTACAGCTTTGGGTCTGCAGGACTGGTCCCTTCACATGCTCCAGCAGATCAGAGATGGGGTGGATACTGAGGTGGGCCAACTCATAACTCTGGTTTTGGGTCTGGGTAATTGCAAGGTTGGTCAGCCACCAGCTATCCCCTGTCCTCACCACCAGGGGGAGCTCTCCAGCATTGCCCTGGCTAGTTTACCCCTTGCAGCAGGGGCAGGGCCAGTTCTCCTGCTTTCATCCCTCAGGGCCAGCTCTACTGTGTTGCCCTGGTGAGGTCAGCGGCCACTCTCCCCAGTGCAGCTGCAGCTGGAGACGGGCAGGGACAGCTCCCTGAGACTATAAGTTTTAAGACTAGAAGAGACTTTAACTCTTCTTCTCAAACCTTCAGTCTAGGCTGGGTCTTGGCCCTCCCTGTCCTCTCTCCCACTCAGGATACCAGGCACTCGTGGGCACCTTCTTCTAGTCATTCATGACAGAAGATTCTGTTTCATGTAATTACTAGGCTAACTCTCACATCAAAGCTTGGATCAAATGCCACCTTCTTGTAGATGTCTTCAATGTCACCTTATTTAAAATTGCAACCTCCAGTTCCCAATCTGCCTGTCCTTTTCTAGTTCTCATTCTTATCAGGTACATTTTCTAAGAGCAGTATCCCTCAGTTTCCAAGAGGAGACTGGTTCCAGGACTCCATTCCAGATATCAATAGCTACTAAAATGCTTTTTTACAAAATGGCACAGTATTTACATATAACCTACCTACACCTTCCTATGCACATTAAACTATAACTAGATTACTCATATACTTAAGATAAGTATTACATAAGTAATTGTTATACAGCATTATTTAGGGAACAGTGACTAGAAAAAATTCTGTACATACTCAGTATAGAGACAGCTAATTATTTAGGGAACAATAACCAGGAAACAAATTCTGTACTTACTCAGTACAGATACAACTTTTTTTTTCTAAAAATCAATTTGTGGTAGATTGCCCTTTGGCTATAGAACCCAAAGTTGTTTATTGTATTTATTATCTGTTTGTGTGTCTGTGAATGCTTGTTTCTTCTTTATAGAATGACAGCCCCTGAAGGCAAGAAGTTTATCTTTTTCTTCACTGATACATTGTCCAGTAGCTAGGATAATGTTTGAGTTGTAGTAGGTACCAAATATTTGTTGACTATAAGATGCTAAGCTAGATGTGGTCTCGAGTGTTCTGTAATCCTATCACTTGGGAGGCAGAGGCAGGATTATTCAAAGTTTGAGGTCAGCCTCATCTACATATCGAAATTCTATCTCAGAAAACAGCATCATCAACAATAAAACAAGCAAACTAACTAAACAAAAATAGAAAAAAAAACTAGATGAAGAGTTGAAGCCAAACACATTTCTGATGATATCTGAATATTGTACTTAAGGCAAGGTTAATTTAGACTTTCAAGCTCTATGAGTTTCTGATGTCTGAAGTCATAGCTCCCATGGGGAACTAATATCCATAGGGAAAACACAAAAGACCTCTGTGGCCAGTGACACTAAAGCTGACTCTTTCGGGAAGAATTTAAATTGGACAAAGAAGGTGGTGGAGAAAGCCAGTGCAGGGGCCACTCCAGAATGAAAGCTGGGAGCCCTAGGGCAGGCAGGAATTGAAAGGTGGTCACTGAGGCAGAAACAAAATGGAATATTGGTGTGATAACAAGCTAGGAAGTGGACCGAGACCCAGTTACAGTGGCAGGTGGAATTTCTAATGGGATTCTGCCAGCAGTGGGAAATCGTAAGGGTAAGCTAGAAAGTGCCATGACTTTTTCTAGATGATCACTATGGTTATTGTTTGGTTAATGGAGGTGTGTGTGTGTGTGTGTGTGTGTGTGTGTGTGTGTGTGTGTGTGCCTGTAACTATTGTGAAGGAAGGAGGACAGGTTCCAGATAGGACGTTACAGTGTTCAGATATGGGTAGCTGTCATGGAGAGAAACACATGAAATAGGGATGTATTTTGGAGGTATAATCAATGAGGTTTGATAATTGATTGGCTGTGGGGGCAAGGAAGAGGGAGGCAACAAGAGTAACTCACAGATTTTGGCCAAAGTAATGTGAAGGATGCAGGCACTGTTTGCCAGGATATGGAAGAGTGGAGCACGAGCAGACTGAAGAAGTCCATGGTCAGAGCAGCCTGCCTTGGAGCAGTGCGATTTTGGCTAAGCATTGAAGACATTTCCTACCGCACTCAGACATCAACATATCCTATGTTGGAAGGCAGTTTTTTGCAGCATGTTAATCTCTCTCTTTTTTTTTTTTTTTCATGAGGGACCAGCAAGGCAGTGCTGCCTTGTTTAGTCTATTTTTCTCTGCAGTTACTTTGGTTGTAGTAAATTCTCAGTCCACTTAAGAACTGGGCCTTACTGGGATCATGGTGTAGGTAGCACTTGTAATTTTTTTTTAGGATTTATTTATTTATTATGTGTACAGTGTTCTGTCTGCATGTTGCCTGCAGGCCCGAGGAGGGCACCTGATCTCATTACAGATGGTTGTGAGCCACCATGTGGTTACTGGGAATTGAACTCAGGACCTTTGGAAGAACAAGCAGTGCTCTTAACCACTGAGCCATCTCTCCAGCCCAGCACTTGTAATTTTAAAGGAGTATTCAAGGGATAGGCTATTGAAGAGCTTCCAGATGGTACTGTCACAGGAAGACTTGGACTACAGTCTTAGTTTTGTTTTTGTTGCTGTAATAAAAGAACATGGCCAAAAGCATCTTAGAGAGGAAAGTGTTTATTTGGTTTACACATCCCAGGTCACAGTCCACTGAGGGAAGCCAAGGCAGGAACTCAGGGCCGGAACCTGTGGGCAGGAACTGAAACAGAGGCCTCAGGGGAACTCTGATTCCTTGCCTGCTCAACTTGCTTTCTTATACTATCCAGGAACATGTTCCCAGAGGTGCACCACTTTCAGGGGGTTGTGCTCTCCCATATCAATCATTAAGTAAGAAAATGAGCCCACAGACTTGCCCACAAGTGAAACGATGATGGGATTTTTCTCAAATGAAGTTCATTCTTCCCAAATGACCCTGATTTGTGTCAAGTTGACAAAAAACCAGCCAGCACAGACTACATAATCTTTGAAGTCCTTTCAGCCTTGGACCTCTATGATTTAATAGTTCAGCCAGTAGGAAGGTGCTATAGAAAGAGGTCCAAAACTGGAATAGATAGAGGAGGGTCCTAGAGTGAAACAGGTTCTGAAGTGGCCTCTGTGACTTCATTCCTGTCTTTAAAGTGAGAATTTCCTTTCTCAGGGCAGTCTGGATTTTGGAAGCACTTCCATAAGCTTATTCTCTCCCCACTAATATAAAAATGTTTATGTGCCAAAGGAGACTGAGATTTTTGTAGTGGCATACTATTTTGAGAGTATAAGACTATATATATATATATATATATATATATATATATATATGTATGTATGTATGTATGTATGTATGTATGTATGTATGTATATATGTAGTCTCAATGTTGGCTCTGCCTTGCTTTTCCAAAATATAAAATGCAGGGCTTCATAGCTGCTAATTCACAGGACTGTTGTGAAGACAAATGAACTCCTGGATCCCAGCACAATGTTTTATTAAGCCACCAACATTCTTGAAATTGCATTCTCATTGTCTGCTCTCATTCTTAAGGTGGGAGGGCATAAGAGTACTTTATTTATAAGCCATAGACCAGGAACCTATCACAGGTCATGGCTCAACAAAAGGCTCCCAACAAAGACTCATTGAGTGAATGTCTTATATGTAAGTTTGGGAAAATTAAACATGTTCTTTTCAATATAGGCAAGAACACATGTGAGGAAGAACATAGCTAAAGTTGGAGGCTGTAATTAACTCTATTGCTGCATATGAGAGTTCTAGGGAGCCCAGGGCCTCTCTGCAGTGTTTTGTCCTGGTGTCCTCAACAGTTGGTTCTAAACCAATTGAACCAAAGAGAAAGAGATGAAAATATCAGATCTGAATTGAGAATGTCGCCTTGGCCTTTGGCAAAATTGGCTTCCTGAGGCATAGTTGTTCAGTCACAGGTATTCAGTCACTGAGGCAAGCTGCCCCTTCTGAGAACAGCCATTTGCCTCCCAAAAGAGTAGGAGGCAAATATTCTCAGATGGCACAATGGGAAAGGAGGATAGCCATGTGGGAACAGAGGTCCTTGCCCTGACCACTTCAGCATTGCTGGAGGTAATGCTGCAACACTTGCTTCTGGGGAAAAATAGTGTCAAAAAATGCCAATTTTTTCCTATAGTAGAGTGTTACTGTTTAATAACCCAAACGAACACATATGTATGCATAAAATAGATAAGGGATTGTTGTATACATCATATTTGCAGAATATATTATTTTATATGTATATATAATGTATGTGTATCTTGACATGTTGCATATTTTAGTCTCTATGTTTTAGGTAGTTTGAATTAATTACAGTCATCATAATGGGAAGAAAAATGCCGTATTTTGACCTAATAGGCTTTCTTTTATACCTCTGTGGCCTAAGCAGCAAAAATTATTAGAAGCAGTATAATAACTAAATAAAACAAATCAGACATTTTTAATTTTAAAAATACCAAAATAAAAAATAAACAAAATTTAATAAATTAGAATAAACATTTTGGTTCAGCTAAATATAAAATATTTAGTTTAAATATATATTTTGTATATATATTGTTTAGCTGGGTGGTTCTTAGAGCCTTCCTCATGGTAGTTATGGAGGCGGCATTTGGCTCTGGCATCTTTTGAAGATGTCTCATTTGGAGTTAGCACCCAATGGTGGAGTTTGGATGACTCCTCTGTACTGATAGCACCCCTCCTCCCACTGGTTCCTCTACTCTCTCATATGAAGTACTAAGGGCAATCAATCTTTTCTATAGCAGCTAGCTTTCCCTATAACTCATTTTCCTAGGGAGCCAGGTGAAAACTACAATATTTCTGATGACAGCTCTGCCATACCTCAAACATGACTTCTGTTCCATTTGTTTGGTCAAGAAAGTGGCTAAACAGTTTAGAATCAAGGAAGAGAACTAGACTCCATCTTTCCATAGAGGAAGTGGGAAAAAGCAAGTTATTTTTAATTTCCTTTACAGAAGTTTCACCATGGAAACATGAGAACAGACAAAAGCAACTAATAGACTTTTGAAGGATTATGTCACATGTACATTTTTAATATCATATGGTTCTCACAAGGACTCAAAAGAGGTGTTATTATCCCCATTTTAAGTAAAGAATTTAAGCCCCAAAGATCTTGACTTGCTAGTCAATAGACTAAAAAAATCAAATCCATTTATTTCTGATTCTAAAGTCTTGTGTTCTCTCTGGAAACTACACAACTTCTCACTATTATAAAATTTTCACTTATAGAATATAAATTTAGGATCTTTAAATGCCTAGGAAGTAGTAAACTTTGAAAATAGTTTTTACAACAGCTTCAGTGGTCCTGTTTAGGTTCTTAACCAGTATTTAGCAAGCTGGTCTCAAGAAAAACACACCCTGCCTGGAAAGTCCTATGTCCTGGTCTCTGCCTTATTGATGTGATTAAATGCCCCAAGTAAAGCAACTTAAGAGAAAAGGGACTTATTTTAGCTTCCAGTTCTACATATATACAGTCCACAAGGGTGGAGAGGACAAAGCAGAAGGTAGGAAATACTTGGTAGCCATAATTGGAAGCTGGCGATCATACTGCATACACACTCAGGAAGCAAAGAGTAAATGGAAAGTAGAACCAGGCTACAAAGCCTCAAAGCCTGCTCCCACTGACCAGCTCCCCCAGAAAGCCTCTGTGTATCAAAGGTCCTATGATCTTCCCTAACAACACTACCAGCTCAGGACCATGGGGACACTTCACATTCAAACCACAACATCCCACAGGTGGGAGAAGCTGCTTTCAACCAAAGGCTCATCAATGGAGCTTTCACTACTGCAGATCCAGGTGCGTGCCAGACAGCCAGAGGATGTGACTTTAGAGGATGATGCTACAGTGTTCTCATTTGGGCCTCGTAGCATGCCCACTACATCCTAGAGTCAAACCCAGTCTTTTTGTCCACAGCATTTTGTAGAGAGCTCACCTAGCATGCACAAGGCTCTAGGGTCCTGTCCCTAGCACTGATAAATAAATAAGAACAAATAAAATATGTAGCTTAGCAAAAACACTGTATATTTTGTCTTAACTTTGCAGCATCCACTTTCTACAAAATAAACATGTTTTTATAACAAGTATTTTATACCTCCTTTAGGAACCCTGAAATGGAAATCATGTGACCATATGAGACTGAAATATGATCATAAAAGAGAAACAAGAGGAAGGTATTTAAAATAAAACAAGAGCTTAATAAGTATATGCTGGAACACATCTATATAGGATGACTATATTAATTGTTCTCAAACTGTGATGACACTTCAATTCAACCTTAAAAATTGTATTACTAATTATTACTTATATAAAAATACAATGAAACACTCCTGCAGAGGGCAGCTGTTAGAAAGTTCTAAAAAGGTCAGCATCTCTTTCTGCAGGTCACTAATGAAGTGGTTCAGACAACTATGGACCAGCTCTGGCCTCAGACCCCAATTTGATTAGCACTGTTGCATTATCCAGTGTAAGAGCATCCCTGAGGTTTTTCTGAAAGAATATCAAGGCTCAGCTTCAGACCGAGGTATTTTAGCATAGGGCCTGTGCCAGGCTTCACAGGGAAACCCAGTAAAGGTACAGAATAAGGTCTAGTACCATAAAGTGTTGGACGTATTGGAAGAAACAGAAAAATAATGCATTAATCATTTTTAAGATCTTCATAAAATGTTATTGTGAAGTAAAACTTCAGGAGAAATGAGATCACCTCACCGAAATTGCCCCAGCCTCTAAAATTCCCTGTCATTGGATCATAAATTGTCTCACTTTACCACAACACGAACAGCACAAGGTTTCAAGCCTTCCACATCTCATTCTGACTCTTAACTAGACTCAGAGAATGGGGCAAATGGCATCCCCTCATTCCCAAGTTCATCTTTCCAAAAAGCCAGTAGATGGTTCCCTGCTTCTGTAGGAGTCCAGATGGAACATGATGATATAAGAACTTAATTGGTGCAACTGTTCTCCTGTCTGCTGGTGAGGAGCTTGTGATCACAAACAACTCACTCGGGGCCATCAGTAGTCTCCGGAGAGGTACCACCCCCATACCATTTGTGGACCACACACTGGTGTGTGAGTCACCTCCTAGGATGAGTGATGGTTGACTCAGCTTCGGAGAGCTTCCTATTGAGCCAGCAGTTGTTCTGAAGTCTTGGAACGAGAACAGAACAACTTTGGAAGGAAATGATCACCATCCCTCATCAGCTGTGAGGCTGTTAAAGCTGGAAGAGGGTCTCGCTGATCACCAGCAACAGATTCCGGGTTCTAGGGGGTTCAAGGCTCAGATCGGTGTCTGCTGGAGGGACAGCATCCTGGGTTTCCCCAATAGTGCTACCTAGAGGTACTGAGAACTACTTATTCAGGAATGACATCTTTTAATCACTTATTATATACAAAATGACACACATGTGCTATTTCTCAAAAGAAGCATGGAGCATGTTCCCGGAACCCTTCTGGATGTTCGTTACTACAAGCACTACTGAGCCCTGTGTATGCTGTGTCTTCCTATACATATGTTCTTCTGCAAGTTTACTTTATAAATTAGGCACACACAGAGAGACTAGTGATACCACTAATAAAATAGGACAATTATAAGAATACTACAAATACTCTTAAAACGTATGAATTTGTAGGCTTTTCCACTTAATATTTTTGAACTGCGGCCTAATAACACCAAATAAAATTAAATTCTTGGGTAAAGATGACTTCTATAAGAGTTATACTATCCTGATGTCTACTGCATAATTGATTTAATTTAGGTACAGCCTGCTTAACAATCTGTCAAAAATCAGGGGTCAGTAAGCAGAGAACTGGCTTCCGCATACTTGCCTTCAGGCACTGATACTCAATGAATACCTGATGTCAGGCAGCTGTCTGGTTCTTCCATGAGAGTGTTCTTGTCCATGTATTGAAAATGTACACTTGCCTCAGTTCTATGATATGTGCACAGAATGTGACGTGAAGGGTGAGAGGCACCACCAAGCTCCAGTGCTTGGTCATACACCACATTATAATGGGTATTTGATACATCCTCTTAGATTTGAAAAGGGTCCAGAGAAATGCTCCTTGCTTTAACCATGATAGATGCCTGATGCACGCTATCCATCTGCCCTTCTCAAAGCACACATAGGCAATGGACACAGAATGAATACATGCCCAGTAATAATTACAGCTCTCGTGGGAGTAGCTTAGGCTTTAATATGGCACAGGTAAGATTGCAATGAAATTTTAGAACTCTTAAAACGCCACACACCATTATATCTTACGGGATTTCACCCCAACGGCTTCATAAATTTAGTATTATTTTTGCAAGCTGAATAGGTAAAGGCATTCTGTGCATGGTGTTGAAGAAGGACATACACCGTATGAAAAGTAGGTGAGTTTCTTTTGAGACATAATAACAGGTACTGTTTATTAATCATTTACTGTATTCTAGGTTTATATTAATCTTGCTATATGATAGTTCATTCTATGGAGGCCTTATAGTGGGTCACACTGAGGAAAGTTGGAAGGACTTTAGGAAACTTGTCTAAAGACCATGATCTAGTGTTTCAAAGGTATAATCATCATCATCATCATCATCATCATTCTTTATCAGTTCTTTGAGAATTTTACCATATATTTTGGTCATACTCCTCCTCTCTTCCAACTCTTCCAAGATCAATCATTTCTGGATTTGTGGAGACAGGGTCTCTATGACTCTGGCTGGCCTAGTACATACTATGAAGACCAGGTTGGCCTAAAACGCAGCGTAGTCTGTTGGCCTCTCATTCTGGGTGCTAGGATTACAAGCATGAGCCACCATGCCTAGCCTCCAAAATCATGTTTTTTTTCAGGTTGGGTCTTCTTCTTTTTTTTTTTTTTCGAGACAGGGTTTCTCTATGTAGCTTTGGAGCCTATCCTGGCACTCGCTCTGGGGACCAGGCTGGCCTCGAACTCACAGAGATCCGCCTGCCTCTGCCTCCCGAGTGCTGGGATTAAAGGCGTGTGCCACCAACGCCCGGCCAGGTTAGGTCTTAATGAACAGAGTTGCATGATAAGCTTAAATGGGCATGAAGTAGTTTGTAGCCATCTATAATGTTATTTCCGTTAAGTAGATTTTATTTTACTTAGACCTCCAGCTGTGTGGTGTCAAATGTACAAGCATTTCTTCTAGAACTTGAGAATGAAGGCAGCTGTGACATGTATGAATTAAAAAGAGTAGGAATTTGACAGTAGGCAAAATACACTATGGGCCCAGTAGGTCTACTGGATGACTGCCACGCAAGGTGAAGATGGGGGCGTGGTGGTGAGAGGGTGAGGGATCCACCCTTCCAGTGTTTCCAGCAGTCTCACCACAAGTACAGCCCTTCTGAATAATAGTGGGTGAAAATGGGAATTTTCAAATCTTGCTCTCCAGTCTTAATGAAGCCAAAGAATGTTCTCCTCTCACACAGCAGTGTGCATTGGACCCAGTCAACACGCAGAAATTGACCATGTGCAAGTTCTAGCATATCTAGTGTGCAGTTGAATGCTTGTGGCATCACATACATCTGTTACCTGGTTATGGCCATGTTTCTACATAAGTAGAACTTTGGGACTTTCAGAAAAGTCCAAATAAGAGACTTGGTGGTGCTATCAAGTCTTTTTACATAGTCACTAACAATATGGTAGTTAAGCTATGTTGTGGCAGGTGGGTAGATATTTTGTATATGAGTTAAGAATCAAAGGACTTGTATGTGCACATGCACAACAAACAAGGCCCTGAACTGTGAGCTGAAGTGCTGAGAGAAGTGTAGGCTGAACAGATATTGGGAGTGTTTGCAGGCATTGAAACACATAAGTTAGTGCTTGGCAAGGCGTTGGTGGCGCACACCTTTAATCTTAGCACTCGGGAGGCAGAGGCAGGCGGATCTCTGTGAGTTCAAGGCCAGCCTGGTCTCCAGAGCGAGTGCCAGGATAGGCTCCAAAGCTACACAGAGAAACCCTGTCTCAGAAAAACCAAAATAATAATAATAATAATAATAATAATAATAATAATAATAATAATAATAATAATAACAACAACAACAATAAAGTTAGTGTTTGTACACTCAACTGGCTAATTCAACCATTATTTATTGAGTTGCTCCTCTATGTCAGGGGACACATTATCATTACAGATTATCAAATTAATGTGTGGCTGTCATCCAGAAACTCATTGCTAGAGGTTGAAATGTATCATCTGAAATCCCTTTGTGGAAGTCTTGATCCCTAATACCTCATAATGTGACTGAATGTGAGAATGTGGCTTTTAATACAGGTAGTATGAAATAAATTGGGTGGGCCTTAGCCCCCAAATGGTGTCATTATAGAGATTAGGGCACAGAGGCAGGTGGTTTGACACAAGAGAAAGAAAATGGATTCAGAAGAAGCCACCCTACTAACCCCATGATATAACTCTTCTGGCCTCCATGAAAGTAGAAAAAATAATTTCTGCTGTTAAAGCTACTGAGCATTTGGTATCATGTCATGACGCCTGGCTCTAGGAAATGAATGTATGCTGGGAATGTGGATTGTGCAAGATGTAGCTTCCCAGACTTCAAACCCCCATGTCATTGGGAGACTTTAGACAAGCACAAATGTTTCCAGGTTGCCATACGATGATCCAACACTTTGCCTTTAGCTGGGGATGGGTGAGTTTGGGCATGACCCTAAACTCTTTTTACATACTGACTCATTTACTTATGGTTCTGCTTCTTCCTCAGGGTAGCAGAAGCGGGAACAGGGTTCAGAGGACTGTAGATATGATGGAGAGAGCTGTCTGGGAGATGACTTCAGTGAATCAGCTCAACTTCATTCCACAGTATAGAAAATATATAGGACTGGGGAGCTGGGGGACAAATGCTAATTTGCATTACATGGCACACTCCTATCCTAAGGTTTCATATATGGAGGCTGGGTCTAATAGCAAAGCTCCTAATACAAGTTTTAGTTACCATATGTGCAGCAGGAAAGCTTCTAGCAGGAAACTGTGCCAAAGGTAATGATAGAGATAAAGCAGGCATCCAGGCTTAGAGACAGCTTTCAGGTAAGGTCAGTCCTCAGGGCCAGCCCTAGAGACATTCTCCAGAGAAGGGTAGATAGAGAGCAGGAAGTCTTGCTGGGGAGGGAGTCCCTCATGTTGCTGAACTTTGGAGAGTGCTGCCAGGCCTTGATAGAATGCAACCTCTGACCATCAAGGCCTCCCAACAATTTACTTTACTTTCATATCACCCACTGGCATCAGGAACCTGACTCTGACACCTGAGAGAGGTGCCTTAGTATGCCATCTGCTTGATATTTCCTCTCTGGTCCACTCAGGGACAACCTGTTGACATTAAAATACTCCTCCATAGTTTTAACCTGTTCTTCCCTGCCACTCCATCTCTTCTGTCTCCACAACACATGCCATTTGTTTTCTTTCCCTATACCCTATATAGCCATATAGACCTACATGTGTACAGGTTGTTTTCACTCTTCCATTATTGTGCTTGCCTTCTGCACATAAATATCTCTCTCACACTCTCTGGTTTTATACTTCCAGAGCTCAACTTTGTGCCCACCACACAGTTTTTGCTCCAGTTCTATTAGAAGTGTAGAAATTGGAATTAGACCCTAGACCCTAGCTTCTTTCTTTGGTACAGTGCCGTGTCCTCCAAGAACAAAAAGTATTCATCCAGGAGAAAAACAGGAAAAGGAATGCCTCTGCAGGCTAGTGTGTACATGGGTTGCATGTTCATGCACACACTAGCATGAGTAACCACGTTATTTTCAATAATGATTCCTAGCTCTGACACCAGACTACTTCCATTGCTCAATTCAGCCTGCAGTGTGATGACCAGTTTTCCAACTAATTAACCAAATGCCTGTTTTGCTCAGTCAAACAGCACAATAAGAGAGAAGGGTGTTGAGACAGGGACAAGAAGTCTTGAGAGCCGAGAAGAAAGCCTCACTAAGCAAAGGACATTTGAGCTTGCTTCGAATTTTGAGCTCCTCTTTTAAGAGAGATGAGCCCGTGCCTCACTATCAGTAGAAGCCATGAGTATTCCAGAGAGAAAATGGGATAGGCCATGTCATGAGACTTGGGATTGTGCAGTAAAGATGAAGTAAGCCTGTTGTAAGCATCGGGGGTAGTGGTTAAATAGAGAATTAAAAGCTATGACCAAGCAACATCTTTATGTACAACATTCGCTTACATTTTAAATAGCCATAGAATATTTTAGGTTTGAGCATTGTTTACAATACAAAAAAATTGGAAATGGTCAAGATATGAGAGCCGATAAAGTACAATGCCTTTACTAGGAGCAATATTATATGATAAAAATAATAATAAGCACATGATTCATATGATTGTAATAAAGATATTGTCATAACTATTTCTTTTGAATAATCATTAATATGTCAGGGTTTGGAATGATCATGTGTATTTAAAAATATAGTAAAATTCTAATTGGAGGAAACAAGTAGAAGGAAGCAATGTTAGTAATGGTTATCGTTGGGTGATGTCCTTCTTCACTCTTAGAGCTTGTCTGTGCTTGTCAGTTATCTACAATGAAGATGAAAGTGTTTCATAATAGACTTTAAAAAACTCAGCAGGGCCTGGTGGTGCAGGACTGTAGTTCAGGATCAGAAGTTCAAGACCTACCTGGGCTTCACGTGAGTTCAACCTGTCTGTCTGGTTTGCAGAGTGAATTTAAGGTCAGTCTGGACAACTTGACATGACCCTATCACAATTCTCAATTTTTTAAAAGTAAAGCACAAAAATTCTGGTGGGGATACAGTTCAGTGGTACAACATTTGCCCACCAAGTGTGAGACCCCTGGTTCAAGGCCTACTGCCACAAATGATTACAAAAGAAAATGCCCATGTCCTATCCCAAAGATTTTTTATGTCAGTCCTTTAGAAGCTATGGTCAAAGGACAATGTTTTTAGGAATCTTGGGTGGCCAGAAAAGAAAAGGTCTCAGTATCACTGAGACACAAAGAAAGGATCAAGAAAGGAAACCAAAGACCCACAGCTGTAAGTTTGCTTATCCTCTAAGAATGACAGGTGGCATTAGTTGCTGGTCTTCCCAGTGAACTCTGGGAAGGCTGATGCATTGACTATGTCTAGGCCCAAAGGGTAGAAAAGAGGGTCAAATCCCACCACAACCCAGCACCACCTTCAGTCTCCTTGAAGGCTTCCCAGTGACCTTTTAGTTTCCAAGTGGATAGTCTTAGCAGTAAGTGCTGTACACAGGTCAGCCAACCCCTTCCAGACATGTTGAGTTCTGTCCTGCTGTGTGAATCTGCTCAGAAGGTTACTTCCCTATGAGATGCTTGTGCTATTCTCTGACCCTCTCTACAGTAGGTTAAATGAAACCAGATGTAATGTCTATTTCACAGGGCCACACACAAGTAAACAGGCTAAACATAAAAAGAACAGATAAGGGAAGGACTGAATGAATGCATGTTCCTTGAGTTTTCTCCCCTCCTGGTCGTGGGTCCCCAGTTCTGTAGTAGTAATTTCCTTCTGACATGGTTTCTGAACTTTCAGATATCACCCCACACCTCATACTAAAATTCTGAGCTCAGGAATCTGTACAGTAGTCCTCACTCAATCCATGGAGACACAGCTTCCCTAGACTGACCCATTTCAGAGGGCAGGGAGGTTTTCCCTCAGGGAATAGCACACCCATTGGTTGTCCTGTGTCAGACCATCATTCCTGAAAACATACAAGCAAATAACATATATGGACTGAACAAGTTATATTTAGGAATACATATATGTATATACATATACTCACACAATAACAATTAGTGAAAAAAAGATGCCATGAATTTGAAGGAGCGTGGAGAGGAGCATAGATGATGATTTAAAGGGAGGGAAGGGATGGGGGAAATGTTGTAATTATGTAATGATCTCAAAGAAAGAATGACCCATTTCTGTAATGCAATTCAAGGTCTTAACAGCCATTGTGGAAGTCACTAGTGTTCACAAGGTTAGGGCTTGGAGTACATGTGAACAATCCCAGTGTCACTATTTCTCTTGAGGCCTTGAAGACCTTAACACTACATTGTGGAAGAGGCACAGCACAGGGACCCGGAAGCCCAAGTCTCTGCTTGTTACGTAGCTTTGAGGCTCACTCTGGGCCAAGCATCATGCTGAGAGTCCCACATGAGTATTCTCAACTAACCTTTGGGATAGGCAGAGGTTGCTTCTACCTGTGCTTCACGGACAGGAAAATGGAAGCATAGAGAAGCTCAGAAAGGGATTAACACTTGGTTTTGTCTTTTAGTGGACAAAGACGCTGTTTGTCACTTAGAGTCTCTGGCCTTCACTTTCCTTACTTGTCAAATGGGGATAATTAATTGTCCTGGCCCTGTAGAATTATTACAGAGAATTGTCAAAAAGATGCAGTGGGAACAACCACTGGGACCTGCAGTAAATTACTATGTCTCTGATTTTCAGAACGCTGCCTGGAGACCCAGCTTTCTCTCCATGCCTTCCCATTCCAGATTGTTGTCCATCAATATAACAAACATTTCCAGCCTTTTTCTAATCCTTAACTTCTTTTTATAGACCAAGAGTAATTAATTACTCCCAAATGGACACACCAAAGCCTAATTTTGCCCAACATATAGCAAGCCATTCATGAATATGCATTCATATACTATTTTATTTATTATTCTTCATGAAATCTATTTCAAGTGAGAACAGTCACTTTATGAAAGTATTAAATTATCTCAGCACCCTGGCATTGCTCTGCTGCACTCTTCCAGCAGAGGGCACTGTTTCTCTATGAAATGGTTAGCCTAGCTTTTAAAACCAGACAGATTTTTGGAAAGGGGTTTGTTTCACCAGGGACCCTGAAAATAAATGCATACCAAAGTACTAGAAGTTAGTGATAACGATCATGCAATTTCAATTTTACTTTCTGAAGAGAAGTTCTAGTTAATGCAGAAATGCCCATGCTTGTGTCCTGCAAGGTTGGTTTATCCCTTGAGTAGAGTAAGGGCCTGTTAGACAGTTTAGCCCAAAGTACTCAAAGATGAAGCCAAGTTTAGCCCAGTTTCATGTTCTTTTATTGTTGTTTGTTTTGTCACACACACATTTATTAATATTATTATCACTGGGCCAACATATTAACTACAAGATAATAGATAAAAACATAGATTTAATAACAATGCTTTAAAAACAACCCCAAAGTCCTCAAAATGCCAAGTCCTCCAGCCCTCATAGTGACAGCTCCTGGAATTCAGTTAATTCACACTATTTGGGGGGGGGGGCATGGCATGTGCAGGCCTGCTCGACAGTCCCTGTTTAGATCCCTGTATCTACCTAGACCTCAGAACTAGAGTTTGTGACCCAAATGCTCTGGTGCAAACCCTTCATGCTGACACTGGAGTTGAGAAATAAGGAATTTACTCACCACAGATGAGGTGCTGATCTCAGGCTAGCTCCTAGGTCTTCCAAAATATAGGGCTGTGGTGGTTTCTCATGGCTGCGGTTTCTCAGGCACAGAGGCTGGTTCTGATCCCCAGCTATGCCTCAGTCAGTATCTCCAGTCCTTTCTCCTCTTTCCCAACAGACTGGGGTTCCAAGGAGGACGAGAGAGGCCAGGAGAATTCCTAAACAGAATAAGTTAGATGCAAGGTGAGGCTTGGGGAGGGGTGCGGGAGGGGGGCAGAAAGAGAGAGGAGAGGAAGTGGGGATGGAGAAAGAGAGGAGAAGAAACCTACCACAGGGCTTTTCTCCAGGCTGCTATTGTTCTCTAAATTCCAGTTTGGCTTCCCAGCCTCCTAATTTCTTTGGCTGGTAGGTCAAGGAATAGGGAGTCAGGGTCTCGATTTGCTCATCTGTAAAATGGGAGCACTTTGTAGGGATGGTAAGAAAATGGTGTTCTGTGAGTATATTATCCGTAATTCATTCCATCATAACTGCCTGACCAGATGGCAAGTGTTAGGTCACATGTGTGACTGGAACATGGCTGTCCTCAATAAAGGCAGCAATTACTTGGGAGGAAACAGCAGAGTCAGGCTCCTCGTTTCCCTGTCAGTGCTGTGCTTTCAGCATCAACTCTTCAAAGGTCAACAGTTGTCTTCCTAAACCAGTGATTCTGATCTTGGTGATACATTAAAACATCCCGGAGAGCTTTAGAAATTCTTGATGTTCAGAGTTTCCCAGTCTCTGCAAACCAGGACTTTAGGAAGTTAATGTAGTCAGTCCTGATGAGACTGAATTCAAAATGCTATATAGGCAAGAAACACTGTCTTCACCTCTCTCCCTGTTCTAGCCTGGCCCTCACTCTCCCTTATTTGTGACACGCTTTTACTATGATGGCCATATTCCTACCCCTGGACTCTGGCGTGTTAAGTAAATCCTTCTAAGCCTTGGTTTGTTTACCAGAAAACTATGGGTCTAGGGGACACAGTTATGGACCCATACAGCATTCATTATCTCCCCTTTCCTTCCTTAATTCACTTGTTTATCTCCTTTTACCATTCATTAGTTTTGTTGTGATTTTTAAAAAGCAGCATGCGAGAGAAAGATGCCATGCAACATAATTCAGGTGGAGAGATGTTTTATTAGGGAAAGGGATCGTAAAAAAGGGGAAGGGGAGGGGGAGACCAGCCTTCAAGGACAGGAGCAGTGAGAGAAAGGAAAAAGGGATGGGGGATGACACAGACAGAGGTAGAGAAAGAGAGATGGGTGTGGGCAGGGCCCTTTTAAAAGGGAACATAGTGAATAGGCACAGGTGGTGCTCTTAGTGGCTGCAGCTGAGGGCGTGTCCTGTTAGATTTCCAAAAGCAGACCAAATAAATGCCTAAATACTAACAAGTTTTGGGATAAGACTGTGGTCCAACTCTGTTAAATAACGTGTGACAGGAGACTTTAAGGAAATATTTTGGTTCTAAGAACTAGAAGGTACCATATGCTACAGTGATTTGATCATGAGAACGGTTGTTACCCCATTATAACCAGTTGAGGGTGAGGGTATCAAGGGGCCCAAACTGAAAGGTGACCATTGGCTGGCTCACTGGGTGTGTTCAGGTTAAAGTCATAAGGTTGACGGGTAGAAGGGGCCTACTGTCTACTGAGTCCCTGCCATGTGCCAGTCCTCATATTAAGTTGTGTAGACTATTTGTTAGTCTATGTAAGTGAAAACTGCTGTGGCATTATGAAGCAAACAGCCTCTGGGGTTAGACTCTTTTGACTTTAACTTTAGCTTCAGTCTTTAAGCAAATACTCTGGGAGCCATTGTCTTTCAAATCACCATAATATCTGTCTTAGGGTTTCTATTGCTGTGAAGAGACCAGGACCATGGCGACTCCTATAAAGGAAAACAGTTAATTGGGGTGGCTCTCTTACAGTTCAGAGGTTCAGTCCATTATCATCAGGTCAGGAAACATGGTGGCATGCAGGTAGACACGGTGCTGGAGAAGGAGCTGAGAGTTCTACATCTTGCTATGCAGGCAATAGGAAGTGAACTATGACACTGGGCATAGCTTGAGCATAGGAAACCTCAAAGCCCACAACCCCCCCCCCCGAAATTACATGATTCCTCCAACAGGGCCACACCTTCTAATAGTACCACTTCCTTTGGAGCCATTTTCTCTCAACCCAATACAGCATCCTAGGCTGGAACTCCCTTGACGTAGGGCTTTCCATTTTTCCAAAGTGGAGTAGTTCTGACTGCCAGGAAGTTCTGTTTGTAAGTGACATCTGCTGCCCTTGAACTTCTACTTGCTAGTCCTAACCATAGTCATTAGAGATAAAGTACATCCCTTTTTCTTCTAAACATGGACACAAGCCCTTTGGAAATATGGTCCTGGAAGTCAGTTCACCAAGACTCCTCACCTCCAAGCTATTCCCACCTCAGTTTCTCAGCCAATCTACTACTTTCCATGATCCCAATTCCTTTTTTGATCTAGACAAAAACAAAAAACAAAAAACAAAAAACAACAACAACAACAACAAAAAACAAATGAAATCAATATTCAGAGAAGTTAAGATATGGAGCTAGAGACTAATTATATGTATTTCTCAATAGATATATGCGTGTATATAAATTATTATACTTTGAAAATTGTGAATAAAAATTATTCTCTGTGTGGTGGTTTGAGTGAGACCATATATTTGAATACAGGGTCCCTAGTTGGAGGAGCTGTTTGGGAAGCATTAGGAGGAATGGATTGTTAGCAGAGGCGTGTCACTGGGGACAGATTTTGAGATTTAAACAGACTAGTGTCACTCTCAGTGGTCTCTTTCTGCCTCTGACTTACGAATCCAGATATGCACTCTCAGCCATTCCTGCTGCCACGCCTTTGCTGTGACATGGACTCTAGCCCTATGAAACTGTAAGCTCAATAGATGCTTTCTTTTGCTAGTTGCCTTGGTCATGGTGTCATATAACCGCAACAAAAAAAGTTCCTAAGATAGAAGTTGGTACCAGGGAGTAGCCTATTGCCATGACATGCCTGACCATGCAGTTCTTTGGAGGAATGTGCAAGATTTCTTTGGACTAGGAAAACATTTGAATGCTGTAAGTAGAACTTAGTGGACCATCAAGTGGGATCTTAGAAGATAGCAATACTGAGAGCCATGTAGATTGTGGAGGTTTCAGAGGGCATCAATGTTAGCAACTGGGCTAGAGACGATTACTGTGAAATTTTGGCAAAGAATGTGGCTGTTTTCTTTCCTTGTCTTAAGAATTTGCCCGATGCTACATTGAAAAGTAATAAACCAGTTTCTTTGTTGGAGATTTGGAGACATCTTAACATTGATGTGGTGGTCATTTGCAATCTCCTTTACATAGGTCTACAGAAAATGAGGAAGTAGGGTAGAAAGAAATACAAAACAAGCAGTTTAAAGCAAAAAGTAGCACCAAGAAACTAATGCTGGAGCCAGGGTTTGTGCTAGAAAAGATAAGGACGTTAAGCAGAGGCCTGATCTAAAATGAAATAAGGGAAAGGTGCCTTCAAGGCAAGAACCCACCTAAGCCCCCAGCTTGTGAAAGCAAAAGGCCTGAGGAACTTTCTGCTCCTTAGAAAGCAACAACAAACCAAGGGTGCAGCTGATGTGATTCGAGAGCACCAGGGTTCACTCCAATTGCTAGTCAAATTTGGCAGTGTCATCCATGTTATTTTAGCTTTAGAATCACGAAGGGTTACAGGGGTAAAGGCGTTTTGGAACCTTCCTCCACAGTTAAGGAGAGCTCCTGAGGCTTGGAATGTGGCAGGAAAGTCATATTCCTGAGGCCCTGAGAAGCCATTTTGTAAAACTTTGAAAATGAAGCCTGGTTTGTGTTGGGGACCCTAAGATGCTGGGCATGCCAGACCTATGAGACACCTGCCAAAGAGAGCTACACAAAGGGAGTGGAACTGGCCCCCCCAAAAAGAAGTGTGTTTCTGTGAACAAAATTGAAATGGTAGAGTCATTGAAGCCCCTTGACATCAGACGTGAAGCTATAAGATTTAGAGTTGGTCCTGTGGGTTTTGATTTTTGCTTTGATCCTCATTATGCCTCATTTTGGAATGGCAATATATATCCGGTGTCACTGTATGTCGGGAGTATTAATTTGCTTTTATAGAGGGTTACAATTAAGGGATTGCCTTGAATCTCAGAAGAGACTTTGGACTTTAAAATGATGTTGAGACTGAAAGAGACTATGGAGACTTTTGAAGTTAGACTAAATACATTTTTCATTGTGTTACGGCCATGAGTCGATAGGGGGTATGAGGTATAATGTGGTGATTTTAATGAGAATGGTTCCATAAAATTATGTTTGAATGCTTGGTCACCATTTGATGGAAATGCTTGGAAAGGACTAGGAGGCTTGGGGACAGGTTTTGAAGTTTAAACAACTAATGCTATCCCTAGTGCATGCTCTCTCTCTCTCTCTCTCTCTCTCTCTCTCTCTCTCTCTCTCTCTCGCTTGCTCTCACTCTCTTTGTGTGTGTGTGTGTGTGTGTGTGTGTCTGTCTGTCTGTCTGTCTGTCTGTCTGTCTGTCTGTCCGTCTGTCTGTCCGTCTGTCTGTCTCTGCTCCTACTTGTAGATCAAGATATGATCTCTCAGCTATTCCAGCTGCCATGCCTTTTCTTGGTCATCATGGACTCTGACTCTAAACCTTTGAAACCATAAGCCCAATTAAATACTTCTTATATAAGTTGCCTTGGACATGGTGTTTTCTCACAGCAATATGAAAATAACTAATATGCTTGAGTATGGTTGAAACTGTTGTTCATGATATTTAGCATCCATTGCATTTCCTTTGTGACTAAAGTTGGCATAT
This sequence comes from Cricetulus griseus, assembly GCF_003668045.3. Classification (NCBI taxonomy): domain Eukaryota; kingdom Metazoa; phylum Chordata; class Mammalia; order Rodentia; family Cricetidae; genus Cricetulus; species Cricetulus griseus. The sequence goes on along the minus strand of NC_048595.1, from coordinate 53,858,686 downwards.
GCTTTGGTGAATGTTTAAGATCCTTTAAGTACATCCCAGCCAGATAGTTAGCAAGGTGCCCTGGTCAGAAACTAGACCTTTCTTGCTCTGGTCAGATCTTTCTGATCTTTCCGTGAAGGGCAGGTGGTGCACACTGGGTACCTAGAGAATTGGACCTACAGTTTCTGTGGCATCCTGTAGTGCTTATTTTTCAGATTCATTTATATTTTACTTTACATGCATTTTGCTTATGTATATGTGTGTGCACCACGTTTGTGCCTGGTGTATGATCATTGCGGTGGAATAATCCTTCTGTACACATGTACTGTGAAAGTGTGTTGCTCTCATTGTTAATAAAAAGCTGATTGGCCAATGGCTAGGCAGGATTTGGGGGTAGGGAGAATGCCGGGGAGAAGAAGGGCAGAGTTGAGGAGATTCCATGAAACATTGAGAGATGTACATACATGAGATAAACAAGCCCTGGGGAAGCACATAGATTAATACAAATGGGTTAATTTAAGTTATAAGAGCTAGCTAGAAACAAGCTTAAGCTATCAGCCAAGCATCTATAATTAATATCAAGTGGTTATGGGGAGTGACTGGTGGGACAGAAAAGTCTGCCTATAGATCATAGGCAGTGAATCCCCTAGAACTGAAATTACAAATGATTGTGAGCCACAATGTGGATGCTGGATCAGAACCCAGGTCCTCTGTAAGAGAAACCAATGCTCTTATTCACTGAGCCATCTCTCTAGTCCTTGGCTGCTGCTTCTGACTTTGCTAAGCCTTGTTCAGGCTTTTCTTTGAAATTTGTGAACTCCCCATGTTTCCCCAGGAAATTCTGTTCTTTACTAGCCAGATGGAATTTCTGTTGCTTGCAGCAAAAGACTCCTGATTTATTAAGTATAAGATAAAGGAAAAATAACTTTATGAAATATTAATAAAATAGTCTTAAAATAGTGAAAAACATAAAATCTACTTTAATATCTATTATAATAATTATCATAAGTGATATACTTATTTTATAAGATACATAAATGTTTAATGGTTTTCATATTAACTTTTTATGATAAAAGAGCATCTACTCAGAAATCTCTGCAAAAAATCATATATATATATATATGTATACACACATACATATACATATAAGTATATCTATATACATAAAGGCACACATACATGCATACACACATATGTATGTGTATGTTGCTACATGGCTGCCAAAAGTGAGATTCTATGTCCAGAAAAGACTTTAAGCAATTCCATCTCAGGCCCAATCACTTGGCTACTTTTGATCTGTTTTTATTTCACTGGGAATGTGGGCCAGTGCTTATTTTCATAACCAAATTAATTAATGAGAAAATCCTCAGACTTTTCATTTATCACTTCTAAACACCCACTTTTGATGAGTCAGTTGCCATTTGAGCAGTATCTGGTGATTTTCAAATTAATTAAAACAGAACAACAATACAGTCCAGTTCTTACTCAAGTGTCTCCAAGGGATTTGACTTCATCAATCCTTCAACCACTACTCAAATAGGGAAAGGACATTAGTCACCATTCTCCAGTGAGAGTGGACAGGACACAGAGAAAGTGTTTGTCAGTTACAGAGAAGCACTGGACTATATACCCAGTTTAGAGCCATATTATTACATTTAGTGGATATCTGTTACATGCTGAGGACTTGGGGGGGGGGTGTAAGCTATGTTCCTCTAAGGGATCTGTTCCAGTCCCCTGACAGTCTGTAGCACAAGGGGAGACAAATCTGCTTGGAAATGAAATGCAGAGACAATATTGTAGTGCTCATTAGTCACAAAGTAGCTGCAGTTGGTTCTGAACACAGTAGAAAATTAACTTTCTTAGTGTTTATATCTTTATTCTATATCTGAAAACATTTGTTGGTATCTGTTTTCAAGGCACTTTGACATACTTCTTTTCTCCCAGGGTTCACACCACCATTGAGGAGGAAGAGCCTTCATCTCATGGGAGAGGGCATGAGGGTCACACCGAGCATTAAGTTCTCTCTCCAACCTCCCCACACTCCTCCTTTCTCCTCTGGTGAACCACCCTGGCCTTGTTATCCTATATCTTGTGATGCTACTTTAGTCCAGCTCTGTCTTCCACTCCTGAACTTGGTAGTCAAATCAAAGTAACTCTGCTTGGCTCTTTGCAGGCAAAAAGAACACAGTATGCCCTAGAGCACTCCATTTTGTCTCCTCCCTGACCTTATTCTTAATCTTTCTCCTATAGTTCTGACAAGTAGAGCTATGCACGGTTATCCCTAGTCAGGACCCTGAGAACCAGCCTGAATGCTGCCCATTTCTCAGATCTCTCTGTAGTCAGACTTTTTCACTGGGACCATCAGTTCCCCAGTAATGACACAGGGGCTTACTGATTATGAAAGCTTGGCAAATAGATTTGTTTCTAACTAGCTCTTCCAACTTAAATTTCTAAAACTGACTTTCTGCCTTGTGGCTTTATTACCTCTTCTCCATAGTGCCCATCCTGCTTACTAAGGGCCTCCTGATATCTTCTTTTTCCTAGCATCCTCTTTGCCCAGAAATCCTGCCAAGCTATTGACTGTTCGGCTTTTTATTAAACCAATCAGCGTGACACATCTTTACACAGCAGAAAGGAATATTCCAAAACACTCTTCCATTTTATGAGCCAATTAATCCGAAACCATACTTTATCCTTATCTCCATGAGTGTGGTCTGTGTCCAGGTTCCTACTTTTATCCATTTTTTATTGCCTTTCTTTTCTACATCCATTGGTCTCCAATCCATATTTTATGCCAAAGGGATTTTCCATAAATTAGATTTTACTGTTCACTTGATTTAAAATCATTCACTGGGGGTGAGGAAGACCTGAGACTTCCTACTACCCATCTTAATAACTGAACACTAGGGAAAGTGTTAAGAGTCAGCAGTTAAGAGTACTTGCTGCTCTTCCAGAGGACCCGGGTTCAATTCCCAGCACCTACATGGTGGCTCACAGTTATTTGTAGCTCCAGTTCCAGGGAACTGGGTGCTCTTTTCTGGCCTCTGAGGTTATCAGACACATGTAGTACACAGATATACAAGCAGGTAAAAATATTCATACAATAAAATAAAATAAAATTTAAGAAAATCCCCAAAATGACACCTCTAATCTCAGTTCTGGAAAGGTGGAAGCAGAAGGATTCCTGGAACTTGCAGGCCATCCAAACCAGCCAATCAATGAGCTCCACGTACAGTGTGAGAGAGCAATCCTGTCTCAAAAATAATATGGAGGACTGCTGAGACAGCTCAGTGGGAAAATAAACTTGCCGCCAAGCCTGATGATCTTGTTTCAGTCCCTGGAACCCTTATGGTAGAAGAGCAGAACTGACTTTAAAAAATTGTTCTCAGCTGGGAGTTGGTGGCGCACGCCTTTAATCCCAGCACTCGGGAAGCAGAGGCAGGCGGATCTCTGTGAGTTCGAGGCCAGCCTGGTCTCCAGAGCGAGTGCCAGGATAGGCTCCAAAGCTACACAGAGAAACCCTGTCTCGAAAAACCAAAAAAAAAAAAAAAATTGTTCTCTAGTTTCCACACATCTTCTGGCAGACGTGTACATGCACTCAAAGACATGCATATAATGAATGAATGAATGTATGGATGAATGAATGCAAATTTTAAATAAAAAATAAGGTGGTAAGCTATAGAGAAAGATACCTAACTTCAACCTCTGGCCCACACATACATATGCACATGAGCCTGCACACATATGTACTTGAGTACATCTTACACAAATGAACTACAGAGTCTTTCAATGGCTCCCAAGGACTTGGTTACAATACCCAAACTTTTATTCATGACATATAAATCTCTTAGGATCTGTTTTAACTCTACCTCCTGTTCATTCAAATTTTCTTCCTGGATCATTTCTCATTATCTTAATCATCTAACAGATTCCAACTCCTAGTCAAATTCAGGGCAGAAGCCACCTTCTATGTGAAGGAAAGACAAACATTGGTAGACTAGTGAGGTAAGGTAGTTGTGCAGTGGTTTGAATAAGAATGGCCCCTAATTGAATGCGTGATCTTTAGGGAGCAGTGCTGCTTGACAGGGATTATGTTGGAGTAGGCGTGGCCTTGCTGGAGGAAGTGTGTCACTGCCAGTGGGCTTTCAGGTTTCAAATGCCAATCCAGACCCAGTGTCACTCTCTTCTTTCTGCCTGTGGATCAAGATGTAAAACTCCCTGCAGCTACTACTTTCCACCACCATCTCTGCCTGCATGCCACCATGCTTCCTGCCATGATGACAATAGACTAAACCTCTCGACTGTAAGTAAACCCTAATTAAATGCTTTCTTCTATAAGAGTTGCCATTATCACAGAAATAGAACATTAACTAAAGTTGCTTCCTTCACACCTTCCTTGTATGGTCACCCTGGTCAGACTGATAGGTCAAACCTAGCACTATTCCTTTCAGGCTGACCTTCTGTCACACTACTGCCTCCCTCCCAACTCTGGTTCTCTTAAACAAGCCACTCCTTATTCTTTTGAACCTAAAAGTGGTAACAGCCCTGAACCCTGTTAGCCCTTGGTTACTCCATACTCTTGATGAGTCCCTTCCACCAATATCCTTGTAGTTCACCACCCCCCTACCACCTTTGTAAAGAAACAGTCTGAATTATTCAATTTAGGTATCTCATCTGCTTCCTATTAGGGCTCATGTCCACTAAGATTCTGTAAGTAGAATCACATTTCTCACTGTTAGCATTAGAAAGCTACATCATCTTCAGTTCAGAATGATCTTTTGCTAGCTTTGGATTGTAACTCTAGCTAACGGCTGGAGGCAAAAGGTTTTCATCCTATTTGCCAAGAGTTTGAAAAACTCTACTGCTACTTTTCCCTCTAGGACTTGAATCTTATTGGAAGGCCCACCAAAAGTGAGATATGTGTCTACATCCCTGTTAAACTATTCACACCTTGGAGCAACAATGGTTGCTTTAAAATTTATTCCCAAAGCCCCGACTGGAGTCTAGAGTGCAGTTAACAAATGGTAAATGCTTACTTTAAAAAAATCACTTGTAATTCTTTAAAAATAGTTGTGAGATAAATGAGTAAATGGACGGGAAAGCATTGATGTTCTCATAGTCTTAAAGATAGCTGTAGATATCAATGGGGCCTCCTATACTAGTCCCAGAAGGGTGAGTACTGGAGAAGAGAAAGCCTGGTGCAGATTTGGTAATATTCTCAAAGGAATCAAAACTATCTTTCACATCCAAAGCACCTTCAGAGCACATCCCCAGAGGGAGGACACTGCCAGAGTAGGAACAACAGCTCAGTTCTCACTCCCATGTGTCTCCATCCCCCCTCCCCCCACTGAGGTCCCTTAGATCTGTCAACTCTGTAGGAAACCAATTTTCTGTTAACTACAAGGGAGGATTATTTACTCTGTTGAAATAATTGAAAAGCAGTCATTTTTATTAGTGCCACAGCTGGTTCTTCCATCATGGAAGAAATACAATTATGTGTCTTCCTATAGCTGAATGCAGACAGCTACAACCTCATTATTTATTTGGGTAGCAAGTGAATCTTTATAATGAGCAGGGGAAAATGCATCCAAACCTCATTTGTAAAAGGAACAAATCTTAGTTTCTGGAAAGACATTCTCCTTGTCACCATAGGGAAAATGCTTTCTTCTTGTGTTGTTACAAAATAGGGTGTGATAGCTGTGGAAGCAGTACCAAAAGAGCAATCATTATGGTATAGTGAAGAGCATAGGTCTGGGCACCAGGCCAACTTGGGTTCAAATCCTAGCTCTGCCTCTAACTACAGTTGACAGGAACACTTTATGTCTTCTGAGCTTCTGATTTTTTGTTTGCTTACTGATTATTGATTGATTGATTGATCGATTGACATTCAGAGAGGTCCCATGAAGTTTTCCTGGTTGACTCCAAATGCCTAGGCTCAAGAAATATTCACACCTTGGCTCTTGAGTAGCTGTGACCACAGGTACATATTTCTTCTGTATGTTTTACAATACATATTTTGAATTCATTGTGGTCACGCTCCCATTCCTCCTATATCACTGTAACTTACTGCTCTCTGGCTTACTTTCCTTATCTATCCCTACATCCTATCCTTACTACCTCTGGTAAGCACTATTTTATTTTCTTCTCTTTTCAGATTCCATGTGTTGAGTCACATGACATTTGTCTTTTTGTGAGTGGCTTATTTCACTTGAAAATGGCAGGAGTCCATCTTTTCTGAAGCTGAGTAGTATTCCATTATATGTTTACTGTCTATTCCTCATCCACTTATCCTGTGAGCCCCTATTGTGTAAAGTGGAACCAGTACTAGAACAGCTTCCAGGGTGGCAGCAGGATTGGAGATTATGTCCTTGTTGTGACATGACCTAATCACTCTCGGGCCACCTTCCACTCTTTAAAGCTTTCACCTCTACTGATGCCAGACTGAATTTTGAGGACTCCTCCAGACTGGATCTGTTTCTTTGCTCCCTCACTTTGTACATATTGGCCACTCTTGCTTCCCTTGTTCATCAGCCAAACTGTTTTATTTCTTTAAAAATGATGAGTCGCCTGTAGAGCTTGTCCCCCAGATCTTCCCTGGACAGTCTCCGGTTCTCTGTTTCCATCACCCTTTGAACACATCCACTATATAAAGTGGCCCTGCATCACAACACTTGTGTGATTATGTTTATTTCTGTGCAAGCACTAGGCTATATGTACTTCACTTCTCTATGTCTTGTGCTGATCCAGTGCCAAGCAAAATGCCATGGCAATCAGTAACTGATTTACTTCATGGGATGGAAACTTAGGTGAAGCACCCATGGCCATGAATGGATAATTAATGATTAGTAAAGTCAAACCATTCTTAAATGGAGTTCTTGCAAGTTCCAATTATGGAGGCATCTTAGCTGTAGGGAGTTAGTTGGGAAAGCCTGCTATCCATTTGGGGCCAGTGAGACATGAAGTCTATTAAAGGCATACCTGAGCTTCTTTTACTTGCCTCAGACATCTTACCTGGGTTTCAGTACAGAGAAGTTAACTCAAAAGGCTGATTTACCTCCATCCAGACTCATCCCTTTATACAATGAGAGTTTACATTTAACCTTTGCCACTTTGTTTCCTATAGGAGGTGGCCTGTCTCTTGGAGTCACACTTCTGGGATCAATTACTGACTCTATTTTGAAGTTATTGGACCTTGAGCAATAATCCAGCCTTGCAAGGTGCTTTGTTTCTTGAATAGAAAACTCAGGATAATACTCGTACCTGTCTCTTAGGGCTAAGAAGGATAATGGATATAAAGCTCTTAGAATACAGGCTGGCTCCTAGTTAGCACTGTAGGAGTGTCATCACTATTTTATTAATAAGACTAGTTGCATAACCAGAGCAATTTCAAATGAACTCTGGATTTTGTTGACACATCCATAAAATGGAAGGTAGAATGCTTATTTGCAGGACTGGTTTGAGAACTGAAACTCAGAGAAGCAGGGTACCAGGCTCTCACCTTCTTTCCTTATTTATTCTCTCCCCTCTTGTTGTGACAGAATAGAGGTCTCTCCTCTTGGAAAGGCCATTTGCCCCTCTGAGTTCTAGACCCAGCTTCCCTTGCCTTGTCAGCAACCTGAGCCTATTGATTCATCTCTAACTGTTTTAATTTTTCCTCTTCACAGATATTCCCTGAAAATATATAAATATTCTGCTCTCTTCTACCTTAGAAAAACATCATGTCTCTGTTTGAGAAAGAAAGAGAAAAATCTTCCATTCCATCTCTTCTTTGGTCTCATTTCCTCCTTTCTCCCTCTTTCTCTCTGTTCACAAGTCAGTTTCTCACAGTGTGTTTATGCAACCTGTTTCTACTTCCTCACCTCCCACTCAATTCTCCTGAAGTGATGGTAAAATCTTTTAAAAGGATGTTGAAACTTGGAGTCTGGAAGAAGGAATAAAGGGCAAGGTTGATTTCTATTCTGAAAATGTGTTTCTGGAAAGTGTTAGTCTTCCAATGGTGAGGCACTGGTCACTCAAACGTGGAGCCTCCCTGATTCCTTTAAGTGGATATAATTTAATATGTGATCCAAGCATGTGCTATATTGTGTAAACTTTCCAGTTCTTTGGGCTCCTGACACTGGGGCATGCAGTCATCTCCCAGATCATGAGCCCTTCACCTGGGAGCATCTGCCTTCTAATCAAGCCTATTCTAGTTAAGGTCAGTCCCTCTGTATCCTTCCAATCAATATCCATCCTTGGAATACAGAGAGGACTGAGCTGTCAACAAGGACCAATGAGTATCTGTAATAAAAAAGGTTACAAAGGCAAAAAAACCCCAAAACACAGAGATGTGTTTTTTTCCCCTATGCTCTCTGTTCATTATGTTTCTTCTTTCTCCTGTTTCAAATCTTTATAATGATGAGAGGCCAAGGGCAGAAGAAGCTCTTGACATCATCTAGACATTGTCCACCTGGGAAAATCTCCTGGGAACATCTGAAATGCCACACCTGACTATCTCAGAAAATCAAAGGTAGTACTTGTGGTAAACAGCACAAAACTCTGCCACATCCAAGAACTTGTTTGATTTTCTTAATAGTTTTATAAAGCAAGGGCCATTACTGAGTCTACCAAAATACAAAGACTGAAGTTCATGCGGTAAGGCTAGGGGTCAGGGTAGGGGTCAGCAAGCAGCATCTGCTGTGTGTGGAGCCTATCATGTGTCAGAGTGGGCACCATAAAGACACTATATCATTTAACCTTCATGGCAACAAACATAGACGCCGATGTTATTTTCTTTCCTTCTTCCTCCCTTCCTTCTCTCTCTCTTTCTCTCTCTCTCTCTCTCTCTCTCTCTCTCTCTCTCTCTCTCTCTCTCTTTCCTTAAAAAAGAGTAGTGTGCCATACTAGACAAGGCTGTATCTTGCTCTTAATGAGTAAATGGACAACCTTTTGAAGATATCTATGCTTCAGCTTGCCATCTATAATATGAAGGCTAGACTGAACAAGCTGAAAAGTCCATTGCAAATGACCTCTTTCACACCTAGTAATTGCCAAACATCTCCTTATAAGCTAGCCTTTGAAGCCAACATTCTGTATTGGAGCAAGAGAAAAAGAGGCCATTTCAGTTTTAGGAGTAGACATAGAGCAGAGAAAGTACTGGATTGTAGGCGGAAGTTTCTGTCCTGTCCTGTCCTGTCCTGCAGCTGTTCAGTCCCAAATAAACACACAGATCATAAACTGTTTGGCTTATTCCTCAGGCTTCTTACTATCAAACTCTTCTAACTTAAATTAACCCATGATTCTTATCTATGTTTAGCTACGTGGCTTGGTACCTTTTTTCAGTATGGCATTCTCATTTTGTTTTCTCTGCATCTGGCTGGTGACTGCATCTCTTCCTTTCCTCTTCCCAGAATTCTCCTAGTCTGGTTGCCCCACCTATACTTCATGCCTGGCTACTGGCCAATCAACATTTTATTAAACCAATATGAGTGACCAATCTTTGCAGTATACAAGAGTATTATCCCACATCACTGGATGGCCTGCAATTGCCATTTTGTTGTCTTCTCACTGTGTTGGTCTTAGTAGGTCTTTGAGACTTTTCAGACTTTGGAAATTGCAATGTTGGAATCAAATGGGAGGCCAAGAAGCAGTCTTGCTTGCAACATTTGTTAGTTGTATCCCTTTAGGAAGTTCATCAACACCGTGTGAGCATCACTTTTCTCATCTGTAAAATGAGTAGATGCCTGGAGGGCTGTGGGGAAGATGAAGCAGGAGAGGCCTATACTAACCTTCTGGATAGTGGCTGAATAATCAATTGTAGCAATTGGTCTCTCTCTTTTTTCTAAAAACTGTTTTGCTTAAGCCATTGTACAATGAAATAACCCATTTTAAGAAGATTCTTAAAAAATGGTTACAAGTCTCAGATTTGGTGTTTGTGGGGATTACTATCTAGTCCTGCTTCCTGTAAACTTCTACTCCTGTTACAGTTCCCAACGAGGCTGGAGGATGTGCAGTCTCCCATTTCCCTTGCATAAGCAAGCTGGGTGTGTAGGAGGGGTGGGGGTGTGTTTTCAGCAACAAGTGAGCAGAGCGGGTGGATCTGAGCAAGAGGCCTGACGAGTGACAACAGAGAGGGAGTGATACTGACACGATAATATTAGAGTACATAGAATAATGCACAGCTGGCAGGTCACCCAACCAGAACAGCTCCGGAGCACTGGTTGCTAAGAGCCAGATGAGCTGGGGGTTTACTCATCCTGCTAATGAAAGTGAAGAGAAAATTTGAGATTTGGGGGAATTATTTAATGAAGTCCTGTATTTACTTTTAGTCACTTTGAAGCCATTTCACATGCCAAACAAGTATGCTGAGTCTTCCTCTGTGTGAGCCTGGCTAGATCTAGGCCCTGGGCAGATGGCATTAAATCAAGCTCTTACCTTCATGAAGCTTATCTTGGATTCAACTGTCTCATTTAGGAGTTAAAGAAACTCACTAAGGACAACTCACTAATTGTCAAAAGTGACTCAAAGTGACCCATTGGCAAAGTTGATCTGAATCTGAGTCTTCTAAACACTAGATCAGGAGGTCTTCATTGACCACTGCCTTGGTTCCTTTTATGCTGGTTTAACAGGGTACCACTGATGAAGCAATTTATAATAGACAAAAGTATTAGTTCACCATCCGGAAGGCTGGCAAGTCCAAGATGGAGGAGGTGGTACTAGGCATGGACTTCTCTTTTACATTGTCTCATGGCGGAAAGTCAAAGAGAGGTTGACAGAAAACAAGATGGGAACATACTTGTCATATAATGAATTCATCCTAAAATAATGAACCCACTCCCAAGATAATGGTATCAATCCATCCTTGGACACAATAACCCTATGGTCTAAACCCTTCCTATTAGGCACCATCTCCCAACACTGCCAGATTAGGGATCAAGTGTTTAACAGATGGATTTTGGAGGAAATTTTCAAACCATAGCAACTATATTTTATGAAAGAGCCATCCATGTATAGCATATTTTAAGTATGGCTGAGATATCATTATGCCAATGAGATAAATACAGTTTCACTTTGGGAAATTCTAGATATAAGTCCATCGATGAGATTTCTTTCATTTTTAGTGTCCCAGTATTCTTACATACTGATATCCAGCTGAATGAGACTTTAGAGTATGATTGGATGTGATAGAATAAATCTAGAAGGACAACTGGGTGGTGGTGGCACATGTCTTTAATCCTAGTGCTTGGGAGGCAGAGGCAGGCAGATCTTTGTGAATTCAAAGCCAGCCTTGTCTACAAAGAGTTCCAGGTCAGGGCAGTTACAGAGAAACTTTGTCTCAAGAAAAAAGGTAGAAGAAAGACATGGTAGCACATAACTGTTGCCAGTTAACAAGATGTAGAGGTGCAGAGGTACAGGTAAAGAAAATTTTGCTTCTCTCCTCATCAATGTGGGCTCTCAATTTCCACTCAGAGAATGAGGGGGTGGAATTAGGATGATTTCAGAGTTCTCAAGATCTGTTATATGATAAATTACCCAACAATTATGCATTTTAAAAGGCCCAAATGCCCTAGGGTGCAATTCCAGAAAGTTCCTGTGGCTTCCCCATGAAATGCAAAGGTTGAAGCTCCCTTTCCTCAGTTTGCCCTGGTTCTGAAGCAGGTGGTGTCCTATTGTGGCTTACTAAACAGTTGGGTCAGTATCTATATCGGCAAGTATCTGCTCCAGGAAGACAAGGGCTCGGTGCCATCCTACCAGGTGGCATTTTTGGAGATTTTCTTTTTTTCCCATCAGAATACAACTACTTGGATGTGGGGGACTGACTTGTTTATCCCTCTGCTTCAATGCTTGTCATCAAAGCTCCAGTCGGTACAGATGTTTCGGGGTGATGGAATTAGAGAGGGAAGACTGAATACTGTACTTTTAATAGTCAATAACAAAAGGTAAAGAAGAGCCTCCATTAACAAGCTCATCAATGATGCCAGAACTGAGCATTTATAGGTAGGGAAGTTGATGCAGCTTGGATGGTTGTGTGCCCAGAAAATAACAAACCTAAGACTACCCCGTTCACCCTTCACTTCTTTCATTCATTGTGTCCTAAGGAAATTGAACACAGGTAACTTTTGACACAATTTGTCAGAACAAAATGAATTTTTAAGAATCTAAGTAGTCTTTGGACTTTGGGGTCTAATATGTGAGTTCAAATACCGCTGGGCTTCCAACCATTGAGGTGATCGATAGATACCTTCGCTGAAACCCAGCTTCTGGTGTGCAAGGTGGGAGAGATTCCACCTCTTACACTTCCCTGCCAGGCTGTTCCCACAGGGCAGGGTCATTTCAAGACCTAGGCCATGGGATCCTTCTTTTTTTGTTAACTCTTTTGAAGTAGCCTCTTGCTCAATTTGACAAGTTGAAACAGTGTGCATTCCCCTCTGGACTTTCTGTATGTACTTCCTAAAGTTGAACAAGCTTGCTCCTTACACAAATAGTTTTATGTTGGCTTGTGATTTTTGCCCTTTCTAATGCTGTAGCCTATGCTAAGGCCTAGTTCTAGTGGGTCTCAAACATGTTATTGCTACCTGCTACCACCACTGACCTTTCTCATTGCAGACACCAGTTTCAGCAAACACAGTCCAGTACAAAGATGGATGCATTCCTGGAGGACGAGGTTTCTTGAACAGTCTTTGGGTAAGCTATAGCAGCCACACACACACCGGCCAGAAAGTTAGAGCCATTAGCAACTCCAGTTGTTTGGCAGACTGGAGAAGAGTCTGAGTTATGGGGTCCATGTATCAGCACTTCTGCTTTTTGAAAGGGCAATTGCAGTGTCACAGACTTTGCACGTACACAGTGGCTTCAGTCACATCTGAATACCCTTCTCCTGACTCACTGAGTTTAGAACACCCCACACAGGAAGATGACTCGCTCTTCCAATGAGATGCGGAAAGCCCTTCTACAAAAACAATTTGAAGTGTTTAAATATCCTGTTTCTTAGGCTGCTTCTCCTCTGTCAAACCCCTTAGCTTGAATAGAGACCTTTATCCTAAAGCTAGCCTGATTGTAACATCCATTGAGCACCTTAGTGGGTTTTTATTTGTACTTGTACCAGGTATAGTACTTCATCTACCACTCAACTCCCTCTATGCTTCTGCTTTGAAAAGGACAGATGTGTCATAGCAGTGGGAGAAAACCTAATGAGCATGCTGCTTTTACAATGCACAAATATAATAAGAAGTGATGTCACTCATTGCCATGGATCAGGCATGAAGACAAGACATTGTGCATCTCTATTATGCCAGAGCCAATAGATGGGTGAAAGCGGAAGACCGAGTGGTGAGCTTCCTCTTGGCCTCAGGCAAATTACTCTGGGAGCAGGGCAGCCTAGCAACATTGAAACCAAAGGATGCTTTAGCCTGATTCTCATACTAAAATACAGAGGTAACTCTCTGCAGTCTCTGAAATCAAAGGGGTCTGTTACCTGTTACCTCTGTCCATCTACAGCTGGTATTGTACCAGCAAGGACAGGCTTTGGATCCTCAGCTCCAAAGAAAAGAAATGGAAAGAGTTAGGCATGGATGCAGACCACCAACCAAAGAGTTTGGGAGAATAGCAGTCCCTGGGCTCAGGGAAGGGATACTTAGGTAAAACTAGTAGTAAGATATTGGTGGAAGGTACCATGGTATCATGGGAAGTCTGTGACTTAGGATCTGATCAAACATACATTGTAATCCCAGTTTGGAAACCGACTCTCTGAGTGACCTTGCATAGACCACTTTACATCTTTGCTACCATCTGCAAAATAATTCCTAGAGAGGTGGCACGTGACAAACATCATCATTAAAAGACAGTCTTGGATTAGAGACCCTGATCAACCATTCCTGAACCTTAAGTTTCTTAATTTCCATACTGTGATGAAAATAATTATTTTATAGATGGGATTAGCTGAAACAGAGCAGGTTAATTGTTATCCGACAGCCCAGGAAACAGAAAACACTGCACAAACTTTTTATGACCTAGGATAGTGAGCACATAGCTTGTTGTTAGTAAAATAATAAGAAATTGGACTCTGGAGATTCTAGGGAATTAAAGCAATTATGGGATATATCAGAGCCTACTGTTGGTCGTCTAGTCTTCTTGATGCCATGCCTTATGGCATGGGTGGGTTACTGTGTTTCTTTGAACTCTGCTGGGTGGTTTGAGGAGATGAATACCGCAACTCTGAGCTAGAAAGGCAGGGCTGAGCTGCTTTACAGTCAGACACGTGATCACCCTTGCTACCTGCAGCATCATTACCATGTTCTCCCTCAACAAAGAAATAGAAGGCCAAAGAGTTTCCCCACCTGAATGTCAGTGCTGGATCAATGTTTTGAACTTGAGCAGAACTGCTAAACCATTCTTTGCACGTGTTGGAACAGGGAGATGGTGATCTCTTCTAAAGCAGTGATCAGCAAGGACCAGCCCTGTTTGATTCTGCAAAGGAGGCTAGTGGTGTACAAACTAGTTCTCCATTATAATCATCATCCTGTGGCTATAACAGATGCCATCTGCTGACCCTCTTGCTAGAGATGCTGTTTTACATGAACAATCTTACTTTTCATTTATAGACAAGAAAGGAAGTTTTAGCAAGACTGTTTAATCTTGTCAGCTAGAGAAAACGCTGAGAGTTAGGTCCCTTAAAACTCCCATCTTCATTCTGCATAAAATTACATTTCTGTTCCTGTTGTGGTTTAAGCCTAATAAATAACATATAACGAATTATGAATTGCGTACAGTGAGATTATAGTGTGAATTTTCCATCTTGATCTCTCAGCAATGATAAAAACTCTTAGTGGCTACATGTGACTAATGGGATTGATCTGCTTGTGTTGTAATTTGCATTTATATCTCCATAATTACTCAAAATTCTAATGACCAGAGCAGGAAGATGTAAATAACACCATCCCCAAGTTCATCTGTGGTTAGCATCTGTTTTTTTTTGTTTGTTTGTTTGTTTTCTTTTTTTGTTCTTTTCTTCCTTCTCATAGTCCTTTCCATTTCTTTCTCTCCTTTTTCTTTTTTTGAGAAATAGAAAGCTATTTTATTAACACGCTTTACATTTACATTCATTAACTAATCAACATGCAAAACTAAGTGCTAGATACAAACCTCTACAATATGGTTATATATGAATTACAATGGTTCATCTGTTCTGAAAACACGTCAGTGCTTATTTTAGCTCAACTATCAGTTTCTGTAATGAAAAGCATTTACACTCTAGGATTACGAACCACCTGGCAAGGCCTCTGCAGAAACTCCGTCCAGTGGCTTTCCTGTGAATACATTCTCAAAGCAGGAGGTAAGGTGGTGCTGGAAGGTGACATATTGAACCTGTGCATAGACACAGCCCTAGATACCTTGGCCATGTGGGCTTAGCCTCCTCAAGCAGTAGCCAAGGCATATGAGGTGCATGGTGCTTTGGCAGCAGCTAGACAGTGAAGACAGGAAAGGCATCGGCACCATGTCACAAGTCACTGCAGCCAACCTGGTGTGGCCAGCAATTTGCCCAGGCTGTGGCCAACAGGAGTTGGCAAAGAACCAGCCTGCTCCTTAAGCTCCCCTGAGTCCCATCACTAGCAAAAGGAAGGAAATGGAGAAACACAGGGAAATAACCGATGAACCAATTCCTACTTCTGAGATGCTGTGGGATTTCCTTGGTGTTCAGGTCACACTGAAGAGAAAGTTTCTTTTGAGAGGTGCAAGAACTTGCAGAGGCATCAGTAGACTTAAGTTACAAAATCCTACCAATCAAACGCTGTTCTCAAGCACAGACATACTAAATCCTACTTCCTCTTTTTCTAAGAGTATTTGTTGTTGCTCATTGATCTTTGATTGCAAGAAACAAACGCCAAGGCAGGCTGGGGTCTGGGGTTAGGGGTCAGGATAGGATGGCATGGCTCCCACCTGCCACAGCTCTGGCCTGAGGTGTGCGCATGGCAACACAGAGCCTACATGATATATACTTTCTCAGCTTGGGAGAAGTGGAAGACTTCTTTGGTTCGTGGGCAAACAACTTTATCATCTTGCGGGATAGAAAGCAGAGAATTGTAGCCATAGACATAGCCATTAGGCAGCATCATGGGTGGGTTGTTGTCATTCATCACGTCACCAGAGATGTTGCAGACCAGGCGGGAGTTGGCACAGTGAGCCATGGGCAGGGACTGTGCCAGCTTGTTCAGAGAGTGGCTGCACACAGGGCAGTCAGGGGCTTGGAGCTGTCGTCCTCCTTGCAGCACTGTGGTATCTTGACTGCCGAGAGCCCAGTGTGCAGGGTGAGGGTGAAGACGGAGCTGATTCCTAGCTGGTGCAGTCGGTAGTTGTCCTATCAGAACTGCTGGATCAGCATTCGCCACCAGGCTGGGTCCGGAAGGTCCTCGCATATGGGGAGATGTGTGTATCTGGTGGGAAGGCCAGCCTGCCCATGACCTGGTGGACCTCGTCCAGCTGGCTCCCTTCAGCCTGACTGAAGGGCTTTCTTGCATGTCTCACAGCATCCAGACGTTTGTTCTGAGGGACAAGTTCAATGAACTCCTAAATCCTGAGGCTGAACTCCAGGCAGTTCATCTTCCAGAGTCGGGACTTGTTATCATGGCACCATGCAAGGCAGGTGGCTATCTCACGCCTCTCCAAGGACTCCTCCACTTCTTGGGCTGTCAGGAACATCTCAATATTCACAAGGTCCTCAGTGCCACTCTGGCGAGCCAACTTCACAGCTGTGTTGTAGTAGCCGCAGCGCAGCAGATGTTCCACCATCATGTGGTCCACGTGCTTCCGTTTCCACAAGCTGATGGCTGATGGCTGGTCGCTGGTCTCTGCTGTGCTCCTTGAAGTGTTCGATCCTACGTTTGCAGAGTTTGGAACTCTCATCCTCAGCCTGGTGGACTCTACTGCCTTCCTCTTGAGAACTTCAGCTTCTCCACCACACCATCCAGCAGGCTGACCACAGAGTCCCCAGCTGGGCAACTACTCAAGGTCGTTTCAAGCTCAGATACCACCATGGTGGCATGGCTGGTCTCCTGATCTTCTGGGCATCTCGGAATCGTTTATTCAGTGTCTCATAGGACACCCTGAGGGTCAGGTATTCCTGTACCTTCAGTGTTATGGATAGCTGGGCCACCGACTCTGGCACCGCCATCTTGGGCCAGCGGAGTGGATTAGCCCCAATTATTTTTTCTGAGTCATGAGAACACTGTGCGCAGGTAAGATGACTATCAATAAAGGTGATTTTCGCCAAGCTTAACAACTGGAATTTAATCTCTAGGATTCACATATTAGAAGAAGTGAACAAATTCCTGCAAATTGTCCTATGACCCTCACATGTGCACCATGGCATGTGTATGTCCACATGTGTCTCTGGGTGTAATATGTAGATAAAGGGCAATAAAATGAACACTTAAGGAAATTAGTCCTATTTATTTAAATTTTACAATTTTAAAGATTCAATTTTCTTTTTATGTGTATGTGTGAGTGCCATGCCTGCAGGTATCCATGGAGGCCAGAAGAGGTTGTCATATCCACTGAAACGAGAGTTACAGAAAGTTGTGAGCCAAATAGATGTAGGTTTAAAAAAAGACAACAACAACAACAAAAAAAAACAAAACCAACCAAACAACAACAAAAATCCAGTCCTTTGCAAGAACAACAGAGTGCCCTCAATAAAGTCTTCAGCCTTCTCCTGTTTATTTTTTTATATATTAGAAATAATTCTCATAATTGTGAATGGCTTACTGACTGTATATGAATTTTTGAGGGTAACACAAAAGTTGGTATTATTTGTAGGAAAGTTTGCACATTGGTAGTAAAAGTGAGTTGTGTACTCATATATGCAAGTTTTATGGATCTTCTAATTTACTGTTTATTCTCTTCTGCTGAATTGTCAGTTCTAAACTGTTGCAATCTTTATAGTTTTAGATAGCAATTTGAACTAACATCTGTCATTTAACCCGCTTGTTTTCTGTCTTTTTGCATATAATTTTTATTTCTCCAAACTCTGGTGCACCCAATTTCATTTAGAAAAAAAAAGCATTACTGGATTTAAAGACACAGATTAATGTCAACCTATTAAGAGTAGGTGATAGTAATTCCCCCACTTTTTCTGATACAAAGGTCATCTGCACAAAAATAAATAAACCGACAAATATCATAATCAATTCATATCATATACCAAATGGACTTAATAGCTATGTACAGAGAATTTCACCCAACACTGAAGAACACACATTCTACTTAGCAGCATAGGGAAGCTTTCTTAAAAATAGAACACCTCCTGGGACACAAAACAAAACTGTAAAAATTCAAAAAAGAGTCAGGCATTGGTAGCTCACACCTTTAATCCCAGCAGATGCAGAGGCAGGCAGATCTCTTGTGAGTTCAAAGCCACCCTGGTCTACAGAGTGAGTTCCTAGACAGGTTCCAAAGTAATACAGAGAAACCCTGTCTTTAAAAACCAAAAAAGAAAAAAAAAAGGATGCAATAACTCTCTGTGTCCTACCTGACAATGCAATAAACTTAAAATTGACAAGGAAGAAAATCTCTAGTAAATACTTAGTCATGTCAACTAAACAACTCATTAGTCAGTAATGAATGGGCCTAAGAAGGAAGAAAGAGAGAAAGAAAGAAATAGAACATTTCCTGGAACTAAATGAAAATGAAACCACAATACAGCTAAACCTCTGGGACACATTTGGAGCAGTCCTATGAGGGAAATTTATAGCTCTGAGTGCCTATGCTGAAAAAAAATCAGAAAGAGCACAAACAAATGGCTTCATTATGCAACTCGAAATTTGAGGAAAAAACCAAACCAAACCAAATCCAAACCCAGTGGTTGGCAAGAAATAATAACAATCAGAGTAGAAATTAATAAAATAGAAACAAAGGGAAAAAAAACAATGCAAAGGATCAATGAATCTAAAAGAAAACTGACAGACTCTTGTCTCAACTAAACAAAGGAAAGAGAGAACCAAAATCAACAAAATCAGAAATTAACAGGGAAACATTACAACATACACCAAAGAAATTCAGAATATTCTAAGAGAATACTTCAAAAACCTGTACTCTATTAAGCTAAAAATAATCTAAAAGAAATAGATTTCTATATTCATCCAAACCACCAAAATTAAACCAAGAATCAACAACCTAAACAGACTGAAAACAAATGGGAAAATTGAAATAGTAATTAAAAGCCTTCCAACTTAAAAAAAAAAAGTCCAGGACCAGATAGATTCACAGCAATAATTTAATTAGACTTTCAAAGACCCACAGTCTATTCTTCTTAAATTGTTTAAAAACAAAACAAACAAACAAACAGAGGGTGTACTCCCACTCTTTTTCAATATGTAGTGTCCACTATCCCTACTCTTTTTCAATATGTACTCAAAGTAATAGTAGCTGGAACAAAAAGACAATAGAAAGAAATTAAGGGAATACAAATAGGGAAAGAAGCCAAACTATCCTTATTTGCAGATGACATGGTGATATACATTAGAGAGCCCAAAAATTCTAGAAAACTTATAGAAATGATAAACAAATTCAGCAATGTGGGAGTACTCAAAAACCAGTTTTTTTAAATACACCAACAACATAGATAAAGAGATCACAAATCTCCCATTCACAATAACGCCATAAAAAGTATTTATGAATAAACAGCCCAAGAAGATGAAGGACCTGTATAATGAAAAGGCACTGGAAAGTGGAAAGACAGCTGATGCTCATGAACTGGTAGAATAAATATTGTGAAAATAACTATTTTGCCAAAGTTATTCACAGATTTGATGCCCTCCCATCTCATTCTTCATAGAAATAGAAAAAAAAAACTGTCCTAAAATTCACTTGGAAACTAGTTTCTTGAGTTCTTTATAAATTTTGGAGATGTGGGGTTGGTGAAGATCTTTTCCCATTCCATAGGCTATTGTTTTGCCTTATTGATAGCGTCCTTTGCCTTACAGAAGTTTTTAAGTTTCAGGAGGTCCCATTTATTCATTGTTTTTTTTTCTGTGTCTGTGCTACTAGTGTTATATTTAAGAAATGGTCTCCTGTGCCCATGCATTCCAGGCTACCTTCTACTTTCTCTTCTGTCAGGTTCAGTGTAGCTGAATTTATGCTAAGGTTTTTGATCCACTTGGATTTGAGTTTTGTGCATGGTTATGGATATGGATTTATTTGTAATCTTCTACATATTAACATCCAGTTATGCCAGAACAATTTGTTAAAGAGGTTTTTCTTTTTTCATTGTACCATTTTGGCTTCTTTGTCAAAAAATCAGGTATTCATGGGTGTGTGGATTGAAGAAACTAGACATCAAAATACAAAATAACCCAATTGAAAAGTGGGGTACAGAACTAAACAGAGAATTCTCACCAGAAGAATCTCAAATGTCCAAAAGACATTTAAGGAAGTGTCCAACCTCCTTAATCCTCATGGAAATGCAAATCAAAACGTCTCTGAGATACTATCTTACGCCTGTCAGAATGGATAAGATAAAAAATATTGAGGACAGCTTATGTTAGAAAGGATGTGGAGTCAGGGGAACACTCCTCCACTACTCTTGGGAGTGCAAACTTGTACAGACATTTTGTAAATCAGTATGGCAGTTCCTAAGAAAATTGGGAATCAGTCTCAAGACCCAGTGATACCACTATTGGACATTTACTCAAAGGATGCTCAATCATACTACAAGAACATTTGCTCAACAATCTTCGTAGCAGCATTATTCATAATAGCCAGAATATGGAAACAACCTAGATGCCCCTCAACTGAAGAATGCATAAGGAAAATGTGGTATATTTACACAATGGAGTACTACTCAGTGGTAACAATGATGACCTCATGAAATTTTCAGGCAAATGGATGGAGCTAGAAAAAAACATCCTGGGTGAGGTAACCCAGACTCAGAAAGACAAACACTGTATGCATTCACTCATAAGTGGATATTAGATGTAACCAGACTAAAATCCACAGCTCCAGAGAAGCTAGGTAACAAGGAGGATCCTAAGAGGGGCACATTGGTAACCTTGGGAAGGGAAATTAGATGAGATCTACAGAGCAAATTGGGGGTAGGGGTGTTGGTAAGGGGAAGGGGAGAAGGATGAAAATAGGAGGGAATGAGATGGCTGAGTTGGGGAGGCATACAGAGGAAAAGCAATGAAAGAGATATCTTAATAGAGAGTGCCACTGCAGGCTTAGGGAGAAACCTGGTGCTAGGGTAACTCCCAAGAATCCATAAGAAGGACCCCAGCTAAGACTCCTAGCAATAGTAGAGAGGATGCCTGAACTGGCCTACCCCTGTAACCAGATTGATGAATACCCCAACTGTCATCATACAGCCTTCATCCAATAATTGATGGATCCAGATACAGAGATCCTCAACCAAGAACCAGGCAAAGCTCTGGGAATTCAGTCGAAGACAGAAAGGAGGGAATATATGAGTGGGGGCAGGGAGGTGTTAAGATCATGATGGAGAAATCTACAGAGACAGCTAAACCAAGCTCGTGGAAACTCCAGGGTACCAAACTATCCCCTCCCTATGTGGGAGACAGTTGCAAAGGTTGAACTAGCTGAGGGGCCCCTGGCAGTAGGACCATGACACAAACCTGGTACATGAACTACGTTATTGGAGCCCATTCCTAGGATGGGATACCATACTCTCAGTGGCAGTAAGACCACAATATTATCCCAGTACACAAGCTATCTTGTTGGAGTCCATTCCCTATGGTAGGATGCCATGCTGAGTCTTACTACATGGGGGAGAGGCTGGGCCCTCCCCTAACCTATTGGCCAGACTATGTTCACTCCTCATGGGAGCCCTTACCTGTGAGGAGGAGTGGGCTGGGGGTGGGCTAGGGGAGAGGTGAGGGGCATAGGAGGAGAGGTAGGAGGGAGAACTGTGGTTAGAATGTAAAATGAAATAAAAAAATTAAAATTGGGAAAAATTCATTTGGAACAACAAAAGAACCCAGATAACTGATCCAATCCTGAGCAAAAAGAACAATGTTGGAGGGATTACTATTTCAATTCTTAAGATATATTGCAGAACAAGAGAATTAAAAACAATATAAGACTGGTCCGAAAACAGACATATAAGTCAATGGGACAAAAGCAGAAACTCAAACAAGAGTATACGTAACTTCAGCTATTTAATATTTGACCCTTATGCCAAAAACACAAGCTGGAGAAAAGAAAAAGCACCTTCACCAAATAGTTCTTGGAAAACTGGATACCCACATGCAGAAGAATGAAATTAGACTGGTGTTACTGGAGCTTCTTGGCCTGGCAGGTCCCACTGCCCTTGAGTCCCAAAATAAACACACAAAGACTTACATTAATTATGAAACTGTTTGCCAATGACTAGGGCTAATTATTGGCTAGCTCTGTCTTAATTATTAACCTATTTTTATCAATTTATGTATTGCCACAAGGCTGTGGCTTACCCCATAATGCCCTGGCATGTGGTTACTCTTGGGCAGCATCTCAATTCTTTGTGGCAGGCTCATTCTGCCTACTTTTCCCAGAATTCTCCTTGTCTCCTAGACCCACCTATCCTCTTGCCTTATTGGCCAACAGCATTTTATTCATCAGTCAATAAGAGAAACATATATACAGAAGGACTTCCCCAATCGAACTGGTATCTATCACCTTGCACAAAAACTGATTCCAAATGGATCAAAGACTTAAAGTGAACCCTGAAACTGCTAGGAGAAAACTTAGGCAGTGCAGCATATGACATGGATGTAGTAAAGGGCTTTTTGACTAGAATTGCATTTGCTCAACAATTAAGGCCAAAAGTTGACAAGTGGGATTTCATAAAGCTAAAAAGGCTTCTGCACAACTAAAGAAACAATCAACTGGTGAAGAGAAAGCCCACATAATTGGAGAGAATCTTTTCCAGATCTATATCTGACCAAGGATTAACCTCCAGAAAATATATAGAACAAGCAGAAACAATTAAAAAATTACTCACTCAAAAAATGGATTAGGAACCTGAATAGAATTCTCAAAACAGGAAAACAATGGCTAAAAAATATTCTGTGTCCCTATAAATTTAGGGGAATGCAAATCCAAATGAGTTTGAGGTTTCATTTCACTCTAATAGGAATGGTAAAGGTTAACAACAATAAAACAACAAATGCTGGAAGGGATGTGGGGGAAAAGAGAACCCTCTTTCACTATTGGTGGGGTTGTAAATTGGTGTAACTGCTATGGAATAAATGTGGATAATTCTCAAAAAGTTAAAAATAAATCTACCCTATGACCCAGTTATGCCACTCCTTTGGTATATGCCCAAAGGACTTGACATCCTACTCCACAGACACTTGCTCAGTCATGTTCATTGCTGTCCTATTCACCGTAGCTAGGAAATAGAAACAATGTAGATGACCTTCAACAGACAAACGGATAAAGAAAATGTGGTATACTGATCAGCTCTACAGAAAAATGAAAATAATCTTTGCAGACAAAGGTGTGGAACTAGGAAAGACCATACTAATGAGGAGACACAGACCCAGAAAGATCAACGCCACCTGTTCTCTCTCATTGGAGGCTCCTAGTTGCAAATTTTCAGATCTGTATACATATCCTGGAACCACTGCAGAAACCAGGAAAGTGTAAAGGGCCTATTGCCAGGGTAGAGGTTGGAGAAGCAAATGGCAATAGCAGGGTATGAGTAATCTGCTCAGGAGAGATGAGAGAAAAGGCAGGGAGGCTTCAAATGGGTGGGGGGAGAAATAAAGGAGGAAAGAGGGTGAAAGAACAGTAAGGATGTTTGAAAAAGTCATCCTATTAGCTACCTTAAAAACTATAGTATACATAAATATGTCATGTATAAGGATACATTTATATACATTAAATGAAATTTTCCCATTTGGGCTAACAGTGCTCCCTGCAAGAACCAAAGCCAACCTAAAAAAAAAAAAAAAACTGCAACACCAGGCATGAGAAGCCCTCTTTTGAGTTGTTGGTCAAGTTGTCCAATAACCTCCCAAAACATCAAAACATTGCAGGCTATTCCTATTGCCTTTGGTTGTCCCCAGAGGTGGAAGGAAAATCCCTTTTGCCAAAAACACCATGTACTTCCCACGGGGCCCACAAGAGGACCTTGAGCTGGAACTGACTTCAGTACTTCCTCCCTGAGGACTAGCTGTCATGGTAGCATAAGGCACCATACAAGGTTGAAAGAACCCAAAGGAGGGAAGCAACCAACAGCCCTACATGGCTATGAAGTGCCCAGCCCCAAGGAATACATCTACAACACAACCGCATATTCAGTTATTCTCTACATTTTGAACAGTGGTGGTTTTCTGCAATGATCTCTATCTTCTGTAGAGAGAAGCTCCTGATGAGAGGTGAGAGTTATGATGTGGGTATAAGGTTAAGAATTTAGGGTGCAGTTAGGCATTATTTAGGATTAGTAAGTGGTGAGAAAATGTTCTCTTTTAAGACCTATGACCTCACAAGTCCCAGGTAGTTGGCCAAGTTTATGGTACAAAGCATGCTTTTCCTTCTGTTGAATGGGCCTTAATTGACTAAGTTATTCTTTTTGTGGGTCCTGGGAATAGAACTCAGGTTGCCAGGCCTGTACAACAAGTGCCTCTATTCCATAGGCCACCTCAAGAATAAGATATTATTTAGCACTTTACTGTAGAATTTGTGAAAATCACATCAGCTTATCAATGTGTATTCCAAGTCTGTTTCCACTTATAGACTCACTGTAGGTAGAAGAGAGACCAATTCATTATAGAACAAGGTGTCATTGTGTTTAGAATATGAAACTTTGAATCAAACAGATCTATGGCTTTGGCTGAAACTCCGATTTTATTTCTATGTCTCTAAAATATGGACAGCAACAGCTACTCAGCTGGTTATGGTAGGGAGTGACTATAGTTACTTGCATAAAGTTCTTGGTATTATGCCAGCACATATGCTCAGTAAATGTGTAAATAAACACTGCGCCCCTTCCCACTCTTCAACCACGGCTGTCTCCTCACTTCCACAGACTACTGCTTGGTAATATAGGCGTAGGGAAGATGAAAATAGTCAGGCTTTATGATGCTGTGCCCTGAAAAGTGTTTTGTCTGGCCAGAGGTGTTTATACATGAAGTCGTGGAAGATGCCCCATCTGCAGCCCTAGGCAGACCAGAGCTTAAGTACTAGCTTTGGAAGCTGTGAGACTGTGTTCAGGAGGCCTTGCAATGACTAATTCAACTTTCTGACCCCAGTTTCTTCACCTGTAAATGTGGATTCTTAAACTATTACTAAGAAGAGCCGTGACACAGCAGGGGGGAGTGTTCAGCACTTCATGGATGCACAACAAGAAGTTGCTCAAATCCCAAGATTTGAGTTTGAATCTTTTCGCTCTAAAATGTGCTTGACTAGTTGCTTCAGTTCCTTTGATTAACTGTACAATGGGGATTTTGATCAAATAACTTCTGAGGTTCCTCCCTCCTTTAAAACTTGGCATCTCTAATGATGGTTTCATTTCATATGTTCAAATCTGAATGGCCACTCCTGGGTAGAAAACATTGAGATGACATCTACCTGCTAAACGACCTGGACTACCTCAACTCAGAAACATGAAAACATGGGCTGATTTTTCTATGTACTAGAAATATTTTCAATCTGGTGGAAAGAAGAGATTCAAGAGAGGTGTGGAATGTTATTAGTTTATACATAATGAGGGCCTATAGTTAGTTGACATACAGTAGGTACTTATGTATGGTGGGCATGGCTTCTCACAATTAATGATAGATAATTAGAAATATCCAAACTTTACCCCCTGTTACCTTTGTGAAAGGAATATAGACACAGGAGATATAGTCAAAGTAATAATTGGAATCCATGAGATAAAAGATATTAATCACAACACAATTTCTCATCCATTTGTGCATTAATCTATATGCTCACCAAGTCTTTTTTTTTTAATTTATTTATTAGTTCGAGTTAGGGAACAAGCTTGTTTCACATGTAAGTCCCTCCTCTCTCTCCCTCTCCCTCCCCTCACCCCCATCCCTCCTCCCCAACCCCCAACCTACCCCCCACCCCATCCACCCACCATTTCCCAGGCAGGGTAGGGCCCTCAACAGGGCCTCTGCAAAGTCCAACAAATCTTCCTGTGCTGGGCCTGGGCCCTTCCTCACGTGTCCAGGGCCAGAGTGTAACCCTTCACGTAGGATGGGCTCTCAAAGTCCCTTCTTGCACCAGGGAAAAATACTAATTCACCACCAGAGGCTCCCTGGAGTGCAGAGGCCTCCTTATTGACATCCATGTTCAGGGGTCTGGATCAGACTTGTACTGGCCTCTCAGACAGCATCTGGGGTTGATATGCTCTCCCTTGTTCAGGCCAACGGTTCCTGTGGGTTTCTCCAACCTGGTACAGACCCCTTCGCTCCTCATTCCTCCCTCTCTTCAACTAAATTCCAGATTTCAGCTCAGTGTATATCTGTGGATGTCTGTCTCTGCTTCCATCAGCCATTGGATGAGGGCTCTAGATGGCATAAAGAGAAGTCATCAATCTCATTTTAGGGGAAGGGCTCTTAGGTTATCCTCTCCACCATTGCCTGGATTGTCAAATCGTGTCATCCTTGTAGGTCTCTGGAGATCTCCCTAGTTGCAGATCTCTTCTTGGACCTATAGTGGCTCCCTCTGATATGGTATCTCTCATCCTGTTCTTTCTCCTCTATTCTTCCCCTAACTCAATATTTCTGCTCCTCCATTTCCTCTTCTCTTGCTCTTATTGTGGCAGCTCCCTCTCCCCTATCCTCATGCTCCCAATTAGCTCAGGAGTTCATGCCACTTCCCATTCCTGGGGACCATTTATCCCCAGGAGTCCTTCATGTTTCCTAGTTTTTTTTTTTTTGGTGAAGAGGATTATAGGCTGGTAATCCTTTGCTCTATGTCTAAAATTCATATATGAGTGAGTACATACCATGTTTGTCTTTTTGTGACTGGGTTACCTCACTCAGGATGGTTTCTTCTAGTTCCATCCATTTGCCTTCGAATTTCAAGATTCCATTGCTTTTTTCTGCTGAGTAGTACTCCATTGTATAAATGTACCACATTTTCTCAATTCCATTCTTCAGTTGAGGGGCATCTAGGTTGCTTCCAGGTTCTGGCTATTACAAACAATGCTGCTATGAACATGGTTGAACATATGTCCTTGTTGTATGAGCATGCACTATTTGGGTATATACCCAAGAGAGGAATGGCTGGATCTTGAGGTAGACTGATTCCCATTTTTCTGAGCAACCGCCATACTGATTTCCAGAGTGGTCTTACAAGTTCACACTCCCACCAGCAATGGAGGAGTGTTCCTTTTTCTCCACATCCTCTCCAGCATAGATTGTCATTGGTATTTTTGATTTTAGCCATTCTGACAGGTGTGAGGTGGTATCTCAGAGTTGTTTTGAGTTGCATTTCTCTGATGGCCAAGGATTTTGAGCACTTTCTTAAGTGTCTTTCAGCCATTTCAGACTCCTCTGTTGAGAATTCTCTATTTAGTTCTGCACCCCACTTTTTAATTTCATTGTTTGGTGTTTTGGTGGCTAGCTTCTTGATGCTCACCAAGTCTAAATTAGTGCCTAGGATGAGATACACTATGCTTGGTATATGGGGATGCAGGGTCAAAGCTTGAATAAAAGTAAATTAGACAATTACAGTATACTCTAACCAGGTGAGACATATATCTAAACAGGTTTAGTCAAGGTCAAAGAAGTGTGTAAGTCATGAACTATATAGGAACATTTGGTTAAAAAGCAAAAGCAGAAGAATTGGCCCATTCTTTTTCTGCCAAATCATATATCCTAGGATGAGTCCATTTCTATCCACATTGGAGGAGCACCTTCTAATACTTTGTGAAAGGAGGTATCTGTGAGGCTAGACAGCAACCAGCATTGCAGGCCTCAGGTACCTTACAGGTTAGGGGACGTAGGAGACTCATGATGGAAGACCAGGATCAGAGCTTCTGGACGGCAAAGTCAGGTACTGCAGAACGGGTGCAATGAACACCCATCTCTGTTTGTTTACCTTGTAGTACTGTCTACGGCCTTTCCTGGACTCTTGACCCCAGGAAGGATCCCGCCAGTGGCTCACCCTTCCTGTTATTTGATTCTTTTGTTGGATGCCTTTGATAAAAGTAGACGTGGAAACCCAAACTGTCAGAGAGCAGAACTGCCCTGAGAACAATTTAAATCTACCCTCTCATACCTTTGGTGAGAACACTGGGGCTAGGGTGATAGAATGTTTGTCTCCGGTCTCCATCCTGGAGCTAGAAGCTTGGTTCCCTCACCCGTTCCCCGCCCTCATCTTTTCTCTAACAAGAAATTGTCTGCACTTTCAGGGGCCACAGAACACACCCCCAAAGGCTCAGGAACAAGTTTGTTAACCTGGATTTGGACCTCTTGCCTTTCTTTGGTGTGGGATCTTGGGAAAGTACTCAGCGTCTCTGAAATTCACTGGCCCCACCCCTATAACCAAACTCTGGCCTTGGAGTGGAACTGTGTAGATTCCTTTGAAGACATTGCTCAGCATCTGGTATTCAGACCCCATTTTCCTTTTAGGTTACTTTCTTCAGCCACTGGAGTTCCTCATCCTTCCTCTGTTCCTGAGATTTTGGAAGGGATCAACAGAAAGTTTAGTTTGGAAGTTTTTCATAAACCCAGCATAAATTCACCATATCAGATAAAGCTAATCTTGAGAAATAACTACATCTCCCCTAACTTTTCTTTGGGATTCCAGTTCTGAAAATGCAAATGGAAGTTAAACCCGGACCCCCCCCCCCAAGTCATTCTATTTTACCAGACTCCTTCTACAAAGAGGAAATATATCGATAACTCCTTAAGGCTATTGCTGCTTGATGCTCACATTTTTATGTGGTGATCTGATCCTAATTGACTCAATTTTTCTCCCATGTGATAACAGCTGGTGTTCACTGAATATCTGCACACCCTTCCACATCTCCCAATATTCCTGGCAGGGGGATTGGGCCGGGGCAATGGACTCCAAACAGAAATCACACTTTTGAGTTGAGGCGAGGGGCTTCCTCCTGCCCTTTCTTCTCTGCCATAGTAACAGTGGAAGTCAACTGATGAGATGGGATGTCACATGAGAGAAAGAATGACTACCCAAGACAGTGAATGTAGAAAGAATGGGATGCCTGAGACAGTGAATATAGAAAAAAACAGGATGCTGGAGACAGTGAATGTGGAGAGATTTCCTTTGACCTGACTTTCTTTGACACTTTGAATAAATAAACTAATGAACTTTTATATGTCCTGAAATCTCAGTCTGTTAACTCAGCACAATTATATCTTGACTGATAGGCCTCATTTTAAAGATGGAAAGAAGAAGTCTATTCGTAATTGCATAATACGCCAACCAAAGGGCTAAGGAATGACAAAATCTAAGTCCTGGTAGCCACGCTCTATAGTCTATGTGTTCCTAAGTATTGAACACTATTTGACATGTCCTGCTTTGGCAGCTCTGTTTGGTCTTTCCAACTTTTCTTCTCTTCTCTTTCTTTGGCATCAATAGACAGAAATGTAAACTATGGCATTAAAAAAATCATAGAATTCTTCCTAATCTTCAATTCTTTCTTGGAATTTATTTTGGGTCTTAACCAAGGGTCCACTGGTGAAATGGCTACTTAGCATCTGGCTCCTATTTAGTCTGTGGCTAAAACAACACCAACACAACACCCCCAAAATTCATTTTCATCAAAAGTGAATTTGCAATATTTATTTTTTTACTTGTTGCACACAGCAAGGGAAAAGTGAGATATGGTCATTATACTGAAATGGAATTATTTTGGTTTTTGGTTTGGAGTGGTTTGTTCACAAGAAAAACTCACATATTCAATAGTGTTATCAATAATTGGGACAGTTACAGGCCTAGAGGATGTGGAAAGAACTTAGTGGTACAGTCCTTACTTTAAAGAAATATCACACACACACACACACACACACACACACACACACACACACACACACATATTTCAAGATAAGGAGAATCTGTATCCAGTGTGTGTGTGTGTGTGTGTGTGTGTGTGTGTGTGTGTGTGTATGTGTATTTGTGTATAGATGATATAGATACAGATATGTATATGTATCACAAATGAGAAAGCTTTTTTCTCACTTGGTCCTGATTCCAGTAACAATGGGTTTTAGCAATATGAGTGGAAAAGTTGCAGAATACTTCGTGTTGGACCCTTTTCCATACATCAAGCCCTCTTTGCATTGTTACAACTGTTTCTTCAGTGCAGTGAATGACTAACTTATTATTCAACAAATGGAAGAGACCTCCCCAGAGCCTCATATTGAATATTCAAATTCAGTTCTTCTAACTCTAGAACCTGAAATCTCCCCCAGTGTACCACCAGAGTACCCTAGCCATCATCCTAACAAGGCAAGTTTCCTTTATCTCATTGAAGATGAATGTGATGGGCCCAGTCCTCTTCTTGAGTTCTCTGGATTCCTAGTTCTCAGGGCCTCTCTACCTTCTGAGTCTCATTCTTCATTCCTGAAATAGGAACTGTCCTATAAATAGAGTCTGGTCTGACTTCCTGGCCTCTGGCTAGTGGAAAAGGGCATTTCCGATGCATACTCTTTACCAGTCTGTTAAAAAAAAAATGTGTATATACTTGGTCCTCTAAGGCTGACAGCACCTATACTTATGACCCAGTGGAATTTGTTGGTTAGGCCTTCTGATCTTTAATAGGGGGTTGGTGGGTGGGAGGAACAGAACTGCACTCTGGCACCATCTACAGGCATTGATTCAAATTCAAGGACCATGTGGAGGAGTATTGTGATGTGTTTACCTAATACATTGGGTGACTCTTGCTACTTCATTTGACTTGTGCTTCTAATCCACAGACTGGCCAAATAGAAAAGAGAGCATATACTGAATCTAATTATTTTGCTTTAAAGACACTCTGTACTACTTTTCCCATTCCAGCAATGTGACTTTCCTTTACCAGTTCTCTCATCTAAAAATACGCATTTTATTTTTGTATAGACATCAGGGAACTGTATAGCAAACAGGGGCTCTGGCTGACTTGTGGTGTAAGGAAACACATTAAGTTTTGAGTCTGTTACTGTGACTTCACAGTGAACACCAAACCCCACTAAGACCCAGGCCATCTTCAAAGGGGTGCTTCTTTGTCCTGGTGCTTGGGAGCGAGCTGCTTCTAAGAGTCTTTGGGGAGGGGGAAAAAATCACATTTTGATACTCAGACCTGTCAGGTCAAAAGCAGGACTTGAGTTCAGACCCCAAGACACCAGAAAAAATTGAAATGTCAAGCCTGCCCGCCCCCCAGTGTCAAAATAAGGCCTTCTCTCCTTACAGAATGCAGCCAAGCTGCTCTGTGGGGTGCCAGCTAACTGCAATGTTTGGTATATTAGAGAATCTGACTTCTTCTAGGTTTCTATCAGATGTTTGAAATTCAGTGGCTGAGCAAACAGTGGGTTATTGATGATGTTTTCATCTGAAATGGAATCTCAAACAACAGGGCATAAAGCCCAGAGAAAGACAGAAGAGAAAAAAATGTGGCCTCTGGGCTTTCCCATTCTCCATCTGTGCCAAGGAAAAGACTGCTATTCATTGTAAGCCCACTATGTCTTTCCTGCTACCCAGGGGTATGCCATTGAGGAGACATTGGAATCTTTTGCCATTTCTAATGCTTTTGGTCCTTGTTGCAGTTCAAATATGACATGTCATCCACAGTCTCATTTCCAACAAGCAGGGCTGTTTTGGGAGGTTGTAGGACCTTTGGAGCAGGAAGGAGGCCTACCAGCATCGGGAGATTCATGGGCATCCTATTTTCCCTTCTGCTGCTGTGATTAAAAATACTCTGATAAAAAGGCAACTGCCAGGAGCAGAGGTTTATTAGGCTTACCCATCATTGAGGGGGGCAGGGTTAAGGCAGGAACTCAAGTAGCTAGTCACTTTACACCCACAGTCAAGACAGAGAGGAACGAACACTTCCAGCTTGCTTTCTCTTACCTAGCTTTTTCCTTTCTTATATACTTTAAGACCCTGTGCATAGGAAAATGGTGCTGCCCACATTGTGGTTGAGTCTTTCTCCATCAATTAACAATCAATGCCCACAGGCCAACCTGATCTAGATAATCCCTCAATTAACATTCCCTTTCCCCAGTGATTCTGGATTGTTTCTCAGATGTTTAAAATGATCACACTGTGATTGGGGCTTTAGAAGCTGAGGTCCTCTGCTTCTTGATCTACTAAGATGTGAATGTTGCAGCCATGAGGACAGGGCTGTCCCAGGTGCCATGAAGGACTATGAACCGAAGAAAATATTTCTCTTAAGCTATTGCCATCAGGTTTTTGTCACATCAACAAGAAAAACAGGACAACTTCCTCTACAGAGGTAGCTAGATGTAGTGACCAAGAGCTTTGTCTTCAAGCCAAATCCCATCCCTGTCCCTTAGAGTTTTAGGCCTTTTCTATAACTGTACTGCATTGCTTTCCTTATCTGGTACAGAATCTCTAGGGCTTGTATGAGGAAATGCAAACATCCCCTGGCACAAGAGCTACAGAAGCAGCAACGGTTTCTCAGAGCCAGGGACCCAAGTTTATACATTAATATGAGGAAGTGTGGCCTTCGGGACAAGTGTTCTTTGTTAACTTCCATATAACTTCTGGGGTTGTTGAAGATTTGGGGGTTTGGACACTAAATATGGTCATGGAGAATTAGACTGAATTCTTAGAATCCCTGCCCTGTGTGTGGCTCCTACCCCTGAGGGAACACTAAGTTCTAACCATACAGGTCTCCTTGCTACTTCTAACACCTGAAGACAGGTCCTCACCCTGACATGACTAATTCCTTCAGGTCTCGGCAGAAAGGTCACTTCCTGGGGAAGCCTTTTGTAGTGACTAGGCTGAGTGAGTTCCCTTACTGCCCCTCCTGAAAACTCTGTGAGTGCTTTTACTACATCCGCAGTGACACTGCTTGCTCTATCCTTGCAGTCCTTTGTAAATTGCCAAGCTCCAAAGAACCAGTGAGTCACAGCTTTTTAAGAGCTCCTTTCCTAGCTGGGCGTTGATGGCGCAGGCCTTTAATCCCAGCACTCGGGAGGCAGAGGCAAGCGGATCTCTGTGAGTTCGAGACCAGCCTGATCTACAAGAGCTAGTTCCAGGACAGCCTCCAAAGCCACAGAGAAACCCTGTCTCGAAAAACCAAAATAAATAAATAAATAAATAAAAATAATAAATAAATAAATAAACGAATAAATAAATAGAAAGAGCTCCTTTCCTTATCTGACAATAAATAAATTCAACTTTGTCCAACTGGTCTGAAAACAGTTGAGGTTTGACTGACAGGAGCTGTGATCATATGTTCCTTAGTCCCTGATGTTGCCTACCCCTAAAATACCACCATCCCATTTTAATGTCCAGCTTTTACTCATTCCTCTAAGATATAAGCCTGAGTAGCTTCTACAGCAAGGGAGAAGTTGTTGGCCTCTATTTCACAGGCCTTTGTTCTCAAGTCTCACTGTATCCACTGCTGTGATAGCAATCAACATGCCTAATACCACTAGTTTTTGATGTCTACATTGCTTCTATCCTCTGGAGTTTACCTCTTAGGATGAATTCAATAAACATGAGGTGATGGAACAGAATTAACAGCATTTTTTTTTTTGCAGGCATGATGAGAAATCAGTCCTGATTAATGTCTACTTTACCTTTCTCATTGCTATGGCCAAATAGTTGACAAGAAAGAATATAGAGGGTTAGTGATTTATTTTGGCTTGCAGTCTGAAGGGATATAGTTTATTATGGGGGTGGATAGGCATGGTGGCAGAAGTGTGAATTGCTTGGTCACACTGTGTCTGTGTCCACAGTTGAGCAACAAAGGGGTGTTGTCATGTGGCTTCATCCATTTCATGATGGACTTCAGCCCATGGGATGACGAAGCTAACTAACACTCAGGGTGGATCTTCCCTCCCCATCACTTAAATAACTTTGGAAGCACCTTCAAAAGAGATGCCTAGAGGTATATCTTCTCATGTAGTCAAATTGACAGTATCCTAAATGGAAAGACTGTAAGGTTGTTTTGCCACAGATTACTCCCATTGTAGCCTAAAATGGTCTCAAGACATACAATAGAGATCAATCAGTTATGAATATATTTTCATAGTTGCAACATTGGACCTACAGACACATATGCTTAAAGCCAATGTTTATTACTAGGAATCTTTTGATACTTCTCTTATATCCTGGATTCTGGGTGTCATGAGCTTTGATTGATCCCAAGGAGGGGTAATTATTGTATTTTAGTGTTTCAGTCATGATAGTAGTTTTGTTTCATTCTCTCTTACTTTTTGACTGCTTGAGTCACTGGATTGTGGAAATACTGATGGAGACATTGATCGTGATGACACGAGATAAGCAGGTAAGCCCAGAATGGGGTTTTCTAAATTATTGTCTAAAGAACATTCAACTCTTTCCCTTAATTTGTCTAAATTAATCCATTTTAATAGTAAGCATTATAACAGTAGCTCTCCTAATTTTATTTCTCAATGCTGTGATAAAGTCTGCTGACAAAATCAACTTAAGAGAAAAATTCAAATTCCATGTTATCCTTGTGGGGAGCCAGGGTAGCAGGAACTTGAAGCAGCAAGTTGCACTGTATCTATAATTGAAAGCAGAAAGTGAGGAACTGATGCCTGAGCACAAGTGTTCAGCTCACTTTCTCAACTCTTAACACAATCCAGAGCCTCCTGCCTAGGGAATGGTGTCACCCACAGTAGGCAGGTCTCCCCATCTCAATTAACAAAATCAAGATAGTGCCCCATAGACAAGTGCACAGGCCAACTTGACCTAGACAGTTCCCATTGAGACTCCCTTCCCAGGTGATTCTAGACTGTGCTGAGATGGCAAAGTAACCATCACAACAACCAAGTTCAACTCTCTTTACTGAAAATTTTATGTATTTTGAATCATTTAATGCAACCCTCCTGGGTATTTGCCATCAGAGAAGAATAAGCCAGTAACTAGTTAAGAGAGACCAAAGAGTAGATAGTGAATTCTGACCCAGTATTGATGTATATAGCCACCCCCATCCTGTCTGCAAATATTTGCTAATGACAAATACAATAATCACCAAATAGATAAGCTCAGGTATTGGACATTTTCTGTTTGACCCTCCAGATTAATTCCCAATCTATTCCCTCCTAGATCTTTACTTTTCTTTGAAGATCTCCTCTAACCTCCCTATCTAGCCATATAGCTTTCAGAGACTCTGTATCTTGGTTTCAGAGGTGGGTGGGTAGTTAACCTTTATTTAAGGCAACTGATACACATCCCGCCCCACATGGATATAAGACCTAAGAGATCAATGAAACACAACCCTGGGAGCATGTGAGCAAATGTTGTAACTATCTCATTTGTGTTGACAGAGAGATGAACTGCTGGTCATTGCCACCAGGAGATGAGGCTGAAGCTGATCTTCCCTATAGTGGAGATAGAGACATCTCAAGGCCTGATCCCGCCATTTGAGCCCTGTATATAGTTAGATGTACAGCTATCTCCACCAAAGCCTTTTCAGTGAAATTCCTCTGCTGAAACAGAATTTTCTGCCACTTGCAATCAGAAAGTTCTAATGGATACATCTGTGCTTTGCCTGTGTTAGTTAGGCTTGGCCCCTCTCCCCATATTAGTTTACTTAATCCTTACGATAATCCAAGAGGAACAGGTGTTATTAACTTCATTTTGTAACTAAAGCAACTGAAGCTCAGAAAAGCTAAACATTTTCCACTCCCAGCTAGTGTTTTGTATTAAAATGCAGCTCTAACCTCTGCACTGTTCTCTAGGCATGGGTTGTAGTTAGTGTTACAACATCATGCCCCTTTCTCAAAATTTCATGTCTTCACACCTTTCTTCCCCTTCTCACCACTCCTAATTCACCTTCTCTCTCCTCTCTGCTCCTACATTTTGACTTCAGGAACACAAGGAGTAGACATTATTCACTTAGAGTTAGTCATTCTTCTTCTGGAGGCAGGGGGCTGGCCTTAATGACCACTGTACTCGTGGACAACACACTGGGTGATGACAATTCTTTCTTTTCAGGCACTCATCTATTCTTGGGGACTTCTCTGACAACATCTGGATGGCAGGGGGTAGGGTGGGGGGAACCTAGGCTGATAGGCACCCTGCTTGGGCTTGGCATTTTGTTGCTTGGGCATTTGTATGCAGCCAGTTGTGTTTGAAACCCTGCCTCTTTCTGACTTCACTTCCTAAATATGCTGACATGCCTGTGAGCCAAAGCAAACAGGTTCACAATGCTATGCCTGGAGAATATTCCCCTTTGAGTACAGCTGGCAAAACAAAACTTTCTCCAACCTGCGGAGAGGACCTGCCAGCCCTTGTATGATCAAGACATGGGCCCTTGGAGACCTCATTGGATTTTAATAGGAAATGGTTTCAACTTAGCTATCATGGTGTGTGTGTGTGTGTGTGTGTGTGTGTGTGTGAGAGAGAGAGAGAGAGAGAGAGAGAGAGAGAGAGAGAGAGAGAGAGAGAGAGAGAGAGAGAGTTTTCATGGTCATTTCTTCCTGAGTTAAGAAACCCACAGTGAAAAATGACTAATGGTCACTAGCCTGCTATAGACAGGTGTTTTCTATAAATGATCCTCCCAACAGCCTTTTGTGGGAGCTACGGTTGGTTTCCTTTTTACAGGAGGAAAAATTGGGGCTTGGCAAAATTAAAGTACTTGCTCAATACTCCCCAGCCACAAGCAGCAGAGACCACATATAACCCAGCAGTGCTAAATCCCAAACCTGCCACTGCTAGATCTAACCCCACTCTCCCCTCTACATCATTATGCTTCAGTTTTGTTTTTGTTTTTATTTATTTATTTATTTATTTATTTATTTATTTATTTCCTTACTTACTTATTTATTTATTTAGTGAATCCAACATAGTATTAAGGAGCCACTGGAGGGACGGGGGTTCTAATATCTTCCTTGCTCTGTGAAGTTCAGCAAGCTTGTTTTCTTCTCTGAATTTTAATTTTTTTAACATATACAAAATGGAATGACAAAGTATTTGTTTGACAAAGAAGTCATGAGATTAACAGTGGTAGACATTTACATGGCAAGTATACTTTTGGGCAAGGCCATATGTAGACACAGCCAGTTCTTTGGAGTCAACTTAGGTTCAGCTCTAGTTTGTACCTATTATTTCACAAAGAAGTAAATTGAAAACCTTCATTTCCTCATAAATTAAAAAAAAACAACCTAGCATCATCATGGTAAGTCCTAGCACAGCATCTGCTGCTAAATAGAAATTTGTAAAATGGTATCTACTATGGATAGCATATGGATGTCAATTTCTAGTATAAAATACTATGGCTAATAATTTTGGTTCCTACTGGAGGTTACTGCTCCAAAAGGTTGGTTCTCAATGGAGTTAGAATAGGATTTAAAATGCTACTGTACATGCAGCCCTCTAATCTCAGTATTCAAAACCAACAAGTTCTATTTTCCTGTTTGTACAATTAATAAATATTTGCCATAAGAACTTTGAAGGGAAGGGGGAACTCAGATCAATATCAGTATTATTTAATCTGTGTTGATAGATAAATACCCCATTTCTGTGCTTTCATGTCTGTTAAACCATTGAAAGAAAGAACATGTTAAATCTC
Source organism: Cricetulus griseus (assembly GCF_003668045.3). Classification (NCBI taxonomy): domain Eukaryota; kingdom Metazoa; phylum Chordata; class Mammalia; order Rodentia; family Cricetidae; genus Cricetulus; species Cricetulus griseus. Next base: position 53,821,050 of record NC_048595.1, on the reverse strand, counting down.
ATAGTCACTGTTAAGGCTCTACTGGGATAACATGTATGTCACTATGGCTTCAATTGAATAGCTAACACAATTCAGAAGGCTTTCCACCTCGTTCAAGGAGCTAGGATAGGGAAGGGAAATGGTGGGCTTATTTTCTTGTCTGGGGCAAGTCTGTAGACACATGATTTGTTCCTGTCCAGTGGGACCTGAGAAGAAATCTACTGGGGTAGAAAAGGGCTACGGAGAATAGAGAGATGAAAGTAAAGATTGTGTGTTGTTGGTAATTGTTGTATTTACTTGAAAGCTAGGAATAGCCACGGGTGAACTGACTCCGTGGAAGAAATTCCCCTGGCACACCAAGAACAGTAGAATAAAGCAATTAAAGATAGTTGGGCCATGATATTGCCAAGCTACTATGTTTGCCATCCCTAAACCTGTTTCCTATTTGGATATTTAATTTAAATTTTGTCTTCTGTTCTGGCCCCTGTAAGCAACCAAATCACAACTCAGCAGTCTGTCCGCCTTCTTGCGAGATTTGAGATAAGGTCAGTCAAAGTTCTGCCCAAAGTGAATTAATACATTCTGGAGGAGATTAGCCATCAGTAGGAGCTGATAGACAGATGGTTCTGAGATTTGAGGAATTTCCAAATACTATCCAGGTGGCTCACAAGTACACACAGCTTATGAAGGCAGTAACTTAATCAATGATCTGATAACCCAATTTTCTGAAGAAACAATGAGTCAGCTCTAAGGCAAGACTTGACTGTGCATACATGAAGGAAGCTTACATAGCAAGAAACCACCAGGGCTTCACGGCACTGGGTATTTGGTTCCCTCCAGGAAGGGAGGGTTTGCAGCAGAGCACAAAAAGTTCATTAGACACTGCTGAGACATGGACAGCCTCTCTCAGGAGACTATCTGGTTACCTTTTCTCTGATGCTATGCACATCAAAGAACCTTCTGATGACTTATTCAGCTCCTCAGGGTCCTACATGGAGAAGTCAGCTCCTCAGGGTCCTACATGTGTATTCAGTGGGGGATTCAGGGCCACTGGGGTGTCTGCTGCCTGTAACAAAACAGGGCAAGAATATAGTTGTTGATGCCTCACAACAGAATCATTACCCTACTTTGTGATGGGACACGTGGCCTCAACACTGGTACTCAGTATTCACTGGGAGCTTTGGCTTCTAGTCTCATGAAACAGCACTACTATTGGTACCCAGAGAAGTGTGTGTGTGTGTGTGTGTGTGTGTGTGTGTGTGTGTGTGTGTGTGTGTGTGTGTGTGTGTGTGTGGGGGGCACATATTAAGATAGAAATATTGGGGATCACCCATTATAAAGTTCTCCATTCTCCCCTTTGCTCCCTTCATTTCAGTGACCTGGCCCCACAGTGTGCTACAGCTTTTCCACAGCTTTCTCTCATGCTGACCCCCTCTTTGGACTTCCCTACTTCCCTAAGTCTTCCTTCCTGTTCTCCACCTGCCCGGCTCTTTCTTAGTTCTCTAAGAATCCTTAGCACTGGTACTTCCCCTATGGAGGCCATCTTTGTTCCTCACCCAGTTCAGACTGTCTTTCTGGTTGCTAGCAACCAGTTCTTCAGTGAATGTACAGCCATGTACAGCCATGCACTTACTTGCACTTTTTCCTTATTATGATCTTTCTTTCTAGATTATAACCTCCATGAAGGGGGTTTCTTGTCAGTCTCCTTCTCCAGCATGTTCTCAGTGCCTCACACTGAACAGGCATGCAGTATTACTTGTTGAATTGAATGTAAAACATTCAATTCCCATGACATTAATAAAATCGTTGGCCTCTTTGCTAATACTGCAAAGAGTCTGTATAGTTTTGGTCAGTCCTGGGTGGCTAGACAAAGTCAGGCTGTGCCCTGCTACCTTAAGGACTAACTAACTCTGAGTTCTCACCCTAGTGGCCTGGCCTAGGCATTGCAAGTCCATTTCTTTTATTTGAGCATTTTGAAAGATGGCTTTCCTTCATGGGGTCAAATTGACACTGGATAGGAAAACAAGTAGGGAGAGCAGCAAGGATAAGAAGCCCCCTGACAGAACCCTTTAGGTTTAATTTGTCAGGTGACTTAAGAACAAGACAGGTGTATGATTATGATGTAGCCTGACCCAAGACATCGTCTTGGTTCCCACTTTTTCATCAACTCTCGGGCTGCTTGAAATAGCACTGGTGATCTAAATTAAACCTTTTTGTTACTGTTTTGTTTACCGAGCCTCTTTCCCACTTGTGTGTCAATCTGGTATACATATTTCCAATACTGACCATGTCCCTGCCCATTATTCATAGCACACCGTGGACTGGATGCCACTGTATAAGCTGACCCTTAACTCTCTCTCATTTCACCCCCTCTTTGCACAATTTGCTTTCCAGCCTCTTCAAACAGATCCCACAAGTTGTGAGCCCCCCCCCATCACATGGTGCTTTCATGCTTTGAATCCGCATTTCTCTGTCTGGATTGGTCCAAATGTCACTTCTGTGAAAGCTTTCTTTACAATGGCTTCTTCGCCCCTCACCTGTCATTCCTTCCTTATAGCAGGCATTTCATACCTCCCTCTCCGGTACCCTCTCTCCAGAGTGAGTTTCTTGCAGATAAGGATAGTAGCCTACTCAACGTTAGTAGGGCCTCAACATTTAAGGCCCCTGATAGGGCCTTAAAGAGATCCAGGCCCAAGTGAGCACCTGATCTAGGATGTCTGAGAGTCCAAAACCAAAAAAGAATCTGTTTTACAAAGTTAAAAAAGAGTACTTCCACTTCTGGGTCCTTCTCAGCTTCTTTTCCTCTTCTTTTCCAGGAGACTAACTGATCCAGCAAAAAGTGGTTTATAGAGGTAAAGGGCAGGTTGGATTGGAGAGTATTTGTTTTTCCTCTGCTTGGTCAGTACAGTTCTTTCTGACGACAAAGGACCCATGTGTTGGATGATCAGTGTGATTCCTGTCTCAGCGAGCAAATACTGAATATTAACTCCTAGACCCCAGCAATGCAGCTAACTACAGAAAGTCCCCTTTGTCATTACCAATAAAGTTAGTTGCATGTAGTAAAGTTGCATCTGGAACTACTCTCTCTGCTTCCTGGATCCTTGCTGATCCCCACTGCTAAGCCTAATGTTTCAGATAGACTTGTTTTATATGAGAAGACCTCTTGCATTAGTGAAGACAGGAAGGGATGACTAATCCAACAGCTTAATTTTTTAAGGAACACTAATTGAGAAGTGGGTTTTAGGACTTTGTTATGGGCCAAGTTCAGCTTTTGGGGGAGTATCTTTGATTCCTTTTGTATTATGCACTAGGGCATGGATGAAGTATATTCCATTAGAATAAATTAAGATCTGGAACTAGGTTGAAGGAAGGTTTTAAGTTCACTTGTTTATCCAGTTATCAAAACATTATTCTATGACCACCCACTATGTGCTGGGCATTATACTAGGAACACAAGGATCGTCTGACTAATAGACAGAGTTTTAGTTTTGACACACAGACATTCACAGATGCTCAGATTTTCACATTTTTCTAAGTGTGATGATGCTCCAAGGGGGATTATTCATTCCACAAGAACATGGAATCATAAAGGAACATTTTATAGAGAAGGTACCACTTAAGACAAGTGTTCTAGTTACTCTTCTGTTGCTGTGATAAAACACTCTGGGCATAAGCAACTTGGGGAGAGAAAAGATGTATTTTGGCTGCACTTGTAGGTTGTAACCCATTGTCAAAAAAATCAAAGCATCAACTCATACCAGGACACCAAAGTAAACTTAAGAGAACAGGTGAGAGTGATCAAGGGAACCAGAATGAAAGTCTGACCAAAAGGAAGAGCAGAATAATATGACCAGAAGCTTGGAAATCTAAAATGACAAGACCCAGACTCAGACAAATAAACTTCAGATGATGACCACGTGGCATCTGATTTGGGTCAGAGCTCTTAGAGGGTAAAATAAAAGATAATACTATCTCCATGTGGACATCCCTATTGCTTGAACAAACCCTCTGTCACAATAGTTAATAGTTTATCAATTAATAATACATATATACATTTATATAACTAAGAAGTGACTAATGACTTTATATGCCACTGGCTTCATCCTGAGTGCTGCCTGAAGTATAACACATTGAAAGTTCATAATAGAATTGTGTGTGCAGTAATTAGCTGATTTTCTGCTGTTTAAAGTTTACTGGATATCATTGTTGAATTTCTTCTATTGCCATTATTTTTTTTCTACCTCTTTGGGTTAGAATAGTCAGAATTTTAAGAATGTAATTCAAAATATTAGTTGAAAGGGACAAATGTGGATAACCTTGAGGACTCTTTTTTTTTTTTTTTTTTTTTTTTTTTTTCCTTTTTAGTCAGATGAGTGGCGTGGCATTTCTGCATTGTGCTGTTGTTGTCTGGGCCTAGTCTAGCACTGTAGGCTATCAGTTCCCAGCCTGTATACTTTTCTACTTTGCACTTGTTTAACTTCCAGAGCCCCACCCTGAAGTGCTTCATTGTCCCTTTGCTATTCCTAAATATGGTCAAAATCAACTCACCTTCCGGGTTGCTGACACCAGCAAATTTACTGTTTGACAAAAGTGCCTTGGCTCCCAGTAAGTCTTTGTTTAAAAAGTATGGAGCCCGTCCAAGCCCCTGCAGACCTAGATGTACTCCTGAGAAACTGTATTTGGATTTACCACCACAGGCACTCCTGAACCTGTTGAATACTGGAGCACTGCTAATGAGCAAACAGCCAGGCTTCAATTAGTGGTTGGTGAAGTGTTTCTGGGTATCAAATTGCTTTTGCTGCTTGATAATCTCAGCAGCTCACAGGAAGAAAAGGAACCAGGCAAAAACTATTCCCTTGTTAAATACAAACTTGTTGATAACCTATTGTATCTGTAGACACAACCCAAGTTTTCAGTCTCCCCAGAGCTGAGGTTTAGATTATGGATGCATTGGGCCCATTACAGATGTAATCAGTGTTGGGCCCACACTTCTCTTGTGAATTTGCCCCCATAGCATTTATTATAGCATCTTCCTAGACTGGCTCTATAATTATTTAAGCCAGACAGATTATTTTGAAACAAACTAAGAAATAAACATGGACTCACTTCATGGGTCACTTCCTTGGTACTGGGGAGAGATGAGGGGTGGGAGTGGGAGCAAAAGGGAAAAGGGAAGGAGGGAGGGTTGGAAGAAAAGATCACCCAGGCTTCAATTTAGTTTGACTCTTCCTAAAGTCTTTGCTTCTAAATTACTAAGTTTAGAATACAGTAATGTTAACCCCAGAAACTTAGAAAACCTTCAGTATATAGTTTAGGAATAAGAGTACCAAAGGGAAAGGAATTCAAGATTTTTTGAAACCATTATTTGAATATTTATTGTGACAAGAACGCTGTTATAAATATGCACAAGCAAAGGCCATCTTTCTCTAGGAATTGTCAGATTCCAAGTTGGAAGGAGACATCTTCTGTAAAAACTTGCATGGGTTTCTGCTTTGAGAAGAAGCATCTATTGCTAAATCTCTATGATTATAAACGAGCACAGCACATGCCACTTGATATAGCTCTAAACTGAAGTGCCTGCTTTCTCTCTCCCTTTGCAACATCCCTGTTTTCCAGCCTCTAGAAACACCATAGCATCTTCTGGTCAACAGTCTGGACTTGTGAGTTGCTGCGGGAGAGAGTATGACCCTATGATAGCATGCAGGGCATCTATTCCTACAATCAAACAGAGAACACAGCTTTTACTCTAGCGAATTTGACATTCAGCTGTTATTCCATCTAGCTACTATTATCTATGGATAATGCAGCAAAGAGGTTGGGGGCTACTTTTCAATAGTTTATTGTATTTTCTTAAATATCCTTTCTGGAAATTTTCAGAAACAAAACATAAAAAAATTATATACTTTATTACAAATGGTAAACTCAGAATGCTTCAAATCTCTTATTTACAAACAACACTGGGCAGGACACCCAAACAAACAAACATGGAATAACTTACAAAGGCAGGAAGCTGTTTATTGACAGTAATCAGCTTTCATCAAATTAAAAAAAATATATATGTACATACACAGTTGAGGAAGGCAGGCCAGGGGAGTTCATCTGCAGTCTAGCCTGGCACTCACGAGCCTCCCTCCCCTCCCTAGCCCTCCCTGCTTTGTGTTCTTAAGGAGCACTACAGAAGCAATCTACAGTCTCTATTGCAGTTTGTAACCCCTCCCCGCCCCCCTTTAATACTGAATGAGATCGAATGTTAGGTCCATGCAGTTCTTGGTCAATGTTAACGAAAAGTCCATCGTTCTGGTCTCGCGGGCACAGCCCGATCGCAAAGCCTAGCAGCCAACAGGCCGCCGCTCTCTGGCTCCATGCCAAGGCAAGGCGCGCCACGTCCTTCCCACTCCAGCACACTGGGGGCGCCGTCAGGACGCAACCCAGTCCATCTCGTGTACCCTTGGCTTCGGTACTCGGGCACTTTTTTTTTTCTTTCGCAACCAGTCAAGTTCTCAAGTCTGTCTTTGTTATATTTTTTTTCTTCCATTGCCCCTCAGCCCTGACACTCTGTCCTCAAAACGTTTGCAACTGCTGCGTTAGCATGAGTTGGCACCCACTGTTAACGTGGTTCATGACTTTCTGTTTAAGCTGTGCCACCTGTTCCCTGAGCATGTTGGCCGTGGACGCCAGCTCCGAGTTTTGCGCTTTCAAGGTTTTCACTTTTTCCTCTAGCCGGGCGATCCTCTCCAGCTTCCTTTTCCGGCACTTGGAGGCGGCGATGCGGTTCCTCATGCGCTTCCTCTCCGCCTTGATCCGCTCCTGAGACTCCATGTCGATGGGGGACAGGGGCGGGGTCTCTCCCGGCATCTCGGGCACGGTCTGGGGCTCTTCCTTCAGGGCCTGCAGCCGCGGGTGCTGCACCGGGATCTGTTGGGGCAAGTGGTGCGGCGGCTGAGGCGGCTGCTGCTGCTGCTGGGGCTGCGACGGAAAGGCCAGCCCGGCCGCGCCGTAGGAGGGCGCCCCGCCGCCGCTGCTCAGCGCACCCGGGTTGAAGTTGCTGAGGTTGGCGTAGACCGGAGGCTCGCTGTGTAGGCTGGCGCTGTAGCCGCCGCCGCCGCTGGCGCCGGCTACCGAAGCCACCGCGGGAGCCACCATGCCCGCACCGCTGACCGGCTGTGCCGCCGACGTGACGCTGGGCAGCGTGTTCTGGCTATGCAGTTCGGCCAGGGCGCGCACGAAGCCCTCGGCGAAACCCTCCTGCTCGTCGGTCACGTTCTTGGGGCACAAGAACTGGGTGGGGGTCGGCGTGGTGGTGATGTGCCCATTGCTGGACTGGATGATCAGGCGCTCCAGCTCGGGCGACGCCAGCTTGAGCAACCCAACGTCGGGCGACGTGAGGAGGTCCGAGTTCTTGGCGCGGAGATGCGGCTTCAGGTTGCCCACCGGGTCGGCCAGGTTCAAGGTCATGCTCTGTTTCAGGATCTTGGGGTTACTGTAGCCGTAGGCGCCGCTCTCGGACTGGAGGAACGAGGCGTTGAGGGCATCGTCGTAGAAGGTCGTTTCCATCTTTGCAGTCATAGAACGGTCGGTCAGTTCACGCGGGGTTCGTCTGGGCTGCGCGCTGAAGTTTCGGGGCCGCAACAGCGCGCTGGGAAGCGGGGGACACCCGCGCGTCCCTGCGTCTGTGACAAGTAAAGTTTGTCTAAGAGCGCGCGCTCCGGTCGGCAGTGCTCCCCCCCTGCGCCCTCCTCCCCAGCTCGCTCCAGGGAGCGCAGGGTTAAGGTACCGCCTTCACTCACGTTGGTCGGCTCCCGCGCGCTGCCGGGCTTTGAAAAGTCGCGGTCACTCGCGGAGCGCTCTCGGGTAGTAGCAGTTCCTCGGAGACCGCAGACCAGCTCCAGCGACAGCAGCTCTCCGGCGGCGCTGACCAGTCGTCACGGAACTGTCGGTGGAAGCCCGCGATCGGGCTCCGCCGCCCGGACTCCGACAACTGTCCCCTCCTCCGCTGTGAGGGGGAGGGGGACGCTCGGCGGCCGCGGCTAGCGCTCGCCCAACTTCAGCCGCCTGTGCGAGCGGGGCTGAGTGTGGGTTCTTCCTCTTCTCCCCTTTCTTTACGGTCTCGGGGGCAGCCTAAGGCGCTGAAAAGGTTTGCAAAAGTTCGCTCCGGGCCACTTGTTCCCGGTCTTCTGGGTCAGGAAAGTTGGTGGTCGGCGTAGCCGCTCGCCTATTTCCTCGCTCGGGCAGGCACCGCTCTCGATGCTGTCAGCAGCGCAGGGACTTGCGAGCTGCTTCTCCGGGGAAGGCGGGAGAAGGGACTCTCCAAGTGCTCCCCAAAACACCGGTGCTGGAGCCGCGGGCGCTGGGTCCAGGTAGTCGGTGAGAAAATGAAGACAAACAGATGAGCAGCCCGGAGTCCGCGGCCGTCCAGATTGGCCGAGAACGTCCGTCCTTCCTTCCGTCCGTCCCGCTCTCTCTCTCTGCCTCTCTGTCTGAGCGCGTTCCTGCCAGGACGTCTCTGCCACACTCAGTGCAACTCTGAGTCCTTCTTATCCAGCCTGAGCTCAACACTTATCTGCTACCAGTCAACCCCTAAAAATAGCCCATGATGTCACCCCAAGGCCTTCCCATTGGCCTGCGTCGCTCTCAGGGGGGCGGGCCCGCCTGTCGCCATGGAGACCTCACCCCAGAAGATTCTTCTCTGGGCCCGCGAAGGCTCACGGGATGAGGTAATGCTCCGCTGCGCTCCTACAGTTGGGCCCTTCTTTCTCCTCCTCCCTCCCCCTCCCGCGCGGCGCTCAGGCTTGTGTTCCCGGGTTCCCTCCCCGGCGCGTCTTTCCCGGCCCGCCCGGTGCATTGTGGGCTGACGTCTTGGTTTGGCTGTCTAGTGACGGAGGCTGCCGGGTCGGCTGGACCCTTGCGGCGTCTGTCGGAGGCGGGCTCAAGTTCAGGGTTGGGGACGGGGATCGAGACACCGGCATCCAGAAAGCTGGGGAGGCTCGCTAGTGGCCCCGGGCGGAAGGCCTGGGTGGGGAGTGGAGGTGGCGCGCGCGCACGCACGCACACACAAGCACACACACACACGCACACACACGCACACACGTGAAGGGGCTGAGCGACCTGAGCTCCAGCAGGCTCTGCACCCCCACACTTCCGGGAGGCAGCGGCGCGGGTGAAGATGGTTGTGTGCGCCCCGGGTGCGGGAGCGAGAAAGTGTGTTGAAGTTGAACGGGCTTGAGTGTCCCTCCCACGTTGAGCACGCGTGGAAGTTTATCTCTTGGTTAAGTTCCAGAGGAGGATCTGTGCCGCTGTGTGCTCTACCTGGAAGCTAGAGATTTGCGGTACTAAGAACCGACTCGTCAGGGTCCTCGGCACAACACTTCACCCTCTGGAGACATGCGGGGAGGGGCTCGCTTTGCCTCAGAGGGACGCGCTTTCTAGACGTGAAATAAAGGGGCGACCCCAGCATCCATGGGGGTCAAAATCAACATTTAAGGGTTCAAAACTCAGGAAACCCCAGCGATCGCCTTTGCCCGGGCGCGTCTCGCGCATACGCAACCCGCGCCCGCCCTACCCCCCACCCCCCAGCTCCTGATTTGCTTCTGGGAAAACAAGTCTTGAGAGCCGCCGCCGACTCGCCCGAAAGTCACGCTGCCTAAGCGGGAGTCCCTGGTAGAAGCAGGCTAAAGTCTCCCCTCCCCGCCCGCTGGTGGATTCATATCCTGTGTGGCCTCTAGGAAGCGCTAGACACATGTAAGTGGTTTTTGTCCTAGGGTTCTGCTATCCGACCTCCATTCTCCACCACTTAGGACTAAAGAGGTGGCAAGCTCGGTTCTCTCATGGCCTAACTGCAATCTCGGAACTTCTCTGAGCTTTATTGGCCTCATCTGCAAGTAGAGCGGATGAGGTCCACCGTACCGGGCTGCCAGGCGTTAGTATTACCTTCCTTGATGCCGGTACTAGAAGCTGGTCAACTCACTGTCCCCTTCCCTGCCGGCCTCGGCATTCCCCCTGGGCCTTCCCGCCGTACCAGGCTACAGGGCTGTGATTTGGCAGGAACTGGTGAGCAAGGTAGCAAAGGGCTGTTAGCCAGCTCTTCCCCAAGCCTCCTTACAGCCCAGGACTTGAGGTTTGGAGTTGGACCTTAAGTCCGGAGGTTCTAATTCGGATTTTGCTGCCTCAGAACTCAGCCCAGGGTTTGTATCCTGGAGCCCTAAGATATTTTGCCTTGAGAATTCAGAACCCAATAGCAGCTGGTATCGGTGGGAAACTGGCCAGCTCTTTTTCACTCCGTGTGCTCACTTTGCTTTCACTCAGGCTGCAGAGGGTAACTAACTGGTTGCTGCCAGCCAAGCACTGACCTTTGTGGGGGCAGGGTAGGGCAAGGTTTCTGTGAAGTCCAGATCCATTTACTTCTCCCAAAGAGAGAACGAGTTCCCCTAATCGTTTTTGTCAAGGAGCTCATATTCTCCATGATTTATGACAACAGTAATAAAAATAAGTTTTATCCATTAAACACCCACTATCTACCAGTTAGTCCAAGCAGTTTAAGTATGCTGTTTTTTCCCCACAACCATCTTGAGAGGCATACATTTTTACCTCGACTTTACACAGGAGGAAATAATTCCAGAAAGTACATGTATCTTGTTTGGGCTACACGGACGGCTGGAAAGTGACCTTAAATCTGTGTTACATTCCTTTGTATTTTCTCCACTCTGGCAAACTTTCCCTCACAGCCTTGGTTATCTGCTTGGGAAGTGGTGCTGATGCCATAGAAGTTGCTCTCTTGTTTCTGTATTTAGAAACTCCCAGGCTTAGTCTGCCTCCTGTTGCTTAGGAGGCTAATTTTCTACTTAGGTTAAGAAATAGTACATTTCATTCAAGGCGAAAAGGATGTACTCTTGTCAATGCCTCTGCTTGCCAGCCGCAGTGAACTTCCTCTTTGCCTGGGAGAAGGGGTTTTTCAGCCAATGCTCTCTAGTCTCATCTCACTGGAAGCTCAGTTGGGAAGGGCTGGGCTATGCTACCCTAAACCCATCATCCCAGAGGCTCAGTCAGTGTGTTATTGTTTCTTGCTCCCTCCCACTGCTTGCCCATTGTGACTGAGCAGGGAACTCTGTCCACTGTCCTGCTTCTCACTGGTTGTGACTGAAGTGGGAACTCAGCAAAGCTCTGACTGGCTCTCAGTGTATCCACCTGGAAGTGGCACCTTTCTTTCTCATATGCCACTGGCCAAAGTCAGTCACAGGGCCATACCTGAGACTGAGGGTCTGAAAGGGGTCCTTCCTGCCTTCTTTCCTTCTTCAAGGGAATCAACCCCAATTCCCCTTCAGTTACAGCATAAGTTCACATCCAGGCTTTGAGAGACAGTGTATAGAGAGCTAGTTACCCTGCCCCACCCCCACGCCCCACCCCTGGATCCCATTCAGCATATATGATGGGACAGAGACAGAGGCTTTGCTCCACTTGGGAAGGAATGGAACTGAGGTCAGGGTAGATGCTAGCCCCTGAGTGTTTTCAGGATTCCTCTCCATCCACTCCTGCAAATAGGGCCTGGTTCTGCTTATATGGTCCGTTTCTGTGACCCTGGGTCTGCCTTCAGTCTTCCAAAGACTTAATGAAGGCCTGGACTTTAAATATATATATATATATAAGGGATCCATTGTTTAAGTCCAATGGTCTTTTGTAATGCAGGTTGATTGTAATTCCCACACAAGTGTAGTTTCTTGTCAGATACAAGATATACTATGTTTCAGTAGCCACAGCAACTGTTCTTTTTCTGGTCCCATTCCAGTGGTTTGCCCTGTTTCTTTGCTTTCTTACTCTTCGGCCTCATGTTCTACTCATCTCTTTCCTCTTGCTTTAGAGTATGTTAGACTTAGAAGTTGTACCTTTCTTTTCCTCTCCAGAGTTTAATGAACATCTTAGAGTATATTGAGGGGTTGTTTTGGTTGGTTTGAGACAGGGTCTTGTTACAGCCCAGGCTGGCCTTAAAGGCCACCCTCTTGCCTCTAATTCCCAAACGCTGAGATCACAGTGCTCACCATCATGCTCTGTGTATCTTGAGAGTTTTAACAATAGGTTCTTACCCCCTAAACAGATCCTTGCTTCAAGGTTGACTTCTCTAGGCCCTTCCTTATTTTATTTTATTGGGATTACCTCTGTTCAACCTGCAAACCCCAAATTTTCTGATTTCCTATTCCCTTTCGTTCCTATTTACAATGTGGCCCCATTTACCTTGAACTCATTTCAGAAGTCACCTGCCAATGCTCCTGACCTGATGTTACAACCTATTGCTTTCTCTCATTAGGTTTTGTTCTCATAAGGCCGGCCCTATCTGTAAGATAAGTTGTGCCAACTTGGGAAAGATCATCACAGTTGGGCGTGTGGACTATTGACATTCCCTTCTTCAAAGGAGGCATGGACAGTGTCATTGGACCCTCACCAGAGTACCCAGTCACTCCTTCTTGTCACTTGAATGCAGTTTTACCCTAATTGCATGTGGCCGTGGGGTCTCAGGGTATGGATGGATTATATAGGCCGGGGAAGGCTTAGGGAAAGAAAGAGTCTGTGCAGCCATGGCGGTAGCTATCATCAATGCTGGTGCAGACCTTGCAGCTCACCTGCTTTAGAATCTCCTACAATCCTGCCTGTAACGCGCCATCATGTTCTGTAAGGAAGCCTAATGAACTAATTGGTTTCCCCGGTGAAATCTGGTAGAATTGAACTTTGATTTGTTGGTGGAACCTTAGAAGTTGGAGGTTGGTGCTGCTTAGTTTCTCCCACATCCACTACCCCACCACGTGGGTGGGAGGAAAATTCTTGTGACAGCCTGTGTTCTTAGCTGTTTTTCTAGTCTAGATGAATGTTTGGCTTTTAAGTTTTTTGTTTTTTGTTTTGTTTTGTTTTGTTTTGCCATGTTTTAAATGAGTCAGGTCAAGTGCAGTTATACTGCTATAACAAATAGCCCTAAAACATCTCAGTAGCTTATAAAGAAATTTACTTCTTGCACACTGTATATGACTGGGTTCAGAAGGGCTGTGCTTAATGTGTTCACCTAGTCTGTAGAAGGTTTCATCCTGAATTGTGCTTCCAGAATCATCAAAATTACCTTGGTGGGGAAAGAATGCATGGGTCCCTGCTGACTTTAAGAGCTTTTTCCAGATGTGATGCACATTATTGAATTCATAGAGTAGAGGCTGATATGAGTCACAGGACTCATGCCTTAAAGGGTGCAGGGACATGCAGTCCCACTGTATACCTAAAAGTCAGGAGCTTGAAGTGCCCACTTCTGTCTAGGTGAGATTATTGCTGTGGAAGCCATCCACAAATCTTGCTGGATTACAGCCACAGGGTTAGTTCTCGCTCATGCTACGTGTCTACAGAAGGCAGCTCTGTCTGTACTTGTACACACATGTTGGCTCTGGGACACAGGCCAACAGCATCTTCATTCTAAACATTGCTGAAAGCAAAGAGTACACAAATCTTAACGCTTCTACTGAAAGCAGTTCACGTGGTCAAGTCTGACGTCATGTAGAAGAGAAGCAAGTATTTGTAAATAGAGATGCAATCCACCACACCCTACAGTCCACATTCCATCCATTCCTCAGAGTCTCAGCTACTCCAAACATTTTATATCCTTCCTTTTATATATTTTTAGTCTTAATCAAAATGTGAACTGGTTTAAGACGTGGCTCAGTGGCTAAAGGTGCTTGCCATCAAGCCTGACAACCTTAGTGTAATCACTAACACCCAAATGCTAGAAGAAAATGGACTCCTCCCAGTTGTCATTTGACCTACACACACACACACACACACACAAATAAATTATATTCTATATGAACTATTAATTCTTCAAGACCAAATCATCACTCCGCTGAAAACGTTCCCTATCAATCTCCCAGCTCACTCAAATAGTTTTTTATCCTCTCTGGCTGCCACCACAGTGGGTACGTACCTGGAAGAGAGAATGCCCATCACTTTTGAATATCTTCTTCAATCACTGACTCGAAACCCAGAAATGGTGCCATTCTTATTTTGTATCTCTAGTGCTTAATAAGTGCCTGGCACATGGAAGGATAAAGGATGCTTAGTAAAAGCTTATTGATGGATTTTTTTAAAAAAAAATTAGCCTTTGCATGTGGAATTATGGGGTGCTTTAATAGTGAAGTAGAAGTATGCCCTGGACTTAATTGGTAATATTGGATCATGGCAAATTCCCTACCTGGACAGGTTAGTCTGGGCCTCTCTTCTGCCCCTGTTTGTCTTTGTCACGTTAACTACCCTTCTTCCTTCTTTCCTCTGTCTTTCTATACTGCTATACCCTTACCACCCTCCAACTTCTCCTCATAACTTTATTCTGAACCTGTTTTTCTTCAGCCACACTGCCCACTGCTACATCAGTTACACCACAATTAGAAATTAGTTTCTAAACTTGAGTGACTTGTGACAAAAGGTTGATTTTTTTTTATTCTTGCTTCATGTCTATCAAGGTTGGTAGGGTCTCTAGTTATATCACCTTCCTCTGGGACCCAGGCTGGTGGACTCCCCACTTCTAGGAACCCAAACAATCTCTTGATAGAGGGAAAAAGAGTTTTTGAAGACTCGTGTCTGAACAATTACATGCCTTAGCTGTAAAATGTTACATGTCACTTTTCATAGTTTCACTGGCTAAATCTGGTCCCTGAGCCCATGCAGCTATCAGGGAAGCAGGAAAGCAAAGAGCTGGTAATATGTGGTGACCAGTAATAATGATTTCCACTCTGGTCTTGGGTTCCCCAAATGTGACAAGTTGTTTGTTCCCCCAAGAGTCTTTATATCGTACCCCACCCATGATTGTCTGGTCCTCAACTGATTTCTCTCTTTCTTTGGGTATTTGTCTAGATGAGGAAGCATTCAGTGGCATCCCTAATGTGATCACCTCCAACCTAAACTATCCTCAGCGCCCCCTCCCCATTTACATACTCTTCAAAAGTTCTTATGGTTTCCCCTTCTTTCTTTGTTTCTTGAGTGTAGGGCCAGATGGAAGTGAGACCCAGGGATTAGATGGACAGGGCAAGGGATAGATTCCCTAGCTGGAGGGCAGATCAGGCACAAAGTCACATCAGGTTTCTTGGTACTTTACCACTGGCTTGTTGGGTCTGGGTGGGTAGATACAAAGTGATTCCTAAGGGACAGGGTAGCATTGCATGAACTGCCTTGGAAGTGAGAATTATCTGCTGAGGTAAATATGCTTGGGTCCTTCTGCACTCAGCAATTTGGTCGACCACTTTCCTGGCCTTGGGGAGTAAGTAGGCATTGCGAAGTGACAATGTGGAAAGCTGAGGCCATGACCATGATGGTGATCTCCTCTTAGCAATGAAGTTTGTTATTTGGCATTTCTTTGTATCATTGGGTTTCTAATTTTTCTCTTGTGATCTCTTTAACCTAACCCAGCAGGAAACAGTGCCTTTGGTGTCTTTAGTATGCTGGGCAGCTAGCATGGTGCTGGGCACAGAGTATTAAGTAAATCCTGGTGATTCATCAATGCTCCTGTTGGCACAAGAAGGTCTGTATGACTGACAGTCACCATTGCCCTTGTGGTGATCGAAGTCCACACAGAATATTCATAAAACCCACATACCCACTAAGTAGCCCAAGTCCCAGACATCGTCTTCCAACTTCTGACCTCCCAGTACAGGTAGCATCTTCATGCTTAAGTGCTTGTAGTCTTGAAGTGTAGGACATGATCCTGGGAGCAGTGATGTTCTAAGTAAGCACTGCTGAGCAGAAGCCATGGTGGAAAAGTTAGAAGCCATTATGGCTGACCAGTAGAGCTCTGAAGAAAAGATAGGTATGTAGTGAGGGGCCTGAAACTGTGTTTCATGGGGAAGATTAGGAGAAACTGGCCTTACTTAGCTGGGAGGACTGTGGGAATGATTGAGCCCTTTGAAGAGCTTTCAGATAGTGAGGCAGTGGTCTTGTGGGAGAATTGACTTACTCTAGATGTTTGAGATCACAGCTGGGGTAATGGTTAGAAGTTAGTGGAAAGCCTTTGCTGTGTTCAAGCAAGAACTTCTGGAGCAGTTTGAACTCAGTAGAACAGTTGCATACACCTAGAGCTGAAGTTCTGACACTAGACACATTTGTTGTCTGTGTCCAAGATACTCTGCCAGACTCCTTTATGATCTTCTCTGTGAGCCCATACTAATTACAGCAACTCTCACCACTGTCCTGTTCACAGAAGTCGTCTCACATAGTCTTGTTCATAGTCTATCCAGTGATGTTCACCAATATTCGTGGTTCTAGATCTGACCTCTTTTTAATATAAAATGTATAAATCTGGGTGGTGTTTTCATGCTGACTGAACATTATTGATGTGGGATGTCCTTCTGTATGTTGTGAATATGTGTTGCTTTTATTGGTTCATAAATAAAGCTGTTTCAACCAATGGACAGGCAGAATATAGCTAGACAGGAAATCCAAAGAAAGAGACAGGGAGAAGGAAGATAGAGTAGGGGAGATGCCGTGTAGCCGCCGGGGAAGCCAGATGACAAGGCATCACCAGTGAGCCACAACCACGTGGTGATACACAGATTAGTAGAAATGGGTGAATTTATAAGAGAGAGATAGCAATAATCCTAAGCCACTGGCCAAACAATTATAAATATATAGTAAGTCTCTGAGTGGTTATATCATAAGTGGCTGTGGGAACCTGGTGGGCAGAGAGAAACCTGTCAAGTGGGACTGAGCTAGACAGAGAAAAGCCTCCTGTTTACATTTTATATCAAAGCAGCTACTTTCAATATCTATAAACTAAAATTCCATGTATTTAAAATCACTGAAGAAGACTGGATTTGTCCATCTGCCCTGGGGCAGATGGTCCTTCTCCTTTCTCACTGGTCTATACAGCTAGTCTGTGTTGTGGGCTTCTTGTTGAACAGGTGTTTTAGCCAGTACAAAGAGGACAAATGTAATGTGTATACATTTACAGGGTTGCTTCAGAAAGTCTTCTCCTCATAGTCCCTGGTAATGCAAGGGACTTCAAGGACACACAGAAGAACTGAGCCACAGTGGAAGGATGTTCACTGATTTAAAGTAGTCCTGCTGGACTTTGAATGAGCAATCAATTTCACTGTACTGGTCCACTGGAATTTTGAAGTAAACGTGATAATGTCTTCTTATTCCAGTTGGTGCTATTAGGACATCCCCCATAAGAAGAAGTGCTGGATTGAAGTTGGGGCTTTTGTCCTGTCTGTCCCAGCTTGAAAAGAAAGAAGATGGTACTAATATATATTCTGTTAAGCTCCTGTTGAGTTTATAAGCTTCATGAGACATTTTAGTCTGGATATTTTTTTCTGGATTTAATCTTTGAGTGGGCATGGATTGAAATGCCAGGTTCTTTTCGGGGGAGAGGGAGATATCAGAATACAAGTATCATATACTGTTAAATATTTTATTAATACAGTCAATATTTTTTAGTGTTTATTGTCTAACAACTGGCAAGCATTGATAAACAACAGTTTCGGGGCCTGCTCGCTGGTTGGGGAATAGCAAGGAAAATGGGTAAGAGGGAAGGTAAGATGAGCCCAGCTTGATAATGCTCTGAGTTACAGGATTCCTGGGTGGAAGGGCCTCTGTCAAGGATAGAAGTTGAAGAAAGTGCTTTGGAGAAACTGGTTAATAAGAATCTTCCAAAATAAGTGGAAACAGCCAGGAAAGAGAAGAGGAAGAGGGGATGTGTTCACGAAGGCCTAGTAAATGTTAGGACCAGTGTAAAATGTAAAATGAATGGGAAGGGGGGACTTGGGATATCTATCTATCTATCTATCTATCTATCTATCTATCTATCTATCCATCTATCTAGCAGACTTTGTAATGTGGTCGGTTGTCATATGTAAAGTGTCTGTTTCCCTAGGTGCAGATGTTCACAGTCAACAAGATGTTGACACTTGTGATATTTGTTTAGTTTCTACTTTCTTCATTATGCTACCTGCTTTGTCTCAGAGTTTTCTACAGTGAACATGTATTACACTTACAATTAAAAATAAAACCTTTTTCCATCTGATTAGCTGTGACTCTCTCCTCCATCCTTTGATGGGTCTTTAAAGAAGTCTTCTGAGAGAGCTGGGGTGCAGAAGTCATTCACAGTGACGGTGGCTTTAAACTGTGGGAGACACCTTTCATTCCCTTCATCTCTTCATTGCATTTGCCTCTGTGTGGCTTCTAAAGAATGATGGTGGTTTTGCTAATCACAGACAATGCCTGGTGTGTTTGTGTATATGGAGTGTGCAACTTGGAAAAATCAGGACAAAGATTCCATGATACTTCCCTACACAGAGGATGGTTCTCAGTCCACTGGGGTGCAGGGACTTATCTTTTCTGTGATACTGTTATGTCCTTTCCTACTGATTTGGCTATTGAGGGGAGGAGGACAACTGTTGATGTTATAAAATGTCAGGAAGGCCACTGTTGCCAGTAATTCTTTCAATCCATATCTTCCTTCAGCATTCTGGTACATGGCTAAACCATGAGAATGATTCCGATGAACATCCAAACGCTTGGAAGTCTGGAAGCTCTGGATCAACATTTTCTGTCTTGTGAATAGCAATGAACAACCTCAGAGATTTAGAACAACGTGAACGTGTTTTCCGTGCTTGCCAATGTCCAGCTTCATCCAGGCCAAAATGTCCACTCTGAGACACTGCCTGGAAGAGCCCTGCCTGAGATACTGCTGTTGTGTGTAACAGGAGAGAGAGAAGTTATATCACCGAGTGACACTTCAATCTTTGCCCAGAGGTCACTGCCCTTCATCTTCTATTGGCTAAAGCATGTCACAAAGATGGGCCTGACACAGGAGAAGAATGTGGGATCTGATAAGGAGGTCAGCTGATATTTAGCAATATGAATCTTGGATTCTCTATCTAGAACATGAAAATAGGTTGAACAAACTAGATATATAGTTTGTTTGAATGTTATAATTCAAACCATGGAGTCTCATGTAGCCACTTTGAAAAGTGAATTGTCTTGAACATGTGAGCTGACCTGGAGGAGCCCGTTGATGGCTTTAAGTGAGCAAAGCAAGCTGGTTTTATTTTTGGATAAATTGAAAAAGCCATAAGCCAAGCATGGTGGTACATACCTGTAATTCCAGCACTCATGAGGCTGAGACAGAAGGATTGCTACAAGTTTAAGGCCTTCCTGGTCTACACAGTGAATTCAAAGCTCTCAAAAAACAAAACAAAACAAAACAGAACCCAAATCAAACCAACTTAAAGTGTATGTATGAGTGTACTGGTATGAGATTATTAATAAAAATGCCTCGTGAGCACTTATTGTGGACAGCATTGTATTAAGTGTTTTGTGTTTTTGTTTTTAACATATATTTGCTCATTTAATCCTGGAATTAGAGAAAAGAGAAGGAAATAACTTGCACCAGATGGTTATTAGCCACTTTAATTGGAGGGGAGGAGAGTTTGCATCCGAAACCACCTTGAATGTGCCTAATCTTGTCTGATCTCAGAGGCTAAGCAGGGCTGGGCCTGACTAGTGCTTGGATGGGAAAGGGGATTTTTCTTTAAAACTGAGATGATTTCTTTAAGTTTGTGTTGTATGAAATGGGTCAACTAACTAGCAATTATCAGGAAACAAACCACCACAAAATCTAAGCTTCATCCAGCCCTGAGCACTTTATTTACTGCTCATTGGCCTGTAGTTGGTTGTAGTGGGTTAGCCTTCCCCAGGTCCCATCCAGTCTTTTCTGCTGTCTACCATGCCTTCCAACCACCCTTGTGGTTTCTAAGTCATGATGGCTTTTCCTGGAATTGCTGGCTTGATGCAGTATTTCACGTATATGTAATATGCAAACTGGATAAGTTGGGTCAAAATAAGGACTTCCTAATGTGCCTCATTCTGGAACTCTGCTTAGAGAGGCAGCCTCTATGGGCACAGAACATGATAGGGCACAGAACATGATAGGTGGGAACACACAGAGCTTTTCAAGGCCCAGGCTTAACTCTGGTGTGTTGTCATTGTCTGAAGCATGCCATGTGGCCAAATTTCATGTCTATGGAACTGGGAAGTCATGGAGGTTGTAAAAGGAAGGAGGGGATATTTTCTGAATAGTAGTCTACCACAGTAAACATGACACAAAGACAATAAAGCAAGAAAAAAAAATACCAAGGAGTTTGTGTTCAGCATTATATGAAGTTGTACTCTGCATTTTGAAAAAAGACAAACTCTGTTATTACAGGGAACACAGTGATGCAAATATGGACATTCAGCCAGAGTACTCACTGCTTGGCATGATCAGTAAAAGTTTAACCCAGTTTGGCTTATGTGTCTGCTTCTATTGTTGCTACTTGTCATAAAGTCAGTCCCAACTTCCAGGCTCAGGCGTTATGATAAGCAGGTGTCTCCTAACTTAGAAAGAAGATGCTTTTGCCAAGATGCTCATTCTGGGTAGGGTTTGTCTACACTTCTGGAAAATGATTTGTCACTGAAATCCCCAGATGTGAGTTAACTGAATGACACAGCACCTCACTGGCCAAAAATGGAATGGAAAGTCAGGTATCATGGGAGGACCCAAGACTTTGATTGTTTCTTTGCATAACCCAGCCAGCAAATATTTTGGTCAGTTGGGAATATTCACTAGGTTCTGAGAAGCTCTTTGAAAACTGCAGTGTCATCTGCTGTTGCTTCCTCAAGCCAAAGAGAACCAAGTGCTTCTTAGAGCAGCCACACCGGAGCCCTGAATCAGCACACCCAGTGATCCAGAACATTAAAGAGCTGGAGAGGTGACTCAGCAGTTAAGAGCACCTGCTGCTCTTGCAAAGGACCCTGGTTTGGTTCCAAGCACCCACATAGCAGCTCACACCATCTGTAACTTCAATTGCTGGGGTTCTGGCACCTTCTTCTGGCCTCCACAGGCATCAGGTAGGCAAAGACTAAGGGAGAGGAGGTGGTGAGGGGGAGGGAGAGAGAAGAGAGAGAGAGATTAATTTCCTTAAAATGTTGGCCAGGAAGTTAAGCATGTTCTAATTTCCATCCTTTCCCAAGTAGTTTAGAAAGTATGGGCTGACATAGCTTATGAACATCAATCATACACTCCCGACACAAATGTCTTGGACACTGATTTGTCGGGATCAGATTGCTCAAATCTCAGTCACTCACCCATCAGCCTTTCCATTTCATGTGTTCACCTACATATCTAAAATCCAGTTAATTCTTCTCTTTATGTGTCTTTTTGAAAGCTCAAAGATATTCATGGGAAATGATGAATCGATGTTATTGGATTGTATTGGGAACTGCAGTTCGTTGGTAACAGGCAATTGCTCAAACCTTTAAGCAAGTGTAAATACAAATACAAAACTATTAAGTAGATTTGTTCATGTATGATTGAATATTGCCTCTTATTGGAAAAGTGTTAGAAATTCTCTGTTGATAGGGTGGAAATGTACAAACTTTGGAATCAGGGTGACTTAGGGTCAAACTAAAACTCAGGTCCCAAATGGTCAGCCCTAAACACATGTACAAGCAACACCAAGTGGACTAAATGGTGTGTGTGTGTGTGTGTGTGTGTGTGTGTAAAAACAATAATAAAAGATCATGAGTTTGAGAGGAGTTGGGGAGGGTGACATTGGAGGAATTTGATGGGTAGCAAGGAGGAGAAAATTATGTAAATATGGCACTCCTGTATGAAATTCTAATAATAATTAATAATAATAAACTTGAAATGCATTTCCCTCTCAGTAATTTATTTAACTTTGATAATTTTCTTCAGTGACTGACAACCAATTTTGCATGCATGAAACAGCATAATAAAAGCTGTCTCACACCTACTGGTGTTAAAAAAAAAAAAAAAAAAAAAAAAAAAAAAAAAAAACTCAGTGGCATTCCTAACTAGTATGGGACTTTAGAGACAACCTAATATTCTCCTTTCCTCGATGTTTGTTTCTCGCTTTGCTTTTTAGACAGTGTTTATAAACTGTATCACTAGATAGATGATAAGGACAGTATTAAATTTTTTAGAATAGTTTATCATTCCATTGCTGACCACATACCAGAACTGTTTCAAGTGCTGAGGGTAAAATGAAGGTTGACTAGATGGAGTTGAAAACATGAGCTCAAAGGCTTGGTTTATCACCATCTAAGTCATTTAACAGCTCTCAGCCTGTTTCCTCATCTGAAAAATGATTATGGTGATTGTTATTTACCTCAGAGAATTTCAGTGGGAATGTCACAATACCTAATGGAAAAGCCATTGCTAAACTGGTAACATTTCTGTTTTTAACACACACACATACACACACACACACACACACACACACACACACACACACACACACACACTTGTAGCTTATTATGTGTTTGAAAAGCTCGTGTTCTGAAGAGTTGGACATTAAAAACAACTGGTCTTTCACAAAGCACAGTATGGGGCAGACCATACAACCTGTTAGAAAACCATGGCCACAATGCTAAGATAAAACCGAAAGAAAGAATTACCAAGACCTGTTAAATTAGAATGAGGAAATGCATCCACACTTACATGCTACAGCTAATATAGGACTTTACTTTGAAGCTGGCAAAGTTTGCTTGACAGAAGGCTGAGAAATGATGAGGCTTGTGAGTGAAGCCAGAGAATATGCCCAAAGACAGGGGGGGGTACCACACAATAAGCTTTTCCAAGATTTATCATCTTTGGGGGGGAAAAGTTTTATACTGCTGTCATCCCACTGGTCATCAGCCTTGCAGTAACTCTGTCTTGCTGTAGTTCAGGTTACAGTACTATTCATTAGAGCAGTGTGGGCCACATAGGTAGCTGCCATGTTTCAGGCCTCCATAAACTTATGGACTTCATTATCAGGATAAGCAATCAATCCTAGAAGTAGTATTCAGTAAGAGATGTATCTGTGTCCCGTTCCTCCAGACTTCTCAGACTGATCAGGGTCTGTCCTCTCTTCTCCTTAGTCTTAGGGTTCCTCTTCTTTACTAGCCTGTAAGCTCCTTGAAAAGGGTGCCTGATATTCATCTCTGTACTCTAAGGGCTCAGCATAGCATCCCTGGAGCAGAACTGTTGCATTGTTGAACTTTTAGTAGCCAAGGTAAACCTCTGGACCCTTTGAGGTAGCACCAGGGTTCATCTGTAGGCAACACAAGATGAGGATTGGAAGCTCTCTCAGGGACAGTGTATGATACTTTATATCTAGGCATGCACCTGTTGCTCCAAGTATGACAAGATGGATCACTGGATCTCTATCTTTCTTCATAAAGAGTTAAATGCACATCTGCCTCCTCAGCCTTCTTCCTTCCTCTCGCCATCCCTCTGTACCTTTCTCCTTACCTCCCAACAACTGTCCACTGAGCACTGTTCCATGGAAGGTTTTGACACGGTCTCAAGGATGGAGTGGTATACAGTAGGCATGTAGCTTAACATGTTTCCTATGGTTCTGTCTCCAGGTTGCTGGGAATGAATTTCTGGCTGTATCCTTTATTCAGTATACAGATTTGACTCAGTTCCTCTCTGTCTCATAAAGAGCCTTATCTATAAAATGAGGCTCATAGTAGAATCTATTTCAGATTGTGAATGTTCAATGAGTTTGTTTCTATGCCCATATCATAGTACCCAACATAGCAAATACCTAATAAATATGAAGTGTAATTGCTAGAGTTATAGTTTCTATGTAGAAATGAGAAATCAACCAATTAGCATAAACCACAATAGTAAATAAATGCTATGAATAGAAGTAACTGGGCGGGAACTGCCTCTGACCTCTGACTAGGAAGCACTTAGGATATGATTATGTTGAATATGTAAACAGAGTCTGATGGGAGTTGGGAGTAATTGCACCTGTAGATCTGGAAGATTTCTAAATTCCCATCTGGCCCTGAAGATGAACAATAAGGACCATCTTTAAGGAAAATCATCAAGGAAGGGTTACAATATAATGAGCAAAACAGACAGACAAGAGGTATTGTGAGCCAGAGGTGAGATAGTGATAATCCCAGGCAAGAAAATAGCCCATCAGTGACCAGATGTTGAGCACTTTCCTCTACAGAGTCTGCACTTGGCCAATACTCTTAAAGAAACTTTGTTTCTCACTACATGTTCCAGTGTCACTGGAGACTGTTGGATTTTTTCTTTTTGCTCCTTCCTTCCTTCCTTCCTTCCTTCCTTCCTTCCTTCCTTCCTTCCTTCCTTCCTTCCTTCCTTCTTTCCTTTCTCTCTTTCTTTCCATTGCTATTACTGCATGGGCACTGGCTCCTTCCATATTTAGAGGACTCAGAACTCCACACAAGATATTTTTAGGACCCTTCTGTTATTCCTGTTATATTCTGTGCTACTAAATCCACTGAGCTATTAGATTTCTTGGTGGTGGTGGTAGAGGTGTTGGTGGCTTATTTGTTGTGTTTATTATATCTGAGCCCATTATAGAATCTAATAAACAATGATTTCTAGATACTGTGGTCTCTATCCCTATGTCTAAATTAGTGTTTGGTGTCAGAGACAAAAGTGTGGGTAACCTTGAGTACTCTTCTCATTTGCCATTTGGTTTTTAGACATTCATACGGATGGAGCAAGGAATATGTGCTAGAGTGACATCATTGGTCTTCACCAGTAATGTAGACTTCTAACTTGTTTTACTAAACAAATTAAAGTGGGTTCAGGGTTGTCTTTTAATATTAATAGTTTCAGTCTCACTCTATGATAAAAGAGAAAGGGGTAAAGGGACACGTATCAGCTGGGAATTTTATTACAGTTTTCCTTGCAAAGTCACAGGCCACCAGGATCTCACTGTCTGGAGTCTTTGTGGGTGGGATCCCAAACTGAAACACCACTCTCCGGTCCTCTCTAGATGTGAAGTTCTCAGGATACTGAGGCAGCTTTTCTCTGTCTCTTGTCATTTATCACTGGCCAGCACCCATGCTTCTTAGAGTCTATATGCCCCTGGTCAAACTGAGGGTAAACCCTTTAGTGTTGCTGTTGGTCCTCCTCCCATTGGCTTCCTCTCCTCTTACAGACCTCAGAGCTTTCATTTCAATGGGTTCTAGCTGTGCTTGTATTGCTCTACTCTACAGGTCTTCCTCACTTGTCTACTTAGCTGTGTGGATCTGAAAACAGTGTTTATTAGTGATCTCATCTGCATCCACACTGACTTTGGATAATCTGATGTCACTTGTGAGGCTCTTCATTCTCAACATGGTTTTACCAGACTGGGTTCTAAGCATGTCTCATACACACTCTTACCAACCCCCAACTGCTGTGGTGCCTGGGTTTCTGTCAGGAGGAATACCCAGGGCAATTATTTATAACATCAGCTCACTCAGATCAAAGAGTACTTCTGAATATTTTTTTAATTTAGAACTCCAGAAATTTTCTTAAAGCCATTTATATTAGAACCCTCTTCTCACTGAGCCCAAAAAAGAGATTGGGTTACCCCAGCTCTTGGCTGTTTGTAGTTCAACGCCAAACTGGTGTAGGCTGGAACAAGGATGATGATGATGGAGGTGGTGGTGATGATGGTGCTGATGATAAAGATAACAATAATAGTCCTATGAGAATATTATTATCCCCATTTTACAGATATGGAAACTTAAGGCTCAGAGCATTCACACAGCCATACAGGTAGGACTTTGCAAAGGCAGGATTTACAACTGGTTCCACGTGACTCCAAGGCAGGTCTCTTTCTACTCAACTGCACTGCACCACTCCCCAGGTGATGCTCCAGGTCAGGATCCTTGTGGGAACAACAGGTCTGTCAAGTTCTGCAGGGCTGAGCTGTTTATCATTGTGGAGGACACTCATCACTGTGCTAATTACATTAATTGCTGCCCACTCTGAGGCGAGGTGGGTGGCTTAACAACACCTAGCAACACGGTAATGATGCCCAGGCCTGCCTTTATGCTGAAAACATCTGACTTTTTTTTTTTTTTCAACTTCTTCCTGTGATGGCCAAAGACGGTAATTATAGGTTGGATTGGTTGGGAGCTAGTTGCTGTCTACCATGTAGGGGAAAGGTCAAGCCTATGAACTTTGCTCTTCATCAGACTCTTTACTGGAAGCAGAGAGGGAGGATGCAGGTTCTGAAGCATCTGTTGTAATCTCATGGTTGCATAGAAGCAGGTACTCTCTTACCCTAGGTCTGTTTGAGAAAGCCTGGTCAGCTGCTTGACATCAGAGAGCGAGGGGGAGAGGAGACAGGCTTGGAACTCAGAACTAACAATTAATGCCAAGGCCATTGCACCCCTCACCAGGACACTGATATTTCTACAGTCAAATGCTCTACCACTGAGCTATCCTCCTATGTGACACTGATATTTCTGATACTTAAATAGAGCTGTGTAGTAGCAGGGTCCTGCCAGGCACCAGAAAACGTGTTTGTGGCATTCGCCATTTCTTAAAGATGAGTGCTTGAGATGTTAGCTGCTCTACCTTCTTTCCTGAGCTTCCACAAGAAGTTATTTGTAAGTGTATCAAACACAAACTAAGTTAGACGCAAGTCACAATGTTTTCTGCTTGATATGTTAAGTAATTTGAAGACTTCGGCCTACTTGTTGAGAAGAGACAGGTGGCTTTGGTAATTCGTCGTAATTGAGTAAGTGACGTAACTTCCACAGAAAGCAGAGGATAATTTGGGAGTCATTGGCTTTGGAATGCTGTGCATTTGTGTGCTTTATGGGTGTGCCCATATCATATGTGTGGGTATATATGTCAATGAGTTTATTCAGTGTGTGTTTGTGTTCTTCCAGAAGTCTTAGAGTAGTGCTGGGTAGATGACCTGGCTCCTATCACTGCCAGAGCTTGAGCCTGAATGTTCCCCAAAAACCATGTGTTAAAGGCTTAGCCCTCAGCCTGCTGCTGCTAGAAGGTGCATCTGGAATATCCTTTAATAGCGAGAGTATAGTGGGACACTGGTCCATTCCTCTTTTTGTCCTGTCCATGAGGTAGATGGGCCTCTTTTGGTATACACTCCTGACATGATGGTCCATGTTAACACAGGCCCAAGGCAAGGAAGCCAATCACTCCCAAACTGAAATCCCTAAAACTGTGAGCCCTTTTTCAAACTGACTGATTCGTCACAGCAGCTCTTACAACAGAAAGCTAACTAACAAGCCTACCATCTTTCTGGGAATGAGGTTAAAGGTATGTTCTACTAAATCTTAGAACAAGTTCATTCTATAACAATATAGAGAGGAAAAGATAGAGATAGACCAGAGTTTGAACCTTGGCTCCACCTTTTATTATCTGCTATGCCTTGGACAAGTCACTTAATCTCTCTGGGTATTGATTTTTCTCATTTCTAAAAATAGGGATAATAACAGTCCTGACCTGATGGTATTCCTACAGGCTAGGAGGTTTCTGAGGGCAGGAACTATGTTTGCATACTACTGTGCCCTCAGCCAGAATGAGGTTTGAGCTGAGCAGCCTTTGGCCTTCAGCTAACACTTCCATTCTTAATCTAATATTCCCCAATTGGCTGTGCAACCTTGGAGAGATTACTTAATATTTGTGAACCTGAAATTTTTGTACCTATAAAATAGGGGTTTGTCATTCTTCCTTGAAGTGATTATTGTGTAATAAGATGGGTTAAACAAAGGCTTGAGAGCACAGAGGAGGTGCTGGCAAAGCTAGCTTCTCCCAAAGTCTAGTCTCCATCCTGGGGTGTTGCATTCAACAACAGCTGATTGAATTGCCACCTGGTCTGTCAAACATACTCTGTTCTTGCCTGCCGTTTCCTCTTTCCCCGTTCTTACTTCCCTGTCTTCCCCTCTTGCTCAGCTCTGCTGTGACTGAGGTCCCCTGTCTGGACCAACTCCTGTCCCTGGGTGCTCAGCAGCTTTCTCACTAGCCTTGCTTCTCTCAGTCCCTCCTTCCACAACCCTGGGCAGATCCTGTCACTCAACAATGGCCTATTGCCTATCTGAACATCCTGTGGCAAACTCTCTGACCTTATGATGCCAGAATAGTAGAGACTGAAAAGGCCACATCAAAATTAACATATGAAAGAAGCTAGTTAACAGAAAAAGACTGAACACCCTTCATACAACAAATGGAGCAGGCTCAAGAAATAAATTTACATGGGCCATATTATAGGTGCTGCTCATGGCAGAGCTCACTAGCCAACCCCCCATGCCTCTCCTTTTCTTAATAGACATCCCTATTTCTATTTCTAACCCCGAGTCCCATGTCTAACTCCTTGCTGTAGGACACAAGAACCTGAATGCAGAATCAGATCTGTGCCTCTAACACCATCCCCAGCTCTGGGTTCCTCTGGATGTCCCAGACACGAGGGCCTCCAGGCTGTGACTGGAAGTTCCCAACACATTCTAGGTATGGGGCTTTGCACCTGTAGTCCTTTCTTCCTTCTGACTGGCACTCTTACTTCCTCGAGCCTCAGCTCATGGGCTGCCTCCTCAGAAAGCCCTCCTCCATGATTTATGTAAAACAATGCCACAGTTCATTCATGTTGTTTTCTTCCTTCTCACCTCTAGGTGATACAGTATGTATGGATTCATTCTTTTTCTTTTTTTCAGGGGTGGGGATCGAAGACAGAGCCTCATACAAGCTAAGTCAGTGTGATTCACTTATTTTTTTTAATTCTCCCCCACCACCACCCAGGTAACATGTGAATTTACAAAAACAGGTTGTATGTGCCTTCTGCAGACCAAGGCACATAGTAGGTGCTCAATAAATACCTATTATGGTTTGAATGTGTGTGGCCACTTATGAAGTGGTAGGGAGGAGAGTACAGGATACTATAGGTAATTCCAGACCTTACATGGCCCACTGAGCAGATGGCTACTGGCAAGGCCTTCTATGGAAGTCCTACTGTGTGCAAGATAGGTTCAGGGGCATCAAGACAATGAAGAGCACAGTTTGTGCTGGCCTTTTTGCCCTGTGGCTCCTATAACAAATGACTATAAGTTTGGTAGCTTAAACAGTAAAAATGTATTTTCTCACCCTTCTAATTGCCAGAACATCTGAAACTAAGGTGTTAGCAGGGCTGTGTTCCTTTTCAGGCCTCCCCTTTTGGGGGCCAGGGATTGCTTGACTTGCAGCAGCAAATTCCAAACTGTCTTCTCTGTCTCTCTGCATCCCAAATCTCCATCCATCTCCTTTTTCTGATGAGAACACATCAGTGAATAGAAACTTCAATGGGAACTCCAAATGGTCTCATCTTAAAACCTTTAATTACTTCATTCTGTAAGGACTCTGCTTCCAAATTAGGTCGCTTTGTAAGGGCTGGAGCTTAGCACCTGGTCTTATTGTTTAGGGACACAGTTTAACTCATCACAGTGTTTTCCAGGAACTTTTTAATCAGAGGATGGGACAGACACAGTTTAGCAATCAGTATTCTAAGCAAGAGTGAGACAAACCCTTATGCCCCTGGGTAGAGGGATTATTCTGTAAGTTTTGGTCAGGGTACAATCCACAGAGTCCTTGCTGGGAAGCAGAAATGACAAAATGCAGTCCCTGTCCCCCCCCCCAAATATTCATGGAGCCATGTGAGGAACAGAAAAGTAGGTCTGCCAGTGTAGCATGGAAGGACATGGCAGAGGTGGAGGTAGGAATGGGGCTTGGAAAAGAAATAATGAGAGTGGGTTGGAGGGGAGGTGGCCAGAGAGAGCTTCTTGGAGGAGGGGCTGTCTCACCTGGGGCTTCAAGACTGAGAGAATAGGAACCAGCCAGGCCAAAAAGCAGAAGAGGCCTATGAAGGTTGGAGGAACAGAGGACAGTGTGCCTGGCCCTGTGGGTCCCAAACATAGAGGTGGAAAGGGAATCAGCCAAAAGAGGGTGTCGTACACCATCTAGGTGGACTGGAAAGCCACAGAAGGACCCAGGAAGTGATATTGCTGGACATGCATATTAAAGTACAATAATAAAATAAAGAAAGCCTGTTGAGAAAAGTGGTTTTCTAAGATGTTTTAAAATCATATTTGTGATTCATTTTTAACAAGTCTAACCTATGTGCAGAAAAGCATTCAAGACACAGGAGTGCATCAGGATGAGCCACTGCAAATGACGCCAGCCTGTGTGTACAGTGAGGACAGCCATTCGCCTGTGAGGAGTGGTGGGGGAGGTAGGCAGGCAATCCCCAAAGCTCTGCAGCCCAGGCAGATCCTTATGTCCTTCTCTTAAGTTTGTCAAAGGACAGTGTGGGCCTGCAACTGGACTGGAGCCCTCAGTGTGCTCTGCCCTGGGGTGGAGAAACTGAGGACTCTGAGTGACCATGGCAGGCCATTCCACTCTGCTTCTCTCAGCTTCTTTCTCTTCAACCGTCTGACAGTAGAGTCACTGCCCTCCTCCTTCCTTGTGCTCAGAGCCCAGAAGACAGCTGTGGGAATGAGATGAAAATTTGTTTACAGTTTAGGGTCAGGGCCAACTCAGGACAACATGTAGGCAAAGGTAGTGGCCAGGAGTTGTCTCCAGACTCTGGAGGCTGAATCTCCCTCCATTAAAAAAGAAGGGAAGTTGGGGAAAAAGGCCTTTGTCTTTCTTTCTTTCTTTCTTTCTTTCTTTCTTTCTTTCTTTCTGTGAAGAAAATGTCTTCACAGACGTCTGCAGATCAGTCTAATGAAGGCAGCTACTCAACTGAGGTTTCCTCTTCCCAAGTGACTAGGGCCAAGTGGACAAAAACTAGCCAACATAACACACATTTGGTAAGGACAGCATGTGTCAGCCCACCCCTGCACAGCAGTTACCATGTGATGGTGCCTGGCCCTGTGGGACTTCTAGGTTAGTATAGTTCGAGGGACTCTCTTCATCTCAGGTGACTGAAGAAGTTTTTAAGGCCCCAGAGAGCATCAGTAGCTCAGAGTTCCATGACAGGCATGTCATGGGAGCTAAAATAGAGGTTAGGTAAATAAGTCAATGCAAGTACCTTTAGGCAGCCCTTGTGGTGACACTAGAGTGGGTTGACTCCTTGGAGTCCAGGGAGATTGCAGGAACTTCGGCAAAGGGTATATGTAATTGCCAAACTGTTTTGCTTGTTGAGACATCTGTGGATGACAGGACCTGTCCCTACATGCCTGGTTCTCAAGAGGGTCACTCACAGGAACAGGGATGGCCTCACATGCTGTATTCTTTCCCAGGCTGGAGCAGGTGCAGATGCTGGGACTCAAGGGGAGAAGAGTGGCCAGGGAATAATGCCAGAGGACGCTTGCAAGTTGTAGAGTGCTGTTTCATCTCATCAGAGGGGCTCTGGGCATCTTGAGGAGTGTATAGCCAGGAGCACCAGCCTCAGAGCTGTGATCAGGCAACTCTGTAACAGAAGCTGGGCTTCTAAGATGGAGACTGCCTTAGATTTGAAAGACCTGGATAGAATATTGGGCAAAGCTTTACATTTCCCTCAACCAGTTTTTCACCTCCTAACATCCCAATTGTAAATGCTACATCGGATATGATGTGTCTTACACATCTATGCTGGTTTTAGGTGCTGTAAACCTACTAAGTAGTATTTGTAATTCAATCTTGTGTGTTGGGAGGTCTGGGTACTGTGTCTGTGTATACCACTTCCTTTCAAAATGACTCGAAACCTCTCTTGCTCATTAGGATGGGTATATTTGAGTCAAGCTGGTAGCCATGGTGCCTACAGCTGTGTTACAAATACTCTGGAATAAATGCATTCCACTACTTGCTTGGGTTTTCTTCAAGCCAAGCCCACTGAAACAAAGGAGCTGCAGCTTCCAGGAAAGCTGCTGTGGTGTAGCTGGCTAGGACTGATGGTGGTCCAGTAACAGGTTGGCTTGGCAAGCCAATTATTGGCCTCTGGCATCATTTACAGCCAGGTGGATCTCATCGACTGCTGTGGTCCCTTACATCCCGCCCATTTCTTCGTGGGACTTAACGTTGAGCACAGAGCATGGAAGTCATATGAGGACCCTCAAAGATTTGCTGGGTAGTCAAAGGAGCTGTAGCCCTAGTACCTGCCAGGGCTTCATTAGGGTCCAACTGGCTGATTGGCTGGTGGCTAGTTCTCTTGGGAACCAGAACAATCCTAGGGCACATTGAGTAATCGGCTTTCTTTTCCCTCCTGGGGCAAGAGTCAGTACAGGGAAAGTGAAGAAACCTGTTTGGGGCAGCAGTGGGGTGGGCGTGGGCAGGGCCCTACCCAGAACTCTGTGGCAGGACCAGTTTCCATTGCTTCCGGACCGGATGCAGGGCTGCGATCCGGGCGGAGACTAGAGAATTGCGCCCAGGGGGTGCACCTGTACGTTTTTCTGAACAAAGCTCGCCAGGGGTAGGACCAACGTCTCTGGGTCAGCAGTCACTGGGCGCTTCCGGAAATCCGCCGAGCGGGTGGGGCCAGTAAGTAGTAGACCAGTGGACCCGCAGGTGAATGACCCTGCTGCGGGGTGGGGGCGGTGGTGCCCAGAGACACTGGCACCTCGTATGTTTGCTCTGGCGCCTTTCTGGGCATCGCCATTGGGTGGGGAAAGGTGGAGACAGCGTTAAATTTGGACCCAAGCTATTCCATTGGACAAGCGACTTATCCCATCTGGCACCGTGCTTTCCAAGATGAAAAACGGGAATGAATCAAAATAGCATAACAGTTGAAACAGTACTTCTAGTAGGTGCTCAGTAAAGCGAGGTTCCCTTCTTTCAGGCTTACAGCCCCTGCCCTTCAGTCGCGCCCACAGAGGAGGCAGGTGGCCTGGCCTGGAGACAATTCAAAAGCCATTTTAGCCTCGGGTTGCTTGTCTAGCCAGCAGGATGGGGCATGCGGGCGGGTCCCTAAGGTCGAATTTCGGTCGGGTTTCTGTGATCCTGGGAGGGAGTTTCAGTGCATTCTTTCACGTACTCACTCGCAGATTCTTATCAGGCTGCTTCTCTTTGCCTCCCCCAGTGGCCCTCCAGCGTTTCATCCTTACAAGGCCAGTTTCCACCCTTGGCTCCGTATGTAAACAAAGCCTGGGCTTTCAGCGGCAGGTCCCCACAGGTCTAGCCCTCTGTGCCAGCCAAGCAGGAGGTAGAGCCAGAGTCTGGCTCCTGGCTCTGTGACTCCAGCTCCGTGACTCCTGCACTGCTACCAAGTTCCTGCCGCTGCCTTCCCTCACACACTCCAGAGTGAGAAATTCTAACTGAATGTGTATGATTACAGAGCTCAAGCCATTCTTCCACCCTGTGTGCTTTTTATCAATGGCATTGCAAAAGTACTAACTAACCTGTGGTATAGAGTGGAGGTAAAAATTGGCCCATGATGATTAAGAGCTGGACTAGAGCCAGAATGTCAGGACTCTCTGAGCTCTCGTGGGTACCCCAAATGAGGATTGAGCCATATTGTAGGCCACAGGCTGAACCCCCTGTGTGACAATCTAGTTCTCAAGTTATAAATGTACATTCTTATTAAAATAGTAATGAGAAAGACTGTAAAACTAAAAATTATTTTAGCTGAAAATAGGAGATATAAAGAAAATCCTGGCAGTTTCTACACTTTCCTCCATGCTGTAAATACACTTGATGCCCTGTGCACAGTTGCCTAAAACCAGGCTTAACCATATGAGCTGAGAGCAAGAGAGGAGTGAGAGAAGTAGAGATTTCAGTCTCTCAGGTACTTTGGGGCGGGCTGGGGGCCGGGCGGGGGGCGGGGGACACGACTCTGAACAACCAGAGCAGTGGTGGCTAGTGTTATAGGTTTAGCTGGTGGGCAACAGTCCTTCTCCAGAAAGTTCCTTCTGTGGGAACCTGCCTGCTTCCTCCTCCAAGACCTCCCTGGTGTAGGATACACAGGTAGGTGTGTGTGTGTGTGTGTGTGTGTGTGTGTGTGTGTACGTTCCTGCTGTATGTCTGTCTCTGGTGCAGTCACTGCTCCAGGCTGGCTAAATACAGCATAGCCCAGATTCTGAGTCTTATGGCCAGTCCCAGGGGGTGAGGTAGGGCCTGACTGCTCTTCAGTCTCTGTAGGACAGTCACCAACTCTATAATCTTGAGAACATGACTTGATCTCCCTCAGTCTTAGTTTCTGCATCGTTAAATTGGGGTTGGCAGCACTTACCTCATATAATTGTTTTGAAAACTGAATATATACATATCTATAAAGCCTAGGATATTTAAAAAACAATTAATGAAATGTTCTGTTTCACTTGTTATTGTTAGTAGACAGGTCTAAGTAGAACTCTCAGGCCAATTAAGAACCGGATGACCCTGCCAGGTGCACTTGCTTCAGACACTGGGTGGTGGCGGTGAGGATAAGGTGAGCTCCAGCATCTGGCAGGTTCACAAGCTATGTGCACAGGATGGAAACCATTGGCCAGCACTGTCTTAACATTCTGTTTCACTAGCAGACATAGAGGCATGGAGAGGTTAAGTGACTTATGTAAAGGCATGCAGGTACAAAGTAGGATGTCCTGGTGTCCACAGGCCTTGAGATGCTGAGGAAGGAGATAGGGGTGCAGCCAGTAGTGGCACAATTCAGAGTCACCTCTTCAGCAAACACAGGGGCTTCTTTCTTCTACAGGTTTCGGTGAGCCTCACTGTAAGACGATCTACATAATGCACCTTGCACACAGTAGGTACTCATTGGTGCTAGTCTCTCTGCCTTTATGCTTTATTTACTTGGAGAATGGCGATGGCTCTGGATGGTACACTTGGTCTAGTGGAGTTGCCCAAACCTGAGCTCTTTACTGTTGTGCCTGGTGAACTCCTGTGAAATAGGCTGAACTGGCTCATGGTTAGGTTCAGGCCTTTCACACTAACTGCCTCGAAGACTACCCTCACTGTGGGTCCCAGAACTAAGGGCAATCACTGTGTTTATCACACAATCATTTCCCAAACAGCCTGCATTGACAACTAAGGGCCAGAGCTCTCTCATTCCTTTCCTCCCTGTCTGGAGCCCTCTCCTAATTCTTGTGGCCAGAGCTAGGAAACATAGACTGTAGATTGTCTGGCAGTGCAAACAGATGCACCTCTCAATGCTTGCTGCTTAAATGTTCTGGTCATTTCAACTTTGACTTTTGCATTTGAAGTTTCCAGTTAGATGCAGATAGCCAGGGTTGGGAATGGATGGACATCAAAACACAGTGGATAAGATTTTCAGGATAATTTTAATAATGCTTTAGTTTTTAAAAGATTTTTAACCTTGGAGTGGTTCCAAGCACATACCTAAATTCCCAAAATTCATTGAAGCTATATTCTGAGGCCCAAACCCACATTATATCTCCTTATAAACGAGACCTGATAGTGTATTTGGGGGCAGGGGAACATCCCATGGGAAGCATTCAAAAGGACCTTATTCTGACCAAGGAGTAGGCTACTGAGGGAAGCCTTGGCTAGCTTTGTGCACAGCTTTGTACTTGGCTGGGACCTGTTATGTGCCAAGTACTGCTTATTTGAAATAAGCCCACAAGTCTGTGATACCAGGTTGTTATGAAGGAAGCATCTGACACTCCAGATATCCCAGGACTTTAACCTGCACAGGGACTGAATGGCAAAGTGTGAGCTGGAGTTGGAGACCAACAGCAACTTCCAAGTCTCACAGTGTCTCCCTGTGCTTCCTGTGTTGCAGACCTCTGGCACACTGAAGGCTCAGAAGGGATTCAGGGTCATTTCAGTCAAACTTTCTCAGTCTCTTGATAACCCAAGTTACCCTGGGTAAACACTTCACAGCCACTCTTAATGAGTTTCAAATTCCAAATAAATATTGTGGTTCAAGCAAGCTGAAGCAAAGACACAGCCGTTTCAGTGTTTTCTCTTTAAACACAAGCCTCCTCAGAGCTTCTGGGTGCTATCCTCCATCTTTGCCGAGGGCACCCTGAGGGAGAGGATACTTCTTCCCATCTTCCTCCCAGCCCTTGCTTTTCAGGGAGTGAAGCCAGAAAGATGGAACTGGTGCAGTGTCCGTTCTTGAACTTGGGTTTGTCTAACACCACCTGAGGTTGTCTACCTCTCAGCTGGTCACTATTATGCCTTACTAGCATAGGGACCACACAGGAGTCTGACTCTGTCACCTCTATGTCCCAGAATTTGTCATCATTCCATGACTTTGCCCAGATTACTCCACTGCTTGGAATACCTTCTCTTCCTCCTCCACAGGTTTCTTGGTCAGCTGGATTCGTCACAGAACTCTTTCTGAGTCTAGGTCCCAATGAAGAGGACAGATCCTCTTGCTTGTGTAAGGCCATCTCTCAAGCCTGCTGGTGCCTTAAAAGTTGTTTACAAATCTCTCTTAACTGCCCATGACATCCATAGGTATCTGAACATACACACATATTATCCCCCTTCAACTCCCCTGACTCCACACCCCATCATATCACCCCTACCACACACACTCCATACCCTCCACATCCCTCACCTTCCAACACCACACACACACACACCACAGCCACACATCCCTACACACCACATACCACACAGTACACACACATACCCCACACCATATATGCCACACACCACCCCAGGCACATTATTTGATTTTACTTTTTCATGTTTTGTTCTGTGGAGATCGGGTCTTACCATGTAGCTCCGGCCGGCCTCAAACATGCTATGTAACTCACAATGCCCTCAAAACTCTACTTCCTTTGGCTTCAGCCTCCAGATTGGGCCCCTGCACACAGCCAGATTATTTATTTTCATGGCTTAAGTCTCCACCCAGGTTCTGTCTTCTGAAGGGCAGCTGTTCTTTGTTGAAGCCATAGAGAATAATTGCTGGCTTCTGAGGTTGAGCGTTCCCCAGTGACGGCAGGTCTCCCTGGCTTCAAGCATTCATCCTTGTAATCCTTCTCCAGAAAGGTTTGATTTCATAAATAAGAAGTAAAATAAGACAAGTTTTCTCCCTCCATTCTTTGTTTATTTATTACCAGAAGGGACACAGTCCCTGCAAGCATTCATACCGTGGATTTAGCAGGGAAGCAGACAGACCATGTGTCTTCTGTGGAGTTCACTCTCTCCTGGAGGAGAAGCACAGTAGATGAGTAAGCAGTAAATAATACAGCAGTTCATGTAGTAATTCGTATCATCAGAACAGCTATGTGTGACCAGATGGGTAGCATGAGGGGCCATTTGCATGATGAACTCAGGACAGGCTCCTTGAGGAAATGGCATTTGCAGAGGCCTGAGTGTGGTTGTGGTTTGGTTGGGTTGAAGATTGGGAAGAAGGGCATTTGAAGTAGACGGGACATCGAATGTAAAGGCTGTGATGTGGGGACACACTAGGCTTGTGACAGGAACAATAGCAGGATGGCTGAAGTGACTGCATAGACAGGGGTAGAAGCAGTCACAAACACTGCTTCCACCATAATCTGGGAAGTGTCAGTGTAACACAGAGGTCCTGCAATGGATACCTGAGTGTGGAGTCCCCCACTATTGGCTCAGGGAGACAAGACAACTAACTGCTAGTCTTCCAGAACAGCAACAGGCGCCTGTCACTAAAGATAGCCCTAAAGTATCCTCTACTCCTAACAACAAAACAAACCCCAGGCCAGGGAGAGGGCTCAGCAGGTAAAGGTACTTAACACCAAGCCTGCTGCCCTGAGTTCAATCCCCAGGTCCCCAATGGAGGAAGGAGAGAGCCAACTCCTAAAAGTTGTCCTCTGATCTCCACAAATGCCCTATGGCACATATGCCATCCCTCACCCCCATCAAATAACTGTAATTTTAGAATGAAATAAAAAGAAAAAAAGAATCCCACTAAAACCTGAGTGAGGTGTGACATCTGAAAGGCTCCTCCCAATCAAGGGCACACTGTGGAAGCTCATGTGTCTCTGATGGCGGCATGTCAGTAACTATTATTATGCTAGAACAAGTGTGGGGTTCCAGGCAGGAAGAAGATGGTCAGGGGACTGGGCTCCAGAGGCTTGCCACCTTTTGCCTTTGAGGGAGGATAGATATGCCACCAAAGGGCAGGCTACCAGTAGAAAGCCTGGAGGGCCTGGGTTCTTGCTGTCTGTACACCTCTGCAAAGTTAGGCAGGTTTCCATGAGCTGCTTCTCTGCTCTGAGCCTCCTGCTGCTCCCATCCCTGTTCCCAAAGCAGATTTCTCCCCACTTTGCAGGTCTCTCTCCTTTAGCCCAGACTGGCCTTAAACTCAATTTAAAAGTCAAGGGTGACCTTGAACTCTTGACTTTCCTGCCTCTGCCTTCCATATCCAACTCAATTGACCATCACTTCAACCTGTTCATCAATCTTTGGTCCTGTGTCCTTCCCCATTTTGCTTGCTTTTCCTCTTCCTTTCTTTTCCCTCCCCCTTACCCTATCCCCCTGTTGTAAATTAAGAAAAGCAAGGGTTCAAGCAGAGGGTTTTTTTTTTTTTAATTAGGAAAAGGGATCATAAAAAGGGGAAAGGGGAGATGAGCCTACAGGGATGGGAGCAGCAGGAGAGAGGAAAGGGGAGAGAGAGAGAGAAGAGAGAGAGGGAGAAACAGACAGAGGGGGGGAGAGAGGTGGGCAGTGCCCTTTTAGAAGGGAACATAGTGAATATGCACAGGTGGTGCTCTTAGTGGCTGCAGCTGAGGTCGTATCCTGACAGGCCAGTACAGATGCCTGAATACTAACATCCCTTCCCTCCCTTCCTTCTTCCTGTGTATCTCATTATGTAGACCAGGCTGGCCCCAAACTTGAGCTGCTCCTGCCACTATCCCTTAAGTGCTGGGATTTCACCATGCAGCATTACAGCAAGGGAGAATTGTGTTTTAATGGGGGATCAGGGCTACTTGAGGGGGTTGACTAATTGGCAGGCCACTTCCACGTGTCTGGCAGCCCTGCTGAAGCTTGATGCTGAAAGGGTATGTGAATGATTACCCATCCCCCTATACCAGAGGATTGAGTTCTTGAGGCTTGAGTTCTGTCCCTCTTTCTCATGTCCTCCAGGTCTCCCTGAATTCTGATACTTTGTCTGTGAGGCAGAGGTCTCCTCATGCCCCACCTCCTTCCTTTCGTTGTGCTCCAGCCACGAGGACACTGGGCAGTCACACCTGTTTTTTATGTGAGCCACAGGAGTGCAGGTGACAAGGCCACACCAGACCACAGCTAAATGGTGTGACTTCAGGAAATGGTGTCACTTTACTAACGATGGTACTTTTCATCTGGAAGTGGCAATAACCCTGCCCTTCCAAATGAGTAGACATTTGAGAGCAGGGATGAAAGCCATCTTATAAGGTACTAAGAGAAGGGCATGGCAGAACAAGTTTCCTTCTTCCTTGTCTCTTGGTCATTAGTCTATCTTCTCCACTAAAAGAACACTGGGGTTTCTCTGGGTGCCACCAGGGTGCCGGATACCTCACATGCTGCTTCTCATGAGCGTTTGTGCTCTTCCCAGCAGCCTATAGGCTCACATGTCTGTATCCTCAATGGAAATGCCCTAGGACAAAGAAGCTCCGGGGCCACAGAAGCCTAGGCCTCTGTGAGCAATCTCACATCCCCTGTCAGCTTTTGCGGGGTTCCCAGAACAGCATGTCCACTCTGGCACAGCCCCAGATCCTTTCCAGGAGAGCACAGCCTCCAGGCAGGAGGAACTCAGGGTGACTCAGATTCACATGTGACAAACAGCCTGTGAAGTAAAACAGACCAGCGTGCTCCAGCACAGCTGTCTTCAGATCCCAGGGAGAAAGGGGTGGCATGAGAAGAAGTAATGGACAGCGTTGAACTCACCCCTCATGCCGGTAATACATACCAAATGCTCGCCCTCCTGATGAGACAGACTCTACTGAACACCTGAGCTTGCAGTGGTCAGAGAGGTTAGGCGTTTCACCCAGGGTTACACAGGAGATGGTAGCCAGCAGAGCAGGGATTTGAGCAGAGGTCTCTGACTTAGAAGACCTAGTTCTTCCCTAACCACAAGTCAGGAAAGAAATATCCTTTCCCCACCCTCCACTTCCTGCGGCACTGCAGAGCTCCCTGTGTGTGATTAAAACAAAACAAAACCTGACCCATTGAATTTTGCCTAACCTTTTGAAGTTTGGAACACATAATACCCCTAGGTCCTTTTATCATCTGCACGCAGGTACATTGCCCGTCTCCTCCCACCCTTTGTTTGGGACAGGCTCATAGATAGGGGGTGTGTAGGGGTGTGCAGGGGGTGCTGGGGCATGAGAGTAGACAGGCAGTGCTGCCCCTACAGGGCAGTGGAATGGCTGCCAGCAGAGGCACTTCCATGGCTCTGTCCAGCTGCGGAAGTCAAAGCCACAACGTACCCTGGTTTTGGGGTCAAGGGTTGGGAACACCACTCTTAGGGAACACTCAGAGGAGATGTGGCCTGGCAGGAAGCACAGGGCTATGCCAAACAGGAAAGGGCGGGCCTGTGAGGCACTGAGACGTCACCAGGATGCATGCCAAAGCTGGGCGGGCTTAAATACTGGGGCAGAGCTGCTGGGCACATGACTCTGCCGAAAGTCTCCCAGGGAATGACTTCTAATCCCTGACTTACTGGAGGGTTTGAGGAAGGCTCCAGCCTGCCGACTGCTGGTCTGGTCTATGGGGGAATCCTGTGCTGGCACATAGCCACAAGGACATTTCTCAGGGAAAGCCTTTGACCCAATAAGTCTGTTTTCTCTTTTCTTTGGAAACTAGGATTTGGAGTCTGTTCAGGAAAAAAATGTAACCTACAAACAAATAGCCTTGACCATCTGGGCCTCCCTTGGAGCCAGGTCAAGGCTGGGGAGGGCTCAGCCTCTCTGGGCTATCTAGCTGCAGGCCCTGCTTTTGTAGCCAGTCTCTGGCTGACCTAACATAATGTTTACTCTCCATACCTCTCCCTCACCTTGGTGCTGCTCATGCCCCAACCCTTTGCTCCCATGATGGTAGAATAATATCTGCCCCCCACCCCCGCCCCGGCTGCGTCTACTTATTTTAACACCATCTCTCCCTCAGATCCCATGTCTCAGGAGATCCATCTGCTTCTCCTCAACGTTATTCTAGGTAATTTACGTGTAAAGCATTCTTTCCTTTTTCTGTGGGTGAGAACCCCCGATTTTATTTGTAAGAATATAGTCAAAATGTCTGCCAGTGCTTAAACTCTGGCTGTGTGCTAAGCATTGTGGTGTATCATGCTACTCACGGCATAGCTAAGTGTTGAGGACAAAACCTGGTGCATAGTAAATGCTCAACAAATGTTGCTTAATATTCTTATTAATTACCTCAATTCTGTCATAGCACTCGCAGTAGATATGACTTGTCTTGAGCATTGCAGTTATCGCGTGACAAGTCTGTGGACTTCTTAAGGGCAGGGATTGTGTGTTTATCCTCTAGCGTCTCCAAGCACATGTTGCTCCAAAGGGAATTCCACGGGTGGCAATCTGGTCATTCAGGTTGGTGATGAAATGCAGAGACTTCTGTCTAGAGTTCCTAAGTCAATTTGGAGTCACTGTAGCCTAAAGAATAGAGGCTGTGGACAGGACTCAGAAGATCTTGGCTTGCTTCTGCTTCAACTGTCTGCTAGTTTTATGACCTTGGGAAAGTTAATTAATTTTTTTTGAACCCTAAACACCTATTTTCCAAAATGCACATAATGGTCTTGCTTGTCTTCTTCACAGGTCTGCCATGGGCATCAGTGAGCTCACACAGGGGGTGTGCCAAGTTGGCAACTGTCTTATCTGTGTGCTGGTTATTCTTTGAATCAGTTCTCTTGGAGCCTGTTGCCATCATCACCGCTGGGATTTAGAGAAATGTCCCTTACTGGCTCCTATGTGGCAGCATTTGGGTTCCAGCTGGTGGTGCTATTTGGAAAGGTCATGGAGCCTTGAGGAGACTGAATCTTGGTGGAGTAGTAGTCACAAAGGTGAACCTTGAGGGCGGATAGCCTGGCCCCACTTCCTGCCTGCTCTCTGAATGCTGACTGTAGAGCTGTGTGACTATCTGCCTCATGTTCCTGCTGCCATGCCTTCCCTGTTGTGATGGACTGAATTCCTTCTTCTACTGTGAGCCAGAAGAAATTATTCCTTCCTTTAAGTTGCCGTTGCCACAGCAATGCAAAAAGTAAATCACACAACTGCTATACTTGTCAGAACATGAGCTGTGGGTGCTGTAGTGTGCAGACATGTCAGCCTGACTCCCCACTCCCCTGCTTCCTGTGGTCCAACTGTGTATTTCTTAAATTTGGGGATATTCATATCATGCCTCTCAGGCATTGACTTTAAGCTTTGAAATTTGACTTTGACTGTGCCCTTTTCCAGCTTCAAACACTTGACCTAATATTTTGGAGGACACTTTCATAGGTGTCCTGTAAAACGTGGCATCAAACCCTCATGGTGTTTGCTGTTTGTTGTTATGTGATTAAAGAAGGGAGAAGCCAGGGATGATCTGAAGGTATAGAAAGAAGTATGAGACACAGTCTTAACTAGAAGGAGTTCATAGTATGATTTGTTAGGCAGAGTAGAATTCTAGACAGTGGGCAAAGCACATGGTATGAAAAGGGTGTTTTGTGAAGACTTTACAGAGGAATGGGCTTTGATTTCAACCTTACAAATGATTGATACTTACTCTGGAATCTGGAGAACATAATTCAAAAGCCAAAGTCAGTGTCATTGGGTATGGGTATGTCAAGGGTATGGGTAGGATTTTAGTATTTTTTTCTTTAATTTCTGAGTGTAATACAGTCAGACATTTTAGTGGTGTAACTATTTGAAGAATATCTGAATCCCAAAAGCTGCTGACATTCTGTGGTTGCTGCTTTCTAGATAAGAAATATATATATATATATATATATATATATATATATACATATATATGTGTGTGTATGTATATATGTGTATATGTAAATATATATACATATATATAATCATCTATGATAAACTTTACTTAAAAGTTGCCATAAAGAAAGCTGTTTACTGAAATCCTAATTTTTATAGCTTCTGTATAATGATAACAAGTTCCAAGATCAGTTAGACCAAGGTACAATGTGAGGTAGTACACTAACAGTAACTCTGAAAAGAAAACTATACAAATATGCAATTATAAACCATTAAATAAACTGAAAGTGAAAGTCCTTGATATGAAAACAGAATACAGCCACTGTTAATGTCATAGTCAAAAGTCAATTCCTAGCCTTTGTGTTTACACCTAAAAATTACAATGAATGGGATGTAAGCAACTAAATCTCTAACCAAGGAATTTAGAAAATGAGATGCAAAATAAAACCAAGACAAGTTGGAAAACAAAACCAAAAAATTGTACAAGGTTAAAAAGCTATTAGAAAACCACTAAAATCATAGAATTAATAGAGAATGTATAGGAAAACAAAATAGAACCCTCTAGAAAACTTGCTCAACAACAATGGGGGGGGCAGGGAAAGAAGAAGTATAAAATAACTGGTACCTGAGAAGTTCATGAAATTTCCTGCTCCTCACCTTGGTCACTGAACTAATCCTGTGTGCCACATATTTGTGTTTCTCTTTTTCTGTTGAAGATGTGCTATTCCTGTGCTGACCTATTAGAGGTTGTAACAAGTTGCCACAAGCCAAAAGATGTACACCATGAACTGTATTCTCACAGTTCTGGAGACTAAAAATCTGGAGTCAGGGGGAAAGCAGCTAAGCCCTCTCTGAAGACACAAAGGAGACACTGTCCTTCCCAACAAGCTTCCGTACGCTCTAATTTCTGCCTCCATTACATAGTATCTTGCTGTGGTAGTTCACTTTTACCTTCAGCTTGGCTGGATTTTGAATCACCTATTTGTCTCTCCTTGAGTGTCCCCAGAAAAGTGTGACAGAGGAAGGGAGACCCACTATTTCATGGTATAATCCTATGGGCTGGGGACATGGAACTAAGTACAAGCATTCGTTACTCTGCTTCCTTGCTACAGATGGCACTACTAGACACCTCACACCCTTGTGCTGCATCTTCCTCTCCCTGATGGACCAAATCTTTTCTCCAACTGACCAAAAGAAATCTTTTCTTCAATTTACTTTTGTCAGGTATTTTGTTACATCACCCAGAAAGGTTACTTAAGACACTCCCTGGGTCTTCATATTGTCTCTCCTCTGCATCAGTCTCCTCTGTTTTCTTCACTTGCAAGATGGATTAGGGCCCTCATAGTAGAGAGCTTTAACTTACATCTGGAATCGCTATTTATGTAATATTATATTCTGAGTTTCCCGGCAGATATAAATTTTAGATAGGTTCTTTTTAACCCCAAGTTAAATAAAAATGGTTTCAACTATCTTCATTCTGTATTCACCTAGTGAATCTGTGTATGATGGTTCACGTATCAACACACACACACACACACACACACACACACACACACACACACACACACTAGTCAGAAAGTTAGGAATTTACTCAAGAAGCAAGAGGGTAGAAGGTTAGTTCTACACTCCTGTTCAGGTCAAGCACTTTGCAAGGGAAGTGAAGTGAAACAGACTTAAAGGATGTGGCCAAGATTCCAAAATCATATTACCCTGGCCCAATTGAAAGAACTCTTAGAAGAGAAGGGCAAGAGGAAAGGCTGTAAACATTCTTCAACACTTGAAGGGCAACTGAATATGTGAGTGTGGGTTTGGCTTTCTGTGTCCTTTGTTAGAACAAACACAACCAATTAGTGGAAGCTACAAATGTTTTCTATGTATGTATGTATGTATGTATGTATGTATGTATGTATGTATGTATTATGTATGTATGTATGTTTTGGGGGAGTTCTGTTCATTTAACTCGGATCCTTGAACATGTTAGGCAAGCACTGTACCACTGAGCTCCATTTGCAGGCTCAGAGGCTTCTATTCCAACTATGTTAATGGAAGATCCTTACTAACTAGGAATGTCTAAGGTGCTAATAGAATTGTATTAGGTGGCCCTGATACCCACATATGTGAAAATGTTGTTTAAAATACCACAGCTGCTAGAGGTTAGCAGAGGCTGGAAAGAACAAGGCAGGGTGGGCTGCTGAAGGATTTTATTACTTACTGACCACACCAAACCAGTCTCTAGACAGAAATCTCTACTAAGAAATTGGACAAATGTACTTTTAAAACCTTTTGCACAGACTCGTAATGCTTCTCAATATAAATACAGCAGT
Organism: Cricetulus griseus; assembly: GCF_003668045.3. Lineage (NCBI taxonomy): Eukaryota > Metazoa > Chordata > Mammalia > Rodentia > Cricetidae > Cricetulus > Cricetulus griseus. The sequence continues at coordinate 53,776,165 of NC_048595.1, read as the reverse complement.
TCTCATAAAATGGAGTTAATCTCATGGGCAGATATTGTTCCAGGGCGTAGCAAGGAAAAGCCGAAAAAAACATGGGTCCACAGGACAGTGAAATAGCATCACATAGATCCTACTAGCTAGAGCAATTGAGGAACTTGGTATCCAGTGAATATGTGAAGATCAGCAGCTGAGAGAAGTACTGTAAAAGTCTTTCCCCACCCCTCTTATTGGTACTGTTACTGCCCAGTGCATTGGAGACTGAGCAGGTTCTCAATAAGCAGTACTCCCGTGCTAAGACCAGGCAAACTGGTAACTTGGTCAAACTGATTTATAAAGTCTTATGTTAAATTCTTTTAAATTTATTTTTATTTCTATAGGTATATATATATGCATGATTTGCCTGCATGTATGTGCACCATATGTGTGTTTTCCCATAGAGCCAGAAAATGGTATCAAATCTCTAGGAACTGAAATTAAGGACTGTTGTGATCTGCCATGTGTGTACTGGGACTTGAACCCAGGTCTTCTGCAAGAGCTGCCAGTGCACTTAGCCACTGAGCTATCTCTGCAGATCCTGCTGTAAGGTGTTTAAAAAAGGAAGAAGGACATAAAAGTAATTGTGGCAGCAGTGGTAACAGTTGTGGGAGCAGAGGGAGGAGACAAATACCATATTAAAGGAGACTCTAAGGCTCCAGGGAGGTAATTCAGTGGTAGAGCACTTGCCTAGTCTGTGCAAGGTTCGGGACCAATCGCCAGTATGAACAAACAAACAAGCAAACAAACATGGTCCTGGTGGCACACACAAGTATCTTGGTACTAGGGAGGCTGAGGGAGGAGGATTATCATCAGTTCAAGGTCAGCCCAGGCTATATAACAAGTTCAAGTACAGCCTTGGTATGAGGCAAGATCTTAAGAAACCAAAAATAAATACATAAGTAATTTAAAAGTGGGTAAGGGATCTCTGACAGTCCCCTAAGAAGCTTTTAAGTTTCCTGCCTGCCTGTATTTACAGAACCCATTGTTGGGATTTGTCAAACACACGAACTGAGTCATGTTAAGTCAGTTAAGGCAGTTGTACTGAGCCTTGAAGGCTATGAGGAATCTTGACCTTAGGAGAAAGAAGTATGTGAGGGCAGGATGGTAAAAACAGAGAACCTCGGTGCAGTGACTGGTAAATATAATGTCTGGTGTGCTCTAGTCTTTTCCTGTGGCTATTAATATATTTCTTGGGGAAAGCCCTTGAAACAATAAGTCTCCTAAGTTTTCTGTATTTTTTTTCCATCCTCAAGACCCTACCCTCCCCATTTTGGCCTCTTTCCATTTTCTCTGCTGGAAAAGACAATACTCTCTGGAGAAAGGATGCCGTTAGACATTCTTTCAGGCCAAACCTAGGTGCAAATTAATCATCCAAGAAAATATTCTGTAGACAGAGTTGGGAGGGTGAGACTTGGATGAAGGATGAAAAGTAATTAGAACAGCAGAGGTGGGAGGGAGCATCATGGCTGAGGAGGAAGTGGTACTAGTGGGAAGTACAGTGAGTATAGCTTTGGGCCACACAGCTCTTTCCTTCCGGATTTCCATTGAAGAACAAAATGTGATTATTACTATGAGGCAAAAAAAAAAAAAAAAAAAAAAAGGAAAGGGAAAGAAAATTGTACTGGGCAACTACCATATGCCAGGCTTCCTTGGTTGCTTACATACAAGTACTCATGAACGCAGGCATGCACACACTCTCTTCACACACATACACACAAACATATACATACAAGCACACAACACATATACACCACACGCAAATACAGAGATACACATGTACACACCACAAACATACAATACACTGCAAACATACACAAATCCACACATACACAAGAAACATACACACATACACAAGCACACACACAAAACACACATGTATACACATTCACACATACATTAAACACCATACACACATATGGACACACTTATACATACACGCAACACAAACATACATTTTAAAAGATGGTATTAACTTTACTTCACAGATGATGACATAGAGAACTAAGAAATGTAGTGACTTGCCCCAAATGTCAATTAGCAGCTGGTCCAGATTTAACACCAGTTTTGTATGGCTTCACAAAAATCATTTCCAACTTTGCATGGTCTATCTACATCTCTGCCAATGAAAGTGGAACTTTTTTTGCAACATCCTGTTGTTACTTCTGCCTCTACTGGGAGCCTTCTTTCCCAAGTGAAGAAACACCATGACCATGGAAACTCTTATAAAATAAAGTATTTAACTGGGGCTTGCTTACAGTTTCAGGGGTTTAGTCCATTATCATCATGGTGAGGAACATTGTGGCATGCAGGCAGACATGGTGCTGGAGAGAAGCTGAGAGGATCTGCAGGCAGCAGGAAGAAAGAGAGAAACACTGGGCCTGGCTTGAGCTTTTGAAACATCAAAGCCCACACCTAGTGACATAGTTCCACCAACAAGTTCACACCTACTCCAACAAGGTGACACCTCCTAATCCTTCTCAAGTAGGACCACTCCACTCCCTGGTGACTAAGCAATCAAATATATGAGCCTACAGGAGCTGTTCTTAGTCAAATCACCACACCAAGTATCCCAATACCATAGAAACTTGCATCAAGGTTCCTGGAAGCTGCTGAGGACAAGCAGTGTGTGGCAGGATTAGATTCCCTGCAAGGAGGTCTTGAGTGGCCACTGTGTGGAGATGTAAAGGTGATGCACATTAGCCCCCTTAGAAGCAAGCTGGGATCTGGGGTGGATGTGATAAGAGACAAACCTCTGGTTGTGTTTATGGTGGCATTTCTAGGCTGGGTTAACTAAGGTGGCCACACCACTCTCTGGACTGGAGTCCTGGACAAAATACAAAGGAGAAAGCAAGCTGAAACATCTCTCCCTGTCCTTCCTTGAGATACAGTGCCACCAGCTGTCTCATGCTCCTGCCACCATGCTTTCCCAGCATGATGGACTATGCACTCCCTTTGTGAGCCAAAATGAACTCTAAGTTTGCCTGGCATTTTGTCACAACAGTGGGAAAAGTGACATAATGTGTGTAGACAGAAGTTTCTGTCCCATCTGACCCCACTGTCATTTAGTCCCAAATAAACACACAGAGACTTATATCAATTATAAACTGTTTGGCCAATGGCTCAGGCTTCTTATTGGCTAGCTCTCTCTTAATTATTAACCCATTTCTATTAATTTGTCTGTCTCCACGTGGTCTTGACTTACCAGTGATACCCAAGCCTCCAGCTACATGGCGTCTCCCTTGAGCCTCTCTCTCTGTATCCCTGTCCCAGAATTCTCCCAGTCTGGTAGTCCCACCTATACTTCCTGACTGTCCATTGGATGAGACAGCTTCATTCATCAACCAATAAGAGAAATATGTATTCACAGCATACAGAAGGACACCCCCCATCTGATGTGCTTCTAAGAAGGGCTTTGCTTCCCACAGCAGGAAGTGGAGGGAATCTTAGGAGGCCAGGTAGCCAAACTGCCTTGTTTTCAGTGCATGTAGCCATGACTTATAGCATGAACAAATACAATGCCATAGAGATTCTAATGTAGGATCTGCCATTCTGTAGTAGCTGTGGGACTCAGGTCTCTGTGCTTCTCTGAGCCTCAATTAGACTATCTCTAAAACGGGTGGATTTTACTTACTTTGTTTCACTGAGGAAATAATATTGAAAGATTAGCTTGCCCATAGTAATAAGTAATATATCAGAGAGTAAGACCATTGAAAAGTGTTAGCACTTAATCCTTTGCAGGGCCCATTGGACATGAATGCAATTAGAGGTATTGTTATTTCCTGATGTCAAGTAAGCTCAAGTTAAAGAAACCCAAACACAATCTAGCTTAAGCTCAGATAAATGGTGAAAAGGGCATGGACGGATCCAGACTCACAGGGGACTAGCTCCAAGTGTCCCACACTGGTGCCACTCTACCTATGGCCACCACTACTTATTATCTACTCAGATTTCTCTCTGACACTCCTTGTCTTAGTCACCGTTCTACTGCTGTGAAGAGACAGGATGATGAAGGAAACTTACAAAAGAAAGCATTTAATTGGGGGCTTGCTTACAGTTTTAGAGGGTCTATCCATAGCCATCATGGTGGGGAGCATGGTGGCTGCCAGGCAGGCCTGGTGCTGGAGCAGTAGCTGAGAGCTTAAGTCCTGGTGCGCAGGCAGTAGGCCGAGAGAGCAAGACTGGCATGGCTTGTGCTTTTGACATCAAAGCCCACCATAGTGACACAGTTTCTCTAACGAGGTCATCTTTCCTACTCAGTTCCACCAACTGTGGACTCCAGCATTCAAATATCTGAGTCTGTGGGGGCCATTTTCATTCAAATCACCATACTGCTCATGGGCTTCCTACCTAAGGCAAACAGTATGATTGTCAGTGCTCCAGGTTTGCCTGCCAGTGCTGTGTGGGTCTAATGCAAATTTGTGGGAAGGGATATGTGTAATAGAAGAGTAGATGGTAATATACATACAGTGTAGCTTTCCATTTTCAGTCTGATGAGCGAAGGAAGGTTCGTTCCTACAGATCAGGTAGGAATGGCCAGCCCATAGCCACTCTGCAATTGGCCTGGCTGGGTCACATGTGTGCCTTGGGTAAGTCACTTTGGCCAGAGGTGGGAATTACAACTGGCTTGTCTTGGGTCTTAGCTTTTCCTAGTGTGTCTAAGAGGAGGAGAAAACACACTGAGATGTGGCCATTCCTATTTGTAGCCACAGCAGAATTTAAACAATAAAAGTTCCAGAACAATCTGGACCCTCAACCTGTCCTGGTTCTTACCTTCAGGTCTCTGGAGGAAGGTTGCACTGATGGGAAATCTTGTAGGTTTGGCCAGGGGTAAAGGACAGAATAGGCCCTTGCTCTTTCCCTCTGTTAAAGCACGTTAGAGAATGCAGCAAATGAACTGACAACAACACCCAGTAACTGCCCAGCATAGCAGGGGACAGACAGGTATCTGGAGCACCTAGCAGCATGTGAGAGACCCACGGGATGCCCAAGTGCCACCGTGGGAGAAAGCCTTCTGGGTGTATAGACTAGCATATGTGATGTCCAGGGTTGGGAAAGCACCGCTGAAGGAGTGCATGAGGCCCAGTGTGCCCTGCTGCAGAGCATTAGGGGGAGAAGAGAGGAGGGAGATTCCAGGGAGAGAGGCAGGACCAGGTTCGGCACCTGGAGACATCTTCAAATGTCTCATTCACAGTGAGCATTGCCAGCGCCTTCTCTCCATCTGTGACCAGAAGTGGCCTATGATCTTTACAGGAGGCCCCATGGCTCAACTCCCAGTTCCACTGCCTCCTGCCATGGTGTTGCCCTTTTTAAGAACAAAACCTAATGCTGGAGGGAACCTCAGAAGTTGGGAAATCACTGCAGGACTACTTTACTTTTCAAAAGAACTAAGCCCCATTGCTAATAAGAATTATTATTAATGCTAATCATCGCACTTGACACCTCTGTTGCCACAGAGCAAACCGACCTTCAAAGCTCAGGGGCAGTAATTACCCCTCCTAGCTCCCCCATGCAAGATGTAAATTGGGGTCTGAGTACAGGGTGTGGAGCCATAAAGTCCAGGAAACCAGATCCCCCCACCCCCAGCCCATTCTTAGCAAAGAGCCATGTCTTTTACACAAGGCCCATCTAGTTCCCACTGTCGAAGGGAGATACAGACAGGGGAGAGAGGGGAGAGGCAGGAGGTGACCATGGCCTCTGAGGTCCTGGAGAAGCTTAATTAGTAGGTTAGAGTACACTTTTCATGAGAGTGGCTGAGATCCTCCCTTCCCTACTTCAAGCCCCTCAGGGTGACCGTGCAAGCATGTCCTGTGAGACCTCACTTGTCTGCCCTACGGGTGGCTGACTAGTCCAAACTGTTCTTTCTTACATGCATCATACTGAGGACACATGCTCCCTGGACTGCAAGCCTCCAAGGGCTCGGGCTGTTTGCTTAGGGTTTTGCTTAGCTCTGGGAGGAACTTGAGTTTTGGCTTTGTGCCATTGCCAGTATCTTCTTCAGATGCAATGGCTCGGCATTCCCTAGGTAGCAAGGCAGTTTTGAGTAAGCAGTAGAAGAATTTGGCTCCCAAATTTTTAGTTTGTGGGTAAACAGAAGCCTCAATGGGCAGATACCAGTCAAGGTGCTATGACTTCAGAGAGGGAAGCTCAGAGTCTGAGGGACCCCGAGCAAAGCTATTCCCAACCTGACCCTCAGCGTGGGGGATTTAAGCAGACCTCCTAGAGAGCTAAGGAAGCATAGCCAAGTTCCTGGTGGCCCAATACTCCAGAAAAGAAGCCTTCTGATACCCCAGACTGCAGGTCTCGGCCTCCTCTCAATCCTGCATTCTGGAATGCCTGTGGCACACTTACTGCGCTTCCAGCCCACTCTGTCTGGGAACACCTCTTTAGGTAGAAAGTTTTATGTTCAGGATGACAGAATTAATGAGAAGCATTGCATTCCTGAGGTTTGTAGAGCACTCCACAGTCTGCTGAGCACATTTGGAAGCTGCACGTTTAAGGGCTGGTCTGGTTCCAGGTCACTGCACTTCAGGTGGGCAGAGGGGCAGGTGGCAAGTGAGCTTCATGTCATCCTGAACAGAAAGCTAAACACAGGAGTGGGCTGGAAGCGTAGCACATGCTGTTGGGATGCAGGACTGATAAGAGGCAGAGACCTGGAGTCTGGGTGTCAGAAAACGCTTATTTTCCAGGGAATTGAGCAATCAGGAAGCGCTCGCTCGGGTAGGCTGCTTTAGCCCTCTAGGAGGTATGCTCAAATCCCCCTTACCTTTTCTTCTTGGAGTTACCATGCAGAGAGAAAAAGTCATTTTGTCCTTGGCATTGTGACCTGGAGCACAGTGGGTCTTTCCGGGACACCTGTTCTGTATCTCCCATCCGAGTGACTCCAGGAAAGACCAGCATGTTAACATGTCAGAACTAGCCAGGTGGGGTGGTGGCACCTGCCTTTAATTTCAGTACTTGGGAGGCAGAGACAGGCTGATCCCTGTTGAGTTTGAGACCAGCCTGATCTACAGAGTGATATCCAGGACAGGCTCCAAAGCTACAGAGAAACCCTGTCTTGAAACAAACAAAGATGTCATGAATGTTGACTGCCCAAGGTAAATGGTTTCTTCCTGTCCCTGGTTCTTCCAGGCCTGTCACTGGAACAGCCGTACAACCAATCAGGAGAACTCTGTGGCCCAGAGAGTTATAGTGTTTGGGCCCCTGTTTCCCTAGCCTCCTCACAGATCTCCTCTTCTAGGTTTACTTCATGGTCTGTGTCTCTGAGGAACATGACTTATTTACTAGTGGACTCTGGTTATCCTCAACATCCCAGGCACCTAGGTGTTGAGTATAGCCCATGCCTTTGTGGGTAGAATCAGAGGCTGGATGAGAAGCCCAGGGATTGTAAGTGCACAGAGGTACCCACAAAGTCAGAGAATTGTGTATGGAGAGGGGAGGGTGGTGAGGAGGGGCTTGGTCTTAAAGGACACCTGGGGTTTTCTATGCAAACAGATGGGAGCTATCCTACTGACAGATTCTAAGTACTCTTCGGTCCTCACAGAGCCACACAGGTGTGTTGTATGGCTTCTGTGTGGACAACTTCCATGCTTAGAATCTCCACCCCCATCCCACTAGTGGCTTGGCTCCCGACTATCTTTGTGTGCCTCCTCTGAGCTTGTTTCCTTCTGCCGTCATCCTTCAGGATATGCAAGCTAGAGTATTGCTTAGGTACCTGGCCTTCATAATGATAGGAGACCTGGGTTTGAGTCCCAGCTTTGCCTCTTGCTACGTAGTATGTCTTAGACAAGTTTCTGTGAGCCTCAGTTTTCTTATTTGTGAAACAAGAGGCCCATATTGCTCCACAGGTTTGCTGAGGGGCTCATAGCAAAGTGTGCGTGCTTGTAAAATAGTGACACACAAGAGATCATAAATATAGCTATATTCAAACTGTGGGGGTTGAAGGGAACACTGTTGGCTTGGGGAAATCTAGGCAGAGCCACCCTGTTCCCTTATTCCCCAATACTGGCATTCTCTGAAGCTGAGGAGCAAGGATCCCTTTGGCAGACACACCCTCCGTTGACTCACCCTCCACCCCCACACCCCCATCCCCATCTCCACCCTAGCTGCCTCCTCCTTGGAAGCTTTGGCTTCCTTCTCAAGGGCTACACTGCTAAGTCACGTCTCTCAGCCATTTCCTGGAGCCGTTGGTATGGTAGAGTCTTGTCCAGGGCCTGACATTTAGGCTTGTGAAATTCCACTGTGGGTACATTTAGCCCATCTTTCAAAACCATCTTGAATTTTGCTTCTGCTTCCTAATATTTCCTAGCCAGTTTCCTATCAGGATTTCCTCCCAGCCCAATCCATGGAATACCCTAGAGTCAGAGATGTTTGCTGAAAAGGCTGTTTTCCTTGTGTTCTTTTCCTGTTCAAAATGCTTTACTGGCTGTTGACCATGTGAAATTCAAACTCCATAGCCAACACCCACGGTGTTTCAAAAACCAACAGTGAGCTTTCAGGCTGTTTTATTTTCTTTCTTAGGACCCAATGCGGATGGTAAACATGTCCACAATTTCTGAAAGGATCAAGTGAGTTCAATCAGAAATGCATTTAGCACATGGTGGACCACTGCTGATGGCTTAGCCCACAGCCACTCTGCCACAGCTGCTAGGTCAGGGATTAAAGGTTCTGTCCATCACAGCCACCTCTCACTGGAGCAAACTTTGAATGTGTATATATTTGAGGGTCATTCAAACTTGAACTTCAGCAGTATTCCTTAGTCTAGCGATGCTGACACCCAGAAGCCAACCATTACGCTCTCAGCCAGTTCTTGTCATGGGAATTGGGGATCAGGAAACATTCACTAATATTCTGTTCACTGCTGTGGTCATGAGTCCTAATAGGAGGTCTTTAGGTTGTTGGGACATATTCTGAAAAGTAACTTTGGAACTCCCTAATCCTCTCCTTTTGGTTTTGTTTTTCCTAGCTATGAGGGGAGAGCTTTTCTTCCACCATTCATTCCTTGCTGCTACCATGTGAAAGCCCAGCCAGAGCTCTGATAACTGGCTACACCTGATCTCAGACCAAGAGCCAAAACAAGTCTTTTGTTTCTTATATTGATTACCTGAAGTAATGTGTTATAATGGCAGAAAACTGACCAACACAGATGCGTGCACAATTGGCTGGAACACATGTCTGGGTGTGTCCTTTAAGGTATTTTCGATGACTCACGGAGGAAGATGCACCCTGATTATGAGTGGTACCATCCAATGGGCAGGGAGTTTGTATAGAGCGAAATAGTAAATGAGAGACAGACTCGCTCTTGCCACTTGTCTTGAGTGTTTTCTGCAGCTATGGGCTGCACACATCAGACTCGGCTCCTGAGTGTTTGGATGCAGTCCTACATTAGAGGTTTCCTAGGTTGCATGGGTTCTCTGCTTCAGCCTGGAGTTGCATTGTAAGCTTCTGTCTTATTCTAAGGCTTCCAGTTTAGGACTCAGTAGCTACTGGGTTCACTGTCTTTTCAGCCTGCCGGCACATTCATCGCAGGACTCTTTTGCCTCACGCCGTAGGAGCCAGCCCAGCAGAACCCCTCTGAAGATTACATAGATCCAGTTGATTTCTGTTTGTCTGATGAACACTGGCAACTACTGAGGGGAGCTCAAAGCTAAGGAACCTGCATTTTGAAACAGGCTGTAGGTAAACCCTCTGCGTTAGAGGGAGATGTCTACCTCTTTACAAACTCCTTTGGAAAGACTGACTGGAAAGCAGGCAGTTGGTGCTCTGCTCACAAAATGTGCAGAAACGTAGAGATCCGCTTCCCAGCAAGGAAGGCCTGAAGCATCACAGAGCTCCCAGAGTGTTGGCCATGGTGGGGACAGGAGTATACACGGGCGCGCACTGAGTGTATAACATCCTTTAGTACCGGGTCATCTATTTAGCATGGCCCTTGAGCCTGACCTCTTCCTCTCTTCCTTGGTGCCTTTGCTTATACAATTCCTCAGGTCCGCTCATCCTCTACCTCTGTCTGACACCTGTGTCCTCCAGCTGAAGTTCCATAGAAGCTCATTTTTGACAACTCCAAGTCCTTGCAAAGCCTGCAGGGGAATGCAGACTCTTCCCGGGGGTTCCACCTCAACCTTTACTTATCAGCTAAAACATTTCCTCCAGATGATGGTCCTAGTGGATGCTAAGACTGTGCCATTGTGTGAGTGTAATCTCTACATGGCTTTCCTTGCCTAGCTTCCCTTCAAACTTGGAGAAGGTTTCTGGAGAAACCTTGTGTGCTCAGGACTTGCTATGGTCTCCAGCACTCAGAGGTATTTAATGAAAGAATACTCATACCACATACACACACACTTAATAAATCTGACCATGCTGGAAGCTCCTAGAAAGTGCTGGGTAGACAGACAGCTCCAATGGTGTTCAGTGTCTGGCTGATTGACAAGACATGCCATCAGTCCTTACTCTGTCTCCTTTCAATGTGTCACTTTCACCTTGCTTTAGAGATCTGCAAGGCCTTGTGGACCCTTGCTTGAGAGTGTTTACCTTCTCAAAGGTGCTATTCATCTCGGCTTTATAGAAGGGGAAAATACTACTAATCATTTTTACAGTAATTTAAAAACCACAAACTCCATGTTCTTTTAAGTTAGTAAATATGAAACTCATTTCACTCTTAATAGTCTACAAAAATCAACACTAGTTTAAATTAATCGTCTGTTTGTAGCTTGCAGGGAAAGTTTCAAATCTCAAATGCATTTTTACAGCAGCTTTTGAAGGACAAGGTGGAAAGAATGACAGAAGAGTCCCCACCAAGCCTGGAGCCAGGTTTGAGGCTCCAATGTTCCCCTAAAATGATAAAATTACAGCAGCAGACAGACGATCAGAAACTCAGCTCAAGCACCATGAGCCCTCGTGAGATTTGGGAAAGTAGGGAGGCTTTAAGAGCAGCCTTCCTGGCTCACACAAACCTGCATTTGGATTCTGCTTCTCCTTATTACTGAACCTCAGTTTCTTCACTTGTGAAAATGTGAAAACATAACACGTAGCATGGGATCACCGTGAAGATTGGATGGGGTAATGCGTGTTAGAAAACACTAAGCATTCTGTTAGTAATCGGTTATTACCGATTTTATAATCAGAAAGACCTAGATGTATATGGCAGAGAAGGCACTAACAGCTGTACACTGGATCCCTCAAGCTGTGGGACATTGAGAGGTTTCTTAACTTCTGTAAGCCTCAATTTTCTTCTCTATTAAATGAACCTAAAAGTGACTGGAAGATGATTTACTATTTGCTCAAAAAAAAAAATGGGATAAGGATTCAGGTGGCATGAGAGCTGTGACCCATTAACGGTTTGTACCTCTTGTCCTATTTGTCAGTCTGGGAAGGCCTGCTTTTCCATATGAGTTGACATGCTAGAAGTCATGGTTGTAAAGCACTGACCCCAATGTCAAGAACTTAGGAGGGCCTTAGGAGACCAATGCCATTGTTTCTAGAGCCTTCCAGCTTTGTCTGAGTTCTAGCTCTAGATGAATGGATGAGGCAATTTTGATTTCCCAAGGTTTCTTTGACAGCCCAGAGTAGGGCTAGGAACAAGAGGGGCCCCATCCACTGGAAACCACAACCTGGAAATGAACTTCCTTAATCAGTGCGTGGTAGAATTCCTACAGCTGGTTCTCCTTTGGAGTCAATTGGAACCTCCTGGGCCCCCCTGCACTTTTTCTGAGAGGAGCAAATGTCATCCCACAGCCAAGATTTAGAAATTTGCCACACCGGATCAGAAACAGATCCATCTGTGACGAGGTCAAGGTTCTCCTAGGCAAAGGCATCAGCCTCGGAGTCCCCATAGCCTGCAGGGTGGCCTCCAGCCTGAGGTCAACACTGCCTGTGGGGCTACCAACCGGTGCTGTCCTGTCCCTAGCTGGTAACTACCCAGATTTCCATTTCAGAAGGTGAGTCATGTTCGGATGTGGAGGGTACATTAAATAACAATTTTTAGGATGTGAGTGAACAGCAAGAATGCATTTGCTTTGGAATGGGACCGCTTCCTACGTGCCAGTCTCATAATCTCTTCCACATTTCTGGTGACTCCCAACAAGCCCCTAGGGCCTCCTGAGTGGCGAGGCTGCCCTGGGCACTGCGGTTACTGGGAGATGTTCTCTCGCCAGTGCCCAAGGCTGGAAGAGAAGTCAGGTAGTTGAACATGCAGGCTGTGAGTAGAGACCTAACTCAGAGCTTACTTGCTGTGCAGCCTCGGCCAATGCCTTGTATCCTCTGTTTCATATTTCACACGGAGAATGGCGAGCAGGTTGTGTACTCCCCTAGAGCTCTCTGATACTTGGATCATAAAAGTGTTCGCAGATGCTCAGTGAGTGAAAAATAGCAGCTGCCTTTAATGAAGCACTTACTGGGCTCAGCTCTGTGGGAGGCACTGGTGTTAACTGAATGCATCAAAGCAAGCAAGCATCTTGGATTGCTTTTGGAAAAGAAGGTAGAAAAGGAGCCACAATAGCACTGGAGCATCTCTCCTAGGTACTATAATATATATCCTCTGGAAGATAAAACAGGCTTAAGGAAAGGGTGAAACTTGCCGCATCAAGTGTGGAGCCAAGGCCTCCAGCCCAGTTGTGCTGTTAGAAAGGGCCTCGGGTCTGCTCCCCATGGGTGCTGAGCCTCCTTGGGTGTTGCTAGCATGCAGGAAGTCTCAGGCCAGCAGCACTCCTGAGCACAGCTGGGCTAAGCAGACAGTGTGTGAAGGATCAGTGGGAAGCAACAGGGTTCTGCCAGGACACATGTGCAAGGACAAGCTGGGCCCCACACTAGCCTGTTTCCTACAGTTGTGACCCTGTAGATTGCTAGAGTTGGTAGCTGCTCTGAGAATTTCCTGGAGATGTCCCTAGACATTTTGTAAGCTGGGAGATGGTCGCCTTTGCCTGCTCTTGACCACAGGGAGAAGAAACAGCAGACTTTTCTGAGAATTTCCTGGAGATGTCCCTAGACATTTTGTAAGCTGGGAAATGGTCACCTTTGCCTGCTCTTGACCACAGGGAGAAGAAACAGCAGACTTCATATAGCGATGAGACGTTACTCAAGGGCTGTAGGGGTGGTAAGAACACAAGAGCGGAGAGCCCAGGCATGCTGCCTTCCACTCAGAGCCCCTTTTTGGTCTTTGGCCATATGAGATCTTCTTAGTTATTCATCAAATGTGTGTCATGTTCCTGAAATGATTCTGCATCTTTGGGTGGCAGCTGGGAAGTATTTTGTGGAATATACTTGCAGTTTAATTTGGAGGTCAGATTCAGGTGAGAAGCATATTAGTTTTCTGACTGCTATCATGAAGGTTACAACTGGGTAGCTTAAAGTGACACATTTGGACTGTTTCACAGCTCTGGAGATGTGTCTGCTGTTGACATGTCTGTGAGTCTTATTTCCTATTGGAGGCTCTGAGAGAAGGCCTGATTGCTTCTTTCCCATCTTCCATGGCTCCTGCAACTTTGGCCTTGGCCTTCAAAGTACTCACAGAGCACCACCTCACTATTCAGCTCTGTCTTTCTTTGCCTTCTCCACTTCCCACCCTTATAAGGACAGCTGTCCCTGAATTTAGGGCCCACCAGGATCCAGGACTGTGTCATTTTGAGACGTGTAACTCTACCTTCAAAGAACCCTTTCCAAATACAATTACTGTCACACATTTGACATCAGTAAGCCTTTTGGACCCCATTCATCACAAGGGTCAAGCGTAAGAGAACAAACAAAAGATGACTAATTGCACATTGTAGGGAGTAAGAAAAAGATGTTTACAAAGTGGTAGAGGGGAGATAAAACACCTATTAAACCCTCCGAGCTTCAAATTCCTTACCTAGAAACAGGAATAATATCTAACTCAGGCAGCTGCTTGAGAGTTTAGTACGTAATTACTGATGAAAGTGTGCCTATCAAATAGTGACACAGAAGATGCTTTCCTCCCTGGCTTCGAGTTTTTCTCTTCCTTCCTCTGCCTGTTCACCTTGTCTATCCATTCATTCATCTTGCTTTAAGGCCAAACTGCGTGCTAGGTTTCTAGTCTAGACATGGAGGGCACTACAGGGACCAGACAAAAGTTTGGTCCCTGATTAGTTTATTTTTGCTTTTGTAATGGTTACACTTATGTGTCAACGTAACTGAGCCACAGGGTGCAGGGATCTGTCTGCAGACATTTTGTTTGTTTGTTTGTTTCTGAGATGGTATTTCTAGATGGAACCCACATGTGCTTTGGTAGACTGAGTCGCACAGATTGTCTTCCCTAATGTGGCTAATTCTCCTCCAGTCAATTGACAAGATGACCTGGCCAGCAAGGAATTCTAGCTTTGAATTAAATATCAGGTCCAGGGAGAGTTGCTTGGTATTTTATCTTCACATTCACAGTGCAGCCATGACCCTTTCTAGGAGTCTTGGGCCAGCCAGCTTTGGACTGGAACCACAATATCCACTCCTTCTGTATCTCGGACCTTCAGATAGGGATCAGAACTAAACCATAGACTCTTCCAGGTTTTAAACTGTTGACTCATCTTGTAAATCCTGGGACTTTCCTACCTCTGTGGTCATGTCACATGTGCTGATTCCTTTTGCCACATCTGTCTCTCTCTCTCTCTCTCTCTCTCTCTCTCTCTCTCTCTCTCTCTCTGTGTGTGTGTGTGTGTGTGTGTGTGTGTCTGTCTGTCTGTCTGCCTCTCTGTGTGTCTCTGTCTCTGTCTCTCTCTCCCCGGTGCTATATCTCTGTAGAACCATGATAAATAAGACATTATGATCATCTTTGTCCCCCTTGAATCTAACATGGCTTCTGCAGGCATCATCTATTTTTATCTGCAGAGCAGTGCTGTGAAGTAGGCAGAGCAAGCACTCTGAGAATCCTCCCCTTAACAAGGAGGAAACTGAGGTCCACGATGGATTCCTTTTACCTATAATGCTATGGGCCAAGCCTCTAAAAGCAGAACAACCTCATCTCTGAGGCCAGGGCCTTTGCAGGTAAGAAATCTGGGATGATCCAGGGCTCTGAGCCTCTCATTAAGGAGGCTGAGCTGAACTCTTTTTTTTTTTTTTTTTTTTTTGTAGCCAGGGTGGAAAAACAGTTACTCACTTTGATTTTTTAATAAAGCATTGGCCATCAGTTAGAAACCACTTGAGATTCCCCTGGGAAGAAATAAGAGACTTAAAGTGTGGGCTAGGCAAATCTTGTAAAATAATACACAAGCAAGTTCTAATAGAAAAGCGTTGTCTAGACTTAAAAGAATAAAAACACTCACCAATACTCTAGATGAGTCATGGCGACTCAGGTTTGAAATGATTTGAGAATTTATCATTTCATTTTGGTTCTTTCTTTCTACAGTAAGAACACTAATGGCCAGAGAGGACCTCTGGCTTGTCACTGGGTACAGCTTGAGAGAAATAAACTTACCTTCTGCTCAGACACTTCATCTGTCAATCCAGCACTTGATTGTCCTTACTGCATGCTGATGTCATGAATGTAGACTGTCCCCTCTCTCAGCCTCATGGAGTTGAAGTGAAATGTGGTAGTGGGAAAAAAAAAGTCCTTTTCCTCTGCATTCTGTGCTCATGGGTTGTCACTTTGAGATATCCCATGCTCACTGATGTCGTCTGAGGTAATTGTATCTATTCACGGTCCTTTATTTGTGAAGACAATGCTTTGGCCTCAAACAGTCCTGTGTCTGAGTACTAGTTCCTTGCTTGGTAGTAGTGGAAACATGGCCACACGCCTTACCCTTTGGGCTCTGTTTTCTCATCCTCATGGAGCCTGGAGACAGTATTTATGACTCATATTTTCTGGTGAGGACTGTGAGATCAAGCCAGCAGCACAGTGTGAACAATGGGAATGCTCAGTAAACCATTCCAAATATTGAGGTGCAAACCCAGTATTAAAGGGGGCATGTCCAGAGCACATACTAGCTTCATGGCTAAGCTCATGCTACTTTTATTGGTCTGTGAAACTAGCAGTAAACTACCTCTGTATTCTGTAGTAGTGCGAAGTCTTTTCTAGCAAGGGTCACACGTTGTTTTACACTGTCCCTATTGCTGTAGGAACTCCTGTTCTTCTCTGGTCCAAGCTTTTCCGTCTATGAAATGGGCACACTCAGAACTCCTACTGTGCAGGAGTCCATGGCAGCACTAGGCAAGTCAAGCAGGGAAAACGGGTATTCGCCCATTTACTACCTGCTCACTTACCAAGGAAAAACCATCATGTTCAGTATAACTGTAGGGTGAAATTAGCATTTTAATTATCATTGTCACCAAATTTTCTAGGATAGGTGAAGCTCTTGGATGACTGATCAAGCATATCAGAGAAGTCAGATGTGGAGGAACATGACTATATCCCCAGCATCTAGGAGGCAGATGTAGGAGGGCTGTTGTGAGTTTGAGCGGCCTGGAATACATACTAGACTGGCCTGGGCTACAGAATAAGACCCTGTTTCAAAAAAAGAAAAAAATGAAGCCAAGCAAACAAACAAATAAAAATCTATGCAACGAAACCTTTACCATGTCTGGAGTCAAAATGGAAAACAGCATAAATAACATTTGTAGAGTTGATTACTCCACCCCCTTGGATAAGCATCTTCAGTGACTCTAATGATGAGATTTGGTTTTTATAAGGCAAGGTTGAATTCTATGCTCCCTGGACTGACCTACCTCACCCTCCTGAGTGCTGAGATTACAGGGGTGAGCCATGTCTGCTTAGTTCTGGCTCCTACGCAGGGACTGTTAGGGTTCCCTTTCCAAGGAGACTCATCACTCTGCCTCATCACTTGACTCTTCTGCCCATCTCACTCTGTACTCCGGCTATGCAGGATGCTAGTTGGACCATCCTCATACTACACCTGTAGCAGAGATGAATGTCCACTTCACCAAGCTCTGTAAACCTATCCTAAGGGTTTTCAACCTCTGTGCAAGAGTTTATCTTAAGTTAATACTTTCTTGATATCCTCATGGTAGAATGGAAAGAGTCTGTAAACTGATCTTAGTGTTGGTCTTCTCCCACTGGCTAGTTTTACACTTTGGGGACCTCAGGGAGGAACCTTGGTTCTTCTTCTGTAGGATACTTAATCTCCTATCACGGTAGATGAGGTGGGTGTTTGGCGACACATATGGGTTCTCTTCTGTCTTAGGATGAAATTCATTTGGAAAATACTTCCAGTTTTTACCATGGACCAACAATGTTCCATCAAGGGAAGGTGTTCACTGCAATTGGCAGCAATGTTAGTGATAATTGAGCTTACTCTGGGGACTGATGACTATGGAG
This sequence comes from Cricetulus griseus, assembly GCF_003668045.3. Classification (NCBI taxonomy): domain Eukaryota; kingdom Metazoa; phylum Chordata; class Mammalia; order Rodentia; family Cricetidae; genus Cricetulus; species Cricetulus griseus. The sequence continues at coordinate 53,758,881 of NC_048595.1, read as the reverse complement.
AGGGAGCTTGAGTATTTTATGTAGATATTTCTTACACAGCTAGTGTTGCAGTGTAGCTATTAGTCATGGGTGTCAGATGAGGAGATCGATGTACTAGGAATTGTACATCTTGAATAAAGTTTTATAATTTGAGAGTGGGAACCTAGGGGTTTTTAACTTCAGAGCCCATTGGCACCAGGAAAAGGGACCCACTGTGTACCCTTCAGTAAACTGGAGATGCTGGTGAGCAGTAGAGGACCCCTGGAGCCATCCCAATCTACCGCAATCACAGCCTACAGCATGGAATATGGATCCTTAGGAAGGCTGTGGAAGATGACATTAGTGACAAGAATGTAACTTCTGCATCTTTGGAAGGTGGATGATCACCCCTGTGACCCCAAGTCCACTGTCTAAGGGTGAACCCTAGGGTAGTCTGATCTCATGAGAAAGAACTCAGAGATCCAGTGAGATTAGCCTGTACTGAAGAAAATGAATTAGTCAAAATACTTAGAAAGTTCACCAGTTATTTTCTGTATTATGTCCATTAATGATAATATCCATGACTGAAATACTATATTAGGCTTCCTGCATACCTTCCTTCTTTCCTCCTCTCTCTCTCTCTCTCTCTCTCTCTCTCTCTCTCTCTCTCTCTCTGTCTCCCTTACTTTCTCCCTTCCTTCTTCCCTCCCTCCCTCCCCCCTCTCTAGTTCTTTCTTTGTTTCTTTCCTTCCTTCTCCCTATACTGGGCCTTACACATGATAGACAAGGGCTCTGTACCACTGAACTACATCCCCAGCCCCTTTTTACTTTTTAATTTGAGACAGGGTCTCACCAATTTATTCAGACTACTGTTGAATTCACTCAGTAGCCCAAGGTGGTGTTAAACATGCCACCCTCCTGCCTACCTCTGCAGAGCAGCTGTGAGAACAGGCCGGTGTCATCAGGCTCTGCTCATGAAGCGACTTTTAAATGTTTACTCACTGCAGTGAGAAGATGTATATTATTTTCTTGGACTTAAAAATAAGGAGGCAGGTTTTGTTATTCTCTCATGCGATCTTTGTCATAAAACTCTGAGACTGTTTTATGATCCCCATAACAAGTGATGAAACTGAAGCTCAGAAGGGCTAAGGGATGGGCCCAAGTTTGCACAGCAAACTAGAAGCAGAGTTAAGGACTCAAACCAGGTTCCGATTCTAGATTATTTTTGTACAAGGATAATATGTTATTTCACCAACTTTTGCAAACATATATATTTAGAGAGATAATAGACTTTGATCATTGTTCCCCATTATTTCTTGTCCTTTTCAATTTGCCAAACCCCTCTTTCCCAACAAATTCCCTTCCTCCTTTAGTATTTGTTTATTTATTTATTTATTTATTTATTTATTTATTTATTTGACCCACTTCATTTAATCAGTGTTGTTGCACAAGCACAGTCTTGGTTATTTACTCGAGCATGGGTGGCTTATCAGTGGCTACAACCATTCACCCAGAATTTTGCTGTGGTTCTCAAAAGAGCCCGCAACTGATGTGGGCATCATCCCCATTTTGTAGTGGAGAAGTGGAGGCAATTAGAGGAGAAACTGCTAATTCAACACTGCCCCTGATTTACTGTTCTTTTGAGAGATCATGATGCTTAATGTCTTCAGGCAAGGATGTTGGAGCCAGCTCATGTACTGTTTGGTGACGGAGCTGGTGGGCTTTGGTTGAATGATAGCCCTTATCCATTTCAGTGTGGGGGCTTAGCTGCAGCCAGCCTTGAGCACAGACCTGGTTGTTGTGTGCTGGAGCCTCTTTCTTGTGCAGCCAGGTGCTTAGACTGCTGTATGTGTCATCAAACCGATGACACACTACCCTTTCACTAATGTGCCTGAACCCCTGCAGGGAAAAAAGGCTCCCTCATGAAGGGGCTCTCCAGAATGAAGACGCCAGTTGCCAGAGATGCCTGGAGTAGAGGGAACTGACTCACACTGAGCTGTCCCCTGTCCCAGAGAAGCAGCCTAAGAGCCACCCACCTCTCCCACACACCACCCTCTTGGCCCAAACTTCTAGTGGCAGCATTTGGATGGCTAGTGCATTTACTCACTGCCTTCTTTCTTTGGCCTCTGCCAGGACCAGGAAGAGGGCTTTGTAGTCTCTCTCTTTCATTTAGCTTTTTCCTGTCTCTTTTAGTGGCTGATGGATGCAGCCAAAGCTGAAAAACTTCCCCCATTTCTCAGAGAACCTGGATCCAGTGGGAATCTGGGCACTGAGATGGGAGCTGGCTGGCTCTTGCTGCTGGAGGAAGAGTTAGTCACTGGGCTGCTGCTGGCAACTGGCACTGTCACGGGGAGGAAATGCACTCGGGATGAGTGAGTGCAGTATGGTCTCCACAAAAATCCTCTTTTTTAATTGAGCAGAGGAAGTGGCCTGCTGGTTTCCTCTTTCGTTCACTGGCAGTTCCTGTCTGCTCCCAGGCTCAGCAGTCAGGGGAGGCCCTGGACCTGAAGTGGAGGGGGAGGAGATTGGGGATTACACACATTGTTACCTTATTGTTGCTCTCTACAGTTTTCCTAACTTGATGGTGAATGCCTCTCCAGGTCACACACAGTCTGCCTAGGGTCAAAGCTGCAGGAGGGGATTATCTCTCCAGGCCCCTAGCTTCAGTTTCCCTGGTTTCTCTCTGTTCATCTCATGTCACCCCGACACTACCCTCCAGGGTGTCAGAGGTTTCCCCGAAGTATGAGTCTTAACCGCTCAGTGTGCGGTTATGTATACAGTAAGTAAGTGCATGTTGAACTGAACGCTATCCCCTGCCTTTTAGGAATGTTTGTGTTTTCAGAAATGTTTCCTGGAAAAGAGGAGAGGCCACATCGAGACTGAACAGAGGCCCCAGCAGCATTCTAGATCCCCAAATGGAGCGTTTCTTCCCTTCCTATCTCTATGCCTGGTTTTCTTTCTCTTATGTTTCCATTCAAGGTAAAGTCTACCACAGTTGGTCCTATGTACTTCATAATTCTTTATTGATTTCATTCTCATTTCCACCGTGCAGCGCAGGCACTATTATTATCAGCACCGTTCCACCTGCAAATAAGTCACTCTGTGTCCCTGGACACAGAATGTCTTCAGGCAAGGGTGTTGGAGCCAGCTCATGTGCAGCATGGTGACAGAACTGGTGGGCTTTGGTTGAATGATAGCCCTTATCCATTTCAGTGTGGGGGCTTAGCTGCATTGAACGCAGAGTGGCTCAGTTGTCTGCTTGGTGACATATGGGATGGTGTGAGCAAAATGAGAATTAACAGGTGGGTTGTACAGCAAGCAATCCCAGGAAGTTAAAGGCACTACACTGTACAGGTTTTTCACTATATATGTATTTTCACTGTATATGTATGTATAAGTACACTGTACATGTATTTTCACGTCCTACTCCATCTGACACTCATACTCTGTGAAACTTGGAAAGTTACTATTAAAACAGAAGGCACAGTTCAAGGTCCCATACTTAGTGAGTGTGTGGAACTTGAGAGCCAATTTCACTGTGCTTCGTGGATTTCTAATGTCTAAAGCCAGTGCCAAGGAACTGGGGCTGGTGGAGCAAGGACGGAGCTTTGAGGAGGAAAACGTTTTCATGGTCATTCTTTGGCAGTTGGACAGAGGCTGGCTGTCTCTCTCCCTCTCTTTCCCTCTCCTCTCTCCCTCTCTCTCTATCTCCCTCCCTTCTCTCTTCTCCTCCCTCTCCCTTTCTCTCTATCCCCCTGCCCCATGTGAGTGTGTCTGTGTGTTAGTCATAAAAGTAGTTCTCAGAAACTTGAGGTTTTAATAAAACATGAAAAACATTTTTTGCTAGCACCCTCCCTTCCCTCTCGGATCTTAGGTGCAATACAATTTAAGGAAATGTAATCCATATGCTTGATTATTCATACTTCCATCATCAAAAATATTGTTGATTCTTTGAGAAACAGTTGATTTTCTGGATGTCATTCTTTTTAGAGTATAGAGGAAGAGGGTTTTTCTTCTGTTTTTTTCCCCTCAGCTACTAGTTTGTTTTCCTTGACTATCACTTGAGTGGGGTGAACAAGTGGTCACTAGACTATCCCACAGTTTCCTGTGGACTTTTAACCCAATGATAAACCCAGACGTACATTTTTCAGTCCAGAGCTTTCAGACATTGTAGGGAGGGAAGTTAGTATTTGTAGAATGCCTACTGTGTCCTCCATGTTGGCTGGGAGGTGGTGGTGGTGGTGGGGGTGCGGGTGGGGTGGATATGAGATCAAGATCCAGAGACGGGAGCCTGGTGTATCTCGAAGTCACCACTATTTTCAGGATGTCATAGATGCTGCAAGAGTCAAGGTTTCCCACAAACAGTAGGATTTTCTTTCCCCTAAGCTCACCCTTTTCCACTGCCAGCTAATCACATGCACTACTCCATGAAGAACAGAATGGTGCCACACTGCCTATCTTCCCAAGGCTGAGGAAGAACTTCAAGGGAAGGAAGGTGTGGTGGGTAGGGGTTGGTTTCCAGGTGGTGTTGTGTCCATTCCGTTACATGTTATTATTGGCAGATTTATCAGTAGCACAACAGTAACATTAGACAGGGATTAAAAAGGTTTAAAAAAATGAGCAAACTAGGAAGCTAAGGGTCTGAAGCTGTGGAAGAGAATAAGAAAGATGCTCAGAGCCAAGAGCTGCAGAAACTGCCATAAAGCACTGGGCACAAGTAGACCCTGTTACAGATCTCAGAGGCTACTCCCCTGCCCCCTCCTGCAACCCACTTCCCCAGCTTTCACTGCCCTATTGTCTTTATGTTCTGGACTCTTTTTAATCCGGAGCCTTTGGGGACCACATCCTGTCATCAATTTGGGGCTGACTTCAATAAGCATTCTGTGCAGGCCCAATGTGGCAGGATGCAGCTTTCTCCTGGTGGGCCCTGATACAATAGGGTTTTCTACTGAGATCAATGGATTAATTGCAAAGGCTCCATTCGGGGCCATAAGGAGAAGCATTGTTTTTCCACAGCCCACAGTCCGGCCATCAGGGCTTGCCAAACTTCATTTTCGAAAAGCCAGGAAAACAATCTTGTAAAGAGGGTTGGGGTGGAGGGGAATAGGGGAGTCCTTTGCTCATCTCAGTAAAGGTCAGAGACAATTACAGTGAGACTCCAGAAGCACGTTTGTTCTCTGACTGTGGCCCTGTCTGGAAAATTCCACCCAGAAACAATTGTCTGCCCCCCCCCCTCCTCCCTTCCCCCTTTCTCTACCCAGGCCCCAGCCCACCCTCTTTTAGCTTCAGCCATTCTCTCCCCTGGAAACAGCCTCAGACGTCTGGCCGCTGAGTGGTCAAAGGGCTCAGCTGCGTTCAAGGGGATTAAGCATCCGGAAGCGATGAACTTCTCTGAGGCAGAGAACTCTATGTGGCTGGAAGAGTTGGAAAAGCTGCCTGGGCTGAGGAAGGACCCCACACGTGATTCACGTGTTCTCCTTGGAGGATAGAATGAACCGACTGTAGGACTTGGGTTGTTGAGGCCCCCTGGAGTGGGTGCTGGGGAAACTTGTGTGGTTGTGCGCCCAGAGACCTTAGTGCGGACGCTTCAACTAGACAGTTCTTCACAGGCACCCCAGTTCCTGTGTAGATATTCGAGAAATGATAGCCATGGTGGTGTGTTTTATTTGCATTATACAAGTAAGACAGACTGGCCTGGCTACGGAGGATACAGTTAAGGAGTTGGTTTCAGACCAAAGACAAAATAAGCCTCAGGAAACCTGGGATCCCTTCAGTTAAGAGAGACAGAGAGCTAATGTCTGTACCTAGCCCCCCTCCCGGCACGGTGTCTTATACATACATACATACATACATACATACATACGTATGTATGTATATATTTCTAGGATATGTGGGGTCCCAATCCCTCGCAGACTGCCTGGTTGCATTATCACTATTAGTAGGATCTTTATGTTGTTCAGCAGTTCTTCTAGAAGACTCTTTTGATGCGATTGTTTTACCAGTCCCTTCAGCTAGACTGACCTGATCCTGTCCCACATTGGCTTCCTCTTCCGAGTCCCCCTCCTCTATGCCTCACTTGTAGAGATTCTCTTTTCCAAGGCTTAACAATAGAGTGGGGGACACAGGGAGCTGAAGAAAATTGTATACTCTAATTGAATACCCCAGTATCTGAGTACACTGGGCCCCTAGGGCTCAGCAGGAGGAGAGGAGATTAGAGCTAGGTGCTTATTATGCTGAAGGCATCCTCCCTTTCTCAGAAGGCTGGGGGAGAGCAGAGTACCACTCCTGTTAATGTACTCTAACCCTGTCCCAAACAGACCAACCCTGGATGTAAACCATGGGACAGAGAACCCTTTGACTCATCACAACAGCTCTGAGAGGCAGGTGTTACTGCCCCCAGTGCATTGCAGAAGACCCTGGAATCAGAAGAGGTGGTGGAAGGGATCAGGGTGGAATGGCTCGCAACAGATACTGAATCTCTTGTAGCCAGAGCTCCAAGCAAAACTTCCAACATTGCCTTCACATGTCAGTTTCTGTCCCGTTTCCCCCATTCAGCCTCTCAAAGAGTTGTCCTGGAGATGAAGCACTGGCAGAAGAGAGCCGGTTTTGTCCTGACACACTTCTCCCCCTCCCCCCCCCAAACCTCAAAGGTAGGCTCTGTCAAGACATAGTCTCACCCGAGCCCTTAGTTGGGACTGGAGAGTAGAAAGTGTGCAAGGGTGCAACAACGTGAGAAGAGTTTATGTTCAACCCCACAAAACCTAGTCAGAAAAATATTAAAAAAAAAAAAAAGCCCCGGAGAGACAGCTAGTTAGTAAAATGCTTATTTTGCAAATATGAGGGCCTGAGGTCAGTCCCCAGAACTCATGTTTAAAAGGAGGGTATGGTGGTATCCATTTCCAGTGCTTCCAGAAGGGAGTAGAGACAGGAGGATTGTCTAGTTAGCCTGTCTAGTAAAATTGTTGAGACCCAACCAACATCTCAAAAAACAAGGTGGGCAATGAAAACAGTGAAAAGTTTCTGCACCTCGATAAGCTTCTCAGACGACTCATCAATCCAATTCAGACCAAATCAAACTGAATTAGAAAAACCCAGGTTTAGTCAGATCAAATCAAATGGAATTAGAAAAAAAAGAAAGAATAAGAAGAAGAAGAACAGATAAAACACTCCCAACACCAAGAGGAGACAGGTAGAGAGATGGAAAAACCATGTGTCTGTTTTCAGGGGGACAGTTTAAATACCCTGTGGGAGTGATCTCAAACATCTCTGGGGGAGGAGGTCATCTTGGTAGGGTTTGGAGAGAGATGGGGGAAGGGGTTTGAGGACTGAACAGGCAACTCTCCGGTGAATAGCTCTTGAGGTTAGAAACTAGCTTCCACCTGACACCCCACCCCCCGCCCCCCAGGCATTCACACACCCATGTACCAGGTGCTTGTGCATATCCACACAAAACGGAATGCGATCTTCAAGTGTGAACTTCTCAGCATCAGGAGCCTTTGTCCTAGGACTGTATTGCAGGAAGTAGACCCCTGCAACCCTAAGCTGGCTTAGGAATCTTTCACCATTTCCTTCCATTGTCCCCACTTTCTCTCTGCTTTGTCACTGTCATGTTTGTTGTTGGAATTCCATTAATGGAGTTTTCCCAGTCCCCATAGAAACAATGAAAAGATTTGGCAAACCAGTAGAGAGACCAGTGGCTTGCTCCTACGTGGGCGCCTGGCATGCATCTTGGAATGGTTGGTTTGCTGCTTTCAGTTGAAGTCTGAGCTCTGGAAAGGAAAGAACATACCCACTAGTGACGTGAAAGAGGGACAGGAAGGCAGGAGGTGGCTGCCACTCTGCAGCAGGGCACTGAGAGAACTGAGTAAGATGTGGGAACCGCAAGACCTGAGCGTTAACCCTTACCAGTTTCTGTACTAGTTGTGTGAGGATCTTGAGCAAGGTACTTATTTTCTCAGACCTACACCAAGCTTGCCGGTGAACATGGGAATTTTGCCTATGCAATATATGCTGAAATGAAAATTAAACTCCTAGGGTCTAGTTTCTTAAATTGCATACGGGGAGTAGGGGGGTCATGTAACTAGATATGGGGGTCATGAAAATTTGGCAATGGTAAAAAGTTTCTACATGCCATGATCAAAACCTTAACTGAAAATCAAATGTGTGATGAATCAGAGGTGTTTCCAGCAGCGCTCACCTGGGCTGTGTTTTGCAGCCTTTGTAATGAAAACACATGTTCCCTTTGCACTGTGCATGCAGTGCCAGCAAACGCTAATCAAAATGCCTCAGATCAGATTCATGACTAGTACATGTTGTTAATTGTAGAGTTTTTCTTTACTGTACTTACTGAGTTTTCTCCCCCCTCCTGCCCCCCAGGTTTTCTCTCTGCCCTGGAACTCACTCTGTAGACGAGGCTGACCTCAAACTCACAGAGATCCACCTGCCTCTGCCTTCCGAGTGCTGGGATTACAGGCATGTGCCACCACCACCTGGCTCTTACTGAGTTTTCTGATCTTAAAGAAACATAATTAAATTATGAAAAATTAAAATGGTATTTTCCTATCAGCATTTCCCAGAATGTGAAGTACGAAATCAGTACATGTCTGGATTGTATTCTGTTAGAATGCTTTCTTTCAAAGATTGCTACTTGAGTTGCTAACTTCAGTTTCATTTAAAAAAAAATACTTAAATTGATTTTCACTTGGGATTAGGACAGAATTTCCAATAATTCCTTAAATGAAATGCTTCTGCCACTTTGTATAATATATTTGTGGGACATACCATTCTCAACATTGGTGATTAAAAAATCAAAATATCAGTCAACTCAGAAAATATTCAACAGGGTGTAAATCTTTATGTACAAACAAACAAGCACATTCATTTCAATAGTAACCAAGTTTGTCTTTAATAAACAGCAATGTGTGTGTGTGTGTGTGTGTGTGTGTGTGTGTGTGTGTGTGTATACACACCAAAGAATGGTTTTCAGTTTTCAAATACATTTCTTTATGATTTAGTATTTAAATATTAAATATTTAACGCATATGACCATTTTATATACCTTTATACCTAAGGGTACATAAAAACCCAGGTAAAAGAGATCATAAGTGGAAAAGCTTTAGTCCTTCCCTAGGGGAAATGAAAGTGCCTGGCACATGGTGACTGTCATATGTGTCTTTTTCCTTCAGGGTTGAGCTTGGCACATCCCTCCCACTTACACTGATTCCAACAGTGAATCTCTGATATGGACAAGTGAGACAGCAATGGTTAAAATAGGCAGTTTCAAACATTGGTAGTTAACTCTTACCAATGACGATATGTCTGTGCTCATATTCATGTGTGCTTTGGAGCAATACTTTATAAGACAACAAAAGACTACTTCATTGAGTCTGTTTTCAGCCATGCTCTGAGTACATGTAAAATAAACCTATCATTGATGAAGTGATGAAGTATGCCCAAGGTATCCCAAGTACTGTGTGTATATTATCTTGTTTAAGTCCTAAAATCATTTAATGAGTTAGGAATTAGGAGTCCATATTCCTGCAGAAAGAATTCAAGTTCAAGTTTTAACTCTGTCTTTTCTGTTTAGAAAAACACTCTTGCTGCCAGAGCATTTCAAAAGCTCTAACCCTCTTTACCATTTTGTGTTAGACTTTTAGCGTTCACTGCCTTGACTTATTCAAACATTCAGCCAGTGAGCTATCATGTGCAAGGGGCTATTCTAGCTGGGGATTTCAACTTGGAGATGACAGTCTTGACTTGCTGTGTGACTTCAGATAGTTGTTGGATTTTTGTTTTGTTTTGGGAAAACTCACAAATAAAAAAACAAACAAACAAACCTGGAAACAGAACAGTGTCATTTACCCAAAACTTTGGGAAGATTATACCAAAAACATATGGAAAGTACCCTGAATGCATTTGGCATATGCCAGATACTTATGTGAGAGTCTCAAACACTTGGGGTAATTTAAGGAGAGTTATTATTGGGTAGAAAATGCAATGAGGGTCAGTGTTAGGTTCCAGGGATAATGGCCAAAAGGGATGGGTACCATTTGTAGGTCTGAAGGGTAAAGAGGGTGCAGTCATGGAACCAGGAAGGGCCACAAGAGAAGGTGAAACCTTCCAGGACCTGTCCTCAGTGATGGAAGAATACAGAAGACTTGGAAACCTGGCAGAGAAGGAGCATCGATACCTCACTCTCATTCTCCTCTTAGCTTTTCACCTGCTGGTAGAACTCCATCGAAACTTAGGGTAAAGATCAGCATCTGGGTGACAAAACAGATAAACACAAGGTAGGAAGTAGATGGGCAGATAATCTGTAAACATCAAAGCCATGTCCGCACTCTGGAGTTGCTCACGGCCCATGTGCAGCAAGTGTTCACATCACAGAACAGGGTGTAATGAGCACAGCACAGTAGATTTGACCTGGATTTGATGCTACTTTAATTTGACAGCCTGCTGATGTCCTCCAAAATTATACAGAGCCTCTTCAAAGTAGATCCTGAAGAACCTTCACACTGGGTTCTGTTGAATATCCTCCTTGCACATGCAGGTGTGGCCAGGTTATCCTGCTCTTGTTTGACAGTTCCTCTTTAAAGCCATGCCCGTGAGCTTTGGTGAGTCCGCATCCTTCAGCTTAGGGACCTTGTTCCTCTGCCTGCTCCCATGAAAACCAGCATCTGCACATGGGGTTCTTCTCTGCTCATTTCCACCCAGAGCTTCAACAGAGCTTTCCCTGTGCTTCTGAGGCACGGTGCTTGCTTGTTTGGATGTGGCATATGTTATTCAGCAAATATTTCATTCAACACTTATTGAATGTCTATTGGGTTCTTAGCACTGTGCAAAGAAAGGACCACCAAGGGAATGGGGCTCATTTCTTCCTTAGGAACCTCTGTTCTTCCTTGGATCATAAGTGTTTTCTCACTTGGTCTTTCCCTAGACTGCTCAATCATCTTTGTGCTCTCAGTACTCAGGAGAGTAGCCTTCCAAAAGCTATTGCTGTAGATGAAACAGGAAGGTAAAAAGGGATAAACTGATTGTACAATTAGATGTTAAGTGCTTAAAATGGGCCAGGTGTTTAGAGACATATACAATAATGCAGGGTATGTACATTCAGGTGTGTGTGTGTGTGTGTGTGTGTGTGTGTGTGTGTGTGTGTGTGTGTGTGTGTCTGTGTGTTTGTCTGTATGTATGCATACACCTGTGCCAAGACTGAGGAATTGGTTGTGAATGTCTCTAGGTCTCAGAGGACAACTCACAAGGTTTCTACCTTGCCCAGATTTTTTGATAGAGCCATTCTGAACCCTAAGGACAGACACTAAGTGCCCTATTTAGAGTCTCAGTGTATCTGACTGGTGGTTAGAACTCTTCAGTTTTCAAAAACAGGTGAATTTTGTAGTTGAGGGCTTATAGGCATATGGTATTTGAATGATATAATTTCTTTAATTGAAAGTGTTATCTTAACCAGAGAGTTTTGCAAACCCCCCAAAGACATCTGTTGCTGTTTTTGTGCTTTTCCCCAGCAAACAATCTGGTGGTGAAAAATAGGAATGACTAAATGGAACACCAGGAAAAACTGTGGGTTTGAAAAACAAATCTCCATGTCTTTAAGGTTGAGGCAATTAATCAAGGTACAAGGAAGGAGGCTTCTGATACAGAGGCTTCTGTGAGATCTTGGGTCATTTACTATTAATTATGAACACAGAACAAGTTGGATGTGCATAAGGGAAATTCAGTTCATATCTTCATTGTTTATGGACCTTAACCTCTAAGCTTTGTGCACTGGGCCTTGGTGAAAGCTTGGGGCCAGATTCTTGGGTCCCCCAGCATTTTCAGATAGCTGCTGAAGTCCCACAGGCACCTGGGAAACAGCTCATCAAGACTGATATCACCAGCCTCAGAGACCCACATCTCCTTTGAGCTGTCCACAATTCGGGCCTCATCAAGTGTTTTAGCAAGTCAGAAAGCTCCCAGAATCATGTGTTTTCTGAGATCTGCAGAAAGCTACAAGCAAAGACCTGCTCTGCTGGGGAAGGCACTTCACTTAGCCACCTCTTCTTTACCCTGACACCTCTGCATGATTGCTCAGATTCCTGACAAGGCTGCTCTATCTAACCTTTACCCCCATGGATAGCAGGAGTCACCTCAGTGCTTCAAAAGAGGAGACATGACTTAAAGGACCACACAGAGAGCTGGGAGAGGGGTTAAAGGAACAAGTAAAGGATGTTGAGGGGGCTAGAGAAGAGCACAGTCAGAAGCCATGTCACCTCTAGGAATGAAGGGTCAAGGAAAATATACAGAAACCTTGAACCCCATTGGGAGTTAGAAGTATGGAAGAGGGCTGAGTGCCAGGGGAAACAGCAAAGAGGTGTGGGGGCAGGGGAATGTATGAGGGAAACCAACAGGACTCTCCACCTACCCTCCTTCCATCTTCTGGCTGAACCCAGAGGCTGGTTCCAGAGTCTAGTAGATGTGGGCATAGATCAGGGCTAGAAAAAGGCTGAGAATAGGTCTGAAGACATGAAAGAAGAAGACAGAGAATAACCAGTCCTCCTTCCCAGTTCTATACTCTTGTAAAGAGTCCATGTTGTAGCATCTGATGATCTCTCTCCCCAATATGAACTTCTTAGGACCTCCCTGTTACACTCAAAGTAAACCACGCTCTTTCAAAGCACCATGGCTTAGGTCAGTGTCCCCTCTTTGGGATTCTGAAAGGCCTCTACTTACTACCTGGAGACCTACTCTTCCTCCCAGACCTGCTTCAGAAGATGTGGGCTCTGGGAGGATGTCTTCGAGTATCTCAGCCCTTGGCTCCTGCCTCCAAGCAGCATCCACTGTACATGTTTCTATATTTCTAGTGTTGACACACTTTGTGACTTGCTGCTTTATTTGGCATAAAATCTGTTGCATTTACTTGATGTTTACTGTGTGATTCTTTAGATACATTTAGATAGTAAAATGGTTATTATAGTGAAGAAGATTACTGCCTCAGTTACTTTTGTGACAAGAACAGCTAACATGTACTTATTCAACAGGAGTCCCAAATACAATATAGTTTTCACAGCTTTAATCTTGTTGTAAAGGAACTCCCTAGATAGTCTCAATGTGGTGGTTTGAATGAAAATGGCACCCATAGTCTCAAAGGGTGTGGCACTTTTGTGAGATGAGGCCTTGTTGAATGAACTGTGCAATATATGTGTATAATTACATACTGAAGTTCTTGTTTTAGTATCTTTCCAAAGTGGCTGCTGTAAACTTCATTCCCACTAATAGTTGCCAAGGATTCCACTTTCTTTATACCTTTGCCAACATTTTTCTTTTGATTTTTTTTGATAAATGCAACCCTATGCAATAAAATGATTTTATACTGATTTTAATTTCTGTCTGCCTGGTGTTGAGCACCTTTTCATAAAGTCTCATGTCCATTTTAATACCTTATTTGGGGGAATATTTTTATAAGTTCTTGGCCCATTCTTCCTTCATTTTCTTGCTCTTTACTACTAAACTGTGATTTGCCTTAAATATGTCCATATCCTTCAGGTACATAAGCAGCATATCATTTACCTTGGCCTATCAGCTGACTGTTATAAATACTGAGAACATCAATTTTATTTTCAGTAAACCTTAAAGAAGAAAGGTGGAAGGAGGAAGTGGTGAATGACAGAAAGGAGACAGGAAGTGAAGAGAGGAGGGAGGAGGAAAGAAGGGAGGAGGAAGATGGAAACAGCAAGGAGATCATTATAACTACTCAAACCATTATCAAATACCTTGCTACTTTTCACTTCCATGGGCACCTTAAGTATCAGGAGCAGGGGCGGTTAAGGACAACTGGGACTTAGGATAGGATAGAAAGATACTGAGGGGAGGCAGTGGAAGAACTTGGAATGTGAAATCAGAGGATGGGTTTGAGGCTCCAGTGTCAACTTCACCATGTGATGGTTCTTTGCTGAACTAAGCAATGGTATTTCCTTCCTTGCTCCATCTCTGCAATTAGAGGTAGTAATCCCTACCAGGGTCATGGAAGAGGAATCTGTAAAGATGGTCAATATATTATGCAAGGTTAGATGCATGAAAGGGATTTGTGACGCACTCTCAATACTGAAACTGCCATTTTTCGCTGCTCTGATGGACTGACTGATATGTCTCAAGCTGTGCCTTGTGTCCCCAACTAAACAGAAGGCAGGAGTCTTCTCATACAGAGGAAGTTCCTTGATGGATCTTTAGCACCATAAAGGATACTCTGAAAGGACCAGAGACCACCCATCCCAGTCTTTGATCTCGGGCTACAGTCAATGGGTATAGGCTCCCTGGCAAGTGGACAGGGGCTCTACACAGCATGGCTGCTCATCCCTGTCAAACTGACCCTTCTTTCTTTGGCAGACTCTGGTGGCCAAAAACTTTTCCATGGGACCACCCAGAAGAAGCTGATGTTCAGTATGTAAGGGTTGTTTTGAAATGAAGGCCGCTCTATTGTCGTTCTGAATTCTTTTTTTTTTTTTTTCAAGGCCAAGTGTCCCTTCTGTCTCCCAGCTGGTCTTCATTAGACAGACTTTGAGATTGTTTAGATTCCTGCTGGTCACATCTGAACTTTTCTGTCTGTTGTTATTTCAAAGGCAGAAGTCCCTCATTAGATTACCTTGACACCATAGCAAGCCATCATAAATCTAAAGTAAACAACGTGAATTATTGTGACCCTTGGGTGCCTAGAGAATGGAAATTTGGGCTTTGTTCAGGAGCAGGAAGACGCTGTCTTGATTCATATGGATGGTACTCCCCCATGGTGGCCTAACTTCTAGAGCCCCTGTATTCTCTAGCGACAATAATGCCTTTTCCTTTAATCTTGACCCATAGCATCACAATATGTGACCTATCTATGTGAGCTGTAAGCAATACAAGAGTAAGGTCAATGCAAAAAGAACTAAGGATATACCTTCTGTGGTACTGTGTCCAGGACCACAGCAGTCTCTTCAGTGAGAAGAAATAGCTAAAGTTCGCCCTCATCCTCAGTAGCACCTTTTAGGTCGAAAGCATGGAAAAGATGGGTGCTTGCGTGGCCCCTGTCAGAAATGCTTTCTTAAACTTGTTGATGGATTCTTTTCCCATCCACTCTGAGATTACCAGAAAACAAGGGTTTAAAATCACACGGACTGGAGATATTCCAGTTGTGGTCTGTGTCTTGCTATTAGTCTGTAGCCTTCATGAATTTTTGCTGAGGTGAGTCTAGAAGATGAAGTGAGTGTTGGGAAGTTTCACAGCAGTGTGACATCCCCATGTATCAAAGCATATGATCTTGACATAAAAATAGCAGAGTAAGAAATAGAACCCGCTGTCTTGCTTTTCTTTTCTTTTCCTTTAAAGACAGGGTAATAGCTTTTCCTTTAAAGACAGGGTAACAGGCTGTCTTTGTAGACCAGGCTAGCCTCAAACTCAAATGCACAGAGATCCTCCTGAGTGCTGGGATTAAAGGCATGAGCCACCACTGCCCAGCAGCACCTGGTCTTTTACCATAGATATTTTGACAAGCCGATGCATTCATTCGAATGAGAACTTGGACTTCATCTAGAGAATGGAGTCAGTTTGAATAGGTTAGTAAAGAGCAGTCCTTACCTGTGAGTAATGGGCCTCTCCAGGCACTGCTGGAGACTGTAGGGATGGACAAGGCCTGGGTCTTCCTGCTGCTTTCAGCACTGCAGTGTACCTGGACTGCGGGCTGCCAAGTGGTAGATGCTAAAGGAATCTTTGAACAAGTACAGCCTTTTTCTTTTATTTATTTTTTTAATCCCTGCAGTCTTATCTTGTCAACTGTACTGCTTGCTATGTAAGGACAGATGTCACACCTTACATCACTTGTCCTTTAATTCAAAATTCATACATTATTCAAATTTCATTTCTTAAAAAATGATGATAGCTCTAACCAGGGATATGTGTATATGATGTCATCTTCCTCCTTCGAACTCATGATTATCAAATCAAAGGTGCATTTTAATTAATGGCATCTTAGTCTAAGGAATACTGTGATTCAAGCTGGTGATGGTGGCAATCTTGCAATCCTCAAAAAGCTGAGGCAGGAGGAACATGAGTTCAAGGGGAGCTTGAGCTATATTGTGAGACCCTGTCTGAAAACACTGATGCCAAAAACTTCTGTGATGCCAAATTGATCTTATCTCTCTATTGGAAACAGATGGGGAGTTCTAGAATTCCTCCTCCAGTTCAATTATTATCCTTAGGTTTTAGAGACATAAAGGGGAAGGAGACTATATAAAAGCCAAGGCATTTATAAACCCAGTTGAAACAAATGCTTCTCGGTTGGTGACTTTTTCATGCTCTCCGGAGGAGGAATTTAGAGATAAAAGCTGCCGATTGACCAACATAGATGCTGTGGTGCCTTCTGAGAGCTCCTGCTTTTCTTCATTACCAAACTGGTCACCTAGATGCAATGCAAAGCCTAGGTCAAAATTACCCTTTGAAGAAGATAGCCTTGGTTCTCCTCTCCAGATAAAGGTATTCTGTTTTCTTTTCCACATCTTCCCAACACTACCTGTGCCAAGAGAACAGCCTAGATGCTTTGTGTCTGAAATGATGGTGCTTTAGGAATGTCTTAGTTCTCACTATTCACCACACACTGCTTTCTTGGGAGATCAGTCTGTACTAGTCTGGACTATAGAATGAGTTCAAGGAGAGTCTCAGCAACCTAGTGAGCTGCTATCTCACAACAAAAAGTCAAAAAAGGCTGATATGATGCATAGTTTCATATCGAATTGACACAGGCTAGAGTCATTTGGGAAGCGGGACTCTTAACTGAGAAAATACCTCCATAAGATTTGCCTATAAGCAAGTCTGTGGTACATTTTCTTAATTAATGATTGATGTGGGAGGGCCCAGCCCATTGTAGGTGGTATAGCCCCTAGGCAGGTGGTCCTGAATGCTATAAGAACTCAGGCTGAGCAAGCCATGGGCAACAAATCAGTAAGCAGCCTTCCCCTATAACTTCTGCCTCAGTTCCTGCCTCCAGATTCTTGCTTTGTTTGAGTTCCTGCCCTAACTTCACTAAGTAATGCACTGTGATATGGAACTGTAATCTAAAATAAACCATTTCCTCCCCCAAGTTGCTGCTGGTGTTTTATCCCATCAACAGAAACCCTAAGACAGGCTGAGAAATGTCGCTCAGTGATATAGCTCTTACTTAACGTTCATGAGGCCCTAGGCCCTACCCTCAGTACTGAAAACAAAAATAAATAAGTATTAAACTTTAAAAAGTAACTAGGAGGTAAATCATATGAAAATGCTGTTATGTTGTATAACACAAAACAAGACTTTATGCTTCAGGGGGTATATACTTACAACTGACACATTCTGGCCTTTTTGCAGGGAACTGTATCTCTCTCAAATGGCAGGCTGTGGGTGCGTCCGTATAATGTCTCTTAATTTTGATGAGAAATGAGTGAGAGAGAGGTTATTGCTGGTGTTCTGGGAATGAAACATTCAGCATGATTCTCATCCTTTTCTTGAAGCACCCTGACAGGATTCCATGCAGTTCTTTCTTCCCCAATGGGGGAAATTTGTCCTCAGGCATGTTGAAGCCCTGTAATTACACACTGAGTCTGCACTAGGCTTGGCGGCTGCCATTTTGAAATGACTAATGGTTTTGAACAGTAATCTCTCACTGGCTTTTCACAATTCCTGAAAACCACATTTGGAGCCTGATGGGGGAGGTCCTTCTGTGTATATGTTTGTCTTATTGGTTGATAAATAAAATACTGTTGGCCAATAGGGAAGCAAGTTAGGCAGGACTAGGAGAGGAGGATTCTGGGAAATGTAGGAAAGAGTCACCATGTGATCACAGGAAGAGAGAACACATGCGGTTGGTGTCCTCTATAAGATAAGTCTTCATAAAATATATAGACTAATGTTTATGGCTGGTATGTAAGACAGAGCTAGCAAATAAGGAATCCTAGTTATTGGCCAGCAGCATTGTAACTAATATAAGACTCCGTATGTTATTTGGGGGTCCTAACATGGCAGCGGAACTCAGGGAGCTGGCGGAAAGAGTTATCTTTACAGGGGCACTGCTCACATTCCTCTTCTACCTCCTGAACAAAGCAGATATCTTCCTCTCTTTATTCCATCCCTTTTTTTCTGCTTCTGCCTTCGAAGTTTAAACTGAGAGGATTCCTTTCTCAGCTTGTAACAGACAGCAGGCTTTTCTTCTCCTCCTGATCCAGCCTCTGTTTTTTCCTTTTATTTTTTTTCTCCTTTGATTTGGGACTAATTGCTATTAATTGCTCGATTGGAATGTAAAACATGGCTTACATCTTGCTTGTGTTGCATTCCACTTATCTGCTTCTGTTTTCTTTTTTTCTCAGATTTTTAAAATTTGAATTAGAAACAAGATTGTTTTACATGACAAGCCCAATTCCCTTCTCCCTCCTGTCCTCCTCTACCCCCCCCCCAACTAAAACCCTACCTATCACATATCCCCTGGATGGTGAGGCCTTCCTTAGGGTGTCATCAGTGTCTATCGTATCCTTTGGGATAGGGCCTAGGCCCACCCCCTCTCTGTGGAATGGGCTCCCAAAGTCCACATGTATGCTAGGGATAAGTATTGAATTACTACTGGAGGTCCTGTAGATTTCCGAGGTTTCCGTACTGAAACCCATGTTCCTGGGGTCTGGATCAGTCCCATGTTGGTATCCCAGCTATCAGTCTAGGGAGCAAGAGTTCAGGTCAGCTGTTTCTGTGGGTTTCACCAGCCTGTTCTGGACCCCTTTGCTCTTCACTAGTCCTTCTCTGCATCTGGATTCCAGTTCAGTTCAGTGGTTAGATATGGGTGTCTGCTTCTACTTCCACCAGCTACTGGATGAGGGCTATAGGGTGGCATATAAGTCAGTCATCAATCTCATTATCAAGGGAGGGCATTTAAGGTAGCCTCCTCTGTTGCTTAGATTGTTAGCTGGTGTCATCTTTGTAGATCTCCAGACATTTCCCTAGTGCCTGATTTCTTTGTAAACCTAAAATGTCTCCCTCTATTATGGTATCTCCATTCTTGTTATCTTCTATTCTTCCCCTGACTCAACCTTTCTGCTCCCCCATGTGCTCTGCATCCCTCCTCTTCTCCCCTTCTTATTCTCCTAACTCCCTCCCCCCTCTTCCCGTGCTCCCAATTTGCTCAGGGAATCTTGGCCCTTTCCTTTCTCCAGGGGACCATGTATGTCTCTCTTAGGGTCCTCCTTGTTTACTAGCATCTCTGGTAGTGTGGATTGTAGGCTGGTAATCCTTTACTCTATGTCTAAAATTCACATATGAGTGAGTACATGCCATGTTTGTCATTTTGTGATTGGGTTATCTCGCTCAGAATGGTTTCTTCGAGTTCCATCCATTTTCCTGCAAATTTCAAGATTCCATTGTTGTTTTCCTCTGAGTAGTAATCCATTGTGTAAATGTACCACATTTTCTCTAACCATTCTTCAGTTGAGGGGCATCTAGGTTGCTTGCAGTTTCTGGCTATTACAAATAATGCTGCTATGAACATCGTTGAACAGATGTCCTTGTATGAATTTGCTTCTTTTGGGTATATGCCTTAGAGTGGAATTGCTGGATCTTGTGGTAGACTGATTCCCACTTTCTTGAGGAGTCACCATAGTGATTTCCAAAGTGGCTGTACAAGTTGGCACTCCCATCAGCAGTGGAGAAGTGTTCCTCTTCAGCATAAACTGTCATTGGTGTTTTTTATTTTGGCCATTCTGACAGGAGTTAGATGGTATCTCAGAGTTGTTTTGAGTTGGATTGTTTGGTGTTTTGGAGACTAGCTTCTTGAGTTCTTTGTGAATTTTGGAGATCAGCCGTCTGTCAGATGTGGGGTTGGTGAATATCTTTTCCTAGTCTGTGGGCTGCCATTTTGTCTTGGTGACTGTGTCCTTTGCATTACAGAAGCTTCTCAGTTTCAGGAGGTCCCATTTACCAATTGTTGATCTCAGAGTCTGTGCTACTGGTATAATGTTCAGGAAGCAGTCTCCTGTACCAATTAATTCAAGGGTATTTCCAAATTTATCTTCTAATAGCTTCAGTGTGGCTGGGTTTATGTTGAGGTCTTTGATCCATTTTGACTTAAGTTTTCTTCAGGGAGAAAGGCTTGGGTCTATCTGTAGTCTTCTACATGATTGCATCCAGTTATGCCAGCACCATTTGTTGAAGATGTTCTCTTTGTTCCATCATATAAATTTGGATTGTTTGTCAAAAACCAGGTGTTCGTAGGTGTGTGGGTTAATAACAGGGTTTTCAACTCTATTCCATTGGTCTACCTGTCTATTTTTGTGCCAATACCAAGCTGTTTTCAGGACTATAGCTCTGTAATAGAGCTTGAAATCAGGGATGGTGGTGCCTCCAGAAGTTCCTTTATTGTTCAGGGTTGTTTTGTCTATCCTGGGTCTTTTGTTTTTTCATGTAAAGTTGAGAATTGTTCTTTCAAGGTCAGTGAAGAATTGTGTTCGGATTTTGATGGGGATTGCATTGAATCCGTAGACTGCTTTTGGCAAGATTGCCATTTTTACTATGTTGATCCTACCTATCCAAGACCATGGGAGATCTTTCCATTTTCTGGTATCTTCTTAAATTTCTTTCTTTAGAGACTCAAAATTCTTATGGTATAGGTCTTTCACTTTTTTGGTTAGTGTTACCTCAAGGTATTTTATGTTGTTTGTAGCAATTGTAAAGGGTGATGTTTCTCTGATTTCTTTCTCCACCAATATGTCATCGGTATATAGTAGGGCTATAGATTTTTTTGAGTTAATCTTGTATCTTGCCACATTGCTGAAGGTGTTTATCAGCTGTAGGAGTTCCCTAGTAGAGTTTTTCAGGTCACTTATGTAGACTATCATATCATCTGCAAATAGTGAGAGTTTGACTTCTTCCTTTCTGACTTATATTCCATTGTTGTCTTATTGCTCTAGCTAGAACTTCAAGGACAATATTGAAGATGTATGGAGAGAATGGACAGCCTTGTCCCTGATTTTAGAGGAATTGCATTGAGTTTCTCCCCATTTAATTTGATGTTGGCTGTTGGCTTGCTGTATATTGCTTATATTATGTTGAGATATGTTCCTGTTATCCCTGTTTTCTCCAAGACCTTTATCATGAAGGGGTGTTGGATTTTGTCAAAGGCTTTTTTTCAGCATTTAGCGAGATGACCATGTGGTTTTTATTCCCTCAGTT
This sequence comes from Cricetulus griseus, assembly GCF_003668045.3. Classification (NCBI taxonomy): domain Eukaryota; kingdom Metazoa; phylum Chordata; class Mammalia; order Rodentia; family Cricetidae; genus Cricetulus; species Cricetulus griseus. The sequence goes on along the minus strand of NC_048595.1, from coordinate 53,737,719 downwards.
TGTTTATATGGTAGATTACATTGATGGATTTTGGTATCTTGAACTATCCTTGCATCCCTGGGATGAAGCCTACTTGATCATGGTGGATGATTTATTTGATGTGTTCTTGGATTCGATTTGCCAGTATTTTATTGAGAATTTTTGCATCAATGTTCATGAGGGATATTGGTCTATAGTTCTCTTTCTTAGTTGTGTCTTTGTGTTGCTTGGGTATCAAGGTTATTGAAGCCTCATAAAAAGAGTTTGACAATGACCCTTCTGCTTCTATTGTTTGGAATACTTTGAGAATTGGTATTAGCTGCTCCTGGAATTTCTGGTAGAGTTCTTCACTGAAGCCATGTGGCCTTGGGCTCTTTTTGGTTGGGAGACTTCTGATGACTGCTTCTATTTCATTAGGGGTTATAGGTCTATTTAAGTTGCTTATATGTTCTTGATTTAATTTTGGTAGGTGAAATCTGTCCAGAAAATTGTCCATTTCCTTTAGATTTTCGAATTTGGAGGAATATAGGTTTTCAAAGTATGACCTGATGATTGTCTGGATTTCCTCTGTGTCTGTTGTTATGTTCCCCTTTTCATTCCTGGTTTTATTAATTTACATGTTCACTCTCTGCTGTTTGGCAAGTTTGAGTAAAGGTTTGTCTGTCTTGTTGATTTTCTCGAAGAACCAGCTCTTTGTTATATTGATTCTTTGTATTGTTCTCCTAGTTCCCACTTTATTGATTTCAGCCCTCAATTTGATTATTTCCTGTAGTCTGCTCCTCCGGGTTGTTTTGGCCTGTTTGTGTTCTAAAGCTTTCAGTTTTGCTGTTAATTCTCTAGAGTGATTATTCTCCTGTTTCTTCATGTGGGCACTTAGTGCTATGAACTTTTCTCTTAGTACTGCTTTCAAAGTGTCCCATAGGTTTGGGTATGTTGTGTCCTCATTCTCATTGAATTATAGGAAATCTTTAATTTCTTTTTTTATTTCTTCCTCTACCCAGGAATTGTGCAATTGGGTGTTACTTAATTTCCACGAGTTTGTAGGTTTTCTGTAATTCATGTTGTTGTTGAATTCTAACTTTAAAGCATGGTGGTCTGATAAGATACAAGGGGTTATTTCAATTTTTTGAACCTATTGAGGTTTGCTATGTTGCCAAGTATGTGAATGATTTTAGAGAAGGTTCCATGTGGCGCTGAGAAGAAGGTAATTTGTTTTGCATTTGGATGGAATGTTCTATAGATATCTGTTAAGTCCAATTGCGCCATAACTTCTATTTTTTCCTTTGTGTCTTTGTTAAGTTTCTGTCTGGTGTTCCTGTCCAGTGGTGAGAGTGGGGTGTTGAAGTCTCCCACTATAAGTGTGTGCGGTTTTATGTGTGATTTGAGTTTTAGTAATGTTTCTTTTACAAACTTGGATGCCTTTGTATTTGGGGCATAAATGTTCAGAATTGAGACTTCATCCTGATGGATTTTTCCTGTGATGAGTAGGAAGTGACCTCCTTCATCTCTTTTGATTGATTTTAGTTTAAATTCCAACTTGTTGGATATTAGGATTGCTACCCCCGATTGTTTCTTGGGTCCATTTGATTGGAAAATCTTTTCCCAAACTTTAATTCTTAGGTACCATCTGTCTTTGAAGTTGAGGTGTGTTTCTTGTTTGCTGCAGAAGGATGGATTCTGTCTTCTTATTCATTCTGTTAATCTGTGTCTTTTTATAGGTGAGTTAAGACCATTAATGTTGAGGGATGTTAATAACCATTGATTGTTCATTCTTGTTTGTTTTTGATTTGGTGATGGTGGCGAAATTGTGTGAGGGATTCTATCCCTTTTTCCTTTTGGCTGTTAGTAAAGTGGGATTATCTATTGCCTATATTTTTCTGGTTGTAGTTAACTTCCTTGTGTTACAGTTTTCCTTCCAGAACTTCCTGTAGGGATAGATTGGTGGATATGTTTTGTTTGTATCTGGTTTTGTCATGGAATATCTTGTTTTCTCCATCTATATTGATTGAAAGCTTTGCTGGGTATAGTAGTCTGGGCTGGCATTCGTGGTCTCTTAGTGTAGGTAGAATATCCATCCAGGACTTTCTGGCTTTTAGAGTTTCCATGGAAAATTCAGGTGTAATTCTGATAGGTTTGCCTTTATATGTTACTTGGCCTTTTTTCTTTGCTTTTCTTAATATTGTCTCTTTATTCTGTATGTTTGGTATTTTGCTTATTATGTGGCGAGGAGACCTTTTTTTTTTTGGTTCAGTCTATTTTATGTTCTGTAGGCTTCTTGTATTTTCATTGGCATGTCTTTCTTTAGGTTGGGAAAGTTTTCTTCTATGATTTTGATGAATATGTTTTCTGTGCCTTTGAGTTGGATTTCTTCACCTTCTTCTATACCTGCTATTCTTAGGTTTGGTCTTTTCATGGTATTCCATATTTTCTGGATATTTTGTGTTAGGGATTTGTTGGACTCAAGATTTTCTTTGGTTGATCAGGCTATTTCTCCTAGTGTATCTTCAATTCCTGATATTCTCTCTTCCATTTCTTGTATTCTGTTGGTTATACTTGCGTTTGTAGTTTCTGATCGTTTACCCAGCTTTTCTATTTCCAGCATTCCCTCTGATTGTGCTTTCTTTATTGTCTCTATTTCAGTTTTTAGGTCTTTAACTGTTTCCTTGAGAGATTTGTTGATATCTTGCATTTTTTTGGTTTCTTGTTTCTTCCATTTCTTTAAGGGATTTTCTCATGTCCTCTTTGATGTCCTCTATCATTTTCCTGAAGAAGTTTTTAAGGTCATTCTCTTCTGCTTCGTCTGCATTGTGATGTTCAGGTCTTGCTGATGTATGGTGTCATATTGGGTTTTCTGTTGCTGAATGTGCTTTTTCCTTGACCTCTTCTCATTCTTTCTTCTGGTGGGTGTTGCAGGAGTCTCTTCCTCTCTTGGTGGGTATGGGACCAAGGTTCCCTTCTGGCAGATGCAAACAGTTCCAATACTCTGATGTCTGTCCTCTTGTTGTGGATGGAGGTGGCACTGTTACTGGGACCTTGGCAGTGTATGGGTGTGTTGGATCCTACCTCCGAGTTCGGATCCAGTGAGCAGACCCCTGGCATCAGATGCTAGGAACTGGAAACAGCTCCTAGGCCACCCGGGCTGGTGGATGGAGGTGGAACTGTCACCAGGGCCTCGGCAGTGTCCGGGTGTGTCAGATCCTGCTGCTGACCTCAGATCCAGCAAGCAAACCCCTGGTGTCAGATGTTTTCCTGCTTCTGTTTTCTTATACTGGTGTTATACTATTTTAACAATCATGGTTACATGGTGTGTTCTAAGATTCCCAAGGACAGATTTCCATAATTATTATTTGGCCAAGTCATCTTTGTATCTTTTCCTCTTTATTTATTAAAATGACATTCAGAAGCATTACCTTCTAAGATTAAGCCTAACTGTCATAATATATTATTATTTTCAGTATGTTGGAAAGTTGAACTCACTACTGTTGTGCTTAGAATTTTCAAAAACTTCACATTATATGGATTGAGCCATAATTATCTTGTTTTGAATATCAGATTTCAAGTTTTTTCTTTTACATTTATTTGTTATGTGTGCACATGTACTCCTCCCAAGGTGTCTGTGTGGAGTTCAGAGGACAACAAGGGGAGTTCTGTCTTTCTACCACAGGGGTTCTGGGGATTGAACTTAGGCTCCATCCCGGTTTTAATATAAAAATTTGAAAGCTTTATAAATAAATGAGATATTTCTCTCTGGTAGGATATTTTAGTCTGAACAGAGGTCTTTTTTCAGTCTGAAGGAACCACCATCTAATGCTTGAAGAGTATGGAACTCAGGAAGTGTGTTCTACTAAACAGGTTTTGTTGTTGTTGTTGTTTGTTTGTTTTTCATGACAGGGTTTCTCTGTGGCTTTGGAGCCTGTCCTGGAACTTGCTCTGTAGATCAGGCTGGCCTCGAACTCACAAAGATCCGTCTGCCTCTTCCTCCCAAGTGCTGGGATTAAAGGTATGTACCATCAACACCTGACCTAAACAGTTTTCTTGAACATGCTTTGATTTTATTGATGCAGTTGCTTGTTTCTATTGTTCGTTGAGTTACTTTTACAACTTATGATTTCCTACAAATGATCCAAATTAATAAAAATTTTCAAATGTTCCCATATACAGTTGTATAAAGCATTCTTTAGATACATTCCTATATGTGTCATATTCTATCTGCATTTTCTTTTCTTTTCCTTTTTCTTTCAAGACAGATTTCCTTGTCTAGTCCTGGCTGTCCCGAAACTTTCTATGTAGATGGGATTGGCCTGGAACTCAGAGATCCTCTTGCCTCTGACTCCCAAGTGCTGGGATTAAAGGCAGGTGCCACCACTACTGGCTCTATCTACATTTTCAATTTTGTTTTTTTTTTCATTGAATAAATTTATTCAGGGCTTAAAAATGTATTTTAATTTTACCTCAAAAATAGTCCTTGGATTTATATTGGAAGTTACTATATATTCAGTTTCTGAATTTGAATTAGTTTTGGTCTTTATATTTCTTTTCTATTTTCCATTATTCTTTGTTAGCACAGAGGGTTTATTAACACCTTATTTGTATTCAAAATGTTATTTGTTCTGTTTTCTTACAAATTAAGTCCAGAAAAGTTGACTGACTGTTGAAATGATCTTTTTTTCTCACTGTTTTCGAAGGTTTTGAATGTTTTAATTTTAATGAGCTTCTCATGATTATATCCTCATTTATAATTACACATTTTCTCATTATGAAGTTATTATTATTAGCCTTCCTCCACTTCAAGTCTGCTTTATGCAATACTTGTTGTGCTTTCTGTTTGCATTCATCTGACTTCTAAATTATATCTTTATTATCTTAAACTTTATGTGACATTTCACATGTCTCTGTCTTTTATAAGGAGAAACCACTGGATTCTGTTTAAAAATTGAACCCAGTTTATTTTCCACAAGGTCATTTCTGTTTATCCATGCACATTTTATAGTCCCCTTGCCACCTTGGTTAATGGTGGGTTTATAAGGGCTTCATGTTGTTTTAAATCTAAACTTTTGTGGAACACCATTTTATTGACTACAACACCCATCCACCCACCGTCTACATCCAAATCTGCTGTTTTCCAAGGAAAGCCATGAGTGGGAGGAACAGTTCAGAGAGGCCTAGCTAACGGTTCCTTAGACCTATTTGGCTATAAAACTCAAAGAAAGTAGCACGTTAAAGGAACACTCGTGTAGGTGTGATGTGCATTTAGGTTAAAATAGACAGGAATACAAAGGTTTTCTGATGGATTCATTGTCAGAAATGACCACATTTGATTCATCTTTTAATGGGCAAGAATTGAGCAATATGAGTGGTATCCTTTAAGAAATATATGTAAAAGAGGCCATACCCATCCCAAATCATCAGTTTTTCATGGCATGTTAGAGATTCGTGAATCATGAATCTCTCATGAGACCATTAGGCATTTTAATATGGGGTGTGCCAGCTCTCCACCTCTTTTGACCAGAGCCTCATGAATCATATGGTATAACAATAAGGATCATGTATGTACACACACACACACACACACACACACACACACACACTTTATGCATATCTCTGAAATTATACCCTGGATATTGTATTTTCATTTTTAAAATGTTTTTCCTTTCCCTCACTAATTATTCAGAGCAATTATCTGTAGATTAGTTTTCACAGAACATGATGGTGGGGAGCCTCTCTTAGGCAGTTTAATTGAAAAGTAGGAGATGCTTGCTCTGGAGATGTGGTCATAATAAACTGAGTTCAGAGACTGAAATTAAGACCTGCCTCCTGTCTTAAGGAGTTGAGGGTCTCTTATTTAATGCACTCAATTTCTTCATCTAGATTGAATAGGTCAGCAAACATGTATGGAGCTCTTTTTACACAGAAATCTTCATATGAAGTCACAAAACAATAAGGTTACATCAGGTGCCATTATAGGGACAGTAGTTATGGACTAGAGAACATTATGTGTTTGGACCTTTAATCCTGCATGTACCCACAGGGTATATGGTATATGGAGGCAGCATCCCATGAAGTCCAGATGATATGACCACTGTTAGGACAACAGGCTCCACTCTTAAGAATATATCTTCATCATTATTTCAAGAGGTGCAGTGTACTTAAAGTGTTATTTCAGTGCCTGCTTCTTCAGGGACAGTGAGTCCCCTTTGGCAACTAGCATACAGCAAGGAACCAGAGAAAAGTACTTCCTGGAGTGATGGTACTAAGATTAGTCTTGATTCTCAATTTGGTTAGAACTGGGCATGGTGCTTTACTGAAGCAGGACAATTTCCAGGAATTTGAGGACAGCCTGGTTGACTGAGTGACGTCCTGTCTCAGAAAGCCAAATGACAGTAACAACAGAAAAACAAATGGAAGGTCACTTGATTTGGTTGAGAGACACGTTGGCGATCAGTGAAGCACACAGTCAGGGCTGTCTGTGAGGATTTCCTTAGAGTGGTTGCATCAAGATGGCTCTGACTCCATCAGTGGGTTTGTCCATGTGATGGATTCAAAATCTGAATAGACTATTAGAGGTGAAGGAGTTGTGCAAGGTAGGTGTAGTAAGAGGAAGCGAGTCTCTTGGGGATGTGCTTTTAAAGGGTGTGTTTGGGTCTGGCTCATTCTTATTACTTTTTCTGTTTCCTGGCCACTGTGCAGAAAGCAGCCTTTTCCCATACAGTCGGTGGATCCAGCTGATCTTGCAATGAAATCTATAAAGTCACTCACCCAAATAAACCCCTCCTCTTCTAAGTTGATGATGCTAGGGTTTCTTGCCACAGTGATGATAAGGTGACTAATATACACGACGATCCTGATTCTTATGCATTGCAAAGCTTAGATTTCTTTCTTGATTAAAACAGCAATAATTACAAAATGCATAGCAACAATAAAAAGTCACAATGAAGAATTGCAAATATAGTTAATTTTTAGTGCTAAATAAGGTAAAGTTGAGCTCACCCTTACAAATTTGTGTCAGATTGGTCCCTGATGATATGCATCATGTAGACCCTGACATTTAGAGAGGCCTGAATTTAGTTGGATGAACTATAAAGATGGGAGTAAGGGCACAAGGCAAGGAGCTCCCAAAGTGCTAGACAGAATCAACAAGCATTCTCGGAGCATTTTCTATGATCTCCATTGTGCTATAGGTTGGAGAATTTAAAAGAAGGAGATGCTTTGGTTTGCAAAGAATTTACCATTTGTCGAGGATGCTAGAGCTTATTGAGGGCCTACTATGTGTCAGTTCTGTGGGGTATATTTTCCAATTCATTTGTTCTCTTCATTCTTCTAACCACACAGTTAAAAAGAAAGGGGGATGAGAAGGGAGTCTGGCCCACCTTTGCTTTCCCCTTCTGGTGGCAAGGAGGTTTCTGACTATATCAACAGTTGGGGTTGGGAGTGAAGTTACTATCAACTGATCCTCAAGAAGGTAAATTGTAGCAGACCGTTGATATTTAGAAACAACATCCCATTTGTAGTTCACTGAATTCCCATTTACAGATGGAGAAACTGAGCCCCAGTAGATCCAGGACTCACCCATACATTCTCACTGCCTCAAAATCAGTATGACACTGCTTAAAATGGGACACATCCCTCCTTCCATGTTCCCGCATGGTAGTGATGTGACCCCATGTTTGTCTGTATAGGGGAAGCCATGCCCCCATCTTTACTGTCATCTTTTGAAGATCCTGTAACCTGATCTTCTCTAGAAATCGTTCCTACTCCCTAGCACAGGCATGTCTACCACATCCAGAGCCTAGGGTCTCAGACTTTTCCTACTCTAGTAGCATGACTTGGAGAAAGTCACTCAGCACTCAAGTCCGGACAACCAACACAAGCATGGTGGTACCTGGCCTTTCATCATTGCTTGATCACCAGCTGGCCCTGTTCTTTGGACTTCTTTGTCTGTGAAATGAAGCACAACTACACTTGTAGTTGTGGGTGGGTGGGGTGAGAAAAGGTATACAAAAAAATACCTGCCATGAGTTACTAACTGTGCTGCATTTCTCCCATTTTAGGCAGCCAGACTTTCAGAGAACACTGGGAATGTTCCAGAAACAGTGGGACTGAGTGTCTCTTTGTTTAATTCCTCCCACCCTATTCTGCTTCATTCTGGATGTATTTGTCTCTTATCTTCATCATAGACTTAATATTGATCGGGCAAAACAGAGAGTAAAACCATAAAAAGAACTCTGAGAGGCAGTTGGGCCTTGGTAGGGAGAGGTGGGTAGGACCATTCTGTTTGTACAGGTGCATTGTAATGCTGCCTGCGGTGTGAACATTTTCCACTTCATTACTCCTGGCTCTGGCCCAGGTCCTGTCTGTTCCCCTGGCCCCTGTCTTGGTTTAATTTCAGCCGTCCCTGGCCTTTGGAAGAAGCTGTAATAGAAAGGAAAACAAATGAGGTCGCCACAAACATTTTTTCTTTCTTTCTTTTTTTTTTTTTTTTCACATTTGACCAGGCCTAGCCGATGGTATGCTTGTGAAGCAGAAAGAAAGCCAGTTGGCTAGGGCTTTTGGTGCCCCCATCAAAGGAACTTGTTCCCCAAGGGCTTCTGTCTGCTGAGCCTGATCCCTCTAGATGGGGTTGACTCTGCTTTAATGTGTAAGAATGAGCCTAAACAGATACCCATGGGTCCCAGGGTGGCATAGTCTACAAGAGTTAGTCGATTTGAATAAGTAAGAGCTAACATTTACTATGCATACACTGTGTGCCAGATGCTATTCTAAATATTTTAAAGAATTTTAGACTGACTAGTGGTATCCTGCTGTTATTCTTACAGATGGGGAAACTGAGTCACAGAGAATAATTTTTTAATAATATCCACATTTTGCCCTTGATATCTGCATGCTGAGTGTGTGCTGTTCTTTCTTCTGATGTAGCACATAGTAGGTGCTTACATTTTGATGATGAAAAAAAAAAATCTCAGGGTATCCATCATACATCCTGGGGATGGCATGACTTGGATTAATTTCATCCCTGGATTAGATGGAATCATAAGTTGACAGAGTCCTGTGATCATTAGATTCTATAGTTCCACTGCATATCCAGATTCTGCTGACATATCTCCAATGATGGAAGCTCACTCCTTCGTGGGCTTCCTAGCCCATTGTGTGACACTGTAATTCAAAGATAGTAGTGGTCTCTCAATGTGAGGAATGAAGCACCCCCCATCATGCTGGTTAACTATCTTGGCAAGGTGCCTAGTGCATGGTGAGTACTAAATCCATCCTCAAGATTTCCTGAATTCCCCCTTGTCTTTCACACATTGAAAAGAAGAGAAAGAATTTGTTTATTGCTCAACTGGCTGAAAGATGTTTTTACAAAATATTGTTGAGTTCATTCCTCATTTGAGAAGAAAGAGATTCAGTAGAGTAAAAGGGTTCAGATGATGCCTTCTTTCTTATTAGTTCTTCTTCCTTTCCCAAGTGTTTGGGATGACACATTTGCTAAACACCAACCTCAGAAAGGAATGAAACACATTCCCTATCAGAGGGGAGTGCCTATGAACTGTGGGACCTCAACATACAAATTACCTACAAGTAGAGGAGTGTGTGCTGAAGAGGGGGATCCAGCATTAGGGGAAGTGACAAGTGACATTCATGGAAATAGTCTCTAAGGTCCATTGGGCAATATTTTTGCTACCTTCTCATGAGCTTTTTCTATGCAACTGAAAGAAGTGATTGCACTTGAAGCAGTGTAAAATTGCCCCCAGATATATGGTTTTATTAATCCAGCAGAGAATGCCACTGAAGCCACTTGCCAGCTCTGAAGTTTGAGTTCCCAGTCCCCACCCTAAACTGTCACTGCCTGAACCAGCTGCCTTGCTCCTTTGTTAAAATGTCCCCTTGTGCTTGGCTGCAGGATGGGACTTTCTAGGGTTTCTCCCTAGCTTAACAAGCCCCTTCTTCGTGGCCTTTTGGCTGGGTTCCTTCCTCTTATACCCTCATCCACTGGAGTTGGCCATGTCCTGCTGTTCTTTTCTGCCCCCACTTTCTTTCCTGGGAATTTTAAACCAGCAGCATGTGGCTGACAAATGACCAATATATGTCAACCACTTTCTGTCTTCTCTGTTTTCTCCATGGACTCTTCAACATGTATCTCCAGTGTCACATATTTGCCTCCTGAGTCGTCTGGAAATGGCTGTTTTCCTCTGATCTTAGCCTGTCCTTGGTTCCTCTTGCCCTCACTAGTACCTTCCATCCATCAGAGGATCCCAATTCCTCTTCCTGAGAAAGGTCTGAGTCATGCTACTTACTGCCCCGGACTCCATCCCTTTCAGAGCTGCCTCTATTCACAAGAATGAACCCTCCCACTCCTTCTCTGCTGCCCTTCAGCCTGCTCCCACGAGGGCTGGTTGGTTCCCAGAGCCTTGTAAAATCCAGCCTTCATTTCTAGGAGGTTCTCATGGGCTAGGCTGGTCTTGGTTTTGTTTTCTCTCTGTCCCCAGCGCTCTCTGTTCTAAACATGCTGAGCTTCTGGCTGTTCCTCTATAAGCCACCACCTTCCCCTCTCAACTTGGCATCCATGTCACTAGCTCCTCATTTCTGTCAGATCTTGGGCAAAGATTTTCCAGATGACTGGAAACAAAGCAGTGTTTGGCATCACTGTTTTCCCACTCCAACTTGCCCCTACAGAGATTATTGTGTTTGTAACACAGTATGTATTTGTGTGCGTATAATCTGCTTCTTACCCTTACAGCTTAAGCTTTATAACACAGACTTCTTATTTGCCCAAGTGTCTAGAACAATACTGGCACTTAGCAGATGCCCAAAGAAATATTGGCCTGAAAGAGTGAGTTGGAAAATGTATTTGACTCTCAGCTCTGCCTGCCATTCCCTGTGATTCAGGCCAGCCCCGTACCAAGAACCTCTACATCCTCAATCTTCATTGGAAACAACCATGTTTGCCATTCCAACAGATAGTGAAGAAAGCCAAGTGAGGTACGGACCAGGAACGTGTGCTGTAATGAAATCATGATGGACAAAACCCATGGAAGTCATTCTCTCTGGGTTATGTCCAAACAGGCAAACTAATATGTTACCAGAAAAATGTTGTTAAAGTACATGGGCTCTTTACACCTTTTTGGGCTTTCTTTGGCATAGACTGATTTGGAGAAGTAGGGAAATAAACTTTTATGGTATAGCAAATCCCACTGGGTACCAGGCATGCCACGTGGTGCAATCCAACCTCATATTTGCTACAGCTCTGCCTGGGAGGCTTCATGGCATCCTGGGACAATACCCAGCTTATTTGTGCTTTATAAACTCAGCATAGATCTCAGGGTAGGCATTCCATTTACCAGTTTGGCTTTCATTGAATATTTTTGCTGCAGAAAGAGTTCAGTGACAGCAAGTGACTTTCCCAACATTGTGGAGAAAGAGGTGCTGGTACTGGTACTGTCCTATGCCTGAACCAACGTGAGCACACTTGGCAGAATGCACTCATTAGGCAATAAACAGACTCCTACGAGCAGTTGGGGGCTAGGGGTGCAGTCTTGTAGTTCTCTTGTCAGAACAACAGTAGGCTTCATGCAGCCAAGTAAGTTTTCTTGAATACCTTGAAAGGAGCCTGGAAAAGCCTTCAGTCTGCACAGAGTGAAAAGGCCAGAAGAAATCCTTCTCCTTGTCAGTCTTTACTTAGCACCTCCCGTTTTGATGCACAGTTTCGGGGTTTTACCATGGTCACTGTGGTTGCTATAGAAACAGAGCAACAAATATTTGGAGGCCAGCAACACCTTTCCCCCAGAAGCCCAGTCAAGAATGTTTGGGAGCAGGCCCCTGCCCATCAGGCCTCTGTTGTTGCAGCTGAATGCAGCCTTTGTGATTAGCCTTCTGGCCTGCCACCAGGCTCCAAAGGGATGACTAGGCTCAGATCTCTCTAAATAGTGTTTGTGTTTCAGTCATCCATAAGGAGGGGTGGGTGGGAAGCTCTACACAAGTCTAAAAACTCATTGGGCCTATGGCTAGTTGTCTAGACAAAAATGAGGCTCAGTCTCACTGTGTGAATATCATTCAGGAGAGCAGAGCCAGGGTGCTGTGAGCAGTACTCACTGCCCCTCACCAAGAACAGCATGCAGGAGGCTCTGTTCACAGCATCCTGCAGCATCCTGGCTAGAGAAGCACATGTCAGTACTGTCAACCTACAGGGGAGAAAATGGGTATTAGTGCCAGAGACATGGGCAGGTTAGAAACAGATGAGGAGGGCTGTGTTGAGGCTGAGAGGCTTCTCTGCGAGGATCACTACTGGCACTTTTCAAAATTCCTTTGAGTTTGATGTGATGGAGGTCGGGACTGTTTACAGTCTCTCATCATTTACTGCAGTGAGGCAGATGTGTGGGGAAAGGAATACAACAGAACGGCAAAATTGGGCTTTAGCTAGGAGCTGATTTCATTTGTTTATGGGAACTAGATAATGCTTACTTATCATGGTAGCCAGGCATGATGTGTCTTTACTGCAATGTGAATGCCCATGGCTTCCCATCTGGCACCAGTTCTGCCAGAGAGTGAGGAGGCAGTGAAGGAAATTTGACTTAATGGCAGGTGTTACTTGGACGGTTAGAAAGGTACCATTGTCTCCTCTGCCATAAACGGCCCACCTTTCACCTGCTGTCAAATTGCAAATTCACTTACCATTAAAACACGGGGGCATTACTTCATTCATTTAGCAAGAGTTTATTAAACGTCTACTGAAGGTCAGGCACTGGACTGCGCACTGGGGATAGAAAAATAAATAACATTTGTCTGACAAGTGTATATTGAAATGTCTGCTCTATGCGAGGTGCTACGTTAAGCTCTGGGGGTGCCACATATTCTACATATTATCAAGAAACTGTTTGGACAAGCTAAGTAAACAGACACTTGCATGGCAAAGATTAACTCTTCCTTTGAAAATCTGGGGAGCTAGGGGAGGTGTCCAACACAGGCACTTAAGTTAGATGTCATTTAGCCGAGGGTGGTAGTGCCGGCCCTGGGAAACAGAAGCAGTAGGATCTAGTGTTTGTGGCCAGCCTGGGCTATACAGGCCTAGGCTAATAGCGAGATCTATCTCAAACAAAATAAAACAGAACAAAATGTAGCCCTCACCCACACCATCTAAATTGATAACCACCTGTGGCTACTGAACATATAAAATGTGACTGGAATCCAGACATAAAATCCACATTGAATTTCTTAGTATACAAAACAGAATGTCATTATCTCATTGGTAAGTTCAATTATGCACATCGATACAATTTTAGGCATGTTGGGTTAAATCAAATATCAGGATTAATTTTTTTGGCATTTCTTAAGATGACATGCAAACCACTCTGCAATCTGATAAGGTAATTTTATTTTTTTTAGCACCAGCTAGCTATTATGGAATGGAATTACAGTGATACAAAGATTTGCCTAACACCACAGGTCCAAGATCACACAACTGGAACTTTCCCAATACGAGACTCTTTGATGATCTGGTTTTAGAAGTTGGGTCTTTAATAAACAGTTCCTTGTGTTACCTCAACATGTATTGATATTCTCTACAGTAGTCCCAAGAGTATGTTAGAAGCACACGACTTGACCAATCATGAATCTATTTTGGAGAGTAGGGTAGATTCTGAGAATGGGCATTTATGTCTATGGTCTTCTTAACACTAACACCTTTGATTTCTCATGTGTTGTAGGAAGTAAACTGTGATGCCTGGCCTCATTAAACCTGGATGTTGCTATAATTAAGTTCTTGTCCATGGGACCTACAAAGAAGTGGTCTATAGTAGTTAGTTCTTATTGTCATCTTGAAACAAACTAGAGTCACCTGGACAGAGGGAACTAGGAGTAAGAAATTACCTCCATCAGATTGGTCCTTGGGGGGCATTTCTTGATTGATAATTGATATAGGAGGGTTCAGCCCATTGTGGGTGGTGCCATCTCCTGTGCAGGTCATCGGGGATTGTATAAGCCAGAAAGACCAAACAAGTAAGCAGTATCCCTCCATGGTTTCTGCCTCAACTACTGCTCTGAATTCCTTCAGTGATGGGTGTGGTGATCTGGGAAGTATGAGTCAAATAAACCTTTTCCTCCCCAACTTGCTTTTTGTCACAGTGTTTTATCACAGCAAGAGGAAATTAACTAGAGCATGGTCTGTATAAATTATGGCAAGGATTCTTTCATTTTTGAAAATATTTCATTCTTTTTTTAATTTTAATTTTATTTTATTAGTTCAAATTAGGAACAAGCTTGCTTCAGATGTCAATCCCTTCTCCCTCTCCCTCCCCTCCCCCCAACATCCCACCTGAACATAGCCATTCCCCCCAACACTCCCCAGGCAGGGTAAGGCCCTCAAAAGGGGCTCCCCAAAGTCTACCACATCATCCTGGGCCAGGCCTAGGCCCTTCCTCATGTGTCCAGGTCAAGAGAGCATCCCTTCATATGGGATGGACTCTCAAAATCCCTTCTTTTTTTTTTAGACCTTACATATTTAATATAGTGCATTATCCCTGTACAAATGGGAAAAAATTAAGTTCAACATTTCTAGAACAAAATGGGTGATATATATATATATATATATATATATATATATATATATAATATACCAATAATGGCAGTATGTTATGCATCAATAGCAGCAACAGCTTTTCCAGGTTCTGCAGTCATTTGAACAAAATTGTAGAGACATTCAGCACTCTCCATTAAAAAAAAAAAAAGTAAAAACAAAACCCCAGAAAAACAGCACAGTTCTGTTACCCTTGTGGTACCTGGCACCATTTTTTTTTTTAATTAACTTCTCAATCATCATCTGGAAGGAAACCATTCTGAGCAACATCATTAAAAACAGTTCTGATAAAGCAGGTCACCACTATGTATCATAAAGCAGGTCCACATATGAGTAAGTACATACCATGTTTATCTTTTTGTGATTGGGTTACCTCGCTCAGAATGATTTCTTCGAGTTCTATCCATTTTCCTTCAAATTTCAAGATTCCATTGTTTTTTTTTTTCTGCTGAGTAGTACTCCATTGTGTAAATGTACCACATTTTCTGTATCCATTCTTCAGTTGAGAGGCATATAGGCTGCTTCCAGTTTCTGGCTATTACATACAAATAATGCTGCTATGAACATGGTTGAACATATGTCCTTGTTATATGAATGTGCTTCTTTTGCGTATATGCCTAGGAGTGGAATAAAATATTTCATTCTTAAATTCTATGTATGTGTGTGTGTTCTTGGGTGCAGGTGCCCATGGAGGCCAGAAGAAGACAGTGGATCCTCTGAACCTGGAGTTAAAGGCCTGATGAACGTGAGTAGCCTGATGTGTTTGCTGGGAACTGAACTTGAGTCACCTGCAAGAGCAGTATGTACTCTTAACTGCTGAGCCCTCTCTCCAGTCTCCTGAGAAGTGTTCTTACTTGTTTTTAATCTGTCTTTCCTCCTTATTTCTGAAGTACCCATAAGTTGAAAACATGTTGAAGATTGCAGAGCAACACATGAAGAGGAGTCTGGGCCTCTGCTACCAGAGAGTGCTGTTTCAACCCAGGATCACTTCCTGTTAGGCTTCTGTGTGTTGAGAGAACAAAACCTCATGATCATGATGAGCTTTCTGCCATAGACAGTGGACCATTTTCTCAGAATGCCACTTGTTATACTTTGGATGTGATCTTGTCCCTGAACTCATGTGTTCCATACTTGGTTCCCAGAGTGGTGAGCTTGGTAGGTGGTATGAACCCTTAAAGAGGTGGGGTCTAGCAGGAGGTGTTTAGATCAGTAAGGGCACTGCTTAACAGTTTTCATGGGACTCAGCTTAGTTTCCACAAGAGGAATTGTTAAAAGAGCAGACATGGCTGTCAAGTTCCTCAACATTCTTTTTTAAAATTAATTAATGTGCAAGTCTGTATACCTGCTTATCTGTAGTGCACTGTATATGTGTGGCGCTAAGGAAACCAGAAAATGGCATCAGATGTCCTGGAACAGGGATTATGGGCAATTATATGCTGCCAAATGTGGGTGCAGCAAGGGTTCATAACCACTGAGCGACATTGCCAGCCCTACTCAGCACTGTTACAAAGAAGTTTCAAAGAGTGAAGGCTAGAAGGTTAGTCAAGACATAATATGCTCAAGACCAACAATTAAGGTGTTGATTCTGGGGATGAATATGGGGGACTTCTGTTTTAGACCCTACCACATACAATGCCAGGATGTGGACATTCTTTGGCCTTGAACATTCTTGTGGGGGAGGGGATCCATTGTGACATGTTTGTACTTGCCCCTGTCCACCTCCCCACCCCCAAGGGCTTTCCCTGGCAGTCTTTGCTGACCTGAAGGATCCCTGGACACACCTGTCCAACAGGACAGCTCTGCTGTCTCCCCAGGTCTGAAGTTCACCTTAGCTGTGACTCAGTGTGGGAAACTAATGATGGATTGGCTCAAGGGCCCATGGGAAAGGGTGGGGCAATCACAACAGTGCACTGTCACCCACCTGAGCCAGAATAGCCTGTGTTACAGAGTCTAGGAGAAAGGTCACTGCAACAGGTCTGAGAACATCTGACTTGGTCACATAGTGCCAGAGAACTGAACCAAACTGAACTCTGGCCACCAATGTTTCTTTTCCTTCTGGATCTAGAAGGATGGACGCAGATAACAAAGTCTACTGTCAGTTCATTCAACTGTTCCATGCCACCATGTTAGAGCCAGAGGATGAATGGGGCATAGGCCTTCCTCACTGGAGGGAATTGAGGAGAATCCAGGTCAAGCAGGACAGTGTTCCAGTTCTACTCATCTGCATAAACTTCTGGCTTAACTACAACAATTTGAAAAAGCAGGACCAGCCCATAGCCCTTCATTCTTGAGCCAGGAAATTGGACATTAGAGTATCAGTTGATAACAGTGCAGGGATAGTTGCCCATGGAACTAACATGAGCTTCAGGTGTGCTACTGAGGACTTAGAACATTAAATAACTAAAGTGACAATGCACTTTCTCTGGGCAGGACCTGGATTTCCTTTACCTGAAGTAGAGCAGAGTTGACAAAGTTGCAGGATGGGTTTTAGGTGGGGGTGGTCTCTGAGGTCTAATACAGCATATTTCTCTAATCCTAGGGGAGGAATAGCACTGAAGTTAGAAAATAATAGAGAAAAGATTTAGGCACCAACCCAGTCATTTCTGTATAAGTCAAAGAGATAGCCAAAGAGTAGTCCAGAATCTCAAGTAGTCCACACTGGCCTCCAACTCATTAAGTAGCCAAGGTTGACCTTAAACTTTTGATCCTCCTGCATCTACCCGCTGAGTGCTGGGATCATGAGCATGTGCCATCATGGTTTATATGATGCTGGGAATGAAACACAGGCCTCTATGTACATTAGACAAACACACTACTAAAGGAGCTACATCCCCAGCCCCAAGAAATAATTTTGGAGTCAGGGAAAGGAAAGCATTCAGTGGAACCCCACTCCCTCTGTATAACCCCATGGAGGGAACCTAACCCTCCAGAGGCTTGGTTTCCTTGCTGAATGGTGTGGGTATGCCCTGTGAGACTCCAACACCATCTGCACTGAGGAGGCAGGACAGGGTGGCTCTGACCCTGATGGCTATGATTTTAACCTAGTTTAAGTTCAGGTGGTCTTGGCGACTTGTTTAATGTCACAGTGCTTCCATTTCCTCATGTTAAAATGGTGACTAAATACCAAGAGTCAAGAATTGTGCATATTGCCCTGAGGGTGTTCAACAGACTGAGCTATCATCATCACCCTATCTGCTCTCACACACAGCAATGATGGTTGCTGCGTCTAGGGGACAGCAGGTCTTAAATGTTTCACTTCCATGCTCTTCCAGGAACTCTTCCAAAGTGTCTTTCGGATACCCCATTCTTCTACTCTCTAGACTTCCAAGGGGTGTTTCTTCAAAATACAACATCTTTTTACCTAGGTTCAAATAGAACTATCTGTCTACAGCTAATTGCCCCTTTAATGAAGCAAAGGGGGAAAGCAAGAGAAGAATTGGCTCCCTACCTACAGAAGTTTCCCATTCTTCCAGATGATCAAATGCTTTGTGCTGTCCCGATTCTTTCCTTCTTGTAGTATGTCGACCCGAAGGCACAGAGCAGAGAATTGAAAACTAAGATTCCAGGGAGTGATGAATGCTTGAGTGGGTGTGTGATAATTTGAACCCAAGGCTTTTTATCTCTGAATATCCTCATTAATGTAAGGTATCATCCTACCTGTTGCCTCTCATCTGGTACACATGCCCTTCCCTGGGATTCCGTTAGGAGAAGCTTGAAGCTTCAGGCCTGGAGGCCAAATCCTTTGCTTAAGAAGACCAAGGAGGAGAGGGAAGCCACCTACTCTGGACAAACTTGGAGCAACCCCCTACTTCTAGTGGGCAATGATTGGCGAGATCCAGAACTAACAGTATCCTAGTACCCTGATCCCATTTCCCAGGACAACTTTGGTGACAGCCCCACAACTGCATGGTGACTACTGAGCTCCTGAAATGGAACTCCTGCAGTTGAGCTATTGTTACCACAGTTCTGATGATAAGGAAAGTGAAGCTTTGTCAAGGAGTTTGTCAAGGTAGATGAGTAGAATCACTGGGATGGAACCCATCTTGTCTGGCCCCAAAGTCAAGGCTGTCACCTGCATGGTACCCTCTTATGCTGTTCCCTGAGTCTCAGCACCCTTTAGATTGCAGACAAGTGACTGAGTCATGTCTGTCTGTGCAAAGGGTCTTGCTTCCTGCTCAGCTTTACCTAGCTCCAGTTCTATGAGGCACCTGTGTTGTTTTACCGATAACAGTGTTTGTCCTTCCCAAGCCAGGGCTATAAAAGGCAGCTTTCAAAGTTACTGCCACAAAAGTGTCAACACAGGGGGGTGTATAGTCATAGTTAGAGGTGAAATGTCACCTCTGAGTTACCTCAAAAGCTGCTGGAGAGTTCTTCATAGTCCAAGGGCCTGGGGTCTAAGTCTGGTGTCTTTCCTATCACAACATACTGTACAGTGTTGGTCATGCTTTATAATTTCTCTATTCCTTGATTTTTATCATCAGTGTGAAGAGATGGTTGGAGGCTAAGACCTTAAAGCCCTCTAAAGTGTTTAGTTTGCTGGGCTTGGAATACATTTAATGACTGGGAGATACTTCATGTAGCAACCTTCAGAATAAAACCACCCCCAAACCCAAAACTTTCCCCCCAAACCTCTAACAAAGTTACCATTGATGCAGCAAAGTACTCATTAGTAGTGAAAAGAAGTGATTTTTGTGATTTTTTTTCTTAATGTAAGAAAAGTCCCCTACATGTGACCCTGGACCAAGAGCCCTGGAGCACAAAGCCACAGTCAGCCCCCAAGCATCCTGTGGAGCTCAGGTGTTCAGCAAATTGCCATCACTTAAGGAGGCAACAAAATTTTCTCGACTTTTACAATGTTTTCTCCCTCCTCCCCTGCTTTCTGGGGGTATTTCCCTTGCTTGTAACTCACACCACAAATAATACTGTGAGCCTCTGGCTGTGAGGTGCAGAGTGGAGGCTGCCAAGAACATCATAGTTCATGAGGCCCATTGCTGCCATTCAGGAAGCTGGAATTTCAGAGGACAGCAAGCAGACAGCCTCAAAGAACAGCCTCTTGCACAGGCCTCATTGAATTGATGATGGTACTCTTTTAATTCAGAATTGGGTATATAGGTGATAAACAATTGTTTGTGGTCCTGTGTCTGCTTTTCTATACACGTCATTCCTTTATCCTTAGCATGGGGTGTCTTTACTCTGTACAAAAAGGATGAATTCTATGTGAGCTAAATAATTCATTCAAGGTCAAGGTCAGTTACCTAATGATATGGGCAGAAAGGCAGGATGACCTCCACAGACTCCTAAAGCTATGCTCTTACCTGTCCACCTCCCAAAAACACAAACCAAAGAATCATCATATTTCAGGTCCTTAGCGAAGCCCATGTATAAAGGACAAAAATTATGGAAGGAGACTTCTCTAATTACTCTCTCCCAAAAATAACGTCAATGAGTTGACTCAGTTGGAATGCTAGTTTAACTCTCCTTCCAGCAGCCTGCTGGACCCCACTGCCTGGATGTCTATTCGGTGCTGTATGTAGTTCTTGGCCCTGAGTGGGCACTCACTACTTAGTTTATAAGTCAGCAATGCCTAGACACTATCCATATCCACATCCCCTGATCTATTGCTGAGTCCCTGGTGCTTAGAGGGATGAGTAACTGCTCAACAAATGCCCAATACTGAGGAATGCATTTTCCCTTCCTTCACCCCAAAGAGTTGTAGATTGTCAGCTCTGCCCAAAATACTATCATCCGTTCCAGTGTCTGAAGTCTGTGCCTTCTGCTAGGATGCTTCCATCATAGGACTCATCCAACTGATGCTGGTAATCTTTTAATTCAGCTTTAGGTCTATCCTTAATGCCCATTCCCTTCTTTCCAAATCTGAGCACAGCAACTTCTTTCTTTTATTGTTCAAAACTGTATTGTTTACAACTGAACTTTCTAAGAACCAAAAGAGAATTTAAATCAGAAACATACAAGACTGTCTCAACATTGAAGGGAAAAAACTCAACTTTCTTTCTCTCTTTTTTTTCTCTGTAGCTTTGGAGTCTGACCTAGAACTTGCTCTGTAGACCAGGCTGACCTCGAACTCACAGAGATCCTCCTGCCTCTGCTTCTCCAGTGCTGGGATTCAAGGTGTCTCCATCACTGCATGGTTAAACTCAACTTTCAAATCATAAGAAGAGAATAGTTGTTTGAAAGAGTGGTTGTAGCTCTGGGCAATCCCCCCCCCCATTAGTTGTTGCACCAGATTCCTCTATAAGAGTTAGAAATAGATATCTACAGAGTCCCATCTATAGTGTTTCTAAGACAAAACTGGAAGCATCCTCTTCCTGATGTGCTTCAATGGTACAATTCCTAGGAGAGATCAGCGTATTTATCATGGCGTCTGAGGCACTGCTAGACTAGTCACGAGGACTGGCAGAGCAGAAACTCTTCTGCAGGATCTGAAGAAGGTACCACACTCTGGGTATCTACAGTTCTACAGAAGTGTAGGACACTCGGCTGCATATGCTGCTATAGAAACATGACCCGCATAGCTGGAGGTGATGGACCTGATTGGCAAGCTGCATATTGATGGGCACTCTCATCGGCCCACTTTGGATAAGCTTTCTATACTGGATCACCAGCATGGTTAGGAAAGCGGGATCACATTAGACATCACACTGTCCATTTAGTCCATGTAACCTGAGTGGAAAGTAGATGAGGAAAAGAGCATTTCTCCAAGTAAGGAAGATAGCACATTCTGATAGCCTAGGAGAACTGATTTGAACTGGAATGTGTTTACAACTCCAACCTGCTTCTCCTATCAGTTCCCTTCACTGGTACAAGGAAACATCTGCCTTGTAACTCTGGCCAAAAACCATGAGGTATCCAGATTTCTTTCTTCTCCCTCACAGTAATCTTCCAAATATGCCTCAAATATATCCTGATTATCTTTCCATTTATTATGCTGCCTCTTAATTTAAGCAACAGTTTTTTTTTCTGAGCTCATTATAAAAACCTGTCTCCTAAATACAAGCACCAAATTCATCCCATCCTTGTGTACCCACTTTGTTGGATGACTTTGTTATTCCTGCTACTGGCAGGTAGGTCTGTTGCTCTGTGCTAGAAGCTTCTGTTTGGCTGATGAGACACTAGGAAACATGAATCAAAAAGTTGAAAGCACCACTGTATGAGGACTTGCTCTCTCTTGCTTGTCTTGGTAGCCCTGAGAAGAAGTCTAATAATCAGAGACATATGACCCACTCACTCCCACTGTCTCAGTGGAGAGGCCATACCCATGGGTAAGCAAACCACTATTTGGCTGTAGAGACACCCACAGACTCATAGAATATGGGCAACAACAAACTGGCCTTTGTTTTAGGCCTGAGTTATGAGGTGATTGATTAGACAAGTGCCAAGTGATCCACCTGTCTTCCTTTCTTTCCCCAGCATGTCCATACTGGTATCCCATTACCATTCTAAAACTGGGGTCATAGTATATTGCTTTCTTCTTCACCAACCTATGATTGGTCAGCATCTAATAAATGGTGAGTGAAGAAGTTTGAAATAGTCATCCAAATTCTCCAGGGTCTGAGCCCCAATTATCTTTATATTTGCACTATCTTTACCCCATAACCTTCATTTTTTCTCCTTACTATGTCTTGTTTCCACGGTTGGATAAGATGGAACACTATGTGGCCTTTTCCTGAAATGGCATTTTCCTTTCCACATTTGCAAAGCACCATGAGATGTCCTCACCTTAGTAGACATCCACTGGAACTCATATTTTAGTTCTCATCCACCTTCCTTTCTGGGCTGGCAACTCCTTGAATTGAGAGACTTTAGTCCTTTCTCCCATAGCATCTAAGAAAATCTGGCATGCATTTTGAACCTTTTGAAAGTACAACATGGTGTTGTTCTATGCAAAGTTCATGCTTGAAAACTGAAGAAATGAGTTACAAAAACAAAATTTGGAAAAAAATACAAAGCCCATAATATTTTAAGCAAGTTTACAACTGTATTGGGCTGTGTTCATGGATGTCTTTGTCTATGTGTGGCCCATGGGCCATAATTTGGACATTTCTAGTAGAATTTGAACAATGTTCAACTATGGAGTTACTATTATCCCACATTCCTGGCCTGGATAGTTGCATTATTGTGTGCATCCTTATGATATATGTTTCTTGACAAGTATTCATTGAGCTGACACTGGAGTACCTACTGTATATTGGGAATATTACAGTGGACAGGTTGAAGCCATTCTGGGAACTCCCATTCCTGTGAATAGACAGAGTTTAAGTGAGTAAAGGGTACTATAGTTTCAAAGTGTAAATGCCATGAATCTTGGGAAAGGGACCTTCTGTGGCCTTTCAGTCCTTGGCACACCATGTTGTCATTGCCTAATTGTACTTCAATGTTCTTCTTTGCCATGAGGTCCTAGAGGTTGGGACCATTATTTGGCTGTAACTCAGGTGCCCAGCATGTATCTTATCAGTCAAGTTCATCAGTACACCCCAACTCCATAATTTCATTTAATAGTCACTATAGTAAATGACCATTAGACAACATGGTGTGTCAATCACTGAGGAGCCACAGAAGGTCCTTTTCCCAAGTCTCACAGCACTTGCCATACTGCATCAGCAATCTTCTAACCACAATTTCCCTTCAATATAAATAGTGACTAAAAGTATGTGTGCCAGGTCCTCATTTTATATATCCAAAGAGGGTGATGCCCTAAAGATAAAACATGTTACCTCTGATCTTCAGTCCTGATGCCCAGTACTACCTTAGCTCCTGCGATTTTGTCCAGGGTTCTCCGAATAAAATCTTCCAGCCCAAAGCTCCAAATCCTTCCATTCACACCCAGTGCAGACAACCTGGGCTTCTTCCCACTGCTCACTCACAACCATCTAGAGCTGCCTTGGCAGATCTTCAACACTCAGAATCTCTGCAGATCGAGGACTCATGCTAACTGTCTGGACCTTGCCACTTGCTGCTGTGGATCACTCATCTGGGAACTGGTGACAGAAATCAATAAAAAGATCATCACTTTCATGGAACTTACTTTCTTGTGAGAGAAAAGAGAAATAAACATACAAAACCAGAAACAAGCTACAAGATGGTGAGAAATTTGTGGTTTGAATGAAAATGGACCACAATAGGTTCATGGAGAATGGCACTATTAGGAGGTGTGGCCTTGTAGGAGTTGGTGTAGCCTTATTGGAGGAAGTGTGTCACTGGGGCTGGCCTTTGAGGTTTTAAGCACTCAAGCTAGGCCCAGTGTCACCCTCTTCCTGCAGCCTGCTGATCTGTATGAAGAACTCTCAGCTCCCTCTCCAGCACCATGTCTGCCTGCGTGCTACCATGCTTTCTGCCATGATGATAATGGATTAAACTTCTGAACCTGTAACAAACCCCAATTAAATGCTTTCTATTATAAGAATCACTGTGGTTGGGGCTGGAGAGATGGCTCAGAGGTTAAGAGTACCGACTGCTCGTCCAGAGGTCCTGAGTTCAATTCCCAGCAACCACATGGTGGCTCACAACCATCCGTAATGATATCTGGTGCCCTCTTCTGGTGTTCAGATATGCATGGAAGCAGAATGTTGTATACATAATAAATAAATAAAATCTTTAAAAAAAAAAGAGTCACTGTGGTCATGGTGTCTCTTCACAGCAATAGAACATTGACTGAGACATAAATGTTTGGAAGACAAAGTGGGAACAGAGCAGGAAAGCCTGCCAGGGGGCCACTGTCCCATGCAGTGCTATGGAGGGGATGATGTCATAGCAGAGACCAAGAAGGTGAAGAAGTATCAAGAGACATCTGGGAGAAGAATACCTACAATAGGGGAGGGGCAGATGTTTCTGAATGGAGGTTTACCCCTTCCTCCCAGGACGGCCTTCCTCCTTGCCATTATTTCCCTACCTCCTAGTGAGTTAAGACAGGGGGATTTGAGTTTGAGTCCATTTTGTTCTGAGACCCTGTCTCAAAAACAAACAAAAATATATATTTGGATTATGCCAAATTTTAGTGTAGGTAACACTAGCACCCCTTGTTTTCAAGATAACACATATTTATTGAGAGAGCTAACTAAAATGAATCCACAGCTATAGTGGTAGGTCTTGGTCACCATTCATGCAAGAAACATTTGGCCAATCTGGTGTAGCCCATGGACTTCTACCCAGAATGACATTGCAAAATGCACAAAACACACACAGTTACAAAGGAAGCCAATTCATTTCCAGAAGCTATGAAAACAGATAAAGTAAGCAAGTAATGATTTATGAACCTTTCGTTTACACATTAGTCAGAACTACAGGACTGTTAACTATTATCATTGTCAACTACGGATGAATATACAAAATTTTAAGGTCATCTATACAAACTATAAATGAATATCATTTCCATATGGTAAATATCAGATACTAGCTATCTAACTCACTGTGAGCTGAGCCTAAGTGCAAACAGGAAGGAAATGCTGAATTTTAGGTAGAGACTAGTGATCATAAAGATGTAGTCCCCCATGCACAAAGCTCCTGACTGACTGCCTCTGGGTTAAGAATGCTGTCCTAGAGACAGCCTCACACTGGGCTCTGAGAGGGTAGAGGATGAAGGGAAAATCCTCTTGAGAGGAGTTGGCACCTTTGCTGGCCTCTGAGAGAAGGATGTGCATGAAACTAGTGGACAGGGTTAGGATCAGGATGCCAGTGAGAGAGAAGACACCAGGCAGCACAGCTCAGCACGTCTCCCTTTGGAGAACAAGTTTGTATAGTGAGGACATTTTATTTGTATAGGCTGTGATGAAAACAATGCACAGTGCAGGGGAGGGAATCTGGTTTTGGGGGATTGTGGGTCATGTGCTGTGGAATTGACCTGGAGGTGGTGGGGAGAGCAGAAGAGGGATATGTCACAATTAGAACCATCTATGGAAAAGGTTATACTGACAACCATAAAGTGATGACTTAGAAGGATGAAGCTGGAGGCACGAGACAGTTGGCATCAGTCTAGGCCCTAATGGCTGTATGTTCCCCAGAATGGCGATTGGAGTATAGGAGAGGAGATGCTTAAGATACATACTTGTTCACTCTTGCTGTCAAGCTTCTTGGATCCTGGACTTGAGCCTCAAAGCCTGCCCAAGAAACCTGGAAAACCAAAGTGGGACATGAGCCCAACATCTGACAAGTCATACAAAATGGCTTGTCTTTCTGTGAGCCAATAACAGTCACA
Source organism: Cricetulus griseus (assembly GCF_003668045.3). NCBI lineage: Eukaryota > Metazoa > Chordata > Mammalia > Rodentia > Cricetidae > Cricetulus > Cricetulus griseus. The sequence goes on along the minus strand of NC_048595.1, from coordinate 53,711,968 downwards.
TTGGAAAGTCAACAAGGGAAATGGAAAGGGAGAGACCCAGCATCCATGGTGCTCACACCCTGGGCCCTGGGCCAGCGTGAACAAGGTTTTCCGGGTGAGGACTTCCCCCACACAGAATGGGAACAGCAGCTGTAGACAGGAGTGAATACTATCTCTTGCTTCCAGAGAGCGTTCCTTCTACATTGTCTTCCTTATGAGGGCCCATAGAGTGTGTGTGTGTGTGTGTGTGTGTGTGTGTGTGTGTGTGTGTGTGTGTGTGTTACATACACACATGTGACTTACAGATGAAGAAAATAAAGCCTGAGGAAGTTAAACAGGGCCAGAATAATGGCTACTGTTTCTCATGAGGTCTCAAGTGCTGCTGCACTTCTATCCCTCTCCAGCCCATCCTCCACATGATCACTTGAGTCATCTCCGGGTGCAGAAAAGGACAGGGCAATGGCTTCCATGATTTGTGACACACAGTGCCTCCAGCCTCCTCTCAACACTCTTCCTTGCCCTTGTTCTACCCTTGAACCACATGTGTTAGTGGCTGACCCTTTTGCTCACTCATACTTTTCTCCTGTCGAGCATGCTGTTACTCCTTCCTGGTAGTCCGGGATAGGGTGGGGCATCCTTCACAAGAGCTCATATTCTCTAAGCAGCCTCAGCTACTTACGGAGAAGAAGCTGTGTTGTTGAGACAGCCCTTGTGAAGTAAAATGACACTGGACAGTGTGGATGCAACTCTTTGAGATTATAAAGGTAGACAAGAGTAAAACCTTTTTCCTATATGACTTCCTGGAGCTAAGAAGTGGCCAGGCCTCTGGAAGAAGTGAGAGAAGCTGAAACAGCACCTCACAGAAAGAAGTGTTTCCTTCTTCTGTATTGAGACTCTTCTTAGGATATAAGTAGGCTGACACTTGGGTTGGGAGCACAGCTGTGGAGACGAGGAGGTGAAGGAGGAAGTGGAGGAGAGGAAGGAACAAGGAGTTAGAGGAAGTGGGAAACAGGAGGAGGAAGAGTAGGTGGCCAGGAGGAAGAAGGGGAAGTGCCTGTGGGAAAGGAACTGCCTCAACTAAACACCTAGAAGATCTTAGATGCTGGAGAAGTCCAGGCTGTATTCGAGACAGGAAGGGGACATTGGCTCTGAGGAGCCTGGGGAGACCTTGCCATCTACAAACCCACATCCAAAGGGAACTCAGATGGCATGGGGCTGTCTAGGTCACCTAGATTCAGCTTCTGGCCTACCACTATAAGCTTAGGGTTAGACCCTGGGAAATCTGGTTCACTTGGGCCAGGTCTATGAACACTAGTTGGGATGATGCTCCCAGAAGCCAGAAAGATAAAGGGTGTGGATAGGCCTGTTCTAGATCCTAGGGGCTGCATGTGACTTGGGAAAACACTATGAATATTTTCTGAAAGACTTGAGGATAGCAAGGAGATGGATACAGGGCTAGAGGAGAAGGAATACATGACTAGCCTAATTTTCTCTTTTAATGTACATGGCCAAGGGACAGTTCACTTTTCAGTGTGTGTGTGTGTGTGTGTGTGTGTGTGTGTGTGTGTGTGTGTGTGTAAACCAGAGAAGTGCATCCGGTGTTTTCTGTTGTCACATCCCTCCTTATTTTTAGAGACCGGGTCTCTCACTGAATCTAAAGCTCAATATTTCTGCTAGGCTGGCTGGCCAGCAAGCTCCTGGGATCTATCTCTGCCTCTTAATAATGAGGTTTCAGGCATGCATGGCCTAGGGGTTCAGGTTAGAGGAGAGTTTTTTACACAGACTTAGAAGTGTTAGAACCCTGAGCTACAAGAATAAAGACAAGCATCCTTTGCTGAAAGTCTCCTTAAGGAGAAATGTCAGAAATGACTACCAAAGTCCTGCTGTTGCATGTCTGGGACATGTTAAGAGCTTTACACTATTGTCCTATTAATGCTTTCTCCCAAGGCAGGAGGTAGGCCTGGATATTCTCCTGCAGTGGAGAAACTGAGACATCAGTAATCCGGTGGGGAGCTTGCTATCATGCCCCACTTGCTTTGGAGTCTCAAGATGGGAGAAGAGTAATATCACACCTGTAAGAGCTGTAGACAGAGCTGCTGAGCCTGCTGCCCCAGGCCTTCAACCCTTTATCGCCTCACATAGGGAAGTTCTGAGGTTCTTCCCATCAGAAAGTCTGGGAGGGAGAGCTCAGCAGGCCCCGGAGATGGGGGATGGGGGTACCCAGCAGGGTCCCTAGGCCATCTTAGCTGTTGGAAGCTTGTTTCCCAATACCCCAACACAGTGGTCCTCTGCAGGAGGCTTTCAGGCTTAGTCTGGAGTGGTCTTGCAGCATATCCACATGTAGATAGAGCCCAGGAACTGATGGAGACTTAGGAAAGGCATAGGGAGGGAGGAAGTGAGGGCCAGGCACAGAGCCGGGTGGGTGGGGCTGGCAGCCAGTGTTCCCTGGAGGGAGCAGGCAGGCACAGGGGACTGGCTTCCTTGTAAACAGTGTACAGCCAGCTCTAAAAATACTCCTGCCCTAGACAGGGCGAACTCTGCTCTACGGTCCTATTCCAGAGCCTTCCCGGGGCCTCCCCCCTTTCCTGAAAGGTCAAGGGGATGGGAAGAAAGTCCATTTGCAAAGGGTAGGATTTCCTCAGCAAGGAAGGCACAGCAGTACTTCCTTCCTCCGAAAAACAGAAGGCGGGCCATCTCCGGTTTTAAAAACAAGGATACAAAGGGAAAACCTAGCTTTCCTGAGCTGTGACATGAGACCTGAGCCTAGTTAAGATTCAGAGAACCTGATTTACAGCTGGAGCAGGGAACCTGGAAAGGACCCCTGAGAAGGTGTTGGCATCCCTTCTCCTCACTAGACCTATGACCTATGAGTCAACACCCAATGCCTCAGTTTCCACAATTATACAAGAGGATAATAACAGTGTTTACTTCACTTGGGTATGGAGAAGACCAAATGAAATTCCGTATACAGAGCTCTTTACACTATGTCTGGTACTCGTTAAGCATTTAAAATATTCTTACTAGGCATCAGGTAGAGATCACGTCTTAATAACCAAAGACTTTGTTTAATGCAGAGAACTAGCAGGGATGCAGAGTGTGGTGGTGTGCATGAGAGCAGTCTTTTAGAATATTCAAACCTATCAGTTGACAGCTGGGGAGACTGATCTCAGGGAGCAGAAAGGAGGCGCCCTACAAACACGGTTAATAGATGCTGTAGCTTCAGTGTAAAATAAAAGGATGTTAAAATCCCCAGCTGTTCTCCACTACATGTCAGAGAGACTTCTGGTTTGCCAGGCATAATTATGTCCGGAAAGTGCTTCCTGGGGGAGCCAGACTTGGCAGAGCACTGCCCCAGGACTGAGCTCCATATTGGGTGGCGGCGGCGGCGGCGGGGGTAGCATGTTGGTCCCACTGAGCAGGAGAACTCATCTTCATGTTGGTAGCATGTATGGAGCATGTATAGACCTAAGGATCATGGAAGGCAGAAAGGCAGACAGACACAGGCAGGCAGTGCTCAGCTTTGCCTTTTGGTCCTGTGTAGTCTAGTGCTGTCAACACTAGCCGGACGAAGCTACGAGCACTAGATGTCAAATACTGTTTTTAAAAAGCCTGTGAAACACCTTGCTAATGTTTGTAATGGGCTACAGGGTTGGCATGAGGTTTTCAGTTCCATTGGGCTAATTAGCATTATTTACACTTTCCCTGTGTCCTAGAAAACTGCAAGGCATGCATGTGGCTTGCAGGGTGTCTCTGTTGGGTGTGCTGTTCCAAGCTCTACACACTAGTTCAGTGACAGGGAGGACTCTGTCAGCAGGTGATAAGCTTCTCAGCACTAGAAGCATAAGAAATGGGTGCCATGAATGGAATTCCCATAGCTACGAGAATAAACTCTGTAATCCCTTTAGTTCATGGGTCTAATGCTCTGAGGATCACCTGTTTCCTGGCTATTAAAAAAAAAAAAAAAGTGTTACCAAGAAAAAGAAAGTTGTTGATTAATTTAATGTTTTTGCTAAGAAATAAAGTTATCATATTCCTTTAAGGTAAGATGTCCCAGAGCACATTAGATTGTGTGTCTTTGCCAGTGTTGCACACCGTATGCACCCACACTATGTGGGTCACAGAGGCTCCTCCCACACAGTATGACCAAAAAATAATTTTAAGTTCACTCTTTGAGAATACTGCCTCCTAGTTCCCAAAAGAACATGTTTTCGGTTAGGCTTAGTTCTTACCCCAGCTGTTTTGTCAATGATCTTGTCACTGCCCTGACAAGAGACACTCCAAAGAAAGCAGAGTCCTCCCTGTCTTGGACTGTTGACCTCTGAGACAGCGCACCTGAGAACTAGGATTTCCCAGGGGATGTCAAGCTGAGAGAGGGAACAGGCTGAAGCCTGGTGCCCACAGAGGAGGAACTTGTCATCTCAGAAGAGACTCCACACGGCTGTAACTTTTCAGACACCATTCAAAGAGAGAGGGAAGCAATGATGGGTCAGAGATGGGTGAGCTGCTTAGTTGTGCACACCTCTTGCCTTCTCATCCCTAGGGTTTCATCAGGACTCTGGAGGTTGATTTGCAGGGTAGGGCTGAGGTATCTTCACGGACCTCTTCCCTGCTTTCTGCCTTTCAATGCCATGCCTCCTTACTTGGCCTACAGAGGATGGGTGACCAAGCCTAGCATGATAGGGCTTCCAGGGCTCAACCTTTGACCCTAATAGCATTTTGGATAGATGAATCCTCCTTCCTTTACTTAGGATGGCATGGAAGATCATAGTTTATGAAGCATAAAGAAAATACAGTGTGGCAGCCGATACAAAGTCCGTGTTCAAAGAACATTAGTTCTCATGAACTCAAGCCAGGAGAGGGAGAGTGGCTTTGCCAAGGTCATGTAAGAAACTAATGGCTGAATGAGTCCTTGACTCTGGGTCTGCAGGCCCTTCAGTTCACACAATTCTCTTTACTAAGCGAGGACAAGGAAGAAGTCTCCTTCCAGGGTAGAAAAGATCCTTCTCAGGATGAGTTGATTTCATAAGTCAAATCTGAATTTAAAGAGGAGACAAATATTTACTTTTTTACTCCTCATTGTCCCCAGTCTGGGCCAAAGGAAGCCACAGCTGGGCCTGGCAGGCTCCTCCACAGACTTAGTTCCTCTTTCTGCTGATCCCTGGAGCCCCCAGCAGATAGACTGACCTTATCAGTCTTATCAAAGGACTCCAGGCCAGAAGAAGAATTGTCTGGCCACTTGGAGCTCCTGAGGGAGGGAGACCTTGTAAACAAACAGCCCACACAGAGCAGTGGGGGAGGGTCAAGGGAAAAGAATCTTTGACGTTTTAGAGATGGAGCCAAGATTAAAGGACACCAGGCATAGCCCTTATTGGCTGTTCCTGTGAGGACTGACAAATGCATGCAGTTTCCCTGGATGACAAGGCCTGCTTTAAATAGCCCTGGGAGCTGGGGCATTCCCAGTGTGGTGTTGTCTTGATCCAGGGCCTAATCCCTGCCCAGGACTGACCTTTCACAGTTTACAGAGCACTTTATCTCCTGGCTCAGTGGAGTTTGACCAACTCTCTCAGAGAAAAGAGCTTTACCATCACCCCAATTCCCAGTCGAGCAAATCGAGGCTCCAAAAGCAATTGACTGACTGTCTCCTCCTTCACAGCCACAAGCAATGGGGTCTGGGATGACAGCATATACATTCTAGCACCAAATCCCAACCTCTTCTTATGCCACTATAGTATTTTGCACAGATTTTCTTACCTCAACATTGTGCTGTATTCTAGATGGGCCCCAGGTCTTGCCCCCAAAGAAGTCCACAAATCAAATCAGGGGAAAGTTGACACTGGAGTGTCAATGCAGTTGTGCTCTGTGAAAGAAGCTTGTCAAAGTGTCTGTATGGTATAATTCCACTTATAGAAAATGGGAGCTCGTCTACGGAAAATGACAGAAACTAGGCCAATGGCTATTTGCTAAGGGGAGGCTAAAGAAAAACTTAGAAAGGCCTGAAAACAATTCTGAGGTTATGAAAATGTTGCCTGCCAGGATGGTGGAGAAGCTTCCGTGGGTTGGTGTCTAACAGACTGAACTCTCCAAGCACTTGTGGTTTAGTACAGGTCAATTACTTCTTCATGAAGATGCAAAAAAAAAAGAGGATGTTAGGGGAGATGAAGGAAGCCACCCAGCAAATCATGAAATAACTTGAAGTGATCTTCCAGTGGGAACACTATGAAGTATATTATCCAGTTCTCAGACAGGGGCTTCCCAGGCAAAGATCAGGAAGGAGACTGGGGTATGGCAGGGTCAAAGTATGGGCTGGGGTGTTAAGAGTAAGGCATAAGATGTGGGTAGCCCCCCAATTTTTGTAGGTCTGGCATTAAAGTGAGTTGTATCCTATTTTCTTTGGATATTCAGGCACATGTCCTCCTTGGCAGGGAACTTGACTTTGCTAATAAGATTCCTACCCTCTTAGAGTGGAGCACATCTCTCAGGTCCTGTGGGGGATTCTGCATTCTCAAGTTTCCCCTTTGTGTTCTGCTGCCAAGTGTTCCCTGGCTAAGCCATGGACAAGCTCAACTCCCAAGACCCTGGCTGCCCCCATTTCAGGCTTTTCTAAATCTCACACTGAGATTTCAAAGACTAGGTGGATGGAGTGTAGTGACATGCTAGGTTCAAGATAGAGATGCCTTCTAGTCCTTTCTCTGCCACAGCTGTTGGCTTAGTAATTGATAAATGATCCTTGGACAATTTGAATAATTATTAGAATGTATTACAATGGAGCAGAAGGACATTTAAGATTTGTTGCAACATTGCACCCCAATTAACTGGCTAATTGATTCCATAGCCAATTCTGACCACTGATCTTAGAGTTTGGGAAATACTCACTTGGCTTTGGGCGATTCATTATTCATATCTTTAAGTAAGTAAGGACTCTCTCAGTTACACATGAAACCCACACATGAAATTGTGGATTAGCTCTTGCTTTCAATTTCCTTGGGATGTTTGTTGATTTTAAACTTGCTCTCTTTCAAAAGTGTCCTTATTAATTAAATCAACCAGTCAGCCACATTCTCCGCTTCTAACTCAGCATTCAAGTTTAAACATGGTCCTGGAGTCAGCTTTCCAACCTTGGCTTAAGTGGCATTAGTCACTTGGAGCAAAATATGGCATTTGAACAGCTGTCTTGGGTACTGAGAGTCCAGACCTATGGGCCTGGAGAACAGACAAGGTAGCAGGTGGGGAAAGGAGACAATTTTTTTATTTCTGAATCTATCTTGTACTCTGGACTTTTACAAAGAGTATTTCTTGAATTTAGGAATAGCCCATTAATGTGTTGTGCCTTTCCCTTTCTAGCAAGGTTACAGACTGGTCGAAGATCACTCTGTTAATAGGTGGTAGAGCTGGGACTGGAGCCTAAGCACTGGCTTTGGAGAGTATTTGCCTGTGTGCTGTCCCAAATACATCTCTTAAACTTCTGACCCCCAAAATAGGTGCTATTATAAAAAGATCCAGATTTGCTTTCCAGATGGCAGACCAGGGACTCAAAAATGTGATATTCCCAACATAAACTAAATACAGACTCTGGACTTGAATTTCACAATCCTGGGAGGATTGCTTCACCCATCATTCATCCGTCATCATCCATCCACCTACCCATTCACCCATCCACCTATTAACTCAAGATAGTGTCAGGTGCTCACTCTGCTCTGGGGACTGCCTTGTTTCTAGAAACGAAGTAAACTGTCTGGAATCTAGCCCCTGCTCTTTAAGAATGTGTAGTCAAATACAGAAGGCAAACACCTAAACAACATTTAAAAACCTTATTGCAGCATGAAAGGGTCCTATAAGGAATTATAAAAGAGTTGGGTTCAGAAGGCAAAGCATCCAATTACCTTGCCATAAAGCAAGGAAGGTTCCAGAGAGGAGGTGACATTGGACTATAAATATATGCTCTCCAGGCAGAGAAAGGGGGAGGAAGGTTTCTCTAGGCAGAGAACACCACAGCATAGCTGCTCCCATACCAAATGCCTGCCACCCACTTTATGTAGCAGCTCTAATCCTAGAATTCTGTGACCCAGGTATTATCCAGAACTGTTTATAGAAGAGGAACATACACATACAGAGCTCAAGGACTTTGCCCAAAACCAGAGGTCTGCTAAGAAAGGCCTCGAAGTCAACCCTGCTAGACTGGCTTCAAAGTCCATACTCTCAGTCACTCACTGAGAATTGAGTGGGGATATCTGATAGGAGTTTGTCTTGAGGAAGGCCACACAAGCAGGAATCAGGGCCATAGGGTCTTCCTGTAGGCTGTCTTCATACTGCTTTAGATGTTATTAATCTCAGGATCTTGGACTTTCCAGGTCCATAAAAGTAGTGTGTGTGTGTGTGTGTGAGTGTGTCTTCATGCATAGAGGAAAGACATTACCTCTATTAAGAGGACACAGAGGAGGAAGATGCATCACCTTTATTTGCTTTTGACTTCTTTTTTCACTGTAGAAACAGTATCTTTTGTTAGTTGGATGTTAGTATCTGAGTTGTTCATGTTGTGTCCAATAGTCTGGACATTCCATGAGGACACACACAGCCTTTGTCTATCTTCTTTACCACAGTCCAAGTGCCCAGCACAGCACTTGGTTACAACTGGTTCGTAAGCATTTTCAATGAATATTTACTGAAAATGTGTTGAGTGACTTCTGGGTTTTGATTAATTATTTCGGAAGCAAATTGTGGCTTGATTTACTTTGGTAAATAGTTCAAATAGTGTCGTCAGAGGACATAATAGAAGGTGAAAAACCTTTGAAGGTGAAAAACGAGGAGACAGACTGTAGGCTTAAATCAGTGGTTTACGAAGTGTTTTTCGAAGTTTGCCTTCTGGATTCCAATTCAGCTACTGTCCTCCTCAAGCTTTCTGACCTCATCAGATGAGGATTTGTAGATAGCAAGTTTGAGTCCCTTGCCATCCCATCATTTATACCCTCTCCCAACTCATCCCATCGGTGCCTAAACATTCTGACCGATTAAAGTTCATAATCTCCCAGGGCACACTGTCTGACCCCATCGGAAGGGCAAGGACAACAACGCTGTGACCATGTCCTGAGCGCTTCTTGGGGGCCAGGCTCAGTCCATGTCACCAACTGTACAAACCAGACACTACTTTTCTTTCTGCTCTCCCAGCTCGGAGAAAACTCCAAGACCCAGGTCCTGCGCGCCTGCCCTCCACAGCATGCTCCGGGCTACCCGCCCCGCGCTCCTTCCCCAGCTCTAGCACCCCGACATCCCGCGCCAGACACCAGCGATCCTGCGCTCCCAAGCCGGAGCAAGGCACTCTCCCAGCCCGGCGCTCACACCCCCGGCTCGGAGGAGGCGGGCGCCTGGGGCAAGGGAGGGGCGGGGAGTCTACGTCACCGGCGCCGGCTCGCTCCGCCCACCGCGGGCCTCCCCATAGAAGGTAAAGCAGACGCCTGCCTGCCTGTTCCGGCTCCCGGTTTCAGTTTCTGAAGAGCTCGGTCTTGAGCAAACACTTGGAGGGCGGGAGGAGGGTTCTGGAATCTTTCCCAACAGATAATAAGCCACCCACGGTGGGAAGGGGCAGCTCCCGGCCGGACCTCGCTCCTCCGCAGGACACGCAGAGGGCCAACAGCAGCCATCCTGGACTCGGACCCCTCTTCTTCTTCTGCAGGGCTGCTCCTCCCTCGCTGCACGCCCGCGTTCCCGCGTGTTAGCAAACCTCTTAGAATGTTTGTTTTCTTTCTGAGTAAGAAACCGAGGGGCGTCGCCAAGACCAACATGGAACTCCAAGCTCAGGGCATTCCCCAGTCTGGCCTTTTTATGGATGGACAAACCTTTTCTGAAAGGCCAGTCCTGCCCTACCCAGAGGGTGACCTGTGTGCATTTCCTAACTTCTCTGTCTCATTATGCTCGCCCATAAAACGGGAGTAATGATACCTATCTTTAAGATACGCACTGAGGGTTAGATTAGATATAGATTATACATATTAAGCACTTAGTGCCCCCAATCAGAGGTAATTAACATTATTATTAATTATATCGTTATTGTGTATGACTAATCCTGAGATGGATTGTTAGTGCTTCTGGGAGCATAAGTAAAAATACGCTTATTTAAAAACTTTTATTGAGGGAAGTAGTTTTATGAGGTAAATAAAGAGGAATAGCACTGAGTCAGGACTTAAGCGTGCATCTCGTTTAACAAAGTTTGTAAAGCAGGCATATGCCCATAGATGAGGATATTTAGGCTTTTAGAAGTAACTGCTCACCACATACACTGAATTAGTATCTGATTTCTTTCTCTCTTTCTTTGAGACTTGGTCTTGTGTAGCCCAGGTTAGCCTCCAACTCACCAAGTAGCTAAGGATAGCCCTGAACTCCTTAAAAACAAATAAACAAAAAACTCCAAAGCATTTCTTTTTAATTATTTATTTTTGTGTTAGTTTGTGTCTGTGTGTGTGTGTGTGTGTGTGTGTGTGTGTGTGTGTATGTGTGTGCACGAAATGAGCAAGCGTGATCCACATGTGTGTGGTGCCTGTGGAGTTCAAAAGAGCACAGGAGCTGGAGTCAGGCTGTTGTGTGCTACCCTGTGTTGCTGGGAGGAGAACACAGTCCTCTGGAAGATCAGCAAGCTCTTAAGTGCTGAGTCACTTCACCAGCTCCCAGACTTGAACTCATCTTGCCTCCATCTCCCAAGTGCCACACACCTAGCTATGTCTTCTTGATCATGATGCCCACACCCCAGTAGGGGCATACCTGCCTGCCTCAGCCTCTTTTCATTTGCATAATCTGCCTTCCTTCCTTCCCCAACTCTCATCAACCTGGAGGAAAATGAGTCAACTCATGCTGGGAAGGTCACCATTTGCCCCAGGAGACCGTCTGGTCCAGCCCATCACCTCTACCTCACTTGTCCAAGACATACGCTTTTGTTACCACCATGTCTGTGTATGATGGTGACTCTGCAGATGGTCCTGTAACTTGCACAGTCTTGGCACCTAAACCTCCCAGGTTCGGATCTTAGCTTTACAGGTTGGAAAGCTGGGATCATTGACTTTACCTCACTGCACTTCATCTTCCTGATACAGAAGGTAGATTTTAACAACACTGTCAGCTTTGAGAGTGGCTATAAGTACAGAAGGAATGTGCAGTAAGTGTCTGAACTTAAAAATGACAGAGTCAGTGAATGAAGACAGGCCCTCAGAGGTCTAGGATGTTACTCAGGGACAGAAAGATGAACATTGCCAACAGGAGAATGAGCAGCATGGCTAGGCCTCAGAGAGGGTGGCTCCAACCTGGGTCTGCCTGAAGGTCATGTGTGGTCTTGGACTTGCCCCCTTTACATCTTGGGATTTATCTTCCCTACTGCTAGATGACCCCACAGAATTAGATTAAATACCATTAGTGGTCAGTCATTTGTCTGCGGGCCTTGTACTGCCCTGATGTTCCCAGTTCAGGGTCACAAACAGAAGGAACAGGAAGCACAAAGCTCAGCCTTTGGCCATCGTTAGCTTACAGTAAACTATTGTCATTTACAGTGTTTGCTGAGCAGGTCCTGGCACCTAGCACCAAGCCAAGTGTCATCATTGCCCTGTCCCCTTCAGAGAAAGGACTTCTGTGAGTCCCATTCTACGGCTGAGGAAACAAGCTGAGGCCAAAGAGCTTGCAAGAATCTTTTTGAACATAAGCTTGTTCGGGTCTGTCTGGGTATACAGAGACTCTTAGCTTCCAAGCCTGTCTCTTATTGATATCCTGAGAAGCCTGGAAGGCCAAGACCTAGCTCCATGGCTTTGACTTGGGCTCCAGGCAGCTGTGATCAGGGTGAGGGTTCAGGGAAGGAAGACAACATACTTCAACAAGGAGAGTGAGTCTTCAGGGACTTTTTATGACAGGATACTCAGAATACAGGGGTATGGTGATTTGAAAGAAAATGCCCCCCAAGGGGAATGGCACTTTCAGGAGGTATGGCCTTGTTGGAGGAAGTATGTCACAAAGTGTGGGTGGGCTTTGAGATCTCCTATGCTCAAGCTACACACAGGGACTCAGATTATTTCCTGTTGCCTGTGGTTCAAGATATAAGTACTCTCAGTTCCTTCTCTAGCACCATGTCTGACTGTATGCTTCCTTGCTTCCCTCTGTAATGATAATGGACTAAGCCTCTGAACTGTAAATGAGCCACCACAGTTGTTTATAAGAGTCATGGTGTCTATTCACAGCAATAGAAATTCTAGTAAAAGGGGCTTGGATCTCGTCTCCAATGAGTCTGAACCAGCTGTGGTACATTAAAGCCTTCTAGTACAACCTTGGCTGGGACTGAGCTCAACTTCAAGCATCAGAAATATCTCCACTGTGATACAGTTCTTTGAGGGTGGAATTTGGAGTATGGCAGGGAACAGGCAGTATTAACAAGAAGGATAAGCAAACAGACTGCAAAACTAAATGGAGAAATTGGTTTCATGGTGGCTGTCTTTTCCTGGTCTTATTCAGTTTTTTCTGGTTTTGCCCATTCTTTCCCCAAAAGAATCAAACACCATTTTGAACAGCACCATAGGCTCACTATTGCCAACTGGGCATGTCCAAACTCCTTGGAGATGAAATTCAGTGCCATTTATGATCTAGTCCCAGCTCACTCTTGTAGCTGCTTCTCCTCAATATTAAACACTGTTCCCAGCATCTGTAACACTTATATGTTGTTTCTGGCCTATGGCATGTTGCTATCCTATTTTGAGGATGAAAACAACAATTGTCTTAAAACCTATTGGATTTGCTCTTCTACTCTCAAAACTTAACCAAATACTCCCCTCCAAGGGAGAATCTTTGTTGTCTGGGCCAACCAAACAAGTGAACTAACATCAAGGAGAAATGGTGAGAATTAAGGAACTCAGTGTGTCCCTAAACATTTGGAGTTGAATGTCTGAGTGGTTTGGGAAGTCTTGTGTTTCTGCCAAACTGGCTGAAGGATAGTTGTGGTGATGCATGTCTTACTTTAAATGCTGTTTCAAGAATGTTATGCCAGAGTCCAAGAGGGCTGGAAGGCCTTGTTAGAGGAAAGTGACAAGTGGGTTAGGCAATTTCTTTCCTCAGAATGCAGAAGCCTCCTTGGGGCATTTTTACTGGCCATTTCATCAATGATTTCAATGTATGTGGAATGGAACTGGAGCCCATTCTTCATAATTCTAAAAGTTTAGCATGGAATAATGTGGCCGTGCAGTATATGGTTCCTCCAGATGTCACAGTTTACACTCATCTTTATTCTGTAATTATCACGGATTCCCTTTTATTGTCAACAAGTGCCCGAGCTTTGCCGCTGAATGATACGGCTTTTTTTTTTTTTTTTCTTAACAGTGGGTGGTGAAGCAAAAGCTTGTCAAGCTCATTGCTTATCTCCACTGTGCCATCTGTAAAATCCCAGCTCATGCTTCAAGATGCAATCTTGTCACCTCCTCTGGGGCACAGTTGACATCCCTCTTGGGTCTCCTCACATACTCTCTTGGCCTTGTTTGTGAGCTGGGCCTAGGAATTCGTCACAGAGGCCCATCTGGAGCTGTGTGTCTCCTCACACAGCTCTGGGCACAGCCTGCCTTTAGCAAGACATTGTTGAATGAATTATTCGGTGGGGAAAAACCAAAATCCCCAAGAGGCTTTTATTTTATTTTCAGCCTTCAAAAGAATGCAAGGGCTCATAATCCATCATTCACATTATTTTTGAACCCCAAAGAACAAACAGGACTACAATGCCTTCCAGAGGAAAGCCAAGGAAAGCTCAGCACAGTGTCAGGAAGTCCTGAGACAGTCCCCTCCCATGGAAAACATCAATGGCTGTGTGAAGCCTCTCCCATGTTTCTTTAAATTCATATTATCTTTACAGTAATCTTTTTACACTAGAGAGAATCAGGCTTTTTTTTCTACTCTTTTTTTGTTTGTTTGTTTGTTTGTTTGTTTTTTGAGACAGGGTTTCTCTGTGGCTTTGGAGGCTGTCCTGGAACTAGCTCTTTAGTTCAGGCTGGTCTCGAACTCACAGAGATCCGCTTGCCTCTGCCTCCCGAGTGCTGAGATTAAAGGCCTACGCCACTACCGCCCAGCTTTTTTTCTTCTCTTTATTAAGTCTATATCACTTTTTCTTTAACAAGTTTGTAATTTTTAAAATTAGTAAATATCACTTTTTATTCAGAAAAAAATTTAAAGAAACGAATTTCTGTGTGTATCAAGAGGCCATTTAGAAAAGGTCTTCATTCTGTATTGTAAACAGTATGTTAGAGGAGCAGAGCATGAAGAACAAGTAAACAACAGGGCCCATAGGATTTGAGTGATTCACTGGAGGCCTTGAGCCAGCAAGTGGCAGAGTGACGTTCAGTCTAGTTCCCCTGAGCCCAGCCTCCTGGTCCCTGCTCAGCAGCCCTCTGGTTCTTTTAGACTGGTAAAAGGCATCTGAACAGGGGTCCTCCTCTCTGGAGATAGAGCATGAAGCTGGGCTTTCACTAGAGGTTTCAAATGAATGTGCACTTTTCCCAGCCCCAAATTCAAAGCAGCCAAGGAGGAGATGCATGGCTAAGGATATATATATATATATATATATATTATATATATATATATATCCTCAGATATTCTGAGGAGGCAGTCGAGCTGGGATTCAGACCCGAGCTACTCACTGACTTACCCAAAACCAGCTTAGCTCCTCTGGAGCTCACTTTCCCCCTCTGTTACTTCGTTTCAAGCATTTGGATTTTCAAAGCATTTAACTTGAATATTCTTATTATAACTACCCTATGGTACCATTGTGCTTTGAATGTGAAAGGGGCCCCTTAGGCTCATGTGTCTGAGTACTTATTCTTCAGCCAGTGCTGTTTGGAAGGTCATGGAACCTTTTGGAGACTGAGTCTTGCTAGAGTAAGTGGATCCCTGGAGGCAGGCCTTAAGTTTTATAGTCTAGTCTCACTTCCTGTCTTCTCTCGCTTCCTGACTACTGATAGACTGACCGGTTGCCCCTGCTCTTGGCACCATGCCTTCCCCACCACCATGGATTGTCCCTTCTTAATACAGGAGCCATGACAAATCCTTCCTCAAGTTGATTTTGTCAGACATTTTGACACAACAATGAGAAACTTTATTGGTATAGGTACTCAGGCTTGAATTGAAGCAGAGCCTATCAATTTCAACTAGGAGCTATTCAGACAAGTTTGTCCTGAACACAGTTTGTGTCACCTAATTCGAGGCTGTGTGGTAGAAATGTGTCATTAGGTGGTTTGGTGGTTATGTGGCAGTCATAAAATTATCCAAGCTAGGACAGCTACAATGTCTTCCATAATCAAAACAGTCTCGCCGAGCCACCATCTTATATGTGGTCCATTGTCAACCAATCCTGCACATGTCCTGACTGAAGAATGTATTTTCTGAGAACCCAGCATTTGAGGTAGGATTAAACATGGAGGACTTTGCATGACCTGCCCTGACCACCAAGAATTTTCTTATTTCTTAGATTCCTTGGTCACTTTCTCCCTCTCCTTCTCACTGTCTCTCTCTCTCTCCTGCCTCTTTGTGTGTATGTCTGTGTTCTTTCTGTGTGTGCTCTGTCAAACTTCCTGGGGGGTAGTTTTAGTCATCTTAAATATGAATTTGAGGTGTGCTTGAGAGGCTAGGGAGCAAAGAAATATCCTGATACATCAGGAAAGGTGGCGAGATTGTGGGGGTGTGGGGTGTGGGGACAACTCCTGATGTTGGTTCACTTGAAACACTGGTTACTTATTCTTCTTTAATCTTTAATGATGATTTTCTTTCTTTTCCTTCACTGTTAGTAATACCTTGGTGTGGGCTAGGACTGCATGTGCCAGGACCACGGTCCCAGTGGCACAGAGGGTCCCAGTGGCACACACATGGGGAAACAGAGACCTGTAGATGTGACTCATATTGGAAGTTTTATTGAGGGGGAGGTAAGAAAATAAGGGAAGAAAAGAGGTAAAAAGACACAGAGACAGAGCTGCCTCCTCAGAGAGAGGACAGAGGAGAAGAGGGAAGAGAGAGAGAGGAGGAGGAGAGAGAGAGAGAGAGAGAGAGAGAGAGAGAGAGAGAGAGAGAGAGAGAGAGAAGGATGAGAAGGCAGGAAAAGTCCTGTTTGCCCCTTCAGAGGAACACTGGGGGAAAAAAAAAGGGCAGAAGCAGAAGTGGAGGGAGTTTCTTTTAAGGGCCCTTTTTACCTGTATGCAGATTACTTAATGATGTCAGAGCCATGGCACTCTGGGCTGATCAGGGTACTGCCTGAGTGCATTCTGCCATGTGACACGGGACAAGCCAGCATAGTGCGTGAATTCCTACATTCACCCGCACAGATATCTAGTTGCCATTGAAAATAAAAGCAGCCATGATATCCTGTCATCTACAAGAAACACATTTCTTCAGTCCTTCCTCTCTTCATTTGACAAATGTTACTCAATTCCTAATTGTCTGGTTAACATGTGTGGCACAGACATAGACATGTGGGTTATATGGACTGTGGATGAAATTTGAACTCAGGCAGATCTGCTGAAAGTTTCTGCTGCTTTGGTTGCCATAGGTTTGCACTTGCCCAGGTTGACTGCTCATATCTGAATGAACCAGTTCCATACCTCCCCTAGCTCAGCCATGGAGCCACCTGTCTCATTTCAGGAAGCCCTGATCCATTTTTTTTCCTTGCCTTTACCCTTTGTCTAATGGTAAATCAGTCAGTCAGGAACATGTGGTTTAATTCCTACATCTCAAATGTATCTGCATCATCACTTTCTACTCATTCAACAAATATTTACTGAGAGCCTGCTCCATCCCAGGCCCTCTGTTGGTGTAGCATATCTGTCTTCAAGGAAGAACCTGACTAGTCAGTAGAGCCATAAAACATAATTCCCCAATAGCAAATGGGTGTATGCATAATAGAAGCCTATTTTTATTGCTTGCTTAATTAGAACCAGACATTGTACAAAGTGCTTTATGTGCGTTGAATCATTTAACTCCCAGCAACAAGCAAAGGACATGGGTTTTATTACTATCTTTACTTCCTAGATAAGGAAACTAAGGCACACAGTGACTTGTCCAAATTACTGAACAGTGGAGACAGGAAACTTACAATTCCAGCTTAGAAGCTGTTCACTATGGAACTCAGCCTCTTCTTCCAGGGTTTGAGAGAGGGTTTCTGAGGCACCAGATTGTTGAAGGATATTTGAACAAACTGTGTAAAGATGTGTCACTGTTTTACCTTGCCTGCCTAAGACATCTGGTTGGTTTAATAAAGAGCTGAATGATCAACAAGTAGGCAGGAGAGAATAAGCAGGACTTCTGAG
This sequence comes from Cricetulus griseus, assembly GCF_003668045.3. Lineage (NCBI taxonomy): Eukaryota > Metazoa > Chordata > Mammalia > Rodentia > Cricetidae > Cricetulus > Cricetulus griseus. Next base: position 53,694,695 of record NC_048595.1, on the reverse strand, counting down.
CAGAAAGAACAACTTGGAGGTTTAGCATCTGGGCACTGGGGAGAGGCCAATGAGACAAGGAGTGAGTTGGACATACAGAATAGAGGAGAGGTAAAAAGCCACATGGCAGAATATAGATTAATAAAAACTGGTTAATTTAAGTTATAAGAACTAGTTGGGAACAAGCCTAAGCTAAAGGCCAAGCTTTCATTAATTAATAACTTTTCTGTGTCATTATTTGGGGGCTGGTAGTCTAAAAGAAAGTCAAACAAGAAAGTCCAACAACACCAGAGGACATCCGTCTAATTACATCCAGGGTCTGACTTTGAGGGACTATGTGGCACTTCCGCATAAGGCAAGGCCTCCACCCTCACACTGTATGAACTCTCACCTTAAGCATCTTCTTCATGGCCCTCTCCCGTTTGTCCTTTATTGCCCATCTTTTTAAATTGTGAATCATGAGCCACATATGGGTTCAAGGAAGAGTCACAGAACTAAATGTGAGAATCATACACACACAAAGGAAGAAAAAAAGACCTGCTCTAAATGTGCAATGACCAAAAGTTAAATCAAAAGCAAATGAACCTGAGATTTTTCTGGCTGTTCTGGCCAATGTTGCATCACAAGACTTCAGTGTAGCCTTAGTTCTGAGTACACAGCCTCCGTATTTTGCATGATGCATGCAGGCCAATGCCCTTAAATGCAGGCTGAAACATTTCAGCTCAGATTTGAGGATATTGTTCTGCCTCAGTTAGGGTTTCTATTGCTGTGACGAGATACCATGACCATAGCGACTCTTATAAAGGAAGCACATTTAGTTGGGGTGGCTCACATTTTCAGAGGTTTAGTCTGTTATCTTCATGGTGTGATATGGTGACATGCAGGTGACATGGTGCTGGAGAAGTAGTCAAGTGTCCTACATCTTGGCTTGCAGGCGGTAGGAGGTGGTCTGAGACACTGGGTGGTATCTTGAGCACATTTGAGACCCCAAAGTCCATCTCTACAATGACACACTTCCTCCAGTAGGTAGTAGACCACACCTACTCCAACAAGGCCATATCTTCTGACAGTGCCACTCCTTTGAGGGAGCATTTTCTTTCAAACTGCCACATGTATGTTATGAATTTCAGGGTTCTTTAGTGTAAAAAATCTTTCTGCTATTGTAGAAACATAATGGTTTAATTATGGAAAACAAAGACTTAATATTTTCCTATTATCACTCTTCAGCATGGAAGTATCAAATTATACATTTGAGTTATCTTGAATTTCAATATTTGACTTTAAAACTGCTGATGTGAATAAGTAGAAGATAATAATGAAGTGTATTTTGGGTTGAGATTAGGAATGACTTTCCATCTGTTTCTGAAGTGGCCCTTAACATACTTTTATCATTCTGTGCTATGTATTTATGTGAACCACTAGTCTCAGCATTCATTGTAGGATAAAGGGGTCAGCCAAAGTGGGCCAGCCTACTTTGACCAAATGACACCAGAGCCAGCTCTGCCCCTGACCAACTGAAACACAGAGCCAACCAATCCCTGAGCACTCCGAGCAGGAAACCAACCAATCCCTGAGCACCTTGACTCTGAACCCAGAGCAAGTGAAAGAAACACACCCAGGATCTGAAACCTGAGCCACTAAAGGAAACACTTTATCCCTGGACCCAGAGCCAAAGAAAAACACCCTGACTTTGAAACTAGTACCAAAGAAACATACTTTGTCCCTAGAATCAGAGGCAGTGAAAGAAATATACTCTGGCCCTAAAATTAGAGCCAAAAGGCGAAAAAGGACCAGTGAAAGAAACAGGCCCTGAAATCAGAGCCATTTCTACCTGGACAAACTAACCAATCCCTGAGCAGGAAAACTAATCAATCCCTGAACAGAAAACCCTCTCCCTGACAAGCCGATCTGCCTGTTCAGCTGTTGACTGTCCTTCACCACCCTGGCAGAAACAGCATTCTCCTGGACTCTTCCTTCCCAAATAAATCTCTTTCTCAAAGAAGTCTTGGGTGAAGATCTTCATTTGCCAGTGCAGAACAGAAGAAACTTGCTGGGATGTTCCTTTAGGGGGACTGAGCAAAGCTGAGAAGAACAAAAAAAAACTTGCTGGGCTGTTAGTTCCTTTAGGGGTCTGAGCAAGTCTGTAGCAGGAAAGTAACAACTTTTCCCTGGAGCGCATGGAGATTGCTACATTTCTGCAGGGGCTTCCCCTTTAGCAGACTGTAGCAGAAGAAGGGCCCTAGAAGAAGCTGTGAACTCTGTTAGGAAATTCTCTTAGGGGAACAGAGCAGAGCTCAGCTCTTAACAGCCATCTCTAGGAGAGGAGCAGGATTGCCATATCCTGCAGGCAGACTATCCTCTTCCGTACCCCAGCCTCAGGCTTCCAGAAAAGTCAGGACAGCTTTTCCTCCAAGGATGAGCTGTTCTGTTGCAGCTCCATCATCCAGAGCTGTCCTAGGTAGCCTGTCTTCCCCAAAAGTCAGGATATCTTTTCCTTCATGGCTGAACTATCCAGTTGTGGCTCCTGCCTCCAGAGCTGTCCTATTGCAGCTCTAAAAGTTAACTGGCTTCCTGATAAGTCTGGACATTTTTGCAGCTCCAGAGCTGTAACACTCACACTGGCTTACATTTTGCTGCCCAAACTCGGCACTCACATTTGCTTACATTCATTAGTATAAACTCAGAATGTAGACCAACTCTGAAGCACACTGAAGCAGCGCCATACCCTGTAGTACCAGATAGTCAATCATGAATTCTTTCTTCACACAAAAATAAGCAAGAAATTCATGCTTGAGCATGAAAATCCCCTTTTCTTTAATAAATGGTAAAATTGTATATGTACCAAAAATTCTATGTGTCTCTACACCTACGTCCATGTCAAATCCTATCCCCTTGTCACCAGGATACCTTTACCTCCAGAGCTGTAACACACACTCACCCTAAAGAAACAGATGGCAGTAGAGTAAGCACATAAAAAGGCGTTCAGCATTGCTGGGAGAAACGCAGATTAAAGCCAAAGGAAAGGCTGCTCACTCCAACTGAGGTTGGAGAGACCCAGAATGCCATATGTTAGCACGTAGAACAGTAAGATCTCTAAGTGGGAATCTGTGACAGCACAACCATCCTGAAAGATACTTGTGTATGAATTCTTATCTAGTATGTTTGTAATAAGTGAAAACAGCATAAATATTCATCAAGAGAAGAATGGCTAAATACATTGTGGTATGTTGATACAATGGAATACTATTTAGCTATAAAAAGGAATCAAGTTTATTCATATAGCAATATGGATGAATCTCAAAATCGTGCTGAGTTAAAAAGAAAGACAGAAAAGGCAAACTACTGTTTAAAAACGTAGAAAGCACAAGTACCTGTAGGGTGGTCGAAAGCAGGGCTGTGGTTTGTCATGAACAGATGATTGTGGAAGTGGGATTGGGGAGCACACTAGCAGGAAAAATTCAGCTCTGTGTAAGAGGCTGAACTTTTAAAGTGATCAAAGTTTTAAAAACTGTGAGACTTTTAAAAGTTGGAATGTTTTATATTGTGCTATTGATATTAATGTGACATCTTGGAGATGAAGTAATGCTTTTAGGAAAATGCGGCTCACCAGATCCGAGCCTAGAAGTCAGAAGATGAATGCTGCTTGAGCCCCTGGCCCGACCCCTCCATCCCAACTGCACCCCCACCGTCTGTACCCCCCCATGTGGCATTTTGATATGAAGCAGACAAATGTAAGCATTTATAGGATGATTTAGTTTATTTATGAAAATCACAAATGATCCAGCAATTACACTTCTGGGAATTATCTGGCCAGTAAGAAGTGAAATGGCCTTTGAACAAGCTCCCTCAATAGCAGCATCTGTAACAATAAAAGACTGCAAGCAGGGTAAACATTCAGCAAGATGAGTTATGATGCACACATGCAGTGGAGCACTGTGTAGGTGCAAAGGTGAATTAGAGAGTTCAAGTGCAATGTGGAAATCCATGCTAGCTACTATTAGACAGAAAGAGCAGAAATGGGGAGGCATTTATGTCTGAGTGACAATAACAGAAGAGTGTGTGTTTGTGTATAGACACATCCTAACTATTATTTTTAAAGTAGTTTTTAAACATTTATTATTATTATTATTATTATTATTATTATTATTATTTATGTGTATGGGGCTTTGACCATACACCACATGCATGCCTGGTACCTATGGAGGCCAGAAGAGGATATTGAATCCTTAGAACTGGAGTTGCAGGTAGTTGTGAGCTGCCATGTGGGTGTTGGGAACCAGACCCAGGTCCTATGTGAGAGCAACAAGTGTTTTGGAACTTACTCTGTAGACCAGGCTGGCCTTGAACTCAGGAATCCACCTGCTTCTGCCTCCTGAGTGCTGGGATTAAAGGTGTGCACCATCACCACCTGGCTCAAGTGTTCTTAACCACTCAGCAATCTTTCTAGTCCCTGTTACTATATTATCTGAGCATCACATTTACTGCATTATGGGAAAGTTGCTATTCTTAAATACTGGTTCCTAAATGAGGAAACTGGGCTCAAATTCGATTCAGGAGGTGGGAGATGTGTGCCCTAAGCCTCCAGTGCTGGGGTTACAGAGGCTCTTCCAGTGCACAATGACACAGTCATCCACTCAGTAAGCAGCCTGGGCCAGGTGTACACAAGGAACTATTGTGTCAGGCTAGTTCCTAGAGCTGCCAATACAAGAGTCAAGACTGCCCAAGACCCCAGTCCCATGCTGATGAAGGATGTGGAGAATCACTGTGATGTACAGATGAAAACACACACACACACACACACACACACACACACACACACACACACTAATACATTCACATATATGCAGACACATGCTTAAACACACTCAGACACGTAATCATCCATACATGTGCATACTCACACATTCACACACAGGCATTCATGCATGTACTCACAGGCACGCACACTCCACAGTAACATCATTAGGAACAAGGACTCCCTAGGTGACTAGAGCTGGGGGAGAGGACAGCAGGTGAAAGGTCAGATGTTGCAGTGCTGGCCATGGCCAGGCCATCTGGGTGGAGACCGGAGTGAAGTGAGGAAGCAAGCCAGGTAAATGCATGGGTGGAGATGGACATTTTCAACCTCGTGATAGTCTTCTTCCTTCTGCCTCATCATTCCCTTGCCTCAGGTGGCATGTGGCTTGTTTTAGTTACAGTTTCCAGAGTCTCTTCATGCTGTGCCCAGCACCTCATGTCACTAAGCAGGGTATCAGGGGCACTTTCCCTATGTCCCAGCTATGCCTCAGGGCCTTGGATTCTGCCACCAAGCATGCCCTTTTTAACCCTGGACGTTTTTTCACAGGGCCCAGTGCATATCCCGTCAACTAAAATCCCTTCACTGCTGGCCTGGCTTCTCCTAATCTTAGTGACCTCCCATCATACTTCCCTGGAATTTTTTCCCTTGGGAGAATTACTTTTCATATTCATATTTGCCCTTTCCCTATTAACCTAGGGGACCTTATGAAACAGAGGGCCTCTACCTTGTTCACCTGATCTGTCCTAAGCTAGCACACAGAGACAGATCCCTTGTAGCTCTGGATGTGAGTTCACTGAGGTGCAGATGACTGCTCTCTTCAGAACTGACTGTGTTGCTCATCTTGCTGTGTTGTTCCTCAGCTCAGGCATGTCTCTAGCCCCTGATGTGGACTTTGTCTCTGAACTGGGGAACTCAGTAAAAGAGATATCTAGAAGGTGAATCTAGAGCCAGGTTCTAGGACAGGGACTTTGTTAGTGTGGTCTACTATAGAATTCAGTCATTCTGCTACAGCAACCTGTATATGGCTACCCACAGAGGGTCTTGGACACAGGCTTTGGAAGTCACTGTGACAGTTTGGTTTTCTCTTGTTCATCTGGCTCTGGTGAAATCTTGGTGTGTCATTGTCTCTGTAAAGGGAATATGCTCTGAAGTGCAGGAACCCTTGTCTAGCTATGGCTATGGCCCAGTACCAGGTGGTCATTCTCCTGTCTAGCTGGTTGTAGTGAGGTGTTCCCTGTGGTCTGTGCACTATCCCTGGCCCTTTTGTTTCTCTGCTTATGTAACAAATATACAAAAAGCACCTACCAGGGCCTACCTTTTGGTCATGGAGCCTGTTGACTGAGCAGGAGACAGGGACAATGCACAAGTCAGAGCACTCAGAAAGCTGCAGCGCTTTTGTGAGTTGAAAGCTGGGGAAGACAAGCTGTGAGAGAGGCAGACTCACTCTTGCAGGGGTGATGACCTGGGGTTGAACAGGAAAGACAAGCATCCGAGGGAAGGGGACAGTTAAGCTGGGATTTGAAAGATGGGGAATGAGCATGTGCATGGGGGTGTGAATGGGTGGAGCAAAGGAAAGAGCAAGTACCAATTTTGAGACACAAGCAGAACACCCACAAGCCTGGAGGCCAGAGGTTGAATGGATGACAGTACCCAGGAGGCGTAGAAGGAGGTCAGGTAGGAACGCCAGTCATAGGGAACATTGAGTCTGTGCGAGCTGCTCAAGGACACAATGACCATTAGTGACATTTGTATTGTGGAGCTACACAAGTGCTTTGGCTCCATGGCTGGGGAGTGGGTCACAGAAACAGGTGGCAAGGTGGAGCCTGGCCTGCAGTTATGGGGGGTGGGCTGTAACACAATGCTCACATCTCAAACCATCCTTCTGGAGCTGTGTTCTATCCCAGAAGTGGCACTGTCAGAAAGCCTGCAGCAAACTCGAGGTTCCCGGGTTAAGCATGAACTCATCATGACATCAGAGAGTTCATGACCAAATACAGGGATGACCAAGCAACCCAGAGTGTTTGGCTTGTGGATAAGGAAACTGGAATCATTTTAGCTTCTCTAAAGCAATCTGTGTCATCGAGGTGAGACTGTCCCCAGAGAAGCCCCAGGGTTTGAGCAAGACCAAGGTGTGCAGGCTAAAGGTTTCTAGGCTTTTCCAAGGGGTTAACAACAATGAATTTATTTGAAGACTCACATAGTCATCGCACCTGCTTCTTTTTATAAAGCCACCAATCATTTGAGTCTCTTGGGAATAGACTGTTTTTGTTGAGAAGGATTCTGTGGGAGCCAGAGTAGGAGTGGGGATGGCTGCTGTCAGTGCACAGGAGAACATATGGTGGTCTATTGTGAGTGTGATCTGTTTTTTGTGTTGTTGTTAAACTTCCTCTTGTTAGCATCGGGCCTGTTATGTAAGAGCTCCAGGGTCCATATGGATGGTTGCATAAGACACCAAAGAACATGATTTTCTGTTGCCCTGCAGCTGATCCAACTGTGTTTGGAAAACTTATGGCCACTGTGTGTTACCATCCAGAAATGGAGTTAAGTAGTCTAGAACTCTGATATCTGCCCACCTTTGGTTAGCTGGGTAACTTTGGATAAGATATCTATGATTTTTCTGGTATTTATACTTTCCAACACACTCATTTCCTTCTGCAGTAAGGGGGAAAATAGTGCCAACTTGACAGAATTATTAGAGAATTTGGAATTAATAATTACTTGCAATATAGTGAGCACCCAAAGTTTGACTATTGTATATTTTGTGAACATTAAATCTCTCAGATACTCTTGGAAGTCACTATTATTTTCTTTAGATGGGGAAAGAGAGGTCTTAGTCAATGTTCTATTGCTCTGAAGAGACACATGACCACAACAACTCTAACAAAGGAAACATTTAATTGGGTCTGGCTTATAGTTCAGAAGTTCAGTCCATTGTCATGGTAAGAGACAGGGCCATATGCAGGCAGACATGGTGCTCATGGTGCTGGAGAGTAGCTGGGAGTTCTACATTGGCCAGCAGGAGAGAGAGAGAGACACACACACACAGAGAGAGAGAGAGAGAGAGAGAGAGAGAGAGAGAGAGAGAGAGAGAGAGACTGGGACTGGCTTGAGCATTTGAAACCTTAAAGCCCACCCAACAAGGCCACACCTACTCTAACAAGGTCACTCCTCCTAATAGTGACATTCCCCATGGGCCTATAGGGACCATTTTCATTCAAACTGTCACAGGTATAAAATACAAGAATGGTTTTTCTCTCTTGGTAAAAAGCCACAGAGCTAAGATTCAAACCCAGGCTCTGGCAATGTCTGGTATTCGTCTCAGGGAAACAGTTCAAGGGAAGTGAGACCCACTTGGGGTCAGGGTTTCACAGGCTTTGGTCCATGCAGGTTTGCTGTGTTCTGTGAGCTTTGGGAGGAGGGGAACAGCAAGGCAGCATGATAACAACAGTATGTGAGGAGCAAAGTGTACTCATCTCATGGTAGGTGCCAGGTAGAGCCTTCCGAGGCACGTGACCTGCTTCCGCCATGAGGGTCTCCACCAAAAGTTTCCACCTTTTGAAATTGTGCCTCCAACTGAAGGCTGAGTGTTTGATACATGAAGGGAACACATGGGACACACTTCAGATTCAAGCCACCACAGTGACCCTACTCCATGAGCTCTGTAAGGGGAAACATTTGGATAACTTTGTTCACTGTTGGATTTTCAGCCCTAAAATCAGGACCTGGGTTGGAGTAAAGCATCCAACAACTCCTGTTGGACTAAACAGTTCAGATCTGTATTTATGACACAGTTGTCAGCTCAGGAGGTATGGTGGTTTAAAAGAAAATGTCACTGTGCAGGTGGGATTTGAGGTCTCTATTTGCCCAAACTTTCCTCAATGTGACTGTCAGTCAACTTCCCATTGCTTGCAAGCCAAGATGTAGCCAGTACCACATCTGCCTGAACACTGCCATGTTCCCTGACATGATGATAATGGACTGAACCTCTGAAACTGTAAGTTAGCCACCCCAAAAAAATGTTTTCTTTATAAGAGGTGTTGTGGTTGTGGTGTCTCTTCATAGCAATGAAAACCCTAACTAAGATGGGCAGTGAGCCTGCTTGTGTCAAATCTCAGCTTAGACATTCGCTCACTGTGGCTAGAGTCCTTGACTGGTGGATTTCCCTACACAGCATTCTCACTCATATATTGGGGCTAAACATAATTCATTCACACAGACTGACCCCTTCCCCCTGTTTTTTGGATATACAGACCAACCTGTGTGGCATGCTTTATTATAACCCCACTGGAGGTAAAGCAGATTAACCCCCACTCCCAAACAAAGTGTCTGAGTCAGTGTTTCATTGCTCTGAGAGAGACACCGTGACCGACCACAGCAATTCTCATAAAATAAAGCATTTAATTGGGGCTTGCTTACAGGTTCAGAGGCTTAGTCCATTATCTTCATAGAGGGAGAAAGACAGCATGCAGGGCTGAGAGCTACATCCTGATCTGTAGGCAGAGAAAGAGAGACTCTGGGCTCTGAATGGGCTTTTTGAAATGTCAAAGCCTACCCAAGTGACATACTTCCTCCAACAAGGCCACACCTAGTCCTTTCATATAGTGCCATTCCCTGGTGACAATATATTCAAATCTATGAGCCAATGAGGGCCATTCTCATGCAAACACCACACAAAGCAACAACAAGCCTATCTGTGCTTCCAGGTAACAGAACTCCTGTAAGAACTGCAAAACCCTGGCCTCAGTTGTTGCCAAGTTTAATGGGCTTTCTGTATCAGAGGCTTTACATCTCAGCAAGCAAGCCCCAGAGACATGGTGATTGAATCCGTGGCTTGTCACAGAATCTTACCTCATCCGTAGAAAGTTTGAGCTGAAAGCAGCTCTCAGGTGTCCTCCTGGCTCAGTGGGAAAGCCATGACCCACTGTGATGACTACAAAGGAGTATGGGTTATCACTGGGGGTCTCCATGTGGGTCTAGGTTGAACTGGTGTTACCAGAATTTACAGTGGAAGAACCAGTCACCAGTAAGGAAAAATGAGCCAAAAAGCCAATCCTGAGCAGGCAGCAGATCATGTTAGATTCCTGGTTGGTCTGATTTGGAATTCAGGGTGCTTGTCCTGGTTAGCTAGCCCAAGGTGTGCCTAAATTTCCACACACCTGCACGCATGTGCACACATACTTTGGGCATGCCCGCTAAGGCTGGCAACCTTGAGGCTCTTGTAAGCATGCTTTCTTTTGTTCTGTGAAGTTGGTAGGCTGCATTACTCCCATTTTACAGATGAGAAAACTGATCTCAGCTGATAAAATTTAGTAAGTTTCCAGAGGCAAAGAGAGAAGGCTAACCAGTTTTTGTCCTGCACTGGTTAGATATATCTGAGCCGACATGCCAAGCAGGGCTAAGGAGTTGGCCACTGGAATACTTGGATATTGGTCTTTTATATTCAGAAGTAGCTATGAAGCTGGGCAAGTGGCTGCTTCTCTGGGCTTTATTCTCTTCAGCTTCATCAAGGGCAATCATGCGCTTGCTCTACAGAATAGTGTGAGGGTAAAAGAATGAAATGCAGCCTTGTCCCCAGCACAGCAATGAATGTAGCATGGGAGTTGGCAAGTCCCTGCAGAACCCACAGGAGCTCCAGCCTGCCACAGCCCCCAGCATCACTGCTCTGTGTCCTGGCATGAGGCTTAGGACTGGGAGTCCCCAGTTGTTTCTCTTGTCTATTCAGAAGAATACACTATTTCAAGGCAAGGTGGTTCCCTTTGAGAAAGTGTTTCTACATGCGTGCAGGCTCTTACCTCGTGTGTTGAAGTGCTCAGCCTAGATAAGGCTGAGCCCCACCCTGCACAGCCACTATTTCCAGTCTGTGTTCCCCAGTCCTAAAAGGTAATGTGCAGTATGAACATCTGCTATATTAGATGGAGTACAGCCTCATTTGTCCTGTGATGGTTTTGAGCCAACTTCATCGGTGCCTCAGCTTTAGAATGAGGGAATATTGAACTGACAACTGTTTGAAAGAAACACTGAGAGAACTGCCTCCCCTACTGTCTTAGTTAGGGTTTCTATTGCTGTGAGAGACACCATGACCGCAGAAACTCTTATAAAGGAGAACATTTAATTGGGGCTGGCTTACAGTTCAGAGGTTCGGTGCATTATCACTATTGTGGGACATGGTGGCATGCAGGCAAATATAGTGCTAAAGATGTAGCTGAGATTGGATCCCTTATCCCTTGGGAAGAGTAGATGGGAGGTAGGCTGGGAGGAGGAGGGGGGAAAGAGGAGGGGGGAGGAGGAGGGTCGGAGCAGAGAACTGTGGTTGAAATATAAAATGAAATAAAATAAATAAAATAAATAAATTAGAAAAAGAAGTAGCTGAAGGTCCTACATCTTGCAGGCAACAGGAAGTAGGCTGAGTTAGTGGCATGTCTTGAGCATATATGAGACCCCAGATGCCATTTCCACAGTGACACACTTCCTCCAACACGATGATACCTCCTCTAACAAGCTCACACCTCATAACAGTGCCACTTCCTTTGGGGGCCATTTTCTTTCAAACTACCGCACCTACCTTAGTCTCCGTCTTGCTTCAAATGCGGACAGTTTGATTCTCTTCCCCACAAGGAAGCCACCTTGGCCAACTTCAAGGTTGCCAACTAAGATGCAAATCTCTTCACCCCCTGCTCAAGCATTCTCTTGGTTCTCCTCTCCCTCTAGCCACCGCACAGCCTCCACTGTTCTGGGATCCTCTCTCCACTCTAGTCTTTAGGTTCACAGTGTTTCCACGAGTGTTTCCTCTCCACTCTCACACTGTCAATATAGCTTCACCTCCAGCTTCCGGGGTTTGTCTCTCACTGCCCAGTTTCTTCTCTAGACCATTTCTCAGAGTCAGGACCCTAAGACAACAATCTGACTCCTCCCTCATACCCAACCCACTCCCAAATGCCTCACACTCCTTGCCACCACCTAATATCAGAGCTCAGTAGGTGCAACTGGAGGAAATGTCTTCCAGAAGCAGACCCTTTCCTGGTTCAGTGGAAGAGAACATAGGTCTGGCACTCATGGTATCCACCGTGATGACGTCAGATCTGCATCATCACAGCCTCCTTCTCCTTCACTCTCTGCACACCTGGATATTGGGCCATGTTAACTCTTCTTTGATGATACTGATTGGATCAGCCTGCTATTTTCCAAGCCATTCCATTGCTATGGCTTAGTCTAGGAAACTGCTTCCTGCCTGGTGCCACAGCAATGGGACTGACCATTTGGTACTGGACAACCAGTGGGTGTGCTCTTCTCTGAAGAAGACCATCCTTCCGTCAGAGTTATTCTTTAACAACACAAATCAGATTCCCCCTTTCCTTAGTCTAAACCTTCCCTGACTCCATCCCCTCACATCAAGGTAATGTCTAGCTATTTTTTTTTTTTTTTTTTTTTTTTTTTTTTCGAGACAGGGTTTCTTTGTGTAGCTTTGGAGCCTATCCTGGCACTCGCTCTGGAGACCAGGCTGGCCTTGGATTCACGGAGATCTGCCTGCCTCTGCCTCCCGAGTGCTGGGATTAAAGGCGTGCACCACCAACGCCCGGCAATGTCTAGCTATTTATCAGGATAGGTGTACATTGGTCAGGTAGGAATCCAACAGAGAAACAGTGTCAATAAGACATTGGAAGTATGTATGTATGTATGTATGTATGTATGTATGTATGTATACATGTATGTATCTACTTACCTATCTATCAAAAGATTTATTTCAAGGAATTTGTGTTGGTAACAGTGGGACCTGGCCAGGCAAGTCTGAAACCTGAAGGACAGGCTGACCAGCTGGAAAGCACAGGTCTGTAGCTGCAGACCACAGGTAGAGTTTCTGCTCTCTCAGGGAAGCCTGCTGCCAAGTGAATGAGGATAATGTCCTTTACTTACAGTCAAGTGCTTACAGACAATAACTGTATCTACAAAAGGCCTTTATGGCCTCACCTAACTTCATGTTTCTGAGGACCTGGGTACTATAGCCTAGCCAAGTTGGCATGTAAAGCTAGCCATCCCAACATAGTACTTTTAGACATGGGCCACAGCCATCTCCTTCCTCTTTTTCCTTCTTGCCACCTCACACATTGGGTTAAGTCACCCTTGCACTATGCCAGCTGGCCTTTTGCCACCTGCTCTTCCAGAGGTCTGGAGTCTTCCACTGCTTTTCTGTGTGTCTTAGTGTCACTCAGGAGTTGCCTCCTCAGGATGGCCTTAATCATACACCTGAGCCCTTCACTCAAGTGCACTGTGTCTGAGTGTTCAAAGCCCGGATGCATTGGAAATTTCTTGTGTTCTGTGAAGTCAATTCATGCATGTGAACAGTTCTGAGGCAAGACCTTCTGTCCTGTCACTCTGATAAGCCCCATAACTTACAACTCCCAGTTGGCAAGGCCCTCCTCCACTAGTCTGTCAATCACCACTTATTCCTATGGCATGAAAGCTCTGTGGAGGTAGTTACCAGGCCAGCCTAGGTCACTGTAGTACCCCTGAGGTCTCACTGCAGTGGCACCCAGGAGGTGCTCCAATCAGTGTTTACTGAATAAATAAATTAACCTTTGTTTGAATGAACTCAGCAACATTATCAGTTAAGTACACCTATGTTCTATTTTTGGAGGCCTGGAAATATAATCAACAAGAAGACAAATTACTGTTGTATGAAGTTGATACCCCAAAGCAGGGTCCTGGGCAGAAACTGAATAGATGTAAAAATAATAAGGGCAAGGAAAGAATATGATGTGACTGCCTGTTTGAATGGATGGAGCTACATGTTTGGCTTCCTTAAGAGGGATCTGAACACAGGAAGAGGGTGGTAAATGGAGAAACAAATGTACTGGGTTTTCAGTAGAGTCAGAAAAGTCACTCAAGTCTACTGCTGATGTACACACAGGTAAACAGTCCCGCCTTTACCTCAATCCCTCCTTTGGGATAAGGATTATGGTAATTGCTTGTTTAACTCACAAGGCGTTCATATCATGTGAGGCAGCAATTATAGAACGACTGGACAAATATGAGGGGTCACTGTTGATATTTCAGTTGTTGCAAACAGACTAAGTTGGCCCCATCAACTAATACTATGGTTTAAGTGAAGAGAGGCAGAAAGGAATCTTGGCATGAGGCCACCTAATGGTGACCAGCTTGATCTTGAACATGAATTATGCCACCTTTCTGGGTCTCATTTCCCTGATCTGTGAAAATGGGGGAGGGAGGACACACCTCAGCCTCTTGCCAGATGTAAAGTAGATAATCCATGTCAAGTGCTTGGCACGAGGTGAAGCCAATTCAAAGAACTCTGCTAATATTCGCCCCTAATAGTCATTCTGTCAATCACGGGCGAGTATCCATAAATGGAGCCATTCATGGCTCAATTTCTCCAGTCTCACATTTCTGCCAGGAAACGTCTCGTGTCTTTATGCACTGACACCTGTGATTATGCAAAGCCACAATCAATGTTCATATTCAGAACCCGAACAAATGGAGAATTTGTTACTCAAGTCCCTCCCTTCCAGCTTTTCAAAAGATAATTTCTGGGATGGGGGGCCAGGGAGGGAGGGAGAGAGATGTACTTTTCATTTGTGTAGAAAACAAATATCCCTGGTTTTATGACCATATAACCCTGAAAATGTTAGTTTTTTTTTTTCTTCTTCTTCATGTAATGCATTTTAGGAGTCCCATAAAGGAGTCCTTGTCAAGAGAAAACACAGCTGGTGCCCAATTAGAGAGGTGATTGAGACCTAATGGACTGGCAGAGCTCTTAATTAAACTGGACCCCGAACTAGGGGGATGGTGGCTGGGGAATGGAGGTGGCCCACACACTCACCCGCAGGCAATGGCGAGAACAGATTTTGTTCAGGAGACAAAACTTTGATCATTTTGATCACATATGTATTTAAGTTTTGAGAAGGCAGCTCCTTAGAGGCAGACATCTTATTTGACTCACTACGACTCTCTCCCTTCACCTTCTACAAGAATCTCCAAGCTCTCTGGCTTCTACTCAAATGTCAGCTCCCATCTTATTGCCTTTCTTGGCCCCTAGAACTATTCTGGAAGTGAAGGGGAACCATCAACCTCAGAACTTCGGAAAGGCATCTGGGGACTTTCCCTTTGTACTCCCCCGCACCCCTTCCCCCCACAGTGCTGTTTTCACCGCTTTCCTCACCAGCATCCCAGAACACGCCAGCCCTAGAGCTTCATCTTGATGGCCATCTTCTGTGCTCCATGTTCCAGGACATCCTCTGGAAGTTGTGAATAGTACCACATAAACCCTTCTTCAAACTCCCCAGTGCATGTCCCTCTGTGGACCTGTGTGTGTGTGTGTGTGTGTGTGTGTGTGTGTGTGTGTGTGTGTGTGTGTGTGCCCGTGCACATGCATGTTATCTGGCAAGAATACGTGGGAAGTGAGTGCTGCTGTCCACTGGGGCCGGCACAGATGCAGTGTGTGTCTGTTCTGAGGCACTGTAGAGGGGAGTACAGCTTCTCAATGGACAGTCTTGGGAGACCCAGGGAACTTCTGAGATTATTATCATTGAGTAGAAATGGAAGGAAGCCCTAGTCTATGTCTCTGTCCTCTTGCTAGCTGTCATTCATACCTTTATGGAAATCCTCCACAAGTGCTTTTCTGGTTATGCAGGAAGGAAGGCCTGAGCCCCTTCTTGAGGTCTTTCGTTGTATATTTCTCTGTTTGAGCATTAAAAATCACTGTTCCCAGACTCTTCTGGTGAAATATATACACCAGGAAGCTGCAATTCACTTAAACACAGGCTTGTGACACCTTTCCCCAGATCCCTTTTGTCCCAGAAAGACCAGTCTTGCTCCATCTGGTGCTCTTTTGACCCCAGCTCCAGGGACTTTTACCTTCCCTGAGCTCCATCCACCCACACTCAGAGACACACCTAGCTTTTATCTTAGAAGGGTGCATTCCACCCATGATGTCTCAAATAGTAGGATCCCATTCCCTGACCCTGGTTCCTGTCTTTCAGGACTCTCACCAGATTAGCTCTCTGCATTCCAGGCTCCTGCATCCACATTCCTTTCCTTCTCAGTCTTTAAGATCTCCTAGGATTCTTAATCTTGCAGAGTACTATAGCTTTTCCCCCACAGCACTGAAGGATGAGCATACAGCATGAGCAAGAAAGAAGTTGTGTGTAATGCATCTTTGTCTATCTTTGCATCTTTGACAATATGCCTTGTCATATTGACCTAGGCGTCTGCCCCTCAGGTAGACACAAAGATGAAGGAGTTTGTGTAAATACCGTTGGCCCAGTACCTTCACCAGAGTAGTTGCTATGGGAACACTGGCTCTTACTCTCACCATGAAATGATCGCAGGGGCTGCATGTTACCTGGTAGTGTGTCTGGCTACTTCTCTGGGTGACCAAGATTCCAAATACTGTCTTCACTACACCTCAGTTTTCCCATTTTTTTTTTGTCTAAATTTATCTGCAATTTTCTTTTCTGACTAATTTTCCTGCTGGATTTAGAAACAGTTTCGTTCTGTCTCCCGACCTTAGAAATTAGAGGGCAGAAGTGGGACCAGCCAAGGTTGGACAGCCAATCACTCACTCAAGCATCCTGTTTAAATTGGAAAGGATGTTGGCCATAGAGAAAGATGATTTGAAGATTGAGCTAGGTCAGACCTAGTTTTCTTTCCCAAACATATCTACCTTCTCTCTTACTGTGCTTTCTTTTGCTCACCTATCTAGGTACATCCAGCAACCAAAGCTGGGAAACTAGCAAGAGTGGACTGATGTTGACAAATCAGGCCATCTGTCACTATCCTTGGTTAAGTGGAGGAGAGCCAAAAGTATGAGGGATCAATATTCTGAGGAGACGGTAAAGAGAAACCACCCTCCTGAAGGCCCCTCCCTCCCTTTCATTCCTCCCCTATGTCCTGACAATTGACATTGCAGCCATAGACAGACATAGATAATGGTATTTATTTTCTCCAGACAGTCTCCTTAGCAGCTGCCACTGACTAAACCTCCCCACCCACCTCATGGGTGGGGCAAGTAGGTAGCCTAGTACCCAGAGTTGACATTGCTGTAGGTGGCATTAGGTGAAAAGTCGCAGGCACCTGTAGATACAAGACTCATGGATTTTCTCTTGAACATTTTACTTGTCAGTCAGCCATCTACAGCTCAAAAACCCAAAAGGTTCCTTTTGAGAAATAAACTTGGAGGACAGCAGGACCCTGTTGACAGGGCTGTGAAGAGAAAAAGACTGAACACCCATTCCAGGATGGTCCAGGAATCCCAGATGGAGACCCAAGGAACTTGGTGACCCACATCAAAGTGATTTGTCTATTAAGTACAGCAGACACAGTAGGTACATCAGTCACCAAGATGAAAAAAGTGGGTTAGTATAAAGTATTTGAGATATTTGCCTCTTAAGTAATATAGCTGTAAAATATAAATTTATATGTTTGTTTTTCTTAGGAAAAGGAGTCTACAAAAGTAAAAGTGTAAAAGTGAAATCAGAGCACAGCTCCGCTGCTTCACCCCCTTTCACCTGCAGAACACAGTTCTTGACAGATTCTACATTTTCTTCATCCCCAGGACCTTTGGATGACTTCTTCTCCTCTTTCCTTCTTATCCATCTTCCTCTTCTTCCTCCTTCTCTGCCCATTCTCTCTTCTCCTCTTCCTCCTCCTCCTCCTCCTTCTTGGATTTTTAAGACAGGGTTTCTGTGTAGCCTTGTCTGTCTTGGGACTCACAGAGATCCACCTGCCTTGGCCTCCCAAGTGCTGGGATTAAAGGTGAGCACCACCACCACTTGCTGGGAGTTCTACTTGAACCATCCTTTACCTGCCCTACTCTTGGATAGATCCATGTACAAACTAACAATGTGAGGTCATTGTTCAAATATTATCAGGATGGCTGAGTTGAGCATCGTATCATGTGTGTGGCTCTTCTGAGCTCAAGGGTGTCTGTGTGACTGCACGGATCTTATGCTTCTGAGTCTAGGAGCCAGAGTCAGGGCCCACTATTCTTTTTCCCACCTCATCTCAAATATCACCTGCCTTTCTCCTCAAAACAAATGACGGCAAATCCTGAAATGATACATTTCGTGTGTTTCAGACACTGTGCCATGTGTTGTGCAATCAGGGTCTTGCTTCTCAGAGCCACCTCATGATGTAGGTGATATATGGTCCTTTTTTTCAGATGGAGAAGTTGAGGCAAGAAGGCTGCCATTTGTACTGAGTTTCTGAGTCCATAGCTTAGACTCTCACTAGCCGAGCACTCTGAGCCCACTTGAGTCTGGATCCTTTCAGTCTTGTCTCCATCCTCTGATCTCCGAAGAGCCCAGGTCCCATCCTTTCTTACCAATTTCTGACCATTCTTCCCTCCAATACTTGTAGTTTCCAACACCCTTGAAGCTTCTTCTATACAAGCTTTCAGGGTCCCAGGAGACTGTTCAATTGAAACACTCTTTCCCTCAGACACCTGAAAATTATTGGTCACTACCTTCTCACACTCAATTTCCTGAGACCCCAAATCCACTCAGTCTGGTACCTGTGCTATCCTTTATCCTCTGCTAAAACCTAGTCTCCTCCACCATTCCCCTCCTCACTGTAACACTCTGAAGTCATCCTGCTCTTCACAAATGAAGGCCAGATTCTGTAACCCCTTCTAAAGATCCTCTATGACTCCCACTGTCCCTGAGATCCCTAGTTTAACACCCAAGACCCTACCTACTCCTTGTTCAGATTCCTCTCACATAATCACAGCTATTCACTGCCTGAAATTCCCAGGATGAGCTAAGAATTCTCATGTTCCTATGACTGTGAATATATATATATATATATATATATATATATATATATATATGGAAATGCTTCTGTGTATATGTTTATCTTATTAGATGATAAATAAAGTACTGTTTAGCCAATGAGGCAGCAAGTTAGGCGGGACTAGGAGTCAAGGAGGATTCTGGGAAATGTAGTAAAGGAGTGGTGATCTGCAGGAAGTGACATGGCAGGGAGACATATATAAACAAGGGCAAGAAGGAAGTGGGCCCCTTCTCTCTTCCTCCAGAGTCACCATGTGATCTTGGGATGAGGATGCCAATGGAAGGCACACTAAATAAGATAAGTCTTATAAAATATATAGATTTATGATAATTAAGACTAAGCTAACAGATGAGAAATCCTAGTCATTGGCCAAGCAGCATTTGTACCTAACATAAGTCTCTGTATATTATTTGGGACCCTAACTCGGCGGGCAGAATTTGGGTGGCTGGCGGTAGGGCTTGGGTGGCTTTTGGCGGAAAGATTTATCATAACATATATATTATATATATATATATATATATATATATATATATTTTCTCACATGAAATGCCTTCTGGGAACTTGGGGAAACGCCTGGTGAGTTCGGCCATCTTTAACATTGTCTCACATAGAAAGGCTTCCATACTCCTGGATGTTGCTTCAAGGCCTGAGATGAGGATGTCCCTATGGGCCTCCAGAGCTCTGAAAGCTCCTCTCTCTGGACCATCTGTACCTCTGTCAATCCTACTGGCCAAGGAGTCCTCTGAAGGGAGTGGGGATTTTAATGCCCCTGTCTCCTCCAGCTTCAGAGGGCGGTGGGCTTCTCTGAGAACTAGAGGAACACAGCTGGCATTTGTGAATGACACTTGAAATTTGCTGTTTGTCCTGTCCACTTTCTGACACAAAAGACTCCATGGGAATGTCCCAGAACTCTGCAGCAGATGGAGGACAAAGGTCCATATCAGAACAGGACCTTGAAAACTGTGGCAAGCCTGACATTCATCATACGGACAAATTAGTACATTAGGAAAGAGAGACACATGGATTTAAAACTTGGGACATCAGTTTCAGCTGAAAATACAGACCATACCAAAATCTTAGTCACTATACCATCTCAGCTGAGATTTTCATGATCTCAACACTATCGTGAGTATAACCAAACTTTATGTTACAACCAAATTATAAGGAATGAGCAAGTGCTGAGGCTGCTGGGAACAACTCTGTTCTATCACACCTCATAGATATCTGGAGAAATGATACTTAGGTGTGTTATTCAGAAACATGGAATTGAGTATTGGAAGGAATATCAGACACTGACTGTATGAATAGTGAGATTTTGGAGATTAAGGGATAACCCCAGGAAAGAGGCTTCTGAGAGACCCCTGGCCTGTTGAACTATTATCTGATGCTGGTAGGCACGAGATGCTTTAGATACTATGTGTGGGGGAAGGCAGGGACTGTGGAAGGCATGCTTCTGTCCAATTAGTCTCACTAATCCCCTGAAATAACTGGACCAGTTCACTAGAGCCCTCCTAGACCCAAGGGCCTGGCTTGGTGCAGTACTCTCCATGACCTGGCTCTACCCTCAGATATTCCCACAGGATGCCATGGCTTCCCCCTCAGGGTCCTTTACTGGATTTGCCCTGGAAGGCCTCTGGCCTTTGTCGCCTCATATCCCACTCCGAGGCTATGGGGAGATTCACTTCCTTACATCCAAGATGGCTCTATAGACCTTTGCTAGAGGCTCTGTACTTTCTGCTTACCTTTACCTTCAGATGAGGAACTGTGATAGCTCAGTCTCTAGCCCTGCTCTATTGTGCTACAGCTGAGGAGCTACCCTGATGCGCTTTCCTTGTCTGGATGTTACAAGCATTTGATATGCTGCTTGTCAGAGTGAGAGTACTCACTTCCAATTTCCAGGCTCTTCTGTCAACTCACCCCACCTTGCAGCAGCAAGCATTTATATGTTCAGTTGCCAAGCTCCATGCTCCACCCTCCACCATGCCTCTCCATTTAGCTTCTTCAATGGGTAGCCTCACCCTCATTTCACATGTTGGGAAACAGAGGCTTTTCAGATGGAACTTGAGGGAGAGGTTGCTGCCATTCATTTCCCATCAGATCACAACTGGAGATACACATACCCACTCTTAGAGCAGCATGGACATAACAGCCAAAACACAGAGAGCATGCAGGCATCCCCAGCATGGGGATGGTTGAACAGAGTGCAGAGTAGCCACACAAGGGAATGCTAGCTGGCTTTGAAAAGGAATAGAGTCTAATGCCTGCTACAGTGTGGACAAACCTTGAAAACACTCTGCTATGGAAAACAAGCCAGTCACAAAAGGACAAAGGCAGTGGGTCTCAGATTGCAAGAGCAGGCAGATTTGTGGATACAGGAAGCATTAGGGCAGCTAGCTGCCTGGGCCTGAAGGCAATTGGGAACTAGGAATTAGTGTATAATGGTTCTGAAATTTCACTGTGGGGGGATGAAAATGGTCCCGAGATGGATGGTGGCTATCACACATCTGTGTAATATGCTGGGATGGATTTCGGTCATAACACCTCAGTAGAAGATGCTGGTTGTCACTAAACTACACACTTAAAATTGTTCATTCTTTCCTTATAGTGTGAGAGAGAAGAGAGATTGCAATGTTTGGGGTAAAGAGAGGGGTGGGTTACTGTTTGGTGGGCACAAAGGGTCTCTGAGAGCAATGAACTCTGGGTAGAGAGAGCAGAGCTGGCTTCTAATTGTGAGTAGACTGGATTAGTGGGCACTTATGGATAGTTAAGATGATAAATACTAAGACATTCTACCACAGTGAAAGATGGGGACAACCTGTGTGCCTTTGAATTCCTCTGGAGAGGGAGCTGCAAGCAGGGCCTGGCACATAGCAGGTCCTCAAGGGTGTTCAGCACACAGTGTGTGGCCTCATCAACTTCTGCTGGAAAATTGCCTACAGGAAGGGATAGGTCTTCCACCTTGGAGAGTGAAGATAGACAGGGGCTCAAACCTCTTCAAGCTCTGTGGGCAGAAGTTCCATAGTCAACCACCAAAACAAGGGGCTTGGCAGTGATGACATGGAGAAAGCTGTCATCACTAGGGTTTTCATACATTCATACATACATACATACATACATACATACATACATACTAAAGAGGTAAACAAAGTGGAGTCAGAACTAGATTGGTAACAGGTAGTTTATTAAGAAATAGTACTCACGCAAGCGAGCCAGTGACCAGATTTGCACGGGAGCAGGAGTGACCCACAAGATGCTTCCTAGTCCACTCAGCCAGGCGGAAGAGAGAAAAAAAGAGGTGCATGCAGGCCTCTCTCCTTCTTAAACTCTTGTTACGTCACTCTGACCACGCCCAAGTGGGCGTGGTTAGCGGTACCTGTGACCAGCCCCAAGCGGGCATGGACAGTGGTACCTCTTGATCAGGGTTTCTCTCTACAACATACATCATAATAGCAACCAGTTATTGACTACTTACTATACACTGGATTCTATTGTAAGCCTTATTGAAACACTGGTGAGATTGTTACATTATAATTCCCACTCTGTGCTGAGAGCACCAACACATAGAATGGTTGAGAAATTTGACAAAATGGTTTGAGTATTAGCAATAAGCTCTTATCTTCCAGTCCTTCCTATGTTTCCCCCAGTTCCATGAAGGAAGCAAGGAGAGAAACATCAAAGGAGGAGTTAAGAAATGAGGCAAGGGTTGTGTATGCTGGACAGACGCTCAGGCTTGGGTGTGGCTCACACCAACTTGGCTCAAAGCCTAGTATTTTGTGGATTTCATAACCCTGAAAAGGCTTCTTGCTTCCTAACACTCTGAACTCTCATGTGTAGTGTGGAGCTTGATGTGTAAACTTGCTAGAGAATGTGGTCTCAGGCCCAACAAGTGCCTGTGTAATAGGAGTGAGGACTGTGGTTGTCTTTCAGGAATGATGGGGCAACTTGCCTCCCAAGAGCCCACTCTTATTATGAACTAAAACCAGCCCTACTAGTTTGTTGTGGGGAGCAAACAAAGACTGTGCTTCGAAATGGTATCTATTTATAACTCTAACTTGCTCCCCAACAGCTAACAATACAGGATTATTTTTAATTTGCAAAGGAAGAGAGGGACTTAGAGAAAGGAGGGTCATGTGTGAATGAAGCCCACATGGGACCATGTGAAGAAGGGCCAGGATGCCTGCACTGTGCCTGACTGCCCTGCACTGAGCCTGACTGCCCTGCACTGAGCTTGACTGCCCTGCACTGAGCCTGACTGCCATGCACTGAGCCTGGATGCCCTGCTGCATGCCTGACTGCCCTGCACTGTGCCTGGCTGCCCTGCACTATGCCTGGATGCCCTGCTGCATGCCTGGCTGCCCTGCACTGTGCCTGACTGCCCTGCACTGTGCCTGGCTCCGCCAATATTTGTCCTTATCCTTGGTTGAGATAGTTGGCATTAGAGACTCTGGACAATGAGCATGGAGTTACTTACAGGCCCACTCTGTGTTAAGGAGAAGAGGAACCATGAAAGATACCAAACTGTACTCCTCGGAGGAAGAGAGAACATAGACCAGCTTCAAGGATCCAGGCCAGCTTCAGAGATAACTCAGATGTTCTGGTTCTGTGTTCATACTGTGTCCTCTGAGTCCCATTGCAATGAACAAGACAGTTCTTCGGAAGAGGGGGGGGGTGAGGATGAGGGGACACAGACACAGAACCTCACAGTTTCTAGAAAGGAAGAACTGTGGTTGTCATTGTGTCTTTCATAGGGAGAGATCTGCCAGTCACAATAGAAACCTGTTACTGTTCAGCTTCATTCAGCAGCCCCTGAGCTCAGTGCACATGCTGGCAGCTAAGGTAAGGACCAGCACATCTGTGTCCTCTAGGAGCTCAACTTTGAAGTTGGTTCAAGGACACACTGCTCCCGAGAGAGGCATGCTCACACGCCCTTGAGCTGACACTTGAACAAATCTGCCAACCTGGGGCTCAGCACAGATTCCCAAGACAGGACTGCCCCACCCCATAGGAGGCTTTGAGGGCAGCTTGGAAGGGCCTTTCTCCCTTTCATGCTGGTCCTATCCTTGCTTGTTTAACTGTCTTGTCTCCCAGGCTGGAAGTTACTTATGGGTAGATGTCTGGCCTGCTTGCCCCTCGTTAATCCAGCACTCTGATCATGAGGAAGGAGAGGTAAGAAAGAGAGAAGAGAAGAGAGAGAGATGCAGTCAGAAAGAAGAGCACACACAGAGGCTGGAGGCCTGGTCACCGAGTTCTAAGTGCTGATCTCAGTAGATGGCTGAGTTGGAGAAGGCAGTTGACTGACTGGTTAACTTTCCTAGGTCTTTGTCGTAGCTTGGGCCCTAGTGGTGAATAAAACTGAATGATTGTGTTGCATATATTCTTCCTTCCTTCCTTCCTTCCTTCCTTCCTTCCTTCCTTCCTTCCTTCCTTCTCCCTCCTTCCCTCTCTCCTCCCTCTTTCCCTCCCTCCCCTTCATTTCCTTCCTATTTTAGTTAAGGTTTCTATTTCTGTAATAAAACACCATGACCATTAGCAACTTGTGCTGGGTCGGGATGGGGGGTATTTTGTCTTCGAGGTCCACATCATACTCCATCACTGAGGGAAGTCAGGGTAGGGACCTGAAGGCAGGAGGCCATGGAGGAGTGCTTCTTACTAGATTGCTTCCATGGCTTGCTTGTTCAGCCTGCTTTCTTACACAACCCAGAACCACCTGCCCAGGGGTGGCACCACCAACAATGGATTGGGCCTTCCCACATTAATTACTAAATAAGGAAATACACTACAGGCTTGTGGACAGGTAAATCTTATGGAGGTGTTTTCTCAATTGAGAGCTCCTATCATCAAATGACACTGGCTTGTGTCAAGTTGTCATGAAACTATGTGGAGCACTTCTTCCCTTTCTCTCTTCCCCTCCCCCTCACCTTCCAGTTTTGAAGCAGGGTCTTGCTATGTAGCCAAAATAGCCTTGGACCTTTGACCCTCCTGTTGCTAGTTTTGAGGTGCTAGCCTCTCTCAAATTGTCCCTATTTTAATGTCTAATAACTGTTTGGAGAAGTCAGGAACAACAGAAGCAGACGTACTGCCCTCTCCTTCACAGATGCGGAGGGGACTGTGGCTTCATATGCAAAGTACCACAGCCTTCTGAGGTGGGCTCTGGTTCTCCTCATGGAGACCACAGACATTGCTGGTTTGCTAATGGCTGCTGAGTAGGAGTGGATCTGTCCTTTACAGTCAGTTTGCTTTAACAAAGAGACTCCTACCTGGTGAGTTCATTTGCTGTTCACGACCACCACTAGACTATCTTTTGAATGACTGCAGTTTCTGTTCCTAGCTCCTTAACTTATGGCTCTGCCCTGTGGGCAAGCAGTCTTTCCTCTCTAGACAGAGGTGTATGACTTTAGTCTGCTGTGACATCCTAAGGAAGTCCCTGTGGGGGAGGGGCAGCCGATGCTTCTGGTTGAGTTGGCCTCTCCTCCCTTCAGTTTTGAGCTAGAGTAACTTCCCAAGAGAGAGGCTTAGGTGTGGCCCTTGTTTCCCTTGGGCACATTTGCTTGCAGAAGGGTAGTTAGTGATGGGTGACATCAGCCCTCTATTTCATTCTCACTATCTGGCCATTGTGGGCAACAACCCCCAAATGACAAATGGCTGGTTCGAAAGTCACCTGCTGAGGTCTTTGTAGGGAGGAAGCCATGCACTTCCTGATGGCACCGACCTTACCAAGACAAGCAGGAAATCAAGTAGGTTAGAAGAGGAAACCTCAGACCTCACTCTTCCTGGCAGGTCACAGCAGGGCAGGGCAGGGCAGGGCAGAGGTTAAGGCTGTAGGTTAAGATGCCAGACACCCTTGGGTTCCTGACCTTGCTCTACTACCCACCTGTCTGTGTGACACTGGTCATGTGGTGGATGACTGTTAGTTTTCTACTTTATACAATAGAAATTGTAGCAATACTTTCTGTCTCAGGAGTCTAAATGAAGTGCAAATACAGGTAGAAATGGCAGTCTGCTGCCTGGAAAATGTGCATTGTGTGCACTTACTCAGTCTCAAGCTATTTACTCCAAGGTCTAGTCAATTCTCCTTTCACCTAGTAGTGTCTCCCACTTTACCGCACAGTTGGCAATGTCCAGGTATTTCTAGACATTGGGTATGCAAGGATGCATAGGACCCAACCTTTGCTTCAGCAGGGAATTCAGAGTCTCAGGTTGCCCAAATTCTTCTTGACCTTGCCACCCACATACTAATAACAGTGGTGGTAATTGTGGTGATGATGATGATGATGAACAGATTGTGCAATTGACTGGACAGTAAATGTGTGTTGGCTGCTACCTGGACACTGTGTCCTGTATTCATACCGACTCCTTGGGATAATATACTAATATTTCCAGTGGCGTGAAAATGAAACTGGAGGGACAAGGGTGGTTAAGTTTCTTGTCAAAGGTTTTGCAGCTGAGAAGGGGGAGAGCTGGGATTCCAACCCGTCTTTTCTAAACATCCCCCACCCAGCTTAATGTTTTGCAGGCAGGCCGGCCTTCCTGAAGGCTAAGGATCACATTTAATCCTCCTATCTGGGAGGCAAGGGCCTTTATGACTTTATGATAAGATTCATTTCCAAACGAGGCCACTGAGAGCAGAGCAGGCAAACTAACTCATTACCTGCAGCTCTGCAGGCAGGAGCTATGGAGACATCACTCCTAACTGGCAGCGCAGAGGCTGCCGGGTGGCAAGGAGCCTTCTGCAGAGGCGAGAAATATGTGCAAACAAAACCAACAGCTTTCTTTCTGCTCCCCAAAGTTGCTAAAAATGCCTGCGGGTTTGCACACAAGCAGACACTGTGCTGTGCTCACAAGGTTGGGTGGCTTCCTCTTCTTGGCTCGAGCAAGAAAAGACCTGGAAGGTATTTCTCACATCTTTGTTAAACACACACACACATCAGACAGGGAGGAGTTCCAAGGTAGTCCCAGGGTGTGGATTTCTGCCAAGTCTTCCTTCACTTGTTGTTAAGTTGGAAAAAAAAAGAAAGAAAAAGACACACTGTGGACAAGCCCACCATCCTTGCAGTACCTGGTACTGTGGGAGATCCGTTTATGAACTTGGAGGCAGGCAGGCCCACATCATGTTTTAGATTATTTTACTCTCAAGCCCAGTTATCTTAGACCAAGATCAATCTGCTTAGACTTAAATTTTCCCATCTGGAAAATGGGAAGGGCAACAGCTTCTTTGTTGTGGATAGCTGCACAAAGACAGGGTTTCTTTTCTTTTTTCTTCTTCTCTTTTTTCTTTTGGTTTTTCGAGACAGGGTTTTTCTGTGTAACTTTGGAGCCTATCCTGTCACTTGCTCTGTAGACCAAGCTGGCCTCGAACTCTCAGAGATCCGCCTGCCTCTGCCTCTGCCTCCGAGTGCTGGGATTAAAGATGTGTGCCACCAACGCCTAGCTAAAGACAGGGTTTCATTCATTGTGTTTTCCTGAAAATTCTGATGCTGGCAGCACCTGACACAGTATGCGTCTTCCTTCACTGGTTGAGTGAATAAGTGAATGGATGGATGAGCTGCTACCTTGCAAAGTTATTAAAAGATTGAAACAAAAACCCCAGCTGTGAAATTGTCTCTGTACAGTGATGTACAAACTGAGGGTTTCTGATGGCCACAGAGCTTGGTGTGGCTTCTCTTAAAGCAATGCCTTCACCAGTTGTTCACTTGTGAACTTTCTTCTGGCCTGATAGAGATGTAAAGACAGCACCCAGCTCTTCATGTGCTTATGTACACCAGCATCAAACAAGGTGCTGAGGAACAGGCAGGAAAGAATATGTCATCCTGCAAAGCAGTGGGTCATGGGACTTTCTGGAAGAGTTCTTCAGGGACAATTCCAATTTCAAGGCTATCACCAGCCTTTTCCCAACAAATTTTCAGACAGGGGCCCCTGGGCTTTTCTGTCACTCTTCCTATAGTTCAGTTTGCCATTTTCTTGTGGTTGCTTCTTGATGTACCATTTCTCTTGTTCTTACTCGACTGGTTCTAGGTCCAGGCAAGCCCACAGGCCTGGTCGTGGTGACTTCCTTCCATACTGCTGTGTCTGTGCAGATGACTGTGACCTGAAAGGCCTTCTGGACACACCATGCCCTGCCTAGTGAACTGTTCTGCTCTCCCTCCTTCACTTGCTCTCCAGTTCTTACCCGTTTCCCACCTCCCCCTCCACTGTGCATGCCCCAATACACCCTTCCCCATTGTCTCTTCCAGCCCTAGATCTCACTTCCCATGCACACCAGAGGAGAGATCACACATGTTCACACCGCCATGCACCACAGTGGAGCCCTGGGAAGGCTCCATACAAGGAACCCAGAGGCATTCTCCCAGCAGACAGCAGGAGAAAGGCCATTCCTTACAGTGTAGGGTGTGAGGGAGAACACAGACCACAGGGGAGCAAGTGTGTCTCCTTTGCTGACTCAGAGAGTACGTGGCTAAGGCTGGTGATGGAGATGCCCCTGAGAGTCAGAAGGAGCAGCAGGGCTGGGGACCCTTTGGAAGAGACTGTGGAAGAGTCCCATTGTCAATAAAAAAAAAAAAAAAAGAAAACCAAACCAAAATAAAAAACATAACTCTTACACCTCAGAAAGAATAAGAGAAAGTTTATTCTAGAGCCAAATTAGAGTGGCTAAGACCCAGAAACACTGTACTGGTGTGATGGCTAGTTTTATGTCAACTCGGCACAAACAAACAGTTATCTGAAAGGAGGCAACCTCAATTGAGAAAATGCCTCTATATAATCAGGTTACAGGCAGGCCTATAAGGCATTTTCAAAATTAGAGGTCTATGGGGAAGGACCCAGCCAGTTGTGGGTGGTGCCATGTCTGGGATCGTGGTCCTGTGTTCTATAAGAAAGTAGGCTAAGTAAGCCAGGAGGCAGCTCCCCTTTGTGCTCTATCTCCATCATCCTACCTCCAGGTTCCTGCCCTGTTTGAGTTCCTGTGCTGACTTCCTTCGTGATGGATAGCAATGTGAAAGTGTTAGTCTAATACACCCTTTCCTCCCCAACTTGCTTTTTGGTCATGGTGTTTCGTCCCAGCAATAGAAATTGTAACTAAAACACTTCCCTTCCTTGTGTGTCTGACAGGAACTTGTGAGAGGTTGTAAGTCCCCCTCACTACCACCCTGTGGGCCCTAAAACATCAAACACAAAGCTAAGAGGCAGCTTTTTCCTCACAACCAACAGAGTAAGACAAGGTCCACAGAAATCCCCTCACTGTGAGGCAGGCAATGAACAGACCTGTCCAGTCACCCTGATGGCATGGAGCTCAGGCTCTGGAAAGGGCAGCCAGGAAAGCAGATGAGGAAAATGTCAGGATATCACAATGGTAGTGAGATAGAGCAGAGGAAACTGTGGGGTAGAGTGTGCAACTAAAGGGGGGAATCAGGAAAGATGCCACTGAGAAGCTGGCCTGGGGGTGAGACCTGAGGGGAGCTGGGGAGCCTGTGGTTCGTCTCTGAGGGGAGAAAACAAGCAATTCTTAGAAGCAGGATGGAGGAAGTATAGTGAGGGGCAGAAGGAAAGCAGGTCTGTGAGGTGACAGGAAGAAGAGAAGGGCCACACAGGGCCTTCTTGGTCACTGTGGTGGCTCTAGCTTTTAAGACTCTAACAGTGAAGGCAACCATGGCAGCAGGATTTCAAGCTGAGGTCCTTGAGCAGATTCATGTTTTAACTAGATTTTTCTGGGGACTGTGTTGAGAAGAGAACGAAGGGAGACAAAAATGAGAACACGACAGCAATCCAGGGGAGAGGTGGCAGTACTCGGGCTTGAGTGGCAGAGGCAGTAAGACATCAAATTCTGAAGGAAAAACCAGAAGTGCTTGCTGAGCAACTAGAGAGGTGAGGGCGAGGCGTTACAAACGCAGTTTGGGAGGTAGGGAGGAGACAAGAGTGAAACCAGGGTGAATCTAAGAACACAGAACAACGAAAGGGTTTAGAGGTGGGGCCTGTGTCTACCAGTTTAGGGAGCCAAGAGACAGGGTGGTAGCTGTAGGAGGATGTGAGCTTGACAGAGGGTGTTCATGTTTACATGGAAGAAGTAATGGTATGTACGCTACAGAAGCTGTGATGTCCTAGGAATAAGCAGTGGTGATGTAGGTTTGAATGGAGTGTGCTGCTGGAGCAATAGCCCTAGAGAGATGAGAAGGTTTCTAGCATGGGGCTGCTTTCCAATAGAAGACAGGTGTTTGCTAGGCACACTATGCTAATTTGTTTTTGGTGAACTTGACACAAGCTTGAGTCAGCTAGGGAGAGGGAACTTAAACTGAGGAAACAAAACAAAAAACCAAAAACACCTGTAACAGATGGGCCTGTAGACATGTCTGTGGGCATTAATTAACTTCATTAATGATTGGTTCGGCAGAGTCCAGCCTACTGGAGATGGTGCAGCCTCTGCACAAGTGGTCTTGAGTTATACAAGAAGGCAATCTGAACACGCCATGCATAGCAAGCCAGTAAACAGTATTCCTCATGGTCTCTGCTTCAGTTTCTGCCTCCATGTTCCTGCCTTGAGTTCCAGGCTTGGCTTCCCTTGATGATGGAAACCCAAGCCAAATAAACCCTTTTCTCCCCAAGTTGCTTTTGATCATGGTGTTTTTAACATAGCAATCCAACACAAACCAGGACACTCAGGGCTCATCCACAAGAATGGAAAACATCAGAGCAGAGTGGCTGAGGGCCAGGAGGTACACTCCTGGCGTGGCAACCCACACTGTCACAACGAGTACTGTGTGCCAGCCTCTACTCATCCACTGCCTTCAATCACAGACACCCTAGACAGGAGGCACCCACTGTGCAATTTTGCATTTACTATAATGAGAAACAGTCACGTTAAGCTGTTTGCTCAGAACAGATACACAATCTAACTGATGACCACCATTTGATAGCATGTGCCCCAGCAGTGGAGTGGGCAGGTGGAGAGGGATTTTTTTTTCTGTTTTCTGGGATGGGTCCATTGGTTCCTCTTTGCCATGTCTGCTCATCTTCACAGTGCTTTCATGTCACCATTTGCTGAGCAGTAGTGAGAGTTGTCAGAGGCTGCCACAAAGTCTCCCTCCTGGCTTTGGTGCAGTCTAGAAAGTTGGCTATACCTCACTGCCAAACAACTTCCCTGATTCCTACTGGGGACGACAGCTCCTCTATTTCCCTGTAGAGACATACTGGGTGTTCTAAGCACATGGAGGGCTATGAGAAAAGGTGAAAGAAAACGAGGCAGCCATACATCTTATCCCAATGCTAGCCAGTTAGGAGACATGTCATTTCCATCCTGTGAACTAGGACAGACTAGGGACAATACCTTATTTTATGGGCTTAAACATTCCACTAGCATGTACTTCTTGAGTGCCCTTGTATGCCAGGAAGGCTACAAAATGTTAGGGACGTGAAAGGGGGCACATAGACTTTTGTGGCAATTGTAGTCAATGGGAGGGAGAGCAGCAATGATATGAGCTTTGAAGGAACATTCTAAGCTGTTTGGGGTATGACTAGGGGCTTTCCTGGGAAACTTAAAGATATTTTACAATGTTTAGTTGAGGTTTGACCTCCAAAACAGAAACTGTCTTTCTTCATTGTTCATTCACTCATTTATTCAGCCTTCTAAAATAAATAAATAAATAAACAAACACCTACCTACAGCAGCTCAAGTTCCCCAGTGAGAGAATAAACTAGGGCCAACAGCAAGATGGTGCCGGGAATGAAGTGATTCATTCACTAAATTCCAGAATCTTCATTAAATACTGTTGTGGGCCAGGCAGAGACACAGTTGTATAAGATGAAAGAGTGGTGTGCTCTTTCATAGGTGACTTCTCTGGGGTCTCCTGGGACTCAAGTGAGAAGAGATACAACTGATGTGGGTGGGAACGTGGGGTTGAAAGGAGGTGGAACCACACAGGAATATGAGACCTGAGAGCTATTTGGAAATACCCTGTAGCCTTTGTTTCCTCATGAGTCACATAAAAATAGAACATTTCTGAGTGCTGAGCCATATTGTGCTAAGCAGCCCAGCGTGCCCACCATCCTACTGGTCCACATAAAAACCTTATGAGGTTGATATTCTGTGTCTCCATTTGAACCACACAGACACTGAAGCACAGAAGAGAAGTACGGTACGTGCTGCCCCACGGAGAGTTCTCCTTTGTTCTCAGAATTCTGAGACCCGAGATGACCTAGAATCATCGAATAGACTAGTATCCACACTCTTCTGACCTCTCCTCTCCCTCTTCAAATAGCATTTGCCTTGTTCTCTTTAACCTTATTTACTTAGAATCATGACCATGTTCTATCATCAATTTATATAGCAAATATTATTTCTTCTGGTCAGGTTTTGTTTTTGTTTTTTTTGTTTTTTTTTGTCGTTGTTCTTTCGTTTTTGTTTTTCTTTTGTCAACTTGACAAAGAACCAGTCAACACAATCACAATGAGTGGAGATCAGGAGAACATGTGTCCATGCTCCATAACTCAGTATCATCCAGACGAAATAGCCAATGGTCTTGCTGCCATTAAGAAGCCATATTCGAGACCCTGAAGCCTGGCCAAAATTAAATATCTGCATGGTATCTGTGATCAGAGGACACATGCTTAAATCTGGGCTCTACTATTAGCTGGTGACTGGGCAAAGCTACTAATTCATGACCTCTAGTTTCTCAACAATACAATGGCGTTTAAAAATTGGTGTCTGGGGGGTAGCTTTAGAGCCTCTTAGCTTGAAAATGCAAAGATTAATTTTGGTAAAATTGACTTGTTTCCAGAGTGCATGGAAAGGACAAAGTGAAAGCAGTCCAGAGTAGAGAGGCACAGAAGTATGATAAACCCTGCTGATCATCCAGTAAGGTACATCAGTGCAAACGCTCATTTTGATCATTTGGAAAAGTGAGACAAAACCTAGGCTAGAGAAATAGTGGTAGGGTATTGAAAGTCTACTGTGTTACCCCAGTCTGTCTCCTGTCTGAAGCTTTCCTTTTGGAGTTCTTGGCACTCTTTCTCCTCCAACTCTTTATCTTACTCTCTTCTTCCTTCCTTCCTTCCTTCCTTCCTTCCTTCCTTCCTTCCTTCCTTCCTTTCCTTCCTCCCTCCCTCACTGTCTCTTTCTTTCTCTCTTTCTTCATAAGATGTATTTATTTGTGAAGGCAGGACCCAATCACTTCCAAGGTCCAATCATTTCCAAGATGTCCCTCCCCTGGCCCTGCTTGCATTGAGGACCATGTCTTCAATAAGTTAAGATTTGGGGGCAACACTGAAGTTCA
Source organism: Cricetulus griseus (assembly GCF_003668045.3). NCBI lineage: Eukaryota > Metazoa > Chordata > Mammalia > Rodentia > Cricetidae > Cricetulus > Cricetulus griseus. The sequence goes on along the minus strand of NC_048595.1, from coordinate 53,661,857 downwards.
AACCATCACAGCTCCAAACCCATTAACTTCTCCTTTTACAAACTACCCCTTGGCAACCTTGCAGGAGGTCTAAGTTTAGGCTGAGTCAAGGGGGCAGGGCCCACTGCTAAAGGAAATCTCCATCTCATTGTTCAAGACTTACTTATTATCCAGACCTATTCCTCAGTTGAGGTCAAGGGTAGCTGTGCACTTCCATTAAGAGATTCCTTGAAGGTGGAAATTCTAGACGAGTTATGCTCATCTCTAAGTCAGGGAGATACCCTTATCATTTAAGCTTTGCTGGGAGTGTGTATTGCATTTAGAATACCTGCACTGTGCCTGAACCACGGAGTGTTCTAGGATTCTCGGGTCTGCTCCAACTCTATGGCACATTCACTTCCAGTTTACTAGATGCCATGTTTGGCGGATATGAGCCCGTGGCTTATTGGTTTCCTTGTCTATTAATGGGTGTCATAATGGAACCTATTGTGTAGGTAGTTGTAGAGACTGCAGGAGAGACACTAACAACTCACTTACTACTCAGAGCACTGCCCCTCATTCCATCCCCAATGGAGGACTGGATCATGCATTCCACGAATCTTCCAAGGACTCTTGCTCCAGGCTGTTTTCTGAAGCACACACCTATATAGGAAGTTGACAGAGTAGGTTTGGATAAGTTAAGTAACAGCAAGCAGAAGGCTCTGTTGCACAGTTTCTTCATTGTTTTACTGAGTATTAATATTTTATACCTTCTGAATTTTTAGGTGATAAAAATTGAGAAGCTAATTTAAAAAAAATGGTGCCAGGTACCACAAGAGTAACAGAACTGTGCTGTTTTTCTAGGATTTTGTTTTTTACTTTTTTTTTTTTTAATGGAGAGTGCTGGATGTCTCTACAATTTTGTTCAAATGACTGCAGAACCTAGAAAAGTTGTTGCTGCTATTGATGCATAACATACTGCCATTATTGGTCTTTTTATATAAATATAAACATATATATATATATATACATATATCATATATAATTTGAATTTTTGGAAACTTTAGCTGTGCTGTCAACTTTGGAAAATAGTATCCCAGTTTACCATGCTGAGTTGGCATTGTACAAAAATTAACAGCCATATTGGTCTAGAAATGTTGTTGAACTTAATTTTTTCCCATTTGTACAGGGGTAACACACTCTATTAAATATGTAAGGTCTTAAAAAAAAGAAGGGATTTTGAGAGCCCATCCCTTATGAAGGGATGCTCTCTTCACCTGGACACATGAGGAAGGGCCTAGGCCTGGCCCAGGATGATGTGGTAGACTTTGGGGAGCCCCTTTTGAGGGCCATACCCTGCCTGGGGAGTGGAGGGGGATGGCTAGGGGCAGGTGGGATGTTGGGGGGAGGGGAGGAAGAGGGAGAAAGGATTGACATCTGAAGCAAGCTTGTTCCTAATTTGAACTAATAAAATAAAATAAAATAAAATAAAATAAAAATCCACAATAGTTAAGAGGTGCACATTGGCCCAGCCACTATGGAAATCAGTATCCTGGTTCCTCAGAAAATTAAAACTAGAACTACCATGTGACCCAGCTAGATCACACACTTCTGTGCTTGCATCTAAAGGAGTCTACAGTAATGTACAGGGAAGGTTCTTAATAGCCAAGTTAGAATCAGCTATGTGTCCATTCATGGATGAATGGAAAAAGAAAATGTAACACATATACACAGGGGAATTTTATTCATCCATAGAGATTAATTTATTCACTAATTCATTTGCTTGAATTAGTCATTTGCTAGAAAATGGATGTGACTGGAGATCATGTAAAGTGAAATAAGTTGGATGTAGACAGGCAGATATCACTTATTTTTTTCTTACTTGTGGAGCCCAGAATTCTTTTTTTTTTTTTTTTTTTTTAAAATTTTTATTTATTATTATGTATACAACATTCTGCTTCCATGTATATCTGCACACCAGAAGAGGGCACCAGATCTCATTACGGATGGCTGTGAGCCACCATGTGGTTGCTGGGAATTGAACTCAGGACCTCTGGAGGAGCAGTCAGTGCTCTTAACCTCTGAGCCATCTCTCCAGCCCCGAGCCCAGAATTCTTTAGAGATAATAAACCATTACACACACACACACACACACACACACACACACACACACACACACACACACTGAGAGGGGAGGGGGAGGAGAAGATGGCACTAAGCAGAGGAGAAACTTTAAGAAATGCTATAAAAACCTACCTATAGTTTAGGTTTTGCTGTGGTCCCTTTGGCCGCTGTCTACTCTTGCCCAGCAACAATGCTTTCCCCCATAGGCAAATGTTCAATCTTGTCTTTGTGAGTGTGTCTTAGTTTGATTTCTATTGCTATGATAAAACACTGACCAAACGCAACCTGGGGGATGAAAGGGTTTGTTTGGCTTATGCTTCCATATCAGAGTTCATCATCAAGGGAAGCCTGGACAGGAGCTCAAGGCAGAAACCTGGAGGCAGGAATTAAAGAAGAGCCATGGAGGAATGCTGCTTACTGGCTTGCTCCAGGCTTGCATCCAGTTACCATTCCTAAATGATGCTGACTCATCTGCCTAGGGATGGTACTGCTCACAATGGGCTGGGCCCCCCATGTCAGTTGGCAATAAAGAAAATGCCTCGTGAACATGCTACAAGCTTAGCTGATGGAGGGAATTCTTCAGTTGAGGGTCTTCCCAGGTGACTCTAGGTTTGTGTCAAGCTGACAGCTGAAGCTAATTGTGACAGAGTACTTCTATTATTCTTTAACACATTCTGCTGGTTTCACCTGAATGCATTTGAAGGAGAATACAAGGACCTGGGAGCTAAGGGGAAACCAGAGCATGACTCAGTGACAGGAAACTCAGTGTGTGATAAAGCTTGTTACTGGCAGTGGTAGACTTGACACTTGGTCCTGTCCCTGTTCACTGCAAGCACCAGGGCCATACTGTGGTCAGTATTCACACAGGTGACAAAGGTTAGGTCTACTTCAGGCACTTACTGAATAGCTTTCTTGTCCCTCTCTGAGTGCCCTGTGCCCACATCAAAAGGGCCTTTTGGCTGCTGAGGTCCTCAAGGTGTTTTGCACTCCCAGGTCAGAGGTGGGAAGGTGGCAGGTGTGCTCAACAGTTCATTCCAGGAACATGTAGACTCAGACTTCTTTTGGTCTCCCTCATGTCTCACTGAACACCTCATAGAAAATCAGTTGCCCTTGCCTTACTGATCATGGCCTGCACATGAAGGAGAGTTGACAAGATTTTACTCCACAGACTACTGAGGTAAGGCTGGCAAGCCTGTTCTACCAGGGAGAAAGCTGAATCCCATAGCAGTTTCTCCACTTGTTCAAGATACACCCTGCCCCAGCTGTCTTAAGGCCCCTTTGTCTAATTATTAGACTCTAATACCTCTCTCTGCTCTCAAATTGTGCTCAGGTCCCCTCCACAGCATCCATGCTCCTTCTGCCCCACCTTACCTCTTCAGGATTCTCCTCCTGCTAAAAATTCCCTGACCAAGGGCCCTCACCCAGACCTGTGTCCCATATCTTCACAATCCTTCCTGTCATCCACTCTCTGACTCACTAAGGTCTTCATTCCTTGGGGCATTTGCATATGCTATTCCTTTAGCTTCGGTCATTTTTTCTTTTGTGCTCACCAGAAGTCTACTTCTATGGGACCCTCTGTTCCGAAGCTCCTGTTCTGGGAGTTCCTTCTCAAGGAGGTGACTGTCCTTTGGCCTGATCACTGATAACTCTTTCCTTGGTCTCTGGATGAGGTCCACAGTGGTTGTCTATGTCAGTATCAACAGCCTTCTCTTGCTTCTCATGCTTTCCAGGCACCTGTTGGGTACCAGGCAGTGCGCTGGGCTCATGGGATAAAGATTAAATGAGACAGGTATTTCCCAGTCTTCTTAGGAAGACAGGCCAAATCCCAACATCAGACCATGGAGAACTGAGCCCTATGGTGAACACTGTAGAGTGGCTGTAAGCACTCCAAGGAAAAGTGTTTCTTTAGGACTCCAGATTCTCATGGACTTTGAGGAGCAAGTGAAGATACCCAACTGCAGCAGAGTTCATCCAGCTGGGAGAGGATTTATTGGGAAAGCAATGTCTTGGGCTTATGCAAAGGTCCAGAGATGAGAAGAGGCAGGGTGTGCTCAGGACACCAGAGAAGATTAGCATGGCTGGAAAACTGAGTGTGCTGGGCCATGTGGTAAGTCTGCTCCAGGGAGGCAACAGTGCTGTAAGTCAGGGGCAAGACGCCTGTTTATTACACATTTGTGGCCACCTGACCTTGAAGACAGTCTCTCCCAATGGCCAGCAGCCTGTGGCTAGCAAACAGAAACAGCACCTGAAATGCCCTCAGCAAACCACTTACAAGCTGTTTAACACAATCCTCATTATTTTACCACCAGAGTAGAACTGTTGCTTCCTGTTACGGTGGCCTGCTGAGATAACTGGTCCTGGGGAAGATGGGTGAGTTTCAGGAATGTTGAACAACCTCTTTGCTCTCCACAGTTGTGTAAGAATGAGAGTAAGAAATGGCTATGGTCATATGGAATCTTCTGGTGGATGTGCTAGACACAGGACCTTTGCACACTCTGGTTTGGCTGGGAAAGCAAAATCTGCCTTTCAGCCTGGATCACTCTTCCCCTTAAATGGCATTCTCTTTCTTGGGGAATGTCCCCACCTCAGGGCTGGCTGTTTTATTCTCACTTCAGAGTTCCAGGAAACCTGTTGTGGTGCTTCTGTGTCATCCTTCCCATCCAATCCTTTGCTCTACCCACTCTGCCTGCTCTGCTCCCTAGAGGGACCAGCCCTGCATCCCTCAGGTTCCTGGATCCCCGAATTCATTAGTTAGAACTTTTATTATGGCCAAAGAGAAACTCCAGAAGAAACCAGGAAGTGGGGAGACAGCAGTCCTGCACCTCCCTTTTTTTTTTTTTTTTTTTTTTTTTTTACTAGTCTCTAAATTGGTTGCTAGTTCTATGGGATAACTCCTAAAGTGGATAGTTGTCTTGTTCAAGCATCCAGGACTTCCCTTCAATTATAGCCTGATGTGTCTTGTCCCTGTTGCTGGCTAGCCTACCTTTCTTTCTGGTTCCTATAACTCGTCCTTTAGCTTCAAACCCAAACCTGCCACCAGAGTCTTCTCAATGAAGCCTTGTTACATACTGTTTCTTGACATGTCAATCCTTCCAGAAGGGTTCAGCAAAGCTTCTCAGAGATGTCCAGCTGCAGCCAAGAGCAAACACAGCTGGCAATTATCTTCATCCTCTGGCAACCATGGTGACTTCTGAGAAGACAGGCAGGGATGCTATGCGGATACTCTTCCAAGAGATAATGGTGCTCCTGTCTCCAGGAGGCCCTATCTCTCTGACTGGGGACTGTAGCCAAAGTGGGTCCCCATCACGGAGGAAGGGATTTAGGAATGAAACAAAGCAAGTCTTTGCAGGCCTGAAGGCTGATTTCTAAATTTGAGGAGCTACTTCCATCCCTCCAGGGAAGAATAGGCTCTCAGGATGGAGTGCAGCCTCAGGGAAGAACCCAGGTGCCACCAGGAGCCAGTGCTACCACTTCTGCCATTGGAAACATCTGCTATCTCTGCTGCTGATGCCTTTGCAGATCACTGTGGTGTCAATTCAATTCTTTCTCTTTGCATTTTTTGATACCTGCCAGAGACTTCTTCCTGTCCTCCAGGGCAAGTTCGTGGGTCTCAGGGCTTACTCTCTGCTAGGGCCTGGCACATCACTGCACTTTCTAGAACTCAGTTCTGATGCAAGTCCTTGGCAAGCAGCACAGAGTACAACATTTTCTGCTTTGAGGGAGGTCTGAGATCAGATCAGCCAGCATGACCTTGTCAAACAAGGACAGAAAGTAAATGACTGCTGTGCACATGCCAGGGGTTGGGCTACCTTTCCTAAAGCCTCTCAGCCAATCCATACAACTACCCAGGGAGGAGGCACTGCTGTTCCCACTCACACTGTCCAAATGGATGTGCTTAGAGATGGAGCCACCAGGATGGAGCTTAACTCACACCCAGCCTCAACTGTCTTGCATCTGTGCCCCTATGGAAGCTACAACTCTTTGTCTTCTGCCTATTGTGAGGTTAGTGGGAAAATGTGCTGTCAGGTCAGGGCTAGGGCTGAAGAGGAAACAGCCCAGAGGCAGACTTTAGCAAACACTGACAACTTGACAGTGGTGACAGGCTGCTGACATCCCTCGCTGATGTCACCTGTCTCCTATTGCTGTAACAGTGAAGGCCTGTTCTTGCATCTCAGTTTTGATACTACTTGGTTTGAATCTCCTCTAAGAAGCCCCCCCCCCCGGATCTTCCAAAAGATACCTCTGATGAGTGCTAACATGGTCTCTCATAGTTGCCTGTATACACAAACCCCAAGCCTGCTGATGCTAAAACTTCATTTAAAATAGGGAAGTATTTACCAATAACCCACGCAAACCTCTGTTACATTTCACACAATCCCCAGGTTACTCATAATCTTAAGCAATGTGAATGCCTTTTAACATTTGCTATACTCTATCATTTAGTAAATAATCAAGAGAAATAGTTTGTATGTATTCAATACAGACACTGGTTTTTCTTCATAGAGCAGTAATTTCAAACCACAATTGGTTGAATCATGGATGTGGACCCGAGGGATGCAGAGGGGCTGAAAAACAACATATCAATCTTCCTTTCTTTATACTTGAATAGGTTTCTGTAGAAACCCAACTGAAGCCTCAAGAATTCTACCGGCCTCACCGGGATGGCTGAAAGCTTTCTTCTCCCCTGCAGAGGCTGCACTGGGGTATGGGCCTGTCCTTGTTTTCAGTGTCCCCAGTGGGAAGGACTAAAAGGAAAAAGGCTCAGGAGACCACTTTCTCAGTCCAAGAAAGAATTCTGTAGTAGTGACAACCCCATCATGGGTGCCTGCAAGCCTAGGCAAAGGAGAAACATGAAGGGAGACTGTTCTTTTTAGATGGAATGGGGATGGTTTGGGGCTTGGGCTCAGGTGAGTTTTCCAGCTCTAAGACTGGATCAGTTACTGAAACACCCCTCTATCCCACACAGAAATTCATTCAAAATCCACATGGGCCCTAAAAAACAGGTATCACCAAGACCATTGGTGAGGAATAAGGCTCTGAGGAGTAAAGGTATTTGCCTATCCACCATAACCAGCATGTGGACACACTACATCTGAGAACCTTTATGACTCTGCATGGCCTGTGAGTAGGTGACAGGAAAATGGGAGCTTCGGCTGGAAAGGGGCTTCAGAGGAGAGCTCTGTAGTTTCAGTTCTAATTTAAAAAGGAAAAAGGAGGAGAAGGAAGAAAGGAAGGAAGGAAAGTAGGAAAGAAGGAAAGAAGGAAAAGAGGAAGGAAGGAAGGAAAAAAGGAAGGATGGAAGGAAGGAAGGAAGGAAGAAAGGAAGGAAGGAAGGAAGGAAGGAAGGAAGGAAGGAAGGAAGGGAGAAAGAAGAAAGCTAAGCCAAAACCCTAGCAGACTTCCTGCCCAGAGCCTGCAAGATCCAGTCCAGTCCAGGCCAGAGCCAAGAGTGGCCAAAGAGAAATTTTACCAGCCTTACATGGTAGCAAGTCTGCAAAAAGCCTCCTGAAACTACCTCCACAAGTTTGAATATGTGTATATATGGATAGAACTTTCAATTGTGCTTTCAGAAAATGTGTATTGAGTAATTGAGACCTCCCTCCCCCATTAAGACAATATATAAACAGATAACTGTGCTAGGTGCTGGGCATACAGGGCTGCAAAAGGTTTTGCCGCTATCCTGAGGCAGCTTGGTAATCACAGGAGGAAACAAACACAGATGGAATTTCAGGGACCTGCAGGTCTAGACCCTATCAGCTGGGTGGCAGTATATCTGAAGTAGGAGAGCCTAGTTATTGAGGAAGAATGAAAGCAGAAAGTCCTTATAGGAAGACATGCAAGTATAGAAATGGATGGCCGTCAGCCCAGTCTGTCATTCTGTCCTTTCCACCTACCTTGCCCAGGGCAAGCCAATGCTCAGGCTCTGCAGTCCTGTGAAAGGAAGCTCACTGCCTGCCAGCTCTAGTGAGAGGCCTTGCAGAGTTTATGGCTAAGTGTACCTGTGGTGGTTTGAGTGAGAATGCCCCCCCTAGGTTCATATGTTCACATACTTGGTCCCTACTTGGTAGAACTATATGGGAAGGATTAAGAGGTGTGGCCTAATTGGAAGAGGTGTGTCACTAGACACAGGCTTTGAGGTTTCAGAGGCCCATGTTCTTCCCAATTAGGTCACTCTGTCTCATGTGTAGGATCAAGATGCAAGTTCTCAGCTACTGTTCCAGCACCATGTCTGCTTGTCTGCTGCCATGCTCCTCACCATAAGGTCATAGGGTCTAACCCTCTAAAACTATAAGCCCCCAATAATACTTCTACAAAGTAGCCTTGGTCATGGTGTCTTGTCACAGCTATAGAAAAGTAGCTAAGGCAATGTGATTCTAACAAGAAGAGAGCATGAAGAATGAAGAGACAGTAATTACCACACAGAAGAGTGTGGTAATTTGAAAGAAAATGGCCTCCAAAGGGTGACGGGGGAGGTCCTTCTGTGTATATGTTTGCCTTATTGGTTGATAAATAAATTATTGTTGGCCAAGGGAAGCAAGTTAGGTGGGACTAGGAGTCGAGGAGGATTCTGGGAAATAGAGTAAAGAGAAGTCTTGTGATCCAGGCAGGAAGTGACATAGCAGGCAGACTCAGAATATAAGCAGGGACAAGCAGAAAATCGCCTTCTTCCTCCTGCTCTCTTCTCAGTGGAGCTGCCGTGTGATCCCCGAAAGAGGACAAATTCCGCCGGCATCCTCGATAAGATAAGTCTTCATAAAATATATATATATATATATTAAGAAATCCTAGTCATTGGCTAGCAGCATTGTACCTAATATTAATCTCTGTGTGTTATTTCACTCACCCACATGGTGGCCGGGCTGGGGCAGCTTGTAGGAAAGATTTATCATTACAAAAGGGAGTGGCACTATTAGGAGGGGTGGCTTTGCTGAAGTGGTTGTGGTCTTATTGGAGAAAATGCGCTACTGTGGAGGCAGGCTTTGAGGTCTTTTTTGTTCAAGCTTCACTCAGTGTAACACACGGACCATTTCCTGTTGCCTGCAAGCTAAGATATAGGACACTCATCTACTTCTCCAGTACCATGTCTGCCTGTAAGTCACCATATCCACCCATGATGATAATGGACTAAATCTCTAGAACTCTAAGATGCCACCTCAATGAAATGTTTTCCTTTATAAGAGTGGCTGTGGTCACGGTGTCTCTTCACAGTAATAGAAGCCCTAACTAAGACAAGCAGTCAATGACTTCAAATCTGTCATCCTTTGCCTGCTTGGAAGCTTAGTGAGACCCTCCTCTCCTCACTCTGATTCACTGAATGCTCCCAGCATGATACCTGCTTGGCTTAGCTTCTAACCAATACCTTCTATAAGGCAAGCAGGAGAGAGATGTGTTCCCTAAACAGAGATGGAGGTAGGTGGCCTGGCTTATAGTACATGGAAATGTTCAGTTCCATGCCAAGCCGGTGCACGCTGCCTTCACTTAATTTAAGTTGTGTGCATGCCTGGCACAAAGACCTTGCTCTGTTGGCTGCTTTCCTGTTTCTTCTTCTCAAAGGGTCTTGGCAGCTCCCAGGGTGCTGGGATTTGACTTTCTGAGGAAGCTCACCCAAGGGACAATCAGCTGACATGACTGACTGCCATCACATGTTTCAAAGTTCATTGTTTCAAAAAAAAAAAAAAAAAAAAAGCAGAGTAAGGACTATTATTAGCAGCAATCAAAGGGCAACCACACTTCCTAGTCACAAGTCTTTGGGAAGAAGGACATTTGAAGCCATGCCTGGGTGGCATTGGTGGTGCAATGTGCTTGGGGGTGGAGGTGAGTTTCATAATTGCCACGCCTGTCAGGTGATGCCGAACTCTGACTCCCAGATATTTCTCTAGTCCAGGGACGGCTGGTCTGGCATTTCTGAGGAAGGCCAACTGGGAGCTTCTCTTTTGCAAGACTTGATTCATGCCTCATGGAAGACTTAGCAAGAGCAAAGCACTGGACCAGACAACTGATCTGAGTCAGGGTTGGTGGGAACCTTTTGTAGCTGTGCAGCTTTGGCCCTTGGTGATGCTCTTCCGTCTGTCTGCAGACTTCTTTATTACTAGACCTGTGTTCTAAGCATCACTTGCCTGACCCTCTTGTGCTAACCTGGAGGTCCAGCCTATTCTGCTGCCTTAGTTGGTTCTCCACTACTAGGACTGTGCAAGGCAGTGCAAGGCAGACCCAACTTCCCACTACCTACAGCAAGGCCCAGTGCAGAGCTGGGATTTTAGGAGCCCTCCTTCCTAATGCTTTCAGGGAGAAAGCAATGATGACACACTGTGGCTTTCCCGTCCCGAGGTGGCCAACTTTTCCTGTGCCATGGAGGTCATTGGCTTCAATTCCTTTCTTTTATTCCTCTTCCTTTGGTGAGGCTCTGGTTGAATCCCCTCACCAAAGAAGGTGTGAGGGAATTAGTGTTTCAGGCCCAGTTACACCACTCACAATCTGCAGTGCCACCAGATCCCAGGGAATTGTATGTATGCCATAATTTAAGAAATGTTTCTTAAAAGCAACTACAGGCTACTTTTAGGCCTGCAGTTTCACTGTAGAGTCTTTCCCAGTCCCACAGACTGCTACAGCCCCCAACACCAGCTCCCATGACCTGGAACCACTCTGTAGTTTTAAGTGTGCCAGTCTGCTGGGAAATCTACTACTTATCAGATGGACAAACGATGAGCTGTTTGTTAGCAACAGATTGTCTAAGTCCTTCTGGTGACCATGTTCAAGAGCATGTTAGAGGCCTCAGAATCCTCTACAAAGATTGTGGATGAGCTCTTTAGCAAGGAGACAGACAAGCTAGCATTGACTATGTAATCTCACGTTCCAGCCAGTGAGGCAAATCTTACAACCTCTGTTGTACACAATAGGATCCTGAGGTCCAAAGAGTTTAGGTCACCTTTCCAGTGTCACCCAATCAGAAAGAAGTAGAGTGGTGTATTTTCTTTGTGCCAGGCCTTTGAACAGCTCTCCTAGGCAAGCTGTCCCTGTACTTCTGACAGTATCCCTTCCAGTCATCTCCCTTTCTGTCCACACGTCTCTTTCTTGCAGGGCCGACAGCAATTCTGTAGAGCATCAAACACAGTGTGCTGCTTGACCCAGTCCTCTGCACTCCCTTCTGCAAAGAGCATGTTCCCCAGATCTCATTTTTGCTTGTTTCTTTTGGTTCAAGGCTTACCCATATATTACCTCTTCAGAGAGCTCCTCCTACAGGGAAAGTAGCTTTTCTCCCCTATTTCTACCCTCAGCCAACATTCACTTTCCTCGTGTCAATTTAGTTAAATTACCATGAGCATTTATGCCCAAACCCTCTATTAGAGTGAATCTTGGTGAGGGCAAAGCTTTTTAGTGATGACACTGCTCCACTCCTGACTAGAAGGGGCAGGCACATAGTAGAGACCAACAGGTATTAGTGAGAAATAGGAAAGCTGGATCATGGGATGACAAGAAATGACACTGAGAAGCACAGCCTGAGCCTCACCTGACAGACCTTGGACTGAACTCCTGGTTTAAATAGCATGACTGGGCCTCATCACCTGACTGATATGAACTGAACGTCTAGTTCAGTGGCATGACCTTAGGGCATTCACAGCCTTTCCAAGACCTGAATTTCTCATCTACAAAATGGGAATTAGTAACCCAACCCATGGAGGAGGTAAGAGTCGAATACAAATGATGTTAGAGACACAATAGGTCATAATCTGAGTCCTTGGAAATGCTAGAAAGCCCCTCATCTCCTTTTCTACTTCTCTCATGAATAAACACTGTGTTGAACAACCTCCAGGCTTGTTGCCATAATGTAGCCCTTGTCTTCAATGGCCCTCTGCTTTTAACTGCTTGGAAAAGCATCCTTTAAAACTCAGAGAAGGCTTTCTGATCCTAGGAAGTTTCTTTCTATCTTCAGAATCCTGGTAGCATCTTCTTTGCTTCCAGCATGAATCACCTGCTTAGTTAGTAGAACTAGTATCTGAAGGCTCATTTCTCCAAGCATCTGTGTCTCTGGTGAAAGGGCGCTGTGGTGGTCCAAATGAGAATAGCCCTATAGGCTCATATATTTGAATGTTTGTTTGTGCCTGTTGGTAAACTATTTAGGAAGGATTAGGGGGTGTGGCCTTCTTGGAGAGGGGTGTTACTGGGGGTGGGCTTTAAGATTTCAAAAGCCCATGCCAGGCCCAGTTCCCCCGCACCTTAAGGGCTTATGGGTCAGATGTAAGCTCTCAGCTACTTCCTGATTGCCATACCTGCCTGCCTGGCATCATGCTTCCTGTCATGATGATCATGGAATAACCCTCTAAGACTGTTAGTGAGACCACCATTAAATGCTTTCTTGTAGGCAGATTTCTTCATCCCACCAGCCAGCTCACAAATAATGACACAGAGGTTTATTATTAATTATGAAAGCTTGGTCAATAACTTAGACTTATTTCTAACTAGCTCTTATAACTTAAATTAACCCATATCTTTTAGTCTACATTCTTGGTTACCTTTATTGTGTAATGTCCTTGCTACTTCCTCTGTGTTTGGCTGGTGACTCCTCCCTTCTTCTTCCCAGTATTCTCTCTGCTCCCCAAATCCTGCCTAGCTATTGGCTGTTTAGTTTTTTATTAAACCAATCACACTGCCATTTCTTCACACAGTGTAAAGGAATATTTCACAACACTTTCTTTTATAAGTTGCCTTGGTCATGGTGTCATCTCACAGCAATATAGCAGTAACTAAGACAGAAGTTGGTACAAGGAACTGGAGTAATGCTGTGACCATGCTCTTTGTTGGAGAAATATGGCAGTCTTTGGGACTTTGACTAGCAAAGCAATTGAACATTTTAAGTGGAGCTTAGTGAACCATCCTAGCAGTAGCATGGAAGACAGTGATGCTGATAGCAATATGGACTGTGGATGTCCACCTAAGGGGCTTTAGCAGGGAATAATACTAGAAACCATTCTTGTGATATTTTGACAGAGAATGTGGCTGCTTGTTGCCCTTTTCCAAATTTAGCCTGAGGCAACATTGAATAGCTTTGGAGTAATGTCTTTAGCAGAGGGAATTTTAGACAACCTAGTGTTGACTGTGTCACATGGTTATTAGTGATCACATTTACTCAAGTCTACAATGAAAAAGAGCAAGCAGGGCAAAAAAAAAAGAGCAAGCAGGGCAAAAAAAAATGTACAATTTGAGGAGATAAAGAGCATCAGGAAATTTAATGTTGGGGCCAAGTCTTACACTCAAAGAAATGAGAAGTTTAAGGAAAGAGTTAGGAGAAATGGAATAAAGGGAGTGGTGCCCTCAAGGCAAGACCCCACCCAGCTAATCCTACACCCAGTAAGAGGAAAAGGCTGAGAAATTTCCTCCACCCAAAAATCATCACCAAGTTAAATCTTAAGTAAATTCAATTCACAGATGGGGCCAGGTTCCAGCCCCAGAGAGGCAACAAGCTTGGCAGTTTTGCTCCTGTGATTCTGGCTTTACCAAGAGGGGTACAGGAGTAAATGGACTGTGGGATCTTCCTCCACGGTTAAGGAAAGCTGCCAAGGCTAGGTGTGCGGTAGGGGAGTCCCTGCATGGGGGCCTGGAGAGGCCATTGAGTGAAGCTGTGAAGGCAAAGCCTAGATTTCATTGGAGACCCCAAAATGCTGGCGATTCCAGAGCTGTGGGCTACCTGCCAAGGAGAGCTGCAGACGGGATGCGAAGCCAGCCAAAGTCAGCAAAGCTGGAAGGAGTGGGGGATCTGGAGTCATCTAGGCCCTTAGATATCAGACATAGAGCTGTAGAACTCTGCTGCATTTCAGTATTGCTTTGATCTAGTATTTTTTCACTTTAACCTCTTCTCTCTTTTGGAATGGTAATGTATATTCTGTACCATTGTATGTTGGAAATATGTAATTTAATATTTGTTTGTGCAGGGAGTTACAGTTAAGAGATTACCGTAAGTCAAAAGAGACTTTGGGCTTTTAAACAGTTTGGAATTGGACTAAAAGCATTTACATTATAGCATGGCTATAAAACTATGGCAGATAGGTAGAGAAATGTGGTGGTTTGAATGAAAATAGGCCTCATAGACTCATATAACTGAATGTTTGGTTGCCAGCTGTTGGACTGTTTAGGAAGGATTAGGAGATGTGGCCTTGTAGGAGGTGGTGTGTCACTGGGGGTGGGCTTTGAGGTTACAAAAGCCGATGCCAGGCCCAGTCTCAACCTCTTTCTGCCTACAACTTATGGATCAGATATTAGCTCTCAGCTGCTGCTTTAGCACCATGTCAGTCTGTCTGCTGCCACAATCTCCACCATAATGAATATGGACTAACCTTCTGAAACTTTAACTAGGCCCCAATTGAATGTTTTCATTTATAAGTTATCATGGTGTCTCTTCATAGCAATAGGATAGGCACTAATAATAAGCCATATTTTCTGAACTGTTTATTGTTCTCTTTCTGAACCTGGTATATAAGTTTAAAAAGTGGACCAGAAATAGAAGGCCTACCATTCTTTTGGTTTGGTGTAAAAGTTCTGGACTTCGGGTCTTATTTCTAACTTTTACAATAACAAAGCCCACTTTTAGTTTGTTGAATTATCATTATATCTATATATAGCCCTCCCAGGAGTATCCATTCTAATGTAGAGCCTTCTTACCACAAAGTAGGCCTGGGCCAGACTACCTCCCCTGAATTTCAAATCTTAGATGAGTTGCCATGTAGGGGATGGAGTCTACATTATTCTAGATCTGCTCTCCCAATGCTGTGGGCTGGGAAGCACTTTTGAAGACAGTTGGATCCATGATGGAGTGGGCCAATGAGTTGATGTCATTGTTGGAGAAGACCTACAGTATGTGAGGCACCTTTATTCATATGCTTTAATTGCCACAATACCCATTGCACTATGCATCTACAGATGAGGAAGCCAAGGCACAGAGAAGCTAAGTGATGTTTCCATAGCCCCACAGCCAGTGGGTGGCACAGTTTGATTCCTATCTAGAGCTGAAGAACTGGAAGTTTGATGTGCTGATTAGTCACCCAGAGAAGGAGCCTCTGGCAGCCTGGGTTTGGGTATATCTTTGGGGGCATTTCCTTGGTTAATGATTGTGGTGCTTTGAATGAAATGCACCCATAGTCTTGGGCATTTGCATACTGTGTCCCAGTTGTTAGTCTCATTTGGCCAGTTTGAAAGGGGTGGCCTTGCTGGAGGAAGTATATTACTGGGAGTGGGCTTTGAAATTTCAAATCCACGTGCCATTCCCAGTTCACTCTCTCTGATTCCTGTTTGTGGTTCAAGTGTGAGTTCTCAACTTCAACTCCAGCTACTCTGCTTGCTAGCTGCTTTGCTTTCCTGTTGTGATGGTGGTAGATTCTCATCCCTTTAGAACCATGAGCCCTTCTACACACTGCCTTGGTCATGGTGTTTTATCAGAGAAAAAGAAAAGTCACTAATACAATGATTGAAGGGGAGGGCCCAACGCACTGTGGACAGTTGCACTCCTGGGAAGGTGGTCCAAGGTTGTATAAGAAAGCAACCACGGAAGTCAAGCCATAAGTAACTTTTCCTCTGTGGTCACTGCTTCAGTTCCTGCCTCCAGGTTCTGGCCTTGATTTCCTACTTTGGCTTCCTCCAATGAGCCTGTTCCTTCCGATGATGGTTTTGGTTTGTCTTTTATCACAGTAACAAGAAGCAATCTAGGGCAGATGTGAAGAAGTGTCATGGCCAAAAGGTTGCATCTCATTTGCTCTGGTGATGTCCAAATTCAGGCATTATCACTCCCCAGTTCTATGCTGACTAGCCACCCTACCCCAGCTCCAGTATCTTCTTTGTAATGATGTGGGGATACTTTACAAGAACATTTCCAGGATGACATCATCTTATTTCAGCATTCCTTATGGAAGCCATTCCATACACGTGGCTATTCCTTTCCTCCAGTTTGATTGGTTGATCACCAGTTGCTCTTTTCCTCTTATGCCTACCTCACACATTTTAATCTAGCTCTAAAGATCCTCTGGCAAAACCACAAGGACAAGCTGGCCAGGCAGTGACAGACACTTTCCAAGGCCTCCGCTGTTTCATAATTCTCTGGAGACAACCCAGACTAAACACAGAAGCAATGCCTTGGGGAAGCATTAGGAACCTCCTAGGTGACTGGACAGCTTCATTGGGAGTAGAAGCCTGTGCATCTCTGGGGACTAGAAGGCACTCTAGATACCTTTCTCTGAAGCTGTCCCCCATGCCATTGCAGAGGGAGGAGGGCCATGTGGAGAAACGAAAGCAGCAGTCAGGTGTGGTCTAAAAGAAAATCACAAGTTGCTGAGGGCACACAGTGTACAAGCCCAGGAGCCAGCAAGCACAACCCTTATCAAGGTGATAAGGACTGTAAGTACACCCTGGGAATCAAGGATTAACTTCAGAAGGCTTATTCTTATCGTAAAGGAATGTTTCAGAAATGACTTTGTCCTTCTAGGTACACAACTTTTTCATTGGTACCTGAGATAACTTTAATGCCCTGTCTCTTACAGGGCATTAATGAATCAAATCACATAGCAGTGTGTGGGTGTGTTTTCTTAAATGAACCCCTACAATGGACATTGCAAAGCAATGGACATTGCAACATAGATAGAGGCATATCCTACTCCTCCCAAGTCATTAGCACAAGGCTCAAATGGGACTCTTCAAAGTCACTGGACTTCTAATGACAATTGTTCAGTGTGACTCCGATGGTTACCCCACTAAGATTCTGCACCCTCATCAACAGGCCCTACCATCAGTCTGTGGTTTGTTGCTCATCTTCACATTGTGTCACAGAATGAAAGAATGAATGTGCTAGATATTGGATTCACTACCTAACAGCGCTTCTATAATGATACTTACGTTCTCCAATTGCTTTGTGATATCAGTCATCCAATCCTGAATCACTGTAAAGAAAGACATTGTATTCTTCCCCCGTCTCAGTCTTCTTGTTCTCCTTCCCCTCCCCTTCTTCCCTTCTCACCTCCTTCCTCTCCACCCATACCCCATGCTCCCACTTTGTTCAGGGGTTCTTGTCCCCCTCCCCTTCTTTGAGGGACTATGCCATCTTTTCTTGGAGTCCTCCTTGTTTCCCAGCTCCTCTGGCAGTGTGGATTGTAGACTGGTAATCCTTTGCTCTATTTCTAAAAGTCATATATGAATGAGTACATACCATACTTTTCTTTTTGTGACTGGGTTGACTCACTCAGGATGGCTTCTTCTAGCTCCAAATTTCAAGATTACATTTTTTTTTCCTGCTGAGTAGTACTCCATTGTGTAAATGTACCACATTTTCTCTATCCATTCTTCAGATGAGGGGCATCTAGGTTGCTTCCAGGTTCTGGCTATTACAAATAGTGCTGCTATGAACATTGTTGAACAGATGTCCTTATTGTATGAATGTGCAGTCTTTGGGTATATGCCCAAGAGAGGAATTGGTGGATCTTGAGGTAGGCTGATTCCCATTTTCCTGAGAAACCACCATATTGATTTCCAAAGTGGTTGTACAAGTTTGCACTACCACCAGCAATGGAGGAGTGTTCCTCTTTCTCCACATCCTCTCCAGCATAGACTGTCATTGGTGTTATTGATTTTAGCCATTCTGATAAAAGTAAGATGGTATCTCAGAGTGGTTTTGAGCTACATTTCCTTGATGGCTAAGGATGTTGAGAACTTTCTCAAGTGTCTTTCTGCCATTTTAGATTCCTCTGTTGAGAATTCTCTATTTAGTTCTGCACTCCACTTTTTAATTGCATTGTTTGGTGTTTTGGTGGCTAGCTTCTTGAGTTCATTGTATATTTTGGTGATCAGCCCTCTGTCAGATGTGGAGCTGGTGAATATCTTTTCCCATTCTGTGGGCTGGCGTTTTGTCTTGCTGATTGTGTTCTTTGCCTTACAGAAGCTTCTCAGTTTCAGGAGGTCCCATTTATTAATTGCCGATCTCAATGTTTGTGCTACTGGTGTTATGTTCAGAAAGCAATCTCCTGTACCAATTTGTTCAAGGGTACAACTTACCTTCTCTTCTAGGAGGTTCAGTGTGGCTGAATTTATGTTGAGGTCTTTGATCCATTGGGATTTAAATTTTGTGCACGGCGATAGATATGGATCTATCTGCAATCTTCTACATGTCCGAATCCAGTTATGCCAACACCATTTGTTGAAGATGCTTTCTTTTTCCATTGTATAACTTTAGCTTCTTTGGCCAGGTGTTGGTAGCACACACTTTTAATCCCAGCACTCAGGAGGCAGAGGCAGGTGGATCTCTGTGAGTTTGAGGCCAGCCTGGTCTCCAGAGCGAGTGCCAGGATAGGCTCCAAAGCTACACAGAGAAACCCTGTCTCGAAAAACCAACCAACCAGCCAACCAAACAAACAAAAAACAAAAGCAAAAAAACAAAAAAAAACCTTTAGCTTCTTTGTCAAAAATCAGGTGTTCATAGGTATGTGGGTTAATATCAGGGTTTTCAATTGGATTCCACTGGTCAACCTATCTATTTTTGTGCCAATACCAAGTTGTTTTCAGGATTATGACTCTGTAATAGAGCTTGAAGTCAGGGATGGTGATGCCTCTGGAAGTTTCTTTATTGTACAGGGTTGTTTTGGTTTTTTGTTTTTCCATATGAAGTTGAGTACTGTTCTTTCAAGGTCTGTGAAGAATTGTGTTGGGATTTTGATGGGAATTGCCTTGAATCTGTAGACTGCTTTTGGTAAGATTGCCATTTTTACTATGTTGATCCAACCCATCCAAGAATATGGGAGATCTTCCCATTTTCTGGTATATTCTTTAATTTTGGGAGGGCAAGAAAGAAGATACCTTGATAGAGGGAGACGGTACAGGTATGGAGAGAGGTCTGGCACAGGGGAAATGTTAGGGAGTCCACAGAGATGACTCCAACTATGAATCCAAGCAGTGGTAGAGAAAATGCCATTGATGCCCTTCCCCTATAATGAGATTGGTGTCTACCTTGGTTACCATTCCTATAGCCTTCATCCAGTAGCTGTTCAAAGCAGAAACAGGCACCCACAGCTAAGCACTGAGCCATATTACTGGAATTCAGTTGTGGAGAGGGAGGAGGGATGAGCAAAGGAGCCAAGATGGGGCTGGAGAGACATCCAGAAACAGTGGACCTGACCTAGTGAGAGAATGGAGACACTAGCCATAAAGCTGCTGAAACAGCATTGGACCAAACCAAGCCCTCTGAATGTGGGTGCCAGCTAGGAGGCCAAGACAGTCTATGGGACCTCTAACAGTAGAGCCAGTGTTTATCCCTAGAGCACAAATGGACTTTGGGAGCCCATTCCTCTTGGAGGGATACTATTGCAGCCCAGATACAGCAAGGAGGGCCTGGGCCCTCCCCCAAATGACATGACAGACTTTGAAGCTCCCTGGTGGATAGCCTCACTGTCCCTGGGGAGGAGTTGGGGGGGTTTGTGGGGATTGGTGGGGAACAAGGGAGGATAGGAGGGTGAGGGAATGGGGGGATAGATATGTAAATATGAGTGGTAAATAAAGAATTTAAATAAAAAATAAAGGGAAGCCAAACACAAGCAAAAAAAAAAAAAAGAAGAAGGAAAAAAAAGCATTGTAACATTGCACTAACCTTTAATGTAATAATGCCATGGTTGAAGAATAAAATTTTTGTTTTATTGTTTTTTAAAAAAGATATTGTATGTGTCTCTCCATACTGATGAGGGAACTGAAGAACAGAGAGGTTAAGCACCATGACCAAAGTCACACAGCTCACAGGTGGCAGAATCAAGAGTCTTTTTCTTAGTCCTTAATCCCAAGTCTTGCTCTGCCAGTTCAATATGAATTACATGAGGGCCTGGGGTTGCCAGTCTGATTTGAGCTCAGAATAAGCCTAGTACATCATAATGTCCAACAACTATCTGCCAAATGGTTGAACAGGTAAAGGTTTATTCTATTAAATTCCTTTAAATCCTTCAACCATAGACGCACATGTAGACAGCCACTTCCTACTAACCAAGTCTCTGGATTACACAAATGATTTGGGAAAGAGGAGAAGACATTGGATCTAAAATGTTTGGGGGTCATTTTCTGATGTGCCAGGCACACATGGAGTTACTGGAGCTGTGTGACCTTAGCAAATTCAGTTTTATTTTTTTCTGAACCCTGGCTGCCTTCTTTAAAATGAAAATGAGTCTTCTTGCTGGATTGTGCATTGTAGCAGGGTCCACATGTAGGCAAAGGGGAAAGACTTATCAGGTACTCAGGAATCCAAGCATCCCCTGGCACCACATTAAGCAAGATGGAGAAGGGGGCATGAATCCCCTCCTTCTTGCTGAGCAAGCTCTATTTGTTCAGAATGACTATTAGGGTCAGGGTAGGGGAAAGCAAAGAGAATCAGGAGATGGAAAACTTCACTTTTCCCTTCTACTCCAATTAAGACTGGAATGACTTCAGTGAAACTCGGGGTACATTTCTTTTGATTCATGGTTAAAGCCATATTGACGTCACTTTTTTTCTCTTCTGCTACCTTATTCAATTTGGTTGTCTATAACATAAAACATTGTCCCTTCAGAAGTGGTTTCTACCATGTTATTGAGAAGCAGGGGGATGTCAATCTATCTTCCACCAGAAAACAAAGTCTGCTTTAAATTAGGGAAAGCAAAGTTGCACATCTGACATTTGATTTCCCCGTGGCTCCAAATTTGTAGGCTTAGTTCTTAAAACTCTAAATATTTGTCTTAGCTTGAAGACCATTTTCTTCAAGTCTTAGTCAGAAATTCTGCTGTGAAACTCTAACAAAGAGTCTGAGGTTCAAAACAAACTGTACTAAAATCTTCTGTGTTTGGTGAGGTCTTTGACATCAAACGGCACTGGAAGTTTCAAAAGATTCCTTCTGTGGGGGGAGTTCAAGGTCTAGGGACCTCTGCACATGCTTTCATCTGTGTTCTACACCTTCTGTTGCTCACCCGAAAACACCACACAGCAACTGTGGTGGATTACTCTAGGTCTTTGAGCCAGATTTTGCCTTTGCATATACGATTCCCTTCTCTTGGAAGACTTTTCCTTCTCCTCCTTGAACCAATTTACTGGTCAAGATTCAGTGTGAACCTGCATGCAGCTGGGGCAAAACTCCTGAATGCCTATCTTCCTTTTGTGCCCTTTCTTGGGATTTTCTAAACATCATGGTTTTCATTTATGTGCTTCCGGGAAGTACTGAGGTATCTATCTATCTATCTATCTATCTATCTATCTATCTATCTATCTATCTATCATCTATTTATTTTTGTGTATGTGCATGTGCATGTTTGTGTTTACATAGGTACACAGGTTCTTGGGTATGTGAAGGTCTGAAGACAACTTCTGGGATCATTCCTTAGCACTATCAACCTGTTTTGAGACACACATGTCTTACTGACCTGACACTGACAAACAAGGCTAGGCTGGCTGGCCAGAGAGTTCCATTTGTGTCTGCCTCTTTAGAAGTGGAATTGCACACATGTGGCTTTTGAAAAACCTGGAGATTGAACTTCAGTCAACATGCTTGTAAGGCTAGCACATTATCACCTGAGTTTTTTTCCCATACCCTGGTTACTTAATATTCTTGGAAGCTCACATAGAACTTGGTCAGTACAAAGGCCCCTGGAATGATGGACTTAAAGAGAAGTATTGATATTTGCACTTCAGGCTCTGAGGAGTAGGAAATAGAGTCCTCACTAGCAAGAACATGAGTATGAGAGAGTTGAGCCTTATGAGACCCTAAGCTGGTGTGGCCTAGACTTCTCTGATGATTGCACATGTTGGGAGTAGAGGACCAACTCTGGGGATGCATACACTGCTGATAGACTGAGGATTTCTGACTCTCCATCCAGTGCTCACTCCAATGATCATTGTCTTAGAAAGAAGAGAGTGAGAACAGCCATCTAGGGGCAAGAGACTGGGGTCTAGAAATGCTACTGGATCGAGGCCACTGGTTTGGTATCAGGCTCCAGGCATTTGGGAGATCAAGAAAGGCACAAACAATGAAAGGGAGGTGCTCTGGGCATTTCTTGACAGTCTCAGTGGCCTGAATCAGCATAGGGCCTAGGAGAACGTGCCATGCACTACCTTCAATCAAAGGATAATAACTCTTCACAACTGGGTAGACATTAATAAAGATGGTTATTTCAAACTCTCTAGTAGTGGTAGGAGGAAGTGGTTTGAATTTCCTCCTAGCAGGAACATGTTCATTTAAGTAGAATTCAGGAGAAATAAATTGGAGGGGAAGCACCCCAGCTCTGTACTTGGACCTTGAGGTCAACATCTTGCAAAGAGGAAGGGATCACAAGAGGCCTCTCAGGAAATTAGGAGAGAATTTCACCAGTGACGCAGATCCAGAGTAGAAACAGACATTTTCACCTGTGGCCCTTATGTGTCCGCAGTGGCCTCGTTTCAGCTGGTCTTTCCCTTGTCCTCAGAGAGATCGGGGGTCGCTGAGATCCTCAGAGTAGCCTCAGATACACTCCACCAGAATTATCAGACATTGTACCCAAAGGCATCTGGAACTCCATGTACCTGGAGACTCCACCCAAGTGAGCCTCTTGCTTGTGAGCTAGCAGTTTCCTGGTCCATTTCCACCCTGGCTTTGCACAGCTCATTTGAGTCCCTGGAGGATGGGGGCTGGTTTAATTGATCTACCTCTTTAGAGTGGTTGGTCTCTGTGGTAGTTTGAATGTAATTGGCCTCCATAATCTCATCAAGAGTGGCATTATTAGGAGGTGTGGCTTTGTTGGGGTGGATATGGCCTTGTTGGAGGAAGTGTGTCACTGTGGAGGTGGGCTTTGGGATTTCCTAGGCTCAGGATACCACCCAGTGTGTCAGTCCACTTCCTGTTGCCTGCAAGACTGTCAGCTATTCCTCCAGAACATGCCTGCATGTTGCCATGCTCCCCGCCATGGTGATAATGGACTGAACCTCTGAAACTGTAAGTACGTCCCCTCAATTAAACGTTTTCCTTATAAGAGTTGCCGTGGTCATGGTGTCTTTTCAGAACAAAAGAAACTCTAAGACAGCCACCAAGTGGATGCTCAGGAAATACAGGCCCCTCCCACATGCTAGTGCATATAACCAGCCAGGTAGGTTTTACCATCCCTTTGTGTGAGGCAGGGAAATTGAGACCCAGAAGGGATATATCGTTTGTTGGCTTTTTAAAAATAAATTTGTCTCCTGAATGTGGAGTAGGCAGGGTGTTTTTATGACACTATGTTGCAAAAGTCACACATTTATTTGTGTTTCCAAGTCCGACAAACTTCTCCAGTTTGATGGGAAGTCTCCTTTTGGTTACATAGGGTAGGGTTGCTCCAGGCCCTGGGGGCTCATAAGGAATGGAGTTTAGATAAGGGTATATCTCTGGTTTCAGAGCTAGCATGTCCCAGATCCAAAGGTGATATTAAGGAGCAGAATCTAGAGAACTTCACTACACAAGCCCCTTCCGAGGAAGACACTAGCAAAATGTCCACACAGCCACACCAAATCAAGAAAAGTATAGTATTATAACCCTGATAACTGCAGGTCCTGTTGTGGTCCATTTCCATATGTGATCTTATTTAGTAAGCTGCCATGGCAGAGGGCATGGTGTGTGTGTGTGTGTGTGTGTGTGTGTGTGTGTGTGTGTGTGTGTGTGTGTGTTTAGATTTATTTTCTTGAGCTATGTTTGGACATCTGCCTGAATGTAAGTTTGTGCACCAAGTGAGTGCATGAGGCCAGAAGAAACATTGGATCTCCTGAAATCGAAGTGACAGTTTGTTAGCTGCCATATGGGTGCAGAGAATTAAACCTAGGTCGTCTGGAAAAGCACCCCATGCTCTTAACTATTGAGTCATCTCTCCAGCCCTAGGATTTGTATTAAAGGAAGCTCTGAAAATTGCATATGCTTTAGCCCGCTGGCCCAACCCTGAGCATCTTCTCGCTGGGCTTCATTCAAAGGCAGCAGTCTCCATCCACACAGGCCATGGGCATACTTCCTGGCAGGACAACCCTGACTTTTCATAGGAGGCTTTCTCTGCTCATTCAGAGGTCCTGCCTTCTGAGACTGTGGTGTTGCACAGGAGAGAAATGAAGGTCCCTGTTATTGGAAACAGCTGCCACCACAGTTTGGTTTAGAGCTTTGCTGGATCTCTACTGCTGGGTCCCTTTTTGACTTGAGTTTCAGCCCTGAGACCCTCTCCCTACCCGGAATCATCAATTTTTATTTTAGGGAAGCAGAAAGAGGATGCGGGAAGGACTGCTTAGCTCTTCAGAAGGACATGAGTGGCCTCCCTTCTCTTGGGGACATGGAAATGGCACTCACATCCTAGCCCACAACCCAGACAACGAAACCAACCCACAAGCTCCACTTCCTGGCACAGCAGCCAGGGCCCCTTGAAAAGCAGCGTCCATTCTATTCTGAGTGGCTGGTTCTGGGATTACAGCTTTACCCCGGCTTTAGTTGAGGACAGAGGGGCTCATGAGTAGGGCAGAGCTGGACACAGCTCTGCTTGGCCCGAGGCCATCTCAGGGATTCCTGCCTACATGGAATACTAACAGCTAAGCAGGGGTTGACTAGTCTTGAAAGAGGCAGTTCTTGACCTGCACATTCCTTCTGGATGGAAAATCCACGATTGAAAGGGTTCCCAAAGTACTAGACCCTCTGTGTACATCAGGCAGGACACGAGGGAAAGACAGTAAGAGAACAACATGCATGGGGCCTCTGCTTGCTTTTATTTTCATAGATGAAACTCAAATTAAGAGGCCTTGATACTCCCTGGAGCAAGAGTACCCTGCTCCTGCCTGGAGCTGAGTAAACAGAACTTTTGGAACCTGTGGTAGCCACTTCTGACACATGAGCCAGAGTCTGGCTGGCATTAGGAGACAGAGCAGCAGGGAAACAGCCCAGATTAGGACCCGCCTTGGCCTCTGGACTTGAGTCCATGAGGAAACACCTCTGCCAGGACAACCTGTCTTGGACACTTGGAAATTATGTCTCAGTTCAGAAAACATGCATAGCCTTTGCCCCCGTAATTCCATCTCTAAGAAAACAATGACAAGAAATAATTGCTAATGTTTCTGATGGTGTGTGCTCAAGGATGGTCAGAGTAATTTTGATAGTAAGAAAACACGGAAGCAACATAAATATCTACCAGTGGGACATGTTAGGATGCTTACAGTACATCTATCTGACAGAAAATTATCAGCCATTAACAATCATATGGTGAAGAACATCTATAGAAATGGAATGCCTTGATATTATGTCAAATGGAAAAAGGCTACACAGTAGTAGGAACTATCTGCTCCTAATTATGTAACTATATATTATGGTGACATTTATTGGACACTTACTATGTATCAAGCATAGCTCTAAGCATTTAAAATATAATAATACATTTACTCATGTGTCAAGCATACGAAGAAGGTATTTTTATTGTCCCTATTTTCCCATAAGGAGTTGAGGTCCGTGTAGCTCTGTAAGATCACACAGTCGTGAGCTGTAGACTGTGTGAACAAGGCTGTGCTGCCTTATGGCCATTTATAAAGCACCGAGCTGGCTGTTCTCCCTCTCTGTATGAATGCCCATGTTTATGGAGTTCTCTCTCTCTCTCTCTCTCTCTCTCTCTCTCTCTCTCTCTCTCTCTCTCTCTCGGAGCTACTCCCAAATGTTAGCTGGGTTTTAAGTTATCCCTTCCAGGGCAAATTATGGATTGTGGAGGACATCAGCATCTCGGTTGCAGAGACCACGTTATGTGCTCCTGAGCCCATCCAGAGGCAGCAGGGCCAGCCCTAATTCTCTTAGCTGTGACTTGGTGCCAATGTTGTGTCGTCCTGCTCCGTATCCTGGGGATTCTGCAGTGAACAGAGTAAGGGACACAAAGCCAATTCTTGGCCAACATTCCACCCTAGTGGGGGAGGCAGGGAGGGGACCAGCAGCAAACAGCCAAGAAAAATATCATCTGGAGTTCATGGTTGGGCAGAAGAGTGCAACTGGAATGGTACCATGGGGTGGGGCCATGTGCTTAGGACGGCAACCTTTGAGAAGACGCATTAAGGCTGGAAATCAAAATGTTGAAAGAGCATGAGAGGCCAGTAAAATGTCTTGTTTTGTTTAACAGTTTGGAAATCTAATGAGCGATACATTTAATTTTTGTGTGTGTAAGTTTTGTGACATTTCTATAAGCTAAGTTTATTTTAAAAGAAAATGTTGAAATGCACTGAGAAGTTAGAGACATGGTTCAGTGGTTTAGAGCACTTTTGCACAGGATATGGGTACAGCTCCCAGCACACAGGTGGCAGCTCACAACATCTGTCACTATAGTTCCAAGAAATCCCACACTCTCCTCTGGCCTCCGCAGGGCACCAAACATACCTATAGTGTATGTACATATATACATACATGCACTCAAACATGCATATATGCTTTTAAAAATCTTAAAAATACTGACATGAACATATTTTAAATACAAATGATTATTGTGTACCTGAACAGGCAGAGTTGGGACTTGCTAGGAGGGCATGTGCTGGATGAGGGGAAATCTAAATCCATGAGGCTGGGTCTTTGACTAAGTGCAGTGAGGGTGAGGTTTGTGCTTAGAAATAAGCAATCTTCTCTTAGTCCTGTTAAGTTTATGTTCAGTAACCAGAGTCCTCCAACACTCCTATCCTCAGTAGGCCTTCAGCTCCCAGATGTAGTTGACATTGAACTGATACTTCTTTCTCTCCCACTGGGACAGGCAGTAGTATTCCAGCTCTAGTAGATATTCTGAATTCACTGAGCTCAGGTCACCTGGGGTGATATAACAGCATGCTTTCTGTGGCTCTGAGAAGTGGCCATTGACAACAGGTATGTGTGTGTGTGTGTGTGTGTGTGTGTGAGAGAGAGAGAGAGAGAGAGAGAGAGAGAGAGTCAAGGGTGTGGGGGGTTGTGGTATGGTATGGTATGGTGAGGGTGGTGGGGAGTAGTGGGGAGGTTGGTGGAGGGTGGTAGAGGATGGTGGGGTTGGTGGAGAGTGGTGGGGAGTGGCGGGGGTCATGATGGGTGTGAGGCCTGTGAGAAGCCAGTTCCAATAGCTTGTAAGAACCTCACTAGGACAACACTTTTTCTTCAAAATTCCAAGAGTCCCTAAGGCCTGTGAACTAATTTAATCCCCTAGAGGTGCTGTGCTATGGACTGCAACCTAATTTCTCTTGGTGCCAGGTTACTGTTCAATTCTTTTTTTTTTTTTTAATAATTACTGAGAATATGTGGGTAAACCACTCGCCTGATTTGAAAGTAGTCATGAGGACAGCATCCTAGGGTGATGAGCAAGAGAAGAAATGATTTTTTTGGACCAAACTCCTTCCTGGATATCTTAGGGTCTCTACCACTGTGAGAAACACCATGACCACAGCAACTGGAGGAAGGAAGTGTTTACTTCAAGCTTACAGGTCTTCATCACAGTCTGATGTCCAGGAAGTCAGGACAGGTATGCAAGGCAAGAAACTGAAACAGAAACAATGCTTAGTCATTTGCTTTTCAGGGTTTACTCAACCTCTTTCTTAGAGCTCCCAGGACCAGGCCAAGGGTAGTACCACCCACAGCAAGGTGGGCCTTCCCACATCAATCATTAATCAACAAAATGCCTCAGGATCTTACCAGTATGGTGGGGGGCATTTTCTCAACTGAGGTTCCCTCTTCCCCAATGACTCTAGCTTATGCCAAGTTAACATAAAACTAACTGGGACACTGTGGTTGGTCCAGTACTCTGTGATTTGAAGGAAGTGGCAAAGTTCTTCAGTGACTTGGGTGACTTGCTCAATTTCTGTTATTTTGGAGACCATTTTAAAATCACAAGTAAAACACAACAACAACAACAACAACAACAAAACCCCTTTAAAAGCATGAACACATTTAGTTAAATGACTCAAGATGTCATTTAACAAGCACTTGCACTTGCTCAGGCCTTCTTGCCTCATTTAGGCCCAGCAGCCTCTGAAGGTAGCCCCGAATAACTTAGTTTTAAGGAGGAGTCGATTAGGACCTAATTCATTTGACAGCAAGGTTCCACACCAGCCATGATCCCTCAGGGTCTAAGGCAAAACTCAGGGTCCTTATAGTGTACCTCAAAGTCAGGTTGGCCCTCACTGCTCCCTAAGATAAAGGCTAACCAGACACAGGGGTGTAAGAATGTGGAGTCTTAGAATCCACCCTGCTAGCCAGTCCTTGCCACCCTGAATCAATGATCTGCATGATTTCACTGGGATGGTATTCAGGCTGGATTTGGGTTGGCACAGGGCACATTATAAATTGTACCCATGGACCCTCTGAAGCCTTTCCTCACATTGAAGATGTTTATAGAATCAGGAAGCATGGCCTCTGCATGAATGTACTGGTCTTTTCTATGTCAACATCGTCATAAATAAACGTCTCCAGGATCCCTGCCTGCACTGTTTGCCATAGATACTCAGCAAGCCTGTGAAGTTGTCATTCTTACCACAGAGCAGAAAGGAGGCTCTCCCTCTGCCAGGAGCTTAGTGTAACTAGAGGTTCTCTTGATGGAGGCCATCAAAGCATACCCTTCTCCCCCTCTCCTCTGTCCCACACTAGCAGCCAGGCAAGTCTTTTAGAGTGTTTCTCTCCTTCGTGAAGCTTAAGCTGAAATCTCTTGGCCTAGCAGTATTGCAGATCTGTTGCCTGGCTGGAGAAGCAGGACCACTGTGGAGATTCCACACACCTTTACTTTTGCTGCCCTTTCTACTTCAAAAGGTCTTCATTCTTTTACAGCAGGCCATGTCCAAGGTTCATATGGGTGAAAGAACTTCTTTTAAGTGTCCCATTTTCCAGGTGGAGACAATAGTACAGAGAGGGAAGGACCCAGCATTTGATCCTCACAGAACTCGGCCTGGACTCTGCCTTGCTGGTTGAGGAACTAAATAGTGGCTGAATATTTCCACAGTGGCCATCACCTGTTTCTATGAGAAGTATGCCCGAGGGCATCCATCATACTTGTATTAGCTTCACAATAAATAGAATTCACGAAGACACCATTGCAGAGGCGTGGACTGGCTTAGCGACCAGCATGCAGTGACTTGCAAAAGTAGGGAGCAGTTATCACCCTCTGTGGGCTGAGTTTGTGTCCCTTTGAAGAACTCAAGGTTGAAGACTCAGCTTCCAGTGCCTTAGCATGTTATTATATTGGGACACCTCGTCACAGGGTGATGCTAGAGTTAAAAAGATGTTGTGAGTGTGAACCCAATCCACTATGCAGAGGTCTGAGTACAGACACACACACACACACACACACACACACACACACACATATATATAATATATATATATATATATATATATATATATATATAGTGAAGAAGGCCCCCAGAAGACAAGAAAGAAGACCTTAAAAGAAACTTTAATCATGGCTCCTGGAGCCATGAGAAATGTGTTTCCTATTTAAGTCACCCCATCTGCCTTAGCAATCTACTGTCCCACTTCTAAGCTTGACACTAAGGGGGAAGAGCAAATATCTCATGTTTCACCTCTCAGACTCTGAGCTACTAGGGCCTTCCATTGCAAACCAGGGAAGGCAAAGGTCCCATTAGGCAATTAGGTCTTTTTCACCAAGAGGTCTGGACAAACATTAATTCATCACTCATTCAACAAATTTCAATTAAATACCCACAGTCTATGGAAGATATTCTGAGTACTGTGGATATAAGGATAAATAAGACAGAGTGCCTTGTCCTCAAGAGGCTCATACTGTAGAGAAGGTAGATCCAAAGTCAGCTGTATACCGGCAGGTACTGTTACAGCAGAGAGAAGAGGCTGCCCACTTGGTCACAGTCTGCTGGCTCTTGAGGACTATGTGAGATTTTGTGTAGGAATAGAGGAAGTAAAACAGCGCTGAGGGATATGAAAAGACCATAAGTATAAAAAGGACAGGATTCCTTTAGAAGGAGAGTCTGGGAGATGGATCTATACACACATGGTTAGACTCACTTCTCAGCTTCAGGGTCTCACACATGGTTGTCTATGTTATGGGCATTGATTTTTTTCCTGTAGACACCAGATAGGATGGCAAATGTATGTTCCTCATGACTCAGTTCCTGTGCCAGGACCTGACCCTCTTGGGACTTTGGGAAGTCATTTTATCTTTTGAGCCCATTTTCTCAGAGGTCAATTGATCCTCTGACATTATTGAGTGCCTTTCCTCTCCAGACCCCAGAGCTAAAAGGTTGTGAGAGGCAGGTTCTGTCCTGCGTTCCTCAGTGCACTGGGAAGTCTTCCAGGGCTGTGCCCAGGGTGCTTGGGGAACACTGCTTTGCTCATTATGTGTGAACAGCTCAGGGATGTAGAAGGGGCTTGGAGACCGAGTAGAAGAAGTACTTGTGAGCTATGAGTGTTACTGGGTAGTAGTTGTAGCTGCTGTTGTGTCAAGTAAAGGTTCCTTCTTGTTTTGTTGTTGTTGTTTTAAAAACAAAACTTCCTTTACTCTGTTTTATTTTTAGTTTGAAAAAGAAACACAAGAGGAGATCGTAACTACACATTTCACTAATTTACTTTGGGGAATTACAAAGAAGTTGAAAACAGATTTTCACTTTTGAATTTTACTCTTTTCTCTTTATTATTTTTTATTTCTGAGATTATAATTCCTACATTACTCACTTCCCTTCCTCTCTCCAAACCTTTCTGTATATGCCTCCTTGCTGTCTTTCAAATTCATGGCCATTTTTCAATATATATATATATATATATATATATATATATATATAATCCTGTTCAATCTGTATAATTTACTTATATGTATATTCAGGGCAGACCATTTGGTAATGAATAACCAATTGGTGTTCTCATCTCTGGGGAAGACTATTTCTTCCACTCTCAGCATCCCTTAGTTGCCTGTAGTTCTTTGTGTAGGATTGAGGCCTCATGGGCTTTTCTCTGTCCACTTTGACATGTCCATTGGTGTTGTTCTTGTGGAGCTCATGCTTAGGTAGCTTCTGATATTGGAAGGAGACAAAATCTCACAGAAAAATTCCTGATCCCATGATTCTTATAATCTTTCTGCCCTCTCTTCCACAATGTTCCCTGAGTCTTAGGTGTAGTAGAGTTTTGTAGATGTATCTGTTGGGACTGGGCTCCACACTCTGCATTTTGATTGGTTTTGATTTTCTATGGTGGTCTCTGTCTGTTGCAAGGAGAAGTTTCCTGATGAGTGGTGAAGACAACACTTACTGTGGGTACAAAAACAAATGTTTAGATTGCTTTTAGGGGTTATGCTGGTTTAGCAAAGTAGTGGTTGTAGGTTCTCTAATATTCATTACTTTACTGGCACTGAGTGGCTATCTAGGTTTCCAGTACCAGGCATGGTGTCCCTTTATTTGAACATGTCTTAAGCTCAAGCAGAAAGCTTTTGGTTACCTTCTAGTTATATGTGCTACTACGGCACCCTTAGGCTTTTGTGCCATGCTGATCACTAATGTGGTTAATAGGCATCATAGCATGGGCCTGTTGGTTGCCTCTCTCCTTTGGAAGCTTGCATGATGCTTTCTGGTCAGTTCCAGATCAGGTGGCTCTGGGCCTTGCCTCTGAAGTACTTGGTATCTTCAGCAATAAAGACTTGCCTTCCACCTCTGGGAAGGGCAGCAAGAAATAACAATAGACTATTTTTTAGGAGTCTCTTGGACAACTCTAACCAACAACTTATAAGAGGGCTTCTCATGCCTGGTATTGGAGTTTTTGTTGGGTGATCTTCAGTTCTTGGAGAGAGCATTATTAGCCCAGATGTGGAAGGATATCTATGTGTATTTATATACAGAATTACATGTGTCATAATTTTTAAAAGATAAATAGTATTATGATTCCTTATGTCTTCTTCAGACATTCTTACTCTTATTTCACCATCATCTCTCCTTCTGAATTGTTAAAGAGCCTCTCTTTCTGTTTCCTTGATCAGATTGCATGTATCCTACATTTTCCTTCTTTATGGCTTTCCAACACCCCATGCTGGCAATGGTCCCATTTTACTTTCCCGGTTTATGTAGTTACTACAGGCTGAAAGATTTGGAGCTAAAAGCCTCCAGTGAGAGAGAACAAGAGATAATTGTCTTTCTCGGTCCTGGGTTATATCACTCCAGTATGATCTTTCTACTTCAACCCATTTACCTCCAAAGTTCCTGATACCACATTTTCATTACCAATTCATTTGTTGAAGGACACTTAGGTTGTTTCTGTTTACTAGTTAATGTGAGTAGAGCAGCAATAAACATGATTGAGCAAATATCTGTGGAGTAGGATATTGAATCCTTGGGTCATATGCCAAGACATGGCACAGTGGGACCAACCATATGGTAGATTTGTCTTAACATTTTGAGAAATTTCCACATTTCTTTCCATAGTGGCTGCACCATTTTTCAATCCCACAAACACTGAACGAGGGTTCTCCTTTCCCCACATCCCTCCCAGCATTTTCTCAGTTGATAACAAAATCAGTTGACCTTTGCCATTCTGACTGGTGTAAGATGAAATCTCAAAGTTGTTTTGCATTTTTTTCTAATTGATGGGGATGATGAATGTTTTTTTTAGCTATTTCTTAGCCATTTTTTCTTTGTTTAGGAACTGTTTTCGTGTCTCAGGCCCATTTTTTGAAAGGGTCTTTTGTTTTTCGACTATTTTTTGAATTCTTTATATATTCTGGATATTTATCTTCTGTCAGAGGTATGGCAGGTAAAGATTCCCTCTCATTCTTTGGGTGTCCTCTTCATCTGGTTGATTGCTTTTTTAAGCTGTGTAGAAGCTTTGTAGTTTTATAAAGTCCAACTTGTGGATTGTTGGAAGTTCCTATTCACAAAGTCATTTCCTACACCTATATCTTGTAAGGTACTGCCTATGTTTTGTTGTGTTTTTTTCTTAGCAATTTCAGTGTTTGAGATTTCATGTTTAGGTCTTTGGTCCATTTGGAGTTAGTTTTTGTTGTTGTTCAATTTCTGCAAGTGAGCATCCCATTTCTCCATCATTTGTAAAAAGATGCTTTCTCTTCTTCAGCTTATGTTTTTGGTATCTTTGTCAAATGTTAAGTGACTAAAGGTATGTGTACTCATGCTATAGTATTTGACTTCTTTTCACTGGCTTATAGACCTGTGGATAAGACCTGTGGTTTTTATGTGGATAACAGATTGCCTCTGTAATAGATCTTAAGGTCTACAATAGCAATCTCCCTAGCATTGATTGTTTTTGCTATCTAGGAACTTTTGTAGTTCCATGTGAATTTTGGGATAGCTTTTCTACTTATGTGATAATGACATGGGAGTTTTGATTGGGTTTGCAGTGAATTTGTAAATAGATTTTGGTAAAATAGTCATTTTCACCATGTTAATTCTACCAACCCATGAGCATGGGATTTCTTTCAATTTTCTAGTGTCTTTGTCTTTTTCTTAAGAAGCCCAAAGTTTTCGTTTTTTAGAGGTGCTTTACTTCTTTTGCTAGGTTTATTCCAGATTTCTTTTTCTTTGAGACTATTGTGAGTGGGAGTGTGTAAGTGGGTTCCTTACACTTCTCTGCATGTTTGTTGCTATAAACAAAAGCTATTGTTTTGTGCAAATTGATTCTGTATCTTTCCACATTCTGAATTTGTTTATCATTTCTAGAAGTTTTTTGGTAGAATAGTTTGTGATATCTAATGTATCATATCCTGTCACTGGCAATAGGACTGATTTGTGTTTTTCATCTCCTGTTTGTATCATTTTAATTTCCTTCTCTTGCCTTTTGTTTCAGCTAGTATTTCAAGTGCAATATTGACAAGGAGTAGGAATAGCAGGCCTCCCTGAATTTTTCCTGACTTCAGTGGAATTGCTTCAAAATTTTTCCATTTAAGATGAAGTTGATTAAGGGTTTCTTGTAAACAGACTTTATTATGTTGAGGTATATTTCCTCTTGCCCTACATTCTCTAAGATTTTTATCATGAAGTCATGTTGAATTTTGTCAAAGGCTTTTTCTTCATTCATTGAGATGATCTGACATTAACTCCATTTGTGTGGCTTATTGCATTTATTGATTTGTGAATGTTGAACTACCCCTGTATTTCAGGGATAAAGGCAACTTGTTCATCATGTATAATCTTTCTGATGTATGTCTGTCTTCTGTTTGAAGTGTTTTATATAGCATTTTTGAGCCTATAAGTTCATTGAGGATGTTAGCTTGTAGTTTTCTTTTTTCTTTCTTTCTTTCTTTCTTTCTTTCTTTCTTTCTTTCTTTCTTTCTTTCTTTCTTAATTTCTTTCTTTCTTTCTCTTTCTCGTTTCCTTCCTTCTCTCTCCCCTCCCTTCCCCCTCTCTCCTCCTTCCCCTTCCTTCCCCTCCCTCCTCTTCTCTCTCTCTCTCCCCCCATCTACCTCTCCCTCTCCCTCTCTGCCCCTCTTTCTTTATCTTTCTTTCTTTTGGTTGTGACTTCACCTGATTTTGGTGTTAGAGTGATACTGGCTTCAAAGACAGAGCTTGGGAGTGTTCCTTCCGTTTCTCTTTGCTGGAACAGTTTAGGAAATATTGACTGTAGATCTTCTTTGAAAATCTGGTATACTTCTGTTATGAATTCATCTGGCTCTGGGCACTTTTCTTTTTTTAAGCTGGAAGGCTTTTGATTACTATTTTAATCTCCTCATTTGTTATGAGTCTATTTATATTGTTTATGTTATTAACTTATTCTGGGTTTAATTTTGGTGGTTTAGCTGAATTTAGAAATTCATCCATTTCTTTTAGATTTTCCAGCCTAATGGAGCACAGGTTTTTAAAATATTCCTTATAATATTGTGAATTTCTTTGGTGTCTATTGTAATGTTTCTCTGTTCATTTCTAATTCTGTTAATTGGGTCATTTTTTTCTTATGAGTAGTTGGGCCAACAATTTGTCAGTATTGTTTATCTTCTAAAAGAACCAGCTCTTATAGTCATTGATTATTTGTATTTTTTCTATTTCATTGATATCTGCTGGTTTTTATTATTTCTTTCCATTGATTGGGTTTGGATTTTGTTCTTGTTTTTTGGCTTTTTGAGTTGTATCCTTTGTCCATTTGTTTGTGCTCTTTATGATTTTTCAGCATAGACACTTAGAGCTATAACTTTCTCCCATAGTACTACTTTCAATCTGTCTTAGAGTTTTAATTATATTGTGAGTTCATTTTCACTTAGTTTCAGGATTTTTTTTATTTCTTTCTTGATTTCTTCTTTGATTCATTCAACAATAAGTAAAGAGTTGCTCAGTTGCTATGACTGAGTATTGACTAGAGATTT
Organism: Cricetulus griseus; assembly: GCF_003668045.3. NCBI lineage: Eukaryota > Metazoa > Chordata > Mammalia > Rodentia > Cricetidae > Cricetulus > Cricetulus griseus. The sequence continues at coordinate 53,626,530 of NC_048595.1, read as the reverse complement.
CTCCCCTGTCAATTTTAATCATATAGCATTGTAGTCAGATAGGACACAGGGAGTTATTGTATTCATTTTGAATTTGTAAAGCTTTGTTTTTCGTCCCAGGATGTGTTCTATTTTTAGGAAAACTTCTCTGTGTTGCTGAGTAGAATGTTTACTCTTCAGAGTTTATTTGATGTATGATGTCAATTAATTCTGATGTTTTTTGTTTATTTTTGTCCAGATGACCTTTCTATTAGAGAAAGTGAGGTACTGAAACCACCTACAATTAATAGATTGATGTTAATCTGTGCCTTTAAATTCGAAAATACTTTTAAAATGAAACTGGCTATCCCAGAGTTTAGTGCATAAATGTTTAGGAGAGTAATGTCTTCTTTGTTAATGTTTCCTTTTGTAGAATGAAATGTGCCTCTTTAGATCTTCTGATTAGTTTTAGTTTCAAGTCTATTTTGTTAGATATTAGGATAACAACACCTGCTTACTTCCTGGTCTCATTTAACTGCAGTATTTTTGTTCATCTTCTTGCTCTATGCCAGTGCTTATATAAAACTAAGATGTGTTTCTCGTGAAAAACAGCTATATAGATTTTGTTTCTTGATAGATTTGGTCAGTCTGTGTCTTTTGATTAGAGATTTGAGTCCATTTATATTTGAAGTTATCATTGAATGTGTGTGTTACTACAACCATCTTGTTGAATTTTGGTGTCACTGTATTCTGAATGGTTCTTTGTGTTTTAATAGTCATGGCTTTGTGTTTCTTTCCACAGTCTCTCTGCTATGCTTATTCCTCTCTTCAGCCAGAAATAATGCTTTGGGTATTTTTTTTTTAGGTTTGGTTTATTGGATATAATTTTATTTTTAGCTAGTATGTAGCCAAAGTTTCTCTTTCTCCTTTAATTATAACAGATAGTTTTGCTGGGTGTCATAGTCTTTTGGGACCTGGAAGACACTAATCTAGGTGTTTCTGGCTTTCACAGTTTCCATTGAGAAATCAACTATTATTCTGATGTTTTTTCCCTTTCTATGTGACTTGCGTGTTTCTCCTTGCAGTTTCAGTACAATTTCTTTATTATGTATATCTAGTGTTTTAACTATGATACGCTGTGCAGATTTTCTTTTCTGGTCTTGTCTATTTGGTGTTCTGTGTGCTTCCTACATTTGCATGTATGTGTCTTTATTTAGTTTAGGGAAGTTTTCTTCTATGATCTTGTTGAAGATTTGCTCTATGCCATTGATTCGGAGCTTGTTTGTTGTTTTTTTCCCTCCCTCATCCAACCTTATAAGACAAAGGTTTGTTTTTTTCTTGTTTTTCACATTTTCTTTGTCTTCCTTTCCTTTGTTTTAATTTTCTATATTTCTTGATTATTTGTTCTAGATCTTCTACTTAATCTTTGAGGCCTAATAGTCTGTCTTCTCCTTGATCCATTGTATTTATGAGGTTTCCGTTTGAGTTTTCTAATTGACTTTTTCAGGTTTCAATTCATCTGAAGCCATCTTTGTTTTAGTTTGTGTTCTCTTCAATATTTCATCCCCTTATTGAATTCCATTCTCATATCCAGGATTGTCTTCATAATTCCTATCAGCTAATCTTTGTGTTTTCTATGGTAACACTTGGGCATTTATTCTCCTTACGCATTTTCTCTTTAATTTCATTGAGTTATTTCTTTGTGTTTTCCTTAAACTCCTTACATTCTTTGGTGAATTTTATGACCATTCTTTTTCAACTTTATGTCCAGTGTGTCTCATCAGCAAACTTTTCTACAGGTCAGGTGCATTTTGGAAAGAAGTTATAGAACTGATGCTTCATATTGTTGTGATTATTGAAATGAGATCTGGGCATGCAGGGCTTCTTTTGTTAGTTCTGAGTCTGCTGTAGACAGAGCAGAGTGAGGCAGAAGAGAAGATGTGCTGGTGGGTTAGGCCTAGAGGTTAAAATGGATTGGGTGGAATGAAATCAGGTGGATAGAGACTTGGCTGATACACAGGATGTGTGGAAATAGATCTGGCCTGGAACAAAGGCTGTCTATGGCTTGGGAGAGTCCTGTGGGTTGGAGGATAGGTAAAGAGAATCCTGCCAAAGTCTTCTGTGGTGCAGACAATGGAACTGGCTGATTGAAGAGAAGAAGTAGATGCGGTTGTCAGGGAGACTCACTGGACGAGGCCCTGGAGGAAGATGTGGGAAGTCCAGCTAACTAGTGGAGTGGTTGACAGCAGTACAGAAGGGACCTGTGGGTAGTTGCAGGAAGGGCAGATCCTGGCTAGAGCCCAGGTTCCTCCATTTTAAGAGTTCTCCTTACACTTCCTGTTTGCTCCCACCTTCACATCCCAGTTCACACCAAGTCCACCTCACGCTTATCCAACTATTTAAATCCAGTCTCTCCTTCAAGATCAAGTCCAGATTCACCTTCTCCAGGAATCTTGCCCAGAGCATTTCAGGTCACAGGTTATTCCGTCCTCTCAATTTTGTCCTATTTGTGGATTTGTGAGGCATTTATTCATTACTGAAAGACATTTCTGCTCTATCCTAGGATGGTCCTGAGCCATCTGAATCAGAGAACAGTGGGCAGAGCTGGGTAGGACTGCACATGGCTATTCTAATACCTCTAGTTTCAACCCTCAGCTCATCCACATGGCAGCAGGAATGCATTTCATGCTCCTTTTCTTCTCAGTACCAGGTGGCCCTACAGTCCACTGCCAACAGGGTGTGTTTAAAGGTTACTACAATGCTAGGATGCCAGGTCTAAACTAGGATGACATGAAGCAATCTGGTAGATAGCGTTCCTGGGGCACCTGACTATCTCATGTATACACTTATAAACTGGAACTTCCCAGTATCTCATGAACAGACTGTATTTAACCCAGTGTCCCTCACTCTGGCTCCCCTGCCTCAAATGTGCTGGTTCCTCTTCTGAAATCCCCACCCAGTCCATTTCATTCTCCAATATCAGGATAAGGATTACTCCCATTTAGTACCCTCTTACTTCCTAATGTGTGTGTGTGTGTGTGTGTGTGTGTGTGTGTGTGTGTGTGTGGGGTCCTGCTTCTGATGGGTTTGTCTCACTCTTTTAGCACGAGCTACAGTCATTTGCAAGTCTGTCATCTTCCCCTGCCTCTGATCTCTCAGAAGCTGTCTCCTTCACCGTTGTCTCCTTGTCATACTGCCCAGTGTCTGCATCTCACACACAGAAAATATAATGTACTGTGAGATGATTATCTGGAGATCACCATTGTGTTACTCAACATCATCATTGCCTTCACTTCCTATTTAATTTGGGGTGTGTTGTTCAGGCATCCCTACAAGGGCCTATTTTGCAAGCCTGTCTATCATGCCCTAGAGACAAAAGCCTATTGCAGTGAAGCTACAGTGGCTCCAGCATTCTTAGCAATTTCAGAACCAAAGCTATGATCTTCTACATCCCCTAGAGGGGTAAGTTCTCACCCCATATGGCTGCATACAGCTTGTGAAAACAGTGAAGTACTTCAGAGCCCATTGAGGAAGATGAGTGGTTTGGAACAGATGCTCCAGCTATTCCCAGTAAATAATTCAGAGAAAGAACGAACAGAGGAATAAAGAGAAGGACGTCTTTTCTTATTTTTCTTTGTACGAAGGAGTTGGCAGAGTCCTAACAGAAACATGTGAGAAGAAAAATAAAAAAGATATTTTGGAGCATTTTCAATTCATTCACTGAACTAGGTATTTTGTTTGTGTCTCACCTTAATGTAAACGGAGAACACCTGACCAGAGCAGATATCACTATCTGAGTTTTACCATTTAGCTAATTAGCACCCAAAGATCTTAGAACATTTTTCCAAGTTCTTACAGGCTTTAAGGGAAATTACATCATATTCAGACCTAAATCCAGGTCTGTGTGACTTCACATGCCTTGATTTTTCTTCCTTCATTCATGGATATCTTGAGTCCTCCAAGGTGACTTTTTAGAAGAGTCATGTCCATTGAGATACATCCATGTGGGTACTGTGTTCTTAGAAATCAGGATCACTACTCTGTAATCACAATATTCACCACATAATCATATGGGCCAGGGCTATCCATCCTAAGAGCTCAGGACTGTCCCCTATGCTTCAAGCATGTTCAGTGCATCTTTACTGAAAGTCTTAGATCAGACTCTGGCTTTACGAGGTAAATCCACCCAAACATGCCCATTCTCTGAGCCTTTTCAACTATTCTATTCTCTGTCCCGCCCTGTTTATTTCACTTACTGTTGGCACACAGTGTGATCTGCTTGGTCTCCAAAGTCATCCTACTAGCTAGCATACTGGACCTATGTCTCGGAGTCTTTGCAAGGTGTTAAATACCATGCCAAAGGAATATGGTCTCCACTGTGTAACTATCTGTTCCTGTTCTCCTCTTGCACCTTCAGAGCCTTTTTCAAACACATACTCCTGGCTTCTGTCAATTCAGTTGGTGCAGTCCTTTGTTTCTTTAGGGTCTAGTGCTTTCCTTAGAAGCACAGTAAATCCTTGAATGGTTATGTTGTATTTGGTCTCATGGCTTAGAGGAGATGAAGCAATGTCCTTTGCCAGGCTGAGCTTCTCATGTCATCTTCAAACAAGAGAGAAACAGGAAATACCAGATCAAGGCTGGCAGGTTCTCAAAGTTCTCAGGACTTCAAACTGAATGTACACCCCCTCTCAAGCAGGGTCTTAGACTTAGCCATTCCATTGTGGAAATTCTTTAATCTCTAATTCTCTCAATTCCAGTGCCCTGATAAGCAAGCTCTAGGCTTAATCCTCAGCTTTTTCTTCTGTCTACTTGCAGGAAATCAGCTCTTGGCATGCTGCCACGGAGGCCCTGTGACCTCCATACTGTCTGAAATTAGTGATGACTGATTTCAGCGTCATCTTATTCAATAGTCTTGGTAGCTATTTTTTCTCCATTATCTCTTCAATATCTGATACACTTCATGTATGGATGCCTTTTCTTTTACTATACTCAACCTCAGCTGTCCAAGAATGCAAATCCTTGAGTCTCACTCTCATGTGCCATATGCTATCAGCTCTCTTCCTAGTTCAGTGATGAGTCTCATGGCCAGCTAACATTCAGATGACCCAGACCCCATAGCAGAGCCACACATGGAACCAGCCATCTTAAGTCTGAGAAACAGACCCAGTGCAGACACATGCCTGTGGATAGTTCATAGGCAAATGTTTACCCAAAAGGCAAGGTACAAAGAAGGCCTAGGAGGACACAGAAGCTGGGCAAGATACAGCTGCCAGGAGCTCTGTGATTGAATTGTCTCTCCTGAGTTGTCATAAATTGAGGCAAGTAACCCAGGCCCTTTACACAGATCCATTTGTCAATGTCCTAGAAAACAAGCATAGTATTATCTAGGTGACTGTTGAAGTCATAGCCAACATTGTTTGTGATTATGGGAAGTGTCTTAAGTAGACACGTGGGCAAGCAGCCCACTGCATTGAATGAATGGATGGATGGATGAATAAATGTCTGCTTATCTTTCTCAGCACCTTGGAATCCTTGAAAAAGAATCTCCACCATGGTCCTTTCAGACCTAGCAACTCTGGTTGCCCAGTACTTGTACTTGGTACCTTAGTATAAACAAAGACCCTTTGAAAATGCCACTCTTGTTCAATTAATTTTTTTCCAGTTTAAAAAATAATCAAGGTCTTAAATGTTTTGCTTGCACGTGTGTCTGTATGAAGGTGTTAGATCCCCTGCAACTGGAGTTACAGACAGTTGTGAGCTGCCATCTGGGTGCTGGGAATTGAACCCAGGTCCTCTGGAAAAGCAGCCAGTGCTCTTAATCACAGAGACATCTCACCAGCCCCTAAATAACTTTTCTAAAGTTCCCCTGTGAATTTGCAACTGAGCCTAAATGGCTGTAGAATTGAGATAGCCTCAGGAAGAGGCTTAAACCCCATGGATTTCCTGTTGTATAGCAGCTGTCTGAAGGGTTAGAGCTGGTGCAAGATGCATGATCATCAGAGGCCCACCCCCCTCCTAGCACATCACCTCTACCCTCCACGTCTCACATGTCTTCCGTGTGGTTCAGCATCAGGAGAAATCAAGGGCCTCAAGACCATCCCTCTTTTTCTTTAAGAACCATCCCTGAGACACTGCTTGTTCCATCCAGATTACTTACCACTGGAGAGAACTTTGTCCTATACTACCTCTGACTATGAAGAACACCAGAAAATGTCTTTATTCTAGAGAGTGATTTACCCAGCAGAGAACAAGAGTTTTGTATCTTGGTGTGTAGGGCAAAGTGGATGTTCAGTAGGCAACTAACAGTCTCTTTTACATTGATAATAGAACTGTGAAAACAACAACAAAAGCATCATTTTGGGTTATATTTGCACAAGTCTTCTCCTAGCTGCAGGAACCGTTATTTAACCTCTGGACCATTTTTTTTTGTTTTTTTTTTTTTCCATGTGTGAAATAGCCACTAAGCCTTAATCCCACAGGCTGATTATGAACAACTGCAGAAAGCACACATCGAATGATCAAGTAGCAAATGAGTACATGACTTATAGCCACGTTATCTCTCCTTTTTCCAAGATATTGAGCAACTTGGTTAGGGTGTAATGGAATTAACACTCACTGCTCTGCTTAAAAATTTCCTAAGCTGGGCTGGATGGAGGGAAAAACAGAAGAAAGTAAAGTGGGGTAGGTAGGGAGGTGAGGGTCGAAAAGGTGAATTTGGGAGGAGTGAGAGGCGTGAATATATCACAATGTAGTGTATGAAATTATCAAAGAATTAGTAAAAATATTTGAAAAATTAAAAGCATATATTAAAAAGCCATGTAAAATGAATCTATGACAATTCAATAAATGGCATTTCACTTAAAAAACAAAACAAAAAGCCACGGCATCACAGTGTTAACAAGAACAGTGTTTGAGATCTTTGTCTGGCATTTTTCTATTTCTTTGAAGAATGCATAGAAGAAAAGTTATATGTGCCAGGATGCTTTTATTGGCTTTTACTTGACCTCCACTGGCGACAGACAGACATCAAACAAAAACCAGCTTTGGAGTATTTTTTTTTTTAAATACAACCGTTTTTCTTCACTCCATTCCATTCATGAGACAAGACAGAGCAATAGTTCTCAACCTTCCTAATGCTGCAACCCTTAAATACAATTCCTCATGTTATGGTGACCCTCAACCATAAAATTATTTTCATTGCTATTTCATAACTGTAATTTTGCTACCATTACAAACTGTAAAGTAAATATCTGTTTTCTGATGGTCTTAGGTGATCATGTGTAAAGGTCCATTTGACTCTAAAAAAGGTCTTGAGCCATTAGTTGAGAATCCCTGGAGGCTCTGATTGTGGTTACACTTCCCCATAGGTCTTCTTCAGCTGGACAGTCTAGGGCTCTGACCTGTCTAGCTGTGTAGTTAGCTCAGTTCCTCACACTGACTTTTTCTATGGTGTCAGACCTGGCAGAGTTTCTAGAGACATTTCTGAGAATCTGAAGTCAAGTCAAAGTGAGCAATGGGTAATGTGTAATGTCCTTTAGTATTTCTGTGTGAATGGAGCTGGGGGGAACAGAAGTGCTCTGGTCTCAGCTTAGAGTAGGGAGGTCACAGAGAACTTTCTGGAGGGGGTGGGGCTTGAGCAACAGTGTCAGGGATGTGTACTGCCTTTCACAGTTGACTAAAAGAGTCATTAAAGAGAAAGGCTGGTGGGATGACAAAGCTTGGAGGATACTGAAAGCTCAAGTACTTAGTGGGTGTTAGATTGTAAGGAGAAGATAGGGGCAGCTCCGAGGTTCTAGGCAGGACCAACACTGGGGATTTCAATGCTTTTCCCAGCCTGTGTCTTTTCATGCATGCATTGTAGAAAGCAGTGAGCTTCCCCATCATAGCCAGCATTCAAGTGCTGAGAACAGCAATAAAGCTTGGAATGGCTCTGCCCCTGATTGTTAGAGCCTCTTCCAGTTTCAGAATTCTATGATTGAGAATGTGCTCGAAGCACCGCTTTCATAGGTGTGATTGTTGAGAACATCTGGCCTTGCATTTCCTTGTGACCTCTTGACAGGCCCCAATTATCTTTAAAAAAGAAAGCGCATAGCACTAAGAAGGAGTGATTTTGATGCTTGCACGTATGAAGCAGCCATCTTTAGAGTGCTCTCTCCATTAAGTCTCATGGGCAGTTGTGAATGAAACAGATAGACCTGCTTTCTTAAAAGAATAGGGGAAAGGCCCAGAGAGGTTAGGATCTATGTTTATGAACACATGTAACTGAGGAGAGTGGAGTACTGTAAGAAGCACCAAACCTCTCTACCCAGTGGAAGGTCCTCACTCTGCTGGGGGTAGATATATGCTCCCCTCTTTCCTCCTCTTCTCAGTGGTAAGCTGCTACTTTTCTGGGAACTTTCCCCATTGTCTGCCTTTAAACCTGGGATAGTAGCCAATGATTCCAAAGCAGACATTCCGAGTTTACTAATGGCAGGGTCTCTCTGGAGAATGGGTCTATATTTGATGGATCACTTTTACCAGCAAGTTCTTCCTTAGGTAAAGTCCCACTTTAGAAAAGGTTAGGCATGGAAGGGGCCTGTGACCCTCACACCACTCTTACTGTTGAATATATAGGAACATTGTGGCTAAGAATTGGATGTGGAATGACTCATGATCCATCAGGAAAGAATAAAATTTAGTGCAATTCCATGAGAAAATCATGTTTGGATTTGCCATCTCACATCTTCTAATGGGTTTTTGGCTCCAGGACAAGATGCATAAGGCAGGAACAAGACCAGAGAGAACCCCTGATAGAGGTGTGTGCTAGTCTGGACACTGGTGTAAAAATGCTAGTGACAGCGGAAGGGATCATCAGTGTTCTGACTTGAGGTGTCCGAGAGCCAGGCTTCAGCTAGAAGCCTTGGCTGTAAGAGAAGTGTATGGCCTTGTGGACATGTCACAGGACATCTGCATATTCTACACAATGCAGAGTACTAACCACTATACGACCACAGCACGTCTGTATATCCTAACAATGAGAATACACAAACCATCATCTCCTACCATCTTCTTTTGCAAAGAAGGAACCAAGACTCCTAACGGAGAGGGTGTTGCTCAAGGTCACAAAGTCAGAAGGTGACAGAGCCAAGACTACACTGTCCTCAAAGCCAGGAAGGACTATAGCTCAGTAGTTAGGCTGTTGAGAACTTGAGTTTAAGCTTGGCTTCTGCCTTTGCTACCCACACATTAACCAAGTCCCTTAGCGTTTCTGAGCATTGGCCTACTGCCTGTATAATGAGGTCAACGGGAGAAGTGAGTCCGTAACAGTGGTTATTAATTTTCAGACAGCGCCTCTCCTATTTCACCTTGGAATCTTAGAAATATTACTGTAGAGTAGGACAGAGGAGGAGTTACCACTGGTTATTTTAAATACAAAGGTGAGAGGAAGTTGGGGTGTGAAGATGCCTGGTGCCCTGGGAGAGACACCCCAGTGAGCACAGGTGTGAACAGAACCTGCAGCTGGAGGAGGCAGCAGCTACAGCTGTGGGCAGGCCTGACAGGCTATATTTAATCTTTGTCCTGTGGAGAAGCTGACATTTAACCCTATGGGTAAAGGGAACCACTGAATGTTGTTAACCCAGGGGAATAGCTAGACTTTTGTTCTTGTGATTCCTCTATAGGGTACTGTGCAGGTGAGGTTGGATATGGTGGTGGCAGGGTTGGTGGCAGTGCTCATGTGGTTGGAGGGGTGGGTCTAAAGAAACAAGCTTAGTCGTCTTGAGAGTATGGGATAGATGGTAGAGGCAGAAAGATAAACAGGGCTTGGAAATTGACTTCACATGAAGATCAAGGGAGAGCAGAAGGCCACGATGTTTTCATCTCCTGACACAAAAGTACTGTGTTCATTACTTTTCTCACTGCCTTGACAAGAAAGATATATTTCAGCCTAAGGGAAAGAAGCAAAGGAGTTTTCAGTTAAGAAATAGAAGCTATTTAAAAAAAAAAATGGAAATGAGGCTAGGGGCTGGGGTGATGGTTCAGGTGTGTAAAAACACTTGCTACATAAGTGTAAGGACCTGAGTTCTAATACCCAGAATGCAAAAAAGCTGAATGCATGGCATGGGGGTCTGTAACCCTAGGTCTCCTGAGGGAGACAGATGGTAGAAAGAGGAGAGTCTTGGAGCGCTAGGGGCCAGCTAGCATGGAACAAGCAAGCAAGAGACTTCACTTCAGAAACACAGAAGGCAATGAACAGTGCCTGAAGTTGTCTTCTGACTACAAGGTGCGTTTATCCACATTCACATGTTTATATAGGAATGCACACACACACACATACATACACACACACACACACACACACACACACACACACACACTGATGGGACCAGCCCCCTGCTTTAGCAGCCATGACAGGCTGTAGAAAAGACTCAACATGTGCTTGCCTGACCTTGCCCCTCCTTCCAGTCAGTAGGAGGTCAGAAACCCTCCACATGGCAAGCAGCCAATCAGAAATTAGCTGGCAGAACTCTGGATGTGCTTTATGGCTCTGGGTAGGCATTATGGGAAAAGTGGCATAACAGTAACCTACCGAACATATCAACCACCCTGCGAGGGCCTATAGGCCATAACAACCAGTTAACCAATCAATACAGGACAGGTTGCCTAAGACCGGAAGCACGCCAATCCTGAGACTGTTGAGTAACCCTAGACACTCCCCTTACACTGCCCAATGAGTTCCCGGCCTTTTGTTAAACAATAAAAGACTCTTTGCTTTTGCATCGGAATGGGTTTCTTCGTGATTTGAGGGTTCAGAATTTGGGTACAAAAACACGCACACAGGAAATCTTATATCTGAAAAACCCAATAATAGAAATAGACAATTCCCTAGAAGAGGCCAGGTAACTAAGATGAGGATCCTGAGGTGAGATTAGACTCTGATGGACCTTTAATGTGGAGGTGCAGACAGTATTTTAGACTCTGTAATTGTAATATGAAAACAGCTACAGGCAAAATGCAAATGAATGGGAATGGCTGTGTTCCAAATCTTTGTCTACTAAAGTAGACAGCTAGAGAATAAGGGCATTTTCAATTCATTTTATGTGGTCGGAACCATCACAATACCCAGAGCACACAAACACAGTGTAAGAAAATGAAGCAAGCATATTTGCAAATCAAATACAAGCATATAGAAAGGTTGATAGCTCACAATGAACTGAAGGTAACATGAAGAACACAACTGCAACTCATTATTGAAAATCAATTAATGCAATTCGCCATACCAACCAGCTATGGAAAAGTGACATGATCATAGACATAGAAAAAAACCATACCCCGCCGGGCATTGGTGGTGCACGCCTTTAATCCCAGCACTCGGGAGGCAGAGGCAGGCGGATCTCTGTGAGTTCGAGCCCAGCCTGGTCTCCAGAGCAACTGCCAGGATAGGCTCTATAGCTACACAAAGAAACCCTGTCTCGAAAAACAAAACAAAACAAAACAAAACAAAACAAAAATACCCCCTTGTGACAGATTCAGCAGATTCAGCAAACTGAACACTGAACATAGGAACTTCCCCTAGGCTGACAAAGGGTCTACAGAAACCTGGAGTTATATATTTCTGCATGATATAATATAAGCTCAAAGATATAATGTTGAATGAGGAGAGATATTCACACTTAGTGTGGATAATGCTAAATACAATATTGTATCATGGCCACAAAGTTTCTTACATTGGAAACTGTCTCATATTACTAAACACACACACACACACACACACACACACACACACACACACATACACACACACACACACACACACACACACACACACACACAAGTATTTTCAAGGGAGTAGGCAACATTAAAATGACTCTAAATTGTAAAGCTTAAATTCTTTTTAAAACTGTGACTCAAACATGACACCATAGGGTTTGAAGGGCAGAAGGGAAGATATATGATCATGCATTATATTATCCTTGACACTATCCTATATGGTCAGTATTTTATATTAAAGATAATCTCTACTTAAAAGGTATGAATACTGTGATTAAAGCTTGCTAGGATTTTATGGTGTGAGACCTGGACAAGGAGGGAAGGAGGCCAGGTCTTCGAGTAGGGGGCTTTCTGCAGATGGCTGGAGCAATTCCAGCACACTTTCTGTGGCTTGGCAGTGTTTGGGTGCAACTTCTAGAAGAATTTACTTTATACAGCCAGAGGTCTGCCCACCCCTTTATGTACAGATAAACTGGAGTTCAGGAAGCTCAACAACATATCCTCAGTCAGAAAGCCAGTGAGGTAGGGTCTAGGACAAACTTCACAGGCTGGTCCCAGAACCTGAAGCGGCCAGCTTGGCAATCCTCTTCCTGGCGTTGCTCATCTTTAGGACAATGCTCTTAGGCTTGTATTGTGGACAGCAGTGTACACTCCAGCAGTCATAGGACAGCAAAAACAGCGATCTTCAGCTAGTTATTCTCTCTCTCTCTCTCTCTCTCTCTCTCTCTCTCTCTCTCTCTCTTTCTCTCTCTCTCTCTCTCTCTCTCTCTCATTTCTCTGAATTCAAAGTCAGACTGGCCTACAGAACGAGTTCTAGGACAGCCAGGGCTACACAGAGAAACCCTGTCTTGAAAAAAAAAATGTTTTCAGTTTCCTTTGGAAAATGGGACCTGAGCCAGTAGTGAGAGAGGAGGAGAAAAATCGGAGGGGTGATGAAATGTGCAGAAGAGGTGGTTTAGTGACACTTCCTGTGGCCTTACCACATGCAGGGCAGGGTGCCTAACCCTTAGAGGACACTCAGCTCTGCTTCTAGGCATAGTAAGATCTCTACAGTGGTTTATGAAGGCGAATTCATGATCAGTATGGAATTTCTCACAAGCACCTGACTAGGACTGGCGGGGTTGGATGGCTTGACATCTGCAGACTGAACACTAACCATAGTTTGAGATGATTAAGAAAAAATAAAAAGGAATGAAGCCAGCTTTTCCTATTGCCCAGCTCTTTTAGTTGAATCAGTTTTCTCCCCTATTGTTCCATGGGACATGGTTAAGTTTTCATTTTATGCAAGCATGGACAGTGGTATTAGATGGTATGTCATTCTTCCCAGGCTTTTTGTTTTGCTGTCAGTTGGTACTCAAAGTCATTTAAAAATTTCTTCTACTCACTTGAGTTAAAAACAAATCAGAGAACAATGGTGACAGAGAAAGGAGTCTATATATGTCTCAAAACATGTTTTCAGTTGAGTTATACATGACAAACATGAGACAAGCCAGTGAACTCCCTAAATCTTGGTCTCCTCACTAGAATGGGTTAATTATATTCACCTTAGAAAGGAGGTGAGGAATAAAAAGTGATATTAACAGGGGTTTAGCTCTTTTCAAGTTCTTTTTTTCATTCCTGGCATAAAGGGACTAGAGTTTATTTGCATACCCCGACAGTCTTCCTCTTTAGACCTGGTTAAAAAAAAAGTAGGCACACCAAAATTGCCTGTTAGAAACCACAGCAGTATACTGTGACATGTCCTTTAGGATGATCACTGTATTAGCTCTTGTCTCACTGCTGTAAGGAAATGTCTGGCAAAAAGCAACATAAAGGAGGAAGGGTTTGGTTTTTAGGCTCAAGGCAAGGAATGTATTGGGTGGAAACAGAAGGCAGGGAATATATTGGGTGGAAACATATTGCATCCCCAGTCAGGCAGCAGACAACAGAGTGAGGGGTGTGATGTTCAGCTGCTGTCCTCCCTTTTCCCTTTTTATTGGGTTGGGAACCCCACCCCATGGGTGTTACCATCCACATTGAGGGTGGGTCTTCTGTTCTCAGTTAGTTAAAGCTTTCTGGAAAAGCTTCACACGTGTGCTCGAAGGTGTGTCTCCCAGGTGATTCCAAATCCAACCATGCTGACAGTGAATATTAATCATCATAGCTACTGTCAGAAAAGATGAAGGAAAGAAAGATGGATGGAAAGAAGGGAGGGAGGGAGGGGATGATAAGGGAAGGAGGGGAAAGGAAGATGAAATAATAAGTGTTGGTAAAAACTGGAATTCTTAGGCATTAATATTGGGAGAATGAAATGGTGCTGGTTTCTGTGCAAAGCAACATGGAAATTATTGAAAAACATATAATTGCCATACACGATGCAGAAATTCCACTTCTACTTGTGTATCTAAAAGAAACGGAGACAGGACCAACAGATTTGTGATTTGTCTGCCCATGTTCAGAGCAGTGTTAGTCACAAAGTGTAGAAGCAACAAGTATTCACTGAACAGATAAGTAAATAGGATGCCCTGCCAACATGCAGTTGAGTGCTATTCAGTTAAAAAAGGCAAGAAAATCTGCCACGTGCTACACTTATGAACCATGAGACCACCATGTTAAGTGAAATAAGCCAGTCAGGTTGACAGGAAATTTGTATCAAGTGCCTAGAACAATGAACCATAGAAACAGAAACAGAGTAATGGTTAGAAAGAGCTGGAATGAGAAAATAGTAGAGAATTATTGCTGGCTGAGCGTGATTCTTCACATTTGCAAGATGAAAAGATATCTTTGGGTGGATGGTACAGATGGTTTATACAATGTGAAGTCACTTCATGCCACTCAACATGGTAGTTAGTTAGCCATGGGTAAAATAGCAACTTTCACGTCAAGCGTATTTTACCACAACTGCTAACTAATTAACATGAAATTTAAAAACTAAAACAATGTAAAATCTTAAAATGTATTTGTTAAGTTGAATAGCTGAGAAATGAAAAAGGGATACACAAGGAAGTCTGAGCAAATCTTCCACAGAGGAGAGTGAAGGGCCTCCTCCCCAGAGGCTCACTTGTCTCAATAGCACAGGTAAAGGGCAGAGAGTGGGAAAGGGGTGTGAAAACACACACTGGAGGGCTTGTAGGCCTTTGCACTTGATTTTGACCAAAGGTGGTGGGGCATGACTGGAGGAAGGAACAAGTGAGAGTGAGTGTAAGGGGATAAGTCCTGGAAGTCTGGAGCTGAGTCATACCTACCATGTACCCCTCCAGCCATGAACCTGCTCCTGCACCAAGTCAACAGGAGAACCCTCCAGGAACCTAGGGGATTCTTGGGTCTACACCCTCCATTCTTGCATGGTCTGATAGTGATCTTGCTGAGCCAGGGGGCAGTGTGCATCCTTCTCAGAAACAGTAGTGCTCTGCCAAAAATACAGGTTCTCATTATTGGTTTCTAAGAGGGTGGGGAAGTGTGAAGGGTGGAGTTGTTTCTTTAATCACATAATTAAAGAAACTGGCTGGCTGCTCCCAGTGGTGAAGACACATCTAAATAGTCCTGCAGGCAGCCACCCTGCCTGCTGGCACCTCCTCTAGCTCTGGAGGGTTTTGAAAGTTTTGGAACTGGCTTCTCAGCTCATCATATCCATCAATCAGTTACTGAACATCTAGTGTGTGTTGAACATGTAGACCCTACCCTTGAGTTGGTCACAGAATCAATGGTGGACCTCAAGTTACTGTATACCATGCTATGTTCCATGATATGTAGGTAATAAAAATGTTAGCCTGCCAGGCAACATTTTAAGTGATTGCATAGACTTGGTTAATGCTGAAGAATATCCTATGAGGTAAATTCCATTACTATCCCATTTTATAGATGGAGATATTGAAGCAGAGTCTGTGATTCATATATTTCATCAAAGTTTCAAATGGCATGTGTGTCTTTTGTTGTGCTAGTATGAAGCTGCTTTGTTGTTACAATTCTGCAGTACCTTTTGAGTTCAGGTATTGTTATTCCCTCTAGCTGTGTTCTTGACTATTTATGGTCATTTGCATTTTCTTATGAATTCTTGAACTGTTTATTTTTCTAGTTCTATGAAGAATAGCATTACAGTTTTAATGGGAGTTGCATTGTACAAACGGATTGCTTTTGGTAAACACAACCTTTCTATTTTTTTCTTTTACAATATGAATTTTGTCAATCTAGGAGCAAAGAAAGTCTTTACATCATCTAACATCTTCTTTTGTTTATTTTTACAATGTCTAAGAGTAGAAATTTCTCACTTCTTTGGTTAAGATTATTCCTAGGTAATCCTCCTTCAGTTTTTTTTTAATTATTGAAAGTAAATTCTTCTCTTATACAATACATACTAATTACAGCTTCCCCTCCCTCCACTCTTCCTGGATTCCCCTCCCCCAGATCCCCCTCCATTTCTTCTTCAGAAAAGTGCAGGTCTCCAAGAGACAGCAGCCAAAACAAGATACAATAAAACAAGGCAAAATCCCTCATATCAAGGCTGTACAGGGCAACCCAATAGGAGGAAAAGAGTCTCAAGAGCAGGCAAAAGAGTCAGAGACAGATTCACTCCCACTATCTCATAAGAACACCAAGCTATCAGCCATAAACATACACACAGAGGACTTGGTGCAGACCTATGCAGGTTCTGTGATTGCTATTTCAGTCTCTGCGAGCCCTTACGATCCCTGTTAAGTTGATTTGGTGGGCTATGTTCTCCTGCTGTCCTCCAGCCCTGTGACACCTACAGTCTTTTCTCCCCCTCTTTCACAGGGTTCCCTAATCTCCAAGAGGAGTGACTAGATGGAGACAGTGAATGTAGACTCTCTGCATAATATCTTTGGGTCACTGTACCTGCTCCTATCTGTTGCCAGAGGAAGCCTTTTTTTTATTTTTATTTTTTGTTTATTTATTTTTTGTTTTGTTTTGTTTTTGGAGCTGTTGTGAATGAGATTTTTTTCCCCTAATTCCTTTCTTTGTGAATTCATTATTTGTATAGATGAAAGCTACTGATTTTGTGTCTTGCAATTTTACAGAATTTTTTATTAGACATAAGAGATTTCTGGTGGGTCCTATGGGTCTCCTAAGTGTAGAAATATTGTGTGAAAATAGGATAACTGAATTTTTTCTATTCTAATTTTATGTCTTTTATATCTTTCTCATATCTTATTATTCTAAGGTCTCAAGTACTATACCAAGTAAGAGAGGCAACCTTGTCTTGTTCTGGACCTGAGCTATCAGCTTTTCCTCTGTTTAATATAATGTTGGCTAAATGTCTGTCATATGTGGTCCTTATTATTTTGATGTATGATATATGGTTCATCTGGTTCTAATTACTCCAGGGCTTTTATTATGAAAGTATATCGAATTTTGTCAAATGCATTTTATGTATCTATGAAGATGATTATATGATTTTCATACTTGTTTATTTATAGTGATATATTAAATTTATTGTTTTGTGTACACTGAAACAACCTTGCACCTCTGGAATAAAACCCACTCTGTCTTGACACATAATCTTCTTAATATGTTCTCAAATTTGACCTGTGAGTATTTTATTGAGAATTTTTGCATCCAAATTCAATAAGAAAAGTGATCTGTAGTTTTCCCTTTTGTTTGTATTCTCCAGTTTTGATATGAGGAAATACTGACTTCATAGAATGAATTTAGTAGTGTTCCTTCTCTCTAAGGGAAGCCTTGATAATAGATCTACCTTGAATGCATGATAGACTTTGTCAATAAATTTATCATTAGCCATCAGGGAAATATGGACTAAAACTACTTTGAGAACAATGAAAAATAAGAAGTGTAAAAATGGTTTGTGCATTATAGCAGGACATGTTAAATTGGCAATGATTATCCTTAATCTCAACCAGAGTCACATGGTGATTTGAGGAACTGACCTATGATGGGGCTGATAGGAACAGCCGTTTGAAAACATGATATAATGTGTGGTTCCACTTCTCGTGTCTGTAGACCTTAGAGATTAGTGCCTGCAATCCAGTCACTCATCTGGCTTTGGATCTCTGGTCTCTAGAATGGAATAAGACAAATATGTGGTATTATACATGTCTGGGTTTGCAGTCATTTGTCATGTCATAAATGGGAAACTAAAATATAAAGTGAGGGAAAGAAGTAGACAAAATAAATAAGGTTGAGGTGAACATCTATTATAAATACTTGAAATATCCAAATAGTTATCCCAGCAATCCCACTACTTTGTCTGGTCACTTGTCTTTGAGTTAGAATTTCTTCATCTGGAAACCAGGCTAAGAAATGCTTGATGTATAGATGCTCAATAAAATGTAGTGGTCACTACATGGATACTGAAAAAGAGTGATAAATTATGCCAGTTATGCAGTGGAGACAGGTTCTACCAAGGTTTTCCCTGCCACCAGTGCTGACTGCTGGTGTGGCAGACTGATGCAGTTCAATAGGGGTCCCTCTACTCACGTAATAGCGTTAAGACAAGAGTCAAAAGATAGAGATGTGGGGCCGGAGAGATGGCAGATGGCTCAAACAGTAAAAGGCTGCGGTGAAAACAGAAGACCTGAATTCAGATGCCCAGTACCCTACAAAAAGCTAGGAGCAGCCTCTATCTGTAACTCCAGTGCTGGGTAAAGGAGGACATGAGAGACATCGCACTGCTAGATTGAAATCAATGAGCTGTAGATTCATTGAGAGACAGTGTCTCCAAAAATTAGATAGGGAATAATCAAGGAAGGTCCCCAGTATTGACTTCTGGCATCTATTACCCTCACACAAACACACACAAGTACAAGTGCACACACTCACACGAACATGTGTATACCACACCCACCAAGGTGCAGAGGTGTTAATTTTGTTTTATTCTCTTGAAACCTGGAACTCTGTTAGGATGGCGTCTGGTTTAGGAAAAAATCTAGTTCTTTTAAGTTTTTAAGCAGAAACACACTTTCTTTTGTCTGTAGACGCCACAGATACCAGTAGCCTTTAATAGCAGCATTGCTCTGCTTCCTTGGGTGAGGTGACATTTTCACCTCCCTAACTCAGTTCTCTGATCTCTAAAACGGAGTGGCCACCTTCCACAAGGGTGCTTTTCTGGCAGCATTGAATTAGCATATGTAAAGGGTTTCTTGGCTAGGGGAGTTGGTGCTCCCGTAACTGGTAACTTCTTGGCACTGAGTAATTTGTTATTGTGGCTCTTAATGAAGCTAATTCACTTGAGTGAACTGTCCCCTCCCATGTTCTCCATCCATTTAGCTCCCTGGACCAGAGCCGTGGCTACTGGGACAGCAGAGTTTAGTGGCTGAAAGTGGAGGCACACCTGCTTCCTACCGCCACCACTCACTGACTGCAATATGGGACACAGCTTCTTGAACACTAGCACTCAATGGTGCTTACCACACAGAGCTGGCATACAGATTATGCAAAGTGCAGGTGAGTTTATGTGGCTTCTAGTGAAGTAGAGGTCAGTGCTCAGTGAAGTAACACCACTTGTTCTTATTCACTGAAAAACAGAAAACAAAGCATGCCGGTCTGCGGAGGGGCATTACTAAAGCGCCCACCAGCTGAAGCTGAAGTCTGGCCTGCTCTCGGTGCTTGTGCTGTAAATCCTGCAGCTCAGGCTCCGCGTTATTGGAGAAAATTCTCAGTAAACAAGCTCTCTCTCTCCAGAAACCCGAGGTGTGAGACGAGAAAAATCCCTCAGCCTGGAGGTCAGTGGTGACCTTTCCACCGAGGCTGTTTACCCGAAGCTAGCAGCCTGGGGTGGGAGGGTGTGAGCTCCCCTTCTGAGCCGACCGAGTGGGAATTCCCTCCAGAGCCCTGGCCATGTCTCACTGCCTACTCGGGGTTTCTGTTGGGCTGAAACTACCCTGCACAAAGCAACTGGAGAAGGGGGAACTCGGGTGTTCTGTTTTCCCCCACTTCTTTTTGAAAACTGAAACTCTCTGACTAGCTTTCCCTAAATCATAACCGAGCCAAAGGCTTTCAGATCGGGCAAGCACAGGAGAACACAGGCAGGGCATTCTGACTTTGGGATGCTGTGATCTGATCGTGGGCTGCAGAACCCAGGCAGAACAGGTTCCCAGGCCGCCAGGGACAGCTGGAATGCAGCTGAATTTATCGGCTGACTCCTCCTTCCTCACCGCCTCGGCCCTGATTTATGGCTGTGCAGACTCGGTGGCTTTGCTCCAACGTTATTTCTTTCTTCAGAAATAAACGGATTTTTACAGCTTCATAACCGCCCCTAAATTTGTTTGTTCTTCCCTCTGCACAGCGTGGGCCATGTTTGTTCCCTGGGAAAGCCGCCTCTCTAATTATTTTCACATTTCAACAGCTCTTGTTTCTTCTTTCTTGGAGGTTTTATAAAAATGCTGATGGTACATTTGCTTCAGGTTAAATGATACCTTAAACATTTTCCCTGGCGCTCACTGGGAGCCTGCGTGACTAGGGGCCCTGTTGTCTTTGCTTATAGTGCAATGAGCAGAAGGAAATCTGAAAATCCTAAAACACATTCATGTCTTCTGTGTGGCTGCCCCAGCCTTATTCTCCCACTCAGTGCCTGGTCCACTTGTCCAGCCACATGGCTGGTTACTCTCTCAAATAAATACACATCACACACTTTACATGCTTGACACAGCTCCCTTGACTCTGGTTGCCCTGTGCCCCTCCTCCAGCAGGCAAACATCTGCTTAACCTAGTTTGTACACATGCATACTTATGAGGCTTTCCCAAATTCCCCTAGCTGGGTCCACATACTCCCTCTCAACCTTCTGGAAGAAGCTCGCACACACCAGCAGAGCATATGGTTCTACTCACATTCCAGCCTCCAACATCATACCTGTTCTATCATATCCTTAAAGGTCAGAGCTGAAGTTGCTTCCTTCTACCTGGCAGAGCCCAGAAGATGGACATGGGAGACGTTATTCGGGTGATTTTAAGGGAAACCCAGTACTTCTGGGAACTACTGGAGCTGATGAGGGTAAAAGTGACCTCCTGCTGTTGCTTAGAAGACCATGGACCATGGACAGAGAGTGTAGGGGTGAACAAGACTGAACTTGGTGGGGCTGGGGCTTCAGTTGTGTTCAATTAAGAGTCATCCTTCCAGAACAAAAAGGGAATCTTGGGCATCTTCTAACTGCAGGTGCCATGTATGGCCTGGAACCCTGCTGTCATGCACCTCCCCCATAGTATACCCACTCACCGGGACCAATGCCTGAATTTGCATGCTTCCTATCCTGGGCAGGATTGAACTGGTGCTTATTTTAGGTCATTCTTGGCCTCCCCTGGATTCTGGTGTATCTGAGGAAGTTTCAGTATGCCTCCAAGACAATCCGACTTCTGCCTGATGACGCGTTTTGTCTAGAAATAGGGTGGCAAAGAGTATATGGAGTTGGGGGCAGCAGTTCCTCTTCTAAGACTCCAATGAGATAGTAAAGACGCTAGGACCTGAGACCTCTAGACCCCCAACCTATTCATTCATTCAAATCACTTCTCTGTGAACCTAATGCATGCCATGGACTATGGAGGTACTGAAGATGCAACAGTGACTTCATGACATTGTTGTCCTGCAGGAATTCTAGACTCAGGGAAGGAGGTAGGGGTAAAAGAAAACTAAAGGGCAGTCCCAAGGAAGTTCTGAATCCAGATGTGACCTATGGTCTTTCTCTGTTTCAGCTCTCTGCTTGTACAATAGGGATCATGTTGTTCTGTTTGCAGCACAGGATTGTGAATACCTATTCTACCAATTAGAATTACTAGCAGAAACTTATCGTGGTGTCAGGCACTTAGTAGGTACTCAATAAAAATTGGTTTAATAAATGACAGCAGATGAATGGTTTCTGCTTTTAGCCTGTTTGGGGAAGGGTGGGAGCTCCTACTATGTTTTACCTATGTACATATGACCATGCTATCTTTGTTAAAGTTTCTACTGCTGTGATGAAACAGCATGACCAAAAGCAACTTGGAAGGAAAGGGTTTCTTTCACTTATACTTCCATCACAACAGTAGTTGATCATCAAGGGCAGTCAGGGCAGCAGCCTGAATCTGGAGGCATGATGAGCTGATGCAGAGGCCATGGAAGGATGCTGCTTACTGGTGTGTTCCTCATGGCTTGCTCAACCTGCTTTCTTATAGCACTCAGGACCATCAGCCCAGGAGTGGCGCCACTCACAGTGTGCTGGGCCCTCCCACATCTATCACTGGTTAAGACAATACCCTACATGCTTGCCTACTGCCTGAACTTAGGAAACCATTTCTCATGAGATTCCCTCCTCTCAAATGACTCTGTCTGTGTCAGTTGACACACAGCTAACCATACCAACATAACACACACACCCACGGTTAAGACTGGGCTGCATGAACTGAAGATGGGGTGGGGGTGGAGGGAATTGAGGAATGCTTTTCCTCTCCATGGAAGGGAGAGAAGTTACTATTTAAGGATGCAGGTAGGTAGGGCTTTCTGGAAGAGTGAAGCTCAAGCAGTCTTCATGTGGAGTTGGATCAGGAACCCCTGCGTTCTTCCTCCAGGCTTCATGAGAGACTGTAGAGCAACCATGGAGGGCTCTCTGGAGCCCTGGAATCTGTGTTTCAGCTTCCATCTCAGCCTCTTCCGTTTGTGCGTGGCAGAGAGAGCCACAGGGTCATCTTCCTGCAGGTATGATCCTTTTTTTTGGATTCTTTCCAGGCAGAGAGGAGGTCCTGTGGTTGGAGGGCCTTTGTGTCAACTCTGCCTGTATTTCTAGATCATTCACCATCTTGTTCTCTCTCTGCATCTTGGTGTGCCTCCAACTGTCTTTCTCTTGCTTTCATGATCTTTTCTTTTTGTATACTCATACCCTTACTTTAGTCCTAACACCCTCCCTTCCCCGCCCTTTCTCCCTCCCTCTCTTCCCCTGCTTCTTTCCCTCCCTCCCCTTCTTCCTCTTTCTCTCCCTCCTTTCTTCCCTTATTAATAAATGAAACATCATGGACTGTCTGGGTCTGGGGAAAAACTGGAAGCTTCCTGATGATTAGACCCTGTGAGGGCAAGGACTTCTGCCTGTGTGTTTAGCTTCATGGTGACTACATTTGGAAGGATCCTGAATATTGTTACATAAACACAAATCAATAAGCATCACTTGCTTGGGAAGACAGTAGCACTAGTTTGAGTCTGGGCTTTAGGCTATCTTTCAAGATAAGGGGTGAGAAGACACAAACACCTTCAGAGTCTGATTATCCTGTCTGGCTCTTGTGTGGGAAGTTGGGCAGAAATCCTTGAGAGAAGCTTCTCTTAGGAGTTGTCTGTTTAGAAATATCATCCTGGACTTTATCTTTCAGAAGCATGGACCTGGGACAAGAGTAAAATGTCAGCTTATATGGGTCTGAACTGCAATAGGGAACCCCGATGCTGCCCTGCTCTGACAGTCATAGAAGTCTGCATAGACCCACCACTCACTGGGCAGTGTCTGTACTCATTGGGCAGTATCTGCCACTCATTGGGCAGTAACTACCACTCACTGGGCAGTGTTTGCACTCATTGGGCAGTATCTGCACTCACTGGGCAGTCTGGGACAGTATCTGCATTCATTGGGCAGTATCTCCTCTGTGAAAAGAAGGCAAGCTACATATGACTTAAAGGTTCCACTGTTCTTAGATCTGTGAAGTTAGATAAGAAGTGGGCTGGGGATTGAAAAGGATTCTGTGTCAGGAGCTGTTGCCCTCACAGTAACAACAGGAAACTGTGCTGTGATTGATTTCTCAATGCTGGCAGCACAAGCATGCCTGAGCTGTATGCTGACTCATTCAAGCCATCCTGGGAGCTGCCTGGCCCAGACAAGACAGGGTTTTCACTCTTAGTGTGGCCACAGCACATGTGTGTGAATAGAGAGTGCAGAAATCTAGGTCCTGAAGCATGAGTTTCCACATGGTATATAAACTAAATACTTTATGGTATTTTCAGGAAAGTAGAACTGTTATCTATTTCATGTTTCTGTTTCCCCTTTCTCATGGTCCCTAAGCTATACACTACATACATCTGCACTTCATCAATGAGGTCAGGCACTGTGTAACACACACACACACACACACACACACACACACAGAGTCAGGTCACAAACCCCAATACCCAGCTACCCGTCATTCTTATGTGTCACACATTAACATATACCTGGAGATTCTGTATGTTCCGCACACTCACATTCCCACACACATACTCAGACATATGGTCTTTCCTATATTCCCTATTTTAGGGATCTACAGTATCGTAGGTAGAATGACAGCCCTCCAAAGATAGACCAGTCCTAATCAATGGAAACTGTAAGCAAAGGGGAATTAAAGGGACAGCCAGAGTTAAAATTATTGTTATTGACCTGGTTTATCTAGGTGTCCCTAATGTACGCAGAGCATTTAAAAAGTCAGTATCAGAGTCATGCCATATTGCAATTTCTAGCAGACTCGGATGGCTCTACAGGTGAAGAAGTTGGCCACAGACTATGGATAGCCTGTAGTTGGAAAGGCAAGAAAATAGTTTTTCTCCAAGAGCCTCTAGGTGTCTTCATTTTAGCCCAGTGAACTTCTGTTAAACGTATACCTACATAACCACAAAACAGTAAATTTGTGCCATTTTAAACCGCAGAGTCACGGTAATTTGTTATTGTGGCATGGGAATCTAATACCCACATAGACAGACATACTTCTGTCTCCTGGAGCTTATGATATAACAGAGACAGATGCATATCCAAGGTGCCAGGGCACAGAGTAAGAAAGCTGCCATCAGAGAAGCCCAGGATGTCATGCCAACGCCAACACACTGGAAAAAACCCAGCCTACACGTGGACATGGAGGAACGGTTTCCTCAGAGAACTCCACAGGCCCTGGTCAGCTCTCACAGTGTCTGTGTACAGCAGGCACCCAGATAAATACCTACTAGAGGAAAGAGAGAAGTAGGAATGATGAAAGCAAGGCCCTCACCAGGACCTGCCAGTTAGATAAGCAGGAGTTGAGGTGGGTGAATAGAAATCAGGGTAAAGTGTTCCAGGCAGAAGCAGCAGCTGGGGCAAAGCCCTGAGGGCTATTTAGAGAACTAAACAAAGTTGACTTTGGCTGGGACACAGTGCCCCATGGGGGGCATAGGGAAAGAGGCCCAGATCATGAGAGCCTTGTCAGCTATAATTAGACTTTTGGCCTGTATTCTATGTGCCATTGGCTTCACAGCCCCTCCTCCCTCCCTGTCTCTTGATCTCTTCTCTTGGGTTATACTTTAACATCTTTTAACTGGAGAGTGTTTGCTTGACCTTGATGACAATAAATGGCTCCTGTCCAAGCCCACACCTCAGTCACTTCCCTATTTTATCACAAATTTAAGATCTAAATCAGCGCTTACCATTTGGAGTAAGGTGGACAAAAAAACACTGAATCTGTAATTACGAACAGCAGGCTGAGTTTACACTCTTACAGGTAGTATTTGAGGTCTTTTGATGAGTTTCTAAGTCAGTCAAACAGGACCATTGTTGTGTTACCTTCTGTGCCTGCAGAAGATCAAATGAGTTAGTCCACCTAAGCATTTGTGAAGGGCCACGGGTATACCAAGTACCATGGCCCCTATCTCTTACAGTCATGCCTACTAGTACAATTTTTAGCAATTAAATCATAACTATTGTGTTAATAAGCTTCCATGCCAGTCCAGATTACACCCAGGCCTCTGTTCTCACCTGCATGCAGACAAATGGCCTGCAGGGTCATGACAATGAGCAGAGGAGCCCAGCCTAAGGGAAGCAGCAGCAGGAGATGTGTGAGTGTAAGACAAAGGGGCATGGACATTGACCCTTCAGATCCCTCTTCTCAGGTTTTAGGGACACCCTGCCTGATTAACGGGGTAGCCTCTGATCAGCTGATTCTTCCTTACAAATACTGTCTTTGCTTCTGGAGCTGTTCCCTCCTCTCCCCTTGAGCTTAAAAGACTTCCTCAACCAAGAAATGAGCAGTCCTCACCCTCTGGACTGTGTGTGGCAGAAACATTCCCTGCTCCTGACTCCACGTGTCCTCCGTTACTCTGCTCCGTCACTCTGCTCCAGTGTGTATATCATAAGGCCTGGGTCCAAGTCCACTCGCCACTAGAGCTTCAG
This sequence comes from Cricetulus griseus, assembly GCF_003668045.3. NCBI lineage: Eukaryota > Metazoa > Chordata > Mammalia > Rodentia > Cricetidae > Cricetulus > Cricetulus griseus. The sequence continues at coordinate 53,600,758 of NC_048595.1, read as the reverse complement.
CACAAGAGAGCTTCACATCGGCCATCAGCTTTACATCAATTGCAGGAAGGACCTGATGTCTGTGGAGGCCAAACAACCAGGACTGAAGCTGATGCTGTGAGTACAGCCTTATTTCCCAAGGGCTTGACTGTCTCATATAGTCTTTGGCTACTGGGATGCCCAGACTGAGAGAGAGATGCTAGGACCTGCACTCCAGATCACAGAAAGCAAGTGCTACTTGTGGGACAACATGGACATAGATATTGGATATAGACAGGGGTGTGTTAGGGAAAGGATGAATGGATAAGAGACCAAATGAGTAAATATGTGCTAAAGAGATGCTACTAGAGTTTGGATGATGAGGATAGGGGCTGAAGAAGTCACACACACACACACACACACACACACACACACACACACACACAGAGGAGAGAGAGAGAGAGAGAGAGAGAGAGAGAGAGAGAGAGAGAGAGAGAGAGAGAGAGAGAGGCGTAGAAGATACCAGCTGCTACAAAGCTAAGGGCTCATGTACAAAAGCAATGGTGCAAAAGTAGTAGATGATAGAATATGGAAGATTTTCAGTTTATCATGTGGCCCTGCCATACTATTTAGGATTATTTAATCATAGATATTTCTACAGCACAGCAAAGCTATCCACACACACTTGAGTATATTATTTTTCTAATTCCCTATGGGAGAGGTAAGATGTAGAAAATGTCTTCCTCTGTGACTGTTTTGTGGTCAGGATTTGTGTCTTAAAATAAAAAACAGTAAAATTTAAAAGGTTCACTTTAAGCACTGATGGGAAGTTAGCAGGACCAACAGTGGTGGTTTTTAAAAGTCATGCCTTTTATTTACAATATTTTGTTTCACAATATGTTAAAATCAACACACAAAACAATTAGAAAGGTTTAGAAAATAAAATTATTTAATTTACTACTACTTTCAGATTTTTTTAGGTTTATAGGTGTTTTGTCTGCATGTATGTCTCTGCGTTATGTTTATACCTGGTACTTGCAGAGGCCATAAGAGGATCCCTTGGAAATCAAGCTATAGACAGTTATGAGCTACCCTTTGAATACTGGGAATTGAACACAGGTTCCATAGAAGAACAACTAATGATCTTAACCACTGACCTATCTTTCTAGGTTCCAAAATAAAATAATTTTAAGTGCTCCAATTAGATTTTCGGGAAGACAAACTGTGCCTGAGAAGGCCTCCCGACTTCTAGCCACAGATCGTTTGCTGGATCCTGTGCAATGTTGTGGTCAAAGGCAAGGGCAGCAATAGTCTGATTGTAGTATTCCTTTAGAGATGATCTTGTGGACCTCTGTTTGACCAAAGAAGCTTTGGGAAAGAGCAATGTATGCATAGGAATAGAGCCATATGATTGGCACCTGAGCACATACCAGTTTTCCATGAGAACCAGAAAAAAGATGGAAGCAATGAGCCATGGAATATATAGTTTGAGAGGTGGGAATTTCCAGTGAAACCATCGGAATTGTATGTGTTGCCTTGTGTGCCACCAAACTTACCAAAAAGAAAAACTAAACAAAATCTCCAAATCCCCAGCCATCGTAAAGGTTGTGGGGTAGGATGATTATTTGGAGGTGGGGGAGTAATCAGTGGCCTCAAATAGAGTTTCAGAAGTGTGAAGATTGACTCACCCTTGCTGCCAACAGTTAAAGAGAAGATAGTTTGACCACTAAAATAGTAACTTCAGCCAAAGAGGAGTCTATTTTACTACAATTGCTATGGAAATTTGGAGTAAAGCAACTGTGTGATTTACTGTCCACCCTTGTAGTCACCCAAAAGGGGGCCTGAAATCTACTGGGTGACTATGACACCCAGACAAAGGTACAGCTCTTTATTAGATAGATTCCAATAGAAAACTTGATTTTGAGAGCTTAATAATTAAAACCAGTTCTAAAAATTTGGGAGTTGAGGCCATTAGGCTCTCCTGTGATAAAGCCTCTGATTTGCATCAAGTGTAATTAAATTTGTTTTTTAAGACAGATGGAGTTTGTGATCCTCCAGCTTTAGCTTCCCAAGCAGCTGTGATTAAAAGCCCTCTCCATCTGAGGCATTTGGAAGCTAAGTGTCTGGCCTTAATGTAGGTAGCAAGTCAATCCTGTGTCCTGCAGTTTGATAAAAGGCAGTCCACATCTCTCTGGATCGTTGCAGAAGCAATCATCTTTTGGTGCATGACACTTGGACCAGGATCTCAACTTGTTCCAGCCACAATTCTTAGACAAAGCACTTCTCATCCACATGTCCTATTCTTCTCCCCAGGGCATCTAGACCCTAAGCATATCCGGAGTGGGAACTCAGAAACTGTGGAGTAGGAAAATCTGATTCTTTTACTTCCCCCATGTTTTCTTAAGTTCAAAAAAGTTGGTGCAAGTCACAACTGAATTTGAAAGGCCAAAAGGGGCCAAGGCAAACCAACTTCACCACCACCATAAAACAAAAAAGCTTATTATAGCAAAATATGGGAAGAACTTCAGCTGTGGCACCCCCAAGGCAATTATCTACCCCTGGATGATTTCCAAGTCCCCAGAGGGCCTCATGTTGGTTGCATCCCCATGATCCAGTCCCATGTGAGGACTGAGTGGGCTGTTCTTGATCCAAATGTCTGTGGTTGTGAGTAAATGTATTCATATCCTAGCAACTCCATAGCACCTTAGTCAGAGGTGGGGGCTTTTGCATTCTGTTAATAGGAGAACAAGTTTGAAATGGGGCCTGAGGCCAAAATGTCTTGGTAAAAACATTAATTCATTTCCTTTTGGTCATCTTTGGCTACTCCTTACAAGTTGGAGTCATCTTCCAATTCAGCCTTCCAGTGTCTTCTAGAAATGCAATTTTCTCTCATTCTTGGAAACACAGAAGCCAGTGTTGCCGAGTTTTCACACTTTCACCAAGGGCCCAGTTCCAGGTGCTGTTTGTGGTTATGAAAATGGAGATTCTTCAGATGTGGCTTCATCCTTGAGAATCATGAGGAAGACAGGAAGCCTGACTATAGCAGCTGGCCTAGACTTGCTCCAGCCTACATCCATGCCCTTGCTCTTGCTCTTCCATGCCTGGAAGCCCTTGTTTATCTTGCTTCTCCACCCTTACCCATAGTTGCCCATGCCTCTGGGATAATCTGTACTTTGGACACCCATCTGTTTCAGAATTTTACTAAGTACAGAGACATCTGATATTTAGCATATCACTTCTTCCAAGTGAACTCCTCTAGTCAGGAATTGTTTCTGGCATGCAGTGGTCAGTCTATCATCACTGGTGGGTTAATTCAAGAGAAAAGTATAGCATCCTATAGCCTAGATGCCTCAGTGTAAGTGCTTCTGGCTAAGCGATCCTAGCCAAGCCATTCAGCCTCCTAAGACTTGCTTAGATAGGAATAAGCTCTGTTTCATAGTGTCATGAGAACAAACAAATTCTTTTTAGGTCCCTGTTAAAATTACTGTCAGCTATACGGGTTCCATCAACACAGCTACTAGGATAGCTGTCATCTACTGAGTAAATACTATGTGCCAGACAATGTGAATTGGGTAGAAAGCAGCTTTCAGTGAACTCCCTGTGTGGTTGGAAAGAGTCCACTGTCTAGACTATGATAGGACATTCATTAGTTTTCACAGTTAGTTTATATTTCCTTTACATGTATCTCCATCCCTACAAGTTTTGATCCCCTAGAACAGCATTTCTCAACTTGTGAGGGTCTCGACTCCTTCAGGGGTCGCATATTAAATATCCTGCATATCAGATATCTGCATTATGATTCATAATAGTAGCAAAATTACAGTTATGAAGTAGCAATGAAATAATTTTATGGTTGGGGTCACCACAACGTGAGAAACTGTATTGAAGGGTTGCAGCATTAGGAAGGTGGAGAAATACTTCCCTAGAGAGAGAAACTATCTTGCTAATCTCTCATTTTGCCATATAGTGAATGATTAGTGGATACCTATTGATCAATGTATGACAATGAGGTTATTAGCCAACTCTCCCTTTGGGCTTGGGAACAGCATATCTGTAAGAAAAACAGACTAGCTTTCAACTAGTAGGTTCTTCGGAGATGGAAGATACAATTCTTGTATCAATTAGTACCCAATCCAACCAAGAGACACACTGATAGACATTGGAAAGTTTCAAATCAAGTCATTTACAACATATGCCATGGTGTAGGAAGGAGGAGGCAAGGAGCGAGAAAGGTGAGCTGTGCAGAAGAAGGTCTGAAGAATGAATAGCAATTAACAAGAACAAAAGAAGGCATGGTGGAGTATAAGGTCAAGGGCTCCAAATACTAGGAAAATCGAAACTTCAACAAAATAGCTACTGCTTGACATGACTGAACATGACACGGATATAAAAGATCACAGAGCATTGTTTAAGCACCATCTGAAGTATATGCAGATTCTGCCTCCTAAATGTGTACAAGATAGTGTAGATGAGTGATGAAGGCTAGACAGATGGATGGACATGTGAGTGAGTGGGTGAAATTTGTGAGTAGGTGGTTGGGAGGATGTGTGTATGTATGAATGGGTGAGTGGGAAGGTGGGGGGATGGGTGTGTGAGTGGGTGGTTGGGAGGGTGGGTGAATGTGTGTATGTATGAATGGGTGGGTGGGAAGGTGGATAGATGACTGTTTCTTAAAAATAAAGAGGATACGAAGAAGAGTCCTGGGTAAAAGATGAGCTCTTGATCTGAATATTAGGTTGAATGGTATTAAGAACTATGTGTTAACACAAGCAACACATTTCTTATAAAATAAGAAGAAAATAAAGACAAAGGACTCTAAATATGAAACATTCCATCAAAAGATGGCTTCTATTAATATATCAGTATGTTTTAGTTCTCTTGTGTATTTCTATCTCTTATACATATGTTCCTGAATGTCTTTCTGTGATCCTTCCACACACCCATTCATTCATATATCCAGTCAAAGATTCTTTTCTAAAAGAAAGCAGGCTCATGGGGCCCTTATATCTGGTAACTTAATTTTCAAACTAATTTGTTATAAAAACTCTATTTTTGTCTTAGTATAATATCCCTCTTTATGAAAAATACCCTTAAGAAAGATGCCAGCTGGTGGTTTAACCAATTCTTTGCTTCATTTATTTATTATTTATTTTGCTATTATTAAAATGTTTCAGTGAATATTTGTTTTCCTTTGGCTCACAGTTATAGCCAAGAAATTACTTTTCTCTCAAGTTTATGATGCTCTGGATTGATTGAACAAAACTTGATGTGGAGTCATATTTAATCACAGGCATAAATCAATGGAAGTGACATCCCTTTGTCACTGCAGTATCCTCTTTGATTTGCCAGGTGGGTTGTATAGGCCTCCTCATGGTTCAGCTGCATTCATGCAGTCATCAGCCATCATTGGCTATACAAGTCATATGCTCTGACAGCAACTGATCTCCTGGCATCTCCACTGTGATGGTGATTCAGAGCTGTCAACTGGCACAGCTGTGAGGAAAGGCCAAGGAAGGATTTATGGTGTGCAGTGGTGACTTTGTGACCCTCATCTGGAAAAGCAGATGCCTTTGAAATCAGACAAGTCAATGTGGCAAGCCAGAGGATGCTCTTACCTGCAGTGAAATAGAAACCATCCTGCCCCTTCCCCGAAGCATCAGATATTCAATGTCTCCAATTACTTACAGGAAAAAATATCGGACATTTTAGTTCAATGAAGAGGCAACAGAGATAAAAGTGATCTGGTGAAAGTCTGATGCCATAGATCCCAGCTGAATCCCAACTATCCACTAGCTGTATAGCCCAGGCAAGTCACTCCCTTTTGGGGTTGGTTTTTCTTCTTCATCTCTACAGTGACCTTATGGCTGATGTTTGAATGTTGAATAAATAAGTCAGTGAAAAGTCATTCACTGAGGCCTCTTGTGTAGTGAGGATAAAATAGATCATGATGGACCACCCTCTAATGGTAGATCTTGAATTCTGGGGTAGGATCATGGGATAACAGACTATCAAATATCAGCTAACGTAGTGTTGACTGTAATGCAGTGGGATGCTGGAGACCAACTTAGAGTTCAGCATAGATAATGTCCCAGAATTTATAATGGCATAGCAGCTACAGCTTGACTGGGGAAGGGGGATAGAACAAGGCACAGGGCAAGCAGAGGAGCACCAACTCAGGCCAAGGGCTACCATAGTGAGGCTTTCCCAGCAAAGGTGAGCTAAGTGTTCAATCAACTACATATTACTGAATGTCTTACTACTAGATTCTAGAAACTCAAGACAAACAAGAAAGCAAACATCTCTATCCATCTGGTTCAGAGTAGGGAATATGTGACCAAAGGGTGACAAGCACTGGGCTGATGAAAAGGAACATGTGACACAAGTCCACGATGGTCAAGAGAGGCTTCCCAAAGGAGCCATCATCACAGCTGAGATCAGAACAAGAAATAAAGAAGATTTCAAAAGCTAACATAAAACTTGAACCCTAACCTCCCAAATAAGCTGCCTGCTCATACCCACTCTGACCAATAACATCTGGGCTCTATATGACGATGGAGTTTTTCTCACTAGGATGAAATTCAGAACTCAGCAGAGACTCATTAACAAATTCAATAGAACATCATTGGTGTTCTGATGCCCTTTAGAGCAATAGTTTTGGTCTTTAGTGTTAGCATCCCATAGCAGGCTTTGTGGAAGTTGATCACTAGACCCAGACCTGTGAGTTTCCAATTCAAGTGGTCTAAGGAGGGACCCAAGAATCCAGCATTGTAGGCACCCAAGTGGTATATTGTAAGAACCCTCCTTACCTTTTAGTTTTAGAAATTAAAGGCAGTAGGTCAGCAAGGACTCATGTTTCCTGAGCCTACACATTTCCCTTTGCAAAATTAGTCAATTGCATCATATTGTGAAGTGTAGCTCCCACTGATGGGGTGAGATGCCATCACTGACATCAGGGATAAAGGATTGCAGGGTCTTAGACCAACCATGGAAGGCTGAGCTGGGTCCAAGGAAGGGTAAGTATGCTGCTCGCCTGTTCCCCAGCCTCCCAGGATCCCGGAGACAATCAGAAACAGTGGGGAGTCTAGTCAAGCAGGAACTTATTTATTTCCCCACAGCAAGCATCTTTTAAAGCAAAAAACTACATAGCAGGGGTGGGGAGGAACAGCCAGCCAAGTTGCCCTATCATGTGCCTAGGCACCCTATGCTTTACCTAGGGAACAGGAAGCACTCATGCAGCGACCTCATCTGGTTCAATCTTGGCAACCAATCACCCTTTATTGTGAACATCTCAGGACTCGCCCTCCTGACTTCTGCTCAGCACCATCTTTAACTGGCTCATGTGCCCTTCAAAATATGGGAGCCATGTTGGCCAGAATGCTTGCAAGCCCTTTGTAAGACACTGAGATTATTCCTTGTTTGTTTCTAGCAATGTGCATGCTATCTGCTGGGAACTGTACTTTGAGAAGTTCTGCATTTCCATTTCTGGGAGTGCTGCTCAAAGCATAGGGTTGTTTCTAATTTCTCCTCAGAGTTGTGGGATAGATGGAGATGGAGGTTCCCAGTGAAGGCTTCTAGTGCCCAGGAAGGGTCCTCTGACCCTATTCAAAACCAGTGATTATGAAAACCAAAATATGACACCTTACCTTGTTTTGGTGCTTGCATTTTATTATATAAAACAAGCGTGGATTATTTTCCCCTTATTTTCAGAGGCAAAAATGTAGAGAAGTCTTGCCAAGTGCTGTAGAATGAAAGTTTGTGCCCCACCCCCAATTCATATGCTGAAATATTATTCCCTGTGTTATGATATTAGAAGGTAGGGCTTTAGGAGGTGACTATACCAGGGTAGACACCTCCTGAGCAGGGTAAGTGCCATTATTAAAGAAACCCTAGAGGAATAGTCAGTCCTCTTTACCATGTGGGCACAGGATAACATGTAGTCATGAGACACTAAATCTTGCCAAGGACTTCTCCAGATCTGTGAGGAATAAGCATATGGTTTCTTATGAGCCACACAGTCTACAGTACACTGTTGTTGCAGCCCAAATAGACTCAGATACCCCATGAAATCTACCAGCTCTGAGCACATGGGATCAACATGTCCTTTTTAGTGGTTTTTCCTCAGTTCTGTTTTCTCAGGCATGTGGATCCCTAAGTCCACACTAAACTTTAACTGAATCACACTTCTCCATCCTACCACATTTGTGGCTCCTGGGCTGTGGTGGACTCCACAAAAATCTCACACAAGGGATTGAAGCTGGATGAAATGTGAAACCTGGAGTTTGAATTTGAGGTTGAAAGACCCCTGGAGGCTCAGGACCCCAGGATCTCAGCCCAGGACAGTGACCCCCAATCACCAGGCAGAGGCAAAAACTTGATGCAAACAACAAGAGGTTTTATTGTAGTTGTTTAATGAGTTAACCCCATGTTGGCTCAGGCCTTTCATCCATCCACCATGGCGGATGGCTAGGAAAGACCGAGAGAAGCCACTGCATAGAGATCTTACAGGGCAGTGTAAGGGGAGTGTCTAGGGGTACTCACAGGCTCAGGATTGGTGTGCCTCCAGGCTTGTCCTGTGTTGATTGGTCAACTGGTTGTTATGGCCCATAGGCCCTCCCAGGGTGGTTGCTATGCTCTGAGAGTCATTGCTGTGCACTTGTCTGTAAAGCATTCCCAGAGCCGTAAAACATAGCACCACCAGATAACTTCTGATTGGTTCCTTGCCATGAGGCAGGCATCTGACCTCCTAGTGACCAAGGCAAGGTCAGTCAAGCATGTGTTAGGCTGTTAAGGCTGCCAAAATGGGGAGATGGTCCCTTCAAGGTCAAGGCTTTGTAGAGATAATTGAGCCCTTGGTACCTTCAAAGAATGATGGAGGGAATGACAATAGCAGTTCCACGTTTGTTGGAATAACAAGAAGAGATGATGCATGCCACTCCTCTACATGTACTATGCCCTTCAGGGCATGGCTATAGGTGTTTGACCTCTTTTGGATGGTTTCTTGCAGTGTCCGCCTAAGGAATTTTTCTGCCTCAACAAAGAAAAACATTCCATGAGAGAACATGGGCAAGGAAATGTGGTAGGGACCTTGATGAGCTGGAGCTTGGCTGACTAATGGTATTCAAATTGAGAATTCCAGAAAAGTCTAGTTTATAGGCTCAATGAAGTTTGTTTTGGGACACAGTTTCTGGCCTTGAGTGCTGGGGAGACTTGGACAGAACATGAAACCTGAGTTTCTTATCTTTGTTAATAAGGTTCAGCATCCTTCTCGCTATGCCCTGGTGACTTAACAGTCCTATGACTGTCAAACTGTAGTTTTCCCACATACCTACTGATTCTTAGCTCAGTGCCCTTGATGGAATCTGGCATGCCTGGCCCTCCTCTTCGTTTGCTGAAATCCTACTAATTCAAGAAATTCTTCCCCCAGTGCTCCTCCCTGCTCTCATATCCAGTTCCCCAGATGGGTTATGTATGTATGTGTTTGCTGCCTGTTGCTTTCTTCCTCATAATCATTGTCGAGTAGTAATAGTGATTTTTCTCCTTCCACTTCCATATATATATATATATATATATATATATATATATATATATATATATGACTGGGGAATAAGAGTTAACCATCTTTGTGCCTAGCATAAATGGAGTTTTCTATAATTGTTAAACAGAGGAATGGGGAATACGATGACCCCTGCAGTGATGGGCAGGCATTTAAAGAGTGAATGGCATAAGAATTACTCCAATTATTTATCCTGAAAAGCAGGGTTGTAGCTGCTTCTCTGTTTCTGTCTGCCTGTCCCTCCATAACAGGAAAGGTGAACACAATAGAAACAAGAATTAAGGAACAGTAAGGTTACTTAATTAACAACTGAAGATTTTTCTCTTTCTTGATAATTCAAACTTTTGGGCTTGGCCCAAAGCGTTGGAACACATCTTTAAATCCAGAACTTGGGAAGCAAAGGCAGCAGAGGGAATCTCAGAGATCTAGACCAGCCTGGGCCATATAGTGAAACATTGTCTCAGAAATAAAAATTAAATTGTTTCTCAACTTTATATAACCCTGTTGATTAGAATTCTCAAGAGAGAATCTGATTACTCCGTGGGATAGGATAGTGGCCAACAGTGAACTCTCACTGGATGGCGGACTTCCCCTTGGTTGTTTGTAGACAGGGGTTCTTCTTTGTCCCACTGGGGTTATGGCCCCCTGCCTTGTTAGGAAATTCAGCATGTTTCATGGATAGAATCTCTAGTTTAGTCTGTTCTAGCTTAGTTAGAACAAAGTGCCACAAACTAAGGGACTTATAGACAGTATCAACTTGTCTCTCAAAGTTCTGCAAGCTGGGAACCCTAAGATCAAGGTGCAAGAGGATTCGGTGCCTGGTGAGAACCTGTTTCCTCCAATATGGTGGCTTCTTACCATTTTCCCACCCAGGGGAGGGCCAAGGAAGGAGCTTTCTGGGGCCTTCTTAAGTAAGAGCACTGCTGTGGTTCAGGGGTTTGTGTTTCACCCACATTGGAACTTGGTCTCCAGTACAGTAATATTACCAGGTATGGCCTTTGTGAAGTCACTGGGTCCGAGGGGCTCCTCCTTTGCAAAGGAGATTCTGACCCCCAGGCAAGAATCTTTATTATGCATTTGGCCCAGGTTCAGCCTTTCTACCGTATGATGCTTCTTGCAAGCATCCATCCTTGCAAGAAGGGACCATCTTAGAAGCAGAAATCAATCCTCACCCCACTCCACACTAGCTTGATTGTGGACTTTCTAGATTCCAGAAGTGAGAGGAATACGTTTCTATTATTTGTAGATAATCTACTCTGCAATTAATTTTACAGTAGCAAAAATGGGCGCAGGCCCTAATTCTGTTCACAAAGTCTCCCACCCTAGTTACCTCCCAAAGGCCCATTCACTTTCTAATACTATCACCTTGGGATTTAAGATTTAACATGTGACACTGGAGTAGGAATCAGGATGAGTGCAAATATTTAGAATGCATCAATGTCTATGAAGGCATTTGAGTGTGGTGGATGTTCTGCAGCCTAAATGGTATAATGGCTTCAGGGACAAGACTTGATGAGCTAAACAAGGATCTACAGGTATAAATCCAGAAAAGAATGAGTTTCTGGGCCATGCAAGTACATCTCTGACTACTCTAGGTCTATTCTAGAGTTGACCTTGTACTTCACTTCTGGGAAGTCACTGCCTCATCTATAAAAATGAAGAGGTCAAGCTATGTGGAATATATAGGTTCTCCGGCTTGAAAACCACCTTCTAGTCCCCAGTTTCTGTGACAGCTCATTCTTCTATTATTTCATCTACATTTCCCTTGTCCTACTGGGGGCCTGGACATCACTGATTGGCTTTCCCGACAAATGCCTGCCCCAACTCTCAAGGACTCCACCATATGTCATTTAGCAAAAGCAGTCATGAAAGAGCAACATAACATCTGGACCTTCTTGGAGAGACATGCTTCACATTCCTCCCCTCAAAGCAAAATTGATTGGCCTTGACCTGGGGCCTCACCAGGGAGAAGGTACCCTCTGGGACAAGGGTGCCTTTCAGTGCCTGGCTGAACTCAGTCACCACATGGTCCAAGAAGCCTGAGGAATGAGAGGTATTTGCCTTACTGTAAATCTCTCAGAAGAGTTAGGATTATCTCAGGTAAAACTGACAGTGTGTATCTTGGTAGAAAAGGAACCAAAAGGTTTAATAGCCATTTAGAAAAAAAAACATTCAATTTTGTTCCCTATGCTAGAGCTATATAATACCCTAGAAATATGGGGAGAGGATAATGGGAATGAAGATGAGGGTCCATGCAGCATGGTTTTGTGCATAAGAATGTGTTCATGTGCTGTTCATTGATTGGTGTTTTCACTATCAATCACAGGTATGTGGGAATCCACAGGACCGGACTCTGTCCTGCCTCTCATCTCCTAAGGGCATCTGAAAATTGAGATGAGATCCAGGAAGATGCAGTTCAATCTCAGGTTTGCTCCTTGCACTCAATCTATCTGTCATCCCAAGAATGGGACTTCCTCCCAAGACAGTACATGTCACTGTTGGATGGCAAATACTGTCAGAATTGGTTTCTGTTGTTATTGTTGCTTGCTTGTTTTTGTTTTCCTGTGAATGCTGAGCTAAGTCTGTATCTTTGGTTCAGTCACACAATGTGGGTTAGGATCAATTCAATTTTTTGGAGGTGTTATTACTTCCTTCCCAGGTGACCCATCCGTGTAGGATGCATGCTATTCCTGCTATCTTTTCCTTATACTGTAGGCTCTCCAGGAATCCCACTCCTTTGGCTGTACTGACCCCTTTCCAGAATCACAGTGTCCTGGTGTCCTTCACCCAGAGAAGGGCCAGAGGTCCACATGGTCATTCAACTACAGAGAGCAGACTGAGCATCTGAACTTGAAGATGCCACTAGGTAATAATGAGAGCTAGGACAGGAGCCCAGCTCTGCTGATCCTGGGCTCCGGGGTTCATAGAGCAAATACTAATTGACAAATAACATAGAGATATACTCTACAGCACAAAAACATTTTGCATGAAACATAGCATGTGCCCAATTTCCTCAAGGAGTTCACAAACCACACAACTGAACAAAGAAAGTGCATGCTCCATACAGAGACATGTACTACCAAATATTTTAGATGTATTTGAGTGATTTGGCTGACCCACACCAATGAAAATTTCAAACCCCAGGTAATACAGTGTTGGGGATTTATACTCAAGTGACTAAGTTGTCTTCTTTTTCATAATTAACAAATATAGAGCTACTTCATAAAAAAATTTTCCCTCCAGGAAATGCATTCCTTTTCCTACCTTTCCTTTACATACTATTCTAGAACAATTATTCTCTGTCTTTTCTTTCTTTTATTCATCTTATTATACCTTTATCAAGATATATGTAACTCACAGGAAATTTGCACAATATAGTAATGGGGAAAGACTATTCTTATCTCATCCCAGTGTTTTCAGCTATTATCTCTAAGTGACATTTTCTCAGTTTTTAAATAAAACCTTTATTCCAAAGGGTTGGTTACATATTTGTAATATAACCTGTCTCCTCCCTTAGGGAATTCCAAAGATGCCTGAAATCCATCACCTTGAATTATTCTTGAATTACCTATCATGACTAGAGGTCCTGTAATCACTGTCTACCACACCACCATGAAGTTTAACTCTGCATTAAAAACATCTGTTTCACAAAATCAGAAAAGTGAAAGAGGCTAGAGCAACAGCTCAGTGGATGGAAAAGAGCCCTTTTTACTCTTCTAGAGGATGGGGTTAAGTATTGGCAAGGGTAGGGAAGACAGGAAACCCTTGTTCTTGAATGGTTCAAATGTAAATTAATTTAGCTATAATAGAAAACATCAAAAATTGAGCTCTCTGGCAGGCAAGATGGCTCAGTCAAATTGTGATATTACATGCTACATAAATGTGATTTGTGTTTGTCAAATATATATCAATTAAACTGGAAAAGAGAAAAGGCCTCAGCTTGCAAGCATATCAGACTTCTAGACTTCCTCCTCCTCTTTTTTTTTTTTTTTTTTTTTTTTTTTTGGTTAAGGTAACTGAGGAGCTCTTAAGTGACTTACACATTTCACAGTATCACCACCTCAGTCACAGCCACCATCATCTCCTGCTACAGCTGTTGCAATGGCCTTGAACAGCTCCCTGTTCCTACCCTCACATCTATTCACTCTCAACTATAGAGACAGAGCCTTTAGTGAGAGCTCAATCAACTCCATGAAATCCCCATTGGATTTCGCTGTCACTTGAAACATTGCCCTTTCCACTGGCTTGAGGGCCTATAAGATCTTCTTGGACCTCCGCTCTAGCTGTTCTTCCTCCCCAACCCCTAGGTTCCATTTCCTAGGCCTCCTTCATTGCCTCTAGCTCTTCCACACACTCTTGCTTTGCAGTTGGTCCTTGCGTTTGCTTCACTTCTGCAGCCCTGGGATGTACGTCCCACAAGAATGTGTGTGGCTTACTCCTTCCCTTGCCTTAAGGCTCTGCCCACTGAAAAACTATAGAAGCAGAGACATATCCCCTGATCACTTCCTATATAAATTACATACTCATGTCTCCACTTTGTGTGTGTGTGTGCACAAGTGTCTTAGTCACTGTTCTATTACTGTGAGGAGACACCATGAGCAAGGCAACTAGTATAAGAGAAAGCATTTTTATTGGATCTTGCTTACAGTTTCAGAGGTTTATTCCATTATCATAATGGCAGGAAGCATGACAGCATGCAGGCAGATGCTGGAGCAGTAGCTGAGTATCTAAGAATTACATCCTGATCCATAGGGAGGGAGGGAGGGAGTGATGGGGCAAGTACTTCTGTGTATGTTTATCTTATTGGTTGTTGAATAAAATACTGTTTGGCCAATGAGACAGCAAGTAGACGGGATTAGGAGTCAAAGAGGATTCTGGGAAATGTAGTAGAGAAGTGCTGATCCAGGCAGGAAGTGACATAGCAAGGAGACTCATTTAAGTGAAGGAGAAACAGGAATGGCTCTTTTTTTCCCTCCGCTCCTGCTCCAGCGTCACGATGTGATCCACCGGCCAGGAGGGATGCCAATAAGGCGTCCGATAAGTCTTATAAAGTATATAGATTTATAATAATTAAGACTGAGCTAACAGATGAGAATCCTAGTCATTGGCCAAGCAGCTTTAAACCTAATACAAGTTTCTGTGTATTCATTTGGCCTAACTCGGGCAGGCGGCTGGCATAAAGCTCACACGTGGCAATGGGGCTCTGTGGCTTTTGGTGGAAAGGTTTATTGTAACAAGAGAGAGAGAGAGAGAGAGAGAGAGAGAGAGAGAGAGAGAGAGATAGATACTAGACATGGGCTTTTGAAACCTCAAAGCCCATCTCAAGTCCCATACTTACTCCAACAAGGCCACACCTTCTAATACTTTTCAAATAGTGCCACTCCCTGATGAGTAAACTAAGCATTCAAATATATGAACCTATGGGGGCCATTCTTATTCAAACCACTGTAACAAGTTTGCATGTTTGTACATGTACATGTAGGCACACATATTTGCACATCTATGTGAAGTTAAGACACTAAAAATATATAGGTTGGTTTAACTTGGTAGTTTTATAATCGAATGTCTCCTAGCACTTATTCAGCATTCATCATCATTCAAAAAATTTAAAGTCAGTACAACACCATACAGGATCCAGACTCCCTGTATATTTCCCATCACTAAGTGGCTTATTTTTTATTACTTTACTTCTCTCTTTAAAGACTTTGTTTTATTATTTTTAAACTGTAAATTTTTATGACTGTCTATATTCTTTATCTTTTTTCCTCCTCAAGCCTATGTACATTTTTTAACACACTGCAACCTAAATACCTGTAACCTTTTCTGTCTGCATGAACAAAATATTAAACTACCACACAGCCTAGCTCATGGTGCTCTGGCAGCTCAAGCCTGCTGGCAGTGGTTTGGAGAAGCTTTTCTGGACTGCAGCCTGCATGAGAGACTGCAGGACTAGGAAGACACATTTGGCTCTGTTATTGTGTTTGGTACCTTTAAAAAATTTGTTTCTCAAGTGTTCTGTGGAAATATGTGCCCCTCCTTGAGTGTCATTTGTAGCAAGTCTTTCTCTCACCAGCCTGCTCTCAAATCACCACATGGAGATTTACTATTAATTATGAAATCTCACTCAATAACTTAGGCTTGTTTTTAGCTAGCTCTTATAATAGCTTAAATTAACCTATTTTTATTAATCCATAGGCATCTTTACCTCAAGGCATCTTTACCTCATCTACATACTGTCCATCATGCTTTCCTGCTTTTGTCTGCTTGTGTCTCTGCCCTTCTTCGAAGCATCTTCTGTGCCTGGAAATCCTTCTGAGCTAATGGCCATTCAGCTTTTTTATTAAACTAATCAGAGTGACACTTCTTCACCATGTACAAAAAGATTATTCTACAACAATCATTTGTAGGCTTTTTGTTCATTTGTTCTTTGAAACAGTGTCTCTTATTGGTCTGAAACTCATCAAGTAGGCTATGGTGCCTGCCCACAGAGCCCCAGGAATTTCTTGTCTCTGCCTCTCTAGTGCTGGCATTGTAAGTATTACCACCATGCCTGGCTTTTTGTACATGGGTAATTGGACTTGAACTCAAGTCTCCATGCTTACAGAGCAAGCACTTTACTGAGTTATCTTCCCATTTGAAGCTTCATGCTTCAAATGCTGTTTTCTTCATGTTAGAACCAACAACTGACCTGCATATTCACTTTTTGTTTGTTTGCTATCCAATTCCGGAATTCCAATGATACAGTCTGCTTCTTTGAATAGCTAATAGGTTTTCATATTCAATGAATGGATGAACAAGATATAAATGGAAAAGAAAGTACATATTTTGTCATAGGCTCTGTGCTGTCTTATTGTGATAGTTTGAATGCAATTGTCCCCCATAATATCATAGGGAATGGCACTGTTAGGAGATGTGGCTTTGCTGGAGTGGCTATATCCTTGTTGGAGGAAGTGTGTCACTGTGGGGTCAGACTTTGAGTCTTCCTATGCTTAGGATACCTCCCAGTGTCTCAGTTGACTTCCTGTGGCCTGCAAGATGTAAAATTCTCAGATGCTTCTCCAGCACCTTGTCTGTCTGCACCTCACCAAGGAGTCGCCATGTTCCCTGCCATGATGCTAATGGACTGAACCTCTGAAACTGCAAACAAGTTATCCCAATTAAATGTCTTTATCAGAATTGCTGTGGTCATGGTGTCTCTTCATAGCAATAAAACCCTAACTAAGACACTTAGGGATATAAAATCTGTAATATGGAAGCACACTGGCTAAAGGATGGAATGCACATTTTGCTAATGACTTGGCTTCTGAACCTGTGCATTTGACAGGTAACTCTTTAGGGCATCCTGGGTCCCATTCTGGATGCCCATGAGAGCATCCTCTTGTACTTTGGATGCTACTTTGCATCCTGTGTGTGTTTCTCAACTGCTCAGTGTGGCTACCCAGCAGGCAAGATATACCCATCCAAACATGCTTCATGTAAATTCAATCTGACCTGGGACATCTTGGTAACTGGGGAAGACAAAATGGACTTAAAGCATGTAAGAAGCCAGTTTGGCCAAGAACTCAGAGATGCTCTGCTTATAGAGACCACTAAACACAGGGCACAGGAGGAACATGGTTGGAGTTAGGCCTTGAGGAATAGAGGAAGGTTTGGTCAAGCCAAGGAGTCTGCTGGAATACCAGTCATAAACAAAGCAAGCTTCAACACAAATATGCCCACATATTTAGATTTCAGAACTCTCCTAGGGGAGGTTTTGGGGAATTTGTAACATGTTGAGGTCATACAATCCTCTGGGGGCTATTTTTCTTCTAGATTCCTGCCGCATGCTCTGTGAGGAAAAGCAAGTGAACAATCTACTTAGACCCTTGTTATGAGATGTCAAGGAGGAAGGGGAGGGTAACATCTATTGATGCAACTAAGCTCTGTTTTTTATTTTTCTCCCGTAAATAAAGGAGATAACTAAGAAGAGAAGAGGGTAGGAGGTGACAATAGGGAACAGCATGATGACCACTGAAGAGCTTTAGAAACAGAATCTGGAACACGAGTAGTACTCATGGGCAGGCATGTCATCCCAGGGAGTTGTCTCCAGGCCTGAGATCCTTTTCATGATACCCCTGGGGGAGACATTGACAGAGTAGAGCCACTCTGTGCTTTGCTTGTGTCTGTGCTAGAAACTGAGTCTAGCACCTTTCACGTGTAAAGCAAGCTCTGTTACTAAAGCTTGATCTCTAGCCCTCCTTTTAGTTTTTAATTTTGAGAAAGGGCTTCAAAGAGTTATTCACGCTAGTTGAAACCCACTCTGTTCCATCAGCAGGTCTTGAACTTGCAATCCTCTTGCCTCAGTCTGCTTCGTAGCAAGAATTATAGGCTTGAGTTGGAAAGATAGATGGTTCAGTGGTTAAGAGCAACGTGCCGCTCTTTCAGAGTACCCAGTTCAATTCCCAGTGCTCACATGGCAGCTCACAACTATCTGTAACTCCAGTTCCAGGGGATCTCACACCTTCACAAAGACATGAATGCAGGCAAAACACCAATGAATATAAAAGAAAATTATATAATAATATAATATAATAATTATATATATGAACAGGACATAGTTACAGTTAAAATTTTTTATTGTTCATCTAAAATTCAAAATTTAGCCAGGCAGCCTGTATATTTGTCTGCTAAGTCTGCATTCTTTCCACAATTTAGACAATTTCTTGTGAGTTCTCCACTGGTGGTAAGATGTCACGAGGCATTGCACAACCTTCAGAATAGGAACAAGAAGAGAAACGCCTTAAAGAGCAATAAGCCCCTGTCATTAGTACTTCCCCTGATGTCCCTATGTCCTCCATGAACTTTTAACCTTTCAACATTTGTTTCTTGGGGAAGGATCATGGACCCTGGAGCAGCTGGCTGCAGTCTGACCCCTGGATCTACAACTTGTTAGATGTGTAGCCTTACATTCTATGTGTAACTTCTCTGTGTGTTTCATGTATTTCCATGCTTACAATGGGAGTGAAAATAGCAACTTTGAAGATTCCAAGTGCTTAGACAAAGGAATAAAATGTTAATTATTGTTGAAGAAAGTTGGATGGCAGGAACCACTGCCATAACAGAATTTGGAGGCTCTATCGAACACGGAAGCTCAGAATAGAAAAAGTATTGGGGACACCTTTAAAGAAGTTCTTTTGTTTTAGAGATGAAGACGGAAATCAAGGCAGGGAGCCAAATGTTTCCAAGCTATGCAGGAGGCTCAGCCTGAGACCATAGGGTCCAAAGACACTCAAGCAACAATGGAGAGCCACAAACCAACAATGGAGAGCCATCAGGCAACAATAGAGAGCTACCAGGCAATAGTGGAGAGCCACTTAAGAATCAGAGCATCTAAGACCTTAGAGCCACAAAAAGTGACTAAGGCAGACTACACCAGGGCCAGCCAAGGGCTGACTTGGTGAGTTAAATTCACAGTGTTCTAGTCCCTTTGCCCTTGTGTGCTGCCCACCCTTTGACAAGCCTTCACTGTCTGACCTTTGATTTCACAGCTCTTACCTCTGTACTGAAAAACCTGGAAGAAATGACACTAGACTGCCTCCCAGGAGCCCAGAACCCCATGCTGTCCACACACCTAGTTCACCAGAATGGTGCCTTTGTGTCCTCGGTGTCTCATTCTGGAAGTCATGGGGAGCTCTGGATCCAGATACCTGTGGACTCTAGAATGTCACTGAGGCGGCTTCCTGCTCAGCTGGCCTGCACCGACCAGCAGGCTAGATTCAAACCAGGTAAAAGAAGAATAAATGCTACTTTGTGACTTGACCCCAGTAACCTAGCTAAAAGATGAGCCTGACAGTGGCATTCTCTAAAAGTTATAGTTAGGATTTAGGGATTTGTGAGTGCCCTAAAGTGTGTGGTTAGCTATCAGACACACACAGCTGCTTCCACCAGCCTCTCAGATTAAATCAGACTCTTCATTTGGGATCCCTCGGCCCTAATTGCTTAAACATGTTCATGTTTTCTACCTCATGGGACTGAGTACTGTCTTCTCCCACCCTTCCCCAGGACCTCCCTTAGGAGCTCACCTGCCATTTAACTAGTAAAACTCTGCTGAACAGTGGCTATTCTAGAAGCTCCCCTGAACCTCTCCTCTACCTGCCCTGGGGAGATGTCCTACAACAAACATACATCTGCTACTTTCACACTGCATGGTTCTCCTACTTCTTACATGCACAGAGATCTTCCAGATGACAAGTCCATGTCCTGCTCAAAGTCTCTGGCCCCACCTTTTCTAATCCAGTAGTGCTGGAAGACTAGCAGTACCAACTTTGATAGAAACATACCTTCAGCCCTTACCCAGAACTACTGATGGGGAAACCCTAGCAATGAGGTCAGAAAGCTCTACTCAGCCCTGAGAACTCTACCTGAGAACTGCAGGTCTGTGAGTCTCCCCCAGCTCTGGCCTGGGCTGTTAGGATAGCTCTCAACTCAGCATTAGGGCTTCTTCCTGTTGCAGAATTCTCTTTTTATATATTATGCATGAGCTTCAGTATCTTCCTCTTGCACCCAGGGTTCAATCCAGCTCCTTGGGTGATCTGTTAAGTCCCTCCATGATCTGGTACCCACAGCTACCCTCCATCCAGGCTCAGTGTTCTGGATTGTTTTGAGCTTCTCTGACTCCCTTCATCACTTCCCATCACTCCTCCCTCAACTCAAGCCATGCATGGGGCAAATGATGAGGTTGAACTGAGTCACCTACACAGTCCTTGAGGAAGAGTGGTCAGGTAGGAGAGACAAATACACACAAGTAACTTGGTAGTTTATAGGAAGGAAGTGACTGAAAGAGCAGTGATGAGTTTCCCTTGGGGGCTTCCATCTGTGGTCATTTCTAACTTTGTTTTTAAAGGTCAAAGGTGTGGGTTTTTTTTTTTTCTTTTCTTTAAACCTTCCAACTTTAGGTTTTCCATCACCCTGAACCCAAATTCCCACATCTGTTGGCTTGGGATCATATCCACCATACTGGGATGTTGGAAGGAACAGAGAATATGCAGAAACCTCCCCTTATTGGTCGGGGACACATTCCAAGATGCTACAACACCTAAAAGAGCAGACAGTATGGAAGCCTAGGCATGCAAGGGTTTCCCCACAGGTATACACACCCATGATGAAGTTTAGCTTTCAAATCAGGCCCAGTAAGAGATTGCCAGCTACATATGCAACGGAATAATTATAACAGCAGGCTGCTGCTAATGTAGGAAGTATTTCTAAGTCCTCTGATGAATATTTTCAGATGGAAGTTGACTGCAGGTAACCCAGCCTGCAGGGAAGTAACACTGTGGGTAAGAGGGAGAACAGTATGGAAAGCCTACCACATGCAGACTGGATGCCACAGGCACCAAACCCCCTGATGTCTGAAGCAGTTGGAAAGCTTGTGTGGTGAGGAGCATCAGTGTAAAGCTAAGTGTATTCTAAAAACTCGGAAGCCTTAGGGGAAGACTGGAGCATGAGCCAAAGGAGAAAAGAAAGTGCCCTCCCTGCTGAGAAATCTCCCCTTGGGGGTGTTCAGTGAAAGCGAAAGTGGAACCCCTGCCAGTCTGGTTTACCAGAAGGGCAGTGGGGCTTGTAGAAGCCTTTCAGAAAGAGCAGCAGCTGTACAGGAACCCAGGCAGTTTCTGAGAAACAGTGAGCTTCAGGGAAGAGCCTGGCAACCCGTGTTTACAAACTCCAGGGGTACCTGCTGCCAGATGTGTTAGCCACACAGTGGGTCATGGTGCTCTGGGAACAATATTCCAAAGCAAGGAAACTGGAGCAAAAGCCAAGGTCATTTCTCCACATCCTGGAACTCCCAATAATTCAGAAAAATAGCATAGTTACAGCTGCTGGGAGAAGATGGGAGACAGCTGGACCTGAGTGAGTGAGCCATTCATTCAGTTATCACTCAATAATATATCTATTTATTTACTTACTGTATATAAACCAAGTACCAGCTACAATAAAATTAATAATGGATGCTTACTGAGTATTAAACACATGTTAAGATAGTATGCTGACTACTTGAGTCTTCACAACAAATACCTGAGGTGACTGCTCTTTCTGGGACTTGCAGATTGGGAAACTGAGGCTCAGAAAGATAATCTAGTCACATCCCAGCTAGTTCACAAAACTGGGACTTGTCTGCTAATTGGTGCTGTGCTCATGGCCATTTTATCTAATGAGGCTCAAGTTTAACCGCAGGAGCTGAAGTCAGACATGGGCAAGGCCAGCAGGGATCCTTTATTTACCCCTAAATCTGCAAATGCCAAGGTCTCAGGACAGCATGTAATAGCTGCTCACTAATGTGTGTGAGCAACATCTCTGCAGAGCAAGGTAAAGTGAGAGAGTCTCAGGGAGAGGACAGCATGGAGGCAACCAGACCCATGACAGACAAAAGTACTCACAAGGTGCCCCTGAGGTTTGTGCAGGGTCACTATGCATAGGTCAGGTCCCAAGGCTCCCTATAAACAGCCTACTTGCTTTGCTTATTTGCAAAGGCACAGAGGTAGAGGAAACACAAAGCAGAGCTGGAGGCATAACTGCCTGTGTGTGTGTGTGGGGGGGGGGAGGTGTCTGAAATCCCATAGCATTGATTGGCAAAAGAACAAAATGAAAATAGAGCTGCCCATGACCCAGCTTTCCTGCACCTGCCTCTGGTCTCTAAGCTACTAGTTGGTTAAAAAGAAACAGAAACAGAAGAACCTACAGACCCAGTTTAATTCCTTGGACCTGCAGCACCAGAAGACAGGAAAAGTGTGGCTGCAGAGGGCCTCAGAAGGCACCCTGCATGTACCTGCAGACTGCACAGGTATTTTCAGTAAGACAGAGCTGGCAATAGGCATCCTGATGAGAGAAAGAATCTGCTATCATCTTGTCGGGGATGCTTAGTGTTTTAGTTGCTTTGGCAAAGCAAAGACATAGGGAAGGAGTGACTCAGTGATGAACAAAGAGGAGGTAAAGGGCAAGGAGGCCTGGATCGTGGGGAGCTGAGCAGAGGGTACCCTTCTGAAACCAGCAAGGATCATGGAAGATAGTAGAGCAAGAAAATGACTGAAATGGGCTTGCCTGGTGGGGCAGCTCATTATCCTAACTACAGAGTGGTGACTTATCTGAGGAAGAAGGGCCTAGAGATGGAGGAGCCCCTTGGGAACAAGGATGAGGGTTTAGACAGAAAGAAATCCATCCTCCTGGAAGAAGATAAAGAGAAGCTTGATGGGCAAGTACCGAGAAGCCTAGGTCTGTTTTTCACTTGTTTCTCAAGGCAAGTGTAGAGCCAAGGTGAGAACTAATCAGCCCTCAAGGCAGTCCTGTGTTGAAGGTGAGGGTGTCTCAGGGAGCATTCTGCCTGGGTTTCTCCTCAGGAAGAGAAGTTTGATGATTAGAACTTTAAAAGAGACAAATCCTCAAAGGGCAAAGGCTGTCTGACCACACAAGGCCATGGAAGACCGAAGGAAAAAAGAGGTCAGAAACTGGGGAGTCACCTTCATCCTTACAGTGCCAGGGAGACTAGGCCTGGAGACAGCAGAAGGTGAACATAGGATGCCAGGAAACAAATGGGAGGGAAATGAGCAGGTTCTTCCTTCCCGTATTTATTTATTGATCGCTTGGTTACTAATGTTGAATTCTGTGCTGGATAGTCTTCTAAGGAGGGAATTTCAATTAAGAAAATGCTTCCATAAGAAGGGGGCTGTAGGCAAAACTGTAGGGCATTTTCTTAATTAGTGGTTGATGGAGGAGAGCCTAGTCCATTTTCAGTGATGTCACGCCTGGGCCGGTAGTTCTGGGTTCTATAAGAAAGAAGACTGAGCAGGCCATGAGAGCAAACTAGTAAGCAGCTCCCTTCTAAGGCCTCTGTCTGCCAAATAAACCCCTTTCTCCCTAATTTTCTTTTTGGTTAGTGTGTTTCATCGCAGCATTAGAAATCCTAACTAAGACAAATATCATGGAGATCAAGGGAAGAGAGAGTAGGAGATATTGTAAGATTTTCTGAGGAAACCAGAAATTTCACATGGTGGGAGGCTGGACCTGAAAGCAAAGGGCCTAAATTTAGCTCTGAAGACAAAGGGGTCATGAGTTGGGGACCCATGGTAGAGGGGATGGTGGTTTGAAGATAGGGCACATGATAGCATGCAGAAATTATGTGAGGGATTATATTTTTCTACTCTGTTGAAGTAAAATTATATCTGGAATTCTTTACAAGAAGATAGGGGACGAGGTGATGAGATGGGGGGAGGAATAGAAAGAGCAGTGTATGACCCAGAAGCATCTTCCCCTAAGGTGGGAGCCTAGAGCTCAGCATTTGCTCTGTCTAATGGGAAACCAGCCCAGCAAAGGGGAGACAGTGTCCCTGAACACACACACACACACACACACACACACACACACACACACACACCCCTAGTTCCTCTATTTGATCCTTAGAGCAGTGTACCAGTCCAACACATAAAGAAGACCACAGAATGAAGAGGTCACCAGTTCTTTCCATAAAGGGCGAGACTAAGTAGTCTGAGCTTTGAGAACCATAGGGTTCTTGTTGCTCCTACCACAACCTCCTCTCCCATGTTCTCCTACCCCTCCTTCTTCTCTTCTTTCTCCATCGTTTCTTTTCTTTCTCCTCGTTGTAACAACACTGGAAACCACTATTTGCTCACAGGCCATAGGAAAACAGGCTTCTGCATGGGTGTGAAATTCTGGCTTTGGACTTTGACCTGGGCCTGAATTTTGTTTCCGCCAGTGTCTTATTTAAGACTGAGGTACCACAGTGGTGATAAGACACCACAATCAAAGCAACTTAAAGAAGAATTGGTTTATTTGGAGTTTATGGTTTCAGAGGGTTAAAAAATACCTGGTCATCATGTTAGGGAGCATGGCAGCAGGCGGGCTAGCATGGCACTGGAGCCATAGCTGAGAGCTCACGTCTTGATTCACAAGGAGGAAGGAGGAAGAGAGAGAGAGAGAGAGAGAGAGAGAGAGAGAGAGAGAGAGAGAGAGAACAGTGGGAATTACAGGAGTCTTCTAAAATCTCAAAGCCTGCACCTAGAAACACCTCCTCCAACAAGGCCATACTTCCTAATCCTCCCCAAACTTTTCCACTAACTGGGGACCAAGCAATCAGATATATTAGCCTACGGGGTCATTCTCATTTAAATCACAGATTTGAATTCAAATTAACAGGTCATGTGACATTTGGCAAGTTACTTAAGTTACCCTTTCTCTGTGAAATAATCCAAATCTGCTTCTCCCAGTTCATAAGATGCAAAGAGGTACTAACAGGCACCAGGTTCCCATCCCTGCTCTGCCATTTTATTCATAGTATGACTACCACTAATTAACTCTCTGTGCCTCAGTTTCCTCATCTGGGTAATAAAGGTGTCAGCAGTACTACATACATGATTCATATCCTATTATTAACAGGTACCTAGAAAGATGGATACTTGGCAAATAATGGCTAACAATTACAGCCATTCCTCAATGAGAAAGCAAATTGAGAAACTGAGGAAGGCCAACTCTCAGGTAGGGCCAGGTTCTGCTAGGGGTCACTTACAGGTCACCCTTAAGTCTGTCCTATAGTATGAAGCTGTCCAGATGGGCTGTGTGAAAAGATCTCTTTTTCTCAGTCCCATGTGTGGCACTCTCCCAGCATCAGATAAGCATTTTCATAAGCCAAAACCATTTTGATCTCAGCAGAGATCCTGTACACATGCACACACTTGGCAGCCGTGGGCTGCAGGCCCTGTGTTCTTGCTTGTGATTTGAGCTATGTTATCAATACTTGTGAATGTAAACTTGGGAGATCAAAGCTGTCCAGGTCAGGAAGGCTAATATTTAAATTCCAGACTTACAGGCACAGCTCTGAAATTCCCTGGCTCCACATCAAGTCTTTGTACCAAAATCAAGCCAAGCATGCATTTGACACAGTTGTGGGGCTCTGGAGTGTGGGTGTGGTATGCATTCAGTAGAAACTGGGGGTCCACCCAGAATGGAATTCTGTGGAATTCTAATGAAGGACTGTTCTGCAGTTCAGTGCCCTGTGTGACCCTAGTCAGAGCAAATACATTTCCACAGTACAGAGCTATCACAGAGATGGTTTTGGTATCTGGAAATACCATATGCTGTCCTCAAGGGGTAATGACTTGGACCTAGCACCACCACTTTTCTAGTTTGCTTTCTGTTGCTGTAACAAAACACTGCTTAGGAAGGAAATAGTGTATTTCATCTCACAACTCTCAGGTCACAGTTTACTACTGAGGGAAGTCAAGTCAAGAACCTAGAGTTGGGAATCGAACCAAATAGGCCAGGAAACACTGCTTGCTAGCATCTTTTTTTTTTTTTGTGGCTTGCTCAGTTATCTTTATTATACAACCCTGGGATGTCAACACACACAGTTGGGCTGTGATCCTTTCATGTTGACCAATGATCAAGAAAATGACCCTATAGACATGCCTGAAGGACAGCAGACAGAGGCAGCCTCATGCTTCAGTAGAGAATCCCTCTTCTCAGTATGTATAAATTTGTGTCAAATTGACAAAAAACTATGTATTACTTGCCAAGTAATACAGAAGTTATAGATAATGGTCATAAGTTTCCTGAAATCTGACAGCACTCCACAAATGTTTTTAGAATTCCTATTATTTGCATTTGCCACCCACCCTCTTTACACCCGTGAACATGCACCACAATTATAACATCAAAACAATTTTTGATGAACATAAGTGGCTGCCATGGAGGACAGATGTTCACTACCAGTTATAATGCCATGCCAGTGGCTTGGCAGAAGAGTACTCCCAGGTCTACAGGTCACAGGGAGAGGGATAGCTCATTCTTCCTACCAGCAGTAAATATGCTTGCCCAGTGGACCTGTACTTCCAGTCTTTCCTAGGGTCAAATCTTGGCTCTATTTTTAAACTGTGTCATTGGAAATAAATGGGTTAACCATAATAAATCTTTGTTTGCTTGACTGTAGAATGAGGATCTCACACTACTTACTTTGGGAAAAATGAGATAATCTGCAAAACTTACAGTATTATTGTCCAACTCACTAACATAGCAAGCCAATTGGCCATCATCATAAGACAGACCCCACTTAGAACATGGCATTCTTTTCAAACGTTCTTCTTCCCTTTTCTGCTCATTATAGTCCTGCATTGTATCCATGCAATACTTTTATGTGTTGCAATATGCAGAATTGCCAATATATCGTCAATTATAGCCTATAAAATGGACAGTTTTGTATCACTTTTTCCAAGTACCCTCTTCCACAGCATATCATCAGAGTCTGACAACTCTGATGTGATGGCCTGAGTGACTGGGTTTTTAAATCTGGCTGGGGCGATGGGAGATTAAGAAAGAAAGACAGACACATATAACAAGCAAAGCTTGGATGGGGTGCACTGTATGTTCTCCCTGTAGGGAATCAGTCTCAGGCTGCAACCATCCCAGATGAGGAAGCTGCAGTCTGTACGTTCTGTACATATTGTTACCATCTGCACATGGACCAGGGGAAGCATTTGCCATTCCTGTGGATCTGAGACACTGGAGTCCTTGACATGGCTGTGATCATGTCAATAATAAACATCGACTCAAGGCTTCATCTGATCCCCACACCCTGAGTATGCTGATACCATTGAGATTTCCTAGATAGCTGTTCAAAAACAGCTTTTGTCAAATCCCCCCTATTTTTTTTACTTCACACACATGCTAAAATATTGTCATATTTAGTAGTTACAAGTGTTTGTTCCTATAAGTTTACAACCTAATTGGTCCAGTGTCTTCCCTGAGGCTTTGTTTGATTCTCTCTCTCTCTCTCTCTCTCTCTCTCTCTCTCTCTCTCTCTCTCTCAGTCATGTGTGTGACTGTTTATATGTATGTGCATGTGTATAAAGGTCAGAGGTTATATATATATATATATATATATATATATATATATATATATATATTCAAGTTAGGGAACAGGCTTGTTTCACTTGTAAGTCCCTTCTCCCTCTCCCTCCCCTCACCCCCATCCCTCTTCCCCCACCTCCAACCTACTACCCCTCACCCCATCCATCCACCACTCCCTCAGGTGTCTTTTCATAGATTATTTTCATTATATATTTGAGACAGGGTCTCTCGTTGGCATGGAATCTGCTAACCAAGCTAAGCTAGCTGGCTACTGAATCCTGGGGATAAACTTACTGGTTTCTCAGTGCTGGATTTACAAATATGTCAGCATGCCTGGCATTTTTTTATATAGGTTCTGAGGATGGCGCATAGGTCCATCCTACTTAGACAGCAAACAACCTACTAACTAAGTGTTCTCCCAAGCTCCTAATTTACCTTTTAAAATAGAATGTCAGAGAGCTTTATAGTCGTTCTCTGGTACCCAAAGTTGTAGGGCATTAGATGATGTGGGTATCTTTTTGTTGGTCTACTTATCCAATTAGTATTTATTGAGTGTTTCTATGTTACTGCATTGGGTGTAAGAGATACATAAATCAATATATGCATAAAGTCTTTGCCCCAGTGAACTCTGTTATATTAAGAGAGATGAAAAACAGGCAAGAAAACAAGTAGTAGAATGTGACTAATTTTGTGCTGAAACTCTGTAGAAAAAGCCAGGATGCATTGAGACAGGGAGATGCAGCCAAGCAAAGAACATTGAGGGAACATGAATGAGATTTCCAGCGAAGCTTCAATCCCAGCTCCTTGCTGCCCTGCCAACACTTGGTTATTTAGCTCTTCCTTGGAGCTCATGAATTGTTAGGATGGTCTCCTCACTGCCAACATTGATTAAATTAGGTTCTTCCAGTTTCAATAACTAAAGTCCATTCTAAAATAACAGCTTGTGTGGGAGGACTCATTCTTTGTTCTCATAAATAGGAGAGAGAAAGAGGGAGGGAGGGAGGGAGGGAGGGAGAGAGAGAGAGAGAGAGAGAGAGAGAGAGAGAGAGAGAGAGAGAGTTCTTTGAGAAAGTAGAAAAGTGGATCTGAGATATAAGCTTCCTTAAGCCCTTTTTGGATATGTGCTTAAGTGAATAATGTAAACTGACCTGGACTTAGGAAGTGGATGGAGCTAGAAAGAAATCATCCTGAGTGAGGTAGTCCAGACATCAAAGAACAATCTGGTATGTATTCCCCCCCCCACCCAAGGCCTCATGCAGGTATGTATTCTTTTATATGTGGGTGTTAACTTTTAAGCCTTCAATAGACATGCTAATAACTGAATAACCACAGTGGTTCTGAATACAGTAAGGAACTAGGGGGTGGGAAAGATCTCCCAAGAAAGAGGAAATAGAATATGCAGTTAGAATGAAACAGGGGGGAGACTGGTACATGAAGACTAAAAGGGGAGGATGAGAAAAAGGGGTTAAGGGAGAAAGAGCTAACATTAAGGTCCATTTGAGGAAACCTACTACAGTAGAAGGTTCTTTAAATATATACATAGACAAAAGAAATCTAAATGGAATCACCAAGTGACGATGAAGACAAAGCCCCAACTAGATATCTCTCTACCAAGTGAAACTTCCAGTGCCAGGAATTAGTTACATCTAATTGAGTTGTTGACCAAAGAGGCCCCATAGAAATCCCCAAACAGCTCAGGCTATTGCCATGGTGTTTGGCTGATCTCCACAAATAGATGGTAATGCCCTGTTGCTGAAGACAACGCCTATATCTCTCATTAAACATGGAAAACTTAAGCTGGTACTAGCTACAGCCTTCCCTACTGACTACTTACTATTCATGGTACTAAAAGGTACCCTACATGCTACCTGAAGAGAAAGGTAAACGTCAACCCTGCTACAAGACAACCCATCTACAATGTTAACCTGCCTTCATGGTATGCCAGTGAAATAGTAGCACACATGTTGTGGGAGTAACCAGCCACTATCTGGTTGGATTTGAAACCCACTCCATGAGATGGCACCCATGCCTGACACTGCTTGGGTAGCCAAGAATCTAACATAGGATAGTCCATGGACCTAGGAGAAAACCAAATGCTATTGTTCTGCTAAAGGAATGTAGCAATAAAATCATTCCCAACAACATTCTGTTATACCCATAGATGCAGTGCTTCATGCAGAGATTTCTCCTGCAGTAGATGGGAACTAGTACAGAGATCCCCAACTAGACAATGTGCATAGAGTGAGAGACCCAAGAACACTGAGTCCTAAATGGGATGTATTCATCAAACCCTTTCCCTCAGGGCTCAGGTAACTATGTGGAAGAGGAAGTGGAAAGATTGTAAGAGACAGAGGCAATGCATGATACCAATGAAACAGGGCCTTCCAGATGCAAGATGACTGATGCACATAGACCATGGTAGCATGCATAGGGCCTGCACAGGTCCAAATCAGATGGGGTCTCATGCTGAGATGGAGAAGTAGGCACAAGCTCCCATCTCTAACTGTATTAGTTTGCTATTATGAAACACTATGACCAAAAGCAATTTAGGGAGGAAACCTTTTACTGGCTTACACTTCCACATCTATAGTCTATCACTGAAGGAAGCCAAGACAGGAACTCAAACAGGGCAGGAACCTAGAGGCAGGAGCTGATGCAGAGATCATGGGAGAGTGCTGATTGCTTTTTTGCTCCCTGGAGCTTGCTTAGCCTCGACCCTCCCACATTCATCACTAATTAAGAAAATGCTCTACTCGCTTGCCTACAGTCCAATCTTATGGAACATTTTCTCAATTGGTATTCCATCCTCTCAGATGACTCTAGCTTGTAGCAAGTTGACATAAAATAATCCAGGACATCAACCAAGAAACTATCTCCAATTAACAACTGTTCACCAAAGAGAAAAATAGTGTCTTCAAGAGACTCTCACTGGGCATATAAACCACACTTGGGGGTAGGTCCCATACCTAGCAGTAGATGGACAAGACAAAATGAACTCAAAGATATTTTTGGAGATTTTTTTGCCTCATTAAAAATTGTTTTGTTTGAGCTTTTTTTTTTTTTTTTAAAAAAACATACTAGTCTTTTGCTTGTATATTATGGTTTCAAATTGTGTTTTTATGAAGTGTCTGTGTGTGTGTGTGTGTGTGTGTGTGTGTGTGTGTGTGTGTGTATTTCCCATGCTCTTTCTTAGTTTTACCATTTTGTTTTATCCTGTTTGTTTTTGTTTTTATTTGATTAGATCTTAAGAGATAGAAAGAAGACATGGAGTTGGAAAGGTGGGAGATGGAGAGAGTCTGGGAGAAAATGAAGGAGACAAAACCATGGCAATCAGAATATAGTATATGAAAATAACTATTTTCAATGAAGAAATAATTTCCAACTAGAGTTGGGTCATTGCTGTCATTACCAACTTTGAAGGCTTCTATGGTCAACAATGTGAAGATTAGCAGGATCCCCAAACCTGGAAGCTGGACAGGTGGAGGATCATGAAATCACATTTCATCTGACAGATGCTGATTTGGGGAGATCCAGAGCACATACAAGACATATCACCATCTTAAGTGTAGTCTAGCAAGAGGTACACACACAAGATGTGTACTCTGGCTCTCACTCCAGGCCCAGGCTACCTTCAAGTCATCAAGTTACTACTCATCAGTTTGAGGGATCTTTGTGTTTCAGACCTGGTTCTCAGTGGTTCCCACTCAGAGAGTTTCATTGTAATTAGGGGATGCTAGATAGAAAAAAAAAAGATCTGTGATATCCGTTGAGAATAACCTAAAAAAAGATTTGATGAGACTATGATTCTGTGTCATCGTCTGTGTATGGGAAAGAGAGTCATGTCCAGGAAAGCCCTCTTGGAAGAAGTGCTATTGAAGCCAATATGTGAATGGGTAGAAGGAATCAGTCACATGGAAATGTGAACGAAGAGAATTTCAAGGAAAGAAAAGCTCCAGTTCTCAAATAAGTTGATTAGTATAAAGAACAGAAAGAGGGCAGGGGCCTTTGAATACAGTGAGATAGCTAGGAAGGCAGTTGACTGTGACCTGAAGTTGAGGGGGTAAATGGGAGATAGATGGAGCTTTGGAGTCCAGGTAAAGGGTTGGATTTTTACCAAGAGTACAGTGGAAGGCCATTAGGGCAGGGTAAAGCACAGAAGAAACACTGCTAGATTTACATTTTAGTAAAACGTGACTATGCCTGCTACCTGGGCATGAAAAAAAAAAGGAGAGCCTTGCTGAGGCATCAAGGCTAGGAATTAGGATTGTTTAGGAGGAGTGGGAAGGAGGACTGAGATGGCTTATGAAGCAAGCAGGAGCAGGATTGGAGTTTGGCAATGATCTGGGATTCAATAGAATTTAGGACTATTGTTCAATCCTGGGTTTAAGAAACCAAGAAGATACTGTTTCCCCCCAGGATGGGAACATAGAAATGTAAACTCACCAAGATTTTGCTCTTGCATCTCACCCCATACTCTTGAACTACTGGTGCTGAAGAAGTGGCTCAGCAGTTAAGAGCACTAGCTACTCTTGTAGAGGACCCCAGTTAAGTTCTCAGTACCCACATGGTAGTTCCCAACCATCTGTAACTCTAGTTCCAGGGGATCTGACATCTTCTTCTAGATTCTGGCACCAGTCACAAATGTGGTGCCCAGACATATATGCAGGTAAAACACAAGTCCTCTTAGACCACAAGAAGTCTACATTCAAGGTCAACAACTGGCAAAGTCAATCCAAAGAAGACTCAACAGAGAACCATCAAGAATGGAGGCTGCAGACTGCTCTTCATGTCCTTACAGTTGGCCATCTAGTGTTCTGTCTCTCATTGATCAGCATTCGAAGAGTCTGAATGGATTAACCACTGTTTATGAAAACCAGAGAGAGCAGTGGGCAATTGCTGAGATGGCTGTTTAGCGAGAGAAAGGACAGGACTATCCCTTGGGGGAGGTGCAGAGCAGAAGGGTTGGATAGGGAAGGGTGATCTAAGTGGAGAGAGAACCTATCCAGAGATGGGCAGGATCACCATGAGCTGGTCCCGAGGCAAGGGGTTCTCATGAGGACTTACAGTCTAACATGACAAATGAGCATTTTATTTTGCAAGAGAAAGGTAAGTACTGAAAATATCACCATGTAAGAGAACTGAGAAGAAAACTAGACTTATTCATTCATTCATTCATTCATTCATTCATTCATTCATTCAATATTATTAAGCCTAACACATGAACAAAAATATTCCACGTATAAGGACTTGGTGAAAGCCCCCCTCCTAATGTGCATTGCAACCCTCTCTTTATGCTAGGTGGTCTTTGTAGGAAGGCTTGAGTCTGAGGGAACCTGGACATGCGGCCATACGTGTCTCTCTGTGTCCTGAGTGAGGCAAGTTCAGTTGGAGAAACAAGGGTACTGTTGGCACTCACGGGCTCTGATGGCATCCTTTCTGTGTTTACTTTCTGCTCTTACAGTTCTTGAACCCTCCCTTGCCCTTTTCTTCTCAAAGTTCCTCCTCTTTGGGCCTATAAATGTGTAAACTGTTGAAAATCCAAGTAGGAGGTGCAGGGCGGAGACCTCTGGGGGCTGGGTGAGTGACCAACGCCCAGGAGCAGCCAGGGTCCTGGGAGTCCTTGCTAGTGACCACTGAGGAAAGTGCAAGCTCTCTTTGCAATGGGGCTCTGACAGGCTAAATCTAAACCAGATGTGCACCAGAGAGAGCAGGGCCTATTACTAAGTGTTGTGAAATGGCCCAGGGGAGGTAAATAAGCAAAAACAGGCCAGTTGCCTAGCAGCACCTACAACAAAACAAGCAGCAGCTCAATTGGCATTGGACCAGGCAGAGCAGCTTTCTGAGGGGGGTGGGGGTGGGGAGAGACAGGGAGGGCTCAGTCTGATGGGACCCAAGGGGCTGGCTCCCCAGCACCTTTCAAACTCCCCACTAGGCCATTGCTGATCCCCTGGGTGCTAGGGCCTGCCATCTGATCTGCCCAGCTTGACTTCACAGCTGCAGTGACTGCTTTCAGTCAACTCCTGAGTGTCAGTGTCAAGGATTTCTTAATTGGGAGGAAGGAGGGACTGTACCCATTTCTGAGAAGTACTATGACTATATCCACTAAGAGGGGTAAGAACAGGGACAGGGACAGGGCTGCAAAGATCTGCTAAAGGTCCCTAATATACTTGACATATGCTTCTTCATCCACCAGCCCTCTATATCCCACGTATTTCTTGCCCTTGCAACCTATTATGAACCAGGCACTGGGAGGGCTCCAAGTTAGACCAAATGGATCAAATGAGGCTCACGCCTTGTGATTAAGGGATCTACAGCTTATGGAGGAGATAACCAGGATCAAGGAATCACACACTCATACACATGGTTGTAAATGTCGCTTGATGTTTTGAAAGAAAATACAGAGTGGCAAGAAACAACAAAGCAATGGTTGGGTTTCAACTGTATGCGAGGCAGTTTTCTTTTAGGAGAAGCCGAGGCATGTGAAATGATTAGTACTCACCAGGAGAAAGGAGGGGCCAGAAAATGAGAAGGCGTGGGGACATGAAAGAGTGGTGGTGGTGGGAGGTGCCTTGAGAGAGACTGGAAGAGTGTCAGTGAAGGGGGTGGTGAGGAAGAGAAGTAGGTAAGGGACAAGTAACCTGAGACACATGAGAAAGATGGAGGATTTTTGTCTCAAGCTCAATGAGAAATGTATGGGGTTTATTTACTGATAACTAATTTCAGGAGTGTAGGAGTCCTGATTTTATTAGGTTCACATTTGTAAAAGATTACTTCTGGGTACAACATGGCAGTTCTGAAAAGGAATGAGAGAGGGGGCAGGAAAGCTAGTCGGGAGGATAGGATTATCAGCAAACTGAAAACAGGAAGGTTCATGAACTAGCTCAGGGTCACAGGCAGGGCTGGGATCCAAGCCTAGACTTGCACGGTACCAATCAGGCTCGTGTTTCCAGGTTCCCGACTCCTCAGACCAATTCTGCAGAAACTTCCTCACCCATATCTGACCCCCTGAAGGAGGAGTGTATCCCAGCCCAGCTGGAGGATGAGTAATCTCTGGCCTGTAAAAGCTCAATCAACACTGCAGACAAGGATGCCTTGCCAGCTACCCCAGTGCCCTGCTAGTGTGATTCCACTTTGCCTATTCTCCCAAGGTTAGCCACCTTGACTGGAGAGATCTTTATCCCAACCATATCAGTCATCAGTCAAGCTCCATAGGCTTGCTCACAGGACAGCTTGTTGGAGACATTTCTCAACTGAGGTTGTCTCTTCCCAGGTGACTCTAACTTGTGTCAAGCTGACATAAAACTGGCAGCACAGGGGCATTAATGGGAAGCAGGCAGTTGGCTGATCCTAGCATTTGACTCCCTTGGAGGCTGGCAGTCACAGGTGATGGAACCTTGAGCACCCGTAGGTGTTAGAACTTTAGAAGGGGGAGATCAGCTTGAAAGGATGACACACATTTAAGAGAATGTGTGTCCTGTGGCCAGTCTTCCAGGTAAAGGGAGTCACATTTGCAGGGTGTTTTTGCTGTCATGCAAGCAGTAGGCAAAGAGATCACCATGGGCAGCGGTCTGCATGATGCCCTCCTGATTTCAGGTATCCTTCCTTTCTGGGAATGTTGTGGTCCTGATTGGAGACCCTAAGCAATCAATGGGACCTGTTTGTTGATTTTAGAGACTATATGGAGGACTTCTTATTCAGGGACACTAAATTAGCTAAAGTTACTTGACAGTTCATGTAGGAGAGCAACTCATGAGTGTCTCAAGTTAAATATGGATTCTTTCCCAGAATACTCCTTAAAAAGGGTTTATTTATTTCTATTGTATATGTAAGAGGGTTTGCCTGCATGTAGGTGTACACACCGTGTATGTGCCTAGTGCCTGTGAAGGACAGAAGAGAGCTGCAGATCCCCTGGAACTGTAGTTAAAATGATTGTGAGCTGCTATGTGGATGCTGAGAACTGAACAGGTTCTCTGCAAAATCAACAAGTGCTCTTACTTACTGAGCCATCCTTAACCCCAGAACCAACACCAGAAATATTTTTTTTTTATTTTTGAGGCAAAAGTCTCATGTGGAACAAGAAACAAGAAATACTACATTCAAGCATCAATAAAGAAAAACAAAAGAATAAATGAACATGACCTAAGTGAAAATAAACTCTGGGATATATTCTATTGTCCCGCGCAATCGTCTCGCCAGCAAGAACGACACAGGACATTCAGATCCTTCTGCAGGAAGGCTTTAATGCGTCTTGAGAGGAGAGCATAAGCTTACCAGAGCGGAGACCCCGAGCCAAGAATCCCGTCCCCTAATAAAGGCTGGCAGCCGCCGCCTGGGACGTGTCACCCTATGATTGGCTTCAGCTCATCAGGCCATATGACGCCACGGAATAGGCAGAGATCAAGGAAATGGAAAATTACCCAGCGCCTGTGCAATAATTTACATTCAGTGCCTGCAGGCGCCATCATTGTAATGGAGAATGCAGGGACGGCTCCCTACATCTCCCCCTTTTTTTATTAATTAATGATAAGGCTTTATATTTTTACAAGCAAATAGGTCACCCATATGTTGAGGGATAGAGGCAGAGGTTGTACCTTCCCAATCAAACATTAAGACTGTGTACAAGAGTCGCCATCAGGCTGTTAGCTTGACCCGAAGCGCTCTCGACCTGTCCTCTGCCGTTTTTCTGGGAAAGGGAGACTAGGGCAGGCAACCCTTATGCAGGACAACATGCCTCCCAGAGAAGCCTGCATACTGGGCAACTCTCTGTGCGATGCCTTGCTCAACATCCCTCATGGGCTGCTCAAACCAGACACTCTACCCTGTGCAATGAGCCTAGGCTCCGGGTGTGCAAGAGCTGTCTGGCCGGCGGCCTATTGCTTAAGCATAGTTAGCCAAATATCAGTGGAAGCCCCTTGTTCCAAAGCTACAAGCGCTTGGGCGATAACCACCTTGTCTCTCTTAGTTTGAGCCCTGAGCCTACAGACCAGCCAGAGAAGCAACATCAATCCACAGCAAACGGCTGCAACAAACAATCCCATCCCCACCCATTAAGCGATCCATGATGACAATCTCTCCGTCAAGGACAGGAGTTAATCTGGATAATAATAGCGGCTCTCAACTCCCAGGGAGAGGGTGGAGTTCCGACTTTTGAAGGTCCGAAGGGGCTCTTCGGGTGAGTCTTTCCGGGATCCACAGGGGATTCTCTTCATCCTGTGGAAAAACACATATAGCTCCCCTGGATCTTATGAGAATAGGATCCGGGCCTCTCCAAAGACCAGTTAAGATATCTTTTACCATTTCCTTTGGCCTTTCAGGTTCTGAGGTGTAACGCTTGGCCGCAGTATGGCCCCGAGCGTCAATGTTTATGAGGCTTTCCCCAGGCATTCCAGGCCTCCAAGAAGTGTTGAATAACATGCATGGCCTTTTCCCCTATCAAAGACTGGGAAAGCCATCTGTAATTTTCTCCGCTCCTCTAATGGTAAAAAGGAGTCGGTACCAAATAATGGGGGTGTTGATGGAAGTACACCCGCTGGATTAACAGGTCTCTTAAATTTACCGGGGTGTGACCGGTTATCCCCTATTTTCTCTCCCTCCTTTTTTGTTTCTTTTTCACCTAGCTGAGCTGTTTCCTCTAAAACTTTATCTCTTGAGCTTTTAGAGTCATCAGAGCTATCAAGATTTAAAGCTTTAAACTTATTTACAGAATCATCTAACAAATGACTCGCTCCCTTGTCATTAGACATCCCGGGAGGTCCTTTTTTCTTATTTGTTGTTGTTTCTCTTTTTACACATACTCCCTTGTCATTAGACATCCCGGGAGGTCCTTTTTCCTTATATTTTATTGTTGGGCGCGCCCCATCTCTCACTACATTCGGTTTCTGACATGTAATTCTGGACTTCTTCAAGATTGCTACAACAGTGAAAAAGATCAACAATCCCAAGCCAAAGCCCAGAAAAGACATACCTCTCCGAATTTACCACCCTGCAGTTCTGAATCCGCCTTGTAGCCAAGGGGTCTCCGAGGTGCCGGCGATGTTAACAAGTTCCCGGGTTTCGGCACCAGATGTCCCGCGCAATCGTCTCGCCAGCAAGAACGACACAGGACATTCGGATCCTTCTGCAGGAAGGCTTTAATGCGTCTTGAGAGGAGAGCATAAGCTTACCAGAGCGGAGACCCCGAGCCAAGAATCCCGTCCCCTAATAAAGGCTGGCAGCCGCCGCCTGGGACGTGTCACCCTATGATTGGCTTCAGCTCATCAGGCCATATGACGCCACAGAATAGGCAGAGATCAAGGAAATGGAAAATTACCCAGCGCCTGTGCAATAATTTACATTCAGTGCCTGCAGGCGCCATCATTGTAATGGAGAATGCAGGGACGGCTCCCTACATTCTATGATGATATTTTGTTTATGATATGATAAAGCTTGCCTGAAGATCAGAATGCAAAGCTAGTCATCAGGCAGTGGTGGCACACAACTTTAATGCCAGCATTCAGGAGACAGAGACAGATGGATCTCTGTGAGTTCAAGGCCACCCCCAGCTACATAGGAGTGAATCATTCTAAAAGAGAAGCAGAGCTCACACCTTTAATCCCAGCACTAGGGAGATGGGGACAGGAGTGATATGGCTGGGCAGGGAGAGGAATATAAGACGGGAGGAGACAGGAACACATTGCAGTCTCAGTGAGTCTCAGCAGCAGTAGAGTTGGGAACAGTCCGAGGTTCAGTGGATTACCCCTTCAGTCTGAGCACTGGTAGAGGTGAGAACTCTAGTGGCTGGCTGCTTTGCTTTTCTGATCTTCAGTGTGAACACCAATGTCTATCTGTCTTTGGATTTTTATTATTCATGCTACAATATTCAAGAAACCAAACCCAAGAATCTTAAGAATAGAAGATGAGGTGAGAACTAAAGGTACAGAGGATCTATCCAATTAAAATATAGCAGGAAGTTCTTCAAATATACAGAAATAAATGCACATCTAAACACAAGAGACATTTAGAACCCCCGATAGACATGATCAGAGAATATTACAGTAAATATGTCAAAATACAAGTAAACATAAATATAACAATATGAAGAGTTGTTCAGGTAAAATTCCAAGTCATCTATAAAGGTAAACCCATCAAAACAATGTCAGATCTCTCACCAGCAACCACAAAAACTCAAAAAGCATAAAACAATATTTTTCAAGCCATGAAAGAAAATAATTCCTGAATCAGGCTTCCATATACAACAAAGTTATCTTTTAAAATTGTCATAGAAATAAGAATATTTCAAGATAAGCACAACATAAATAAGTTCATGATCATTAAGACAGACTTACAGACAACGCTTAAAGGATTACTGTACAGAGAGGGAAAAGAACAAAACTTGCAATTGCAAGAGTACAAGAAAGAATAAGTTTCTTGAGAGACATATGAACAAAGGAGACTAGATGCAGAATTGGTCCTATCCAACCTAAGCAACCAAACCACCTAATATCCCTAGAGGATAAGTAAAAGAACAATGACAACCCAATCAACTAGATAAATAACCAACAGAATTACAGGAATTAATAAGCATCTCTCAATAATAACCTTTACTATAAATGGGCCAGGTCACCAGTGAAAAGATGCAAACTGATTAGTTGGCTTACAAAACAAGATCCAATTATCTGTTGTGTCCAAGAAGCATACCTCACTGGCAAAGGCACTAACCCATGGTCTAAAAGTTGAGGGTTGGTATTCAATCCATCAAGCAAATGAAAATCAAAAACAAATTGATATATCTATTTTGATATCTGATAAAGTACACTGCAAATAAAAATTAGTAAGAAGATATAAAAAGTCACTATATACTAAAAAAGTGAATTGTTCATCTGTATTTAACAATCATATATATAATAATCATATATATTTAACCATCATATATATGATTTTTGTATATATGATTGTTAAATATATCAACAATATGTAACAATCATATATTGGTTATTATATTATATTAATAAAGGAATCATATATATGTGATTATTATACATTGTTGATACACACACACATACACACACACACAGACACAAATATACACACACACACAAATACATGCTATGTGACAAATACATGCTATGTGGATGCTGGAAACTGAACCCAGGTCCTCTGTAAGAGCAACAAGTACTGGTAGAAAATCTGATATTGTTTGGATGCGTTTACCTTTGTAGGTAATTTCATGTTTTCCCTGAATAACTTTTCATATTATTCTTTTAACATATTTATTTTAATACTATTCTCTGATCATGTATATCTGGAGTTCTAAATGCCTCTTTTATTTGGATGTCCATTTCCATGTGTGTGCTTGACGAATTTTCTGCTATGTTTTCATTGAATGGATTCTCTCTCTCTCTCTCTCTCTCTCTCTCTCTCTCTCTCTCTCTCTCTCTCTGTGTGTGTGTGTGTGTGATATAAACCCCCAAAAGAAATCAGGAATAGATGTAATATATATCAGTGAAATAAAAGCTATTCACAGCAAAACTAAAGTCAACATCATACTACACAGGAAGTAACTGAGAGCGTTCCTGTAAAATCAGGAAAGAGACAAAGATGCCTACTCTATTCACTCTTATTCAATACAGTGCTTGAAGTCTTAGCCTCTGACAGGCACTGGTTTGATGGGGAAAGTACTTCTGTGTATGTTTATCTGATTGATTATTGAATAAAATACTGTTTGGCCAATGAGACAGTAAGTTAGGAATAGGAGTCAAAGAGGATTCTGGGAAATGTAGTAGATAAGTGGTGATCCAGGCAGGAAGTGACATAGCAAGGAGACTCATATTTAAAGGAGAAACAGGAAGCATCCCTTTTATCCCCTCCACTCCTGCTCCAGCGGCACAATGTGATCCACTGGCAAGGAGGGACGCCAATAAGGCGTCCGATAAGATAAGTCTTATAAAATATATAGGTTTATGATAATTAAGACTAAGCTAACAGATGAGGAATCCTAGTCATTGGCCAAGCAGCTTTGAACCTAATACAAGTTTCTGTGTATTCATTTGGGCCTATCTCAGGCCGGCGGCTGGCATAAAGCTCACACGTGGTGGTGGTGGGGCTCAGGCGGCTTTTGGCAGAAAGATTTATCGTAACACTGTTTCCCTTTCCATGGCCTCAAGCTACTTACTTCTGGCCAATCATAGTCCAAAAGTATTAAGTGGAAAATTCCAGAACTAAACCACTTCTAAGTAATTTTTACTACATCATTTTGTTATAAACCATCATATTTCATTTTACTGTGTCTAATTTGTGAATCAAACTTTATCATGGAACTATATGTATATGAAAATATAATATATGTAGTGTTTAGTGTCATCTGTGGCTTCAGGATCAAATGGGAATCACAGAACATATCTACCAGATTTAATGGGGGCTGCTATGTTTCTTTTCTTTTCTTTTTATTTAAATTAGAAACAAGATAGTTTTACATGTCAATCCCAGTTCCCTCTCCCTCCCCTCCTCCCCTGCCCCCCACTAACACCCTACCTATCCCATACCCTTTCTGCTCGCCAGGGAGGGTGAGGCCTTCCATGGGGGATCTTCAGAGTCTGTCATAGCCTTTGGGATAGGGCCTAGGCCCTCCCCTGTGTGTCTAGCCTGAGGGAGTATCCTCCTATGTGGAATGGGTTCCCAAAGTCCATTCCTATGCTAGAGATAAGTACTGATCTACTACAAGAGGCACCATAGATTTTCGAGGCCTCCTCATTGACATCCATGTTCATGGGGTCTAGATCAGTCCTATGCTAGTTTCCCATCTATCACTCAGGTGACCATGAGCTCCCCCTTGTTCAGGTCAGCTGTTTCTGTGGGTTTCACCAGCCTGGTCTTGACCCTTTGCTCATCACTTCTCCCTCTCTGGAAC
Source organism: Cricetulus griseus (assembly GCF_003668045.3). Lineage (NCBI taxonomy): Eukaryota > Metazoa > Chordata > Mammalia > Rodentia > Cricetidae > Cricetulus > Cricetulus griseus. Next base: position 53,559,473 of record NC_048595.1, on the reverse strand, counting down.
TGGATTCCAGTTCAGTTCAGTGTTTAGCTGTGGGTGTCTGCTTCTACTTCCATCAGCTGCTGGATGAAGGCTATAGGATGGCATATACATTAGTCATCAATCTCGTTATCAGGGGAGGACATTTAAGGTAGCCTCTCTACTGTTGCTTAGATTGTTAGTTGGTGTCATCCTTATAGATCTACGGACATTTCTCTTTAAACCTCAATGTCTCCCTCTATTATGGTATCTCCATTCTTGTTATCATCTATTCTTCCCCCAACTCAACCTTCCTGCTCCCTCATGTCCTCCTCACTCCCTCCTCTTCTCCCCTTCCCATTCTTTTAGCTCCCTCTCTCCTCTCCCCATGATCCCACAGGAAATCTTGTCCCTTTCCCCTTCTCCAGGGGAATTGCAATTGTGATATTCATATCAATGGTGATCAATTAGAAATTTTATGAGCACAAACAAGTTTTTATTTTATTTTAAAGATTATAATACAATTACATTGTTTCTTCTGTCTCTTTTCTCCCTCCAAACCCCATGTCCCCCTTGCTCTCTTTCAAATGCATGGCCTCATTTTCATCATTGTTGTCATATGCATATACATATATATTCCTAAATATAACCTGCTCTCCATATAATGGTACTTGTAGGTATGTCTTCAGGGATGACCATTTGGTGTTGGATAATCAGTGAGTGTGTTCTTCCCTGGAGAAAACTTCTTCTACTTACAGCACTCCTTAGGTGCCTGTGATTCTTTGTATATGGATGAGACCTGGTGTGCTTTTCTAGAACAGGTGGATTAAAAACCCGAAACTCTGAATCATCTGTGCAGAGTCAGGGAGCTTTTCCTTCCAGCACTCACCTATTTACACAATCCTCATATGCTAACCACATACAGCTATGGCCCTCTTTTCTTACCATTAGCCTTATCTCTGTTTATTTCTATTCCTATCTTGATAAAAAGAATGAGGAAATTCTAGTTGTTGTACAATATCAAAGACTACTTTGCATAGTACTACAATGTTCTAGAAAATTATACTATGAAATGTGTGTTGGTTAGAATTTTTTTTGTCAAATTGACAAAAGCTAGAGTTATTTGGGAAGAGGGACTGTCAATTGAGGAAGTACATCCATCAGATTGGCCTGTAGGCAAAATCTGTGAAGCATTGATAGACAATTTTTGTGGGAAGGCCCAATCCATTGTACGTGGTGGCACCCATGGGCAAATGGTCCTGAGTTGTAGAAGAAAGGTGGTTGAGCAAGCCAGGAAGAGCAAGCCAATAAGCAGCGTTCCTCCATGCCCTGTGCTTCAGTTCCTGTCTCCAGGTTCCTGCCTTGAGTTCCTGGACTGATTTTCCTTCACGATGGGTTGTGATCAGAATATGTAAACCAAATAAATTTTCCTGTCCAAATTTGTTCTTATGCATGGTATTTATCACAGCAATAGAGACCTCAACGGGACAAGAAGCTATCATAATAACATTGCTTATAAACCATTATGGAGTCAAAGGAGTATATGGGGTGTAGCACAGTATTTCCAGAAGTCTAATCATACTTGCTCCACCTGCACTGTTTTTCTATATATTCTTATCACCATACCCAGGTCATTTTAACATAGTTTAGTGAGATCTTTGTATCATGGATGTTTACTTGCCTCAGACAAAAGAACACTCTAGAGATACTTAGCCAACCTTTAGTTATGTGTTGAACTATCTAGAGATAGCTCAATTTTGTATCCCCATTCAAGGGCAGAAGTTCTATTAATTGGCATGATAGATATTTAAAATAGTCTTGTTAAGCATTAATGTGGTTTTAAATTTTTATTATGTTTTTATTCACTATTTCAAAATATTGCCATCTATACTTGCAATCAATGTGAAAATTATTAGGGATATAGTTTTACTTTTGGAGGTGGGGAAATGGCATAGTCAGTAAAACGATCGCCACACCAGCATAAGGATCTGAGTTCCATCCCCACCACCCATCTTAACAAGCAGGGCACAAAGCATGCACCTGTAATCCCAGCGCTAGAGAAGCAGAAGCAGGATCCTCCTGTCGAGGCAGGCTAGCTGAATTAGAGTTCTGCGTTCAGTGAAAGACCATATATCAAAAATAAGGCAAAGAGCAATTGAGGAAGACACACAATATCTACATCTGTCCTCCACACACACACACCTGAATGTGCACCCACTTCCTGATACACACACACACACACACACACGCACACAGACAAACGTGTGCATATACGTATGTGTGTGCAAATATGCTTTTTATAATTGTCTTCCAAACCTGTATATATTTTATACTACAATATCTTAAGTCACAGAATTTTTATCGATTCTTTAGTTAGCATACAAGGTAAAAAGGTTTTGTTGTAACATTTTCAGACTCAATTGTACTTTGTTCTTATTCACACCCCACCCCCTCCCTACTGTTCTTCATGCCACCCCCATCCCTCATTCCCCATCATCTTGCTGGTCTCCATTCTCCCTGCGAATGGTCCTTCCTGTGCCGATAAACACAGCTGCAGTATGTTCATGAGTAGAATTGCTGTCATGTTTGTCAGCCTTTTTTTTTTTTTTTCAAATATTTGTTACTCATTTGTATTCTTCTTTTGAAAATTGTTCCATATATTAGCATTAGTTTATTGCTACATTGTTGAAGGAAACACTGAGCTAAAGTCAGCCCCAGGGCTTTCATTGATTGAATGATTCGGTGTTCTTCACTGCTCAGAAGCTTTTGAATTCCATGCAGTCCCATTTGTCAGCCTGGAGCTTGTTACCTGTGCGATTGGAATCCTTTTGAGAAAGTCCCTGCCTAAGTTTACAACTGAAGACTTTTACCTGTGTTGTGCTCTGGATGTGTCAGAGTCTTGGGTTCTTGGTTCACTTACATTGATTTTTTTTTTTTTCTGAGTGAGAGACAGGGGTTTTTCTCCAGGTGGACACCCAGGTTTCTGATCACTGCTTATTGAAGGAGCTGTCTCTTTTCCAATACTTTTTATCAGATAGGAGGTAGCTGTAGTTACGTGCACTTATTTCTGAATTCTACTGTATTCTATTCTGTTTTTCTATGTGTCTGTTTAGTATAGTCTGAGATCAGGCGTTGTGATATCCCATCATCCCTCTTTCTGTTAGCATCACTTTTGTTATTTGGGATCTTTTATGCTTAAATATGAATTTTATGTTTGTTTTTTCTAGATCTGTAAAGAGTATAGTTGGAATTTTGATGAAGATTTTATTTAATCTGTAGACCACTTTGGGTAATATAGTCATTTCTATAATACCAATTCTGCTAAGTTTATGAGCATGGGTTTCTATCCATCTCTGGTACCTCTACTATTCATCCATGATCCAAACTGTTCCAAAACTAGTGGCTAAGTATTTAAAGAGAGATTTAATTCCTGGGATACAAACAACTTTTTATAAGGAATAACACTGAGTCAAAAATTTCCAGCAACTTGGCTACCAGTTCTAACAACTAACTGCCAAGAAATAAACATAGAATGTTGAAACACTGGTGTCTTGTCCTTGCCTGATAAAGAAATTAACCTATTATGTTATTTATATATTTACATATGAGAATCCTGATTAGTCTTGGACTCTCCCATTTGTCCTCTCATCTTCTAAGTTTCTTAATGAAGATATAGAGTGCAAAATACGTTTTTTCTGTATCTAGACCACTGCTCAGGGTATTGCCACCTGAACATTATAGCCAAATATGGACTATTTCTCCTTGGCCCAATTTCTAATAGTGCACTTTGCATACACACACACACACACACACACACACACACACACACACACACAGAGAGAGAGAGAGAGAGAGAGAGAGAGAGATTTAGAAAAAGCATAATTATGAGAACTAAATTAATACTCAATTCAATGAAATTATGCATAACTGCTGATAATTAGGCACATTTTCCACATTTGCTGATTAAGAAAAATGTTTCCTTTTGGCTTTCCATAGCATTTTAACTAAATGAACTTTACTAAACACCCATTGCTGCACAACAAATTACTCCCAAAATTAGTGGTTTTAAAACAACAAATATTTGTCAGTTCTGTGGTTAGGAATCTAAGTGTGGGGTGGCTTAAGAGTTTTCATTAAGCTGTGGTCAAACTGAGCTCAAACTGGAGGGAACAGTAGATTCTCATCTTCTAAGCTTACTCCATTTGCAAGCCTTGATCCAACCCTTCTTGCACCTCCCTTCAGGATGGCCTAATTGACAGCTATCGCCTAAAAAGTGAGCTACATGTATGTGATTTCAAGATGGAAGCCACAGAATTCTTATAATGTAATTTCAGGAGCAGACATCGATCAGTTTTCCCAAGAAGACTAGGATGTGAAGATCACTGTGGGGGGGCATCAATCCTCACGGCTGCTCACCTTGGAAAAAATCTGGGATTTTTCAAGCATCTCTTTTCAAGACTCCTGGAGTCTCTTAAGCTTTTCTCTGCCTGTGTTCCTCCTGTTTCTTCTTCAAGACAGGCAGGGCTGTGAAAATAGTCACTCAAGATGTAACAGAGAGACAGAAACGTTCTGGTTATTGTAACAGTGAGAATTTAATATAAAGGATTGTTAACGAAATGTTAAGGAATTAAAATAACAACAGTAACAAAAAAGAATAACAGGCATTAGCAATCAAAGGGAGAAGCTACCATACTTACTCCTAGGAGAATAAAGGAGCCAGGTGTGAATTAGGAAGCTACAGTGCTCAGGGCACTGAAGTACAGGGTACCGATGCTGCATCTCTGCCTGGGAAGGGTTGCTCTTTACCTGGGACCCAGGGTCTTAAGAGGAAGTCAGGTAGTTAGTGCTGGGGTCCAATCCACAGAGAAATGGGTTAATCTGGTTTAGGGTACTGTAATACTTCACACTGGACTCCTTCACACACACACACACACACAAAAACAGGCTGGGGAGACTCTGAAAGAAAATGAAGCAACTGAAGCAATAAGTCTTTATTTTGTCTTCCAGCTCAACACCTTTATTGGCAAGGCCCAGAAGGGAACTGCTGGCAAAACAGGAATTTTGTTTGTAATAGAGTCTCAGTCTAGTGTGACCAGAATACTGAATGGGTTGGCTGTCACTGACAAGAAGTATTGACAAGATTTGTACATGGACCCAGGCCCAACTCTGGTGACAGTACATTTACAGCTATTTTAAATATCCCTCTGTTAAGAGCTGACATTTGTACATCTTGTATCTATTATAAGTAATGGCATAGAAAAACTATCAAACTAGACTGTTCTGTGGGTAGAAATAAAGGTCTATTCAGGAATCAAATGAGTCAGTGGCCTGATGCAAGAATATTAGCAAAACTCATAGATTCTTCTTCAGTCAATGAGATTTCCATTTATTCAACAAATATTCAGGGAGAACATACTAGGCTATGGACCCATACATAGAACAGACTTCATAAACTAACGTGAGATAAAAGTGGAAGTAAGTGGCATTGGAAGACTGGTGTAAGATTCCAGTTGAGACAGAAAAAAGCACTGTAGTTGGAAAGAGGAAAAGGGGAGGACAGCTAGTGTTGTGGGTGGATGACAGAGCTAGAAAGTGTTCCTACATGTATACCCAGAGGCAGGAAACAGCATACTCATCTGGGAAAGCTGCATTTGTGTGCCCAGTAATAGGTTTTCTGCCCCCTGATAATAAGGTTTTTTTCACAATGCAGTAAGCCAGATCAAGCCAAACTGGAAACATATAACAACAGGTATATCTGAGCAACACAACTCCTGGGTGGGTTTTCTGGTCCCAGAGACTGAGGCCAGAGAAGTCGTATCCCTAAAAAAGCAGGGAGATGTTATAGGTTATAAGCGAGGGGTGATGATGTGTCCACCACAAGCTGAGTTTGTGCCTAAATCTGGTCAAAAGCTGAAAGTTTACTTGGGGATTTGGGCTTCCGGTGGCAACAGGGGAGGAAGTTTCAATAGTTGCCAAGAATGCAGAACTGGGCTTTTTGGCTCCTTTACTTTGTTTGGAGACTCTGAGCAGGTGGGTTTGGAGAAAGAGAGAGATAGGAATGGGCCTTTCTGGATTGTGCAGGGGTAAGCTGGAGGTTCCAATTGAACACCCAGCAAAGTTTCTTGTTTGGCAACAGTGAAGAGGGTGACACAAACAACTGAGATGGACCACATAAGAAAGTGTGAGGTTCCAAGGTAAAGGAGAGGATGTTGTGGTCTATATATGAATACCCCTACGTAGCAAAAGGTTCATTTGATGAAGACCTGTTTTCAAGTCAGAGATGCATTCCTGAAAAGGTGATTGGATTACAAGAGCCTTTCTTTATCAATTGGTTAATCTACTGATGATTTCCTACCCAGGCATCATAAAGACGTGTGGCCTGGTTGGAGGAAGTAGGCCACAGGGAGGCGTGTCTTTGAAGGGTGTGTCTTGTCTTAGCCCCTCTTTGTGTGTGCCTCTGCTTCCTGGCCTCTATAACCTGAGGCTCAGCCACCTCCTCCTGCTACATGATGCTCTGCTTCATCACTAGGTCTACAGCGATGGAGCAAACTGACCATGCTTGATGCCTCTGAAACTATGGGGCCAAAATAAGTGCTTAGTTTGTTTTCTGGGGGTGCATTTTTCAGTGAGGAAAAGCTTATTACTTCTTTGATGGTATCATGTGACAGACATTTCTGGGGAGACACAACACACACATAAGTCTATACCCTACAGAAAGTGAATCCATAGCAGATATAATAATAATTGTAACAGTGTCCATCTTGGTAAACCAACAAGTTTTGTTGTAGTTATTAACAGGAATATGAGTAAAGAGTTACTTGCAAGGAGCAAATATGACTCAAAAAAGCAGCCATATTACCCAAAAGCCCACCAAACGGGGCTGACAGGTTATGGCTCATGAAAACTGTTAACCCTAGACCCAGAGTCTCCTTCCCCAGCCGTTGTTCTCTCCTTTTTTTATACTGCTGACATGTGATCTTTTGTTTTCCTACTACTTGCTTTACCTTTCTGCAAGAAACTGCCATATAATAGCTTGAATGCAGTTCTGAGGTCAAATGGGAATCTTCCTCAGTAGTCTTCTCTGGTCCTCTGAGCTGTATTTGTGAGGTCACAGGAGACAGGACTTGCATCTCTCTTGGGTTCCTGGACCACAAGCGGTATGCATTGGATCACCACAGCCCAGCCATTCCTGAGCCCTGCTAAAAAAATACTCTCACCTCTCTTTGTCTCATGAGGTCACTTTTTGATGTCGCTGACCATTTTCTAGAGAAAGCATGCTCCAGACCGACTCCTCAAAGGTGAGCAGTGTCTCCTCAGAGAGATGGAGCAGGAGAGAGCTTTTATTTGAGGAACCCTTAGTGGTCAGATTTCTGAGGCTGTATTTCCACCACACCCTTTAGTTCTGGGAGCGCCCTTTCTGTAGTCACAAGCTCTAGTCCTCTGTCTGAGGATGTCTCACAAAGGCCTCTCACAACGTTGTCACTCCCCATACTGGGTATTGCAATAACTTTGACATAGAGAAGAAATTTTAGTACTTAACAAATACAAGCAAAACTCACAACAACAACAACAATAACAAAACCTTCCTAACTAAAACCACCTGAAAGTTGACTGAGCAGGGACATCATGGACTTTCTGGATGGTTGTCATATTCACCTGCTAACAGCAGTTCTTTCTTGTGGGAAAGGAGGTGACTGGGACATTTATACACTTGGTATATTTTTAAATATTTCTGTAGTGTCAGAATTTTTTAATCACTTGTTATATATTCAATTTGATATATATATATATATATATATATATATATATATATATAGTGTTACTGTTACTAAAAGCACGCATAGCAAGCATAGGTCCCAGGAGGTGTTGGAGACTTCTGAGACATTACCAATCCAACTCCGCTTTACTTTACAACACTAGCTTTAGTAGGAGGTTGAGAGATGTACAGAATCCCAAGCATTTGAAAAGGCCCTCTGGTGATTTGTATGCGTTTGAAAAACCCTAGATCAGCTAGCTCCTGGATTCTACAAATGGGGATGGGGGATCATTTGGGGAAAGTTCATACATTAGTATAGACAGGAGAATCTAGGTGACAAATCCTATCTTCAAACCTGCTTCTCTACATTGCAATTTTCCAGAACTCAGCTTGTTTTTCTATATTTGATTCATGAGAAAATGTGTTCTGTGTCTCAGGAATACATGGTAAGTGAACATCTTCCAACATTTCATCTCTCAACACAGTTTAAAACTACTGGGTAAGAGACACTAAGAGCTGGGAACCACATTCATCAGCCCTGGGTTGAGCCCCAACTCAAAGTGTAATTAATTGTGTTTGAGAAAAAATGAGAGTAGATTTGGAAACAAGTGAGGGTGGAGAAGTCAGGTAAGGCCATAATACCAAGGAACTTCCAGAAAGTCAGAGATACCAAAAGACAAGGCTAAGAATTTCTTAGATGTTACTTCTCTTTTGCACAGGTGCTGGCTACTGTGCCATGATCTAGAGGTTGTCTGTAACTGATTGCTTTTGTGGGTGCTGGGCAGCCCAGCTTTTTGTATCCAGCTCTTTACACACTCACATGGATGAGATGATACCCGTTCATGGGTGTGTCTGGGGTTGTTGATCTCAATAAGCAATAATAAGACCATAGCCACATTTTAAAATCAGATTTGAAGCAAGCTTTATTAAATACTGGTGAGGATGATTGACACTGGCCAGGTCCATACACATAATTCCTTGAGAATCACTGCAAATTTTATTAGTCAGGTGCTTATAAAGGCAAACCCCACGAGACTACATACTTCCTGTCTTTGTCCAATTTGGGGCAAGCACACACTCCAGTGTACGTCCTGCCTATATACCTCCTACATATATGTGATCAAACTCACCTTGTGCTGTTTGAGAGCAACCAACTTTGTTTATACAAGTGAAAACACATGGCTTATTATCTTACATGCATGATAGCCTCCAGCATTTCAGGAAATTATCTTGGGCAAGTGGGACTTACAAGTTAGAGGTATCTTTATAGATACATTAAACACAGGAATTAAAACTTAAAGCATAACTTTAGCCCTCACAGGATCTTCAGCTCTGTCTGTTCCTTTTTATCTGACTACATTCTGTAGGTTGGGGTATTGTTGGACTTAAGAGATGTCCGAATTCATACCAGCCAGCAGAGGGGACAGCTTATAGGATTCTCCAAGGCCCCCAATGCTGGAGTCAAGAAATCCTTATTTGACACCTTGGCAAATTCTGAGGGTGAAGATGTGGCTGAGTGGGAAACACATGAAAGACAACATCCTTAGGACCAAAAGGACTCAAGGAAATCAGTGGCAAGGTATCAGCAAGAAGCAGCCAGGAGTCCAGAAAAATTATCTGGTTGACAGCTAAGAGGTGGGCTGTGGAGAAAGGCCCAGCTGAGCCCCTACCAAGGTGCTCATGGTGTGGCCATGGGAAGCCACTCCTCTCAAACATCATATATCCAGCTATCACTCTTGCAAGTGAGTGTTGTTAACTTTTCTTGAAAATGAAACACTGACTTATGTAAGGAATGCGACAGAAAATCCAACTCACTCTTTTCTAACAATAGCTCTCTCTTTTGGGGGGAGGAAGGTTGACATTATCTTGCATTCAGGGTTCCACTGAGCTTCCAAGGTCCTGGGTAACAATTGGCAGGATGAGGCTTGCTATGATCTCACATCAGAGTTCAAGGGCTCAGTCACAAAATTATCATGCATCTTCACTGGGACTCGGTACAGCCACCACCTGTTCAAGGCTTCCCTGAACATCACTCCTGTAATGAGGGATGTCCTTCTGTACATGTTTCTTTCATTGGTTGTAAGTAAAACACCGAATGGCCAATAGCCAGGCAGGAAACATAGGCGGAGCTATCCAATGAGGAGAATTCTGGGGAGAGAATGCAGAGAAGAGCCACCAGAGAGACTCCATGTAGCTGCTGAAGGAGTAACAGCTCCAGACATTCTCCGGGAAGATATGACCATGTAGAAAAACATAGATTAGTAGTTATGGGTTGAGAGTTAAGAGAGAGCTAGCCAATAAGAAGCCTAAACCATTGACCAAACAGTTTATAATTAATATAAGTCTCTGTGTGGCTATTTGTGGTTGAAGGGTGGTGGGAACAGGCTGGACAGAAACACTTCTTCTACACTCCTGTTCCTGCATGTGTGTAGGACTTGAACAAGAAGCCCCAATTTGCCCTCACCACAACTTCATGAGTTCCTCTGTAGAGAGGAAGAAACCCCTTTATTCAGTCATACCAGGTTCATGGCTGCAAACTCCATGCCCAAGGCAAATTAACAAAAGAACATATATAATAAATACTAATTCATATTATAATATTAAATATAATAAAATGTTTATGGACACAGGAGTCCTATGGACACAGATGACCGAACAACAGGTCATCTAGGCAGTAGAGTGTTGCTGACAAAATGGTGTGACTTAATAGCAGTTAACTGGGGGAACTGAGCTGCAGACCCTTCCCTGTGAACTTTTCTCTGAAAAGGAACAACCCCCCCTCCCCAACCCCCTACCCGCTCCCACCCGGTGTAGGGAGGCTACTGCTCAGTTGAGTGCCTTATGACTTGCTTCAGGCAAAGGTTAGAAACGTTCTCCCATGAATTGCTTCAGGAGGGCAGAGGGACATTCCTGCTTCAGCTGTTTTCTTCAGGCTAGCCTGGGGCCATATTTACGACAGCAGGTTCTTAACTTCATTATCACAATGTTCTGTTTTAAGTCACAGGAGAGAACTCTTTGAAAGCCAAGTATATTGCACTCACCACAAGCATACACACTCAAGGTGTTAACTAACAGACTGACACAGGAAAGGTTCTCAAAACTATCTATGGATTGGTCACCTGTCCTCATGACCTGACGACTCTACTTTGTTAAATATGGTGAGCTAGCACTCAAAAATCCATCTCAGCCTCCGAGCATGAAACCTGTGATATGAAAGCTACGAAGGCTGGCAACTTAACTCTGGCCAGGATTTAGGTTTAGCCAGTGAAATTCATGAGTGTGAATTCTAGAATGCAAAAAATGAAGACACACTGCTGCAACCTGCCACCTGCCCCCTGGCGCTGGCCCTGGCCAGCAGAGTGGTAAGGGTGTTAGGATTTTCTACAGCACTATCAGTGGAGAGCCCAATGTGGCCTCCATTGTTTAGTGGATGGCAAGGTGCATGCTTGAGGCAAGCACTGCTGATGTAGACTGTGATGGGAGTAACAGAGCTTGTCAAGCTCACAGCATTGTGAGATGGGCTTGCAATAAAAACTTCCATTTCATAGAAGGTACAAGAAAAGGCAGAGTTCAGAATTTTCCTGAACTTTGGAATGATTCCTTTTGCTCAGCTAGAATGCCTGTCTCTTCAGCCTCCCCAGTCAAGCTACTGTGTGGGCCATTTTAAAGCTAGGTTCTTTTCTACTGGGGCATTGGTTCAGCAGTTGTGTTGGCATACATGAGAGTCACCTAAGCAAGATAGGAAATTTGTCATTTTCTTCCACGAAATTATAAACTGGTGGGTATTGCAGGGGGATGAGGTGGCCTTGCTACTTGAGGATTCAATTTTTAAACTTCTTGGTGTTCTACCATCATCCCTAAGTGTTTCTCTAATCCTAAAGATGAGGCTGTTACCACCAGTATGTCCCATATTCCAGTTCGTAGAAAGTGGGAAGGAAGTATTCCAAGGGGAGCTGCCACTGTTGCTGCTGCATCTTTAACATTTTATTTATTTGATCTCAGTGTGTGTGTGTGCGTGTGTGCATGTGTGTATACCATGGAATGCATTCGGAGCTCAGAGGACAATTTATAAGAAACAGTTCTTTCTTTTTACCATGTGGGTCCCAGCAATGAAACGTTAGCTCTTTCAGGCTTGCCGGTAAGCACCTTAACCACTAAGCCATCTCACTGGCTCTTGCAAAGAAATTTCTTTTCTAGGAAGCAACTTCAGGGTTGGAGAGCACTTACTGCTCCTTGCAGAGGACCTGAGTTTGTATTCCAACCGCCATGTTGTCAGCTCACAACTGCCTGTAACTCCAGTTCCAGGGAGAATCAGTGCTTCTGGCTTCCAGGTCATCTGTACTGTTGTTCACATTGTCCCTCCTCCCCACAGCCCAACATATACATAATATAAAATGAAATAAATTTTGGGAAAAGTTCATTGAGTATATAACTTAAAACTTCATGTATGACATTTACACATTTCCCAATAACCTCATATCCACAGGACAGTGACCAGCCATAAAGGCACTGAAAAAAGCAATCCCTACACACGCAGCAAATAAACATGAAGTTAAAATGTGGACTAAAGTTTTAGTATTAAAAGAAAGGAAATAATAGATATATAATGATAATCTTCTATACATGATTAAAAATAACAAATCCTGTGCTGTTTAAACTGGCTAGAAAAATGATAGTTTCAAGTGAACAGAGCCATGACTTCTTAAACCAGTACTGAGAAGGCCTTTTGCATTGTGTTGGAATGAAATTAAGCAATCACTATTGAGCCAAGTTTGTGTCTTAATGTCTCATTAGAAAAACAGAAATGAGTACAGGACCAAGATGTGGCTTTGCAAAATACCCAGTACATTGGAAAGATTCAAATTCATGTATAAGAATTACCTTGAGACTTATACTTGGGGGATAGGATGAGTAAAAAGGAAGACAGGCTGAAGCACGTGTGATAGAGACAGAAAATAAAGGTTTCAGGTTATGGGATGCTGCATAAAAAACTACTTTGGAAGTGAGTGACAGGGGTTAGCTATTGTTTGCTACAGGCAAAGAGTCAACTGAGAGGCAGGTGGTAAGATTCATTGTGAGCTCTTATTTCCATGCATAGTACACTAGATATGTCTTAATTTTGTTTTTACTATTAGCAAGTATGTTTGGACTGAACTTTATATGAATACTCAATAAACTGAAACACAGTGAGAGTAACTAACTTTCCCAGTGTAACGTGGGTAGTATTAATAGTATGGCTGGGTTCCAAAGCTGGGCAATCCATAGCCTCTGCTCTTCATTACTCCTTCATGTGGTATGTGGTTGTTGTTGACTTGCTTAGCCGTGGTTACAGTCTCCATAGTTTGCACTCTAGGGTGGCCACCACCAGCTCCAGATCTGAGACATGAAATGCACCAAAGGATCCATAGGATCTGTAAATGACCTTGTATTTGAGTAGTCTCTGTGAATGAACAAGAAGTAATGTCTCATCCATGCTTATGTTTACCCACCATTGTGTGAGGCATAGAGGAGGAGGTCCCTATGTGCCCCAAGAGTGATATGATAGAGTCAACAATGTGGGGACCACGGAAAAACCTACACCTGCCTCAATGGCAGTGGGGGCACTAGGAGAAACCTGCATACAGCCACCACCTGCTACTGCAGGCCCAAAAGAATGGATTGCTTCCTTCTGATTCATGTTTATTTTTATTTCCTCTCTATATGGTGAGCAAAGACACCTTCACTGTGAAAATAGAAGCTATTTTAAGAGCAGCAGTTGAATCCAACACACAGAATCTGCCCCATGTGCCCCTCAGTGGTACCAGCCAACTCAAGCCTTTCCTCAGAGATCTGTGACCCAGGTAAATGCATATTCTGGGACACTATCAGCAGAGTCTGAATTTTGGCTCTGTTATGTACAAAACATAGTTACGTTTTGTAATGACAGTCTCTTTCCTTAGTTAGCCAGTACCATAGGTAGCCACTTCCTACAGTGTTATCCTGAAAGTACCTTAACATCATCATTTCACCATTTAAATTTATAACTTCCCATAAAGAAATTCTTTATATTATATCTGTTAAAATAATTCTTTTGGTTGGGTCTTTACTGACACAGGATAGGATTTTATTTCCCCTTACTTTTGATCTTTAAAATACATATCCCTATTACATCATCTAAAAATCCAAACCAATAAAATGTCAAAAACACTCACAGAAAACATATAAGCCTTAATGGTCAAAAAGTAACAGAGTTCTAGTGATCACAGTGCTAGAAACTTCTGTGACTTTTAGCTTTAGTAATATAAAATAGATACAGTAAAACTCCATTTAAAGGGCCATTTTGATGATCTAGTATATTAACCATAGATACATGACTCATGACAGCTATTATTAGAAGTACTAAATTATTAAACAATCTTGTAGCTGTAGCTCAGTTGGTAGGATTACCTTAAATATATGAATGAGGTCCTGGGTTTGATACCCAGAGCCTCCCCAAATACATTGTTTTAATGTTAATTAATTCAAAGTCTATCTTAGCGCATTCTCAGAAATATTAACTTCCTGTCTTCTTTTACTAGCCTAGAGGTCCATCTGATACATGACTTCCTCTCTCATTTATGGTCTGTGAATTTTCCTATCTACACATCTTTACTTTACCTCTTCCTCCAACACCCATCTTCACAAGATCAAGAACACTCCGCACAATACAAAGCGGGAGCATTTTGTAAACCTGCAATGGTCATTTGTTGGCTAACTCCCTCTCACTGCTAATGGTTGAGCTCCTCACTGCCTAGACTACCCTGGCTTATTTCAAGATTCCTTATGGCTGTACTGGAACTTTAGGAGAAAAGGGCAGGGCAGGAAAAGTGAAACGAAGGCACTTCCCACCACACCTCATAGCTTCTGATTGACAAGGCCAGCAGGATCTCAGCTTCTCTTTAACTTCAGCTGGATCTCTATCAGAGGCCCAGGGCTAGCAGCTAAGGCCCATTAGGAGCTGATTAAGGAATAATTAGGAAACCCATTCAGGGTTGTTAGCATTTCTCAGTTTTCCCATTTGCAAATTGTAAATGACTTGAATGAGGGGCAAAACAACTTATGGGGAGATTCACCCTGGAAGTTCAACTGTAGTACAGCTGAAGAGCTGGGCCTCCAGGAACTTTTAAATGGTGTTGAGAATGATAGTGTCTTAGTGATTTCTATTGCTGGGATGAAACGCCATGACCAAAAAGCAAGCTAGAGAGGAAAGGGTTTATTTGGCTTACCCTTCTAGATCATAGTCCATCATTGGAGAAAGTCAGAACAGGAACTCAAGCAGGGCTGGAACCTGGAGGCAGGAGCTGATGCAGAGGTCACAGACTGAATGCATTTTCGTATTATGATATATGGCTACAAGCCTATGGAGGCCAAGGAGTGGAATATGGTGATTTGAATAAGAATGACTCCCTTAGACTCCAATATTTGAATGCTTAGTCACTAGAGAGTAACACTAACACTATTTGAAAGGATTAAGAGGCTTAGGAGGTGTGTGTGGCCTTGTTGAAGGAAGTATGCTACTAGGCTTTGAGATCTCAGAAGCTCATGCCAAGCCCAGAGTCTCTCTCTCTCTCTCTCTCTCTCTCTCTCTCTCTCTCTCTCTCTCTCTCTCTCTCTCTCTCTCTCTCTCCCCCCCTCTCTGTTCCCCCCTCTCTCTCCATCCTTCCCCCCTCTCTGCCTAGAGATCAGGATGTAGTTCTTAGCTACTGCTCCAACTGCATGTCTGCCTGTGTGCTCCTCATCATGATGAAAAAAACCTCTGAAAGTATAAGCAAGCCCCCACTGAAATGCTTTCTTTTATAAGAGTTGCCTTGGTCATGGTGTTTCTTCACAACAACAAAATGGTGATTAAGAAAGAAGTCTCCCTCTTTGGAAGCTTGCAGGGTGCCTTCTGACCCCCAACAACAATCTATAAATACCCATTCTTATACCCACAGATAAGTGTAGTGTTCATCTTCACCCTCAGCAAGGAAACTTGTCTTTGCAACAGAAGGAGATCACTACAGAAAACTATAACCAATCAAAATGCAGAGTTGTAGAGCCCAGTCTCAATGTATACTATGAAATCCACTGTACCTAGGACTTAGGGAACAGTGCAAAAGAGGAAGGGGCAGAATGATTGTGAGAGCCAGAGAACCAGGGAGTTTGTTGTGAGATCTTTGTTTCCTAGTAATATCAGAAGTGACACTGATAAAGTCTCACCATCATAACTACCCAAATGTGAGATGAACAAGAACACACTAATGGAGATGCCAAAATGTATGGGGAAAAGACTTAAGGTGTCACTCTACACAAAGAACTATAGGCAACTGAGAAAAGCTGGGAGCAGGAGGGGTGGGCATGGAAGAATATACTAATTGGCCATTCAGTGTCAAACAGCTTTGAAAGCATACATACAGGTAGCATCATACAGCCTGAACAGTTTATATTTAGGAATATATAAGTGTATATATACATAAGTATGCATATAATATCAACTAGTAAGAAAAGAGGCCTTGAATTTGAAGAGCAGGGAGAGGCATATGCGTGGGGCTCGGAAGGAGGGAAGGGATGGGAAAATGTAATTATATTATAATCTCAAAAATAAAATTAAAAAAAGATTTTAGCATGCTCTATGTAATTGTGTTTCCAGGAACCAGTTTACTCAGGAAAATGCCTGTCTTGGCAAGATAGCAAGTGGATAGCAAAGAGTATGAATGGAAATTCTGTGCATAGCAGCACAGATACTCATTTTTATCATTACTGTTAACATGGTACACCTGATTTCTCAGTGTACAGAACACCCCTACATTCTTTAATTTAGAATATCTCAAACTTTGGTGTGCATATGTTTGTTAATGAGAGTTTAACTTAGTAGATCTGAAGCTCTGTATTTCCAGATGGATCTCAGTGCTACTTATGCTGCTGGTCTTTGGGCCACACTTCCAGTAGTGAGCAGGCCCTAGAGTATCCCAAGTGACGAATTACATCACTTCTATTTTTATAGCTGAATATTCTCAGGGCTTCACAAAGATAGAGGGTAAAAGGCATGCATGCTTTCAGGATGTGTCCAGGGTTTCCCTGCTGTCCTACAGGAAGAATGAAGATGGCATGTCTATCCATCCATCACAGGCTGCCTGAACTCAGGGATATCATTTGTACTTTCTGAGTTTCGAATGTCTGATCTGTGAGACAGGAATGTGACAACAGTGGCATCCCAGATGCTTCCAGGCCATAGTAGTGAGAGGACTCACAGAGGTTTTATGTTCTGCCTTGTGATTGTTTATAATTAATCCTGAGAAAACTTTCATAGTAGTTACTTTTCATGTTGCTATGATCAAATATTCTGACAAAGGCAATTTAAGCAACATAGTACTTGGAAGTAATCACAGCTGCCTCATGGTTATTTGTGATTATGTAGGTGTTTACTGAAGCAGACATCACAGTATTATTAGTCTATGAAAGAATTAAAAAATCTTAAAGGGAAATTGTACTCACTTTACCTTCTTGGCACTAAGCCATGAAATCTTATAACTATTTGTGATGAACACTGGCATTGGGTATAGTCACCATAGTGATGTTCTGTATCCACACGACTTCCTAGATTGGGCATCTCAAGACTACTTGTCATTATGAAAGTCCTACATGAATTATGAAAGGTGACTTTGTAGGAAGTACTGAGTCTACCTGAGCTTTTCCCTTTCTTTTCTTTTCCATGCTTTATTGGTAACTCTAAGTTTAGTTTTCATAAAACTAATTACACCCTAAATGAATTAATTCAATCTTATTTCACTTGTATTAGGTTTTTATACAAGGGATACCGTGAAAAGACTAAACCTAAGAATAATAGATATAGAAGAAGGTGAAGAAATCCAACTCAAAGGTGCAGAACATATTCAACAAAATCATAGAAGAAAACTTTCCCAACCTATAGAAAGACATGGCAATGAAAATACAAGAAGCCTATAGAACACCAAATAGACTGAATAAAAAAAAAAAAAGGTCTCCTCGCCACATAATAATCAAAACACCAACCATACAGAACAAAGAGAAAATATTAAGAGCAGCAAAGGAAGCCGGGTGTTGGTGATGCACGCCTTTAATCCCAGCACTCAAGAGGCAGAGGCAGGTGGATCTCTGTGAGTTCGAGGCCAGCCTGGTCTGCAGAGCGAGTGTCAGGATAGGCTCCAAAGCTATACAGAGAAACCTTGTCTTGAAAAAAAAAAACAAAAAAACAAAACAAAACAAACAAACAAAAAAAGAGCAGCAAAGGAAAAAGGTCAAGTACCTTATAAAGGCAAACCTATCAGAATCACACCTGATTTTTCCATGGAAACTCGGAAAGCCAGAAGGTCCTGGATAGATATTCTACCTACACTAAGAGACCATGGATGCCAGCCCTGACTACTATACCCAGCAAAGCTTTCAATCAATATAGATGGAGAAAACAAGATATTCCATGACAAAACCAGATCAAACAATACATATCCACCAATCCAGCCCTACAGAAAGTTCTGGAAGGAAAACTGCAACCCAAGGAAGTTAACTACAACCAGAAAAATATAAGCAATAGATAACTCCACTTTACTAACAGCCAAAAGGAAAAAGGGATAAAATCACACACATAATCTCACCACCATCACCAAATCAAAAACAAACAAGAATGAACAATCAATGGTCATTAATATCCCTCAACATTGATGGTCTTAGCTCGCCTATAAAAAGACACAGATTAACAGAATGGATAAGAAGACAGAATCCATCCTTCTGCTGAAAACAAGAGACACACCTCAACCTCAAAGACAGAAGGTACCTAAGAATTAAAGGTTGGGAAAAGATTTTCCAATCAAATGGACCCAAGAAACAATCGGGGCTAGTAATCCTATGGTTTTCCTCTAAGTGAAAGTTTACTATAGGGATCCAAGTGAAGACAGTGTGGGCTCTGCAAGAGGAGGTACTTAATCAAATGTTTGAACAACAAGAAATTAAGAGATTTTTGGCCCAGTAAATTTCTTCATTAATGTTTTCTGATATCCTACTTGAATAGTTCTTATTAAAGTTATTTTACATGGGCATTTTATTTTTAAAGGAGTTACAGTTTGTATTTTTAACAGTAAGGGGAGAAATGAAACCAAAATGATCCTTCTTTCACTCTTCATACCAATTCTTGAAATTTTCTTTTTTGCATACTGCCAATGCATATGCCTGTAATCCCAGCACCCGAGAGGCAGAGGCAAGTGGATCTCTGTGAGTCTGAGGCCAGACTGGTCAACATAATGAATTTCAGGATAGCCAGACATATGCAGATAGACCCTGTTGCTAGACAAAACAAAACAAATAAATAATACCTGTATTTTTAGTATTAAATTTCTCATTTTCAACATAAGTGATTCTAGTTGGAAAACTGCATTATTTTTTGTTACTTCTCATACCATGTTTGAGGGATTAAGCCTATGCTAAAAGAGTTGGCAATTTAAAAAATCAGCTGAAGTCATGCAATTGTTTCAAGTGAGTCCCGGAAAAGGAAGTTTGAAAGATTTAAGAGTATTGTATTTTGCATATCTTTGCGATGAGAATTCCCCCTTTCATATCATCAAAGAAAGGATGAGATGAAACAACAAAGTTCATTTGCATTCACTTGGAGCAGTTTTGAGAGAATTTGAATTTTATCTGGTTTGCACTAGTTTGTTCCTTAGGATGGTTTAGTTACCTGAGCTTTCCTATCAGGCTTTCAATTAAAATTTGTTCACCCAAATTCGTGGGATGGGGGTGAGGGGTCTTGGAACTTTGAAACCGAATGTTTACCTCAGTCATTTCCTTTATGAGTGACAGAAGGTGTGAGAGTCAAAGTTACAATTTAATTTTTAATTATTATGCTTTAGAAATCTATGAAACAAAAAATGCCTCTGATCTGCAAGCCCCTGGCCCAAGGACAGATAGTTCCTGAAATGCTGGAAGTTATTGTTTATGGGAGATAACAAGTTACATGTTTCACTCCCCTAAACAAAAACTCCCCATCTGCACCCATGTACTTGATCACATGTGAAATAATGTTATATAGGCAGAAAATATGTCAGGATGCATGCTTTCCCCTGTTTGGACCTGATGGGAAATGCAATGAATTATGGGTTTTCTTAAGCCCTTGCAAAATTTGATTCAGGGCCATTTCTTGGGACCCTGGGTATGGACCTGGCCAGAGCCTATCTACCTGGCCAGTGTTTAATTAAAGCTTGCTTCAAATTTGCCTTTAAATTGTAGTTGGTGGCCCAAAAATAAAAGCCTGGTACAGACCACCATGTTAAAGGTTGGTAAAGACAATTTTCCCATCTCCTCCAGGAGCGCACAATCTCAGGAGAAAATGCAGGACAACGTAGTACAAGCACTAAGTCTGGCATCAGGTTTGCTACTTTGATTCATCTGTAAAATGGGGATAGCAATTGCATCTATTTAAATGAATTGGTGACAGTCAAATGAAACCACTCAGTTATTGTTAACTGTTAAAGGAGATAGTGGAAGTGCTCAATACAGGCACTGTGGGTGAAGAAGAAAGATGCTTCTGGAACACAGCGGTAATGGGTGGGAGGGATACCAAAAAGATGAAAGTAGCCCGTGCCACCAGGAGAAAATAGTTGCCTACTCAAATTCACCAGTCTTTGAGTCGGAAAATTATCATTTCCCAGCAGGGAAATGCTAATCAATTCATTTTTTTTCTGTGAGGACTACACTTTTCTCTCTGTTCCCTTTCCCAGAGAGATCTCTTCTAGCAGGAAAACTCTCAAGTATAGGGAGTGCCTACTGTGTGCCAGGCCCTTTATTAAGATCTTTCATTAATGGTGGGGGCTGCAGCTGGGTGGTATACAGCCTATGCCCAGTACATCTATGGCCCTGGGCCATCCCCAGCATCGAAAGCAAACAAAAACAAATAAATATCTTTCTTTTTACCTGCCCAGTTCCTTTGTTCTGACATAAATCCTGTCAATTCCTTTTCATACAAGAAGAGCCCACACTTACTGGTTGAGGGCTATACCCGATGTCCCATGCTCAGCACTGACAGGGGCTGGATTCAGACCTGACTGTGCTAACCCCACGTTAAAGCTCTGACATGTGCCTTCCCTGGACTAAGACACACTCAACTTTTGCAGGGACACCACTCAGCACCAGATGGTCTTGAAAGCATTTCACCAGGGAGTGCAGGAGCCATTTTCCATAAGCTATATGGTTACGATTTATGAGCCCCAATTCATTCCTGTGAGGAGGCAATTGGGTTGATTATTCCAACCGAGAGCCCCCTCGGTAGTGCCAGCTGTGATAACTGAGCTCTTGGCTGGCAGCCCCAACCAGAGCTTTTGTTGGCTATCTTTCCCCAGAGAAAGTCCACACTCAATTGCTCATTAACATGATTGGGATAATTTTCTCAACAGCCCTTCGGTGGAGCAGCCAAAGAAGACTGAAAACGTTCAGTCCAATCCGGTCCCTCAGCCTTGCCGTTTCCTGTTTACACATAACACAGGGGATCAGTCTTCGGAGAAAGACAGATCTGCATTTGGATTCTGGTGAAGACGCTGACTCGCTGGGCAATCTGCGGCTTCTCATTTCCCCCTTCTCAGCCTCTAATTCCTCCTTTGTAGAATCAGACTATCATATTTAATGAGTTATTTCAAGGACTAAACCAGACAGCCTGGAAGGAAGGCGGGAGAAGGAGGAACAGGTTAACTGGTTCATTGAATTCCTTGTGGACTTCAGGAAACATACAGAGAGAATTGTTCAACCATCACAGTAATTCAATGAGATAAGGAACATCACCCCATTTGAAAGGCAAGAAAGCTGAGTCATGGATAACTTCACTTTGTAGCTAGTACCTAAGTGTAAGAGTAATGACTCAAACCAAGTCTGGTTCTCTTTTCCTTTTTCACCCCTCCTCCTTACTCGAAATTGAAATCTATAGCCTTGAGCATTCTTGGCAAGTGCTTTTCCACTAAGCAGTATCCCCCAGTCCTTTTTTACTTTTTATTTTGGACACGGGATCTCAATTAATTGCCCAGATTGGTTTTGAACTTGTAGTCTGCCTAAGTGCAGGTCCGAGTACCTGGAACTATAGTCTCTTATTCACACTTAGGAATCCATTTTCTTTCATTCTTGGTCACACACACACACACACACACACACACACTGACTATGGAGGGTTTTATATAGTATGTATAGTGACTAAGGAGGGATATTACATATATATATATATATATATATATATATATATACACATATATGCACACACATAATGACTAAGGAGGTTCAATACTTCTATATAGTAATTGTAGTGACTAAGTAGGGATAATACATACATACACAATGACTAAGTGACTAAGGAGGATTCTATGTAGTATATATGGTGACGAAGGGAGGACTATATATATGCACACACACACACGTGTGTGTGTGTGTGTGTGTGTGTGTGTGTGTGTGTGTGTGTGTGTGTGCATGTGTGTTTGTGTGTTACTTAGAGCCTGGGATCAAATCTCTGTCTCTACCATTTTAACAAATGAGACTGGATAAAGTCTTTCCCAGCTTTTGAGCCTCAGTGTCCTCGACTTACAATAGGCATCAGAAACACATCCCTGCCCCTAGGACTCAAGTGAAGACTCGGGTTGATAGGATAGGGTCAATGCTCACTGTCCTGCCTGGCACACTGCAAGAGTTGGGCAGTACTAGAAATTCTGCCACCATTAGCCCAGCCACGACTTATAACCCCAGTTGCCTCAAAACTCTCCTCAGATGTGAAGGTCTTTCATAAATGCAGACTTCTCTTTCTCTGTACTTTCCATGGTGATCTGTCCCTTTAACCACAGGAGTGTCAAGGAATATTTGTGAATCAGTCATCAGGTGTAGGCAGCTACGTGACTGTGGGGTTAACATCCAAGTGACTAATGTTTGGAGATGTGCCTTTGTACCCTTCCTACTGGAGCAACATGGCTGGCTGTAATTCCTGCTGATGAGTTTGCTGAGGGGTTCATTAAAGTGTCGGTATTAATATCTGCATGAATACTTTCAACAAAACCTTTTGTTCTCTGAGGAGGGGGTGTGGGAGGTGATTACAGGAACTGTCTTGCTTTTCCAAATTTAATTGTCTAAATACAGAGCTGTCTCAGCAACACAGGGCATTTTCCCCCATTCTCCCCTCTCTTTCTTACCATTGCACTGCCAAAAGCCTTCTTGGGTGACAAGAATTAGTTTGTGTTTTAGTCAACTTGCTGTGTTGGTCACTTCATCTCCACAGGGGCAGGAGAGTTGACAACACTCCCTGAGCAGTCTGAACTGTTATTTATTAGACACAAATCTGCGGCTAAGACTGTGGGACTTGTGATAAGGAAGTGGATGGCTTCTAGGCAAGTCACCTGTCTTTTCGACAGATGCCTTGGTGGTCAGTGTTCTATCCCAGGCTCCCTAAGTGGTGACTGTACTGGCTTCAGAATCTCCCAAATTAACTTCCAGCATGGTTCTGGGTGCTCTGACCGTGCACAGCTTCATTAGGTTCACCCTCATGGCACATGAAGTAACAACTTGACAAGTGGGAAACTGAATCTCAGAGAAATGAGGATTTACTCAAGTTGACATAGAAATCAAGTTAATGGCATTAGGATCAGGCCCAGGTATAGCTGATTCCACTGACTGGACTCTTACGTACTTTGCTTCTGTTTGTAGTAGTGTGGGGAATCAGAGCCCCCTGGTCTCAGACTTGCACAGGACCTAGCCATTTTATAACTAGAAGGAACCATGGGTAGACTGACCAAATGGCATTGTCTGCCTAGCAGTGAGCTGGTTTTTGGGTCTTGGAACTCTCAGGTTTAGAACTGGAACAGTCAGGGTAGGAATGTAGCTCAGTTGGCAGAGTGCTTGCCTAGCATGCACGAGGCCATAGGTTTGATCCTTAGCACTTCATAAACTGGGCTTGCTGGCTCATGCCCATGATCCCAGGACTCAGATGAAGGGGGGGTGGTGGTGGAATCAGGGTCACTATCTATGACATAGAGAGTTTGAAAGGCCAACCTGGGATTCAGGGATACATGAGACCCTGTCAAAAAGAAAACAAAAAATGAAGGAGCTAATTTCCCTATAAGGTTAATATAACTCTCAAAATAGAGTTCATAGAAAGCAAATAATCTACTCAAAAAGGCAGATCAGGAATTGGAAAACAAGCTTTGGGATTCTCATGCCATTTCCATCTCCTGTATATAAAGCTGAAGCACTTAAGACATGGAGCACTTATTGAGTTCCTACTGTATACATGTGCACAGCTGTCCATGGCTTAACAAATGCTCAGAAGAAGTCACAGGTACCCAAGGTCATCTAAGCAGCAGAATTCCCCACAAGATGAAGCTGGAACTTTCTGTCTCAGTGCTGCCCCCACACCAGGCACCAGCTACTGCTAGCTACTGAGCATTTACAGTGCGGCTAGCATGACCATGAAACTGAAGTTTTCTGTTTTATGTAGTTATTTTTAAGTGTCCACACTCATTTGGTGATTACCATATTGGAAAACACAGACCCAGCGACTGTGCTTAGTGTGCAAAGCATTTTCTTTCTCTTGGAGAACAGATTCTATAGGAATTTTAGAAAATTCCTATAGGAAAAAAAGGATTTTTTTTTTTTAAGGGAGGAAAGGATGGGGAAAAGGAAGTACCCCGCTTAGATTGCTAGGTAGCAACGTGGAAGTAAACAATACCGGTTATAATGGTATGAATTTGTGTACTCACCATCACTCCCTGACTCTTGATTTTCACTTACTCCTCCAATGCTGTTCAAAGAGAATCTCAACCTAGGCTTTAGTCACAAGGAGAGAAATCCCACAGGAATTCAGAAACAGTCTCAAGGCCTGCATTTGTCAGCGTTTGAACCCAGGTCTGATTGTAAGTGATATCCCCTATAAGATGAAACTTGTGCCTTAAAATAGGTGTGAAATGTGTGGTTCTCATTATTCTGACTCTGGAAGGTTGTGGGTAGGGTTCTGCCTGTCTAATAAGCTTCAGGTAAGGTCAAGGCTATAGATGCACAGGCTACTGTCAAAGAACATCATGTATCTCCAGAAATCTAAAGGAGAAATTGCCAATTGTCCTAGTTATATTTTGTCTACTCAACACAAGCTAGGGTCATTTGGGAAAAGGAAATCTCAACTGAGAAAATGCCTCAATCAGATTGTGCTTTAGGCATTCTGTGGGGCTTACTCTTGACTAAGAATGATGGGGGGGGGGTCACAGATCACTGTGGGTGGTGCTGTGCCACCCCTGAGCAGGTGTTTCCAGGAAATATGAGAAAGCAGGTTATGGAGAACAAACTCCTCCCCCCAGTTTCCTGCCTTGGGTTCCTTGCCTTGATGATGGATGGACTATAACCTGTAAGCTAAACAAACCCTTTCCTTCCTAAGTTACATTTGGTCATGGTGTTTATCATAGCAATGGAAAACAAACTAGTATATACATGGTAAAAGAATCACTAATGTTCTGGGAAATAAAAAGCAAACCAACAAACCTTCTGTTTACTTGATAGACAGCTGGCCAGCCACTGGAGAGGGGAGTTCATTCTCCTCTCCACTGAGCATCACTAACCACATTTGGGAAGAGTTTTCAGTCAGAGGATAGAATAGGCCAAGAACACATGTGTAAAGATGAGGCTGGGCTAAAGAGGAGCCCCAGATCTACCGGTTATAATGGTATGAATTTGTGTACTCACCATCACTCCCTGACTCTTGATTTTCACCTTGATGATAAAGACGTCAGGGACAGAAAGGGTATGCTACAATTCCTCATAAGGGTGACCTAAAGCCTAGGGAATGTATTTTGTAAAGGTTTATTTTATTATTTATTTATGTGTTTATGTATGTGTCTATGTGCATACATTGTATATGTATATAGTGGGGGGTTGGGCCTATAGAGGTCAGAAGAGAGTGTCAGATCCCCTGGAGCTGAAGTTATAGGTAATTGTGAGCCAGCCAGGTGGTGTGAGTGCTGGAAACTGAACTTGGGTCCAGTGGAAGAGCAGCAAGGGGTTTTATGAACCTAGCCATTCTCCAGTTACAAGCTGCAGAGGCAGGTGGATCTCTGTAAGTTCAACACCAGCCTAGTCTACAGAGCGAGTTCCAGGACAGCCAAGGCTACATAGAAAAACCATATCTTGAAAACCAAAAAGAAAAGACAAGACAGCTATGGAGAAATGTAATGGATAGAACTGCGGTGATAGACTTGTTTAACTGAGCCTCTCTGTTCAGCACACTTTCCTCCCAGGCATAGAGGGGGTTTTGAAAAAAAAATTGTGAGAAGGGAGAGTGACCCTCCTTAGTTTTCTGGCTTGCCTTTAGGAAGGGCATTGGAGTTCCCATAGCCTTGGAGAAGATAAATTCTGCTCTCTATAATATACTTTGGTAGGATAGAGACAAGTGTATAAGGGAATCTCAGAGAGACTTCACTTCTGAGGCCTCAGAGGTTCCTTCATGTAATGGATGGTTCTTCCCGCCAGCCTAGTCCCACAGCCATGTCAGCCCCAGATGAACACACAAAGACTTATATTAATTATGAAACAGTTGACCAGTAGCTTGGGCTTCTTATTGGCTAGCTTTGTCTTAATTATTAACCCATAACTACTAATCTGAGTATTTCTATGTGTCTATCTTACTGGAGAATGACTGACTCTTGTCCTCTCTTCCCAGGCTCACATGTCAATTCCTTTCTGCCAACACTTCCCAGAATTCTCTTTGTCTAGTAGCCCCGCCTATCCTTCCTGCCTGGTCACTAGCCAAACAGTGCTTTATTCATTAGCCAATTCGAGAAACACATGTACTTGAGACATCCCCATGACCTTCAGTTTAAAGTATTGAGTATGCCAAAGTGCTATGTTTGGGTTGCTGTGTTCTGAGCCCTGATGAAACTGAGAGAAGCTGTGTGTGACTTCCATGACAGAGAACATACTTAGCAAGTGGTGGCTGCCTCCACCCTTCTGTCTCCTTCACCCTTCTGTTTTCTCACTTCTGCTGGGAAATTTCCAAAAGCATTAGAGTGATGAAGAGAGAAGGGAGCCAGTGAGACCACTTGCCCATGCCTTCAAATGGCTGGGAGCTCTTCAGGGTCAGGAGCCTCTTTCTTTTCATTCCAGGGCCCATCACAAAAACTCTGTCAGGCCCTGGTACCTTATCTCTGCGTGCCCCCTCTGGATTAAAGACAGAACACATGGAGAGACACCAGTATGCTTTTAAAACATTATCTTGGGCTTTCAAGATGGCTCAGCAGATAAAGGCACTTGCAGTTAAGACTGACCTGAGTTTGATCCCTGGATCCCACATGGTAGAAGGAGTAGAAGGAATGAACTGACTCCCACAAGTTGTCTTCTAACCTCTACACATGCTCTGTCACACACACACACACACACACACACACACACACACACACAGAGAGAGAGAGAGAGAGAGAGAGAGAGAGAGAGAGAGAGAGAGAGAGAGGAAGAGAGAGAGAGACCAAGTAAAATATAATAAAAATTAAGATTTTGGAATAAACCTAGAAGCAAAGCTACAATGTTAATCTATAAGGAGCACAACTCACAAAGGCAGGTAACCCCTGACTCCCTTTCTTCTCTGTACCCCCTGCACCTACTCGGGCAGAATCGATTCTCTTTAGGATGATCCCTGGGTCTTTGGACACTGGCTCTTGAGATGTGCATGATCCTTACCTTCTTGGTAGTACGCTATTCGGTTGAGGACCTGTCAAACTGTGAACTTCTCAGTTACTTTTGAGGGCTTTACCCCCAAAACAGTTTCTATCATATACATTGGGTTCATAATAACAAACATTCATTATAGTTCATTGACTTTGTTTGTCTTTGTAGCAGATTGCAATATTGATTCCAGTATTGAAGCTAAGTCACCCCTCCCTGCCTTTGCCACTGACAAGCTTCCTCCTCAGTCCTACTGCACTTGTGTGGAGTGAAAGGGGAGAGGAGGAGAGAGGGGAGGTAGAGAGGAGAAGAGACAGAGAGAGAGAGAGAGACAGGAAGAGAAGGTGGGAGCGGGAGAGGAGAGAGAGGGGACGTTTTGGAGTTTTAGGTATTGTAGGTCTTGAGTGAGCATAGAAAATAACTAAACTGCAAACACATTTTTGTTTTTGTTTTAGTTTTTTTGTTTTGTTTGTTTATTTTTTTAAGCCTCAGGGTATAGTCTCCATTTTGGCACTGAGGGTAAAAAGGGAAAGAAAGTTCCACTCTGAACTGAAATAGTGTGTTGTTCTTTCAAACTGTTTAAAGCAAACTAGATTTGAAAAGGCCACTCAGATGCCCAGAAATTGTAACTCAGCTTCTCATAGTTACATAGCTTATTGCTGATGCAGCTTCGCACTGTGCCCAGCCAGACCCAGACAGTTCTAGGGCTATCAGGGTCCAGGGTCAGGCTGGGGGCCTAAAGAACCTCAGCTCCTGTCACTTCCCTGCCTGCCTCCTTCCTTCCTTCTTTCTTGGCAGAACCCACATCCCTTTGCTCCGAGAAAAAGGCCAGCGGCAAGTTATTGTACTAAGAACGAAGACAAATGAGCCCAGTCTGCAGTGCTCCTAGCATCCTGTTGGAGGAAGGAAAGCACAATGCTTTGAGGGAGGGGGCTTTGCTCACCCCCTCACTGATGGCTTCCCCTCCCCTTCCCCGTGCTTCCCCAAAGCCTCCTCTTCCTGAGGAATCCCTGGATGCATACATGCTTTAGTTAAGAGGCTCCCCGTGTCCAGGCAGATTCCTGTCCGGGTCTCAGGAAGGGCAATTCAAAGAGCTCTGGCCCTAGACCCTGGAAAGGTCCTCCCTCTCCCTGCCAAGGTGGCCGTGCCAGACCCTCCAACAGCCTGGGCCTTTGAAATGCACTTACCAAAGTGTCTTCAATGGGCCAGCAAGTGCCACCTTTATCAGTGGCCCTAGGACTGATTCATGCATCAACATTGCCTGGGAAGCTTTGATAACCTGTACCCTTAATGTCACACTTCAATGCTAGTCTCAGAACAGACATTTCTTTGCCAGAATGTTCCATGATGACTCCAGTCCTGTGAAACACAAGTTATCTTAATTTCCTAACTTGTTTTTCTATCCTTGTTTAATATATTGGTGGATGAAGATTGATAGTTACATGGATATAAGCAGCAGTAAGAGGTGACTGGGAACCAAGTCCACTAAATATGGTACCTCATTTGCAAAATGGGAACAGCAATAGTGGCGCAGAATTGGGCATTAAAAATGATGAGTTTGAATGGTATAATTACTATTCTAGAGGATCACGGTTAGTTTTCATTTATTAGTTAATTTTCTTTTATTTGGTGTCAACAAACAAACAAACAAACAAAAAAACAAAATAAAACACATTGGTGAGTTAAGAATAGAGAGAGCCAGTGTCCTGCCTTCTGTAAGCTTTCAGGTTATCAGTGGATTCAGACTCTCTGTTGAAACCCTGCCAGATGCTGAAGTTTCCCTAGAAACAGGCTCAAGTGTTAAGCATGCAGGATGTCTCACAAAAGAGAGAAGGTGGAAGCAGAGCTAACAGAATGAGAAGACAGTCGACAGCAAAGTCTCCCAGTGATCTTCGTTGCCTCACTTAGAACTCTGTGACCTTTTGAGCTCTCAGTAGTGTGGCTAGTCACTAGTCATTGTCTGCTCCAGAAAGGGTTATGACCTTGAGTAAGCCCTCAGTTCCTTGAAGGTTGGTAGCCAACATCTGGGGTAGATAAGAAGGCATTGAAAAGGATCTGAGGGATACCTCAAATATACCCAAAATCTGTGAGGTAAATTCTGTACCCAGAATCTGTGAGGCAAATTCTGATGAAACAACTAAGGTACCAAGAAGAGCCAGGGATTCATCAGACATCTGAACTGGGGTTGCAGGTCATGTCTTGCCTTTTTATTTGATGCTAATAATCTGGGCTCAGGTCCCCATGCTGTGCAGCAAGTGCTCTTATGAACCGAATCATCTCCCCAGACCCTCCACTTGTTTTATGCAGACCAATCTCTGTCTCTTGTCATAAATGTACTACTTTTCCCCTGCCTCTCTGTCTATGTCCATTTTTTTTCTCTCCACAAAAATCAAGGGCCCATATTAGAAGACAGAACTCTCCCTTTTCCTATTGAGTAAGGAGGCTGGGGTCAGGAACATATTCAAAATTATTAGCAACCAATAAGTGAAGATGACCTGAGTCAGAATCAATCAGCCAATTGGATGAGGGTGAGTAGACAGGTAATGAGCAATGACTTAGCCATTGGGTTGCTGATCAATAAGGAATCCTGGAAGGACCTAGAGGAGGGTCTTAGATAGCAGAGGTGGCAGAGAAAATAGTAAAGGAACTCAGAGAAGGCATACTCTAGAGTTGCAGCAGTTTTCAAGTTAGTCTGGGAGTATTTCAAGTTTGAGGAGAGCCTTGCAGGTAAGTTGCAAATGCTCTTCAATGTTGGATCAATCACCATGATCCCACACACGTCAGAGGCCTGGCTGGAGAAACCGTAGCTCCTCTTTCTGTTGCAGACATTATGGTATTCTGAGAACGTCCAACTCTGAAGATGTCCAGAAATCAGTTCAGTTCTGGCCCCCAGATGCTCTGAAAACACTGCTAACACTAATCCTTTGGGAAATTCAATTCCACCCACTGTTTAATGGGCCCAATACTACTCATGTTCTGTAATAATTAAACATCATTATGTCGGTGCGAGGTATTATAAGTCTGCCTGGAATATAGCTTTTTCACAGCAAATGCTTCCCCATACACTCATTTCCGTCTCTCCCACTTCCTGTTTTCTAACAATCTCCCTTGGGTTCTTGCCCCTAAACCATGCACTACTTCCATAAAATAATGATAATGATAAAATAAAAATGATGATGATGGTAATAATTTTGAAACAATAAAAATGCCCTTAGAACTGTGGCAAATTTCTAAGAGCTATAAAATTTCTGCTCCAAACATTAAGAGAGTAGAATCCAATCTGACATTAAGAGAGTAGAATCCAATCTGACACCAGCCATCTGTGCTCTGGATCCGAATTCGGTGGAGGGATCCAACACATCGAGGCCTGGTGGCAGTTCTACCTCCATCCACAGGCCCAGGTTGGCCAGGGGCTGTTTCCGGTTCCCGTTCGTCATCACTGCTCAGAGTCACCTAACACCAGCGGTCTGTGCGCCAGATCCAAATTTGGCATCAGGATCCGACACACCTAGGCCTGGTGGCAGTTCTGTCTCCATCCGCTGGCCCAGTGGGACCCAACACACCTGAACACTGTGGAGGCCTCGGTAACAGTGACACCTCCATCCACGAGAAGAGGACAGACATCAGAGTATTGGATCTGTTTGCATCTACCACAAGAGATCCTTGGCCCCATACCCACAGGAGAGCAAGAAATGCCTACTATACCCACCAGAAGAAAGGATGAGAAGAGGACAAGGTAAAAGCACATTCAACATCAGAACACCCAATATGACACCACCTGAGACAGGAACCATACACCAGGAAGACCTGAACATCACAATGCAGATGAACCAGAAGTGAATGACCTTAAAAACATCTTCAGGAAAATGATAGAGGACCTCAAAGAGGACCTCAAAGAGGACATGAGAAAATCCCTTAAAGAATTGGGAGAAAAAAAAAACCAAAAAATACAAGATATCAACAAATCTCTCAAGGAAACAGTTCAAGACCTAAACACTGAAATAGAGACAATAAAGAAAGCATAATCGGAGTGAATGCTGGAAATAGAAAAGCCAGGTAATCGATCAGGAACTACAGATGTAAGCATAATCAACAGAATATAAGAGATGGAAGAGAGAATCTCAGGAGTTGAAAACACACTAGCGGAAATAGATTCATCAACCAAAGAAAATTAAGTCCAACAAATCCCTAACACAAAATATCCAGGAAATATGGGATATTGTGAAAAGACCAAACCTAAGAATAATAGGTATAGAAGAAGGTGAAGAAATCCAACTCAAAGGTGCAGAACATATTCAACAAAATCATAGAAGAAAACTTTCCCAACCTAAAGAAAGACATGGCAATAAAAATACAAGAAGCCTACAGAACGCCAAATAGACTGAACCAAAAATAAAAGGTTTCCTCGCCACGGAATAATCAAAGCACCAAACATACAGAACAAAGAGAAAATATTAAGAGCAGCAAAGGAAGCCAGGCTTTGGTGATGCACGCCTTTAATCCCAGCACTCAAGAGGCAGAGGCAGGCGGATCTCTGTGAGTTCGAGGCCAGCCTGGTCTACAGAGCAAGTGTCAGGACAGGCTCCAAAGCTATACAGAAAAGCCCTGTCTCGAAAAAACAAAACAAAACAAAACAAAAGAGCAGCAAAGGAAAAAGGTCAAGTACCTTATAAAGGCAAACCTATCAGAATCACACCTGATTTTTCCATGGAAACTCGGAAAGGCAGAAGGTCCTGGATAGATATTCTACCTACACTAAGAGACCATGGATCCCAGCCCAGACTACTATACACAGCAAAGCTTTCAATCAAAAAGATGGAGAAAACAAGATATTCTATGACAAAACCAGGTTCAAACAAAACATATCCACCAATCCAGCCCTACAGGAAGTTCTGGAAGGAAAACTGCAACCCAAGGAAGTTAACTACAACCAGAAAAATATAGGCAATAGATAACCCCACTTTACTAACAGCCAAAAGGAAAAAGGGATAGAATCCCTCACATAATCTCACCACCATCACCAAATCAAAAACAAACAAGAATGAACAATCAATGGTCATTAATATCCCTCAACATTAATGGTCTTAGCTCGCCTATAAAAAGACACAGATTAACAGAATGGATAAGAAGACAGAATCCATCCTTCTGCTGCAAACAAGAAACACACCTCAACCTCAAAGACAGAAGGTACCTAAGAATTAAAGGTTGGGAAAAGATTTTCCAATCAAATGGACCCAAGAAACAATCAGGGGTAGCAATCCTAATATCCAACAATTTGGAATTTAAACTAAAATCCATCAAAAGAGATGAAGGAAGTCACTTCCTACTCATCACAGGAGAAATCCATCAGGATGAAGTCTCAATTATGAACATTTATGCCCCAAATACAAAGGCATCCAAGTTTGTAAAAGAAACATTACTAAAACTCAAATCACACATAAAACTGCACACACTTATAGTAAAGAGTTGGTTCTTCGAGAAAATCAATAAGAGAGACAAACATCGATCCAAATTTACCAAACAACAAAGAGTGAACATGCAAATAAATAAAATCAGAAATGAAAAGGGGAACATAACAACAGACAGAGGAAATCCACAGATTCATCAGGTCATACTTCGAAACCTATATTCCTCAAAATTCGAAAATCTAAAGGAAATGAACAATTTTCTGGACAGACTTCACTTACCAAAATTAAATCAAGAACAGATAAGCAACTTAAATAGACCTATAACACCTAATGAAATTGAAGCAGTCATCAGAAGTCTCCCAACCAAAAAAGGCCCAGGGCCAGATGTCTTCCGTGCAGAATTCTACCAGAAATTTGATGTATAGCTAATACCAATTCTCACAGTATTCCACAAAATAGAAACAGAAGGGTCATTGCCAAACTCTTTTTATGAGGCTTCAATAACTTTGATACCCAAGCCACACAGACACAACTAAGAAAGAGAACTACAGACCAATATCCCTCATGAACATTGATGCAAAAATTCTCAATAAAATACTGGCAAATAGAATACAAGAACACATAAGAGAAATCATCCACCATGATCAAGTAGGCTTCATCCCAGGGATGCAAGGATGATTCAACATACGAAAATCCATCAATGAAATCCACCATATAAACAGACTGAGGAAAAAAAAAACACATGATCATCTCACTAGATGCCGAAAAAGCCTTTGACAAAATCCAACACCCCTTCATGATAAAGGTCTTGGAGAAACCAGGGATAACAGGAACATAACTCAACATAATAAAAGCAATATACAGCAAGCTGACAGCCAATATCAAATTAAATGGAGAGAAACTCAATGCAATTCCTTTAAAATCAGGAGCATGACAAGGCTGTCCACTCTCCATACCTCTTCAATGTTGTCCTTGAAGTTCTAGCTAGAGCAATAAGACAACAAAAGGAGATCAAGGGGATACAAATTGGAAAGGAAGAAGTCAAACTCTCACTATTTGCAGATGATATGATAGTCTACATAAGTGACCCGAAAAACTCTACCAGGGAACTCCTACAGCTGATAAACACCTTCAGCAAAGTGGCAGGATACAAGATTAACTAAAAAAAAAATCTGTAGCCCTACTATATACCGATGACACATTGGTGGAGAAAAAAATCAGAGAAACATCACCCTTTACAATTGCCACAAACAACATAAAATACCTTGGGGTAAAACTAACCAAAAAAGTGAAAGACTTGTACCGTAAGAATTTTGAGTCTCTAAAGAAAGAAATTAAAGAAGATACCAGAAAATGGAATGATCTCCCATGCTCTTGGATAGGCAGGATCAACATAGTAAAAAGGGCAATCTTGCCAAAAGCAATCTACAGATTCATTGCAATCCCCATCAAAATCCCAACACAATTCTTCACTGTCCTTGAAAGAACAATTCTCAACTTTATATGGAGAAACAAAACACCCAGGATAGCCAAAAACAACACTGTACAATAGAGGAACTTCTGGAGGCATCACCATCCCTAACTTTAAGCTCTATTACAGAGCTATAGTCTTGAAAACAGCTTGGTATTGGCACAAAAATGGACAGGTAGGCCAATGGAATAGAGATGAAACCCTGATATTAACCCACACACCTACGAACACCTGATTTTTGACAAACAATCCAAATATATATGCTGAAACAAAGAGAACATCTTCAACAAATGGTGCTGGCATAACTGGATGCAATCATGTAGAAGACTACGGATAGACCCAAGCCTTTTGCCTTGCACAAAACTTAAGTCAAAATGGATCAAAGACCTCAACATAAACCCAGGCACACTGAAGCTATTAGAAGATAAAGTGGGAAATACCCTTGAATTATTGGTACAGGAGACTGCTTCCTGAACATAATAATAGTAGTACAGACACTGAGATCAACAATTAATAATGGGACCTTCTGAAACTGAGAAGCTTCTGTAAGGCAAAGGACACAGTTAGCAAGACAAAATGGCAGCCCACAGACTGGGAAAAGATATTCACCAACCCCATATCTTACAGAGGGCTGATCTCAAAAATTCACAAAGAACTCAAGAAGCTAGTCTCCAAAACACCAACGATCCAATAAAAAAATGGGGTTCAGAACTAAATAGACAATTCTCAATAGAGGAATCTAAAATGGCTGAAAGACACATAAGAAAGTCTTCAACATCCTTAGCCATCAGGGAAATGCAAATCAAAACAACTCTGAGATACCATCTTACTCCTGTCAGAATGGCTAAAATCAAAAACACTAATGACAATTTATGTTGCTCCAAGGATGTGGATAAAGGGGAACACTTCTCCACTGCTGGTGGGAGTGTCAACTTGTACAGCCACTTTGGAAATCAGTAAAGCGACTCCTCAAGAAAATGTGAATCAGTCTACCACAAGATCCAGCAATTCCACTTCTAGGCATATACCCAAAAGAAGCACATTCATACAACAAAGACATCTGTTCAACGATGTTCATAGCAGCACTATTTGTAATAGCCAAAACTGGAAGCAGCCTAGATGCCCCTCCACCGAAGAATGGATAGAGAAAATGTGGTACACTTACACAAGGGAGTACTACTCAGCAGAAAAAAACAATGGAATCTTGAAATTTGCAGGAAAATGGATGGAACTAGAAGAAACCATTCTGAGCGAGGTAACCCAATCACAAAAAGACAAACATGATATGTACTCACTCATATGTGGATTTTAGACATAGAGTAAGGGATTCCCAGCCTACAATCCACACTGCCAGAGAAACTAGTAAATAGGGAGCACCCTAAAAGAGACAAACTGTGTGACCTGGAGAAGGAGAAAGGGTCAGGATCCCCTGAGCAAATTGAGAGCATGGGAAGAGGAGGGGAGGGAGCTAGGAGAATGAGAAGGGAAGAAGAGGAAGGATGCCGAGTTCATGAGGGAGCAGAAAGGTTGAGTCAGGTGTAGATTAGAAGAAAGGATATGTGATAGGTAGGGTTTTAGTTGGGGGGGTGGTAGGGGAGGAAGGAAGGGAGAAGGGAACTGGGATTGTCATGTAATTCAATCTTGTTTGTAATTCAAATAAAAAATGATAAAAAAAAGAGCGAGTAGAATCCCCTGGTTAGTCCTTTCTGACCAGGAACAGCAGATCTTCCCTCTTCCCCAGCAGTAGAGGGGACAGCTATCAGCACTAGGGTCAGGGTAACTGATTTAGAAAGATAACCATGGACAGGAGGGGGCTGCTTAAACCATACTCTGTTGGTTCATCTGCACACATGCACTTTGGCAAGATTCCACAAGGCTGTCCTGTTGAATTGGTCAACAACAGAGTGAATAATATTGGAAATTTTGGAGACTTTTCCTCAAATATTTCTTAGTCGTCATCAGTATTTAGCTGTTTCGTGTCACACACACACAGTCAAAAAACAAAACAAAACAAAAAAAGGTAGCTGCTTTTAAAAAGCAGACAGCATTTTTTCTTCGTTGTTACTGAGCTGGTAAGCACTTGCATACCAATTCAGCTTTCTTTTTAAAATTAAATTTTAAGGAACTTTCTTACAGGGACATTGCCAATAATAATTTAAAAAGGCACACTTAAATTAACCAGGCCCAAAGACTATAGGACTCAATGAACTTCTGTATAGAGTAGCCATTAGCAATGGAAGCTGTGAGACTTCATATTAGATTTTACGTTTCTATGCATTTATCCACTGCAAAAAATAAAAAAAAAAAAAATCCATGACAGAGTTAGAACCAGAGAAAAAAACAATTAGCTGTATGCTCTCTTTCACAGCTGGTGTGCGTCACCTGTACTTAGCCCCTCTTCATCCTCCAAAATTAGCCTTTCCTCTTCTCTTTTCTGCATTTTATTCTGTACCCACGTGCACGTTTGTTTGCATATAATATGCATGTATTATTGGCTGGATTCTGCATATGAGGAAGAACATGCGATGTTTTGTTTCTTTTTTCTTTTTTCCTGCCTGAGATTGTGGGACTTCTCTGAATATTTTACATCCTAAGACTGTTCATTTTCCTGAGCAAATTCAACTTGCTACTGGATTGTTTAGTTGTTAATATTTAAATACATTTTACTCTTTACAAACTATGTTTGCCGTTTCAGATTTGGAAAGAATCACTTAAACTCACTTGAAGATGCCACACTACAGTGCACCTTGTTTCTAGATTTTCCATTTGTGATGCACAGTTGGTGACTTTTCCCTTCCAGCAAAGTATCTGTAATAGTAGAAGTCAGTTAGAAACCTGCTTTTCTGAGTAAGAATCAATGGAAACAATAATATATTTCCCATTTGCACAGAAGATTTCTGCTTCAAGCTGTACAGCATTAGTAGTATGGTTGGGGGGGCATGTAGCCGACTGAGATGGAGAGAGCTATACTTAGTAGGATATCTTCCTACCGTGTGTTTATGAAGAAGTCTGGTGGGAGCTTCTGGTTGAATTAAACTTTCCTAAAAGGATCAGTTGGCTGGTGGAATCACTTTGGTTTTTTTGACTAGGTTGTCTATGCTTGCATGAGAAATTTGGTCAAGAACTAAGGAAGGAGGTGAAGGCATGGAAAGATGGATGACTAAAAGCAGGGTACTGGAGCTCCACAAGGTATAGAGAATAGTTAGGATAGAGGCAGCACAAACCCAAAGAGTCAGTACAAAGGTGTTAAAGCATCCTATGTGTTTTTTCTAGAATGTGCCCTGTAAATTAATTACCTCCTCTGCTTTGTCATAAGGTCCCTAATAAATTCTCTTCAGTGTGAAATGGCTTTTTTTTTTTCCAGGAGAGTGCAAATAGGGCTAAGACCTGCAAAGTTGGTCTGAAGTGAGGGTGGAACTGCAAGTATGGACTGCCTAGATGTGAGCATCTCAACAAATGACAATAGGAACTTGATTACCGAGCACTTGCCAAAGTAGATCTTATTTCAGCCTTCATTTCGAATACTTAGTTCAACTGATTATCCCCTTTGACATAATGAGAAAACTATAGTTCAGAGGGCTAGTTAGTTTGCCCCCCGGGAAATTCAGTAGTAGTGGAAAAGCTGGGCTAAGAACAGCATATGTGTGGCACCAGAGTGAGCCTGCTCTCCACCTCATACTGCTGTCTCAGGGGCAGCAGAGGCAAGCAACTGACATCAGGTCAGGCACAGCTTTCCCAAGGTGCATACACTATGTGGGACAGCTGGTGCTTCCAATCTTGGTTCTGGGGCCCCTTGTGTCCCAGGAGAGCATGTTGATTTTCATATGTCTTTCTCACAGGGTTCTTGAGAGGATGGGGGCAAAATGATACATGCTTAAAATGCTTCAAACACTGTTTGACCTGGGGAGTGCCCAATGAAGGTTTTCCATTTGCCAGAGCTTCTTCGTCATATTATCATTTGTTCTCTCAAGCCTGTAACATGACAACTGTTGCTCTTGTTCATAGATGATAAAACTGAGGGCTAGAGAAGGCTGAGTAATTTACCCAAGCTCATACAAAGAATAAATCTCCGAGCATGAATCTAAGCCCCCGCTTGAGAGATACAGACATTATAACTACATCGCTGTCTCAGCTCCTTTACTCCTTGTCTCTAGTTTCCAAAGTTTCTGCAGGGGACAAGTCTCAGGTCACTTCTCACCCTGAGATCCACTGTGATTCAAGCATACATGCTGAATGGCCCCAGAGTATTAGCTTCCCAGATTCCCCTTTGTTTTATATACATGGGGCCAGAGGCTGAAGCCAGCAAGTCAGGCTCCTGTAACAGCTCGTCTTCTGCATGGGTGTGATCACACAATGTTTAGTATGTTGTTTGTTGTCAGCAGGTCGGGATTTCAAGCACTATATGTGAGATTATGACTAAGGAATCCACAGCAAATGGTTTTGCTAAAGCCCCCCCCCCCCCGTGTTTGTGCTAAGTTGCTTAGCCAACTGTCATTGCTGCCTCTGAGGTTAAGTGGTAGCAACTCAGAGATGTTGTACCATAGGCATGTGCACCTCAAATGTATTTGAAGTTCAGCACTGAACTATTCAATGTAGTTACAGTTGTTGTAAACACCAACAGGGGCACTGGTAGATAAATCTGGAGTCTAGCCATTGACTTTAGGGACAGAGGTCCCAGCTCCTCCACATACTAGATGTGTGACCTACAGCAAGTAACCTCTCATAAGATCAAGCTCCAATATTCTCATTAGCAAAAGAAAATGCCTGTATTATTATTCACACAGCAGTTGAGAGCTTAATAAGTATGCGTGCAAAATGCTTAGACATGTGGCAATAAGTCAGGATTGATTTCTATTATTAGCACTAATACTTCAAGATTCTTCTGGGGATTTAGTATTTAGCAAAAGTGATTTGACAATGCTTGGACAGAATTAGTGCTCCATGAGGGTCTGTCAACAGTAGCAGTGCTGTGGTCCTTGATGTTACCATTGTTAAGCCTATAGTCCTGTACCTTCAGTTCACTTATTCTCTCATCCATGAAAAGTATCACCCCAGACACCATCACTGAGTTCAGAAAGTCCCCAAGTCATGTGGGAAGGCTCATCAAGGGAGAATGATCTCAGCTTCCTGTTGCCAGCAGAGGACAAACTAAAGCCAGGCAGGAGGAAGGCTAGTGGAGCAGTAGCTTCTGGATTAGGTTGAGAGTAGGAAAAACCTCACCAAAGAAGGGGCTGAGCTGAAGTTTCAAGGGAGTGTGTGTGGGTCAACAGTTATATAGAAAGCCCATTTTAGAGATGTGATACACAGTTGGAAAGCTGGTCACTGAGGTACAGAGGGCACTGCATTTTGAGAAAGAGACCATCAATCCTACAGAACTCATGGTGAAGTCAACTAAGATAAGCACTCAGAAATGCTGAGTGGATTGAGCAGTTGCAAAGCCATCAGACACTCTTGAAGACTACTTTTAACAGAGCAGAGGCACAGAATCCTGGGATGGTGGATTCTTCCTTCACATGAGTATTGCACATATGTCTATTTTAATGTATTTACTGAATGATTTGAATATTAATTGTGGACCACAACATTCTTTGCTTTCAAGGGCTTCAATATGAATATCATAAGAACAGAAAAGATAGTTTATTCTTCCATATGATTTTAACATTTACAAAGTATATATTGACACAAAATTTCTCCCTTATTTATAGTTTATATTCAAATTTCCCAAGTGTCCCCAAACTAACCCTTATATCTATTTTGTTTTTCCACAATGCTATTAAGAATAGTACATTTTAGCTCTTATATTTTCTTAGTCTCCTTTCATTTAGAAAAATTCCCCCAGAGAATTTTATTTGTCTGTCTTCCTTTCTGGTCTCTCACAACAGTCCCTCAGTTTGGAGTAACCTGGTTATTTCTTCCTATTTAGATTCAGGTTGTTCTGTTTTGGTATGGATATTATATAGGTGCCATGTGCCCTTCCTAGTTCTTCACAGAGCCACACAGAACTACAGGCTACTCTATCACTGGTAATATTGTATTTGATCATCTACTCAGTGGGCTCTACCAGGCCTCACCATTATGGAAGTGGCATTTTATCCCTGTAGTTTTAAGTAGTCTTTGGGCTGTGTGACTATCCTGCTCACTAACCTTTTCTTTACCTAGTGGTTTGAAGAGCTTCCATTGATTAGTCTTGCTTAGATCCATGACTATGGCTGCTCTAACGATGACTTTCTGTTTTTAGCCTCCTTGCTATAGTTCTTAGATAATATTCTTTAGTGGAGGAGGAGCAAACGCCTTGGGAACATATCCATCCTGACGATATTCTTGCTGTCTGTGTTATACTGTCTGAGATTCAGATTTCACTTGAATTTAAAGTTCAATTAGTACACCTTAGGGGAAAGTAATGCAACTTAGTTAATACTTCTAATAAGATGTGGAGGAAGGGATAGTTCCTCAAAGAAAATTAGCTGACATTATTAACATCAGAAGAAAAAAGTAAGATGGGCAGTGGGGTAGCCCACGCCTGTCTCAAAAACCACCCCTTCCCCACCTCCAAAAAAAAAGCAAAAAGAAAAAAGTAGCCGAGCAGGTAAAGGAGACAAACGCCCTGAGAGCAAAGAGTCAGTGGTGGGACTTCCTCCTGTCACTGTGAGAGACATCCCAGATTTACATCTACACATCAGAGAGATCTCTGGAAATTATGTGAGGCTCATGGCATCTTGGATTTGTTTGTTTAATTAGTATCATTATTTACGTGTGTGTGTGTGTGTGTGTGTGTGTGTGTGTGTGTGTGTGTGTGTTGTGTCTGTGTGAATGAATGCCACATGTGTGTGGATGCCTAAGAAAGCCAGAAGAGGGCATCAACTCCCTGGGAGATGGAGTTATCGGCAGGTATGAACAGACTACAGCCTAAAGTAGGTGCTGGGAATTGAACTCAGTTCCCCTGGAGGAACAACAAGCTCTCTTAATTGAATATACCTATTCAATTAAGAGTGTGTGTGTGTGTGTGTGTGTGTGTGTGTGTGTCTCTGTGTGTATGTGTATTTCTTTGCAGTTCCTGATGCTAAGTGTTTCTCATCTGCAGTTGCTTATCTAGCTTCAGTTTTTCAGCCCTGTATTACAACCAAATGGAGGAGGAGGAGGAGGAGGAGGAGGAAGAGGAGGAGGAGGAGGAGGAGGAGAAAGAGAGAGAGAGAGAGAGAGAGAGAGAGAGAGAGAGAGAGAGAGGTCACATGATCTGCTCTCCTCTCCGTTTTTTGCTTTGTGAAAACTGGACATAACCAGTTCTGTTGACCACAGCAGAGATTTAGCTATCTCTCCTTGGAAACAGAGAAAATACACTCCTTATTTCAGACAGCCGTATGCTCAGATAAAAACTGGAGATTCTATTATATAAAAGAGGAAAAGGAAAAAAAAATGCTGTATAGAGTTTACAAAGAATATTCTAGAATACTCATATGCAAAGGGAGAAATTAGAAAACCGTCATAGAGAAAACAGATTATTTTGTATATTTGATTTTAAAAACAAAATGAAACCAATGTTAGAGCAACTTTGATGTCCAATCCACGTCTTTGTTGACTGAGTTGCAGTAGTGACATAGAAACTCTAGTTTTACCAGGTCCTTCTTGGAAACACACTATTGTCCCTGAGGCAATTGGCATTGACAGCTGAAACTCTGATACATATGTGGCAGTGACAGGATTTTCAGATGGAAATTGAAATGACAGTGGGTGTATGTTGGAAAGCACCCCAGCCAGAAGCCTGGAAATTGAGATTCCAAGTCCAGTTCAGCCACTGGGTCCATTCATAACCCCTCCCCCCATTCCCATTTCCCTCCTCTGGGTGTCTTGCCCTGCTCTTGTTCTCACACTTGGTAGGTAACATTTGCTTTCAGGATAAGCTAATCTGGGATCTGGAATCAAAAGCCTTTGCTTTGCTCTGCTAGGAAATGTGAGAATCTGGCAAGTTCCAGAGCTTAGTCTGCTAATTGCCTTTCCATTTGGCTTTGACACAATGCTGTATGATTAATGGCAAATGTTCATTAACCAAAGGTTTAATGAGAACAGGAATCCCATTTGATTTTCTCAGCACTGTATCACCAGCAACTAGCACAGTCCTGGTACATGGGAGCTAACTCTGTCATAGCAACTGACTGAGTGATTGACCTGGGTCATTTTCTTTCTAACATGCATGAGGATTGCTTCTGCTCTTCTCCTTCCAAGACCAATTTGGGAGTGATCCAAGAGAGGGAAGCCAGGAAACAAGGCTTACATACAGCTTATGTGGGACCTTACTTCATTTAGTTTTCATAAAACTTTTTAAATTAAGAAATATAATGTGACATTTTTATGAATGACAAATCTGGGGGTTTGTTAGTTGTGTGGAAGTCAAAGGACAATTTTCAGGAGTCAATTCTCTCCTTCCACCATGTGGAATCTCCTTCCACCAGGGCTTGGTGGCAAGTGACTTTACTTATTGAGCCATCTCACCAACCCCAAATTTGCATAGTTTTTAATGAGAAATATCCACAAAATGAAACTATAAAACATGCCCAACATATAGATATGACCTTGCACAAATGAAGAAAATCTTTTAGCTCTTGATCAGACATCTAAGCATCACCAGGATATGAATTTACCTTTAGCTAATCTACTAATTCATTGAAATTCTAATAAATAAACCAGCAACCTTTTCTTCTAGAGCTAAACAAACTTGTACTAAAATTCATATGCAGTAATCAGTATGAATAAAATAGATACAACCACACTAGGAAGCACAATTAAGAGGGAACAATGGCTCCACTCAATAGTAGTATATCCCTTGAGTTGAAATAGTGTGAAGCTATTGCTAAATGCCCGGACTCTCAACAGGGAAGACTGGAAATAGACAATTAGTTCAACATTTGGGAGAATATTCCCATTCCTCATACTGGAAGGAAAGAAAAAGAATTTCTAACATACCAAAGAACAATATGTGAAATAATGCACTATAAAAGTAATGAAGAAAAATATGGTTGGTTCCCTATAGTGGGGTCTAGAGAATGGTTTCCTAACTATGATTCTACATCAAAATGTTATAGGTACATCTGAATAATTTTTTAAATGTGTTACATTGAAAGTCATCATAAGAAAAAACAAATAGCAAATGACAAATTGGGGGAAAAATATTTGTGACACATGCCCTAAGGAAAGGGCTAAGATTGATGATACATATTGGATGATAAATACATAAAGAATTTTCTCACATCAAGGAGAAAACTGAATACAAAATCATTGTGTTCCCCATGATTTGTGCCCTTGTATGACACTCCACTTGACTATGAGCTAGACCTAGATACTATAAAAGAGATAGGATGTTTCTTCTGATATTACATCACAAAAAATGTGACTTCAGCCTTGACACCTTCTAATTCTCTAATGTACTTACTTAGAGAGACACCAGCTGCCATGCTGTGATCTACCCTATGGGGAGACCCATTCATTGAGTTAGGAGTCATTGTCTGTAGCTAACAGCCAGTAAGGACCTAAGGCCTTCTAATAGCCACAGAATGTACTTGGGGATGGATGATATCTCAGCCAAACCTTGAGACATATGCAGCCTCTGTGGACAATGTGGTCTGCTGTTTTAAAGAGCCCTGAGCTTGAGGCACCAGCCAGACTGTGCCTGGATTCTTGACTCATAAAAATTCTAAAATAATAAATTATTGATATGAAGCCACTAAATAATTAGTTCAGTCACCAATCCAACTTCTAGGATTTTATCCTTGAAGTGTACTCCACCAATGACAATACAAATGTACATGCAAATTCATTCATTCATTCATTCATTCATTCAAGCATTCTCCATAGTTGAATATGTGGGGATTGGGCATCCTCTCAATGGAATCTATAGTTTCAGCTTTCCATTGTTTTGTAACAAATTACCTCAAGTCTTAGTGCCTTGCCCATTGTACAACCTACCCTTTACCATTCTGTTATTCAAGCAGGTGTTTGTGTTTAGCCGCAGGATGTAGACTAAGGTTACTCAGCTGACCATATTCAACTGATGCTAGAAGATCAAGTTGGTTTCCAAACT
The DNA here is from genome assembly GCF_003668045.3 of Cricetulus griseus. NCBI lineage: Eukaryota > Metazoa > Chordata > Mammalia > Rodentia > Cricetidae > Cricetulus > Cricetulus griseus. Next base: position 53,515,125 of record NC_048595.1, on the reverse strand, counting down.
GGCCTGCAGGACCACTTACCATGTGCCCTCTCACTGCCTGGTAGCATCCTTTGAGCCTCTGTAAAGCATGGCAGCTCCTTCCAAGAATGAGAAAGCATAAAGAAACCCACGGTCCTCTACTATCTTAGCCAGAGCAGTTCAAAAAGGGGAAGGGAACAGCAAATGATTTAGGAAAATCTATCACAGATATGCAAAAGTGAGAAAGAATGGGGAGCAGCATCATGAACGTCGGTGGAACAACTACCAAGAAAAAAGCAAAGTGTCTATTACAGGACTCCTCTTTTTACATCAGAAAAGAAGAATAAAGAAGAATATCCACACATATCTGCTTCCTTGTTTTAAATTTAAAAATAATCTAGGGATAATAAACCAGGAAATAAAATGGGCCACATATTCATCCTTTGAGTTGGAAGAGAAGAGAGAAAAGATGTTTTTCTAAGTATTTTCTTGTATAGTTTGACCTTGGAAATGAGTTTATCTTCTTCAAAAAATGAAATTATTGTGAAGAAGGGGGTGGAAAAACACAAGAGACAGAGGATGGGGAGATGTGCAGCAAAAATCTCCTGGGCATGACATTGCCATCGCACTTTTGAACTCACTGTAGTGTGGTTATCTGTGTGTGGGGGGCAGATCTGCGCAACACTGGGCCCATAGCATTTCATGCTGGATGAGGAGGGACCCCATGAGTCCCCATCCCTCCCTGAGGGTCTAGAGATAGTTAAACGTTGCATAGGGAAGGAATGCCTTTTTTCCCCTAGGTGGTTACAGCAATAACCGCTTGCTATAGGACTTAACCTCCCACCCTGTGCTCAGGCAAGAAACTCTGATGAAACTTAATGGGTTTTGGGACTTGAGAGATGGCTCAGCAGTTAAGAGTACTGGTTGCTCTTCCAGAGGACCAGAGTTCAATTCCCAGCAACCATGTGGTGGCTCACAACTGTGTGTAAATCCAGTACCAGGGTCCCAACACCTTCACACAGACAAATGTACACATAAAAGAAAAGAAATTACTTAAAAACAAAAAAACTAAATAGACCACACCCCAAAAGATGGGAAAATAGGAGGGAACTTGTTGAGAAGGCTTCCTGTGGAAAAGAGGAGGAGAGAGATGAAAAGGCTAAAATTCATTATATAAATGTATAAAACTGCCAAACAATAAAAATGAAAACTAAATACAATTAAGTCAAGAATGAAAACCAAAAAGTGAATAAAAGTGAAATAAATGTACCCAGGTTCTCCAGGTACTGGAAGAACATATGGTTTATAAAGTGTGATTGGTTCATATGAAAAAGTATATAATGCAGACTATGTATTAAAATATTTTATCATTGTCAGATTACCCAAGACTTTACTGAGGAACATAGGAGAATATCCTTGCTCTTAGATGAACACATTAGTATACTGACTGCATCCTAAGGGACATTACATGCTTGCAACCTATTCTCAAATGGTTCCATAAAATACTATAATATATCAATGTGACATATCTCAAAACTCTTGGTACAATTTTAAATTTTAATAGTTTTTAAGGTGGAAGTATTACCAATTTAGTTTTCTTTGAAAATGTCCTTCTATTTCTTTTAGTCTTTTGACTTTTGAATAATTTTTTTTCAATTCCAATTTTTCGTTTTTTAGTCCAGTGAGATTTTTGTCATCTTCCACCAGAGATATTGAAACAAAAGAAGGGGAGAATGATCTGCTAAATGAGGCAAACTATTATAAATTGGTGAATCTGGGCAAAAGGTACCTAGGAGGCTCCTGTACTGTTTTTTGGAGCTTTCTTAAACTTGAAGTTATTTCAACATTGAAAATGACTAAGATGTCTGTGTTATACCTCACATGTGCAATGCTAAAGCTCAACTTCATTCTGGGCGTTGGCTGCTTTCCATTCTGGATAGAGGAGTGGGTATCATCAACTAGGTTTATTCTTCAGCCTATGGACCTGACAACACAGGCACCATGAATGGGGCCATCAGCATACAGTCTGGGGGTGAGGGAAGGAAAAGACGCCCATTGCCCTTGGCCTTGAGAGACTTACTCCCTAATCCACTGAGCTAACTAACTCCAGATCTTACCCTGAAGAGAACCGTGTAATAGGCATGTCAAACGACGAAGGGGATTGCTTTGGAAACTTGTGTAAATAACTTTTTGGGCAGGAGAAAGATCGCCAACACCTGCTTTTTGTTTTCTGGAATTTATTAGAGCCACCCTGTGAGGGATACTAAGCTTCCTGGATCTTATTCACTTATCTGAGTTCATTCTTGGTTCAGGGCCGGCATTTGGGGGGGGAGGCTAGAAAAAGCTGTCAAGGATCAGAGCAGGGTCATCAACTGTAGGCTTTGGAGGTGGAGGGGGGAGAGAAGGCAAGTCATGAAAGCCCAAGCAACTAGAAAGTCACAATCTTACAGCCAAGTGTGCTTGGTTGCTGTATTTCCCTACCCAGCTGCAAGGAACAGTAAATAAGAGAGGTAAGAGCCGGGATAGTAGTAGATATAGAGATGCCTACCCCATCTGGGGAGGGAAATATTTGGAGCTGAAGTTAAAAGAATGTTGAGAGTGGTGTGCTGGGAAAAGGAATAGAGTGCACAAAGACAGGGTCATCTAAATTCTTGCTTCCTGAAAGTACAGTCTCTTGATCAGCAAAATTAGCCTTAGCCAGAACTTGCTAGAAATGCAGAAGCTTGGGCAGTGCTCCAGGCCCAGTACATCCTTGATACATATTTATAAGGTCCCCAAGCAATTCCTATGCACAGTGATCTGAGAGAAGCACTGATCCAAACTCCATTTCTTAGAGAAAGTACTACTGGTTGACCAGCATCTCACTTCTAGCTAGAGCAGCCTTCTCCCTGCCTGCTCTGGGCTCTTGAGATTTACTTCAAACACCAGCATCCCCAGCCTTCTTAAGCCCTTGGGACATCCCTCCTGCTGGAAGGCTCAAGAAGTCTAACCTTATTTGAGCTGTAACACTGTCTGTACTTTTTGACCTAGTAATTCTTCTTGGAGATGTGTGCTCAAGGGAAAAATAATCCAGACTGAAAAGTCCATCTACATTTAAATGTTGGATGTTTACAGCTGTGCTGTCTCCAGTCATAAACAACCAAAGGGAAAACAATCCAAATGCTGGCAGTGGCCTAGGGGCAAGGCGGGGCAGGTTGTTCCCTAAGCACTCTTGGGAACAGCCAGTCTGCCTTCAGGGACTGATCATCAAGTTCTGAAGAGTGCCCTAGCAGGGCAGACAGGAAACCTGGGTGGAATTTTCATTCTGCCCCTCCAACCTGGATCCCTTTAGGCAGTAGGCTCCTGTCTGTCTCAAGGTCTTCTGTGACTCTCTACTCTTTAAACATTTTATATGTGCTCATCCCGTGACCCCAGGTCTCCCTTTTTGTAAAGATCCTGGGAGGGGTAGGGGCCACAGAAAGAAAGAAACTTAAGTGGAGCTGATGGCAACTGTGTAGAGAGAGAAAAGAACAGGCACAGAATTCGTGTTCTGTGCAGACTCTGTGGTACAAATAAAAGCTGATGTTTATTCAGGACTCACTGTTGCCAGATGCTGTTTTAAGTGCTTTTATATGAATTTACTCACTTAATCTTCCCATCAACACTATAAAATAGGAATTATTAGTCCCTGGTTTTCTAGATATGGTTGAGAAAATAATTTGCTTAAAGTCGCTCTGATAGAAGGAACAGAGCCAAGAATAGTAAGTATCCTTCCTGTCTGACCCCAGAACTCACACTCTACCGTCTTCTCAAGTCCTTACCATGTGGTTCCCAGACCATCAGCAGCAGTCTTGGGCCTTTCTTTGGAAGCAATGTTCTTTATCCAATAAAAAGCACTGGGGAGGCCCAGGAACCTCTGCTTCAGCAAGCTCGATCTACCCAAGTGATTATGCTGCATGACAAATTTCTAGAATCAGTACTGTGTCACTTGCTGCTTTTAATACTCATGGCACATGAGGAGGAGAAATTCAGATAATTAATAACACTGTATTGCTAAGCCAACTGAGAACCACTTGGTCACTTGCTTTCATATTAAATGGCTAGAAAATAATAGATGTGAGCCTAGTATGCCACGCCTACATTCAGTGCCTCTACAAAAGTCACTTTATCCAGACAGAGGGAGAGGGGAGAAGAAGGAGACGCTCACCAGGCATGGGAGGGATGCTGGGCAGTGGTTAGAGTTGGGAAAACAGGTGAACCGTGGAAAAATTAGCTCAGTTGTTGTGCCCCTGGGGAGAGGGGTAGAGCTGGCACCTGGAGTAGTAGTGGTACCTGGAATGGTGGCGGCACCTTGGTTTGACCTGGTTAGCCAACCTCTGTGTGCTGGGCTGCTGATTTTTCTAGGCCCCATGCATAAAACCTATTTTTAGTTCAGCCTTGATGGGACATGCTCACTGGGTGTTGCCAAATCTCCGGAACAATCCTACTCTGGCAGTCCGCATACTTTGCTTGGCTCACAGAACACGGAGGGCTGCCTGGGCATGCACCCAGCCTCCACCCAGATGCCAGTCCCACCTGCGCCAGCCCTAGGTGAAAGAAAGAGATTGCAGGGTAATCCAAAGAAATGGCTGTGGTGCATCTTCTCTCTGGTCTGTTGACACACATACTGAAAGGCTATCAAAACCCACAGGCCAAGGTGATCAGGGGGCACATTTTGACTCGCTTCCAGCCACCCAGCCAGTTGGTGGGAAGGTGAATCAGTACCTTAGGTTTTCTTTCTCTGTGCCATGCAGGTGATCTTAAGAGTTCTCTGGAACTTGTTTATTTGTATTCTGTCTGCTTCTACCAACAACAAAAGACCGATGGGTATTAGTCTCCTTGGCACAGGTGCACCTTCCAGGAGGCACTGTCTGTAAAGACCGAAAGCCAGAGGCCCCAGAAGGTGGTGTTCCAAGGGCAGCAATAACTCAGTGAAAATGGCAAGGGAAGTAAAACTTGAGACACCTGTCACAGCTGGAGGTCACACTTCAAATTTTCTGCAAGTGTTCAATGTCTCCTTTTTTTTTTTTTTCCTAAGATTTTTCTGCAATTTACCCAAAGGAGAAGAGAGACCAGAGGCACTTTATTATCACTAATTACAAATATATTTGCGATGATAATGACTGCTATATTTGGTGTCAGATTCTGTCTCACATTCATTAACTCATTTAAACATCACAGTAACCTCATGCAATGGACGGAGATTAATATCATTTTGCTAATAGAGAAATGAAAGCCCAGAATGCTAGTCACTAGAGGCCATGCCAGGGAGTGTTAGAGCCAGTTGGCAAATCCAAAGTGAATGAGTGTGGTGGTTTGAATAAGAATGCCCCCATAGACTCATATATTTGAATGCTTGCTCACCAGGGAGTGGCATTATTAGGAGGTATGGCTTTGCTAGAGTAGGTATGGCCTTGTTGGAGGGAGTATTCTCTGAGGGTGGTCTTTGGGGTTCCAAATGCTCAAGTCAGGCCTAGTGGTTCTCTCTCTCTCTCTCTCTCTCTCTCTCTCTCTCTCTCTCTCTCTGCCTGCAGATCTGGATTAGAACTCTCAGCTACCTTTCCAGCACTATGTCTGCCTGTGTACTACAATGCTTCCTTCCATGCCATAATGATAATGGACTAATTCTCTGAACTGTAAGCCAGTTCCTTTGTACCAGTTGCTGTATCTCTTTACAGCAATAGAACATTGATTGAAACAATGAGCTTACTCATATGACCTACCCTGTCTAGAAACAAGGTAATAACCCAGAAAGCCAAGAATAGGTACAGATAGAAGAGTATGAGAGCTCCACCATTCAGCAAATGGGCTGTTTCATAGAATGAAGAATCAGCAAGGCCCATTCTCTGTTGGGGAGATGCTACCACCTTGTGAATATTACTCAGTGGATGAAATGATGCTGGTTGACTCACAGAGTAAGCTTTCTGTGACAGTGGTTGTCAGTGCAAGAGATACATGAGCAAAACTTGAAGGTAGATGTCCCCAGGGAAGAATGGATGCCTGTGACCCCTTCCACAGTTGGTCAGCATGTAAGTGTCTTGAGAGTAAATACCACATTTAGTATTTCTCTGCCTCCCAAATACTCAGTGCTGACCTCCTTATTCAGGGTTGGATAAGTGTTTGCTGTCCAAATTGGATAAGCAGGGCACCAAAAAGAGTGACTGCAAACCTTGCCAAGACAAGGCAGGACAATCCGTCAGAAAATCCTGCTTCACAGAAAATCACAGAGATGGATGCCCCAACATTGCAGAGCAATATTGGAAGACTGTTCAGGTAGCCAACTGTTTTTGTCATTTCTAACATTTTATGAAGTCACTTGCTTGTACTTCCTGTTCACTCAGTTACTATTGTTATTTCCTCTTCTTGGGTCTCTGAAGGTGTTGAAGACTAGATAGTTACAGTCATAGTTTTCATTGTTTACCATACTCAGAAAAGAAACTCACTAAACATATGTAAAGTATATAAGGTTGAGAGATATAAAAAGATAATTTTGGTAATGCAAATTAGAACAGAAAGTAAATTAGGTACAAGACTTTGGACTCACCAAGATAGGATAGATAATGAAGTATTTTCTCTTGAATTTGTCAAATGCAAATGGACTAGGTATTTTTTCTGAATTTGACAAATGCAAATAGACTAGACATTGTTGATGAACTTATTGCCTGTATATATTATATATATTTATTGTAAATAGTTTTTCTTATGTTAGTAGTTTTTCTTTTTGTATTAGACAAAATGGGGAATTGTGGAGATATATTATTTATGATTTATTAAAGCTTGACTGAGGATTCAGAAAGCAAAGGCAGCCTCAAGCTATAGAGATCAGGTAGTGGTGGTACACACCTTTAATCCCAGGACTCAGGATTAAGAGATAGATGGATCCCTGTTAGATCAAAGCCACCCAGATCTATACAAATTGATTCAGTCTGAAAGAGAAACAGCTCATACAAAGATGATCTCAGCACTTGGGGTCACAAACCTTTAATCCCAGCACTAGGGAGGTCTAAAAAGCAAAGGGTCTCATGTGAAGCAATTAGTTTCTAGCCACATTGAGGAGAGCATAACAATCTGTGAATCTGAGGAGCAGTAAAGTCTGGAGCAGTTTAAGGATCACTCCTTTGATCTGGGTTAAGGTAAAGGTAAGAGCTAGTGGCTGGCTGCATTGCTTTTCTGATCTTCAGCTTGAAGCTTGAACCCCAGTTTCAGTCTCTGAGTCTTATTTATTGTGCTACAAGTCTCAGTTGTAGCCAAAATAAAACTGTTATTCTCTAACCCACCTAAATTCTAGATAGGAAGTTTTAAATGATCTGTCTGAGAAATAGTGGGAAACCCTAGGGTTGTCCTTCAAGTAGAGAATATGTACCTGGCCCCACTCCTCTTCATGACATCTGCTGAAGACAGGCACAATGACTGAAACTTGAGTAGCTTCCCATGGTATAATGCAGGAGCAATGAGCTTAGCACATCAGAGCAGCAAGTCAGGAGGAGTGTTAGTCTGACCCTCAAACCAGCCACAGGGCTGTGTTGCATTGTGTGACATAGAAAGAAGCTTTAGTGTGGGTGTTCTGATGATCCCAATTCAGTCCTTATAGAGTTGAAGGAAATCTGAACCAAACAAGGAAGAGGGAGAAAGAGAAGGAGGAGGAGAAGGAAGAATTAGAATGAGAAATACATGGTAATAGCAGTGGGGAATGGTGGAGCTGACTATGGGGGGTTGAAGAGATTGTGGAGGTGGACGTGGGGTGAGGCTTGGGGCTGTTATCTTTTGGGATCTATCTCATGTCTGTTCTTCCTTCTTGATCCCTGCTGTAGACTATTGTCCATGTCACCTGTTTCACCCCTTTGTTTAAAATCCTTCCTTTGTGTTTCAGATCAAGGAAGGGATACTTAGTTTGATATTTGCCAAATCTCTACCATTTCAATGTCATTTGTACTGCACACCCCACTTCTCCCATAAACCTCCCATCTGTGGAAGAGTTTATTACTTACAGCTCCCAGATATACCTGCCAAGTGCTGACTGTGTCACTTTGTTCTCACTGGTTCTTTCCTGTGGGACAACCTTTTCCCTGTCTGTGTTCTTCATGACTCTGATCAATTCTCATTGCTTCACATGAAATAATGTTGTGAAGCTTTAATACAGTTCCTCATGTTGTGGTGACCTCCAACCATAACATTATTTTGTTGCTACTTCATAACTGTAATTTTACTACTGTTATGAATCATGATATTCAGGATATCTGATATTTGAAGCCCAAAGGGGTCACAACCTACAGGCTGGCAATGGCTGTTCTAGAAGGTAGTACAGTCCATAAGCATTATGGAGCTGTCTCTTAACCCTACACCAAAGCCTTTCTATGGCAAGAAGACCCAAGAAGAAGAGGAGGAGGAGAAGATGGTAGGGATGGGAGCAGCTCTCTCTCTCTCTCTCCCTCTCTCTCTCTCTCTCTGAAAGCTCATGGCTGTGATTAGCCTCTGCTCATTTCTACTCTAGAATTTTAGTGGCTCTTTGTCCAAACTCCTCAGGGCAAACATTCCAGTCACTCCCATAGTATGCCCTTCTATTTCTCTTCATTCCCTTGAAGATGCCCCAGGCCAGGCAAACTAACATTTCCTACCTATGTAATCTCTTCACAAAAACATCGACCCCACTTTCCAAAATCTTTCCCAATACACCCACTTTATTCAGCCTTCTTGACTGCTCAATAGTCATCCCTCTTTTGAATAACCCCTGCTCACCAGAATCCAATAATAATAAAATGTTCTTTATTCTTCTACACAGATCCGGTCTTTGCAATAAAGAGAACTGAGGTTTAGGATTAGATAGTGTTGTCAGTAGACAAGATTTTGGAACTGTCCAGGCTCAGTTTTCCTACCTGTGAATAGAACGCACCATTACCTACCTCATGGAGAACTCACAAAGTTGGAAGAGGTAACCTGGCATTTAAAGTAAGGTTAACCAGAAGTTGGGGCAGACTGCAGAAGGTTCCAGAAGATGGAGGCAGCCTGAAGAAGGACTGAGATTGTATCATATGTTAAATTTCACTGAGATAGGCTCTGAGAAGTTCAAGGGGGCAAGACTTCTCCAGTCCCACATTTTGAAAACTGTCAAATTCATTTAGCCAGCAAATACTGTGCAAGTCAAATTAATCATAGCTATGGGGAATGAGAGGATGAAATGACCTGTAAGGTTGTTCTTAGATTGTCTTCGCTGATGACAAATTGATCTACATGTCATGGGATCATACATGTGTGGGACAGGGCAGGTGCAAAGAATAGTCCAGCATGGTAAAAGGCAATTGAGCCTTTTGACAAGTAGATGTCAGATGCTTACAGCCTTTCTAGAAATGATGTAAATCTGGGTTTGGGGGCCTGAAGTGATGGCTCAGTGATTACAGTGCTTAAGAGTGCTTGTTAGTCTTCCAGAGGCCCTTAGTTTAGTTCCCCTCACACACATCCAGTAGCTCACAACTTCTTCAAACTCTAACTGTGAGGAATGCCTTCTTTCGGCCTCCACAGGCACCTGTACACCAATCACATATACTCAAACAGACACCTGCACATAAATAAAAATAAATGTAAATCTTAAAAAAAAATCTATCTGGAAGTGGTACTGCATACCTTTAATCTCAACACTCAGGAGGCAGAGGCAGCAACTCTCCATGAGTTTAAGGCCAGCCTGATCTATACTAGGGTTACATAGTGAGACCCTGTCTCAATATTGGGGGGGGGGGACAGGAGTTAAATGCAATCACACAATTTTTCTTAAATGCCCCATATAGTTTGGAAATTCACTTGGCCTGCAAATAAATGAATCATAGCTATAGGAAATAAGAATGGCCCATAAGGTTTCTATTAGGTTGTCTTCTCTGTTCATAAACTGGTCCATAAACTTGATGTTGGTTGGCACAAATAAAAGAAGCTAATTTCATGTGCCTTAGCATGTTTTGCTATATCTCTTAGTGGCTCACCATTATTGTTCCCATCAGCTGAAACAAAGGGCCGAAGACACATGGGCTTCAACTCAAATCCCAGTTCCACAACTTGCGACGTCTATGATCCCACAAGGTGATTTTCCTGCTGACCTCATATTTCTCAGCTTTACTGACACTTTAACAGTATCAGAATATTGACTTTACAAATGTTGCACACTGTGTTTTAGTATTAACTGCACTCGTGTTTTAACAACTTGTAAGATGGGAAGACCACTATTAACATCATTTTATAGATGAAAGCATTGAGGTTCATATAAATGGAGCTTTGGTGTTATAAATAGGGAATGAGGAGCAAGCAAGGACCCTGCAGGGCCAGCGTCCTCAATGGCTTTACTCTTCTGGCTGGAATCTGAGAGAGGGAAGGGCACTAGAAGTGAGCCGGGGTTTCCAGGAGAAATGGGAATCTGGGGAAATTGTGGAAACACAGAAAATCATTAGCTAAGGGAAAACACTAACCCTGCAGTGTAGGTGCCGTAAGGCACCTGTATTATATCACTGCCTCTTTCCTGTGAGCACCCTGAAGCCCTCCTTTTTCCATCCTTGGTCTCTGGCTCTGTCTCCTCTCTGTTTTGTTCTATTTAGTACAAGAGCCATACTCTCTTCACCCAGATCTAGGCAAGCTCCTTCTTTATTCCCCCTCTAACCATGGCTTATTTTTCTTCACCTTTCTGTCCCCTACCACCCCTTCCAAGTCTTTCCTCAATATTTTTGTTTAATCCAAATGACTATTTATCTGGTAAAATCTATCATTAGGTAATGTTTTAAGAACATGTTTCCCATCAGATAAATGGATATTACGTAAACCCTAGAACCAGCCATGCCCTATGGTAAATATTATCCTAAAAAGGAAATTCATGACTCACGATTAGCTGAACAGCCAACTGAGAAGACAAGGAGTTCCCATTTATGAAAATTAGTATTGTCCAATTGGTTTTTAACCCACCCTCTGCCCCAGGGTCCTTTGAGTCATGCATACATGTATAGCATGCAAACTGTCAGGGCTGATTGGCTAGAGATGAAGTCAGAGTGACTTAATAGACTATATTTATAGTATCTACGTATAAGGGAAAAATCTCTGTTTTGTGCAATGACCTATAATCAGGAATTTCCTGGCATACACATGGGCACACATACACTGGATCCCCTCGGCTCACCTGCCCCAGCAGGCCAAGAGTGCTGCTCCTCCCTTGTTCTCCTCCATCCGTGTGCTGAGCTGCAGGGAGGTGCTCACACTTGACAATTCTCAATGATGCATTGCAACCTAAACTACTATTTGTTTGTTTTGTGACTTCAGACAAGAAGCAAACCCCCTGAGCCTCGTTTTCTCCTGGAGATATGATGAGGATAAGATCATGTAAACTACTTTTATATAGTAAGTCACTTAATTTTTTACACTGCTGAGGAAAGCAAAGCTGCAACAGGGGGAGATTCTGCACAAGACAGTGGTGGCGATACTTTGAAATTTTCTTTGGGAAACAGGAGGTGCCTACATTTCAGAATCATCAGTTCTGTCTTCTTTGTACTGATGGGAGAAATGCTGTGAAACTTACAGACTGTCCAGTGATCAATAAATTATTTAAAAAATAATCTAGGCTACTTCCACCCCAGATATAATGAGCCATATCTCTGAAAGTAAAGTCTGCAGTCTGATCTTCATTTTTATAAGCTCCTGACCAGTCCCATATACATTAAAGTCTGAGATAGCATCTAAGACTAACTGTTCATTGTCTGTCCTTCCCTTCATTTGACAACTATTTGTTGATGTTATTCCTGATCTAGGCACAAAGCTAAATGGCTTGTGTGCATGGGCCCATCAAGTCCTCTCAACAGGTGGAGGATGAGGTTGGGACTAACTTCACCCTTCACACTTCACACGCACAAGTGTGACAAGTGTAAGCTAGGGAGCACAGAAAGGAACTGCTGACACAATTGCTCCATTAGGAGAAAAGTTTTTGTTGTGGATAAGAAAGAGACAATATTCAGAGGCATGTAGGAGAGTCAGGGGAGAGAGAAAGAGAAACAGATTAGACATGGTCAGGAATGGGGAAGTTGGAGAGCAGGAGAGCATAACGGGGACAGCAAGATAGCAAGAGATAGAAAACAGCATATTGAGAAAGCAAAATGATAGAAATACAGTAGAGGGATAGAGAGAAGTGTGAGAGAGGGAAGAGAGAAAGAGTAGCAAGCTTTGCTATAGAGATAAAGACAGTGGGGTGGACAAATCATGTGGATTATAAAGAGGACGGGTTGCTGTGGGGAGGGAAGAGCTAGGATGGTAACGTGGACTTTGAAATATATAACAGGTACTTGTGACACTGTGGGAGCTGTAGCCCAGCATGAACTTTAATATACTGATAGGTGCCCCAGGTAGCCTTATGTCCCTTCTGCCAAAGTTAATGGAAATGACTCCTTTAGGCATAAGAAAGCCAGTTCCCCAAGCTCCTGAGGAATGCTGGCTTTTATCTATCTGCCAGAAATCCTTCTTCAGTCAAGGGAGCTCATGTATGGATATTGGATTGCCAAAGACCTAATATTCAAGCCTCTGGTTGATGATAAAGGGCAAGAACTCTCTTCTGCAACTGCTTCTCTGCCGGGAAGGGTCATTGTAGGAGACAGAGAGGTCTAGGAAACTGGAATATGAATCAAAATCAGGGAGTGGGTAAGAGCTAGGGGCCCAAGGAGATCAAAGGATAGGCTGGGAGTCAGTCCCTGTAATTTGCAAGTCCTCTTTCACTTGGCTGGATGGACAGACTGACGGTTCAGCAAGTTCAGGGCTTTGGCAGGACCACTTGGGGCTGGCAGAGTGTGGGCCATTTTGTAGCAGACTACAGGGTTGCAATTGATTCCTGGATGGTGTCAGCTGAGTGGAAATCTGCTAGGACCGATATAGACTAGGGACAGAAGGTGTTAGCATGACCACTATCTCTAATCTGCACTGAAATCCTCGTGTGGAGAAAGAAGTTACTAAGTGTTCGTAAACAGTTCGAGTAGTCCCGTGCCCCTGAGCTATGACAAAGCAAAGCTTGAAAGTTATCAACACAATAGAAGCATAAACATTTATTTGTAATAAGACAGAAAGTTCTTGTCAGGAAAGAGAACAAAGGGGAAGAGGACCTGGAGGACCGATATATATAGACTGGACAGAGATGTTTTTAGCACAATGAGAAGCACTTTAAAGTCTATATTTAGAAAACGACCAAAGGAAATTTAAATATTTGGATCTATGACCATCATAATATAACAATTACCAAGATTACATGAATAACACAGCAGAACTCCACTGATTAATGTTAAACCTTGAACTTTGAAACCTTAACATCATGTACCATCTTTTTAAGTCTCACTTTTTACTTACCTTAAATCACTTCCTCAGAGCCTCCTCACACACCACCCCACCCCGAAATCTGGAAACATCCAATCCTTTACCATGAGACATGGGTGTTTGTTTACTGTAAACAGTCACTAAAAGTTCTCTTTTAATAAACGAAGAATAAAAAGTAAATTTTCTGTCAATAAGAACAGCGTGGTGTCTTGAATTTGTCTTTCATGAAACCTGTTTTGTGACTTTATCTTTTGCAGTATGAAGCCTGTCAGCAGGATAAACCTGTCTGTGAGTTTGCCTTTCTCAGCAGGAGACCTCGTAGCACCAAGAAAAGCAAGGTATGAAATGGATTGACTTGGTAGATGCCGCCTTGGTGGGAGGAGCTGGCTAAGTCAGCTTGCTGCTGCTACACTGTCTGATAAAGGTAGGGTTTGCCATCAGTGCCATAACAGAGATCTGAGAAAGACAAATTTGAGTGCAAAGTATAAATCAAGTGGCCCCCGTGTTGATTAAGAATGACAGCCAGCTTGGGATCCTCCATGGTGATCTTGATGGCTTTGTTGTGGGCAGAGGTTGTTAGTCTTCAGCCACCATAAAGAATAGCATTAAGTCTTCAGCTGTCACACAGAGCAGCACCAGCCTCCAGCCACCAGACTCAGTAGTTCTGAGAGGTTTTCTGTTTTTTTTGTTGTTGTTGTTTTTTCCCCAGTGGAGGAGGAACTTTTGGGACTGGCCTAACTTTGTGAGGTTGAGTGGCAGTCTACCTAATAGTGTCCCCAGCCTGGCCAGAGTCCTGGCAGCAGGTGAGGCATGAGGCAGTTCTTTGTCAGACGGTCAGTGTTACCACACTCGAAGCTAGCTCCAGGTGAAGTATGTTTCTGACCAAATTCTTTGGAAACTGGCTCAGCTGCTTCTACCAAAGCTTCTATTTCTGACTAGCAAGGGAAGCCTTTTTCATTAAACACTTTAAGTGCCATATTCAGCAGATCTTTCTGAGGAGTTTGAGAACCATCATATAACCCATTAAGTGTACTTGATTTTTAAACAAATCTTACCTCTTTTTAGAAACTTGCTTTGTGCTTAACATTGACAACATATATAGAAGGTTAAAGCTTTTCCAAGTTGATGAATTACATTTGTACCTAACATGACTACAACAAGCATATTCTGAGTGCATTGAGGAATTTGAACATATAGAAGTTGACTGACCATTCACATACATGTATTTATTGTCCTTACCAGCTTACAAAAAAGTTAGAAGTTTTAATAAGATTAGGATTTTACAGGTTTATTCGTATTAAGATTGAACCTTCCAATTTTGAATTGAAGATTCAACTGAAGATCCTTTAGCATGAAAAGAAAACCTTAAACCACAAAGAGACGGGGAACCTTATCCTTTTATAGTGTACCATTACAGAGTATTTTACAGTTTTTAGTATGACTCAGTTTATGTAAATAGCTAAAATTTAACAAAGTTCATAAAGACAAAGTGGCTATACATACATCTCCATGTCAGTTTCTGCTACCCTATCACCTTTACAATCTTAGGAATTTATAAACCTTAATCATCAAATGTATGTTGTTAGTATGTTCTGTTTTCCATAAACAAGAATTGAATCTAAGCATTATATATATATAGATAGATAGATATAATAAGCATATATATAATATTGTAGCAAATTAAACAAAAGTTGAATTTATTTATCTTTTAAACAAAAGTTGAGTCCAAGCTACATACAAGCATGCTGCAGTAAATTAAGATTATCTATGTATAGACTTTAAAAACTATCAGCCATTTCTGCTACAAAACTTTTTTAATTTTAAATTTTTTAAATTTTTTTCTGCTACAAATTTTAAATTAACTCTTTTGTTATAGATTTTATAGAACTTTTAACCACACCCAATAAAATCTTAAAAGTCCTGAAATACAGAAAGTGTAAACAATGGTCTTTTTTAAACAATGGGCTTTTTTTTTTTTTTTTTGAGAGCAGAGAGCAAAGAAGGGTTAGAGATGAAGAAAGAGGTTTTCAAGAGTGGAGAGTAGAGAAAGCTTAGAGAAAGATATTTAGAGAGTTGTTTACCTGTGCAGTGACAGACGGTGTTACAGTCTTCAAGAATTTGGAAATTGGGTGTGCCCTGTTTTTGACAATCGAGCTGCACTGAGGCCAAGCTGTTTGCAGTAAGACAGCAAGGCTTTAATGGAATATGAATCCAAGGAGGAAAAGATGAGAGAATGCAGGTATGTAGTCTAGTAAGAGCCTATGTGTGAGAACTTCCAGGAGCTAGCCAAAAAATAGAACAAGCAGGAAATACGACACCCTTTAGAAACAGAGCAGAGAGGAGGTGGGAGAGGCTTGGGGAAGGGGTTGCAAATAGGAACTCCACTAGAAGGAGGGTTCCAATAGAGGAATTGGGTTAAGTACCTTAACAGTGGAGAATCAGAGAAGTGTACAGCAGAATCCAGAAAGCCATCAAGAGATAGAACCTTCCTACATGATGTGTGCCCAGGAGAACATAGCAGAGTATAGGAGTCAGAGAGACTGAGAGGACACTTAGTGAATAAGAGAGGAGAGGTGGTGGTTAGAGCAAGCATAGAAGTGGCTGAAGGGCTGGACTCTAGAATTTAAAGAAAATATGCTTGGTGGCAGAAGCCAGGTGATATTGCTCAGACACCTCTTGGGGCAGGGGGTGAGAAGATGCAACACCAATGACACAGGCACTGGAAGTCAGTAAGTAGCAGAGTGTGATGCAGACTCCTTTATTAAGGAAGTTAGGCCTGTCTTTATACCCCCTCCCATGGTCCCATTGGCTCAGGTGGCTGACTCTGCTGTGTTGCCCTTTTTTCATTGACGCCTCTGGTCAGGTGTCTCTTTGTCAGCAGTCTCTAGGTATAGTGGCAGCCCTTAGTTGGCTCAGGGAGGAAGTGCCTGCCAAGTATGCTCATGCAAGCTGGTTTGGGCAGGATGACTGCTGCTTGGGTAGGCTACACTGCTCCATACCTTAGGTGAGTCAAATCAGCAGCCTGGTTCAGTTAAGAGATGGCAGGCTCCTTAGAAAGAGGCCCATTTGTCTCCCTCCTGAGTTTCAGCACCAGATGTACGCAAGAGGGCATAGTAAAGAAACTGCAGACATGACTGCTTCATTAGGGGAAAGGGTTTTATTGTAGGTAAGAGAAAGAAAATATCCAGAGGTGTCTGCAAGGGTCCAGAGCAGAGAGAACGAGAAACAGACTGGACATGGCCAGGGATGGGGAAGTGAGAGAGTAGGAGAGAATATTGGAGATAGAAAGATAGCAAGAGATAGGAAATAGAGGGGAAAGAGAGAGAGAGAGAGAGAGAGAGAGAGAGAGAGAGAGAGTAGCAAGAGTGGGAATAGAGATAGATCAAGGTGGACCAATCATGTGGATTATAAATCAAGCACTTGGGGGAGGAAAGGGCAGACTGCTAGTGTGGACTTGGAAATGTATAACAGATTCTTGGGATACTGAGGGAGCCTGGAGGCTATCATGATCTTTGATATGCTGATGGATGCCAGAAGGTGAGAGAAAGGACTCCTTTTGGCAGATGGGAACGAGTTTCACAAGTTTCTGTGGAATGTTGGCTTTTATTTAACCAAATCCTGCTACTGTCCAGTTCGAGCTCATTGCTAGATGTCCAGACTGCTTGAGACCTAACAATAAGTATGTGTGGCAAATGTTTTCTGTGTGTCCTAAGAAGGCAGACTAAGACAGGTAGCATACGGAAGACTAAAAGGAACCAGCTCTAATGCTCTTCTACCATGGTGGTTCTTTTCATTCCTTCAGAAGTGGGCAAGTCACTACCTCACAAAGAAGCTGGCAGCTCACAGGTGCCATGGCCATAGGGTTAGGGGTCCTGAGAGTCCCCTCAGAGGAGGGACACAGATCAGTGTGCATCTTTAACATCAGCTATGTTATAGGGCTATAACATCAACACCTTTATAAAGCTATTCCTAGGCACTAAGAAAGAGGCCTTGATTTCTTTCTTGTGAGTCTAAAGGGCTATGAGGCTTGTAAAAGCAAGCAGTTATTCTATTTTAAAACACTGTAAGTCATTTTTCCTAAATGAAACAAAGGAATGTTTGTTACTACCAGTTTATGAGCCTGCCATCTATCAAGTCGGCAAGGATTACATGAGAAAAAGTATTTGATTTGGGAAAGAGTGCGATAAAATGGACATTCCCTGGAGCTGATGGGAGTGTGAATTTTCACACCCTCGCTGGAGGCGATTTATCCATAGAAATCAAGAACTTGAATGAATCGTCATCCCTCTGAGCTTTCTAATGCCCGTTCTGTGAAATGTGACTCATGGAACAGGCTGGGATATAGATTTATAAATCAGTATCTTGCCCCTCATAGTATTATTTTTAAGGCCATTTAAATCAGAAGCACTTTAAAAGAGATCGGTTAAAGGAAACTGCCACTACTCATGTGATAAATGGGAAGTGAAGTGTTAGTTCTATGGGGCAGGCTTTGCTCTTGAGTTCACTGCCATCCCCAGAGCCTAGTTCAATGCCTGACTTTTGCTGAAACAAAACACAGTGATACACAGGCATTTTGAAGTTAGATTTCTTGGCCCTCATTCTACAGGTGTGACAGCCATGTCTCAGGATTTCCATTTGGGAAATGGGGGAGGAGGGGGCTTCAACCTTTCCTAAGCACTTTGTTAAGGATCAAATGCTGATATTCATAGGCAAAGTGTATTAAATATTAAGTGACTACTGTACCTAGGAGATTTAAGGGAGCATTTTCATGTTTACTGAAACTAGCTTATCTTCCATACTTGAGAAAATTTACAAATGAACAGAAGTCTATAGAGTATTCATATTTATAAAACTACAAAGAAGCTTAGACAGACAATGTGCCTCTGAAGGACTGGTGACTACAGGCTGATTTTAACACAGCTAACCCTTCATCTCTGCCTTCACACTCCAGGAAGGAGTTAAAGCAATTATGTATGTAGGTCTGAGGAGAAAAATAAGGAGACCATGTTGTAAGCAGAAGAGCAAAGGCAGGGCCTCTGGAAACACTGCTTCCTTCAAGCCTCATGCTTACTGCTGATCTTAGCTTGCTGGTAAGATGCTGTTCCAATGGGTTTGGGTCTTGGCATTTGTTGGGAACATCTGTATGCCCAGGAGAAAGCTTTGCCCCTTGCTGTTTCCAGGCTGTCCTTTAAGCATTTCTGTGGCTCTAGACAGAACACCTGCATAGACCACTTTGCCAAAGCCTTCGACTAGCAGTCTAAAGACTTGCAGGGCAATTTATATTTTTCAGGGGTATCCATAAAATTTTATGGTGGCATGAGCAAGCTCACAGTAAGAAATCTCAGGTTAAAGGCAATGATCACTGTTCAGGTTTTGTGCTGTAAGGAACTACTGACGCACCTTGCATTATGGAGTTGTAAGATGTTTTTTGGACCACCAGCCTGAAGCACAATCTGACAGATTCCTGATACCTAGCATTCTGCAGCCCCATGCCCAACTACCCCCTATTGTTATTGGCAGGTTGCTAGGCGGAGGTTGAGGAGTGGAATGATCAAGGAAGTGGTGATGGTGGTAGAAATGGCGGTGGTGGTCAAGCCTGAGAGATTGTCCCCTTCACAAAATTGAAATATTAGCTTCTGAAATTAAAGATGTGAGACCTCAAGCTTGGAGGGTATCTCAACAGATATAGCTGGCGGATTTATTAATCCCACAACATTTTTACTACTTATAAACTACCTAATATTTCAAGGCAGGAAGTTTGCTAAGGTGGGATATTATCAGAAATGCAGCTCACTAGGTCACAAGCTCTGGTAGTTAGAATGCAATTGGTTCCTAGAAGCTCATAGGGAGGTGGCACGATTAGGAAATATGGCTCTGTTGGAGTGGGTATGGCCTTGTTGGAGGAAGTGTGTCAATGTGGGCGTGGGCTTTGCAGTTTTCTTTGTTTAAGGTACTGCCCAGAGTCACAGTCTACTTCCTGTTGTGTTCTGATCAAGATGTAGCCAGCACCATGTCTGTCTGCATGCTGCCATGTTCCCCACCATTATAATAATGGAATAAGCCTCTGAGACTGTAAGCTGTCACCTCAATTAAATGTTTTCCTTGATAAGAGTTGCCATGATCATGCTGTCTCTTCACAGCAATAGAACCCTAAGACACAAGCCAAGAAATTCCTTTTCGAACATATTCTTTCACAATTTCATACATAATGTAGTTTGTTTGTGTTCACCCCATTATCCTCTAATCCTCCTCTTCTTCTACCCAACAAGTCCCTCTCCTACTTTTATATTTTGTTTGTTTTGGTTACCCACTGCATTTCATTAAGGTTATTGTATGAACAGGGATCAGGGAGGTGTTACTTGGCCAAGGGCTGTTTATCAATGGTTACATTACTGAGAAATATAACCCTGTCTCTATCCCAGCACCTATTAACTGTCTATAGCTCCTCATAAACCACTCCCTTCATTCATAATGAAATGTCAAAGGGTCCCGTTTGTGCAGGTAACCACCATTGCTAGGAGTTTGTAGGTACAACAGTCATGCCATGTCCAGTCGACAGAATTCCACACCATTTCTCCCCATCTTCTCACATTTGCATTCTTTTAGCTCCCTCTTCCACAATGTTCCATAAGCTTTAGGGAAGTGATATCAATGTCCTTTTTTAGGGCCAATCATCCAACAGCTACTCAGCAAATTTAACCCAATTTGAGTCTCCATATTCACCACCTTCCATTGCAAAACAAAACTTCTCTAACCGAGTCTGAGAGCAACACTAATCTGTGGGCATAAGTATAAATATTGAGAGCACATGCTGTCCTTTAGCAAAACATCAGTAGTAGGTTCCTTTTAGGGCCTATGACAGACCCAGCCCTGGGCTTTTGACAAGTATCCAAGACTTGATATGGATTCCCTTTTGAAGAGTTGGTCTCAAATCATACCAGAAAGTAGTTTGTTTCCCCCATATCAATCATGCTACTGCACCATTGGGAATATCTTATCTGGCAAAGCCTCAACCAAGTACAGATGATATAATCAAAGCAGGGTAAGCCAAAGCAAATTCCTTAAGAAGCAAGACATTTACAATGACGAGTTTGGAGGAACTGTAAGTATTGTATAGCAACATAAACATCACATCAGTGAGGCTGTTACTGTCTTAGGACCTTATGATACAAGGGAAGTAAAAGTTACCAAGACTTAAAAGGGATAGGATGAGGTAGGACCAATTTTGCAAGAATCAGTAATCTTGAGTTGGTTAAAGTCAGTCTAATTCAAACTCGAAGAAGATATTTAGAGAAACAAATACCTGTACCATTCTTTTCTCTCTAATCTCTTTCTAGAGACCCCATTTTCTGCACTAGAACCATAGACTCCATATGCATAATAGAAGTCTATTGAAGAAGTCTACAAACATAACAGAGAACAGAAAAAAGAATAATCAGTAAGTCTGGGAGTAGGGAGCAGATGGAAGATGGAAGGGAGCAGAAACATGGCAGTAATGTATCTATTAGACAATTGACTATAAGCAGATGTTGTATGTTCAATTTGGGGTCATGTTTCTAAGGGGAAAAATGTATCTTACTCCCTATCAGCTAGAATGATGATGACATGCTGGATGGAGTTTGCAAAGCTATCTTGGTCCATAGAATGGATAGTCAACTCCTAAGAATGGTCAAAACACACAATAGAAGGTACTTAGATCTCTAAGGACCATGTGACTAGTTCTAGTTGCCTACATTTAATGGAAAGAAATAAGCACACTTTTAAAGCCACTGTGACCATAGACTTTCTTTTACTTGCAGTTGGTACAAGCCCTGGCCAGTTCAGAAAACCAAACAGGAAATTCTTTAGGGACATAGATATATTGGTTATGACATTTTTTTCAAACCTGTAAGCATCTGAAATGGATTTTGTCTAGTTTGAGCAAAGGGGAAATTTATTGGAAGGATGCTGTGGGTGTCTCAGAGAATCAAAGGAAACGCTGAACTACCAAGATAGGAGAACTGAGGGCCACACTGGTATCTCAACATTCTTCACGGCCTTTTTCCCTGGAGGTCTGCCACAAATGTGACTCACCTCCCAGAACACCCACTCTCTTCTGCAACCCATTCCAAAGATCATATTTCTATTTGAACTACTGATTGGGTTGGCTTGGATCAGGCTCTGGTGTCTTTGGAACAGGGTCTCAGAGTATAAACAGGGGTTCTCTAAGGTTCTAAAGGCGTTATGAGTCAATCACCCCAGAGATACGATTTAAAGAGATCATTACTTCAACCAATCTCTAAAGCATCTTTGTAAGTACAGTATGTCTCCACAATGAAGTCACAGCTCTTCAAGGACATTCTTCAGACTTATTCTGGAGGCAGAATGGATCATAAAAATGCCTGGCCTTCAGTAGATACCTAATGTCTATCTATCCTGGATATTACAGGCCTAGTGTCAAGGGGAAGGGGAAGCGGTCAAAGCCTAAATTTTTTGTGACTAAGTTCATCAAATTTCTTAGCACCTACCACATTTTAGGACCTATATTTTAATACAGCTGATAAAAACTGTTGAATTATTTTTAAATCCTACAGTCTGGAAGGGATAAGCGCATATAGATAAATCATAACAGTCATATGTTATCAGAAAAGGAAAATATATGTCGAAAGGATAGGGGGAAGAGCCTTGGGGACTGCTTAAGTGCTGTCTGAGATAGGTGCATAGGTTCTGAAAGTTTAATTGGAGGAAGAGAATTCAAAGCACAAGAAATTCCTCATGTAAAGCTAAGGAAGCAAGGCAAATGCTCAGTTCTGTTGCTGAGGGGAGGGGGGATAAAACCTCCTTGTAAATGGACTCCTAAGCGCTAACTGGATACTTGGCAGTAATCTATGGAGTATCCATTGTGTGTGTGCTGAATTATCCAGGAGTCAAAGCTAAAGGAGATGCTATTCTCATCTTTAGTGGGAGGGGGAACGGCTACCAATCAGATGAGCTACAACAGCTAGAACAAATCCCTTCTGTGTGTTCACAGGGAAAGGGGGTTTGAAAACTGAGCCCAGAACTCTAGACAGGAGGTGAGGACTAGACTCCAAGTTAAAGCTTTTCTGCACCATGGAGGTTGTGATACCCTCTAAACTTTGCCCATGTGTTTTTCAATCAACAGGACTCATTTGCAGATGCCTCTTCAAAACCTGTATAAAAGGGAAGTCCATTTGTTTCATGTTTGTTCCAGGCACTGTGCTAGGGATCTTACAAACATTATCTCATTTCAAAAGACCTTGGTGATCAGGTAGAGAGGATTGTGTGCCTAAGTTAGGAGGGAAGCAAGTGAGAGGAAAGGAAGGGAATGAAGTGTTCACTGGGATGGGCTTGGTAGAGGCAGTGAATTCCTTTTCATGTAGAGATACAGGGCCTTAAACTCCTCCCTCCTTCCTTAAAAGCTTCTGTGTACTGGGTATGTGTGATGGGTCAAAACCTTTGATTACATTATGGGTCAGGAAGACAGTCAACTGAAACTAGTTATCCTTGGATTTTATCACCAAGTCCAAGTGAAAGCAGCCCAAAAGCTCCCCAGACATCCAGGCTCATAACTTTTGTTTAATTGACTGCTGCACCTCCAAGTCTTCCTTCCTCATTCCAAAAAGAAACAAGGAAAGTCTTTTACCAAGAAGGCTTATCTTCCTTCTTCAGGACTGGCTATTTCACAGAGAAGTCTGCTTGCATCTCATTGGTCAGTTTGATGTAGTGTGACTCCCTGAGGTGCCACTGGAAAGTGGAAGTATTTTAACAGGATGCATTTTTTACCACATCCATGTGAACATGAGTCACTGCAGCTCAAGGGAGAAGAAAGAAGCAGAAGGAAATGGGTATCAAGTTGACAACATATGTCACTTTATTCCTTATTTCCATAGTTTTGAGAGTAGGCACAGTGACCCAGAGTCTACTGATAGGGAAGTGTATTAGAAGAGCAAAATCAATTTCCAAAGTCACCCAAGTAGTGAGTCATAAAATAAAGATTTTAAAAACAGGTCCATATTATCCCAGCAGCAAAGGATTTTTTTTTTTAATATGATATCATCCCCTCCTTTAGCTGTGTGACCTTGAGTAGTTTGCTAAACTTGTCTAAGCCTCAGTTCTAAATCTGTTAAAAAAAAAAAATCAGCATGCAGGAAACATCTAAGCAGTGAAAGGGCTGGAGGCAATGCAATGGACTTTGAGTGGGCCCTGCTTCCAACTATGCTAGTGTTCCACCCATAACTGACAGGCAACAATGTTCCTTTGAGGAACTTAGCTTGAACACTGGCATTTGAACTTGGCACTGTGAATTCTCTTCATTGGCATTTCCTATTTAGGCTCCATCACAGTTTCCCAGGAATTTCCATGGGCTGAGTTTCCTTTGTGTACATCAAGGCTGTCTAAGCAGGCCAGAGCAGACAAGCAAACCCTCCCTCCTGCTCTCACAACTCTTCCTTCACTGTCTCACTGAGAGATAAACTTGGGCTGTTCCTTAAATGGGGTTCCTTTTGTGCCCCATTCCAAGATGGAAAACATGATCTAAGCACCTGAGGGTTTCTAGCTGCAGAGTCCCACAAAGCCCCCTGTTGTCATGTGGGCTTTGGTTCTAACAAGTCTGGAGATTCCCTGATGCTAATGCAGGCTCAGGTCCCCCCTTTTTTGACCCTCCCCTTGCATTCAGGGCTGGTTTCTTTATTGGTGTTTGTTGTTGTTTTCATTTCCTTCTAGATTAGTGTATGGCTTATTTGATATCTCTGTCACAGAATAACACAGCACACCCAGACTGAATTAAGCCTCAACCCACACAGCAGTGATTCTCAACCTTTATAATGCTATGACCCTTTAAAACAGTTCCTCGTGTTGAGATGACCCTCCCAATCATAAAATTATTTTTCTTGCTACTTCGTAACTATAATTTTGCTATTTGTTATGAATCATGATGTAAATATCTGATATGCAAGATATCTGATATGTGTTCCCTCTGAAAAAGGTCATTCAGACTCAAATTGGTTGTGACCACAGGTTGAGAACCAATGCCATAGAGTTTGTTTTCACTTAACTAGACAATAGAAAGTTAAAAGCAAGCAAAAAGTAGTATATACACATGTATGTGTCTGTGTCTATGTATTTCTATATCTATAGATAGATGATGGTAGATAGACAGGCAGACAGACAGGCAGACAGACAGACAGACAGACAGACAAACAGGATGCATTGCTATAGTCTGAGTACTTGGATCCTCTCCAAACTTATATATTGAAGTTTTGGCCTCCAAGATGATGTATTAAAAAGAGGGGCCTAGATATTACAACAGCACACAGCTCACAGTAAGGATATGTGTCCTGAAAAAATTAAAAAGGCCCAAGAGATCTCCTTTGCCTCTTTTGCTATAAAATAAGGATATAGTGAGGAAATGCTACCAGTGAAGAAGATGGCTGTCACTAGACACCAGATCTGCTGGGCTTCATCTTGGGCTTTCTGGCTTCTGCATCTTCGAGAAGTAAGCATTTGTTGTTAACAAGCCTTCTAACTTATGACATTTTTGTTGTAGCAACTATGTTCATTGTTTCATAAAGGTAAGAAGAAGGGAGGATGGGAGTCATAGAGGGATATTTAAAAAAAAATTCTAACCCCTCATCACCAACCACTTAGCTGTGCACATGTATAGCCTAAGCACGGTCCCATTGGAGTAGACAAAGAGCTGAAGCAGTGTTTCAGAGGCCACTTGTGGAACACGGAATTCACTTTTTAGTTGCCAGTCTGGTCTTTTTGTGTCCAAAATGTATTTCCATTGCCTTTTAACTACTAGATGAGTATGCTATCTATTTTTCAAGCCATTTCTCGACTTTAGAAACTCACTGTTAGCAATGATGTTGGAATGAAAATGCCTGAGGAATTATTGTCATCCAGGTGGTGGTATTTCAGAGTGACAAAATCTGAGAGATGGGTTTTGGAGGGATTCTCAGGAATTGCTTTTTTTTTTTTTTTTTTTTTTGCTAATAGAATATAAGTACACTCACTTCCCCCCAGCCCCACTGAACCTGAATGTTACAAACACCTCACTCATACTCCTACATTTAAATTCCTCTAATGACCACACAGTGGCCATTTTCTTTCTGCATCATAACCATTAGCATCAGGCTCTTGATTGTAATAACCATTAGGTCCCACATAGGCCTGATACCCAGCTCTTTTTTTTATTTGAATTAGAAACAAGATTGTTGTACATGACAATCCCAGTTCCCTTCTCCCTCTCGTCCTCCCCTACCCCCCCCAACTAAAACCCTACCTATCACATATCCTTTCTTCTATTCTTCCCCTTACTCAACCTTTCTGCTCCCTCATGACCTCTGCATCCTTCCTCTTCTTCCCTTCTCATTCTCGTAGCTTCCTCCCCTCTCTTCCCGTGCTCTCAATTTGCTCAGGGGATCTTGACCTTTTCCCCTTCTCCAGGGGACCAAGTATGTCTCTCTAAGGATACCCAGCTCTTACAATGCTCCCTGAATGGCTTCATCACATAGATTCATTAAGAACACTCAGGAATTAGGCCTCTAAAGGTCTTCCCTTGAAGTTTGCTTAGCATCTCTTTCCCATGTTTTCTTTTTATTTCTTTTTTTTCTGTTATTTTTTCAGTTATTGTCTGAATCAGTCTTGACTTTGCTTTGCCCCAGTCTGGCTGAGTAGCTTCCCTGTGAGATGATGTCTATGTCAACAACTTTAGCGTGCTCAGTCATCTTCTCAAGACAGAGCCCTTGTTGAATGTCCATCGTCTATTGTTCTTTGGGTAAGTCACTTTATTTCATTTCCAATTCAGGAAGTGCCTCCTCTGGGCTGAACTTTGGGAATACAAAATTGTGAGCCTCTCAGCCCCTATTTCAGGGAATACTGAACTCTAGAGGAGTAGAAAGCCAAGAAAGAACGAATGTTGTCAAGTCAGAAAGAGTGAAGCCAGCCTGCTCTGGCAGACAGGACAGCTCCTCTATTCACAGCTGCGAAGCTCAGGATCTCTGTGTGTCCCTTTCCTTAAATCCACATGTTGAAATCCTAGTACCGAGGCCAAGGTGTCAGAGGTGGGACATTGGAGAGATGAATATGTCATGAGAACAATCCCCACTTGAATTAGATTTATCCATTGAAACCAAGAGAGATCTCTCATCTTTTTACCTTGTGAGGTCACAGCAACATGACAGCCAGTAATGAGAATGTGAGCTTCACCACCAACTCTGCAGTACCTTGATCTTGGTCTTTCCAGCCCATAGAACTATGACACACAAGTGTTCATTGTTTTTAAGTCATTGAGTTTGTGGTATTTTGTCATAGACACCAGTGATGAAGTGGGGCAGGTAACAAAATGCTGTGTGCTTGTTTCTTCAGCTATTAAGAACAGACAGCAGTATGTCCCTGAAAAGGCAGTTATGAAAGCTAAATGAATTAATCCACATAAAGCTCTCCATGCCTTTCCTCCACACACTGCCTGTCTTGAGACCCTCAGAGGCTGTGACAAGTGGGTTTCCTCTGCCAGGTGCCAGGGTTTCTCTGAAGAAAGGAAGCAAGAAACAGGATGATGGCAATGGTGGCGTTTTCAAGGGCGGAGATGAATGGAAACTTCCTGGCATTTCAAGCAACAACATCTGAAAGGAAGTGGAATTTTCCTGCAGCTCAGGCAGGACGTCTCTGTCTCAAGTTATTGATCTGGTGTGCTCGTCTCGCATTTAATCTGGTGATTAATTTGGAGGGAGGCTGCATGAATACTGGCTTTCATTTAGTGAGTTTAAAAGCACTCTGCTCCTGATTTATTTGCTCTCTATTTATGCAGGGCTGTTGGATTGGGAAGAGGTGAATGATAGGCTTCTGGCAGGAAGGACAGGTAAAATTTAAATAACTAATATCAAATCTTTTAAGGTACTCTACTTATCTTTTGTGATTTATTAATCACACCCACTGAAGGCTGGTTGGCCCTCTAGGACAAGTTCAGAAGGAGGGGCTATTCAGCATGTGAAGTTTGCCAGTCCCTCTACCTTTCATTTTCTTATGTTAGACCAAGTAAGAGAAGGCTTCTGAATAGAAGTTACCACTGAAAGTAACTCATAATTTCAGATATGGTGATACTCCCAAATATGTCCAAAGCCTTTTAATAGCAAGTTGGCAATTGATATAAGTCTGCTCCTGCTCCCTCTTGCCTTAAGAAATAACATTATGGGCTAGCCTTCACTAACTTGGCAAACTTCATCTCTCATTTATTCCTCCATTCTTCTGAGACAGATTTATCTTTTCACAAATAAACTGCATATGGGCTTCTTGCTGCTAGTTGATGCAAATGCTGGAACATTCCTCTAGAGAAGTAGGGAGGAATGAAGGACCTGAACATGAGTTCCTAGTTCATTTCTTTGGGAGACTTGCTTCTCTAGGCTAATGTCCATTGCAGCAGTTCAAACTACCTGTGACCCACTGACTTTCTTATCGGTAGGCTGAGATGGTCCTGTTGTAAACTTTGGCACTAAAAATGATCGTTTATTTAGGAAAGTTGCCATAGTTCTCTTTGGATAAATCTCCCACCTTCTCAAAACCTACAAGTCTCCATTCTCATGCCTTAGTGGACTGAGAATCTTGGGCAGTGTGTGGATCTAGGGCAGCAAATTGATGTTTATTTCACACAATTGTGTGTGGGTAGAAAATGCCATCTTAAAGGGCAGCACAAACTCATATAGCACTTTCAGCAAGATCCAGGGAAGCACACAGGACTGATTAAAAAAACCCAAAAAACAAAAAACACTGTTTTTATTAAGGAGTAGGCAGAGGTCATATCAGGATGAGGGCATGGAGAGCCTAGCTTATACTCCACTATCAACATGGAAAAGATGAAAGCCAAAATAAATGGGTGAAGAAGTAAGGTGCTAGTAGAGTTGGGAAAGAGATCACTGCATTCTTCTTACTGAATACCTACTATGGCTCCATTTTGAAAAGCCAGTATATGGCTAAGAAGAAAATGTGATGAGGACAAGAGCTTGGACTTCACCTCAGAATTCAACTTGGAATTCATGCTGTTGTTAATTTTGGTTTGCTAGCATAGATTATGTGTCTGTTCTTTAATATTTATCATTAGGCTTCAATGTTATTGTGCCAGGCATTAGCCTAGCCACTTGTACACAGTAGTGAAAGAGGCTGACATAGCCCTGTCATCTCAGAAACTTACTGATATAGGGGGTTATTAGGGCAAAACATTTGTTTGTAGAAGATCTAGCCACACTGAGATGACACTATCCATATGGGACTATGATGGAATAAGATAGTGAACACAGCCCCTTCCCCATAGTACATGCTTACAATTGCTCTCTCTCCCTTCTTTCCATCACAGCTTTTCTTAAAGTCCCACAGGCCTAACTCTGCCTTTTGGAGCAGATCCAGCTAGATGTTTCCAGAGGACCCTCTCAGTCTTCCTGCCTAGCCAGCATATTGCTTTGTATATCAGGGACCACACGGGGCTGGGACTGTGGTCAGAGCCGCACTCAGAACTCTCATCAGAGAAGCATCTTCTTGCAGGGGATGGGAACTAACACAGAGATCCACACTAGACAATGTGCAGAAAGCCAGAGGGGATGGATGTCTCCAATGAAACAGCATCATTCAGACACAACAGGACTTATGCACATATGAATTCACAGAGACTGTGACCATATGCACAGGGCCACATATGTTCAAATCAGATGGAATTCCAGTGCTAAGAGAGAGAACTTGGCATGGATCCCACCTCTAATAAAAGCTATCTACAATTGACCCCTGCTTGTGAAGGAAAAAAAAAGTGGTTTTCTCCAATGGAGTCTCACTGCATATTAATTAAGATATTAATTAATTAATATATTAGTCACACTTTAAGGTAGACCCCATGCCCAGAAGCAGCGGGTCAACACAAAACAAACTTTAAAATATTTTTGCAGACTTTTTGTCTTAAATTGCTTTGTCTTGGCATTTTTTTTCTTATTAGTCTTTTACTGGTATATTTTGGTTTCTGTTTTTCTAGTGTGTGGAGTGGCATTGTTTGTTTGGTTAGTTAATTTTTTGTTTATTTGCTGTTGAAAGAAAGAAAGAGAAAAGAAGGAAGGAAGGGCATGGAGTTCAGTGGATGGAGAGGAACTAGAAGGAACAGGGGGAGAGGGAAAGCATGATCAGAATATATTTTATGAAAAAAAATCTTTCTTTCAATTCAAAAACTCCTCCAGATCTAGTAGAGAACAGTGTCTCAGATTCACGTTTTGATGTATATGAAATAATCCCAGACTGGCAACTATAGAAAGAGCTATTCCAGGGTACTTGCCTTGTGAAGCCTTTGAACAGCAAGAGTTCTTCCCCGGATTTGCTTGGATGGCAGACTACAATAGCAGAATGGCAGAAGCAGGGCCACAGAGGCAAGAGAACCTGTAACAGAACTTGATCCTCCAATGAATACCAGCCAGCCATCCCTTGGAGGAGAAGGCCATGTGCTGATTGATGCTTGGCTACAACCTAGTCTTTGGAGTCTTAAACCCAGTGTTGTATTTGGCTCTGCATTCTCGTGGCTCATTTGATAGATGAGCAGGAACATGCTTCCCATGTGAATGAACTGATGATTATATGGAATGACTAGTGTTTAAATGAGTGGAAGTTAGTAGAACTATTGGCCAAGCTAGGCCATCGAATATTGCTCATTAACTGTGGTCAATGCTTCTCAGCAATAAACAGTATTTATAGCCCTGATGGCTGAGCTAGAGCTGCCTTGCCTCTCTGGACTTGCTCTATGGGGGGTATGCCATCCGAACTAAGGATCCAAGCTCCACAAACACAGGAACTGGTAAATCTTATTCTTTTATGTGCCTCCAGACCATCCCTACTTGCAGTAGGAATGCATTAAATACTCAGTGAATAAATGTACTTCAGGAGAGAGAGAAATAAATATGTAGTGTGTTTGGACAAAGGCCAAGATGAAGTGAAGAAGCCTAAAACTGCATCATGCAGGGACCATTGCTAGGATCAGAGGTGCAGTACTAGAGGAGGAATACTGGGGCACAGAGGGTTTCTGATAAGTGGGTGCAACAGTCAGGACTTAACCAGCAAAGCAGAATGTGGTTGACAATGATGATTACCCAGATCTCTGTCTGCAGTATCTATCCTGGTGAATCTCCCTGACTATGCTTTCTCCCCAAGCTACCAGTCTGGGTCCTAGCTACCATGCCCAAGCCTAGTCTAGCTACTTCTGCCTACTGTATAACAGAACTATAGACTTCACTGAACCCACACTCGGCCACCACACATAAGTCCCTTCTGTACCAAAGCCAACTTCTCCAAAAAGCTAGATTTCCCATAACCTTCTCCAAAGTCTAGCCTGGTAAGTGTCCCTGACCCTCCCCATCCATGTACCCTCCCCAACCAGTAGAATCTAGCATGAGTCCTACATGCAGAGCCCCAAACTAGTCTGACATCCTTGGCCTGTGTCACAACTGATCACTGGGCTTCCTTCAGGACTCCCCGAACCAACAGATGACTCCCACACCACATGCAACTTTTACACCTAGTCAGATGTACCCTCATACACCAAGCTTAGATGAAGAGACATACCCTATACTCTAGCCTAGTCCACTCTGTTCACATAACTTCATTCTTCTCATGCCATTTCCACCCTCCAAGCATAACCCACATATATATTCTCTCTTCTGTCTCAATCTGCTCAGTACATAGCAGAGTTAGAACTAAGAAAATAAGTCCACATGCCAAGACCTCATAGAAAAATACCAACAATATGAAAGATCAAGCTAGTATCTTCTTTCCTAAACTTACTAGTACTATAGAAATGTTTGCCAATGAGGATTACCTAGGCGAACCCCAAAACATAGAATTTAAAGGAATAATTGTGTGTTCCATTAAAGAATTTAGAGTATAAAGAAGAGACTAAGAAACAGTTCAAGGGCTGGGCATCGAGGGCACATGCCTTTAATCCTAGCACTCGGGAGGCAGAGGCAGGCAGATCTCTGTGAGTTTGAGGCCAGTCTGGGCTACAGAGCGAGTTCCAGGATAGGCTTCAAAGCTACACAGAGAAACACAGTCTCGAAAAACCAAAACAACAACAACAAAAAGAAACAGTTCAAGGAACCAAGGAAAAAGAACATAAGAAGAATAGATGCCTAATGATGCCTGAGAAAACATAAAGCATAAACAAGGCTGATGGAAATCATGAAGACAATCCAGGACTTGTGAATGGAATTCAATAAGGAGATGAAAACATTGAGGAGGATTCAAGCTGAAACGAAGATGGAATTGAAAACCCCATAACTCAACTGGAAAACGCAAAGGAAAGTTTTACAAGTAGAATGAACCAAGCAAAAGACAGAATATCAGGACTTGAAGACAGAGTAGAGGATCTAGAGCAAAAAAACCGAGAGGTATATGGAAATAAAAAAACAAAAACTCACAAGGAACACATAGGAAATAAGGGACTTTGTGAAAAAAAAAAACAAACTTCAAATTGTAGGCATAGATAAGGGAGAAGAATCCCAACTCAATGGCATAAACCAGATCTTCAACAAGATCATAAAGAAAAATTCCCTAAACCAAGGAAAGATACACTCATACAAATATACATATAGGACAACAAAAAGACAAGACCAGAAAAGAAAATAGCCATAGCATATCACAGTTATACACTATACAGAATAAAGAAAGTGTACTGAAAGCTACAACAGGAAAAAGAACAACAACAACAAAAACCAAGTCACATATAAAGGAAAGCATATCAGACTAATATGAGAACCAGAAGAGCCAATGCATTTCATGTCCTGAAATTTTATGACAGACAACTTAAAAGAATATGCCCACCCAGCAAAACTATTTGCTATCATTGAAGGGAAAAGAAAAACTCCCAGTATAAATAACCTTTAAAAAATACATCCAACAAACCAAAGCTAAAGAAAAAACAAGAAGCAATATTTTGTGCTGAGGAGAGGGATGAACATAGCAGAGAGACTATGGAAGGAAATAAAAAGCCATAACTATCAAAACACAACATACCACCAAGAACACAAACCATAACAATAAAAAACAACAACATTATGACCACAATAGACACGCAGATTTCAAAAATTTTAAATATTAATGGCTTCATTATCCAATCAAAAGGCACAGGCTGGTTGAATGGATCAAGAAAAAACTCTTATCTTATGTCATTTAAAAGAAACATATCTTAGTTTTAAAAGAAGCATCAACCTTGGAGTAAAGCATGGGCAAAAGTACTCAAATCAAATGGAACTAGGAAGCAAACAGGTGTCACTAACAATATATGACAAAATAGGCTTGAAACTAAAACTAATCGGAAGATATAGAGATACTTCATTCTAAAAAAAGGAATAGTTAACCAAGAAAACATTATTACCTTAAACATGTATGCACCAAATTCTGTGGCACCCAATTTCACTCTATATAAAAAAAAATGTACTACTGGCTTTAAGGATATAGATTAACACCAATCCATCAATAGTAGGTGTCGTAATTAAAGTTTTTATTGCTGTGAAGAGACACCATGACCACAGCAGCTCTTATAATAAAAACATTTTGTTGGGGTGACTTGCTTACAGTTTCAGAGGTTCAGTCTATTATCATTTTGGTAGGGAGCATGGTGGCATACAGGCAGATGTGGTACTGGAGGAGTAGCTTCAGTCTTATATCTTGCAGGCAACGGGAAGTCAGCCAAGACACTAGGCAGTATCCTGAGTGCAGGAAATTTCAAAGCCCACCCAACAGTGACAACATTTTCCTCCAACAAAGCCATACCCACTCCAACAAAGCCACACCTCGTAATAGTGCCACTCCCTGTGAGATTATGGGGCCAATTAAATTTAAACTTCCACAATAGGTACTTCACTTTCTCTAACAGACAGGTCAACTACAATAAAATAAAATAAACAGAGGAACATTGGAAAAATTAATATTATACATTAAATGGACTTAGCATATATGTATAGACTATTCCACCAGAACACCGAAGAATACACATTTTACTCAAAGCACACAGAAGTTTTTCTAAAATGCACAACATCCTGGGACAAACAAATCTTTATGATTGGTTCAAACTTCAAAAAGATTGAAATTGTACCTTGTTTCTTTACAGAAAAAATTCTAGTAAATACACAAACTCACAGAGATTAAACAATTCATTACTGAATGATGAATGATTCAATGAAGAAATAAGAAAGAAAAAATTTCCTAGAACTAAAGGAAAATGGAAACACAACACAACAATATCAAAGCTTGGTTTTTGACAAAGATGTATTGTGGAACATTAACTTAAGATGTGTTACATTCATTTACACTATGGAATGTTTGTTTAATGATGCCAAGATGTATTGCATTACTTCATGTTGCATACATTTATCTCTGTAAAGCTGTGTTACTTTTCCTGTCTAAAACACCTGATTGGTCTAATAAAGAGCTGAATGGTCAATAGCTAAGTAGGAGAGATAAATAGGTGGGGCTGGCAGGCAGAGAAAGAAAAAGATTGATAAGGAGGGAGGAACAAAAAGGAGAAGGAGAGGAGGAACCAGGGGCCAGCCACCCAGTCACACAATCAGCCACAGAGTAAGAAGGAAAGAAGGGTATATAGAATAGAAGGGAAAAAGCACATCGGCAAAAGGTAGATGGGGATAGTTTAAGAAAAGTTGTCTAGAAACAAGTCAAGCTAAGGCTAGGCATTCATAAGTAAGAATAGGTCTCCATGTGTTTATTTGGGAACTGGGTGGTGAGCCCCCAAAGAGTAAAAAAGTCAACTTCCAAAGATGTCCAAAGCATAAGCAAGAGAAAAAAATTAACATATGGATCTGGGCAAACTGGAAGTCCAAGTACAAAAGAAGGAAATTAGACCGTATCTATCACCTTACACATGACCTAGCCCCAGTGGGCCAAAGACCTAAATGTGAAACCTGAAACTTGAAGCAGTTAGCAGAATAGGAAGGACCTTACATGACACAGGTGTAGGAAAGAACTTCCTGAATAGGACTCCAACAGTTGACAGTCTCTCCAGGTTTGCTCACTGAGATTGAACCCTGCCACATGTTGCCTGGTTTAGCAGCTCTATGAAAATAGTGGTGGAAGAATACACGAACCCTTCAATATTGGATCTTTCCTATCTCCAAAACTAGTACCATGTGAATGACACTGCCAAGTTTGGCTGCAAGTTTTAAATGAAGCCCTCCATGCTCCTTGGACCACAGTTGCGGGTCATTTCTGTACACAGAAGCTGATGAAAAACTTCACTAGGCAGATACTTTAGAGGGAAAAGCAATTTTTTAGTCTTTCTTCTTCAAGTTGGAGAGTTAGTTGGGTGGGGTCTTCCTCAAGGCTTAATTCCCATTGTTTCAGAGCAGAGCAGGGAGCTTCTCTGTAATAGCACTAACCCTTGTGACAATTACAGTGAATTTTTCAGCACATGATTGGACTTCAATATTACACTTCCTAGTGTTCTTTACTCTTCAATCTGTTCATTTTCCATTGCTTTCTGGTCCACTTACTGCTCTTATTTTATAGAGCATAAGAGTAATTGTATTCCACAGACTCAGTGCTATGCTGTCTTGAAATTTCCTCTGCCTCTAAATTAGTCCATTATTTAAAATTAATCTACATACAAATTCTCACAACACAGACAGAATGAAGTCATATTCCTTATCATCCAAATGTCCTACAGACCAGCTGCTAATAGAACTGAAGGTGTGGGTGTAATGATTTCACTAGACCCACAATAAATGATAAATAGGCATTTATTGGGGAATACTTACACAGAAAAATATAAAGAACCCAGGAGTACTTCTCTGCCCTCCTTATCGGATCAGCTGACCCAAGAGAAAAAAAGCACACACCAGAAAGACCACGCCTCATCTTCCCTCTTCCCGTTTCCATCTGCCTGAAGCCACACTCAAAGTCCTGTGGCCACCATTACAGGTTCACCAGCAAGGCTGCTACATAGAACCTTGGTTCTCCTCTAATCTTGTGGGCTGGGCCTCTACTGTTTGCATTTCTCTCAGTATTATTTACTGTATTTGGGGTTTCCACTAGAACAGCACAATAAACACTGTTTACAGCATTCAGAGGCTTTTCAAGTCAGAGTCACATAAGCAGAGATCCTTTTAGGTTAGTTAGGTGAGGCTTGTTGGCCACTTGCCCTGGATTGGGCCCAGCCCAAGAAGAGGATGGGCTGGTAGTCGAGAAATAATCTCGGCAGCTAAAGAGTTGGTGCACTACTTCACCTTCTATTAGAAGAGAAGGCTCCTTTATCAATGCCCCCCCCACCTCATCCTCATCTTCCCATCCCCAAGCATCCTGTCACATCCCATATTAGAACCATTCTGGAAGCAGTATTTGCTAGTTTGACATTTCAAAATACCATCAAGGAGGCTAAAGATAGCTAAGTTACTAGGGAGGCTAAACATCTTGCCAAACAACCCTGAGTATACTAGGCTCTCTTCATGTTGGTCCAAGGAGTACATGGGTATTTTCTCCCTAAGTGAAGAGCAGCAAGCAGCATTGGATGGAGAGAGGGAAAATTAAGCCAAGAGCCAACACAAGAACTTCAGACCAATTCCAGGAACAGTAAAGGGGTCATGATTTCAGAGGTCTCACTTAATGGACCATGTTACTCTAGTTGCCTAAGACAGGAGCCTTGACATGGGGAAACCCTTCCTTTTGGGCTACCTGCTTAGTGCTAGTCTACCTATAAGACAGGATTCCATACAGACAGACAAAACACAGTCATAGGCATTCCAAGCCGTGGGAGCTGTTTGTGCCTTAAGAAATAAACAAAGAAGACAAAGCCATCTTTTTACTTCCCTTTTCCTTCCTCCTGTCTCAATTCAATTTCAATTACACTGTCAAGATGCATTACTGTGACTGTGTCTGTAGGGAGCTGAGAGCCAGACCTCTGTGCAAGGTTGTGGGACAGCACAGTCTTTTCCAGCAAGGGGCTTCTTAGAAGTCACTGTGGACAAATAATACTTACCAATCTAGGCTGCTGACTTCTGGCCAAGCACTCTGCAAAGCCTTTGGTAGACTCATTTGATCTCACAGCAAACTTAGAGTCAGGTCTTAGAGTCTTCTCTACCTTGGGAGAAGATAAACTGAGGGTCACAGAGGTTCAACTGTCTGCCTCCAATACCTGCTTTCTTCCCAGCCAAGATCCACCTTCCTCTCTACAGATAGATAGGGAACAGCATCGCCTGCATGACTTGGACTGAGTGCATTCTAGGAACCAACTGGTTTCAGAGAGGAAGGAGGTATTCCTAGAGAGGGCAGGCCATAATGGGTGGCCTCAAGGCCAAGGAGACTGAGCATGCTGAGCCCTGACTCAGAAGCCTAACCTGAATCTGACCACCTTCCCTCTTCACAGACATCTGATGAAAGGCCTATTCCTGCTTTCACCCAGCAGGGTGAATAACAACCAGTGTCTCAAGGGAGAGGCTGAGGACAGCCTTGGTGTTTGGGAGGTACCTTTCAGCCAACAGATCTGGCTACAAGAACTTGGAAGTGACAGTTCCAGGCCAGCATGTCCCTGAAGCTTGCTGTGATAATACTGAGGGTGGGGTCCTGCACTTGGTGACCTTCCTAGTCAACTTGTTTCCTCCACATGCCAGATCCTTAGGAGGGAGTTATTCTTTGGGGGGATTGTTGGAAATTTAGTGTTATCAGTTCCTCAGACATATAGCATCCTTTGCTATTCTCAAAGCAAAAAGCTACATCTTCCTTCATAGTGTATGGTGTTTTGTGGGGATGCAGAGATCATGGATTCCAGTTAACTGTATTCAAATGTTTACCCCATCCTCACCCTGTGACTGTGGGCTGATCTGATCTGCCTTAATTACCCTCTCAGTGTCCTTCTTTATGAAATAGAAGTGATACAGTTGGCTTGAAGGTTACTGTAAGTAGTAGATAAGGTGGTGCCACCTAGCCCAGGACTCAAAAAAGGCCAATGCCTCTGCATTGTTACTTGCCCCTTTCCATATTCCAAACAAGAGATACCCAAGGTTGTAGGACCATAAGTGATGCCTGGTGCATAAGGGATCTGAAATAGACATTAATTTCTTTTTTTTTTCTTCATAAGGGCAGAGGTTCCTAGACTTTTCTTTATTTAGCCTCAAGTACCTCCTGGGGACCCCTTTTGGTGTCATGAGAGCCATAGAACTTCTCCCATGGAAGATGTAGATGAGGGGGTGTCTATGAATAGTCTCTCACACAATTTTGCTTACAATTTTGATGAGGAGTTCTGTTCACAGATTCCATGAAGCTCCTTCTTGGACTTTAATTACAAAAGGTGTGATGGTATCATATGACAAGCTGCTTTCTGTGACAAATTGTATTTTTTCAGTTAACTAATTTCCCCATGTAGATCAGGAGCTACATGAAGTTGAAGACCACTTTTCTGCAAGTCTGCATTCCATTACCAAAAAGCAAGTTGGGGAGGAAGGATTTATTTGGCTTACATTTCAACATTGCTGTTCATCACTGAAGGAAGTCATGACAGAAACTCAAACAGGGCAGGATCCTGGATGCAGGAGTTGATGCAGAGGTCATGGAGCAGAGCTGCTTACAGGCTTGTTCCACTAACTTCCTCAGCCTGCTTTCTTATAGAACCCAGGATCATGATCCCAGGTATGACACAACCCACCACGGGTGGGTGTCATGTTGTGTCAAGTTGTATCAAGATGACACCCAAAACCAGCCAGTACAAAGAGTAAGTGGTTGTGGAACTGGAATTCTGAAGGACCTTAAGGCCTCTGAAGACTGGTTCAATTCAGTAGAAAATGTGGGATCTGGAGAGACCAAAGGAGAGATTGGTGGAGAAAGCAGCAGTATGGTAGGCTGGGTTTAGAGAATGCTGTCTGCAAGGTGGGGCAGTGAGAACAAGAGTCAGAAAGACCACTAGGAAACAGGGCAGGAGATGGGGGAACTTCTGGTGAAGAACAGCATTGGTACCCAAAGGAAAGCAGAAGTTGCTAGGCAAATTTTTTTAGGGAAAATGCAGAATAACAAATCTGGAACTGATGTTGATCCTGGGGCAGGGAGAGAGAGCCTGGGTAGCCTAGTATGTGTGATTCCCTAGTCATTCATTCAGCAATCCTTTGTTGGAACTCTCCTGTATGCCAGAGCTGTTCTAGGGACAAAAGATAAGACTTAATCCTTGCCCAGAGCTAAAAATAAAAGTAAAAAAGACAGAAATATTAATAAAAGTAAAATGTATGGAGTGCTTCAGTATACCAGATATTATTAAAGACATTTGCTGTGTCTCGAACAGCCACATGAAAAATGATCCATTATCATCACTATTTAAATGAAAGAAGAAACTGAGGCAGAGGGGTGTAGTTAGCATCAAAGCCAAAGTTTGAAGCCAGAGACAACAGAGAAGAGATGTTTAGAAGCTTTGAAGGGGGTTGAGGCAAGCTGCTTTGCAAGGCTAGGATCCCAAAGATGAATTGTATTTGCGTAGTTGTATAAAGATTTAGGGAAGGCCAGTGAGATGGCTCAGGGTAAATGAAGGTGGGGTTAACTGCCCATTAAGTTAGTATCTTTATGCCCATGGATTCGTATAGTTCTCAGTCCTCACCAGGGAAGCTTCTTTGTGCAAATGAATGGTAGATAGCGCAAAAGCTCACTGTTAGTTTCTGCCGTGACAGCAGCCTGCCTCTACTGCCAAAGCAGTTAAGTCATCACCTGTTGCCAGTTGCATTCCCGTTGTCAGCTATTGGACATGTGCACCCCTTAAAAGTGCCTGCCAGTCACAGCTAGCTCTCTTGCCTCTTGCTCCTCTCTTGCCTCCCTTTTTTCTCTTGGTTCTTCCCTGTCTCTCTGTCTGTATGTCTGCCTGCCTGCACCTCCCATGTCCTCACTCCAATATGGCTTTTCACTCTTTCACTGTCCCCTTCTCCCAATAAACCTTTCTGACTAACTCTGTTGCACATGGTGTGTTTGCTTAGTGGCATGCCTTGGCAGGACCCGCCTTCCCCTTTCTTTTCCTACCCTTTCACTCACAGTTGGTCAAAGTACAGAGAATAAATACCAGTGGAGTGCTGATGTAGAACGTCTATAGCATTCCCCCTTCCCTCCAGGGTTAGAGTCTGTTCAGGAAGAGAGTGTGGAAAGATTGTAAGAACCAGACGTTGGAGAGGACCTGATTGAGACCATGTCTTCGGGCCATGACCAAACTCACACTCATGAACTCACAACAGTTGTGGTTGCCTGCGCAAGATCTACCCAGTCAACATTCAACTTTCTAGCACTTTAGGGAGAGGCTCACAAGTCCCCCCTCCTAGCTGAAAAATCTATCAATAGTCAATGGCTTCCGGGAGAAGTAGAATCCATTTTCTTTAAGGGGGAATCCCCTGGCAGGTTGACCACACTCCAGGGGATGGTCCCACACCCATGAGTACATGGGTAGCACAAAACAGATTTGATGAGTTGTTTAAAAAAGGAGAGTGGCACAAAGCTATAAGAGAGTTGAGAGGTGGGGGTGAAGCTGGGAGGAGTTAGGGGGAGGAATAAAGGAGGAATATTATCAAAATTTGATGTTTAAAGTTCTATTGGGTGAAATAAAATATAGTATTAAAGTTAATTGTACCTGTGTATTTTTGATTTTGTAACACTATCAGGAAACTTAGAATTTCATGTATTTTAATTTCTTCTGGCCAGCGCTCCTGGAGAGCAATGTCTGTTACATTCCACCACTTGTGCAGTGAGTAGCTAACTGGATGAATAGCCCAAGAGTGAAAGCGGGGAACTGAGAGTGTCTCAGCCCAGCAACTCTCCAAGCTAAGGGCAGTCTGTGCCAGGTAAATGAGCTATGAATTGAGGTAGCAATGGCTGGCAACAGCTAAACTGTGGGCACCAGGGAAGATTTATATTTTAACTGCCGCTTTCCATAAACCAGACTAAAGAAAGCACTTTTTCATATTTTAAACATTGGTCTTTTTACATTTTTAATCAGCATTTCATTATGGCATCTCCATACGTAATTTGTTTTTGTTAGTCCTCCCCTCCCTTCTACCCCTGCTCCCTCCTGGTACCCTTTGACCCCCAGTATTCCTTTTCCCACTTACTGCTCTTACTTCCCATGGCTTCCCCAACATATTTTTTCTTGTCTCATGGCCCCCTATTTAGTTTCATAGCATGTCCCAACATTCAAACTCACATCTATAGGAATTAAAAGCTAGTATCTGTATACCAGATAGCACATGCAGTATTTGTCTCTCCGGATATGGGGGACCTGGCTTAATAATTTCCAGACCTATCCATTTTCCTGCAGAGGTCATAATTTCATTTTTCTTTTGTATTGAATAAAATTCCATCGTGTATATGCACCACATTTTCATGACCCCATCAACTTTGGATGGACATTTACACTGTTTCCATTTCCTTTTTACTGTGAACAGAGTGGCAATAAACGTGGACAAGCAAGTATCTCTTTGGTACAATATATAGTCAAAAAAAGGCTTTTAATCCTGCAGCAGAGCCTTCCTTCAGCTAGTAAAAAGTACAAATTTAAATTTTAAAGAGGACAAAGAGGAAGTGCTTGGAGTGGAGGGGCAAGAAAAGGGACTTTCCCTGGAAGGCAGGGACTATTGTTTCTCTGCCTAGTGCCCTCCAGGGCTCACATAGATAGGCATAGGGTCAGTACTTCTCAACAAACAGAGAAATTGAAAAGGGAGAAAGGGATAGAGAGAATGAAATTCGATAGGGAAGATAAAGATAGGAAGTGAGGGGGGCTGGAGAGATGGCTCAGAGATTAAGAGCCCTGGTTGCTCTTCCAGATGTCCTGAGTTCAATTCCCAGCAACCACATGGTCGCTCACAACCATCTATAATGAGATCTGATGCCCTCTGATGCAGGCAGAACATGGAGAGGACAGGCCAGGAAGGAAAAGGGCCCATGTGCCCACTGTTCTATCATCTGCAAGGCTATGGTGCAGAAGGGGCGGAACTGGTCACCTGCACCTGCCAAAGCTCTCATGAAAGCGAGAGCCTGGCCAAAAGATGGGAGTATCTGGGAGTCCTGGCCATTCCCACATTACATCAGCCCCCCTGGTAGGAACACTCCCTGGGCTCTTGGGACAAAGGGAAGGTGCCCCCTTAGCTTCACAGGGTCATAAGGTGACCTGCTGGACCCTCACTGCTCCCTGGAACAGGTAAGGTACCAGAGTTTCCCTGAGTTTTATGAAAACCACCTGCTCAGCCCCTCCTTCAGTTTCAGATTCAGTTGCTTTGGCGTGAGGTGTGAGAATAGCTTCCAGGTGATGGTGACTTGTCTGGCATGAGGACCGTTCCTTGTGATTACCACCTTTGAGGTAGCAGGGAACTCCATCATTTTCTTCTTCAATGCCCTAAGTATCTATTCAGCCTCCCAATGAACCTGAAACCCTTGACCCTGAGGGAAATGGCTCCAGGTCTGGGACCTGTGTTTGAATAAAGCTGAACAGGAACCTGGAACACCCAACTCCCAGTCCAGGGTGTGTTTTCACAGAAGCTGTCACCTCACCTCTCTGAGGAAGCCTTTGTCTGGGATTAAGAAGGAAGAGGACCCTGAGCTGTGGAAACTGAGTGGCCAATTACATTAGACACTCAAGCTTTGCTACAGGAAGAGGATGAAACAGTCATTTAAGAATTCCTGTCAGGTGGTGATAGCACACACCTTTAATCCCAGCACTTGGAAGGCAGAGACAGGCCTTTGAACTCTGTGGAGTTCAAAGCCAGCAGGTCTACAAAGTGAGGTCCAGAACAGCCAGAGCTGCACAAAGAAATCCTGTCTCAAGAAACAAAACAAAATGAAAAGGAATTCCTGTCAGCTAAACTCGTCCTGGTATTGGAAATGATGCAGGGGAATCACACGGAGACCCTTGTCTTTGGAGAGCGCAGGTGGGAAAAAGTAAGAGTGATGCAATAAAAGATTTACGGATGGAGTGAGTTTAAAGGAAACACAAGCCATGTGGGAGGCCAGGGACAAAGCATGGTGAGGAGACATCAGTGGGAGTTACAATTCTAAATATGGTCAGGCTGACCTCTTGGTACAGTGTCATGGAATCTAGTTAAGATCGTTGGCCCCCTGAAGCTGCAGCAAGAGCATTTCAGGCAGCGTGAACAGGAGTGAAAAGGTCCCCAGAGAAGAATGGCATCTTCTTAAGGTTCCCAGAAAAGTTGGTGAGTATGACTGAGAGAAGGTCTGGGGACAGGGGTGGGGGAGGAAGGAGGTGATTGGGAGGGGAGATAACTTTTCGGAGGGGGATGACAGGATTGACCCAGAGGACTGGATGACACTTTACAGAAAGGCTTGGGTTTTACCCCGTTTCTCCATTTTTCTTTGTCTCCCTTCTGGTTGTTGCTTTTCCCATCTTCAAACCTTCCCGAGGTCTGCAGGAGACCCTGGCACATAGCTTCAACAGCTGTTGTCCAGGTATAATTGTGTCAATGGGACCTGATGGCTCAGATTTGAACATAGTTGGGGTTACTTTTCTGGCCGTAAGAGCAGAGCCCCAGAACCCCAGTGTGCCCCTATGCCTTTTTTGTCCCTTCTCATTCTCACCCCTCCTCATACTCTAGATTCCCCAGGCAGCCCCCCTTCCAGAGGAGTATTAATTTATACACGTGAGTCATGTATCTGATTTCAAATTGTATCTTAACACTGAGAAATGGGTAAAATTAACTTTAGTAATGAAAGGCTATGGCATGCCCAATCATTGCAAACATGGCACTGGTATGTTTTGCCCTCTTTCTTTCCCTCTCCCTTGCTAAACTATTGGATTATATCCCTAAAGCTAGAACCCAAGGTCTAGTCCCATATTTGGCCACTTCTTTATACCTGACTAAAACTCCAAGGTGAAGCTATCAAGACACTAAGGTTCAGCAACCAAGATTCATTATCTGGCTACATTGACTAACATGTCCAATCAGGACTTACCAACTCATTCCAGCACAGATTTTCCCTTTGTCTCCCTAAACCATTTCTGCAGAGACACTCATTCTGCCATCACCCAATCCAGGGACACACACACACACACACACACACACACACACACACACACACACACACACACACACACACACACGCATCCCTCAGGGGTAATAAATCTTTGAGCTGAGAATTTGGTGTCTGGGTGTGTCCTGTGCTTACTCTGGGGCCCTTTCAAGTAATGTGTTGTATTGAATCTAATATATTCCAACTCTCAATTCATCATGTAACCAACATAAAAGCAATGAGAGTTTACCTTTTTCTGTACCCAATTCTTTAAAATCCTGTATGTATTTTAGAGCACACACCAATTTGGTCACATTTCACCTTCTGTGGCTAAGGTCCACCCAGACAGCTCAGACCTGGTTCTCCTTTCTCCTGCTTCCAGATGGGCACCTGGACTGGTTTATGATTCTCTTGTGAGAATTGAGTGAGTTAATTTACCAAGAGTGCCTATGATAGTCCCTAGTACACAATGAATTCCACGGAAGCATCAGAGCCCATGATAACACCATTTACTGCACTTATTGTAAATGGGTTGCCTGTCACCCCCAAACACTGGGAGGAGAAAGACTCACCTCACTCCCTCTTCCATTGCTCTGTATTTGTGAATTTGAACTGACTATCACACAACTATTTAATACAAAATAATGAATAAGCAAATGCATAAGGAAGGCTGTTAAGGCTGATAATACATATTTTAGTTCAATTTGCAGGGGATTAAAATAATAATTCTGCATGGCAGTGGTGTTAGACTTCATAGTGAGGGATATCCAGACAATAGATATCAAAGAGGGATGAAATTTAGTCTCAGAATTGAGTGAAAACAACCGAGTGGTGTATGGAAAGGAGGTTAGGTTCTGAATTCAGACAGATCTAGGTCTGACCATTTACTGCCCAGATGGGGTTTGGAAAAGTTACCTAACATTTCCAGGCTTCCATTTGTCCATCTGTACAATGCAGCATGAACATCTCTTTGTGTTGTCTATCTAAATGCACAATCAGTTTCTGAGTTGGAAAACATACTCTAATTGTAGCCTAGCCACACCCACTCTGGATCCCCTTGCCTACTGTCGCTATTGTAAACCTGTATGCACATGTTTACTTCTAGTGTTCAGCAAGATAAGACAGTAGACACATGAAGGCTTGAGATGATAGATGGGAGATACTCAGGCTAGTTCATTGCTTTACTTTTTACCTGACAACCTTTCTTTTCTCCCCTTCCATTTCCTCCTGAAATAAAGAAAGAAAGCTCAGAGAAATCACTCTTCAGGACATAGAGCTGCATCCCCAAGGTGGTGGTGCATAGCAGATTCAAACTTTAAAATAAAGGCCTCTGGGAAAATCAATGAATCTTGCTACTTATGACAATTAATTTTGCCAGCCTGACTGTGTCTAGAACAGTGGTTCTCAACTTGTGTGTTGCAACCCCTTGGGGGTTATTATAGTGGAATGCAATTAATGCGGATAGCAATGGAGTCCGAACTAGTTTGAAAAACAGATGGTTTATTAGGAAGTACTCACACGATGGAGCCAGTCCTGTATAGCCAGGTGGGAGAGGGAAAAGAGAGCCCCATGTGTGCATCCCTCATATTTAAAGCCTTGCTATGTCACTCTAACCGTGCCCAAGTGTGCGTGG
This sequence comes from Cricetulus griseus, assembly GCF_003668045.3. NCBI lineage: Eukaryota > Metazoa > Chordata > Mammalia > Rodentia > Cricetidae > Cricetulus > Cricetulus griseus. The sequence continues at coordinate 53,470,205 of NC_048595.1, read as the reverse complement.
TCAGCATCACCTGTGCCAGTCCCCAAGTGGGCATGGTCAGAATTTTCCCCTACAGGTTATCTTATCATATATTTACATTATGGTTCATAACAGTAGAAAAATTATAGTTATGAAGTAGCAACAAAATAATTTAATGGCTGTGGGGTCACGAAAACTGTATTAAAGGGTTTCCATGTTAGGAAGGTTGAGAACCACTGCTCTAGAATCACCAAGAAAACACTCTAAACCCATCTGTGACAGATTATCTAGTTTAGCATAAGTGAAGTAGAAAGATCTACCTTAAATGAGAGCAACAGCATTTCATGGACCGTGGCTTTGGATTGCTTAAAAAGGAGAAAGCAAGCTGAGCACAGGAAGTCATCTCACTTTTCTTCCTGAATACAGATGGAATGTTGCCTTACCTTTCTTCTATCATGTCTGCTATGATGGACTGTATCCCTTCAAACTGTGCCTCCACCCCAAACCCTTCCTCCTTTAAGTTTAGTTTCTTCTCAGGGATTTGTTTTCAGCCATGAGAAAAACCTTTTACCTTCCTTGGCATGGCCTTGTTTCTTCTGGGAAAGCCTCTCTGTGCCATGCCAGTTCCTGGCATTTTCTTTCTTCCCTGAGCCCTCCTAGATCAGTCTCCAGGCATTCGTTGCACCTGGCTGCTTGTTTTGGAGGACTGCCAGGCACATAGAGTCCACACCAGTGCTGGCCATTCTCAGAGGTCTCTGCTATTCTGCTTCCGTGCATTTTCCATGGCTTTCTAAATGTCTCTTTATGCATTTTACCCCACCAAGCCCGTGAGTGGTGTGGGCAGATATAGCCTACACCATTCCAGATCCAAACCCTTAGCAATCAGAAGACACACCATAGGTGTTGGATAAACACACTGAGTGAATTCATGAGTGCACCATGACTTAGTGACCATATCTGCTTGTTTTTCTCTAGAGTGTACCAGAGACTGACAGCTGTGTGCAGCCAGAAGCCATAACGAGAGGAGGAGGCTGGCTGCTTGTTAAGAAATGAAACTGAATGCTGAGAAGCTCCATCCTAGATCCCTTCAGTGTCCTCTGGGGATGCAGATGCAGTGGAGAGGGGTGCTAGGAGCCCAGGAGGGCTGACAAGGTGCCCTCTGGGGCACTGAGTCAGCCACAGCCGCCTGCGGCCACCGAAGATCCTAACTACAGGGCTGAGTCACACAAATAACTGGAATAGTTGTTTAGATCATAATGAATTCCCAGAACCTTTCTGAGCTGACCAGCAGGCTCAGACACTTTCCCTACCCTCAGCTTTTTATGAGTTAGCAGAAGGGAGGAAACCTGACCTGGGCTTGGGGGAGGGAGGACCAGGATACAGGAATCCTCACCATCTCCATCACCAGACTTTGAAGGCTGTTTCTTGACCTTTATGTGTTCTTAAGAAGGTGTAGATGAAGACTGACAACATGGACACAGACTGCACAGCAGTCATGTCAATGAATGAAATGTGGGCCAGGGCCTCTAGTGCCTCATAGTATGTGGTTAGGGGGAGAGTGGAAACCTATTGGCCTGGGATCCCAAGCAATGTATCTTCTCCTGAAGTGTCTTAAGCCATCCGTGTATCTTAGATAAAACAAGATATTTAAATGTAGCATCGATGGAAACTGTATGGAGAAGAATGAGTTGGCCTATAAGGCATTGTAGGATTTGTAGACCCATTGCAGGTTGTATCCACTAAGCTGCAAACACAGAGCCCAGTGTCTCTCTGTACTGCTGGCTCTTAGCCCCATTGGATCCTTCAGCAAATGTTTTATTCAAAGCATCAACTACACTCAAAGCTGGATCCCAGTGTTTTCTTCTGAAGATCTCATCCTTGGGACTTGGTTCTTTCTCCTTGACATCACACCCACTGTGAATGCCTCACCAAGGTCTGTGACTAGGTCTTAGTCCTGTTTCATTTTTGCTTATGCTCTAAGCAGCAGTAAAAACTTGAGCACAGAAGAATCACTGGATTTCTTAAGACAGATCTCTGGGCACTGGCCCCAGAGCTGCTGTGGTGAGGCCTGGAAAGAGACACACTTACAGACCTTGGTGACTCAGATGCTGCTGCCTAGGGTCACGCTCTGAGAACCACTGTTCCAAGGTAATGTTCTGCAATCTATTTTTAGACCAAAGACCCATCAGAGAATCTTTTGAAAAGCCTTGACATTACTTCCCCTGAGAAACAATAAACATATGGCAGAAAGGCACAAAAACTTGCCGTGGTCTCAGGATTCATTAGACCTGAAGACATTCAACCACGAACTTTTGACTAAAGAACTTCCTGACTCTGCCTCAAACCAGAATTTCTAGATGGAGAAAGAGTTATAAGGTTTTTTTTTTGTTTGTTTGTTTGCTTGTTTTTTTTGTTTTTTTTTTTGCAGATGTCATAGCAAATTAGTTGAGCAATTGTTTCATAAAACCAAACCTACTTGTTTCAAATCCTGTCCTCACCATGAGTAGCTATGGTTCAGTTTCTTCACCTGAAGACTAGGACTGATAATACAGCACAAGACGGGAATGAGTTCATGAATGCAGATGGGCACGTAGTATACATACATACAGTTAAAGCTCCCAATTGCCTTAGGTCAGCTGAGTACTAGTCACTCAACTTCCTCAATGTCCTGAGACACTTCAAGCCTCTCCTTTGCGTCCCAACACCCATAGTCCTAGTTATGTCTAGTCTATCATATTGCCATTTCTTCCAACTACTCCTTATGCTAAAGTCTCCCCATTCCAATGTGTCTCCTGAAAATGCTCAGTGATTTTTCTGCATCAGTCCATTGCCTTTTACTATAACAAAATATCGGAAGCTGGGAACTTTATAAAGAAAAAAAATGTTTGTAATTCACAGTTCTCCAGATTCAAGAACCTGATTCTAGAAGTGTTTGTTCAGCTCTGAAGAATGCCTCATGCCTACATCACAATAGGATAGATCATATCACAATGGAAACCTTTGAGAGACAAAGAGATTACACAACTAGATAGGAAACCAGAAAAAATCAGGAGTCAGACTGGCTCTCTTTAAAACAAATCAACTATCCAGTGCTCCAAGTGAACAGGTTAATCATTTCTAAGGGTGCCATGCCTAATGTCTTAGTCACTTTCAGTAGGCTTAACCTCTTAAAGTTTTTGCCCTCTCAGCTCATGAGCCAAAGCATAGTCCCTCCCCAAACCAACTCCTCCTGGTCTCCACCTACCATGCTTTCTCTAAAGAGCTCTCACCTCAGAGGAAGCCAGAACTCTTGAGCTTGTTATACAAAGTCTGTTTTATTCTGGAACCTTCTTGCTCTTAGACTTCATGACTTACAGCTTTCTTCTTTCTCCCTGGGCTCCAGAAGGAGGAAATGAGAGCTGAATCTACTTTCTCATGCTCCCTTGCCTTGTCCATAAAGCTTACTCTGTAGTAAATGACACCAGCCATTTTTAAAGAAGGCATCTGATGGATAACCTTCAAGACCATGTAGGAGCATAATCTCCACACTGTCCCTGAACCTTCAGGTAGAACTGAGTTCTCCCCGTTTTTCAACCTACCAAGCTTTGCTTGCATGTGATCTCTTCAGTTCACATCTGTGGTCACAGGTATGTGGCCAGCAGGGGTGTGTTTAGCACAGCCTTAGGGTCTGATGCACACAGCACACCAGCTGCAAGAGTTGACAGTACATGGGTTATGGGTGGCTAGAGAGAGGAACACAATCCTGTGAGAAATCTAAAATGGATATAAGGGCCCCATGTATTTTAGAAATTAGATGGATTCATGCAAATTCTAGGTTTGTCTGCAAATCACTATGAGATCTGAAATAATTCCTTCAGACCCTGTGCTCTTCGGTTCCCACTAGTAGCCTTACTTTGTTAACACCAAAATTCGACAAGAAAGACCACCTACCCAAATCATGACTAAATTAATCAAAGCAGGTAATTAATTAAAACATTCTTTTTTTACTTATGTACATGGGGTGCCTCCCACTAATGCAGGATTTAAGGAGTCAGCATTGGAAGTGGGGAAAATAAAGTTTTAATATCTCAAGGGCAGAGGATTTGGATGTTGGTTTACAGAAGCAGAACATAAGCAGAGCAAGTTGGTCATAACAACATCCTGAAACAAAGACATGGTGGCAAGGTGGTCATAACAAGGTAGTAACAAGTTAGTCATAACAAGAGGTGGTCATAATAACCTTTGGAAACAAAGACATGATTGCTATCTCCTGGAACAGGCAGTGCAGAACCATTTGTAGTTAAGGTTACAGGTAGGGCATAGCCTAATCCTTGAGAAACAGAGATTTAATCATAAACAAGAGTGAACCTCGTTTGTCTGTACTATAAGATGGCTTTCAAGCCCAAGATGGAGGCAGGCTGGTTCATTGAGTTATTACAAAGGACTGCTGCTATTAAAACTAAAGGGAAGATAGGAATGATAAAGCCACTGGGCCTTTGTGTGCTGCTAGCTGTCTATGCACCCCTTCCTGTTACCACTCTCTGAATGTGCTTTAAACCACTAGTGTTCCTTCGAGAGTAGACCATTCCTCTGTGAAGGGACTAATTGCTTACTGTTCTTCTCTGAAGGTAAATCACCAAGGCTTCTGTGAAGGCTGATTTCCCAAACCGTTTGTCTGAACAGCCTTGGGGCAGGAAGGAAGATTCCCTGAAGGTAAGGGCAGAGAGGATAGGAGGTAGGAAGGAGCTGTTCCAGGAAGGTTGTTCCTGCCAGCAAAGGAGAGAATGGGCAACTTGGCTTTGCTCTCTGTGTACTCATGTTGTCTGTTCTCATCAGCCTGGCTATTAGCATTTGAGTCTAAGCCAGTCTTTCTTTGATATCCTGCAGAACTCCCAGTCTAATGCAACCTGCCCCTCCACATGCCCTTGTTAGGAATTCCTCCATGAAAAGGAGTAGAGGTTTCCAGTTGCTAGTTGTCTCAGATATTTTATAGGTTTTTTTTTTTTTTTTTTTTTTTTTTTCCTGTAAGATTTTGCCATCTTTCCTCAGGATGAAAGAAGGGCAAAGATCTTTCTTCAGAAAGGTCTAAGCCCTAAAAAAATGGCAGGAACACACATACTTAAATTTTAAATTGTATTTTAATTTTTAAAAGGTACATATTTCAGGCTAACCTTGAATTTGTGATCCTCCAGCCTCAATGTCTTCTGCATGTCCTGCCACAACTGGTCATGTATACTTTAAATGAGTTTGCCTTGTACATGGGCCCTTAGCAGCTTCCACTAAGCTAGCTATTGGGTTCAACCAGACAGAAGGACTGAGGCTTGAAGAAGTAGCTCCTGGGAGGCAGTAAAGACAGCAGAATGACAGAACCTCAGTGGTATCATGATAGGAATGCTTGCAGAGATGTCCCCCAGCACTGGGAATGGAAGAATCAAAATGTGAAAACTGTTGTAGCTGGGCACTGTGTGTACTTCACACAGGCAAGGGTTTTGGTAGTTCATGCAGACTGGGCATAAAACAGTTAAGCTATTCAATCTAAACTTCTGCAGCCAACAGGAACATTTGATGTTCTGCCCAGGAAGCTTATCCCAGAGTGAATAATTCCCTCACAGCAGGGGAGCCTTTTCTCAGGTTGAACTCTGTCTGGAAGTTGCTCTTTTCTTGTCAGAGAGCCAGGAGCAATCTCTTCCACCCTATCCTTCCCCCAACCAAGAGCAGAGAAAGGGCAGCCCAACTCCCAGCGGGCCTCTCAGATCACAGTAGAGGCACTGAGAGACACAGCCTTGCTTTTTGCACAAAGCAGGAAAACGAACCTCCTTACCAGCTGCTGAGGACCCCCTGTACGGTTACCCCAGGGCCGAGGATCTAGGGTTCTCTCCCACTAAAGAGACTCTAAGCATTTCTACAACTAAAGTTTCCTTACGTAGCCTCCTTTTTAGGACATTGGCTCAGCAACAGTTGTTTCACTGCCCAACGGTTACTTGTTTAAGAAGAGTTCTTTCTCAGTTCTCAGAGGAACACTAGGAAATAAGTTTACTAGGTCCAGCTACAGACTGAGGTAGGGGGAAGTTTACTGAACTGTTTAGAGTGATATGGAGCCGTGTAGCATTCACCTAGCTCCCCTGTGGGTCCCTGACTTTTGCTCTAACTTCTAAAATGCATTCACTCCCTTCTTATGCTCTAGTTTTTGGGATTTCCACGCACAACACAGGAGCCACTCCAGAGGAAAGTGCTGAGACTTACAACAACAGTAATAAAGTCAAGCAACCCAATAAAAATGAAAAGGACAAATTGTTTGAATAGTCATTTCAACCGAAAAGAAATGTGGCTAGCAAATTAGCTCATGAAAGGATGTTCAGTATTATTTTCCTGAGGAAAACACCAGCTGAAGCCACAACAATGGGATCGCTGGTAAAGTGCTTGGTGTAGGAGCGTGAGGATCTGAGTTTGATACCCAGTACTCACATCAAAAGCTAGGCATGATGGCATGGTTTGCCTCCCAATACTGAGGACTCAGAGACAGGTGGGTCCCAGGGGCTCCATGGCCTGCCAGCCTAACCTAGTTGAAAGCCAACAGAACGCCAAGAGGAGTGGCACCAAGGTTTACCCTCTGACCTCTGTGTATATCTGCATGCATATGATTAAATATGCTCTCCTCCCCAATATCTGCACATGCCCACTTGATGGCTAATGTTAGTGAGGACAAAGAACAACTGAAATTTTCAGTCAGTGAGAATGTACTAGAACAACCACTTGAGGAAATAGAGAGGCAGTTTCCTATAAGGATACATGTATGTAAGTACTCATGGCATCTTGTTTGAACTGCTATGTGCACTGTTTGTTACAGTTTGACTTTCTTTTGTGTCCATCTTGTCCAGTTTGGATAGCATATAGTCAGCAGTTAAGGCAAGGTCAGTTTCTTGCCCAAATGCCTAGCTTTGCCACAGTGAACACAAACTCCATATGGAGATTCTTCAATGCCCATCATCCTTTCTTTGAGTTAAATGAATGCTGCCAGGAACAGACTTGTCTCACTGTCCTGAAAAGCCTTATGTTATTAAAAATCTTAAATGTCATATTCTGTATGTCTTAGAAGTGTTTGAAGATGATCTATCTACTTAAAATATATCTGTTAGACCTTAAAACGTACCTAACATGATTTTATGTTTTATTTGTTATAGATGACTAACTACTAACCTGTCTTTCTTTATTATCCTAAATAGTTTTCAAGAACTAAAACTTTGTATTATATTTTTTAATGAGCTGCATAGGTACAATATCTTAAACAAAAATAGAAACATATATATATATATATATGTGTAAAATAACCTTGAATTTGTATTAATATACCTCTTATTCTATTATTTCTATACTATTTTCCCTTTCAGAAAGAGCTCCCTGAATCTAATCTCCTTTGTTCAACTTCTTTCCTGACCATGACCAATAGCAACTTGTAAACAAATCCCATAAATGATGTCATACATAAATAACCCACCAAGTGACCAAAAACCATCTATCCTAACTCTTAGGAATGTGCGCATCATGTTCTACTTTCTGTTGTCTGGGGGTGACAGCATATTTAGGGGACCCTGAGAAAATTGCGATAATGGTCAAGTCCTGGGAGAGCTAGCTCTGTTATTTTTAATTTAGTCTCTGTGTGATGGGCAAGTGTAGAGCTTATCTGAAGTCTTGGCAGGAGTAGCTTGTGAGGCTGAGCCTTCTTAACTACCAGCTTCGAAGTTATTCTGGATGTAGAATTTTGAGGAAACTTCAAGAGGGACATTCTGAGAGTCTGGATCCCCTGGCTACTTGTCTTTATTGGTATCTGTTCCTTTTTTTCTGAAAACACATGAACTTTTAAAGGTAACATATATAAAAATATAACTTATTAATGCAAGTATGGAATGTGCAGTGTGTACAAGTCATCTAAAGCAAATTTCTGTTTTATGTTTGAGCAAGTAAAAGGCATCTGTTAACTTATGAGCTTGTTTGGACCATATAACAAAACCTTTATCCATGCCATATGAAAGGATGCCATGTAATAATAAGTCATGAGGACTCTGTAACCAACAAGATTTATCATGTCTCATCCAGTCTCAGAACTGTTCCCATAGTAAAGGGATCAGCACACATATTACTTGTCCTGTAGTCTTTATTTATTTATTTATTTATTTATTTATTTATTTATTTATTTTTTTATGTTTGTAGCCAAGATTTTCAGGAGGTCTCCTCAATCACATCTGATCTTCATTGAATTTTGAAGATAACCATAATATATTTTTTTTCCTGTGGAAACAAGAGTAAAACCTCTCCCTAAAACAACATATTTTCTGACTTCCATTTTGAAGCTAAGACATTCTTAAAATACATAGGTTGGTTTAACTTAGTACTTTCTTTAATCCAAAGTCTCTCAGCAACAATTGCTTTTTGTATATTAGTATTTAAAGAAAAATCAAAGTCAATGAAGCACCATACAGAATCCACACACCCTGAATTATTCTTTTTATATTGCTTTATTATTTCATTAAAGAATTTACCTTATTATGTTTAAACTATTTCTATTACTGTCTATAACCATTTTCTTTTCCCTTTAGCATCTAAGCACATTTTAAAACATACTGTACCTTTTCAGCAGTTTCCTGTGTCTATGCCTGTCTTTACTAAGGACCTGCAGCTTCTCTGACAGCATGAGACAAATCTTTTTTTTTTTTTTAATTTATTTTACATTCCAACCACAGTTCCCTCTCACTCCCCTACTCCCTCTCCCCCACCTTCCCTTTACCCCACCCCAATCCACTTCCAAAAAAGGTAAGGCCTCCCATGGAGAGTCAACAAAGCCTGGTACATCAAGTTGAGGCAAGACACCCCCCTACCCCACCCCCCCCACCCCCGCCACACACACACATACATCAAGGTTGAGCAAATCATCCCACCATAGGAAATAGGCTCCAAAAAGCCAGCTCATGCACCAGGAATAAATAGGTCTTAGTCCCACTTCCAGGGGGTCCCACAAACAGACCGAGCTATACAACTGTCACCCACATTCAGAGGGCCTAGTTCAGTCTCATGCAGGCTCCTCAGCTGTCAGCCCAGGATCCATGAGCTCAGGCCAGCTGATGAGACTAACCTTAAACTGCTGTGTCAGCCACTACACTGGCTCATGTTAGTGCATGGCACCAGCACATGGCACTGGCAACTGGTCCCCCTGCAGGCAGTGGCTAGTAGCTTTGCCTCTGTATGCCACCTAGTGCTGGCCCACCTGAGAGACTTCAGGACTAGCAAGACATTTCTGGCTCCTTGTTTATAACTTTTCTTAGCTTTCCCGGGCCCTATGTTTAGATATAAAAGTCTCCACGTTGGACGCCATACATAACGAGTCTTTTTCTGTTCACCAGCCAGCTCCCAAACAAGGATATGGATACCTCTTATTAATTATGAAACCTTGGCCTATAGCTCAGGCTAGTTCCTAACTAGCTTTTATAACTTAAATGAACTGATTTATATTAATCTATGTTCTACCACATGGTGTTACTTCTCTTCCGTCTTGCATGACCTGTTTCCTCTCCATGTTTCCTGGCATCTTCTTCACGCCTAGATTTCTCCTCCTCTTCCTTTCTTCCGGCCTAGAAGTCCTGCCTACACCTTCTGCCTAGTTATTGGCCATTCAGTCTTTTGTTAAAACAACCACAACAATACATCTTCACACATGTACAAATAAATATCCCACAACGGTAATGACTTATAGTTAATCCCTACAACAACTTAGTAAAACAATTCATGAAAAATGTCTTTGAATAATGGAAGCTGAGTAAAAAAAAAACAAAAAATAACAGAAAACCTCTAAACAAACAAACAAAAGGCAAAGGAGGCAGTTCTTTCTCTTTCCTTCCATTCTCAGCGTTGTGGATCTTGGAAAAGCCTTGGCTTGGGTTTTAGGCACCCACTGTCAGCCATGCTAGGCTGGCTGTGTGATCTCAAGCAAATGTCACGGTGTCTCTGAACTGAGTTTCCTCCTTCCATAAAATAGCGACCTATTAAGAAATAAGAAATTTGTAAGATACCACTTGTTTAGATGGCGTTCTATATTTCTCAAAATAAGCAATTAATTTTGAGATATTATGGAAGGGTGAGTGTATTAGACTGTGCTTTGATTTTAAAATAAATGTAAAACAGACATCCACCAAGGCATTACCAGATTCAGGCTCTATACTAAATCACTGTGCTTTGTTTGTAACTTAATCCCTCGCCATTGTTAGGATCCACACTTTATTTGAGGAAACTAAACTGCAGATATATGGATTTGGCCAAAGTCATCAAGCCAGACAGTGAGAAATATGGTACTGACATCCAGGTCAGTTTCGAAAAGCCCAATTCTAGTCCTCTACTTTGGGGTAGCTATTCAGAGATTGTTGTAAGGCCAACTGGATGCAAGTAGATTTTTCCACACTCTAAGCAGAACTTCACTCCAAGCCTGGTTCTTATGTGTTTTCCAAGGGGAAGCTGCACATTGTAATTAAGCCTTGCCTTCCATAGTGTCCCTGCTGCCTCTCCCTGACTTGTCTCTGAGAATATCTCCCTGTGATTGATGGAAAACCAAACATTATTGTCCATGAATGATTTTTCTTTTACCAAATGGACATCTGCTGCTTGTTTTTCTGGAAGTTTGGCAAGTTTTCCAATTTGCTGTGGTGGTCAGATCTAGAGGAAATAATCAGGTGGTCATGGCAACTAGCATCTCTGGCAAACCACCATGATGCAAAGGGCAAGCATCAAGCAGAGAGCCCAAATATCCCCTTAGCTCTCAAAGCTCTGCCTCGGGTCCATTAGTAGAGCCTCTTTTAGTTTGAAAACTACTTTACTATAATCCAAATGGTGCCTGGAAAGGAGTAATAGAGATGAAAATGCATAGTAATCAGAGAAAGACTATGGAGAGAGGGAGGAATCATGAATGATACTCACATACTGTGTGCCCTGAAGCTATGTGCTCGGAAAGGTGAAATAGTTCACTTACCGATCACACAGGGAGTCAGTAAGAGAACATATGGGCATGCTGGTCTAGGCGAAGTTCTGTTCTACATCTGCTATAAGTTTCCATCAAGACCTTCCCCAAGAACATTCTTCTGGTGGAGGAAGAGGCTGGGTAGCAGGAGGTACTAGTCCTGAACCCAAAGTCCAAGATCTTTCCCCAGGTGCCTACCTTGGTTGGAATCTGTCTTTTCTGGTGGTTCCTAAACTGTTCTAGGCCACACCACCCCACTCTTCCTTACCTTCATTGTGTCAAGCCCTGATGCCCTCGGAGCCATTTCCGCCATGACCCAGACAATTTCTTGCTGTTGGATCTGAAACCAAGTCTCTGTTTTGCCTTATTGAAAAGATGGTCAATTTGAGTCTATGCTCTAATCCCTGGAATATGTGTCATAGCTGTGATGCTGATGTCCAACTCTTTGCTACCTTATTGATCCTTGGAGAGTACTTTTCTCCATAGGCAGGTTCAGAACAGTCTCAATCTTAGAGATTTTCTTTTTCCCTCCTATCCTACATCTCTGCAAAGTGTCTCAAGCCTCATGAGGTCATCACCTTAGGCTTGGTGATAGTAAGTTGTGGGTTCTAGGAACAAAAAGGTCTGGCATTCCCCAACACAGGAACCAGAAGACCTGCTTCAGAGATGTCATCCTATCATCCAGGGCCCTGGCTTCTGTTTTCTCCTTATCTCTCTTCTTCTCCCTCCTCCCCTTCCTTTCTCACTTCTCTCCCTCCTTTCTTTTCTTTCCTATGTTTAGACAGTGTCTCCTTATGTAGCTCAGGGTGCTTTAAAACTCTAAAGTGCTTTTGCCTTACTCTCCTCAGTATTGGAAACACTTTAGTACTGGAAAATCACTAGGGCATAGGGAGTGTGTAGAGTTAGAGGTTAGACTACGCCTGTTGTTAAGGACTGTGTAATCCCAGTCTTCCTTCTAGCTAACAAAATTCAAATTCCATTTAAAAGTTCATTGTTGAATCTACTTCTCACTTCAGAATGGGTGCTGTCACCTTTCATATTGCTACAAGACTGCAGATTTCTTCCCATCCCCCACAGTTTGGATTTGCTCCTTCACATTGGCTTTGGTTTCTGAGCAGGTGCTTGGTAAGTTTGAAGAATACGTTTATTTCTATCTCGTGGTGAGCAGAATGGTGGGTGAAGGTCAAACAGAAGTGACGAGGAAGCCCTTGAAGAAAGTAAACGTATGTTAAAAGATGCCTGTGAGGCAAGCCAGTGTACCGCCTGAGTCATGCTGCCTTTGCTCTTACAATATTACATTATGCTTTGGCCACAGTGGATGATGAGGTAATAGGAAGGGCACACAGCTTGCCTCTGTCACTTAAGTAGTTGCGTGATCTTGGGCCAGTCACCCAACCTCTCCAAGCTTCGGTGTCACTTTCTGTCTAACTGAACACTGGAACTTTGTGGGTTCTGAGGGTCAGAGATGAAGTAGATTCAACATTGGGGTATTGATGTCTGGAGATGCAAATCTATGTAGAAACAGGTAAATTTCAAGATTTACTTCAAGCTGGTGATGGTGGTCAACTGATTTTTAATACAGGTGTTCAAACAGTTGAATTGATTTTAATATTTTAAAGATTGGTGTGCAAGTGGATACTCAGCTGTGAAAGGGTGAAGTGGTAATGTCAGGGGACATTGTGGAAGGGAGGATGGGAAAATCCTAAGGGCCAGAGGATCAGGAAACTTGCTTTGATATTGTGTCTCCTAGTGATGTCAGAAGGTACAGCTGTAAAATCTCACCAACATGACTGCCCGAGTAAGGGTGACACCAACAGACTCGCCAAAGCAGATGCAGAAAAGTCCACAAGTCCCTAGCCCTGCATAAAGGACTGCAGGCAATTGAGGAATGCTGGTTGGGGAGGGGGAGTAGAGTTTTCCCTGGGAAGAGCATGCCAATTGTTTGTTCAATACCAAATGGTCAGCCATGAAAATATACATATAGGTAACATTATATGTGTGTGTGTCTGTAATAACAATCAGTGAAAACAAGCCATACATTTGAAAGAGAGCAGGGAAGGGGCGTGTTATAGGAGGCTTGGAGGGAGGAAAGGGAAGGGGGAAATGTTCTCATTAATCTAAAGAATTACAATAAAAAAAGAATGAGTCGGGATTCCCAACCTTAAGTAATATTAATTAAAAATAGATTAACACCTAAATATAAGAACAAAGACTATAAAAATGCAACAATTCGTAAGTACTCATCTTTATCACAAACTGGCAGCTGTTGCTTAAATAAGACACCACAAATATTAGTAACAAAACATGGATAACTTGGATTTTGTAGAAGTGAAAAATCTGTTTTGATTTAAAGTATGAAGGAACAGAGAAGAGCCGTGAATGGCCGTAACACTTTTAAGCTAAGCATCTGAAAGGCTGGGATGTGGGAATTGTGAACCGGAGATCAGACAGGGCTACATAGTGAGACCTTGTTAAAGAAGTGAGGGAAGAGACTGAGAACGAGACACAGAGAAGAAAAAAAAACAAAAGTAGAAGAAACATTTATCCGTGTACACATATAATAATGTTTTATATATGTACAAGGTAGAAATAATTTTTGTCTCGATAGCAAAAAGACAAATAACTCAGTATAAAAACTGAAAAAAGATCTACATACTTAGTTCCGCAAAAAGAATGTATGCAAACGAACAATAAAAATCTGCAAATATGCGCAGTATCATCAGCCATGGCAGAAATATAAGTAAAAAGTACCAGGAGGTGACAACCCACATGCTCGTGATAGCTGCAATTGAAAAGACAGTGAGAAGTGTTGGGGGTGATATGGAGAAGTTGGAACACTCCCACTGTGGTGGCAGAACATGAAATGGTAGAGCCACTATGGAAATTGGTCTGACAGTTCCTCAAATGTTTCAAAGAGTGTTACTATGTGACTGTGCAAAACCTTTACAAGTCACTTACCCAAGAGGAATGAAAACATTCACTCTTGTATGTGAATATTTTTATACACAAACGTTCATACAAGTCTTATTCATAAAAACTCCAAAGTAGAGCTAAAGTGAATATCCACCAGCTGGTACCTGGATAAAGACAGTGTGATATAAGCAACGCTCTCACATAAGGGGCTGGAGATGTTCAAGCCTGAGACAAGCCTGGGCTACAGAATGACCCTGGATTAAACAAACACAAATGAAACAGGCAGTTTGTCCACAAAGTGGGATATTATTTATAGCAATAAGACAAAATTAAGTGCTGATGTATTCATTAGCATGTATGCACCTCAAAAATACTGAGTGGGAAAAGTCAGGTATGAGAGATTACATATTGTTTGATTCTGTTTCTATGAAGTGCTCATAAGAGGCAAGTCCACAGCAGGAAAAAGAGGAGTATTGCTTAAGTTACCACATGTGACAGGTGTGAGGTACATGGTTTCTTTTCTTTTTAAGACTATAATATAATTACACCATTTCTCCTATCCCTTTCTCGCCTTCAAGCCCTCCCATATACTCCTCCTCACTCACTCGCCTTCATGTATATGTCTATATGTATATGCATATATTTCTAAATATAACTGGCATGGGATTTCTTTGGAGTAATGATATATTTTAAAATTGTGGTGATGGTCACACAACTCTGAATGTTCTAAAAAAAAAAAACAGGAATTACATATTTTAAATAAGTAGTCACATGTGAAAATATGTATCAGTAAAGCTGTCCTTAAAATAACCTAGGTGGGGAGGGAGGATAATTGAGACTGGAGAATAAAGGAAACAAAATCAATTGACTAAGATTTGATTATAATGCGCTGATAATAGGTACGTGCTGACTACATTTATGTCAATTTGACACAAACTAGTCGTCCGAGAGGAGGAAACCTCAACTGAGAAAATGCAAACTCGGCAAACTCTGCTAAGGTTAAAGAAGCAGTTGGCCATCACCATGCCATTCCTTTCTCTTGCACCCAATGGTCACCTCTCCCCCATACCTGGCTTTTTCCAAGGATGCCCATAGATAGCCATTCTTTCTTTTCTTCTTTTTTTAAAATGGCTCTGCTTTTCTTTAATCATACAATCTTAAATTTTCTTTTTGGGTTCCTAACACCGATGTTAGCTTATGGATCTCTGTTTTTGTTTTGTTGTTGTTTTTAACCATTTCATATCTGCACTCTCTGCTCTGATGTGCAGAACTCCCATCCACAATGTCCTTCCATGTAATCCATGGTTGGGACTGTTATGATAAGTCTTTCTGCCAAGCCGCCTGAGTTCTGCCCAAGCCACCTGAGCCCTGCTGCCACATGGGCGCTTTCTGCCAGGCCACCGGAGTTCCACCTACCACCATATTAAGGTCCCTAGCAACACACAGAGATTTATATTACAAATGCTGCTTGGCCAAAGACTAGGATTTCTTAGTTGCTAGCTCAGTCTTAAGTATCAACCATAAGGTGGTTTCTCTTGCTGGGATCATGTGGTAGCTCCAGAGCAAAGAGCAGGAGGAAGAGAAAAAGGAATGACTTCCTTCTTGCCCTTGCTTATATATGAGTCGGCCTGCTATGTCACTTCCTGCCTGGAACTTTTACTACATTTCCCAGAATCCTCCTTGACTCCTAGTCCCTCCCATCTTGTTGTCTCATTGTCCAAACAGTGCTTTATTCATTAACCAATAAGATAAACACACACAGAAGGACATTCCCCATCATGGGAGTTCTTGATTAGTCTTACCCAATCATGTTATTTCACATTTCTTCCTAGCAGATGGCTTGAAATGAGCATGCAACGAAACACTTAGAAATAATGCTTGAGAATAGATCTCTTGGGAAAAGCCACATTGGGGACATAAATTAAAAAACAGAAACATGAGAGAAGAGCTAGAGCAGCCCTTCACCTCTGGACTTTCGAGAAACAAAATACGAAGGCCGGCATTGCTACCACCCTCTTGTGAGTGGGAGGAGAAGCCCAAGAGAATGAGAGGAGTGCCACTGACCTGCTCCACTAAATCAAACCTAGAACAAAGCTTCTCTGAGCTGCTACTAAAGAAAAGTCTAGCCTTTATTGTACAACACAGTTTCCTTTGAATCTTTGAAGTGTTGTTTTAAAGCTCCCCCGACTCTGGTTTAAGAACCAGTCCATTTCTAATTTCCACCATCCCTCACTCTGCCTCTGATTAGCTTTGTAAATTTGGCAAGGTACTCACTCTTTTAAGCCCAGTGTTTCTCAAACTGAAGCATGTGTCAAAATAACCTAGAGGGCTTGTTAAGCAGTGGATTACTGAATACCACCTTAGTGGCTCATATTCATATGGGGACAAGCTGCTGGGTCTGCAGAGCCTGTATTTCTACCCAGGAAATACTGTTGCTCAGAGGGCCAGACTGGAGGTGGATGGGGAGGTGGCAGGAGTGGACAAAAAAATGCCCAGCGCCTTAGTTTTTCTGTCCATAGAGTATACAAGAGGGCATTTCAGGCTTGAGAGGAGTAAACACGTTGCTGGAGATTCAGTATTCTCGTATCTGATGCTTGGCACAGATGACTGGTTCAGGGACCTCAGCAATTCAGAAGTCCAGGACTTAGCTTGCCCTCGTTGGGCATATAGGCACACTCTTGCTGAGTACTGGGCCCTTTTGCAGACAAGAAGAGGCAAGAGAAACTGCCGATTGGGAATATTTACTAGGTGTCTGTGGAAGAACCGCATGAGTGATTTGATGGGATTGTTGAGAAGCATCTGAATTGTTGCAAGGTTAGGAAGCAGAGGAGGGAAATGGTCATTGTCCATCACCCCTCTATTAAAGTGGGTTGGAGTGTGTCTCTGAATTATCTTAGTGATTTAAAGAGGTGAGATGAAGGCAGGAAGAAGCCTGGCTGGCTTTAAAAGAGAAGGGAGAATGAGAGATTAGTTATTAAGTAAATGAAGTCCAGGAAGTAACCCAGCATCGTGGGAGTGGTTAATCACAGGACTGGACTGGGGTGGAGTAGTTGGAGGCAGGGGTGCTTCTAACCTTGTAAAGCAAAGACAAAGCCATTTGGCAGCAGCTTTTCAGAGTATGGACAAATCAGAAGGCTGAAAACAAGGACCTTTAACATTCTCCACGACTGCCTCTTTCCTAAAGTGCCCACTGTTTCTCTGGCATTCTTGTTCCTTGTTTTAAATTCTCAACTGCAAAGAAGTGTTTCCAATGCTGACTTTGTTGTAAACACAGACAGTCATCAATCCCTTTACACGTGGCAAACACATCATTTCATTTAGTCCTTTAATGGTCTATAGTATAGTGTCAATCGTTGTACCTTTAACAGATGATGAAAAAGGATCAGCACTGTGAAGCAGTCAGGTCCAAAGGTAAAAAGTGATGTTAGCATGGACATAAATGATGCTTTTCCCTGCTAAATAATTTGCTTCTCTATTTTTCCATGTTCGCTCTGGAGATTCAGCTGAGTATTAATATCCCAGCTTCACAGTTATGGAATTGAAGACAGACACACAACATGGGTGAATATAACCAGAGGTACAAAGTTGAGAAGACATGATTAAGACTTGGGTTCACTCCACCCATACTTCTTGTTATAGGAAATCACTGAGTACTGTCCTTGGAGGTAACTCTGAACATATTTCTCATCTCTGATATCCAACAAGAGACAAAAGAGTTTCTGTTGTCTTTGTCACCTGTTTCTTAAACACCTCTTTTCTTTCTCCCTTTTTCTTTTTTCTACTTCTCCATTTCCATTCCCTTTTGTTTCCAGAGTAAGTTTGACCTCTGCCAACTGCTCCTTCCTGACACTCCTCTGTCCAGTGCTGCTCCAGAGAACATGGGGACATGAGTAATCTGCTATTTCTCCTTCTGTAATAGGCTTACTTCAATGAGCATCATCTCAAGATTCATCCATCAGCATGTACCTTAGTTAGGGTTTCTACTGCTGTGAAGAGACACCATGACCATGGCAACTTTTATAAAGGAAAACATTTAATTGGGGCTGGCGTACAGGTTTCAGAGGTTTACTCCACTATCACCATGAAAGGAAACATGTTGACATGCAGACAGACATGGTAATGGAGAGGTAGCTGAGAGTTCTACATCTGGATTGGCAAGCCGTGGGAAGAGAGAGAGAGAGATTGGTCTGGATTGGGCATTTGAAACCCCGAAGTCTACTCCCAGTGACATGCTTTCTTCAACAAGGCCACACCCACTCCAACAAGGCCATACCTCCTGATGCCATTCCCTAAGAATTCAAAATATATAAGTCTATGGGGGCCATTCTTAAACAAACCATCATATTCCACTCCTTGGTCCCTGTATGGTTAATATCCATATCATAACACAGAAATGCATTTGGTCCAACTTCAAAAGTCCCCATGGTCTATTACTCTCAAGTCTGTTTAAACATCCAAAGTTCAAAGAGTCTCCTGAGATTCATGCAATCTCTTCACTGTACTCCCTATAAAATTAAAATTAAAAAGCCAATCACATACTTCCAACATGCTATGGCATAGCATGTACATTACCATTCCAAAAAAAGCCAATCACATACTTCCAACATGCTATGGCATAGCATGTACATTACCATTCCAAACGGGAGAAAAGGAGAATAGTGAGAAAATACTCGACCAAATCAAGACAAAAAACTATCGAGGCAAACTCCAAACTCTACATTTCTGTGCCTGCTGTCAGAGGGTTCTTCAGATTGCCAACTCTTTTCAGCTTTGCTGATTGCACCGCACTTCTTTCTCTTGGGCTGGTTCCACTCCTGTTAGAAGCTTTCTTATGTATCCAAGGAGATCCTCTGGCATCTCCAACATCTTGGGGTGTCTAAGGCACTCCAGACTTCACCTTCACAGAATCACAAAATGGCCTCTCTAGACCTCCATGCAGGAACACCCCTAACATATGCCTTGCCTCAGTGGCTTCTTTAGTCATGGAGATTCCATAACCCCCTTTCTTGTATCTTTGACCAGAAATTGTGGCCTGTGTCCAGAACCAAGTGGCCAAAGCTGCCAAGTTCTGTTGCTTGCTGGAAATGGAACGTGGTCCTCTTGTTCATTTACATCTTCACCAGCTTTCTGGTTTTGAAGGTTTCCCTCCACTGTCTACACTCAGCTGTTCTGGAACTCTCTCTGTAGACCAGGCTGGCCTCTAACTCAGAAATCTACCTCACTCTGTCTCCCAAATGCTGGGATTAATGGCATGTGCTAATCTTTAATTCCTTGTGTATGCCAGGGAAGTGCTCTGTAACTGAAGCTATATTGTTATTTTGTAAACTTTGATTGACTCATCCACATATGTGAGCTTGATTACCATTTGGTAGAAGGCTGTCAAGACCTCCTGACATCATTGTTTTGATCACTGTCACTTGCCTCCAAGTCAGGTGTTGACAAACCAAATTTTATTCTCTTCAAGTTACTATATATCCCCAAGAATATGCATATAGACCACACTGACCTTGAACTCACAGAGATCTATCTGTTTCTGCTCCTGAGTGCTGGGATTAAAGAAAAGTGTGTACTACTACCCATAGACCAATGAAATTAAATTTTTTTGGTTTTTCGAGACAGGGTAAAAGTTTTTGTATTATTTTATGCTGGGCAACTTTTATCTCATTTGTTGGTTCTAACAGCTTGGGGATAGATTCATTTGAATTTTCTGCATATAAAACAATGTCATCTGCAAATAGATACAATTTTACTTCATACTTTCAAATTTTTTTGTTTCTTTTTTTTTTCCTAAAGGATTTGGCTAATACTTCCACCACCATATTTAGTGGAAACAGTAAAAGCAGCATTAGGCAGAATTTTCTGTCCTGCCAGCCACTCCCCAAATAACCACACAGAGACTTAATATTAATTATAAATGCTTGGCCAATAGCTTAGGCTTGTTTTTAGCTAGCTCTTATAACTTATATTAACCCATTTCTATTAATCTGTGTGCTGCCCAAGGCTCACTTACCTCATCTATGTACTTCTCATCCTCCTCACTCTGCATCTCATGGTATCTCCTCCTGACTCTTGAGACTGCCCCTCTTCTTTCCTTCATTCTCTCTGCCCCCCAAATCCTGCCGACCAATCCACTTTTTTATTATCGATGAGAGCAACACATCTTCACAGTGTACAAAAGAATTGTTCCACAGCAAGCAATATCAGTTTCTTCACAGCACAAGGTCATCTGTGAGTCTTTAATATACAACCTTCACTATATTGCACTGGCTTCCTTCTATTTCTAGGCTTTTAAGTATGGATTTTCACTTTTTAAAAATAATATATTGACTGCTTGGTGTAGAATGAATTGGATTAAAATGAACTATTAGCAGAGACTCCATTTGCAAACCATTGTAATGTCTTAGGTGAAAGACATAGCCCTGAATTTGGGTAGTATCTGTAAGGATAGAGAGAATGAAATATTAAGAAATTTTAGGAAGGGACAATAGATTTTAGGAATGTTGCCCGAGTCAATAGGATCAGATCCTGTTCCTTTAAAGCCCTAACAAGCAAGACTTACACAGCTATCCCCAATAAAGAGTTTCATAAACAAGTATTTTAAAGAAAAGATTTATTCAATGTGTCCACATTGTCAAGATCCATTGACCTCCAAGTCTTCTTTAGGGGCCAACTCTTTTGTCCTCCCTTATAAACCTATGACATAGATTCGTAATCTCAGTGCAGTTTCAGAGAGTTTGTTAGATCAGTGGGTAGGTAATAGGAGATAGGAAATCCTCCTCCTGTAGCATGGCTGACATCATTCCACAGAGCAGATATGGCTCCAGCTGTAGTTGATTCCATTCCTTGCTCTTGTTCCTTAGCAGCTTGCTTAGCACAGCGACCTCCAGGAGTTAACATCTAGGAGTCTGGGCCCCCTAATATGGAAGAGCAGAGATCCCAAAGGCAAGACCAGTAGTCCTGGCTCCTGTTTCTGGGCCTGAGAACACATTCTTTCAACACATTGATCACCTGCTGAATGCTTGGCTTCCCATGCATGGGACATTTGCAAAGATGTTATTGTTGTTGTTTTTACTACATAAGTAACACAATCTGACTTTTTAACCACTGTAGAGATTTCTGGGCAGGCAGACAAAGAAGACTCCCCAAAGGAGTAAATTTTAGAAGCCACTCTTTGTGTGAGCCTAAAACTCCAGGAGGATTTGGGTCTAGCATGCAGAGGAAAGCATCTCAGTTGCTGTTTTTCCTATGAATAGCAGGCCGGTTAGGACAGTGGATCATATTAACCAGCATGGGGCTATTTGTTTGCCTTGCCCTGTTAGATAAATTTAGCAAGCTTGTGATTCTTTTTATTGCTTGTATAGATCAGGTAAAAGACTGTAGGAAGTGCATTCCAATGTGCCAAATAAATGGTCTCCATTAAGCAACTAGCCAGAAAACATTGTAATCCAGCAAAACCTGACTCAGATGTCATAGCTTGTATCCAAAACTCTGCCTACCTCATGTCTTTGGGTCCTCAACATGTTTATTTCCGTTATGTATCTGATGGGCTCACACTTTGAGCTTCTCAAAGGCAAAAGTGAGTGGGATTCTGATTTCTACCTAGCTTAGCACCAAACAAGCTCCTCCTCCATACTTTGTGATTGGATGAATTATTGTATGGCTTAATTGTTTCGTTAATACAATGCTCTTCCCCTCAGATTACTCCTAGAGAGGATTTCTTATAGACTTTGTGTTTGTTTCCTGGGGCTTCCTAAAGATGTACCACAAATTAAATCTTAAATAGGCAGTTGTTGTCTATAGTACTGAAGACAGCAAGTCTGGGATCAAGGTCCATACAGTTCGTTTCTTCTGAGGTCTGTGAGGGAGAATCAGTTCCCAGCCCTCTCCTAGTTTCTGGTGGTTTCAGGCAATGCTTGGCATACTGTGGCTTGCATATGTAGTGCTCTTCATCTCTGTCTTCATGCTTATGTGGTGATGCCCCTCTGTGCATACTGAACATTTCTCTTTTACTAAGAACATGAGTCTGTTGGATCTGGGACCCAGTCTAATCCAGTATTCTCTCGTTAATGCATTGCATTCTCCTAACACTATAAATTTAGGGGTATCTGCGGTGAAGAAGACTTGACTCCTCTCATGACAGCTGTTTTATATTTACTAATTTTTGCATGATCTTCATCTCACAAGTTTTTCTGAGACCAGAGACAGTATTCTGTTCCATTTACAAACATATTTTAGAAATGGCTCTGCTCCACAAGAAAGTCATCCCTACTTCCTGAGCTCAAAGCTCTCATCCACAACATGAAAAGCTGAAGAAAACAACCTATAACAAATAAATAAATAAATAAATAAATAAATAAATAAATAAATAAATAACCTCCCAGCTCTGAGATCTTTGGAAATTTTTGGGAGCCAATACCCTCCAGGCTTGCTCTTTCCCAGGATATCACTAACCTCTAATCAGCAGCAGACCTGGCCATTAGGCAATTTTTCTGTCCCCTTTTGCTAATGTCAGCTCCTTTACTTTGGGGATTCTCATTGCACAACATTTCACAAGTTAGTTAATAAAATTATATTCACTGCCATTGTCACTGATGGTTGTGTTACCCTTTGTCCCTGTGACAGAACATCTGAGGTAAGGAGCTTGTAAGGGAAGGTTTATTTTGGCTGGAAGCTAGGCTCAGTCCATGGCCCACTTGCTCTTGGCTGGGGCAAGACCTAACATCAAGGCTGGGAACATTTGCTAGAGTGAAGCTACTTACCTCATGGTGACCAGAAAGTAAAAAGATAGAGCACCAGACTGAGATTCCAATATCTCCTTGAAAGGTACAACCTGATGGCCCAAGTTCCTCTTCACTGTGTGTACCTTTTAAAGGTTCAACCACTTCTTTCATAATCATGACCAAGTTTTAACTCATGAGCTCTTGAGAGTCATCTATGATCAAATCATAACAAGGATAATTCTCATGATTATTCAATGATTTGAATAGCCTTATATAGCATTTCACTCCACTTTTTTTCTTTGTCAAAGTGCACTCATTATTTAGTTTTGAATGATGTTGAGGAGGAAATTACCTAAACATACTGAAAACTGGCCATATGGGGGTGTCAAAATGACATTCTAGCCTTTGCAGATTCTGTTTCACTGAAGAACTAGTAGGTCAAAATGGTTCATATGAATTTTGTTCATTTTTTATTCTCCTCTTTATTTTCTATATTTTCCTCCAGTCACATTATGTCTGTGTGTCATTATTAATATCCACTCCTATCTTCATTCTATCTTTTCATTCTCTGCTCCAACCCTGGCATAGCCCTTCCTTATCATCTCCTGCTCATCTGCAAAGCCCCAGATAAGTTGCACACAAATGCACACACACACACACACAAACACATATGCACACACACGACAGACTTTTCTTACCTCCCCAAGCCAAAGAGTTCACTCTACCCACGAAACTGTCATTGTACTGTATCTGCATTTACATTGGTAATTTTATCTCTAATTTGCACTAGAGCAATAAACATCCTTGTTTTTCAGCTCCAGTTAAACTCTCAAGTTTCATCTTACTCACCTGCAAAGGTGAATGATCTAGAGCAGCTACAGACCTCTTCTGTGTTACATAGCCCAGTAGGGGACTATCTCATAGTTGCTTAGACTGTACCCGACCCATTATGCGTGTGACGTTTCACAGGGATTAATTCACACTAACACATGAAAACACCTTGGCTGATGGCCAATAGTTCAATAGACAACTGAGTCCCCAAATAAGAGTCCATTCTGTAGGAAGACTCTCCAAGGAACTGAAAATAACTCCTTCGTAATTCTTTGTATACTTTCTTTCTTGTGCCTCACTATAAACTCCAGGAGTAGGAATTAGCTTTATTCTCATTTTGTCAGAGAAATCAGGTCTCTAACAAGTGTCTTACTAACATTAAAAAGAGAGATAGACATCCAAATGTCCTCATACTCTGCAGGAGTCCCTGGAGTGGAGGTCCATGGCAACCTGAGGCTGGGTGAAGGAACTTCTAAAGACATTTTTGATGCAAAGGAACCAATTCTAAGTTAACATCTGAGCCTTACCTTTAAAAAAAGGTAAAATTTTGCGGGGACTTAAATAATCCTACTTTTAATCACCCTAGCTCTCTCTTCCTTTCAATTTCATGTCAAGTTGAAGTAATCAGGCAGACTCTGACTACATCCCAGACTCTGTCATTTATGTCACACTTTAATAAAATTACATGGCCCGAAGTAAAATACTCTTATCCCCTTTGGTGCCTCATAACAAACATGGGAGACTCCTCCCTGCTTTTCACAAATGGAGAAACTAAGATACACAGAGACTAGGCAACTTGCCATAGTGCATAGCTAACAAGTGAGATCATTCTGGTCAAATCCTCCACATCTGAGTTGGCAGTTTTGAAGTGCTTAATTAAACCTCAGTTACTACAGGCTAAGCATCCCTAATCCAAAGCCCCCGAATTTGAAATGCTCCCCAAACAGAATTTGGAGCCCTTCTGGATTATAGATTTCCCCATTAGGAATGACTGACAGGTGAATGATAAAATCCAAATTATTTGAAACATGCTCATGCCTATATATTTTGAATAAGGGGTACTCAACTGTATTTTGACTTCTTTGAATAGTAGATAGAGATATCTTTTGGATTCTCCTAACTCTAAACTGACTCTTGCACTTTCCCTCTTAGAGTACCCTGTACCCCACTTTGCCTAGGTTAACCCATCCAGGGAGGTTAATAGCATCCCTTGCATGGCACTGCCTTTGTGCCAAGGACTATTCACCATGCTTTCTATATCCATGCCCTAAACCACCATGTACCATCCACACCCAGAGTGGTGATCGCCTACAGTTCAGAGCACCCAGAGAAGTCCACTGCTTTTTGCTCCCCTCCCCTCTTTCTGTCTACTCTCCACATCAGTATCTCCATTTGACAGGTCAAGAGCATGGGACACAAAGCACTGAGGTAACTTTTCAAGGCCACACAGTTAACATGTATCAGCCAGAGTTGGAATCCAGTGTAGCCTCAGAAGTCTTCACTCTCAGCCACCACGACACTCTACCTCCCTGGTGATTCCACGGGGAGGCCTCTGTTCCCGTCACCCTAGGCATCAGTATACCCATGACCCTCAGCATTTGAACGTCTTAGTCCCAGGTCATCTGCTGTTAATTCCTTAGTTTGCCTTCACACATGTGGCTGGGCTCCCCAGGTCTCTGGGTACTGAAGTTTCTCTCTGGAAATCTGGAATTCGTGACAGTGACAGCTGCCTGAACCCATTGTTCATTGTTGCCCAGCCCAAGCTTTCTGGAAATCTGCTCGGCCTGCCTCACTAGACACCCGGTTACCACCCTCCAGGCCTCCCCAGTGACCTCCCCACCCTGTAAGTGCATCTTGTTTCTGGAGGAGCTGTACTCAGGCCCAACCCCAAATGCCTGTTGTGACATCCTAAAAGAATCTGACTGAGGCCCCTTGGGTGTTTGTTAGCCCTGTCCGCACACTTGAAGGCTAAGTGGTCCAGAGGAAAGAGCCAACTCATCCCCTACATAACAGATATGAGCACGCTGAGCAAATGACTCAGCCTCCCTGACATTTGTCAGCTGCAAAAATCAAGGCAGTGATACCCATCCCATGATGGTGTTAGTGAGTTCAGTAAGATCCTGTATGTTACATGTGAGCTTGGGCACAACTGTGGGAAGGCCTTTCTCCTCTATGCACTACAACTCGGAGAAGATGTTTCTCCTCCATATCAATCCCAGTTTCCTCTGCCTCTCATTCTCCCATCCACTCCCCACGGAGGGTGAGGCCTTCCATGGGGGAATCATTAAAATCGGTCATATTATTTGGGGCAGGGTCTAGGTAGGCCCTTCCCTGTGTATTTAGGCTGAGAGTGTATCCCTCCATGGGGAATGGGCTCCCAAGTCTATTTGTGCACTAGAAATAAATACTGGTTCCACTGCCAGAGGCATCGTAGACTGTCCAACCCCACCCCCAAATGACACCCACATTCAAGGAGCCTGGTTTGGACCTATGCTGGTTCCCCAGCTGTCACACTGGGGTGCATGAGCTCTAACTTGCTCAGGTCAGCTGTTTCTATGGGTAAAAAGAATTTCAGTGGGGAAAGAGAAAAAGACTGAGCTTTGCATTTTGTTGAAATAGCCTACAGAAAATATCCTTGGCAGAGAATGTCCTATGCAGTAATGGTTCCTCCTTCTTCCTCTTCTTTAATGGAAAATAGCAAATTCATTAGTTGTAATTTTTATGCTCCTACTCTCAATAGTATAATCCAAATAGAGTTAACACTAAAGTAATAAAACAGTTTATCATAGGCAGCTTCTCAAAAGTAAAAAGGGTTTTAGAATTACCGTATCAAGATTATACCTGGTATTATTGTGCTTTTTGAGAGAGGGGATCACTGTTGGGCTATAATTGATCTCAAATTCAAAATTAC